>NC_138176.1:54617929-57017929 GCF_964165515.1 Mesoplodon bidens | reverse complement strand
TGCTTGCACACAGGCTTCTTGGTGGATGCAGCTGCAGCCTTAACATTTCAGGCCTGTCTCTTTTGTCCATGCTGATAGCCACAGTTCATGCCTGTCTCTGGGGCTCATTTAGACAGTGCTCTGAATCCCCTCTCCTTGTGCACCCTGAAACAATTGTCTCTTGCCTCTTAGGCAGGTCCAGACCTTTTCCCGGACTCCCTCCCGGCTAGCTGTGTCACACCCGCCCCCTTCAGGCTGTGTTCATGCAGCCAACCGCAATCCTCTTCCTGGGATCTGACCCCCGAAGCCGGAGCCTCAGCTCCCAGCCCCCACCGACCCCGGCGGGTGAGCAGACAAGCCTCTCGGGCTGGTGAATGCTGGTCAGCACTGGTCTGTGTGGGAATCTCTCCACTTTGCCATCTGCACCCCTGTTGCTGTGCTCTCCTCCGTGGCTCTGAAGTTTCCCCCCCACTACATTCCGTCTCTGCCAGTGAAGGGGCTTCCTAGTGTGTGGAAGCTTTTCCTCCTTCACAGCTCCCTCCTAGAGGTGTAGGCCCCTATTCTTTTGTCTCTGTTTTTCCTTTTGCCCTACCCAGGTATGTGGGGAGTTTCTTGCATTTTGGGAGGTCTGAGGTCTTCTGCCAACGTTCAGTAGGTGTTCTGTAGGATTTGTTCCACATGTATATATATTTCTGATGTATTTGTGGGGAGGAAGGTGATCTCCACGTCTTACTCCTCTGCCATCCTGAAGGTCTCTGATCATATAGTTTTTATTCTTCAATTTGTTAATGTGGTGTGTCACATTGATTCATTTGCATATATTGAAGAATACTTGCATCCCTGGAATAAATCTCACTTGATGATGGTGCATGATCCTTTTATTGTGTTGTTGGATTCTGTTTGCTAGTATTTTGTTGAGGATTTTTGCATCATATTCATCAGTAATATTGGTCTGTAATTATCTTTTTTTGTAGTATTTCTGTCTGGTTTTGGTATCAGGGTGATGTTGGCCTTGTAGAATGAGTTTGGGAGTGCTCCTTCCTCTGCAATTTTTTGGAAGAGTTTGAGAAGGATGGGCGTTAGCTCTTGTCTAAATGTTTGATAGAATTCACCTGTGCAGCCATCTGGTCCTGGACTGTTTGTTGGAATATTTTTAATCACAGTTTCAATTTCATTACTTGTTATTGGTCCGTTCGTATTTTCTATTTCTTACTGGTTCAGTCTTGGAAGTTTATACCTTCCTAAAAATCTGTCTGTTTCTTCCACTTTGTCCATTTTATTGACATAGAGTTGCTTGTATTAGTCTTTTCTGATGCTTTGTATTTCTGTGGTATCTGTTGTAACTTCTCCTTTTTCATTTCTAATTTTATTGATTTGAATCCTCTCTACCTTTTTCTTGATGAGTCTGGCTAAAGGTTTACAATCTTGTTTATTTTCTCAAAGAACCAGTTTTTATTTTTATTGATCTTTGCTGTTTTTTTCTTTGTTTCTGTTTCATTTACTTCTGCTCTGATCGTTATGATTTCTTTCCTTCTTCTAACTTTGGGGTTTGTTCTTTTTTCTCTAGTTCCTTTAGGTGTAATTTTAGATTGTTTATTTGAGATTTTTCTTGTTTCTTGAAGTAGGATTGTATTGTTATAAACTTCTCTCTCAGAACTGCTTTTGCTGCATCCCATAGGTTTTGGATCATCATGTTTTTGTTGTCATTTGTCTCTAGGTATTTTTTGATTTCCTCTTTGATTTCTTCATTGATTGCTTAGTTATTTAGTAACATATTGTTTAACATCCATGTACTTGTGTTTTCTACATTTTTTTCTCTGTAATTGATTTCTAATCTCATAGCATTGTGGTCAGAAAAGATGCTTGATATGATTTCAATTTTCTCAAATTTACCAAGGCTTGATTTGTGACCCAAGATTTGATCTATCCTAGAGACAGTTCCATTTGCACTTGAGAAGAAAGTGTACTTTGGTGCTTTTGGATGGAATGTCCTATAAATGTGAGTTAAATCTATCTGGTCTATTGTGTCATTTAAAGCTTGTATTTCCTTATTAGTTTTTCTATCTGGATGATCTGTCCATTGGTGTAACTGAGGTGTCAAAATCCCCCATTATTATTGTGTTACTGTTGATTTCCTCTTTTATGGCCATTAACATTTGCCTTATGTATTGATGTGCTCCTATGTTGGGTCCATGTATCTTTAGAATTGTTATATCTTCTTCTTGGATTGATCCCTTGATCATTATTTAGTGTTCTTCCTTGTCTCTTGTAACATTCTTTATTTTAAAGTCTATTTTATCTGATATGAGTGTTGCTGCTCCAGCTTTCTTTTGATTTCCATTTGCATAGAATATCTTTTCACATCCCCTCATTTTCAGTCTGTATGTGTCCCTTGGTCTGAAGTGGGTCTCTTGTAGACAACATATATATGGGTCTTGTTTTTGTATCTATTCATTGAGCTTGTGTCTTTTGGTTGGAGCATTAAATCCATTCACATTTCAGGTAATTATCAATATGTATGTTCCTAGTTTCTTAATTGTTTTGGGTTTGTTTTTGTAGGTCTTTTTCTTCTCTTGTGTTTCTTGCCTAGAGAAGTTCCTTTAGCATTTCTTGTAGAGCTGGTTTTGTGGTGCTGAATTCTCTCAGCTTTTTTTTTTTTGTCTGTAAGGCTTTTGATTTCTCTGTCGAATCTGAATGAGATCCTTGCTGGGTAGAGTAATCTTGGTTGTAGGTTCTTCCCTTTCATCACTTTAAATATATCATGCCACTCCCTTCTGGCTTGTAGAGTTTCTGCTGAGAAATCCTCTGTTAACCTTATGGAAGTTCCCTTGTATGTTATTTGTCGTTTTTCCCTTGTTGCTTTTAATAATTTTTCTTTGTCTTTAATTTCTGTCAATTTGATTGCTATTCGTCTCAGTGTGTTTCTTCTTGGGTTTATCTTGCCTGGGGCTCTCTGCACTTCCTGGACTTGGGTGGCTATTTCCTTTCCCATGATAGGGACTTTTTCGACTATAGTCTCTTAAAATATGTTCTCCAGTCCTTTCCCTCTCTCGTCTCCTTCTGGGACCCCTATAATGTGAACCTTGGTGCATTCAATGTTGTCCTAGAAGTCTCTTAGGCTCTCTTCATTTCTTTTCATTCTTTTTTCTTTATTTTGTTCTGCAGCATTGAATTACACCATTCTGTCTTCCAGGTCACTTATCCGTTCTTCTGCCTCAGTTATTCTGCTATTGATTCCTTCTAGTGTATTTTTCATTTCAATTATTGTATTGTTCATCTCTGTTTGTTTGTTCTTTAATTCTTCTAGGTGTTTGTTCTTTAATTCTTCCAAGTCTATGTTAAATATTTCTTGCATCTTTTCGATCTCTGCCTCCATTCTTTTTCCGAGGTCCTGGATCATCTTCACTATCATTATTCTGAATTCTTTCTCTGGAGAGTTACCTATCTCCACTGCATTTAATTGTTTTTCTAGATTTTATCTTGTTCTTTCATCTGATACATAGTCCTCTGCCTTTTCATATTGTCTGTCTTTCTGTGAATGTGGTCTTCGTTCCACAGGCTGCAGGATTGTGCTTCCTTTTACTTCTGCTGTCTGCCCTGTGCTATATGAGGCTATCTAAGTGTTTTGTGCAATCTTCATGATGGAAGGGACTTGTGGTGGGTAGAGCTGGGTGTTGCTCTGCTGGGCAGACTTCAGTAAAACTTTAATCCTCTTTTCTGCTGATGGGTGGGACTGAGTTCCCTCCCTGTTTATTGTTTGGCCTGAGGCGACCCAGCACTTGAGGCTACAGGCTTTTTGGTAGGGCTAATGGTGGACTCCAGGAGGGCTTATACCAAGTAGCACTTCCCAGAACTTCTTTTGCCAGTGTCCTTGTTCCCATGGTGAGCCACAGCCACGCTGCCTCTGCAGGAGACCCTCCAACACTAGCAGGTAGGTCTGGTTCAGTCTCCTGCTCCTTTCCCTGGGTCCTGTGTGCCCTCCAAGAGTGGAGTCTCCATTTCCCTCAGTCCTGTTGAAGTCCTGCAATCAAATCCCGCTAGCCTGCAAAGTCTGATTCTCTGGGAATTCCTCCTCCCATTGCTGGACCCCCCAAGTTGGAAAGCCTGATGTGGAGTTCAGAACTTTCATTCCAATGGGTGGACTTCTGTGGTATAATTGTTCTCCAGTTTGTGAGTCACCCACCCAGTGGTTATGGGATTTGATTTTATTGTGATTGCGTCCCTCCTACCATCTCACTGTGGCTTCTCCTTTGTGTTTGGATGTGGGGTACCTTTTTTGGTAAGTTCCAGTGTCTTCCTGGCAATGATTGTTCGGCAGTTAGTTGTGATTCTGATGCTCTTGCAAGAGGGAGTGAGTTCACGTCCTTCTATTCTGCCATCTTGAACCAATCTAGAGCACTAGTTTCTTAAGATGAAATGTCTATTTGCAATATTGTTATTTATATATCTATCTGCATTTATATCTGCATTTACATACAAAACATGAATTTTATAATATAGGTAAATACATGTGTATGTATTTACATACAAATAAACATTTTATAAATTTATGCATTATTTATATTTGTATATATATATTTATATATACAAAATTTTATGTAATCAAATACATGACAGAAATGTTGGAATACATTTAAAAAATCTTCTTTGATGCTGGATTTTTCAGAGTCTTTAATATGTTGACATCATTCTCATCTTCAAGAGGGAGATTTGGAATTTAACTTTAGTCAAACTCATTTGACCATGGAACACCTTTATTCATTGGCTAATGGTTTGGATTATTATTCACTGCCATGCATGTTTAAAAGCTGGGTAATAAAGTATTACTTATGGGGGTTATGGGATGGGTTAGTAATTAAACAGCTACATATTCATATCCAACTGAAATTTCTATGATAACACGGCAGGGATGGAAGAGAGCTTAAAGGTTGTCAAGTCCAACCACTCATCCAATGGATAATACTTTTATTTTCCTTCAATCACACAGCTGGTCAATACCTCATATATAAAAGAAACTGTAGAATCTGACAACATGATTCATCACATTGTCTCCATTATCATTTTGATAATGTCATTTGTCACTGTCTCCAAAAAAATATTTCTAAAAAGAAAACCAAAAAAGTAAGAGTAAAAGCAGTGCCATGCAGTGTGGTCCATCAAGCATTTATTGAGGGTTTACTACATGTAGAGCATGGAGCAGCTCACCACTCTCTATCTGGGGATATGGATGAGCCTCAAATTAATTAATACAATGCATTACAAGTCATGTCAACTTATAAACAAATTGCTACAAAAACACAAGTGGGTGAGGCCATTTCTTCCAATTGTAGATATGTGTGTATTGGGGGAGATAAAGGACTTTATAGAGGTCATGGCTTTTGAGATTGTCTTTTTTGGTGAGTAAGATTTCACCAAATTGAATAAGACATGAAGGAAATTCTATATGCAGAGAGAAAAGAATGGGGAAACCCCTGGTGCTGTTAAAGAGTATAGGATGATTTGGGGACCTGAATATTAAATGGGATCAGAGCATAGGATAAGAAAATATTGAATGGGAGATGGGAGGTGTTATGGGTTGAATTGTGTCTTCCCCCCAATTTATATGCAGAAGTCATAAGCCCCAGTACCTCAGAAAGTAACCTTACTTGGAGATAGAACCCTACATAGGCAATCAAGTTAAAACAAAGTCATTAAGGTGGGCCCTAATCCAATATGACTGGTATGCTTCTAAGAAGAGGAGATTTGGACACAGATACACATAGAGAGAAAGTGACGTAAAGAGAAACAGGGAGAAGACAGGCATCTATAAGTCAAGGAAAGAGGTCTGGAACAGATCCTTCTCCCACAGCTCTCAAAAGGAACCAACTCTGTCAACACATTGGTTTTGGACTTCTAGCCTCCAGAACTGTGAGACAATAAAATTTGTTGTTAAAGCCACCCCGTCTGTGGTAGTTTGTTAGGGCCGCCTTAGGAAACTAATACAGGAGGTGAAGCAGGAAATGTAAATTGGGGCTAGGCTGTGAGAGCCCTTCATTTGTGTGCCCAGCAGTCTGAGCAGCCGGGAGCTTCTGAGGTTGTATGAGGCTGAGTAGCCTGGTTAGAGGTACCTTAACAAGCTAACTTTGCAGCAGAGTGGAAAAACTTCAGGCTGAAGGAGGAGAGGGTGACAGCAGGACACCAGAGCCCAGGGCTTCTTCAATGGGCCAGGTGAAAAATGTTGAAGACCTAAATTAGGCCAGGAGATTTGGGTGGGATTTGTAAAACATTGCATAAGTAAACCTGATCAGCCATAAGACAGAGCTGACAAAAAAGGAGAAATCAAAACAGCTGCTAGATTCGTAGTAGTCTTCTCCTCAGATTGATCACAAGTGGGTAATGTGAAAATTAAGAAACAGAAACCTTATTTATTTATTTTTGTGGATACAATTTTAAAAACTGAAGTACATTTTACAATATATTATAAATATTATAATTTACAATATTATATTAGTTTTAGGTGTGCAACATAGTGATTCAATATTTTTATGGATTATACCCCTTTTAAAGTTATTATAAAATATTGGTTATATTCCCTATGTTGTACAATATATCCTTGTAGCTTACTTATTTTATGCATAGTATTTTGTTCCTCTCGATCCCCTACTTTCCCTTTTCTCTCTCCTGACTGGTAACCACTAGTTGGTTCTCTATATCTATGAGTCAGTTTCAATTTTGTTATATTTATTCTTTTATTTTTTAGATTCCGCATATAAGTGATAACATACAGTATTTGTCTTTCTCTGTCTGACTTACTTTACTAAGAATAATACTCTCCATCCATGTTTTTTCAAGTGGCAAAATTTCATTCTTTTTTATGGCTGAGTACTATTCCATTGTATGTACATAGCACATCGTCTTTACCCATTCATCTGTTGATGGACACTTTGGTTGCTTCCATATCTTGGCTATTATAAATAATGCTGCTATGAACATTGTGGTGTATGTATCTTTTCCAGTTAGTGTTTTTGTTTCACAGAAGCCTTATTTAAAATGTAGGCAGGAGGCCAGAAGGGGGAGCTGTCATGCCCTACCACTCCACCTCATTTGCAGACCCAACAGGAAGAGATATATCTTGCATCTCCAACAGAAAGAAGGTTACTACTTTACTGCTCAGCAGGATGAAGGAAGAATTTCCCTTGCCTGTCAAGACCCCAGCCAATGAGAGACTGTCACATCTCAGCCACTGAAAAGCCACTACACTTCAAACTCTCAGTGTCCTCCAATGGACTTATAATAACCCTTCCCAACTCCCCTTTCTCCTCTGTAAAGAACGTTCCTCTCCTTTGTTCTCCAGACTTGCCTGTGGTTCGCCATAGATTGCATGTTCCGAATTGCAATTCTTTGCTGTTGCTGAATAAACCCATTTTGCTGGTTAAAATACCTGGCTGTTTTATTGTTTTAGGTCAATAGCAAGAATCCTGGGTCCAAAGGTAATGGATTGATTTTGAGTATAACCCTCTCATTGGCCATGAGGCTTTTCAGATGCACTCTTACAGTCACTTTCTTTACATAAATACCCCATCCACTGGCTTACTTTGTGATATGTAAACATTCCAAGTACTCTCCCAGCCAGAGCCTTTGCATTTCCAAATCTCACTGCCTGGAAGATTCTTCCCTCACTCCCATCATCACCTGAATGGCTTATTCCCATCCTTCTGGTATTAAAACCAGCTCCTAGAGGGTTTGCTTCCTTTCCTGAACGCTCTGCTCCCGGGGTCTTTGAGTCCCTACCCTGTTTGTTTTTTCCTCAAAGCACTTCTCATGCTCTGAAATCAAAATCTTTGTTTGTATATTTGTTTATACTTATTGTCAGCCTCTCCTACTTCAACTCCCTGCCCCCCATTTATAATGCAAACTCTAAGCCTGTAGAGACCCTGTCTATTTTGTTCTATTGCTTCTTCCTGGAGTCTAGAACAGTCTCTAACACCTAGTAGGTTCTCATTAAATAGTGGTTGAATAAATGAATGGATTACTATGTTTCAAACTGAATTATAGCATTGTAATTTCCTGAGAGTTAAAACCACTTCAATATTTTATATCATTTCACTTTCACTCAAAAAGAATGATGTTTTCAGTTAATAACTTTACAATTAAAGAGCTCATTCCTAATAATAATAATTTTAGAAAATATTTAAGTTTCAGAAGATGTAACAACACATTGCAGTAATGGAAAAGGTGAGCTTTTAATTTCACATTTTTCATAGAAAATATTTTATATTATTAATATTTTTGAAAATTTGCATGAACATATGGGCAAGACAAAGGAGAAGGAGTTTCATGATTGTATCTGTTGTTTACTCCCCCTCCCTTGATTCTAGGAGTCTGTAATTTGCATTAGGTTTTGCAACAGCAGATAAAGGCATCCTCTGACCTTTGGGTCGCTTAAGCATTTAGACACCTGATGGCAATCTTTCACTAAATTTGGTATAGCAACAGTCATTCTGGCATGTTGGAGAGAATTTGTTTTTCTTCAGCAATCTTCGTACCAAATTTCTGAAAATGTTTCCCAGTGACAGACAATACTGAGAGCTTAATGTTTTTTCTAGATGAGAATGGTGGCTTTCATCGAGAGAAAATGATGTGGGTGGATGAGCTCAATGAAAAGTAAAGAAAAGAGAAAGGGAAAATGAAGTTTATGTATGGTTCAGATACATTTACAGACTTGGGCAGCCTACAGAGAGAGAGCAGGATGCAATGCTAATAGGCAGGAAACAAGTTCCGTGAGATTTATGTTGTGTTAAAATGCAGTATAATCAAGTGAGCCAGTGTTTCCTCCCTCCTTCCTCCTTCCTTGGTTTCTACCCACAGCTTTCCACTTGCCTTAGGCTGGGAATAAAAGGTACAGTTTTGGTAAAAGGGTGGATGTTTCTCTCCAGCAAGAATGAAAAGGGCAGAATTGAATAGGGTCACTTTCTCTAGTCTCCTTACTTGTTCATTGGGTCAACATTTTCTGTGACCTTAATGAGTAATAATATTAGTTAAGGGCTACCTTTAATCAAGCACCAGCAATGTGCCTCAATTGCCTTTGTCTTCATGTAATGAAGAAACTAAGCCAGAGAGTATTTAGTAACTCTCCCAAGTCGTTCTGGCAGAGGATGGATTTGACTCTGAGACCTAGGCACTCACCACTGAACAAACAGCCTTCCTCTGTGCTTAGTACATGCTGATCCCATCCACTCCCACAGCACGACATGTCATCTTCTTGCTGACCACTCCCTGCTGAGTCCTCCTGTCTCAGTCTCTCTTCTGAACAAGACCTACATACTCAGTTGCCTAAAGCCATCTCCACCCAGGTATCTCACAGGCATCCCAAATTTACTCAGGACCAAACTCTGCTTCACTTCAAGTCGTCTCATTTTAAGAAATAATGCCTAATGCCCTGTATACCCAGTCTTCATTCCAAATCCTCAGGAGTCATCTTTGACACTCCCGCCCCCAACATTAACATGTAAACCATCACAAAGTCCTGTCCCTTTTGCCTCTAAGATATATTACCAATCTGACCCCATATTTTAGTCTCCACCAGCTTGGACTAAGCCACAATCACCTGGACCAAGACAATATACTCTTTTTTAATTCTTCATTTTCATTGTGAAATATAGCATACACACATTCTATTTTATATAATAGAAGAACTTAGAGGACTTAAATGTATTGTTTAAAAGATAATAATAAAATGACGTCCCTGTATCCATCAACGAGTTTAAGGTTTAGGAATCACCAACATCTTTGAAGATGTTGATTGCATGCGCCCCTGCCTCCCGAGAAAACCTCTATCCTGCATTTTGTTAATGATCCCCTTTTTTTCTTTACAGTTCTGCCACATATATATGTATCTTTACAATATATTATACAGTCATCCCTTTCTATTGGCAGGGTATTTGTTCCAGGACCTGCTATAGTTACCAAAATCTGTGGAGGCTCAAGTCCCATAGTCTGCCTTCCCTATTCAGGGATTTTGCATCCAGGGTTTCAGCCAACCGTAAACATAGTAGTATGTTTTGAAAAAAATCCTCGTGTATGTGGACTCACACAATTTAAACCCATGGTGTTCAAAGGTCAACTGTGTTATAAGGTTGGCCCTCCCTATTAGCTATTGTACATTCGTAGATTCAATCAACCACAAATTGTATAGTGCTATGCTTACAATCCCTTCCAGGTTGGTTGAACCCTCAGATGCAGAATCAACAGATACGGAGAGAGGAGGACAGACTGTGGGACTTAAGCATCCCTGGATTTAGATATCCAAGGCACGTCTTGGAACCAATCCTCAGTGGATACCAAGAATTGGCTCTATTACAGTTTTGCTGGGTTTTGAAATGTAAACAAATGGAGTTATAACATGTTTTATTGCTACTTGTTCTTTTCATCTAAAGTTGTGACAGTCTCTCACTGGCTGGGGTGTTGCTAAGGAAGAAGAAATTCTTCCTTCCTCCTGCTAAGTAATAACCTTTTTTTTGTTGGAGATGCAAAATATATCTCCTCCTATTGGGTCTGCAATTGAGGTGGAGTGGTAGGGCATGACAACTCTCTTTTCTGGCCTCCTGCCTCCATTTTAAATAAGATTTTGATTAAACAAAAACACTAATTGGAAAAGATACATACGCCCCAATGTTCATAGAAGCATTATTTACAATAGCCAAGATATGGAAGCAACCTAAGTGTCCAACAACAGATGAATGGATAAAAAAGATGTGATACACACACACACACACACACACACACCACACACACTGGAATATTACTCAGTGGTAAAAAAAAAGAATGAAATTTTGCCATTTGCAGCAACATGGATAGACCCAGAGGTTATTTTGCTTAGTGAAATAAGTTAGATAGAGAAAGACAAATACTGTATATTATTACTTATATGTGGAATCTAAAAAATAAAAGAATGAATATAATAGTAACACACTCATAGATATAGAGAACAAACTAGATCAGAATAACTGAGAATGATGCTTACTTTCTTTTTCTTTCTCAATCCCAACGTTCATCTGGTTCTATTGATTTCACCTGTGTCCCACAGAGTTTTTTTTTTTTAAAAAGCAACTAGAGATGTGGATGGACCTAGAGTCTGTCATACAGAGTGAAATAAGTCAGAATGAGAAAAACAAACATCGTATATTAACGCATATATGTGGAATCTAGAAAAATGGTACAGATGAACCTACTTCCAGGGCAGGAATAGAGATTCAGATGTAGAGAACGGACATGTGGACACGGAGGGTGGGGGGAAGGGAAGGTGGGACGAATTGGGAGATTAGGATTGACATATATACAGTACCATGTGTAAAATGGATACCTAGTGGGAACCTGCTGTATAGCACAAGGAGCTCAGCTCAGTGCTCTGTGATGACCTAGATGGGTAGGATTAGCGGTGGATGTGGCAGAAAGATCCAAGAGGGAGGGGATATGGGGATATATGTATACGTATAGCCTATTCACTTCATTGTACAGCAGAAGCTAACACAACATTGTAAAGCAATTATACTCCAATAAAAAAAAGCAACTCTAAGAACTGAAATCTCCTGATTCTTAGACGTTTAATTTCCATCTCACCGTAACATGATTTTTTTCTCCCCAATGTTGTGTTGTCCAGAACATCAAAAGGTCATTGTTCAGTGCTGAACAAGTCCTGGTTGCTTTGCAGGTTAACAAAATAGTTCTGTGTCCTTGAAACTAGAAGACGGAAGAAAAATATGAGGGAAGGTTAAACATTTTCTGCAGGGTAAGGATCTTACCCGTGACTGATCATACTTCATTGACTATTTTACCTTGTATCAGTCATTATCCTAAGGGGACAACAGATAAATAGGAATACTTTATAGGTAATACTGAGGTCGTTCAATGTTTCAAGCATAGTTGTTTGGATTTTCTGTACCTCATTCAGTTCTTATAACGACTCCATGATATAGGTACTACTATTATCCCCATTTTACACGAGGCAAATGAGGCATAGGAAGGTTAAGAAATTTGCCTGGGGGACCTCCCAGGCAGTCCAGTGGTTAAGATTCTGCGCTTCAGGGGCTTCCCTGGTCACGAAGTGGTTGAGAGTCCACCTGCCAATGCAGGGGACATGGGTTCGTGCCCTGGTCCGGGAAGATCTGACATGCCGCGGAGCGGCTGGGCTGGTGAGCCATGGCCGCTGAGCCTGTGCATCTGGAGCCTGTGCTCTGCAACGGGAGAGGCCACAACAGTGAGAGGCCCGCGTACCGCAAAAAAAAAAAAAAAAAAGATTCTGAGCTTCAACTGCAGGGGGCGCGGGTTCAATCGCTGGTTGGGGGGAACTAAGTTCCCACAGGCTGTGAGGCCAAAAAAAAAAAAAAAGAAAAAAAAAAAGAAAAGAAAAGAAAAAGAAATCTGCCCAAAATCTCATAGGAAGTGAAGGAACTCAGGTATTAAACCAGGAAGTTTGTATTTAAAGCCCATGATTTCAATCATGACACTTTGGAGCTCTCAACTGGAATAAAATATAATCCCTTTTTATGAGGATTTTATGGTTGGTGTGGAAGAGAGATACATAAATATATGACAATATGGTAAGCTGTGATTCATTCAAGATATGATTGAATTGAAGATATGATAAGATATGATTCATTCAACATACCTTTCTGATGACTGCTATGTAGTGAATATTTTGTAATGTGCTTTCATTTACATAGTATAGAGCAAAGAATATGAACTCAGAAGTTAGAGAGTTTGGGGAGAGTTATTTAATGCCTCAGAACAGTTTCCTCATAAGTAAAACATGGATACCAATACCTATTTCAAAGTTTTACTATTAGTGTTAAATATGTTAACATATATCAAATAGTCAGCACATAATAGGCCAACATGAAAACTTTTATGAGTTGTGGGAGTACTAATAAATAGGAAAGAGCTATGTATAATGAATCAGATGAGCATTAAGGTGGAAACTATTAGCTTCGTCTGGGGGATAGGGGGATTCCCCACAGCTGATGAGCTGAGACTTGAAAGATGCACTTAATTTATTTCTCTGTTTCTCCTTTCAACATCCAGATTTTTCTCTGGGGAACCACTCTTTCCTCAAGGTATCTATGTTCCATCCCATGTAGACCTTGTTGCTGCTGATATTCATCCTGTAACCCCAAGATGAACCTCCCAGGTACTGAAATAGATACTGTAGAAGACAGAGAAAAGGGATGGCAAGATATGAACACTTGATAATGCCGATGAGTCATTGGTTAAACCAACTTTGAATCCTGTCCACCTCTTGGTTTTCCAATCTGTGAGCTGATATATATGCTTCATTATTGAAGCCTGTTTGAGCTGAGTTTTCTGTTACTTGCAACTGATTTATCCTAACTGCAGGGAATTCTAGATAGGAGGGCTACATGTGCAAAGGTTCACAGAGAAGAGGGCATGATGGGTTTGGAAATGTTACATTAAGAAATGAGGCCAGAAAGTGGATGTCAGCTTTTCAAGACATTGACTTCCAGTTTAATGAGTTTGGACTCTAGCCTGTAGGCAGTGGGGAGCAACAGTTTCTGAGCAGAGAAGTGACACGATCAGATTTGCATTTTAGAAATATGACTCTGGCTATGAAGTTGAGTTTGGATAAGAGTAGGGAAGGCTGAAAGTAGAGAAAAGAGTTAGGCAATAACAGCAATGTCAAGACAATGGTAGTGGGGATACTGAGGAAAGAACCAGGTATCATTTTCTTTCTACACCCACCTTATTATTACATACTTACTTTCATGGATTCTCTTTGGCTTTTATTTATAAGTTCCAGATACCTCACCAGTTACAGCTGCATAGTGGTAGACAGGGGACTCTGCTCTCCAGGTGCACTGAAGAGCCTTCAAAATCCAAGACATGAGGCATAGGAGCTTTCTAATTTTTAATATTTCCTTGCTTTCCTTAGTTCTACATCATGGTGATGCTCTTCAGCTACACAGTTTTAAGGTCTGTGATCATCACAGACCAAAGTTCAGGAACACAAATTAAATATCTTTCTGAATGCATAATTAAGTTCCCTTGTTTCTTCCCTTTCAGGCAGGAGATGCCCCAGCAGCAAGTACCAAAATATTGTCATAAAATTCATGTTTATTGCCTCTTTTTCCTATATCAGAAAATCTCCAACTAGTTATCATGGAGTTAATTTTTGCTCCCACTCTCCTGAAATCTTTGCAATAGAAGAATGTTGCAATTGTATGGGGGCAGAGATGCATAAACAGTTGGGAGCTTGGTTTTAAGTGTATACATTTAAAAAAGCAGGACTTCGTATCTAGTCTCTCTGGCACTATGCTTTCATTTGCTTCATGCAGTTTGGTGCAAGTTTGAATAGTCAATTAAACATCTGTTAATAGGACCAGGGAAGAGTTATAACTCCATGGTTCCATGAGTAATACCTTCTATGTTATGCTAGTCTTCTGCTGAACTACAAAGTCATATCCAGAATCACATTGGGGGACTTCTAGGGATTTAGGCCAGGAAAATCCTTTTCCAATCTCCTACTGTCAGCACCATCATCACCACCATGAATTAAACCCTTTCCTATTCCTCACCATGGATAGATGGGAAAATGATATCATTAAAAATTTTAAATTATAAGTACTGGAAATAACCTGAGAAATTATCTACTCTAGAATTATTAGTTAACCAGTTGAGTTGTTTTGGCTAAGGTTAAAGGTACTAGAAATCATACCCCAAAGAGTGGGGCTAGAATCCATCATGCAGGACTTGCCACAAAGGGGATGACTCAGTTCCTCATTTGTAAGATAGAAATGATTATAATACATACCTTTAATGGCTGTTAGAGGATTAAATAAATTAATATATTTAAAGCACTTCAAATGCAGCTGGCATATATTAAATACCAAATTAAGCTATTATGACATGGTTGTTTGGAGACTCTAGTTTGCTGTCAAGTTCCAGCAAGAATGGGCTTGCTGGCTGAATGATCAGTTTGGTAAAACAAAGGCAAGTTTGCTGCATTGAGCCACAGGCACTTAAGAGTTTGTGAGGGTAAAGGAAGAATTAATATTTTATATGAATCCATGTGGCTACACACAAGAGACATCTGCAAGGAACCGTCTTAAGTCTCGTCCAAAAGCGATGAGCAGATCTAAGCAGAGAGAAGCTGGAGATGCTACAGGATTCCTAGGATCTGAGAAAAGGAGTAAGAGTCAGCTAAAACAGAAACACATTCACCCCATCTATGGAACTGCAGGTGAGATCCTCAGTGGTGGAAGGACACCAAATGACTCTTGAGAGCTTCATAAGAGAGTCAGTTGTCAACAGCTAACAACTTCAGAAAGAGTCAATGACAAGTCAACTTGATAGTGTCAGCTAATAAGAAATGTCCTTCTCCCTTTACTTTCTTCTCTTACGTCCCTAAATGTTGGATTTGGGGGGAAGCCATCAAAAACCCTGTATGGCAAATTGGGGAAGAGGGAAAAATACTGCGAAAGGGAAAAGTCTGAGGCAGAGGTGAGGGAGAAGCTTTAATTTTAATTGAAGATATACTGTTTAATTGAAGATGTACATGGAACTACACATTTTAATTACTGAACTGAGAGAGTGTTTTGTTACATAAAATGAATAAAACTAATTATAAACTGAAGGATGACCAAAAAAAAAAAAGTCATGAATCCTACAGAGGTTCCTGGCAGGACTAGAACCATGAGAGTGGGTTTAAAAGGGCAATGAGAGACAAAGCAAGGTTGTTTGGTGATTGAATACATAAATTTTGCCAGTTCAACATAATGGCTGCACAATTAGAAAATATTTATTGAATGCTACTATATGCCAGGCATTACTCTGGTGCTCAGGATATAGCAGTGAACAAAGACAAATCTCTACTATCTCGGGAATTAGATTCTACAGGGGAAAGTGGATGACAAAGCAATAAAGAAATGATGACATAAATAATCATTCTGTAATAATCAGGTCCTTGGTGGGACAACATGGGAATAAGAGAAAAGGAGTGAGGAGAGTGATAGTAGGAGCATAAGAAGTTCCCTTCTGATACTTCTATTTTCTCAGTGCACTTGGAAGTGACATCATTGTGGGGAATAAAGACGAGGAAGGAGGCATTGAAATTTTAAAGAGAAGGTATAAAATTGTCACCTAGAATCATGGGAGAGAAAACCGAATTGGGACCTGTCAGGCAGCTTTAAGGACCCTCTTGAGAGCCATGGTAATGATTGTAAGTGACATGAGTGAGCATTTGTGTATGTTTTTCTCCAGCTAAGTTCAATTACCCTGGTGTAGGCACAGAGAAAGTGGGGGATTACATTTATTCAAGATTGGGGCTTGGCCCGGGAATCATGATGGAGGAAGGTAGGGAAAGGGACTTGAGCTTGTTTGCAAAGAACCATGGAATTTAAGTTGGGGGACAGTGGGGAAATGAGGACAAAAGAAGAATGAGTGCTGGGATGGACAGTCTACTGGTTCCTGTGGGAGTTGTTAATTATTTGAGTCATGACATAAGAGTGAGTAAGCTGCACAGAGAGAATGTGTGGTATGAGAAGAGGATACTTGAAATGGAAACTATGGTGATGACTAACTTCAGGAAATAGCCTGAGGATTGGATGGCTGAAGTTGAGTAGACAATAGCATGGAGAGGGGAGGTCAAAAAACATCTAACCAAGAGGCTAGAGTAATAAAAGAACTGTCTAAATGGATATGGAAAGTCACCAAGAGTCATGACAGGAAGAATACTGGAGACTAATCATGAGTCAGGTACTGAAATTGTTAAGGAGGAGTGACTAAGAGCTAGTGATTAAGAAGTGATTAAGAAGGTGGGTGGCAGTGGTAGCATTGTCCAACTGAGCTAAGTTCAAACCTGGGCATTTCAGTGAGATGAAGAGACAATGTTCTAGAAATGGCTAGGAGGTACAAAGACAGCAGCCTGCCCCTAGGTTCAATTGCATAAGGAGTATGGGAGAGAAAGGAACAAGTACTTAAGAGTGCTATGAGGGGACTTCCCTGGTAGCACAGTGGTTGTGAGTCCGCCTGCTGATGCAGGAGACGCAGAGTTGTGCCCCGGTCTGGGAAGATCCCACATGCTGCGGAGTGGCTGGGCCCATGAGCCATGGTCACTGAGCCTACGCGTCCGGAGCCTGTGCTCCGCAACGGGGGAGGCCACAACAATGAGAGGGCCAGGTACAGCAAAAAAAAAAAAAAAAGAGTGTTATGAGGGAGCTGGGGTCTTCAGCAAAGAGCAAGATTTCAGTTAGAGTAAGTAAGAGAAGCAGAAAGGAATTCAGATAAAAGGAAGGGTTTGCTGACAATGGGCCATGAATTCTAGAAGGCTCATGGGGAGGAGTGGTAGATGGAGTCACATAGAAGATATGAAGAATTATAGGGTGGTGAAAGATGACCTGGGAGATGGGGGCATCTGGTGTGGACTGACATAAATACAGATGCAGGGTAAGATCAGTTCATCCAGATGTCCTGGTTTAGGCCAATTTGGGCAGTGAGGATGCTGGGCAGGAAGGAGTGGAGGTCTTGCTTAGAGAACTCACTGCTCTGGGTAGTGCCAAGGTCAAAAAGAACGTGATGATTTAGTCACGTTGGGCTGGACTAGTTGTAGTAGACCCTACTCATCTGAGGCAAGTGTTTCATCATATATATACATGCCCAGATCTAATTAATCAGAATAGCTGCCTGGAGGCTCAGTGTGAGAAAGGGCTGAGATGGATTAATGAGCTCAACCATGGACACCTGAGAGAGAACTGGTTTACGAGCTGTAAGTGGGTGACCTTTCATTGTTCCGTTTTAAAACACAGAGATACAGGGGCTTCCCTGGTGGCGCAGTGGTTGAGTGTCCGCCTGCCGACGCAGGGGACACGGGTTCGTGCCCTGGTCCATGAGGATCCCACATGACGTGGAGCGGCTGGGCCCGTGAGCCATGGCTGCTGAGCCTGCGTGTCCAGAGCCTGTGCTCTGCAACGGGAGAGGCCACAGCAGTGAAAACACACAGAGATACAGAAAGGTAAGTGGTTTGCTCAAAATCACAGCTGTTTAATGAGAGAATCAGAACCATTCCACCAGAAATACATGAAAATTCTTCTGAGGTAGCTCTCATCATCAAATATATCTTATTTTGTATTTTTGTTCAGTTGATGAAGATTCGTTGTGTAGATACAGTGTCTTGGGTTTGCCACCAGCTACCTGTGTAACTATGGGCAATTTATTTGCTGTGTCAGTTTGGGCTCTCTAACAAGTGAACACCAAATGGGATTAGATGTGCCAAAGATTCACTGGGGGGAAGTGTCTGTCATGGATAAGCGATGAGGAGCAGGAGTAGGTGGAGGAGTGAAGGACACATCTGATGTGTTAAAGAACAGAGAGAAGGGCTTCCCTGGTGGCGCAGTGGTTGAAAGTCCGCCTGCCGATACAGGGGACATGGGTTCGTGTCCTGGTCCGGGAAGATCCCACATGCCATGGAGCGGCTGGGCCCTTGAGCCATGGCCGCTGAGCCTGCGCGTCTGGAGCCTGTGCTCCTCAACGGGAGAGGCCACAACAGTGAGAGGCCCGCGTACCGAAAAAAAAAGAAGAGAGGGAAGTAAAAGTGAGTGGAAGGAACCTCAGCTTGCAGCTCAACTGTAAGCAAAGCTCGCCTGTGAGGGGGGTCCTGCATTGGGCAGCACTGGTGTAGCTCCAGTACCCCTGCTGTGCCTCATCATTGACTGGGAACAACCTACAGAGAGCATGGAGTTGGGGCATAAACACTGTGGTAACTGGAGGCTGTCAGCCAACCACCTCCCTTGCAGCAAGTCCTCTTAGAGCAAGAGCTGAGTGGAGTACCTCCATGGCCACCACACACTCTGTCTTATTTAAAAACTTTTATTATTTTTAAAATGGAGGTGAAATTCACATAACATGAAATTAACCATTTAAAATTATATACTTCAGGGGCATTTATTACGTGCACAACTTGCATACAACCATCAACTCTACCTAGTTCCAAACATTTTTATCACCCACAAATGAAACCTTGTACCCATTAAGCAGTTACTCCCCATTTTCCCCTGGCAACCACTAATGTACTTTCTATTGTTATGGATTTACTTATGATAGACATTTCATATAAATGGTGTAATAAAATATGTGATGTTTGTACCTGGTTTCTTTCACTTAGCACAATGTTTTTGAGGTTCATTCATATCGTATTCATGTGTATCAGTCCTTTGTTCCTTTTTGTGACTGAATAACATTCTGTTATGTGGCTACATCACACTTTGCTTATTCATTCATCCATTGACACACATTTGGGTTGTTCCACCTTTTGGCTATTGTGAATAATGCTGCTATAAACATTTGTGTAGGGATATTTGTTTGAATACCCATTTTCAAGCCATTTGGGTATATATACACCCAGGAGTGGAATTGCTAGGTCATATGGTGACTTTATGTTTAATGTTCTCAGGAACCACTAAATTGTATTTCATAGTTTATAAACCTCATTGTTCTCATCTGTAAAATGGGGTGTACAAAAGACTCCACCTCACAAGGTTGCTGACAGACTGAATGAGAAAATGCTCAGAGAACACTAGCACAATGGCAGGTACATGCCAGAAGTCAATGCCTCATAAATGGTGGCTATTATTTGTAAAGGATACAACATATTTACCCAAGAGACTTACTTCCAAAAAAAGATGTGAGACCTTCATTTTTTTTTCTTTCCTAAAGAGTGAAGGTGTGAAGCTGAGAATATTCTTTACTCTTAAAGAGAAACGAACAGTCATTCAACATGACTCACTGGGGTTTGTGAAAGTGAAGAGACCTCAGGATTAAAAGCATGATCACAGTCTGTGGCTAAGGGTTTCTATTAGGGATGAGTCTGTGGGCCCTTCTCTCACTGGAGACCACACTCTTTGAAAATGATTCCCTCCTAGCAGAGCCGTCCTTGAAATACCATTCTGGTTTGTCATGCTGGTCACTGCCTCTCACATCTCACCAAATTTGGGCAGGCCCTCACAGACTCTCATTTTGACACCTATTTTTTTAAGGAGGAAGAGGAAAGGAAATGTTAGGAGATTTAAAAAATCAGTCATCACTTAGGTCTCCAGGAAGGGAAAGAAAGAGAACAGAAGATTAACTTTTCCACAAGTGATCTGGGAAGAGCAGAGGGAGAGAGTCACTAGAGGTGAGATTTCTCAGTAACTGGGTGGATTACTGAGGAACATGGTCTAATTTTTTGTCTACAGGTATTTAAGATACTAAAAACAATACTGAAAGCATCTCCCTTGTTCCCCACATAAAATCTTTGCTTTCCTCACTGTGATTACTGATATCGTGATAGTGTAAGGGATGATCCCGCTGATGGACAGTTTTCCTTCCTACTTTTCTATTTTTGTTTGTTTTCTGATGTACTTGTTTGTATTCCAAGCAATGTTTGGCATTCAGAAGGAGCTCCGCGAATAGTGTTTGAATAAACTTTCCAGTGATGGCTGTCATTACCTCTTTTTGTCATCTCTGGTTACTTGAGACTGTTTAGAGTAGCAGTGGAATCCATGGGTTCCAGTATTGGACTAAGTGTGTTTGAATCCTGGCACTACCACTTAGGAATTCTGTGATTTGGAGGCACTTAAGGTACAAATGAAGATAATATTAGTCACTCTTTCTAGAGACTGATGTGAGGAATAAATGAGATACTTCATGTGACATGCTTGAAAAATGTCTAGCACATAATAAGTTAGGTTGGTGGATATTAGCAACTAGACTTATTGTCTGTTGGCCCTTCTGGCTTTGTTTTTTTATCCCTTCATGTCTTATGTCTCCCAGTAGAAATCTTAATTCTTGAAAATAAAGAGTGTGGTTTAGAAATATTCAATACCTACATAGCAACAGACACACATACATGTAAATCTGATTTGATCAATGGATCTAATGCTAAAAAAGTGCCATGAAAGTAGTTAAATCCAGATTTTTCATAAGCCAAAAATTTACCAAAAAAAAATATAGAGATAAAACAGGAAACATCTGGGCAAACAGAAGTAATGCTTCAGTAGAATGTAATCCCCATAAGGGTAGGGTCATGTTCTCCAGCACTAAGAATGGTGTCTGGTCCAGGTGAGGCATTTAATAAATTCTGATGGAATGGATAAATAACATAATTAGCACAAATAAATTCCAGAAATTCTGCTCATGTTCATTTCAAGTCTCACAAAACCTTAAGATATAATTGTCCCTATGTTAGTTAAGAATTGAGTTTGGCTGCAAGTTGGTGAGACCTGACTATAATGATGGCAACAACAAAGGCTTAATGTCATCAGGAGTCCAAGTGTCACTGACTAGCGTTTACGAGCTCATAGTTCAAGACCAAGAGTTCTGCAATCCTTTCTGCTTTTCCTAGTAGTCCTGAGGTGGTTGCTGCTGTCCAGCCATCACACCCTGTTATAAATGGAAAGGAAAAAGACCAAGAGCACTTTTCCCACCTAGGGCATCTCCCTTTAAAGAGATATCCTTGATAAGCTTGTCTTTAAGGACTTCTACTTACTTCCCATTGGCCACCACCATCTGCAAGCAAATGGGGAAGATATAGGGCTCCTCCTTTTCCTCTCATTCTTCTACTCCTTTTCTTACCCTTCTTTTTTCTCCTTTTCATCCTGTTCCTGTTCCTGTTCTTGTTCTTGGCCTCCTCCTCCCCCTCTTCCTCCATACCTGGGTACATCGTTGCCTCCAAAAACCATGGTTCTTTTGCTAGGAAGAAAGGAAGGAGACACTGGTTATGGGGCAGGTACTAGCAATCTCTGCCATGGTCTCCATTTTATAGGTGTAGGTAAGAAACAAAAAGTTCATCCTGTAGGCCTCCTTCTTATTCTTACTGTGGCTTTAAGGATTTTGTTTATCACATCACACAGTGATCCCTTTGGAGAACCCCAGAATAAAACCCTGTTGCTAGTGATTCACTGAGAAGTCAGTGGCTTATGGGAGCTGTATATTTTGCAAATGGTTGTGTGTCCCTCTTTACTTATCCTCATTGCTAAGAAGCTCTAGGAAGTGTAGAGGTCTATCTGACAACCATTAGGGAATATTCTACTCTTGCTTCATTTTTCTTTTCCCAAAGCTCCTTGCTATACTACATGTGTCTCTTTAAGGCACCTGCAGCTATTTTGAGGATTAAAAAAGGTGTAAGTGAATAATAACATACACATACATAAATATATCAATGCATAAAATGGAGGATCTGAGAGTTTGTATAATAAGCTTATGTTATAGACAGTTAGAGATGAGTCAGGAGTCCACTCTATCTCCCTAACTCCAAAATCTGGTCTTTTCCCTCTCCTGCAGCTGTTCTTAATCCTGGCTGCACATTGGAATCTGTTGGGAGCTTTACAAAACCTCATTGTTAAGGTCACAGACCAGGTGAGTTAAAAATCAGAATCTCTGGAGGTTGAACCTAGGCATCAGTATTTTAAAAAATCTCTCCAGATGATTTTAATGCACTTCTAAGGTTGAGGATCACTACTCTTCAACTTCACTTAAGCAAAATAAATGAAGTGTAGGTTTTCTAAAGAGAGTGTTTTTAAAAAAATTATTTTAACTTATCCCAGTGGTTTTCTCGTCTGCTTCATTTTCTCCTGGTGGGATCACCACTGGGTAAGACGGATGAAAACAGAGCTTCCTTCACCAAAGAAGAAGGTGGTGGTGGGGACCCTGGCTCCCATTCATCACCCCTCAGGCCGCGCATCCCTTGCAGATGGCCCTTGTGCCCACGCCTACCCCCAGGACCGTGACCGACTGACTTCAATACATCCCATGGAGTAGAATTTTAAACTATCCAACAGACAATCTGACCATCACAATAACATGCATGACTGGGAAAAGCCTTGGTCCTATTTGTGATTGTAGGGCCATCTTCTCTTCCTATGCAGGTAAGCTTCAATTTCCACCCCTTTACCTGTGGTTGTTCAGAAGACAAGTTTGCTAAAAAGAGCTCCAGGATCAATAGCAGAAACATACAAGTATTGTGAAGATTATGCTTTCTCTCAGCTCATGTGGCCTTGTGTGTGTGTGTGTGTGTGTGTGTGTGTATCCCCACAGCCCCAGGGGTGTAACTAATCATGTGGGCCCATAAAGCAGAGTGCTCAAACTCGAATGCCTACAGAGCCCAGGCCGAAAGCTCAGCTTCCACGTTTAGGTGAATCCCATGGAGAACAAGAGTGTATATATCCTTCCTAAAGGCATTTGTATTAAAAAAAAAAAAAAAGTCTAAGCTCTGCATTGACAAACAGACAGACAGACACATACACATATTTTCTGGGCATAAGTAATTTTGGTGATGTGCCTGTGAGGGGAAATTTATTTTATTTTACTTAACTTTAGATTGTAGCTATAGGGGCTGTGAAGTGCTTTGTTAGGTGGACCCAGCTAGTGAGCTTAGAGCAACATTGTATTTTCAGGGAAGAGTTAGTTTTGCAACTGTGCGATGAGTGTGGATGCATTTGTGTGGGACTGAATATATTGAGTACTGACCAAGGCTACCCCCTCCTAATGCAGAGTTGATCAGACAAGTGTGGGGCGGCAAGTTTACATAGGGGCCAAGGTATCTCCTAGAAGAGCAGATTGCAACTAGAATCTCTTTGATGGATCGAGATAGTCCAAACTGACTGGCAGAAAGGAGCCCCAAGGTCCTCAGAGAGACCACATTTTCCACAAAGAAAGAGGACGGGTGAGTGATGGAATCATCTGATGCCTAGGTGTTGCCATGTGACTGGCATGAGCCTGCATTTCACTGCCATTTGGAAGCAGAGCTGACCCACATCTTCAGATGAGTGCATCCCTCTAAACTGAAGCCTGTGGTGGAAGACAGCCTCCAGAGGAGACCCCCGGACTCACTGGTAATATAGGCACAGGGATATTTGAATAGTTGATTGGATGTGTGATGATATTTGTACCTTGAAATTGGGGAGGCAGGGCACAGGGGTGTCAGAATAAAGATTCTTAATGAAACGTGCTCCCTTTTGACAAACCTTGTCACAGGTACCGTAGGAACTGTGAAGATGATTTGAGTCCCCCATCATCCCTGAACTTGAAGCTCAGTCATGTGAAGAAGGGGATGAGGTTGGAGTTGATGGCATGGTGGTGTGTGGGTCGAGTTTAGCAGGGCAGATCAAATAAATTCTAAAACTACAACTCAAAGCAGAATGAAAACTGCCACAGAGTCACATTCATGACAAGCCACGGTGTCAAGCCAGCATTAAAAAGAGCCTAAAAACGTTTCATAATGGAAACCTGGCAGGGAGGGCTGCAGAGTTAAGGAGATAAGAAGAGGCATGGAGCAATCCCAGTGGATAGTGTAGAAGCGAGTCAGTAAGGAGTGACTGTCTGAGGTGTTGGTAAATCACACCTGATATATTCCTTCCTGAGTTTGGAGCCAACGGAGAAGGAAATGCAGGAGTTAGAATCTGAATCAGCTTTGTGACTGATAAAGCTGATTGGTGGTGCAGCTTGGGTGTCTGTACCTCAACTGAATTCCTAAGACTTGCTTTTACTGAATTACAGTCACCCACTGGGTGGAAGGCAAAGGGGGCAGTTGCTGTCTTGCTCTGCCTCACCAGGATCTGGTTTCTTGCAGAAGTGCATCTTAAAAATAAACAGTTCTGAAAAACAGAGGACAGAAAGGACTAAGCCACACTTGCCTAGTGTCTGCCTAATTTATGAATCCCCTGTCTGTCCTTCTTCTGAAGGATCCATAAGAACAGGAAAGAGAGACCAGCATTTTCGCCTTAATTGAATTTTTCTCATGAGAATACAAGGACAGGAGGATGGAGATTCTCTTCCGAACCTTTTACAGATTTCTTACCCCAAAACAAAGGAGCATCAGACTTTCATTACTTAATTGTACTCAAAGGTTCTCTTTCTCTCTCTCTCTCTTTCACTAAAGTGGACCTTTGCCATTTATCTGTGGTCCCTCATGGTGTCTTTTAAAATCTTCAGTTTCTACAACGACAGTATTGAATAAGTTACTTGGTTTCTCTTAAATTCCATGTCTGTAGATGTTCTGGAATCTTTAGAAGCACAAGGCAAGTTATACGCCTTTTCAGCTCACACCAAAGTTTTATCTCAAAGAAACAAAGGTTTTATCACTCACTAGAGTAACTATGTGCACAAGATGAATAGAGAACAGTGAACCTGTATTGAGTTGCTGATGTTGGGCAGTTAGCTAGACTCACCCACCAAATAAACAACTAAACCTGACAATACAAATTTGTGTAAAAAGTGCCTTCATCTCATTCCTAAATATGTGAAACCTCAGTGAAGTCTAAGAATTCCCAAAGCCCATGCTCTAGCATTTATCTCCATGTGTTATAAATGAGTGTTTGTGTCTCTTCCTTCATACCCATACCTTGAGTCCCATGTCTTTTTTAAAAAAAGAATTAAGTCCCCAAAACAATGCACTTAAAAATATTTGTCATACAGATGGCCAACAGGCACATGAAAAAATGCTCGCCATCACTAATTATTAAGAGAAATGCAAATCAAAACTATAATGAGGTACCACCTCACACTGGTCAGAATGTCCATCATTAAAGAGTCTACAAATAACAAATGCTGGAGAAGGTGTGGAGAAAAGGGAACATTACTACACTGTTGGCAGGAATGTAAATTGGTGCAGCCACTATGGAAAACAGTGTTGAGGTCCCTCAAAAAACTAAAAACAGAGCTACCATATGATCCTGCAATCTCACTCCTGGGCATATATCCAGAGAAAACTATAATTCAAAAAGACACATGCACCCCTATGTTCATAGCAGCACTAAAGACATGGAAACAACCTAAATGTCCATTGACAGATGAATGGATAAAGAAGATGTGGTATACATATATACAATGGAATACTTCTCAGCCATAAGAAGAAAACAATGAAATACTGCCATTTACAGCAACATGAATCGACTCAGAGATCATCATACTAAGGGAAGTAAGTCAGAAAGAGAAAGACAAATACCATATGATATCACTTACATGTGGAATCTAAAATATGACACAAATGAACTTATCTACAAAAAAGAAAGAGATTCACAGACATAGAGAACACACCTGTGGTTGCCAAGGGGTAGGGAGGGATGGATTGGGAGTTTGAGTTTAGCAGATGCAAACCACTATATACAGAATGGATAAACAACAAGGTCCTATGGTATAGCACAGGTAACTATATTCAATATCCTGTGATAAACCATAATGGAAAGGAAAAGAATATTTGTCAAATGGATGAATGGAGTCACTTCTCAGAGCAGCATAGTATTTATCTTGTGCTCATCTCACATAACAATTCTTGGACTAGGTCATTTATGGAGGTGCCCACATGCCAGAGCAACATCCTGACTCTAGGCAGTGTGCATTTATTGTCTGTCTGCAGGGTATGGAGTGAGCACATGTGAGTTCATGGACAGTGACAGTCCTATCATCTGTGTTTTCAAGTATAAATGAAGTTTGCCACATTGTATTTATTGTCTGTTAACATGACTGGGCTATTGAGTTCCTGTAGTGATTTTATCACTCAAGAGCCCTAAACTTCTGAAGAGTCCTGAGCTGTTATTATGCAGAGAATCAGAAAGCGTTGTGATAGAAAAAAATATGTCTTATGGTTTTCCTTGTCAGGATCTTAGAAAAAACTAAACTCATTCTGTATGGATCTCCACTGAATCCTCTCATTCTTTCAGGGTAGATCTGGCTAGAATTGGTCTGAGGCCTGGGACTGAGAAAGATTGTCTTGTTGAGTATTGGGGGTTGCCAGAACCTCTGTTAGGAAATTAAGGGTCTATATTATTTCCTAGGGCTGCTCTAAGTGGGTGGCTTACAACAATAGGAATTTATTATCTCATAGTTCTGTAAGTCAGAAGTCTAAAATCAAGGTGTTGGCAGGTTTGGTTCCTCCTGGAAATGCTGAGGGAGGATTTGTTCAGTGCTTTTCTCCTACCTTCTGATGATTGCTGGAAATCTTGGCATTGCTTGACATGTAGACATACCGTTGCAATCTTTGCCTCCATTGTTAAACAGAGCTCTCCCTGAGTGTTAGTGCCCAAATTTCTCTCTTCTTACAAGGACATCAGTCACTGGATTAGGGCCCACCCTAACCCAGTATGACCTCACCTTTACTTGATTTCATGGGCAAAAAACTTGTTTCCAAATCAGGTCACATTCTGAGGTTCTGACTGGGATATGAATATTTGGAGGACACTATTCAACCCAGGATAGAGCCTGAGAAGCTAAAAGAGAATTCCACCAATTCCGCATTCTAACAGTGGGGTCCAGGGTCAGGGCACTGGCCCTGTGATAAAGGAGCAGGAAGCCAAAGCCAAGGAGAAGAGAGTAAGTACAGGCACTTCCATACAAAGGAGTGGGCGTGGGGGGCAGATCCTGTGATTATCTTGAACAGCAGCTGTCCTGTACTCTTAGCTTTAGTAAATCTCTTAGGTCCCCTCTAGCCTTCATGCTGTTCTTGGACTCTATTGCTCTGACACAGCAGTAAAACTGAGCATCTTTTTATTTCCCAGAAAAGTTCACTTACCTAAGATTATGAGTGATCAGTGTAGACCCTACTGAAGATTTCATAGAGGAGGGCTATATACTATGTACCCACCAGTAAACAATTTACAATTCACAGCTCAGATTTTTCCCCCCTAAAACATTGCTATTGACAGTTTTTCTCTCTTGCCTTCTCATCTCAGTCCAGAGTCTATCTGGAATTCTCCTTCTGCTATTCATAGCAATTGAGTTCTCCCTCTGTCTCCCACTTATTCATCTAAATACTCTCTAGAAAAAAATCTCTGCTTTTATCATTATCTAACCTTTTCAGAAGGCAATCTGGATTAGCCAAAGCAAATACTGTTCTTCTTTGTTGTGCCCCTAAACTAGAGAGTAAGTTACTTTGATGGAAAAAAAAAATTTGTTCATCTTGGTGTCCTTTACAGTACTTAGCATGGTATTGCTCACATATTAGGTCCTTAATAACTACTGTCTAATAATGACACTATTGATGCATAAGTTTGTACTTTTATCTTTCTGTTAGATCTTTGCTGTGGTGTGTATAGGCATCACCTCTGTTGTCTTTTTGAAGTGTCAAATTTATAAAGATGTTGGGAAGCAGAGACATAATTTTTAAAAAGTCACTTTTTCCCCCTCATGAACAAGTTTCTAAATATATTTGTATTTGTTCTAAGAGTGAGTCATCCTATCCAAAAATATTTATTAAATGACAACTTGGGTGAACATTAGAAAATTCAAAGAAATATGAGATGTAATTTCTTTCTTGCACAAGCTTACATTCTAATGATGATTATTTTTGTGCATGTAGGAGGAATATAAATCCTTGTGATTTGCTATGATAGACCTGGCATTCAAATTCTCAATCTACCACTAAATTGTTACTTCACTTTGAACATATTTTAACATGTCTGAGACTCATTTCTTTATCTAGAAAGTGGGAATGAAAATAGTACACAATAGAATTGTTGGGACAATAAAGTCAGATAATGTTTCCTATGCACCAATATAGTGTGCATTCAATGAATGCTAGTTATCATTGTGATTACTATTTGATATTGATGATGACAAAAGTGCTATGAGATTTCCAGAGGGAGGTCATTTTTATTGGGGGGGCTCAAAAGAGCTGCACAGAAGATGGAGTTTTTGAGGTGGTCTTGTAAGAATCGTTAAGATTTCCAAAGGCTGAAGTGAGATATTCTTGAAGGGATAGTGGTAACAGTGCCGAGATGCAGAGAAAACTTGGTGTAGGCTCAGACCAAACTGGAGAAAGAAAAGAGTATTAGAGAAAAAGTAGCCATTCTCAAATTATGAGGCTAAAGTTCTGTGGTCCAAAATTGCATCTTGTTTCCACTCTTCCCATATCCCAGGTCATACTGCAGTCATTAGTGATGTATTTCACATTCTATATGTGTAATCACCTGGTAGATACAAACTGGGAAGCATGAGGTTCAAAACTAGTTGGTCATCTCTAATTAACTAGTCCTAGATCTTGATGTCTTTCCTGTGAGTTGTTGCAAGCACACATTTGACTACCTTCTAAAAGTTCAGATTAAAAGGAAACAAACTTCCAAAATTAGACTTGTAATTAAAATTTGACTTTGATCAGTAGCTGCTGAGAGGGTCATTAAGAGCCATGAATGTACTGACACAGGGGGTTGTTGGGCAGATGAGGTGAGGAGAGAAGCAGAGAGATTGGAAACAAATAAAAAATTGTTAAGAAGCACTATCAAATTGCAAATATCAATTATTATGGGTCTATGGATGAGCAATTATTACATTAAAAACATCCTTGGCAGGCAGCTTGTAGGGTCGTAGATAGCTGCATCTCCCTCAGAGCTGGGCTCTAATTTGATTTTTGCAAACATGTTTTTGGTTTCTTTTCTTTTGAATGGTTTCAGAGAACACTGGACAACACCTGGGTAGAAACTGCATCTAACTGTCTGTAAAACTTGTCAAAAGATGATTTCTGCCTCCTGCAAAGCTCGGAACATGTCATCTCTGAAAGAGTCATGTGAGGGAGAGTGGAAGGGGAAATTGGCAAAGGAGGAGGTGTTCTCACACTGAGTGTGGAAGAGATGAGGCTGTGTTTTACAGAACCAAGAAGCAGTGATCAAGGAGGGACAGACAAAGAAGCGCAGGGCTTGCTTTTGTTTCCTTGATTTAGAGTAATGACTCACTGGCATGAACGATGAGCATTGATATGGCAAAACAATGAAAGAAAGATGTGGTTTTAGCCTTCTGTGAGCCAGCCGTGTGTTGTGGCTGCCAAAAAGACTAATATGATCATAGGCTGCAATTATAGAGGATAGAAGAAAGTGATCATTCCCTTTTTTCTGCACACCTGGAGCAACACATTCCCTTTTAAGTGTGTGGCATGCCCCCTTGTCTGCCTGGTAGATTCCTATTCATCTTTCCAAAGCCAGCTCAAGGTCACCTCTTGTCTTCTATGACAATTTTCCTGACCCCATGCTCACCAGATTTAATCACTGCCATCTTGAGCAGACTCAGTTGTACTATTACATTCATCACTTTTCATTGTCATGTTGTTTATGTGTCCATCTGTCCTGGAGGCAGAATGCAGGTCTAATTCAATTTTTTACCCAGAGACCCTGACACTTAGTAGGGGCTCAGTACATATTTATGGACTTGAGAGAAACAGACCAGCTGGAGCATGTTTGGAGAAGATCAAGTAGAAAGGTGAAAGGACTTGAAGTCGTGTTGAAACCCAGCTGGAGTCAGGTCATGCTAAGTTAGCAAGTTGACCGGTAGTGGGCTTCTTCCTTGAAGGAGAGGATGAGATCATCCCCTCATAGGAAGTACTATGGAAAGGGTCTGTAAATTGACTGGGAAGAGAGACTCCAGGGGAAGCCGGGAGGTACTCTTTACCTTGTTCCAAGAGCAAGAATGAGAAAGCTATATGTAAAGGGATAAAGCAATTATGTGATGCAAAAAAAAGAAGTTATGAGATTACTTTCTTCTTCCCAGCCATTTGGCAATATGTGTCCATGTATTTTCAAAGGAATTCAGGTATCCAAACATACAATGGAATTTATGCCAAAAATGGAGGGATTTTCTTTGAGTCTTGGAAAATAATGCCAATGACTAAAGCCCCAAGGATAATGAAGGCCAGAAACACCACATTGTATACAATGGAAGTCAAAGTGTAAGCAAGTCAAGGAAACTTGAGATACCTCAGTCACCAAGAGTTAAAAAAGGATGTGCAGAACAGTGAAATTTTGTGGCATGGGGAATTCCATCCAGCCTCCACTCACCGTATGTCAACTCATTGGTTATTGTATTTATAGTTTTACAGTTTTTCCTGTACAACATTTACAAACCATTGCAAAAGTGCTGGAATAAAAATTGGGCAAGCATTTATCATCCTGTATTTCAGATATTTTCAGGAATACCTGACAGTGGGGGAGAAAAGAGAGAATGAAGGCAGAAAAGTAAACATATGACACATAGCAGAAGTTGAGGAAAGGTGAGTTGGCCTCTTAAAAAGTCATACAACGAAATAAAGCTGATTGAAGAACATGCTAACTAGTCACACATATGAAAGACTGTAATATTAAAGAGGGAGTATGCCTGTCTACATTTCTCCAGGTGGATAAATACAAGAACAGTAGGGTAGCAAATACGTTTTTTGGTGGAAAATAATATAAATTGATTTTTACCTAGTTTTAGGCAAAAATCAAATTTATGAGAAAGTATTGCTTGCTCACAGATCTGAAATTTAAGTTGGAGAACCTGTTCTTTAAGGAAACCAGGCTCTTCAAGATACTGCCATTAGGATAAATTGGTTCCAACTATTTTTCTGTCTTAGCCCCTTACACTCAGAATTTAAATCCCTGGGGGGTAGATTTGGATTGTCATAGCTTGGATCACATGAGCACTCCTTGGCTAACAGAGAAGAGAACACCACAGCTGATGGTACTGTTAAGACAACATTAAATGCAGAAGGACAATTCCCCAAAGGAAAACCAAGGTGTATCCTTTGGAAGAAGAAGAAATGCAAGATGCAGAGCTAAAACATTAGTCATCTGCTGCAAATGCATAGACTGTTCCAGGAATTCCTTTTGACTCAAAGCACTTGGATGGGGGTTGAATGACTATTTGTCAAGCATATTGTAGGAAGAAAATTGAATAAATAATTGGATTGCATAACTTCCTCTCTACCCCTGAAATTTTTACATCTTTGTGATTTTGGAAAAAGGATCAAATCATGAGACTCCCTTTAGGAGGAATAACAAAATCATCTTTACTATTCCTATTCACAAGTTTATTTGCAAATATCCAGGATCAACCTCTATATACACAAACAAAAATACATCGATAAGCAACCCACAGTGCAAACAGCTTGTAATTAAAGAACCAGACTAATGCAACATTTTTCCACTTACAACTCTTCCCCACTGCTAGCATTTGGTAAGCCTTCTGGTATCAGATAAGTTAGTTATACACAATAAATACATACACATGTGTGAAGAGATTTAAATATATTTTTCCAAATGTAAATTAAGAATGTTTATCCAACCGCTCTGGATTTTGAGCCTGGTTTATAGTGGCTAAAAATTGCAGCTGAAAATAATTCCCCAAATAAGTTCCATTTCTTCTCATTTGAGAAGTACTGGGAAGGCTATAATAGGATTCTTTAAAGTTTTGAGATATTTGGGTTCAGTTACTTGACAGATATTAATGATGTTTTCTATTCTGATTATATTATGGGATCATAGATATCTGAAGGTGGAGGACATGTTGAAATGTCCTCCTGTACATGTCCCTGGGACACCAAGAAAACTACTTTAGATGGAATGGAGAGACACAAAATTTGGAGCATTGGGCTCTACTCAGGGAAAGATAGAGAGCATAATATGGTTTGAAAATGGTTTCTCTCTTATTTTTAGTTGTAAGCAGCAGTCTTAGACATGTAGCCCAAGTCTCTGAAATATAAGATCTTCAGGGACCATTTATAATTGAGATATTGAAATAGTTCTCAACTTACCTGCAGAGTTTACCTGAAGAATATTTTAAATTACCTTTAGCAAGAGTAATTTACTAAGGCAATGTTTCTCAATGGTGTGGAAAGGGAACACTTAGGAATATCAAAATCTTGGGGGTTTGGAGGAGTGTGTTATAGCTCCTGTATAGTAACTCCCTCACTATACCTCATCACTTCCAAGTTGAGAATAAATGGTTTAGGGAGCAAATGATAGATGATTGAAATTGAGGTAATTCCTGAACCTGCAGTTTGCTGATGCTGAGTGTCTGATTGGCTTACCACTAGGGAGAAAAATTGCAATAAATTATTCTCATATTCTTCTGCAAATCTTCAAAGAATTAGGAGAAACAAATGAACTAACCTTTATAATGTACATAACACATTACTAGAATACGTCCCTTTATCCCCATCATCAATACTGTTTCCTCAGTTATCTCTGAATGCATCTCAATGTCACATTTAAATTGGTGTCTCACTATGGTAACCAGATATTTAAGTTAAATCTTGATCCTTATCGCTGAGAAATTGTACATCTAGTCTTTGCATCTCTGTGTAGGGGAGGACAAAAATTCTTTTCTCTTTATCCCATCTTAGGTTCATTGGCTGGGGCCCTGTAAATTAGATTGTCAGGAGACAGGTTAACAAGAGAAAAACAAACAGAAGTTTATTAACATGTATTTCACACATACATGGGAGCCCTCAGTGATGAGTAACTCAAAGGGAATCATTAGAACTTGAGCTTATGTAGCATCTTAGCAAAGAATAATAATTTTGTAGAGAAGTGACAAGACAAAGAAAAAGGACTTTGATCTTCTAGGGGTGACACATTGTGGGAAAGAAAATATATAGGGAAACTAAGGGTAGATGAGGGCTGCTTTTAGGGAGGTTTGTTATGTAGCTTCCTCTGATGGGTGTCTGGGCTGGTAAAGTCCTAGAGTTGTCTCCAGTGATTTACTTCTGTCCCTCTTGATAGGGAAGAAGGGACACTTTTACAAATTATGTCCCACTGTTAGGCAAATAGAGGGAGATCAGAGAGCTTTTCTAGTATCTGATTCTTCTCAACTGGCTTCAGCTCAGAATAATCCTTATGTCAAAGTGACACATTTTGGGGTGGCATATCCTGCTACACTTCCTTGCATTGTCTAGTCTACCTGCGGCCATAGTGTTCCATTGTTCCAGTTTTTTGGAGAGTTGAAGTCTTTCCCTTTTGTAGCCCTGATGACTAGCAATAGCTGGATGCCACTTGAAGAGACAGACTGGCTGCCACAACTATTTTCATGCTTCATGACTGTCTGTTTCTAAAAGGAAAATGTTTTCCTAGAGTGCAGTATAAGTTTAGGAATATCAAAGGCAGTCAGATACTCAGCATAATTATAGGTTAGTTTTGCCAACCAGATATTCAAATCATCTTCTTTTCATGGGAGGAGTGTGTGGTTGATTAAAACATTTGAGGCAGCATCTGACACAAACATTCCAGAGAGCATGTCAAGGAGATCTGGTAGTGGAAAACAGCCCTGTGAAGTCAGGAAGTCAAACTTCATCCAAATGGTATTTGGGATGCCATTCATATATGAGGACCATGGGTATGAATGATTAATCTTTTATGGCATTTTTTTTCCAGTTCATGGTTCTGAGACAATAGCTGGATTTAGGACAGAAATTCCTTGTCCCCTCTTACTCCTGGACACAGGTGAATGATGATGTTCACAACCCATGGCATTGGCAGGATTATTATTATAGAACTTCTGTGTGCTAACTGTAACTTCACACCTCTCTCTCTCACACACAAAACGTATCCATGTGCAAATGAGTAAAAGTGGCATTTTCCTTAGGGCCAGGTTTCGCAAAGAGTGATTTTAGGTAGTTCATAGATAGGAATCAAATAATATTGACACAAATAGCCACTTAACCCTATTTAAATTCTCTTTCAATTCTTAGATTACATCAAGGGGAAAAACTCAATTTGTTACCAGTGTTTCTTTAAACATCTCAGCTTTTACTATCTCCCTTTTGAACAGATCAAAACCCAGCTCTGACTCAGAGTTCTCAGATAGCAGCAGTCTCTAGTGAGTAACAGTATCTAAGTAAAACTTAACAACATTGTGTGGTAATTTTATTAATTTTAATTTTAATTTAATTTAATTTTTATTTTATTTTATTAATTTTTAATTAATTTTATTTATTTTAAATTTTATTTTCTATTTTGGCAAGTGATACTGGTTTTCCATTTATATTAGTGACATAAAGTTTCCTTCATAAATACATTTATTTAAGTCAAAAAGTGAGTCCATTTAAAGAAAAAGATTTAAGTAAATATCAGTAAAGATATATCCCATAATGCATAATAATGCAGATATGCTACAATAATAATATAGTTAGAGAGAAAATCCTGATAGTACTAATTGAATGATAGAAGTTTAGGAAATATTGCTATAGGAATAATCTTGAATTGGCTCTAATTTTTCAAAAATACATTCTTTTCAACTTTTAATACATTGAAGATTATTACTAACAGATTCCTTATGATACATTTCACAAACATTTAAGATGTCCCAGTGTATTATTTCACTCTGGTTTAGAACTTCTAACCTATGTAAACTTATTACATAGAAAACGTTTAGAATGTTGGACTATCTCTATTTTAATTTTTTGGAACACATTTCACATTTATGATCTGTGCTTGTGTTCTTAAAAAAAAAGTAGCAGCAAACGGTTCTAAAAGTCTCTTGTTCGGGAGATGGCTAGTTTTCTAGTCAATGTTTCCTTTTATCTTTTTCATTGTAACTAAGTTGTATCTGGATATGTGGATGACCAGTTACTTACATTTTTTCATATGGCAAAGTTCTTGCCCTTGAAATGTGAGTATGCCTCCTCCTTGTTCTCCATCTGCTTCCTGATGGCTGGAAACTGGATTTGGTAGAAACCCAGCTTCAATCATACAGGTAACAAGATGCCTAAGGAAAGATGGAGCAGCAAGGGGTAGGAGTCTGGATGTTGAGTGACCAAGTGGAGCAGAGCAGCTCCCCCTACCCAGATCATCCACACTGGAACTCTTGTGAGACAGAGGAATAAAGTCCTTTTTGCTTGAAGCCTCCATATTGCTTCCCATCCCCTTGTTATAGCAGCTTAGCTTTTAATCTAATATGGTACTCCTCCACTACCCGAAACACTCTCTATTAATATTAGATGTAATTAGTTGGCATAATGAGAAAAGGTGGGAAAGAAGTTGTGTCACCTTGTGCCTTTGCCACTAAATTACTTTTGACTCCTTCCATGCCATCTCCTTCCTCGTAAGACTCAGAATGAGTCTGGGAGAGAGTGTTGTGGAGCAACTATTTAAATACACATTATCCCAAACTAATAAGTATGAAATCTGTTGCTTTACTCCTTGTCTAAGTCAGAGACTGACTCTAGGCAGATTAAGGGGAAACAAATCTATAAGAAGGATTTCAAAAAGCTCATAGAACCATGGAGAAACCTGGAAACTCCAGGTTTCATAAATAAGGTGGCCAAGAGCTTGGGCTCTGGGTGGGGCTGGGATGGAAGGCAGAAACTGTCAGGGATTTCTTCCAAGCACTTGTTCTTTAGTGTGCTCCACTCAAGATTCAGATTCCTGGGAGAGAGAATCTATTTGACCCACCTCAGTTCTATGATTACTCCTCAAGGCAGGGCAGGACACCTTCATTGTCAGGTCCACCATGCCCTGGAGGATGGATTGTTCTTCAAAGGAAACTTGAAGCTCTCTTACTCTGTCTGCCCTCAGTAGTGTGCTGGAACCAACGTGCACTGGTTCATGATAGCTGATGGCACAGCTTTCCAGCTCCACGTTTAGTGACATCTCCCCAGGGGCTTGAAAGCTGCCGTGCTGGTAATATTTACACCAGAGACGTGAGCAAAAGATACAAGCCAGGCCCTTCTCTTCAGACAGCTGGTTTTTAAACATTTGCATGTTCTCCATTACCTACACCCTTTTCCTTCTTTCCACTTGGTATTTTCTGTAGTATCCCATATTAGATAGGCTGGCCTTACATCAGACTCAAGAGAAATGGGATTTTTCCATTGACTTAGGAAACCTAGCTGATAGACATAAAAATGTTAATTTTTAAACATGTATCTAAAGCAACATATTGTATTACTTTATTTGAAAATTAATTTCATCTATGTAGAACAAAGGTCTAGGTAAAATGAGGTTCGGGGATATTGTTATAGCTTGTACAATTCTGAGAAAGATTCCAGAAAGGCATTCTGTTTTGGTTTGGGAACAAAAACAGCCCTGACTTAGTATCTGAGTAGCTGTCATCCCATATTCTTTAATTATTTAATACATGAGGGTAGCCTTCAAGTGCATAGAATACAATAGACAATCAATAAATGCAGGATGAATGAATGAATAACAAAATTACAAGCATTTTAGGGAAAATATGGTATATTATACTCCTCTAGTGTTCTTTTTTTAAATTTTTTAATTTTATTTATTTATTTATTTATTTATTTATTTATTTATTTATTTATTTATTTATACAGCAGGTTCTTCTAGTGTTCTTCCACAGAGTTTATCACAGTACTGAGAACATGATTTAATAAATACATACTTGGTTTTTAACTTGAATTAGAGAGTATTTCTCAGGTAGTATACCAAACTGTAGTTAAATGAAATAGCTAGCTATTTTGTGAACTGATTTTAATTTTGAGACTACAGTGATCAGAATTTTTTGATCCCTTTTTTGGGGGGCATGGTATTTATTTCATTTATTCAATAAGTTTGTTTTGAACACCTATCTGTTGCCTAGGTTTTCAATTGTTTTGGATATATTTAGGGTAGAGTACATAAAAAATATATCCCTAGACAAAAACTTGAGGCTATGGTAATTTTTGTGTGTGTGTTTAATTTAAATTCCAGTTCCTGAACCATTAGATTTTTTTAAAAATTGCTCTTGAATAGAAGAAGTAGTTAACCTGTGTCATGTGAACTGTTCAAGATAAAGGCATCTTTCTAAATGCAGATGTGTTTCCATATAACTATTTAGATATTGAGGAAATGCATATTTGTCACTTACTATGTGCCAAGCACTGCTGTAAGTAGTTTACAAATATTAACTCAATTAATTCTATTATCCTGATTTTACAGATATGAAAATCAAGGTGTAGAAAAGGTAGGTAATTGATTTAAGATCACATAGATAGTAATGGGAGACCCAGATTTAAATCCAGGTGGCCTAGCTCCAAACTCTGAGCTCTTAACCTCACTCTGTTTTGTCTCCCTGAGATGACACTAGGATCTATAACCACAGAGAAGGAGACAACCAGAGGGAGGTGGATCATGTGGGAACCCAACTAAGTGGGAAAAGTGATTAGAGATGCCTTAAAAATGCATGTGTAAGAGCATTTAATGCAGAATTATTCACATTAATCCCAAATCATAAAAATATGCTAATGTCTACCAACAGTAAAATACATTAAAAAGGAAAACAAGATGCACAAACAATGGAGCTCTATACGGTAAGGAAAATGAACTGACTACTGTTACCTACAATCAAGTAGAAAAGTATCATAAACCTAGTATTTAGCAAAAAAATGGTTACATGCTGAATTACTATATTTATTGATGTATAAAGATAAAAAAATACATAAATGGCAAAAACAGTCTATGGGGCTAGAAGTAATGGATATGGCTACTTTTAAGGAAGAGAATAATGATTAGGAAGGCATATGGAGGCTCTGATTTGTTGGCAATCTTCTGTTTCTTTACCTGGGTGGTAGTCACTTGAGTGTGCCCACTTAGTGATAATTCTTTGAACTCTACAGTTATGATTTTTGCTTCTTTCGTATCTGTTTTATAGTTCAATAATAAATTAAGAAATATTGACTAGAGGGTTAACAGGGAAAAGTGGTATAATTGAAGCCAGAAACAGGGTTGGGTGAAAAATAAGAATGAGTTAAGAAAAAAAATTATTTATACATAGTATATTTATGAAATCAACCAATTAATCTTGATTGTTTGATTTAGGTATGGAAGATTCACAAATTTTTCCATAAGAAGCCTGATATAGTAAATATTTTCAGCTTTGCTGGCCATGTACAGTCTCTTTCACATAATATTTTTCTTTTTTTAAGCAACTTTTAAAATATAAAAACCATTCTTAGCCTGCTGGCTATATAAAACAGGCCACTTTGGGTCATTATTATGTTTCCATGTAGATTCATAAATTGTAACAAATGTACCAGGCTGGTGGGAGATGTTGATCATGGAGGAGGCTATGCACGGCTAGGCACAGGAGTATATGGGGAATATCTGTACCTTCTCCTCAGTTTTGCTGTGGGCCCAAACTGCTCTAAAAAATTAAAGTCTTAATTAAAAAACAAAACCAAAAACAAAACAGGTCACAGACCAGATTTTGTCCAAGGGCCATAGTTTGTTTACCCCTTAGCAAGTTCATGGTAATGCTAAAATGATTAAAATGCAGTTTTTGCCCTCCACATTTCATGCATTTATTCATTCACCATATTTTTACTGAATATCTCCTATGTACTTTAAGTGGATGAGACAGCTGTATAAACCTGTAAATTACAGTACAATGTGATGAGTACCCTAACAGAGGTAAAAAGTGCTTGAGAAAAAAAAAAGCAAATTTCTCTTTTTGAAGTCAAATTTCAACTGCTCTTGAAGTAGGGAGGGATTTACCAGGTAGGGAAGAAGTGGAAGGAATATAGTATAGTGGATACACCAAGGAGGAAATCCACATAGGCATGATATAAACATACATTTATAAGTTGTTTATTATATTACTTCATGTGACTGGAGCATCACATGTGTAGGGTGACAGAAGACAAGGCTACAGCAGTGTTTCCCCAAATTTTTCACATCATGGCCCATATATGCCTTACATGTCTGTGAAACCATGCACTTCAGATTGGTACTTGAACCCATGTGCTAGGACTCCAACCCACACGGCTGGGACTTGAACCCAGCCAAAACTGAGATTGGTACTCCAACACATACGACGAGGACTCAAACACGGCCAAAACCCACATTCTTCCAACTGAGATCACACACTTGGTTTCAGGACTTAATGAAGCTCAGGCTTTTTTTTTTTTCTTTTTTTCCTTTTTAACATCTTTATTGGAGTATAATTGCTTTACAATGTTGTGTTAGTTTCTTCTGTATAACAAAGTGAATCAGCTATACGTATACATATATCCCCATATCCCTCCCAACCTCCCTATCCCACCCCTCTAGGTGGTCACAAAGCACTGAGCCGATCTCCCTGTGCTATGCAGCTGCTTCTCACTAGCTATCTATTTTACATACGGTAGTGTATATATGTCAATGCTACTCTGTCACTACATCCCAGTTTACATTCCCCCTCCCCGTGTACTCAAGTCCATTCTTATGTCTGCATCTTTATTCCTGTCCTGCCCCTAGGTTCATCAGAACCGTTTACTTTATTTATTTATTTTGTTTAGATTCCATATATATATGTTAGTATACGGTATTTGTTTTTCTCTTTCTGACTTACTTTACTCTGTATGGCAGACTCTAGTTCCATCCACCTCACTACAAGTTAGTCAATTTCATTTCTTTTTATGGCTGAGTAATATTCCATTGTATATATGGGCCACATCTTCTTTATCCATTCATCTGTCGAAGGACACCTAGGTTGCTTCCATCTCCTGCCTATTGTAAATAGTGTTACAATGAAACTTGAGGTACATGACTCTTTTTGAATTATGGTTTTCTCAGGGTATATGCCCAGTAGTGGGATTGCTGGATCGGATGGTAGTTTTATTTTTATTTTTTTAAGGAACCTCCATACTGTTCTCCATAGTAGCTGTATTAATTTACATTCCTACCAACAGTACAAGAGGATTCCTTTTTCTCCAACATTCATTGTCTGTAGATTTTTTTTTTTCCTTTTTGCGGTACGCGGGCCTCTCACTGTTGTGGCCTCTCCCGTTGCAGAGCACAGGCTCCGGACGCACAGGCCCAGTGGCCACAGCCCACGGGCCCAGTCGTTTTGCAGCACATGGGACCCTCCCAGACCGGGGCATGAACCTGCGTCCCCTGCATTAGCAGGCGGACTCTCAATCACTGCACCACCAGGGAAGCCCGGTAGACTTTTTGATGATGGTCATTGTGACTGATGTGAGGTGATACATCATTGTAGTCTTGATTTGCTTTTCTCTAATGGCTGGTGATGTTGAGCATCCTTTCATGTGTTTGTTGGCAATCTGTATATCTTCTCTGGAGAAATGTCTATTTAGATCTTCTGTGCATGTTTGGATTGAGTTGTTTGTTCTTTTGATATTGAGTTGCATGCACAGCTTGTATATTTTGGAGATTAATCCTTTGTCAGTTGCTTTGTTTGCACATATTTTCTCCATTCTGAGGGTTGTCTTTTTGTCGTGTTTATGGTTTCCTTTGCTGTGCAAAAGCTTTTAAGATTCATTAGGTCCTATTTTTTATTTTTGTTTTCACTTCCATTTCTCTAGGAGGTGAGTCAAAAGGGATCTTGCTGTGATTTATGTCACAGAGTGTTCTGCCTATATTTTCCTCTAAGAGTTTTATAGTGTCTGGCCTTACATTTAGGTCTTTAATCCATTTTGAGTTTATTTTTGTGTATGGTGTTAGGGAGTATTCTAATTTCATTCTTTCACAAGCGGCTGTGCAGTTTTCCCAGCACCACTTATTGAAGAAACTGTCTTTTCTCGATTGTATATCCTTCTCTCCTTTGTCATAGATTACTTGACCATAGGTGCACGGGTTTATCTCTGGGCTTTCAATCCTGTTCCATTGATCTATACTTCTGTTTTTGTGTCAGTACCATACTGTCCTGATTACTGTACCTGTGTAGTATAGTCTGAAGTTAGGGAGCCTGATTCCTCCAGCTCCACTTTTCTTTCTCAAGATTGTTTTGGCTATTCAGGGTCTTTTGTGTCTCCATACAACATGTAAAATTTTTTGTTTTAATTCTGTGAAAAATGCCATTGGTAGCTTGATAGGGATTGGAATGAATCTGTAGATTGTTTTTGGTAGTATAGTCATTTTCACAATGCTGATTCTTCCAATCCAAGAGCATGGTATATCTCTCCCTCTGTTTGTAAGGTCTTTAATTTCTTTCATCAGTATCTTATATTTGAGCATACAGGTCTTTTGTCTCCTTAGGTAGGTTTATTCCTAGGTATTTTATTCTTTTTGTTGCAATGGTAAATGGTATTTTTTCCTTAATTTCTCTTTCAGATTTTTCATCATTAGTGCATAGGAATGCAAGAAATTTCTGTGCATTAATTCTGTATCCAGCTACTTTACCAAATTCATTGATTAGCTCTAGTAGTTTTCTGGTAGCATCTTTAGGATTCTCTATGCATAATATTATTTCATTGCAAACAGTGACAGCTTTACTTGTTTTTTGATTTGGATTCCTTTTTTTTTTCTCCTCTGATTGCCGTGCCTAAAACTTCCAAAACTATGTTGAATAATAGTGGTAAGAGTAGGTATCCTTGTCTTGTTCCTGATTTTAGAGGAAATGGTTTCCGTTTTTCACCAGTGAGAACAATGTTGGCTGTGGGTTTGTCATATATGGCCTTTATTATGTTGATATAATTTCCCTCTATGCCTACTTTCTGGAGAGTTTTTATCATAAATGGGTGTTGAAATTTGTTGAAAGTTTTCTTTTTTTGTGACATCTTCTTCTGGTTTTGGTATCAGGGTGATGGTGGTTTCTTAGAATGAGTTTGGGGGTGTTTTTCCCTCTGCTATATTTTGGAAGAGTTTGAGAAGGATAGGTGTTAGCTCTTCTCTAAATGTTTGATAGAATTCATCTGTGAAGCCATCTGGTCCTGAGCTTTTGTTTGTTGGAAGATTTTTAATCACAGTTTCAATTTTAGTGCTTATGATTGGTCTGTTCATATTTTCTATTTCTTCCTGGTTCAGTCTTGGAGATTTGTGCTTTCCTAAGAATTTGTCCATTTCTTCCAGGTTGTCAATTTTATTGGCATATAGTTGCTTGTAGTAGTCTCTCATGATCCTTTGTATCTCTGCAGTGTCAGTTGGTACTTCTCGTTTTTCATTTCTAATTTTGTTCATTTGAGTCTTCTCCCTTTTTTTCTTGATGAGTCTTGTTAATGGTTTATCAATTTTGTTTATTTTCTCAAAGAACCAACTTTTAGTTTTATTGATCTTTGCTATTGTTTTCTTCATTTCTTTTTCATTTATTTCTGATCAGATCTTTATGATTTCTTTCCTTCTGCTAACTTTGGTCTTTTTTTGCTGTTGTTTTTCTTCTTTCTCTAATTGCTATAGGTGCCAGGTTAGGTTGTTTATTTGAACTTTTTCTTTTTTCTTGAGGTAAGATTGTATTGCTATAAACTTCCCTCTTAAAACTGCTTTTGCTCCATCCCATAGGTTTTGGCTCATCGTGTTTTCATTGCCATTTGTTTCTAGGCTTTTTTGATTTCTTCTTTGATTTCTTCAGTGATCTCTTTTTTATTTAGTAGTGTATTGTTTAGCCTCCATGTGTTTATATTTTTTACCATTGTTTTCCTGTTATTGATATCTAGTCTCATAGATCTATGTTTGGAAAAGATACTTTATACGATTTCAATTTTCTTAAATTTACCAAGGCTTGATTTGTGACCTGAGATATGATCTATCCTGGAGAATGTTCCATGAGTACTTGAGCAGAAAGTGTATTTTGTTGTTTTTGGATGGAATTTCCTATAAGTATCAATTAAATCTCTCTGTTCCATTGTGTCTTTTAAAGCATGTGTTTCCTTATTTATTTTCATTGTGGATGGTCTGTCCATTGGTGAATGTGTGGTGTTAAATATCCCTACTATTATTTTGTTACTGTTGATTTCCTCTTTTATGGCTGTTAGTATCTGCCTTATGTATTGAGGTGCTCCTATGTTTGGTGCATAAATGTTTACAATTGTTTTATCTTCTCTTTGGTTGATCCCTTGATCATTATGTAGTGTCCTTCTTTGTCTCTTGTAATAGTCTTTATTTTAAAGTCTCTTTTGTCTGATATGAGAATTGCTACTCCAGCTTTCTTTGTTTTCCATTTGCATAGAATATCTTTTTCCATCCCCTCATTTTCAGTCTGTATGTGTCCCTAGGTCTGAAGTGGGTCTCCCGTAGACAGCATATATTCAGGTTTTGTTTTTGTATACATTCAGCCAGTCTATGTCTTTTGGTTGAAGCATTTAATCCATTTACATTTAAGGTAATTATCGATATGCATGTTCCTCTTACCATTTTCTTAATTGTGTTGGGTTTGTTATTGTAGGTCTTTTCTTCCTCTTGTGTTTCCTGCCTAGAGAAGTTCCTTTAGGGTTTGTTGTAAAGCTGGTTTGGTGGTGTTGAATTCTCTTAATTTTTCTTGTCTGCACAGGTTTTAATTTCTCTGTTGAATCTGAACAAGTTCCTTGCTGGGTAGAGTAATCTTTGTTGTAGGTTTTTCCCTTTCATCAGTTTAAATATGTCCTGTCATTCCCTTCTGGCTTGGAGAGTTTCTGCTGAAAGATCAGCTGTTAACCTTATAGGGATTCACTTGTGTGTTATTTGTTGTTTTACCTTTGCTGCTTTTAATATTTTTTCTTTGTATTTAATTTTTGATAGTTTAATTAATATGTGTCTTAGAATGTTTCTCTTTTGAATTTATCCTGTATGGGACTCTCTGTGCTTCCTGGACTTGATTAACTATGTCCTCTCCCATGTTAGGGAACTTTTCAACTATAATCTCTTCAAATATTTTATCAGACCCTTTCTTTTTCTCCTCTTCTTCTGGGACCCCTATAATCCAAAATCCAAGCATTTGTGCATTTAATATTGTCCTAGAGGTCTCTGAGACTGTCCTCAATTCTTTTCATTCTTTTTTCTTTATTCTGCTCTGTGGCAGTTATTTCCACTATTTTATCTTCCAGGTTACTTATGTGTTCTTCTGCCTCAGTTTTTCTGCTATTGATTCCTTCTCGAGTATTTTTAATTTCATTTATTGTGTTGTTCATCATTGTTTATTTGCTCTTTAGTTCTTCTAGGTCCTTGTTAAACGTTTCTTGTATTTTCTCCATTCTATTTCTGAGATTTTGGATCACTTTTACTATCATTGCTCTTAATTCTTTTTCAGGTAAACTGCCTATTTCCTCTACATTTGTTTGGTCTGGTGGGTTTTTACCTTGTTCCCTCATCTGCTGCATATTTCTCTGTCTTCTCATTTTGCTTAACTTACTGTGTTTGGGATCTCCTTTTTGCAGGTTGCAGGTTCATAGTTCCCATTATTTTTGGTGTCTGCCCCCAGTGGTTGAGGTTGCTTTAGTGGCTTGTGTAGGTTTCCTGGTGGAGGGGGCTGGTGCTTGTGTTGTCATGGGTGGGGATGTATCTTGTCCTTCTAGTGGGCAGAGCCACATCTGTTGGTGTGTTTTGGGGTGTCTGTGAACTTAATATGACTTTAGGCAGCCTCTCTGCTAATGGGTGGGTTTGTGCTTCCTGTTGCTAGTTGTTTGGCATGGGGCATCCAGCACTGGAGCTTGCTGGTGGTTGGGTGGAGCTGGGCCTTAGTGTTAAGACGAAGATCTCTGGAGATCTCTCTCTGATTGACATCATGTGGGGCCGGGTTGTTTCTGGTGGTCCAATATCCTGTTCTCAGCCCTCCCACCTTGGAGGCTCAGGCCTGACACCTGGCTGGAGCACCAAGACCCTGACAGCCACATGGCTCAGAAGAAAAGGAAGAGAGGAGAAAAAAATATAACCAAAAACCATAAATGAATGTACAGAAACCTAGGACAAATGATAAAAGCAAACCTATATAGATAAAATCACACAAAGAAGCATATACATACACACAAAAAGAGAAAAACAAAACAAAATGAAAAAATGTATATATATTAAAAAAAAAGGAAGAGAGCAACCAAACCAGTAAACAAATCCACCCATGATAATAAGCACTAAATACTAAACTAAGATAAACATAAAACCAGAAACAAATTAGATGCAAAAAGCAAACCCCAAGTGTACAGTTTCTCCCAAAGTCCACTGCCTCAGTTTTGGGAACATTCATTGTCTATTCAGGTATTCTTCAATGCAAGGTTTATCAAGTTGATTGTGTGGATTTAACCTGCTCCTCCTGAGGCTGCATGGAGAAATTTTCCTTTCTCTTCTTTGTTTTCACAGCTCCTGGTGTTTAGCTTTGGTTTTTGCCCCACTTCTGTGTGTACGCCACCCTGAGGGGTCTGTTCCCTTCCCAGACAGGAGGGGGTTAAAGCAGCGGCTGATTAGGGCTCTTTCTCACTCAGGCCAGGGGGAGGGAGGGGTACCGTAGTCATAATTGGAATGTGGCTGATCCTGAGGCGGCAGAGGCCAGTATGACATTAGGACAGTCTGAGGCGTGCTGTGTGTTCTCCTGGGGAACTTGTCCTTGGATCACGGACCCTGGCAGTGGCATACTGCAGAGGCTCCCAGAGGTTGTGGATAGTGACCAGCTCTTGCACACATGATTCTTGGTGGCAGTGGCAGCAGCATTAGCAGTTCATGCCCATCACTGGGGTCCAAGCTGATAGCTGTGGCTTACGCCTCTCTCTGGAGCTCGTTTTGCAGTGCTCTGTCTTCTGTGGGCACACTGGGAAGGAATTCCTTCTCCTTTGCACCCCAAAACAAAGTTCTCTTGCCTCCCCAGCAGGTCCAGACTTTTTCCCGGTCTCCCTCCCATCTAGCTGTGGCACACTAGCTCCCTTCAGGCTGTCTTCACGCAGCCAACACCCGTTCTCTCCCTAGGGTCTGAACTCCGAATCCTGAGCCTCAGCTCCTAGCTCCCACCTTCCCCGGTGGGTGAGCAGACAAGCCTCTCAGGCTGGTCAGTGCTAGTTGGCACTGATCCTTTGTGTGGGAATCTTTCCGCTTTTGCCCTCTGCACCCCTGTTGCTGCACTCTCCTTCGTGGCTCTGAAGCTTACTCCCGCCCACCCCCTGTCTTCACCAGTGAAGGAGCTCCTTAGTGTGTGAAAACTTTTCCTCTTTCACAGCTCCCTCCCAGAGGTCTGCGTCCTCTCCTAATTCTTTTATCTCTGTTTTTTCTTTTTTCTTTTGCCCTACCCATGTACATGGGGATTTTCTTGCCTTTTGGGAAGTCTGATGTCTTCTGCCTGCATTCAGTAGGTGTTCTGTAGGAGTTGTTTCACATATAGATGCATTTTTGATGTATTTATGGGGAGGAAGGTGATCTCCACGTCTTAGTCCTCTTCCATCTTGAAGGTCTCTGACCAAAGCTCAGGTACTTGATGTCTCATTGCAGAAAGAATTCAGTGAGAGACAAAGTGATAGGTAAGAAGTGGCTTTATTTAGAAAGAAACACACTCCACAGAGTGTGGGTCATCTCAGAAGGCAAGAGTGGCACCAGGGTATGGGGTTGTCAGTTTTTATAGGAGTGTGTAATTTCATAGGCTAATGAGTGGGAGCAGTATTCCAGCTATTTCGGGAAGGTACAGGGATTTCTAGGAATTGGGCCACTGCCCACTTTTTGATCCTTATGGTCAGCCTTGGAACTGTAATGGCACCTGTGGGTGTGTTGCTTAGCTTGCTAATATATTACAGTGAGCATATACTGAGGCTCAAGGTCTAGTGGAAGTAGACTTGTCCACCATCTTGGACCCATTTGGTTCTAATGAGTTTATGTCATGTCCTTAGGCTGTGTCATTCTTTCAAAGCTTGTGTCCTGACCTCTTCCCTCCTGTTTCATTTGGAGCACTGGGTTAAACAGATGAAGCCACTTGTGATGGAAGAATGGGCCCAGGGACTCATGCTTCCCTAGGCCCCGCTAGGCTTCTCTGAGATCTGAGTGTATCATCACTCCACTCACTTATAACCCTTGGCACCCAGGTGGACGTTTTGGAGTAACTAGGAAAGCAGTGATTGAGCAGGTGGGTTTTAGGTCAGGAGGAATTTTGGTGGTTTTGCACTCTCCATGGCTGAGGCTCAAATTCTGGTTTTGTCACTTTTTTACTGGATGACTTAAGCAATGTATTTTGAAACCCCTTTTCTTCCCTTTCCTCCTCCTTGTAAAATGATGATAGTACCTGGAAGGGATCTTATGAAGCTTAAAATTAATGAGATATTGTATATAAAGCTTTTGCTGCAGAGTCAACACTCGACAAATTAATTTCTTCTCCACACCTTTCCAACCTCCCTATGAACAATTAAAAATCCCTTGATGAGAAAACCTATGCCTTTTCCAATTTCTACACCCGCTGCCTGTGGATACTGGTAGGGCTTTCTGGCCTGGAGGGAGGAATGATAAGTGAAGAGTAACCATAAAATAATGAATAAATTTTTTTTTTTTGGCACTCTTACTTCAAATGATAATTCTTCTTTAGAAAGAGAGCGGTCATCAACTCTTGGAACACATGATACAAGTTGTACTCTCTGTTAGGAGATACCTTTCTCTTTTTCTCTTTCCCTTCCTTCCTTCCTTCCTTCCTTCCTTCCTTCCTTCCTTCCTTCCTTCCTTCCTTTCTTCCTTCCTTCCTTCCTTCCTTCCTTCCTTCCTTCCTTCCTTCCTTCTCTTTTTTTATAAGCCAAAGGTGAAGGGCCTGAGTGGGCTGTGTCCTGGAGGTGAACTAAGGACTCTGGTTAACCATGGCTTTGAAGGAAACTCATCAGCTGAGTTCAACAGGAACATCTGTGGGTTCATACTGGCCAAGTCCCTAGATATTTTTTCACTGCTGAACATGCTACTTCCCAACTGTTTAGATAGTGGTTCAGAGCTGTGCACATATTTTGAGATGCATTCTGCTGATTGGATTATTTTTAAAGCCTATTTCTTATCTAAAGTATTTCCTTTAATTGCTTCTTTTTGGCTTGATGTTAGGTCTCAGTGAGGTTGTTCCAAGTCTAGAAACATAGAATACTGATTTCCAAAATTGGAACTAGCCACCCCATCACTTTCCAGATAAGGAAATTGATGGCCCTTGGGGTGAAAAATTGCTCAAGTCACACAGATCTCTCATTCTTTCTTCTTTCCCTTCTTCCTCCTTTCCTTATTTGCTGAATAACTCCCAGATGCCATGCACTATTTTCAATGTTAATGAGACAAAGAGACATATGACACAGACTGCTGAACTCCTAGTCTAGTGCAGATGGAGCTATGTAAACCAATTATTACTCTAGACATGATAAGTGATTGCATAGAGGGGCACACAGGATTCCAAGAACACAGAAGAGGGACAAGTAAATTAGACTTGGAGAGTCAGGGGTATTGATTGGAATCTCAAATGTTGTATTGGGTATGAATGGGCTGTATAAAGAGTGAGGTGTGAGAACACAGGTGAGAGAAATGATCTTGCAGACAGAGGGAAGAGTATAGTATAATAGCATCAGATATTCATTTCATTTTCCTGAATTTATTTATTTATGGAGACAGGAAGGAAGGGAGGGAGAAAATTACAAAGAATATAAAATTCAACGTGGAATGTCACTCCTCCTGTTCTCCCAGGCTGTGCTTTTGTGATGTGCATTGCTCTCCAGCTCAAGGGACTCATAATTGAGTCTCACACTCATGGAGGAAGAGGGGCAACTTCACAGCCATCAAAACCTCTCACAGGCATGTGTTAGCATCTCACCAAGCCAGTGCAACCCAGAACTGTTTTGGTTATATGTGATTTTATAAGTGAAGTGTAGAACTGAAAACCCTGTAAGATGTTCTTCCACTTATAAAGGCATTCCTACCACGTGCTTATCCATAGGGGTTTTTGTTAAGGTGAAATCGTTGCCTGGTCATCTTTAGGAAATGCAATTCTTTCTACTGATTTGATGAAGATAAATTTTATGGCTGCCATGAACCATATTCTCTGTTTTCTTTTATTGGAGGCAGTGTTGTTGAAAGAGCTGTGAAGTCAATAAACAAAGTTAACTAACTAACAAAGTTAACTAACACAACTTTTACTTTCCTAGCTCTGCATGGAACCCTAGAGTCAGTGTGATCCTGAGGTACAGCTTTCCCACGGGCCTCCATTATCTCTAAGCAGCACACACTCCAGAGCATCTTATTAATGATATTTAATTACATTAAAATTAATGATGTTTTTCATCTGATCCTGGGTTGATTTTACAGCTGGGAGATAAGCTGGGGCGACTTTGGCTTTTCCGTCTCTCCATCTCAGCAGTCAAGTGCCCCCCTTTTATCTCTGTTGACTCTCTGCTTTTTCCAGGTGCCCCATTTTTCCACCTGCATTTCCTTCTCTGACTACCACCCCTCTCTTTTCCAGGAATAATTAGCTACCCCAAGCCACACAAATGATCCATTTCCACATGAGGGTTTCTGATGATATGGACAATGCAGTATTTCTCAACATAGCTTAATTTGCATATATGCTGGCCACACTTCATTAGGTTTAAAACATAAAGATTGTCAAATGAGCACTATCTGAAAGCTCCAACAATGCAATAGTCTTAGCAGACTCTAATCTCATCATTGTATACTTGAGTGCTCTGGGTTTTGCTGATGAAAATCTTTACAGAAGTTGAATGGAGTATTCAATTCTCAGGTTCAGGAATTTTATTATTTCCCGATGAAAATAATGGGGATTATAGATAGGATTTACCGCACTTGAACTGTATTGATGGTTTTTGTTTTTGTTTTATTTGAGCAAAAACAGGTGTTTGGGGGAATAAGCATTCCTGTTGTGAACTGTAATACAATAGCATTGAGAATGAAATGTTTAAAAACTGAATATAGGGCTTGATGATGAACATGAATTGGATGGTGGAAATTCTTTCAGAGTTCACAGTCTTATGTTAGTTAAAGGATTCAAAGAGTAAATTAGAAATATACTCTATTTGGATTTTTTTATTCTTGGTAAATGTTAAGAAATGCAGTCCTTGAATAATGCTTCATTGTATTGACAACCTAACTATTGGTTTATTAGGGCAGAAAACCAGAAGTATTACATCAAATAATTTCCCTATTTATTTCTTTCTCTACTTACCTCAAATCTTTCTTAATCTACTCTCTGCTCCACCTCCCCCCCAAAAAGCCCCATAAAATAATATCAAAATGTAATATAATAAAACAATAATGACTAAAATTAAAATATCTCATTGCATTCATTCAGGTAAGCTTCAACATATTGTATAATTGAAAATTCCCCAATTATCTCTGCAACTGATCCTAGGGTGCATTTCTTCTTCCATATTCTCTTGGCTCATTCCTTCATTTATTCATTCACTGAACATGTAAACATATATTTGTAGAAATCTGCTATATACCCGATATTATGATAGGCACTAGAGAAACAATGATGGGCCACCCCTTGTCTCTACTCTGATGGATACTGTAATCCAGGAGAGAAGGCTGACATTAATCTGTGAATCACGTTAGAAGAGATGTAAAATTATAATCATGACACATGCTAGGAAGAACAGGTTTATAGTGTCAGGAAAGCTTAGAGAAGTGAGATTTGATCTATCCTGGAGGACCAGGAAAGACTTTTCTGTAGAAACTGCTATGGAGCTGAGATCTGAAGGAACTATAGGCATTTGTTGGCCAAGAGAAGGTGGTGAAGGTGAGTGTTTCCCAAATGGAAGATACGATGTATGCAATGATCCAGTGGTAAGAAAGAAAATGACACCATAGCACAACAGCCTCACCTCTTTAGACAAGAGTTTGGGTCTTTGGTTATTTCTTTTTTCCTTTGTATTTCTTTTTTTCTTTGTATTTCCTTTGTATTTCTTTTTTCCTTTGTACTTCAGATTTCTAGAGATGAAATCTTTCTCCTTAAGAACTTGGTCTGCAAAGGAGAAGAAGCAAAGGGTAGGGTTTTCTTCCTGATGCCAACCCTCTTGCCCTCTCATTCTCCTTCCTCAGCCTTGTCAGAATTGACAAAGGAGTGGTAGACTAAAGAGGTCTTGTCTGGACGTGAGCTATGGGAAAGTGTGTGAGGGCCTTAAGTGTCCAGTTGTAATTTTCTAGTTGGCAGCAGGCTCAGTGGAAAGAGTCCTAGACCTAGACTCAAAAGATTGGACTTTGCAGGATGCGTCATTTAACTTCTCTGAGTCTCAATTTTCCTCATCTAATGGGTGGCTGTGAGGTTCAAATGAGACAGCAATGCCAGAGAATATAACACATTTATTTATATATGTGAGAAACAATTTTATTTTTATTACTTATTCAGAAGTTCTGGGAAGGTTCAGCACACTTTTCAAATAGAATCTCAGAACGAAAATTTTTCTCAGTGACCAGAATGTATATTTTAAAATGTATGTTCTAAAATAGTATAATGATACACTTTCTCCTCAAAATAAGAATAGGACTAAAGGATGGTGTTGACCACTTGAGCTAGGGTGCATCTTGCTGCTGTGTTTACTGGTGCAATGGATCATTTGGGCAGTTCTGCTCACCGATTTGACTCTATTTAAAGTCTAAGTTCAATTCAGTCACCATATGTGGACACAGCTGGTGCTGGCTGAAACAGAATTAGATCACTTTCTGAGATGATTCCGATCTTCAAAGTACTTCAGCTGAAATACCAGATAAGTGAAGCAAAGGGTCATCTATGCTCTAAACAAAGGGTCATCTATGCTCTAAACAGAGACTTTATCAGAATGGGTCTCCTCTAGATCTGACACAAACTAACAAGTTTTAAGATCTTCTGGTCCTCACTGTTCCTATCACTATAAGGACTGGAAAAGAGGGGACACCAAAAGTTCATTTTAGCTCTTCTTTAACCACTATCAGGAGGTGTTAGAGTCCAACAGACTTGAATTCTTTTTTTTTTTGACATAAAATACTTCAGTGTGCATATTATCTATAGAAAGAAGAGCAAATTATAAGCACCTGCCAGAAACTTCAGGGGAAATTTTCCATTGAGCAAGAAAGGATGAGCAGACATTATTTCTACAGTACCCATTATTTCTAATTTGAGATTTATGAGAGGTCATTGATAACACATTACTTTATGGGTCATACTAATTTTTTTTAGTCAACTTAAACGTTAAGGGCTTTTGTTTTCTCTTTTGTTTACAGAAATAACATTTTAAAGGAAAAATAACATTTGCAAACAAAAAGTATTTAGTGAGAAGAGTAGAATTATCATAATTTTAAAAATATACCTTATTGACATACAAAAAGCTGTACATATTTAATGTATACAACTTGATGCCTTTGAAGGTAAGTGTGCACCCATGAAATCATAATCATGATTTATGCCATAGACTTATTCATTACCTCCAAAAGTTTTCTTCCACCCTTCTATACATTATTATTAATATTTTGTGATAAGAAAACAACATAAGATTTACCCTCTTAGCAAAATTTTAAGTATACAATGTAGTATTGTTAATAGTAGGCACCATGATATACAGTAGGTCTCTAGGACTTATTCATCTTGTATAATGGAAACTTCATATCCTTTGAACAATACCTCTCCTTTCCCTCTCCCCCCAACCCCTGGCAGCCCCCATTCCATTCTCTTCTTCGATGATTAACAGACCTGAATTATTATCCTGGTTCTCTTACTTATTGTCTTTGTGACCTTAGGCAAGTTACCTAGGCTTTCTAAGCCTATTCACTATTTTGTAAACCAAAGGAAACCTCACTGGGTTTCCATGAAGATAAACTGACATAAATATGAGATACATTTATGAGAATCTCTCATGCATATTGAGCACTAAATAAATGTTTATGACCTTCCATTTTGTTTTCTTTTCCACTTAAGTTTGTAGGAGTGAATTTGGTCTACATGAGCTTTTGTACTTCAGTTGGCCTCATCTAACTGAGAACTTCTTGAATGTGATTAAGACCCACCAAATTCTGCACAGTTCAAAGCCAATAACTGTTTATTGAATAGAAAATGCTTGAATTTCCTCAACACTCTGAGAGAGAAATAAATTTCCATTACTTCCAGTTATTTCAGTTGTAATAATTAGATATCAATCTTATGACTCATGATATTGCCTTATATTGAAATATAAGGAAGACAAATTCTTAAGAAGGTAAGGAGAAAATGAGTGTGAGATATTAAAAAGTTCCTTATGCATTTCTGAAATAAATGTAGTGTGCTTGTTTTTGAAAGAATTGCTGCTTCAGGGGAGAAAGGTGAAAATCTATTAAAGGGAAAACGTTTCTAAAGAAGTTGAGAGTTTCTTTTTATTTTCTTCAACAAATTCTTACTGCCAAGTATTGGCTCTTGGAAAATACAGCTAGCCACCTATAAAGTTGTAATAAAAAATAGTAAAAGCAATGAAATGTACAATTAAGGATTACACACCCTAGATATCTTCTAATTCATTAGTCTTCCTATCTCTGCCCAGGAGTTTTCTCAATCTCTTGCTCTTTGCTCCCAGACTCAACTACAGTGAAACTGATGATAAGGTTCACTCTTCTTTATAGTGTTTCCTTGCACAAAGCAATGATCTCTTAAAGATGATGTATAATACCCCCTCAGGAAATGCTGTCCATTTTAGACTTTTTTCTGCATGGTAGCGTTCTGTTTTTCTTAGTGAATGTTGTAAGCTAGATCAGTAGTCATAGGGATTTTTACTGGATTCACCAGTAGAGAGAGTTCAAACCAAATTGTGTGAAATTTTGGGGAAGGGGTTGTTCTAGAATATTCAAGGGTGAATTCAGGGAACTGAAGGAATCAGTAACCAAGTGTAGATGAAAGCATTTGTTGATTCAACAAACATTTACTGAGCTAGGATAGGTACTGGAGATGAAAAAAAAAGTAAGAGAATCTATACTCTCTTCAAAGAGTTTATGTTTATAGTTTTGTGGAGGAATGTCTATGTGAGCCCATTGACTACAATGCCCTTTTCTTGGTATAATTACACAATGTAAAAAAAAAAAAAAACCTAGAACTTCTTAAATAACCAGATTGGTGGGGAGGGGCTGGGGAGAGGAAAGTCATTTGTTCAGTGTGGATCCCAGAGTGACGAGAAGTCAACCTTCTCTTCAAAGGCTCTGGTGAGCCAGGAAGGTGGGGCCATGGGTTCCATAAGTCTGGGAGCAGGATATTTATCAGAGACCCCAGAGACTCAGGGGCTTATAACTTTTTTCCCCACTGAATGACTCTGTGACCTTAACCACTCAATTATTTAGAGGCTTATTCATCTATAACTGGAGTGGGATTGGTGGTTAAGTACCTTAAATTCCCTTCTATGATGGATGCCTAGAAGTATGGCAAGGGGAGATGGGGGTACAGAACATGGGACCCTGATTTGTTGCAACTTCACTGGTGGAGTTACCTCCTTCTTGCCTCCTTAAGTCACTGTCCAACACTGTGGTGCTCACAAACCAAAGTCCCCTTAAATCGCTCTTCTTCATTGATGTCCTGAGGAATCAGGATCATTCTTAAATGTGGGTTAGGAATAGCCCACTAAAAACCCATATTCCCAGTTGGGACAGATTCATTCTGGTTTAGGGGACTTCCCTTTGTGTTTTCACAGGTATCTATGCTTACCTCTACTGTAAGAAGTGTAACTGTGTATCAAAACATGTTAGTTGTCTAGTCAGCTGTTTGGAGAGAGGAGGAAGTCTCAATAATCTCTCCACACCCAGCTCTCAGCACAGAGCTAGGAATGTAGTAAATGCTTAATATATGTTTGCCGGATGAATGGATGAATGAATGAATCAATGAGTGAATGAACTCACATTTTGCTGAAAGTCTGATAGTTATAGACAGTATACAATTTCCCCCAGGTTATGGTAATATTGAGCAGCCAGAAAGGTTAAGTTCCAGACATAACTATGACCTTTATTTCAAGTGCAAATAGCCTTTATTTTGTAGAAAAGTTTAGTATCATAAAGACCTTCTCCTGAGATTGATTTTTCTCTCAAATCTGTATCTGTGTCAAAATGCCACAAACAAAGTTCTGCAGAAAATGTAGTGCAAATTATTCAAGGTGAGCAAGGAGAAAATATCAAAGCAAGTCTTTCAGGTGGAAAGGTAACATGGCTTTAAGTAAAATCCTTTCTCCTTGCCCATCTTGAATAATTTTCACTGCCTTTTTCTCCACTTGTAATCCTTTCTAATTTGTACCATATTCTCTGACTAGGGGTATATGCTCATTGACCTGTCATCCAAGTTATGTTTACACAAATAACTTTAACATTAGTGATAATAGCTGATATATTTGAATGCCAGGCTATGTGCTTTCAGTGATGTTATCACACTGAAGTTCTATATTCTTGTAAGAAAACATTATCCTCCTTATTTTTTTAATAATCTGAAAGTTAGAGGGTGAATAACTTGTCCAAGGTTTTGCACCTGGTAAGTGTCAGAGTTAGAAGTCACACCAAGATCTAATTTCATTATCTGTATTATTTTAATTATTTCTTGTTGTCCCTCATGATATTAAATTCTTGATAGATGGAATATATTTTGTCTAATAATCAGAAAATCCAATGAAATAAAAAGACAATTGTAAATGGTGAGTACATGGAAAAAATCAGTCAAGTGCCTGCATTTTTCACCTATGAGGATCTTGTGAGGTATTATGATATATCACCAAATATTAGATTTTTCCATAATAAAATTAGAGATTCAAAGAATTTGGGAATTCATTTTTACAGAGAGCATTTATTGATCACCTACTGTGTCTGCTTTTCTGAGCTTGGGGCATAGCAGAACTGAACAAAATCCTTACTCTCCAGAAAACTGGGAGAACAACACAGATAAAATCCATGATCTTATGGAATTCTCATTCCCATTATTGTCTCAATTACAATTCAGGTAGAAACAAATTATCCCAAATTACACAGATAATCGCCTCTTTAGTCCATTTCACTGCTCCTGTAGACTTAACCAGCCTTAACTACCTATTGAGACCCCAAACATTCCTTTGAAAATGAATTAAATTTGTAGAATGGAGAATAAAGAAAAATATTTAAAATTGTTTTTTGATCTGTGCTCTGTTTCTCAGTGGATAATATTGAAGTAATATAATTTCTGCTTTGGTAGAATGGTAATGAGCTTTTATGCTCTAATATTATGTGGGAATTAGGGGATTGTTGACAATAATTGTGCCTCAAAAATTTGTGAATTATTTAGTGAATTAAAATTTACTTCATTAACTCACTCAAATTGCACAGGTGTGGACAATAGTCCCCAAGGTCATCGATGTATACAAGCTGAACCCCTGTGGACATGGTAGGTCAGTAACTCACCAAGACATGCCATGACCTTTATTTGGGAAAAAACTTTTTTTTTTTTTTCAAAGAGCAAATTGGCCACCTATTGTGTTGGCCAAAAGTTTCCTTCATTTTTTTCTGTAAGACGGCTCTAGTAGTACTTAGTTGTCTTTAACTTCCTTCAAAACAATTGTGTTTGATTGTATATGACAGCTGTCATATCAGGGTGGATTTTAAAAAAGACATCAAAATTGGTGAATTTTTGTGTAGACATTTTAATATTGAAGATGGAAGAAAAAAGCAACTTTTTTGGCATATTATGCTTTATTATTTCAAGAAAGGAAAAAAATCCAAGCTAAAGGTAAAAAAAAAAAAAAAGATTTGTGCAGTGTATGGAGAAGGTGCTGTGACTGATCGAATATGTCAAAGGTGGTTTGCAAAGTTTCATGCTGGAGATTTCTCGCTGGATGATGCTCCACGGTTGGGTAGACCAGTTGAAGTTGATAGCGATCAAATTGAGACATTAACTGAGAACAATCAATGTTATATCATGCAGGAGACAGCAGAAATCCTCAAAATATCCAAATCAAATGCTGAAAATCATTTGCATCAGCTTGGTTATGTGAATCCCTTTGATGTCTGGTTTCCACATAAGTTAAGGGAAAAAAACCTTCTTGACTGTATTTCCGCATGCAATTCTCTAGTTAAACGTAATAAAAATGTTCTGTTTTTAAAACAAATGGTGATGGGGTATGAAAAGTGGATACTGTACAATAATATGGAACGGAAGAGATCATGGGGCAAGTGAAATGAACCACCACCAACCACACCAAAGGCTGGTCTTCATCCAAAGAAGGTGATGTTGGGATTGGAAGGGAGTATATGGTGGTATTGGAAGGGAGTCTTCTATTATGAGCTCCTTCTGGAAAACCAAACAATTAATCCCAACAAGTACTGCTCCCAATTAGACTAACTGAAAGCAGCACTCGATGAAAAGCATCCAGAATTAGTCAACAGAAAACTCATAATCTTCCATCAGGATAATGCAAGACCGCATGTTTCTTTGATGACCAGGCAAAAACTGTTACAGCTTCACTGGGAAGTTCTGATTCATCCACCACACTCACCAGACATTGCACCTTCAGCTTTCCATTTATTTAGGTCTTTAAAAAATTCTCTTAATGCAAAAAATTTCAATTCCCTGGAAGACTGTAAAAGACACCTGGAACAGTTCTTTGCTCAAAAAGATAAAAAGCTTTAGGAAGATGAAATTATGAAGTTGCCTGAAAAATGACAGAAGGTAGTGGAACAAAAGGGTGAATACATTGTGAATACATTGTTCAATAAAGTTCTTGGTAAAAATGAAAAATGTGTCTTTTATTTTTACTTGAAAACCAAAGGCACTTTTTGGCCAACCCAATACTTATCCTGCATTCATCAGCTAATTGCTCCTTCTGCTTCACATGCCTCATAGATGAGTTATCCCCAGAAGAAACTTTGAATCGAAGACTGGCTCCTTTTATCAAGCAGCATCACTTGGTAGACAGGATACTCGAATAGTTCCAGTTACTGGTAGTGACTGTACATTTTAGGTATTTAGTCCATTAGTCCATTACCTGTAACCTTTGAGAATCCTGGGACTTAAGCTTTGTGGCTTTGACATGTTGGGTGTGATCTTGGATATCCCTGAAATGTAGTAATAGCTCTTTTTTTTTTTTCTGGTGTGAATTCACCTCAGCTGTCATTGAAGGCAAATGTGTAGGGTAATTAGGGAACTTATGGCAGTGACTTACTTTTATTCTACACATACATCACCAAAGGACTTTATGAAAATTCATATCCTGGTTTTCTAGGTCCAGAGAAGGGCCTGAGATTCTGCATTTTTCTCCAAGAGTGCTGGTGATGCTGGTCCTTAGAGCACCCTTTAAATGGAGAGTGAACCTGATCGACTACCCATGAATCACAGCTCAAGGCAGCTGTGTTGTTTTCCTTTTATTGTTACATGCCCAGTAATTGTAACTAAGGTTTCAAAGAAGCAACTTAAAAATTTGTGGTTGCAATTGAATGTACTTTATGAAGAAAATATATGCTACACTGATGTTCACAATTCGGGATTAAGAAACTCTCACTTGAGATGGAAACCTCATCCATGTCAGGGGTTCATTTTGTATGTTTGGGGAACTCCTTCACATACGTTATCTTGTTTGGACCTTACTACCTCTTTGATGTTGACCAGCTGAATATTTTGCTAACTTATTTTTACAGATAATTCAAATGAGAAACATAGCAGTGAGTGACACTCCCAAGATCACACAAAGCATTGTGACAAAGCAGAGGTATGAAACCAAGGATCCCAGCTTTCAGTTTTGTGGTAGAGTCATCTAACAAAATGCTTTTCATTTTATCCTTCCAAAACCCTCTAAATTGATTGCCTTGCTTCACATATTGTATGTTCAAACTAAAGTGTTATATATGCTTATAATATACTTAGCTATCATCCATGTCATTACCATTATCACCCAAAACACTCCATGGCAGTGCTTCTGAAAAGCACTTATTATGTTTAAGGAATAGTTTGCGTGTACATTGGATATACAAAAGAACATAGGAGTCAAGGCCTGCTGTTCAAATACCACACAAATGATTTTCATGACAACATAAGAGAGGAGATTTGAAATATCAAATTACAGATATCAAATCAAATGAGCTAATACAGTTTTGTTAGATGCTTAATACCTAATGAACACTCAAATAATGTTACTATCAAACAGGTGTCTAAACAATAAAAGTTATAGAATATTGAAATATTTAGTGGTCAAGGAAATCTCAACAGATGAAGGAAGATTTTTACTGGCTCTTGAAAGAAGTAAAATCAAAGTGGTTAAGAGCAAGCCTCTGGAGTTTAGGTGCCTGGATTTGAATTTCAGCCCAGCCAATCCCGTGCTGTGTGAATTTGGGTTAAGTAACTTGACTCAGTTACTCTCAGAAGTAACTCTGAGCCTAAACTTGCTCATTGGTAAACTGGGGAGAGAATAATTGGTTCTACCTCAAGTGTTGTTGAGAAAATTAAATAAGACATAAAAAAACACTTAGTATACTGCTTGATACGTGGAAAATGCTCCGTAATCAGAGCTAATTTTATTGATCATCTACTTGTTCTAAGCACTACTTACACGTGTCTACTCATTTCAGCTTGACAGCAATCCCATGAGGTCCTGCATTATTATTCCCATTTTAAATATATGAATACTAAAGTCCAGAGAGATTAAATGACTTGCCTTAACTCACACAATTTGGAATTGTGAGAAATGTGGTTAAAACCCAGGTACCTGGCCTTAAATCTGTGTTCTTTTCTAAACTATACCAACTGTACAGACATCAGTTCTATTATTACTTCTACTATACTACCACCACCACCACCACTATGACTATTTTTGTTGTTATTTTTGTGATTGCTGCAGTAGTTATTAATATTATTTGTATTGTATGCCATTACAGCTTTAGGAAAGCTGAACAAATTAAGGTGAAATGGGGTGCATTCTAGTGTGAGTAAAGGTAGAAAGGTGGAGATCCATCTGGCCTGATAGAGAGCTGCTGGGCCGGTATGACTGAGGTGGAGAGCTTGTGGGGTGAAGAACTAGGAAATTAGGTGGAAGAGGGAGGTTGGTGCCAGACTATAGGAGATCTTTAATCTCACTCTAACTTGATAGGGCTTTGTTCTGAGGAAAACGGGAGATTTTTTTTTTATTGGAGTATAGTTGCTTTCCGCTACTGTATCAGTTTCAGCTGTACAGCAAAGTGAATCATGCATACATATACATATATCCCCTCTTTTTTGGATTTCCTTCCCATTTAGGTTACCACAGAGTACCGAGTAGAATTCTCTGTGCTATACAGTAGGTTCTCATTAGTTATGAAAATGGGAGATTTTGAGTCTTTTTAATAAGGGAATGATTAAGTTGTGTCACCCACCCATGTGCCCCACCCACTCTAATGCACATTAGGAATATAGCTAAAAAGGTCTTAGCTATTCTCAGGACAAGAGATATGATCACAGACTCACAAACACATATGCTGTACACTAAGAAACCCACACATAAAATGTGGCTATAAAGTAATGATGCTAATTGCACAAGGCTCTTGTGGAATCTATTTTATTACTCTATAGCTTTGGCTCCTATATAAGAAATATATTAGAAAATAAAACTGGGAGAATCAATCACATTGCTTAGAAGTTCTTCTATGTGACTCACTTAGCAGGTATATGATGGAAGAAACTTTTATGGTAGGGAAATTCCTATCAGTCACAGCTTTTATAACTGTTTATTGAAGATATACACAGCTCTACAATGGCAGTGCTAAAATTGGCTTTTACTTCCTTGAACCATCATTGTATTGAACCACGTAACCAGAAAATCACAATGTGGTGATCTTTCTCTACACTAATCCTTCCATGAGCGCTTAATGGCTTGTCTGTTCATCTTGGAGATAATAAGCCTTGCATTGAAGCAAGAGCTGTCTTGGTGACTTTGCATAAATCATTATTTGTAAAAGTGAAGGAAAACCTATAGATAGGAACCAAGGACTGGGATTGCTCAGCTTTTAAGAATTAGCTCTGGTAATTGCTGTGACTACATTAGAAATGCACTGAGCAAATAGACACAGACCAAAAAGTAAATATTATCTCTCAAAGTGATCAATATAACAACTTCCAACACAGGAAGGGCAATTATTAAATATCCTAGCAAGGTTTGTCAGAGCAAAACAACATTGTAATAAAATGCCTGCTAGGTAGAAAATGGGAAACAAAGACCTATAGAAACATGGAGACATTCTTCTATAGCTAAAAATCAAGTTGACGTGTTATAAGAAAGTGTACATAGAAAATAGTTATGTTATTAAAATAGTACAACTTAAAATTTTAAAACTAGTTATTTCCGATGATTTTAAAATATTGCTTCAATTAAGATAGTTTTCTTAAAGCAGGAGACTGGCTTCCCACATGGGATTTGTACCATCCTGTTTTTCAGCTTCTCCTGTCATACCTTTAGTCACTGTTGAATCACTCCATTTCTCAGCATCCTACTAGGCTAAGAGAACACAAACATTTTCTTGAAGTAAAGGCAAATAGAATTTTCTCCCAAACACAGATTCACAAGAAAACAAGACAAAGAGAGATTGAAGAGAGAAGTAGGACACTATATTTAGGCCAGTTGCCTGATTTCCACCAAACTTTACCCTAATTTCTTTTAGGCTCTTGTCCCAGAGGCTGATTTTTTTTGTTCAAGAAGCAGACACACCTACAGTGGATAGCCCAGCCAGCAAAAAATACTCTCAGATTAGTAACAGACCACTAAACAGCGCACTGGTGAGTCTGAAGCTGATAGAATATCATCCTGATGTGTTAGCCAATGGTTCAAAGTTTGCACAGGGAGGCTTTGTTTGTTTGTTCATTTCTTTCTTTTTCCATTTTATTATTTCTGCTCTTTATACACTTTTTTGCTTTCTCCAAGTTACCTCCCACCCCTATTCCTCTTCCTTTCTTCCTTTCTTCATGCTTTTTTCATTCCTCCTACCTGGGCTGCTGCAATAGTCTCCTAACTGGTTTCCCTGATTCTACCCTTGCCCCTAAAGTCTGTGCTCAACCCTGTAGCCAGAGAGAACTTTTTAGGACATAAGTCAGGTCATACCCCTCCGCAAAACACCCTACCCTGTCTTCCTATTTTACCCCAGTCCAAACCAAAGCCCGTGCAGAGGCTACAAGGTCCTACAAGATCCAGTCCTCTGTTTATTTGCAGAGCTTTTTTCTTCCTTATTTCTCCCAGACAAGAGAGACCCACTCCCAACTTAGTGCTCTTTTATTGGATCTCCCCTCAATATCTGAATGACTGACTCTCACTTTCTGTGAGACTTTGCTTAAACCTCACCTTCTCAGTGACCATTGACTACCTTGTTTAAAACTGAAATCAACCCTCCTCCTCTCCTTCAACTCTGGCTATTTTTTTAAATTAATTTTTATTGGAGTATCGTTGATTTACAGTGTTGTGTTAGTTAACCCTGGCATTCTTAATTTCCTTTACCCTGTTCTTTTTAACATATTACACAATTTACATATTTATTATGTTTATTGTTAATTGTCTTTCTTCTTACACTAGAATGTAAGCTCTATTAGAAAGGGACATTTGCTTGTTCAGTGATTTATTCCCTGAGCCTAGAACAGTGTCTGAGAAAAGCAGGTACCTGATAAATATATTTTTCAAAAAATGAAAGTAACTATCTTCAAGATGGGAAACAGACAAGATAGTGAAATATAAAACAATTGGTAAGTGTGATCATGGAGGTCTGTAGTTATTTTAAAACTAAAAATAGATATTTTCCATCTCTGTTAGCATGAGGGTGAAGACAAGCTTGAGGAAATGATCAGAGAAATGGTAACATTAGTGCAGGATTTGGGAGCATGATGAGAATTTCACCAGGCAGACTAGAATATCACAGGTGAGAGAATGTGTTCTGGATAGAAAGAACAACATATGAGAAGGCACTGGTGTGTGAGAGCCACTTTGTGTATATATTTGCAGAAAGAAGGTGCAAGCAATACACTTAGATGTATTACAGGGAACATATAGGGTAGAAGTTGGAAATGAGGTTGTACAGGTAAAGCAATAGAGGAGTCAGATGATGATGGGTCTCACTTGCAAAGCAAAAGAGATTAGATTTGTCCCAAAGACAACAGGTATTCACTGAAGGACTGAACAGGGGAGAAATGATGCAATTTAAATTTTTAAATATAGTGATAGCATAGGATGGATGGGAGAAAATGCCTTTGGTGTCTAAGAAACCATTTGCAGGATACTGGTGGAGACTTCAATTAAGACAATGGAATCAGAGAGCTGAGGGGTCATGTCTGAGAAAGATTTAAAAGGAAGACCTCTCACGAATCAGTAACTGATAGCTGATGAAGTGCAAGGAACAAGGATGAGTCTAATATAATTCTGACATTTTTAGTATGAGTGACCAATTGGATTGTGATGATATTAGCTATAAATGGAAAATTAAGAGATGAGCAGGTTTGGGGAAATAAAGTTTTTAATGAAATGTTGAGTTTTTTGTGCTAGGGAACTCCCAGAGGAGTCATAAAGTAATTAAAAATAAGTGAATTAAGTGGGTAGAACTTAGGATACAAGTTTAGAAAGGTGGTGATAGATATCTGAGCAGGAATAGTTAATGACAGTTAAACCATGATGAGTAGTGTCATTGTCCCACCAGAATCTGCCGAGTTATAAGAAAGCCAAGGTTGGTGTTCTGGGGAAAGTTACTAAAGTTACAGGTAGTATTGTTAGGTAGAGGAAATACTACCTGTGAATGGGATATTGCATAAATCAACAAAGATTTGGGAAGATAAGGAGGTGTAGTGGTGTCATGGAAGTCAAGAAAGAAAGGAATGACCCCCATGATTCGGTACTGTAGGGAGACCACTGAAGATAAGGAAAGGAGACCCAGGAGTTACCCACCTTACTAAGAAAAATTTTCAGAGGCGTTTTGGGAATGGAAGATAAACTACAGTGTATTGAAAAGTCTAAGGGATATAATGGGTAGAAGATTATATTTATAGATGAGTCTTTTTTTTTTTTAAGCTGTGGTTTTCTTTTTTTTTTTTGAAGATGTTGGGGGTAGGAGTTTATTAATTAATTAATTTATTTTTGTTGTGTTGGGTCTTCGTTTCTGTGCGAGGGCTTTCTCTAGTTGCGGCGAGCGGGGGCCACTCTTCATTGCGGTGCGCGGGCCTCTCACTATCGCGGCCTCTCTTGTTGCAGAGCACAGGCTCCAGACGCACAGGCTCAGTAGTTGTGGCTCATGGGCCTAGTTGCTCCACAGCATGTGGGATCCTCCCAGACCAGGCTCGAACCCATGTCCCTTGCATTAGCAGGCAGATTCTCAACCACTGCGCCACCAGGGAAGCCCTAGATGAGTCTTTAAGAAACCAGATATGAAGGGTAGCATAGAAATAAGGAAGCAATTTAAGGTGGATATAAGGTGAAGAGAAGATTATTTCTCATACAAGAGAGAATTGTTGGGCAGATAGATTCAATGCTGTCCAAGAGTTTGAAAATGAAGGAGAGAGACTAAGCTGTTCTCATCCCTGAAGGAAGGGACCCATTCTGTGTGGGGAGAAATAGGAGTTGGGATGCAGATCAAAAATGGAGGCATTAGCCCCCAAAAGAAAAAAAGAACATTATTTGTTCTTTGAAGTTGAGAGGAGAGGATGGTGGTGTTTACAAATAAACATATGGGGAACACTGGGGTATTAAGGAATCAATATATAACTCTCCCCACTCCACACCATGTTCCCTGAATTCAGAACCAAATGCAGAATCACACAATGAGGCAGAGAGATGAAACTCAATGTGGAAGCTTTATAAGTGATGGGTTGACTGGAAAACGCCCTGTGAGGTATGGGTCCAGAGACTTGTTAATATTCTAGCCATGAATTAGGTATTAGACAGGCATATAGAGCTGGACAGCTTGACATATCCAAGCTTCCCCAAAGAGAATGGGCCCCTTACTCTGGGGCCAAGAACAGTGAGCAGATGCCAATGTGTTCTCTCTGAAGATGGATCTCAAGGAGAGAAGGGGTTGAAGTGAGCATTTCCAGTCCTTTCTCCCATATGAACCAATCAGATACTTAATTCTGGCACCATGAGACTGGTGATACAGGAAGTCCCCTTTCCAACAGGGAAAATTGATGAGGTTAAGGGAATTCCCACTTTGATTTATTATTTGAAGCAGAAAGTGAGTTCTTATGTTTGAGGGAGGTGAGAATAGGGGTAGGAGGGCTGAGGAAACATAGTGAATGTGTGTAATGGCTGCTGTGAGGAATGAAAGAGTGATCCAGGGACATATGGAAGAATTGTTCAGGGGAATCAAAGCCCAGCTGAGGACAGAGAAATATGTTTACTCTTCTCCAGAAGGTCCTGGAAGGTATTGTCTAGGAGATAAATGCTTTAATTTATACTGAATTGGGAACTTTCATGGGAGTTGAAGTGGTGGCAAAAGAATGGTTGAAATCATGAAGTCTAGACTTGTGTCTCGGTTCTCTATTTCTGCACAACAAATAACTCCTAAAGTGAATGGCTTAAAATAACAGAGATTTATTGTTTCTTATGGTCAGGAATCCAGGCAAGATTCAGCTGAACAGTTCTTCTGGTGAAATGCCATCACTTAGGTTACTCATCTGACCTAGACTGGGCTGGAAGGTCTAAGGTTAATTCCTTTACAAGTCTGGCACCTCTACATGGTCTTTCTTTGTCTCTCTCTCTCTTTCTTTTTTCCTTCCCTTCCTTCTCTCTTTCTCTGTCTCCACATTGTGTGTTATCATTTAATAATCTTACTAGCTTCTTTATGGTGTGGAGGTTGGCTTCCTTGGAGAGCACAGAAGGGAAAGTTGCTAGACTTCTTCAAAGTGAGGACTGAAACTCAACAAAGACAGTTCTGCACATGCCAGTAATTACAAGGCCAGCCCAGATTCAAATAGAATGATTGAAGTAGACACTCTCTCTCTTTCTTTTTTTAAAATCAGGGTATAGTTGTTTTACAATGTCGTGTTAGTGTCTACTGTACCGTGAAGTGAATTAGAGTTCCCTGTGTTATATAGCAGGTTCTCATAGACTCTCCTTCTTAATGAAGGGACAAGCTGCATATACAGGGAGAAGGGCAATTGATGACAGCCATCTTTGAAGACTATCTACCACCACAGGAGAGTGGGAAGAAAATGCATCCAGCTTCCTGATATGCAAAGAGAAAACCCAGGATTTCACTTGCCCATAGAAGAGGCTAATGGCTGGAGTTTATTTTATGGGTGAATTTCTCCTACCCATAGAGGGAACTGTAGTATTTCTGTTAGAAGGCAGAAATTCTTTCATAGTGCCATGGATTTTCTAGCAAAAGTTTCAGGGCTTAGGGGAAAAAAACCCTAATGTATTTGAAATTTCATTTTGATGTTCTTTTTTTAAAAATCTTTATTGGAGTATAATTGCTTTACAATGGTGTGTTGGTTTCTGCTTTATAACAAATTGAATCAGTTATACATATACATATGTCCCCATATCTCTTCCCTCTTGTGTCTCCCTCCCACCCTCCTTATCCCACCCCTCTAGGTGGTCACAAAGCACTGAGCTGATCTCCCTGTGCTATGTGGTTGCTTCCCGCTAGCTATCTATTGTACATTTGGTAGTATATATAAGTCCATGCCACTCTCTCACTTCGTCCCAGCTTACCCTTCCCCCTCCCCGTGTCCTCAAGTCCATTCTCTACGTCTGTGTCTTTATTCCTGTCCTGCCCAGCTCACTCTGAGGAGTAAAACTAGTTGGGAAATGAAAGTGTCACACTAAATTAGGCTCTGCTTGGTCTTTGGGAAGATGGTAAAATTAGGATTTGCCATGAAAACATGCAAGAATTTGAATCTCATAGGTAAGGCTGCTGTTTAGGAACTATATGAGTCTGGTATAGGTGATGTAGGATGCCCTCTTCCTCTGAGGGTTTACTCCTTCTATGGCAGTGCTTAGCTCCTTTTTGGACCCAGAATTATTCATTATCTAGGGCTTGTCATGTATGGGCTCATATCCTTTTAGAAACTCCTGGTTTTCCTTGGATTTTCTCACCAGAGTTTGCGTTTCCACTTTGACCTTCCATGCAGTTTCTCTACCTGTTCCTTAGGGCTTTAAATTCTGGAGTAGATGTGAAGCTCCTTCTCTATTCTTGTTAGGGGAACAAAATTTTTTTCATATTCTTTGACTTTAGACCAACTAAATTTTCACCTTTAGAGGCCCCATCTTATTTCCTATGGAAAATTGAGCTACACATTCTTGAGGTTTCCTATGACCACTTCCCTGAGGTTGTACCAAGGTTCTGGGATCATCACAAAGTACCAGTGCACTGGTTCTATTGAGAAGTGTATGGTCCCAGCCTCCTCAATGCACAGTGCATTTAAGGAATCTTTGGTAAGGTTGTGAGCCCTGGGCCCTAGTCTCTCTGGGACACTATGTGGTCATTCACTGAATTTTTGCCCACCATCTGGTACCACAAAGAGGTAGGTTGCAGGTATCCTCAGCACAGAGAACTATGTGACTTTTTTTTTCACCAACTCTCTTCCATCCAGGAAAATTGCTTTTAATTATTGGGTATCCCTCTTATTTCAAGCACTACTGTTCTTAATGAGTTTAGGCTTTTGACTATAAAAGCCAGGAGACTTGTCACAAATATCTCTTGGTGTGAGCCTGTTGCCTGCTTGAATGTGGACAAAAGACATGGGAAAGACAGAGAAAACATAAATTAGTAATGCAAAACTCTTTCTGCCACATTTTCATGTCACTACCAATCAAAGATGATTTGTCCATGTGTCTCTACCTCCCAGAGGGACCACTAGGTAGTCTGTTAAACAGTTTCATCTAAGTGAATATGATAATTCAAAACAGTGATAGAAGCTGTCTGAGCTCCTACAATCCTCATCCTGGCATATGTGTCCGTTTCAATAGTGGCCCTCTGGAGAAAATGCCTAATTTTTTTAGTCATTCAAAGAAATGACATGCCTTTCAATGTAGGTAGAATCAGAGGGAAAGAATGAGACAGGTGAGGGTGGGCAGGGCAGTACAGGATTATCTCATTACAATACTTAAGTATTGGATTATTCAGCCTATTGTAGAATAGGGTCTGTTGATGTGCCCACACTGACACAAATAACAAAGATGCTAACATTTGAATATCACTTTATAATATCTGCAGCACTTTTCTACCCACAATTTTATTTGAACCTGGATTCTAAACTCATAGAATATTGCCATTGAAAGGAATTACGTGACCTCTTTTCCCATCCAACACAAGAATCTCATTTAAAAACCTAATGGACACTTGCAGTTACTTGTCCTTGAAAAATTCAGGTGACGGAGAGCCCATGACTTCAGGCTGCCAAGTATTTTAAAAGTACAATTCTACTTGCTCAGAAGAATTTTTGTTTTGAACAGAGCTGATAGCTATATCATCCATAAATTCCATTCATTAGCCTCAGTGTGAGAAAAAGAGAGCTAGCCTTTGGAGTCAAAATCACGGCTTAGCCACTGACTGGTGATTTTGGGCAAGTGGCATGAACTCTCTGAGTATCCATTGGCTCATCTGTAAAATGCTGATAATCTGCTGACCACACAGAATTGCTTCGTGTATTAAAAGAAATGGTGAACTGTGAACCTTAAAGATAATACCTCATTTGGTCCTCACCCAATGTAGGGGATTTTATGATGAATATCACTTATTGTTTCATGCTATAATATACCAAGTTTCCTTTCAGGCTTAAGCCACTGCTTTAACTCTGAGTGTATCAGCTTCATGAAGCCTCTCCTTGCTCATGTACTGCTTCCAACATGTTAAAATCATGAAACATCATGCCTTCCACCTGAGGGTCAGTCAAGAGCCAATCTGTGCTGAGTGAACCTCACCAAAGCCTGTGTGAACTCAGACCTGACTTTTGCAGACATTATTTCTCTGGCTCAGGGGTCTTTTTCCTTTACTTCTGAGTTCTATTAAGCTCTTGATTATTGACCTTAGTGTACATTTGATACTTTTTTTTTACAACCTACTCCTTCTTCTACGTATGACATCACCATGCACAGCACACCCATCTTCTCAGTAACTTGTGCCAGAAATTGGGAATCATATTTGCCTTCACCCTTGGCCCAAGTGCCACATTCAATCAGTCACTAAGTTCTGTCAATTCTACCTCCAAATTATATCACAAATCTGTCCCCTTCTCTCCATTGCGCCTGCCCAGTCCAGATGCGCACCATCCCTTCCTGGAACTATTGCAAGGGCTTTGCCAAATGGATGATGTCAAGTCATCTAAAAAACTTATAAAATTAAATGATAACCCAGCCTCTATTTAAGGAAACCAAGGTCTATGTAAAATACTTAGGACTATCTCTAGCCCACTCTCTCCTTTTTTTTTCTTTTTTTTTATTAAAGTTGTAAGTTTCAAGTTATCTGGAAAATTCAGTTATATGGAACCCCTTATTTCCTAACTGTGCTAAGTGAAAAAGAGGACTAATATAGTGTATTTATTCAAGATTGATTTTTGCAAAAGATTGTTCCCAAATAGGGACTGTGCTTGTGACTCATGAAGTCTCTCTTTTTGTTCTGGCTGCTTTGAAAAGCCAAGCAAAAGTTCCTTCAAGCCTAGCAGTTAATTGACACAGTGATGTCTGTTTGATGACTCCATATTTATTTTAAGAGGAACTGCATCCCGTTGGGCCTGCCAGGATGAGTTAGCTGCGAAATGCATTCCTAAATAGCTAAATGATTCAGCGCAGGATCCCATATATGAAATTGACTTTGTAATGTGGATGCATGTCTATCTGTTGGAAAATCTATCTATTTCGGTTCTGTGCTTTATTTTATAATTCAATATTGCATATGAATAGGTAATGGAGGGAAACTTTCTTGCCTCACAAAACCCATGTTGCAACCAATATGTCGTTAAAACTATGGGCAGGTACTTGGAAGCTTCCTATGATGAGAACTCAGTCATATGGGGTCAATGTCTCTGAAAACATTCAGAATTGCACATTGCTGTTTGCAAATAACAACTAGGATGCTCTTGAACCGAGAAACCCCCACGAGGGTACTTACCTCCTTTGCATCAATAAAGTACAACAGCTTCTTGTCAGAGGCTGACTTTTGCTTACAGCTAGAAATCTGGCTAAGCTCAGTTTCTAACCACTTAGAGGCTTCAAATAATTCCCAAATTATACATTCCTTCAAAGGGAATATGCTTTAAATCAAGTGTATAATGTTAGGAAAATAATAATTCACACACTTGCACAACTTAGCAGCCTGTTTAAACATAAAGAGAATAGAGAGAGGCACAGATTGTGCCTTGGCCACTGGCCTCCCCACTTCCCCACAAAGTGCTCAGGGAATGCGCTTCTTTTTAAAGAGAAAGGATTTAATCAGCACTGAAACCCAGAGTGGCTCAACTGGGCATTTTGCTCCCCAAATAATATATTGAGAATGAAATGTTGGTGTTTTTCTGAGATAGCATGAACCCTGGTAAAGTAAGGTTGCTTGCTTGCGGCAAAGGGCCAGAGCACTAACTTGGTTTTCAGCAAATTCTCTAAGTGTGCTTCCCTCCATTTCTACCAAAGAACCCAAAGTCTACAAAATGACTGTATTCTACCTGTGGTTCACTCTATTCTGTGGACTGCCTGTTAATTCTGAGGGGGAAAACTATCCTTCATGTTGACAAAAGGAGTGACTTGGGTGGGGTAAGAGATGCAGCATGTTTCCAGGGACAGCCATCTCCACTAGGGGTCCAGGGGGAAACACCCAGAACTCTAGGTATCCAGGTACACATGAACCTGTCTTCTCTCCTTAGCATCTGAAATGGTGCTAGGTACCCTCTTTGGGAGAATCAAGAACATATTCATTCAAATGACTTTTCTGAGTTCTGTCGATTAGATAAGGAACCCCAGATGAGAAAGGCTGGTTAAGAGTCATGATACTCAATTTCTAATCTTGGTATGGCATAAATCTATGAGATTTTGAGAAATCCATTTAATCGAACTGGGTATCATTTTCTTTATCTGTCAAATAAGAGGAGCTGGTCGATTTCTGAGATGGCTTGTTACTCAGAGAATCTCAGGTGAATGAGAAGGGAGGTATTATGCAGAGGGGTTATTTATATTGATGGTTTGCTCAGGGGTTTTGAAGCTTCATAGTTTAAAATTTTTGTGCACACTTTTATGCTGAAGTATTTTTTCCTTAGATCAAAATTAAGAAGAAAGAAGTATCATGGAATCTAGTACAGTCTTGCAGCCAACATTTGAATTTCTTCTAAAACACTTTTACTAAATAACTATATATTCCATATTTGAGTGCCTCTAGTTACAGAATACCCACAGTCAGCAAATTTACTCATCTTTGAAGCACTCTAACTGTTCCACCTATGTAATATGTTCTTTCCCTCACCCTACAATGACTACAAAAGATTACATTCCTTTTATACAAAAAGCCCCCCACAAAACTATCAAAAAATGGTCTAGTTCATGGAAACTGACTGCACTCAGTACTTCCACTGTCAAAAGTACTCAAGTACTCACTTTTGTTTCAGTACTGCCTTATAAATACCCGGAGTACCCCCATCTGGAGTCTTCCATGCCAACAGACTTAGCTTGCAATGGTTCAAATTACCATGTTTTAGGGAGGGAAGCAAATTAACACCTAGCTTCCATACAAGAAGTACAGTATGGGGATCATACATGGGGGCATCCATGCCTGAAAGAAAATGTTGTCTACACCACCAAGTGGGACCTACATCAGTTGGGGGACATAAGTTGACAGTGCCTCCAACGTGGCCCCCTGGACATCTAATAAGCCTAAAGTATCCCAGTTCAATTTGAATAAGTGTGTCTAGTCCTTTTTCCTGAAGGGACTACCCAAGAATAGTCCATCCAATCTGTCCTGTTTGTCTGCACCACCACCTGTTCAAGAGCTATGACAACAGAGGTGGGGAAGACATCTTGAGTTACTGATGGTGGTTGTGAGTGGGGGAAACAGGGACTGGGGAATCTCCTGATGTTTCTGATAGACTCCTCCGTAAGGTTAAGGGAGATGTGATCAAATTGTGTTCAGAGCTGTCTGGCAGGGGATGGCAGGCCCAGCAGTCATTTAATCTGCTTGTAGTACTTTGGAAGAGCTGTACGAGGGTGTTTTCCTTAATGAGAAAAGTTCTAGAGGTGGCTATGAAAGACAAAAGACCATCAATGTCCCTCCCTCTGAGGTACCTCACAGGGTCTAAGCTGCTGGGTGCTGGGGTGTTGTTCTCTCTCCACTGCCACAAAGTCAGTGTGCTCCATTTCAGTAGCTGTAACTTCACACTTGTTACCAATCATTCTCTGTTCATGCCCAGACCTTTTGTTTGGAACAGACTGTTGTAAAAGGGCTAAGAATATTTTTATAAAATATACAGACACCTATTACATACTCAACATTTTTGGCTTACTTGGGCGATGGTAGAAAAACTCAGCAACCATGTATTTATTATCCTTATGATGCAGTTTCATGTCAATACAACAGGAGAATCCAGGAGGCTGAACCAGAATTCACTGTGAGTCCTTTCGGCCTTTATGTGGTCAGATACCTTGAAGGTATATCATCTAGTTCATTATGAGATTGCTGTTAAGGGAAAGAAGGTAGCTTCATGGCTAGGAATGGTCAGGATGAAATCCTGAATTTTCAAAATAGGTCTATATAATGCCCACCACTTTCTTCCTGACAATTACCTTAGAAGAAGAGGAGAAAATCTTTTTCTGTGGACAGTTGCAGTGAACAAATTGACTTACTAAGGTGTGTGGACCAGGAGGAGTTAAGAAAGGTAGAGTCTGAAAGGTCTTTGTGTCAATTTTTGAGGAGGCCCTTGAAACCATCAACAATACCAGATGCATCGGGATGGGATGGAAAGGTCTATCAAATACCTTGACTATCAGCCATTGTTGAGTGGCTTCAGCAATAAGAAGTGCAACATTGCCAGATTACAAATAGTCCAGAAAGCTGAAAACCCAACACAGATTAGTTTTATAGGTTGCAATGGGAGGAGTAGAGCTGACTGATTGACTGACAAGTGACTTACAACCTGAAATAGTGTCCGTATTTGTGAGGCATCGCCAATAGTCCTGAGAGGGTCAAAGGTCTGACATACTCGATCTATAGCAAACAGGTGGGGGCCACACCCTATGCAATGTGGTCTTCCTCACTTCAAAGCAAACTGGTCAACTTTTGGGAGGATTCACAAGTCTGGCATGCAATGGTATCTTCTGCTTGAAATATAGGGAATCCTTTGTGTTGTGCCCAGTTTGTGATGATGGATGCATTTCCAGTACTAGGATGGTATCTAGGCAGCACCAGTGGCAATCTGGGAATTGCTCAGCAGCTTTATTCCACTTGGTCTGACTGACCCTTACCATAGGCATCTTTGTGAGTGACTCATGTTTCCATCATCAGCTATGATTTGTCTCTACAGTTTGTGGTTCCAAAGAGGGCTGTCATTAATCTGCCAGTCTACAGTTTTCCAAGTGGTAGACCAGACAGCTAGGTTATTGGCAACAAGAGCCCCAAGCTCAAGAGTTAGTATAAGCTAAGAATGGCCTTGAGTTTTGGCCACTGAGCCAAAGAATCACATCTACTTTCTGTTCAGTTAGTGTTGATGAACTGCTGTGGTAGCCAGTGGACACCATTGAATTTCAGGTTAGCTGACCCATCAATAAACCACACTCAGGAATTTAGGGAAACTTTGGCACGTTGAAGTACCATTGAATCACTAGTTTTGTGAGGTATAATATTCCCCTAAAGGGATAACTGCCACTTTTTCATGCAAAGTTGAGGTGCTGCTGAGACCAAATTGGCTGCATTTTTGAATATATCATTGCAATTTGACAAGCATTGGGATTCTTCTACCTTCTACCATTTAGTCTAAGTAGACCCACTCTAAAATGGGAATGCCAGTCTGGAGAGTCACAAAGATTCTATGTGTCAGGAGTTCATTTATGTCAAGGGCCTAGTAGCAAGCTAAAAGATAGTTCTCAAAAGGAGTGTACTGGTAGTCTTTAGAGATAATGAGTCCAAACACCAGGGGGCTCTTCTGGGTTGTGGCTACCACCTATTGTCAGAGGCTCCACTTTACAGACTCTTCAGTCACAGAGACTTTAACTTAAATGGGTCATTAGGGTGGTGAGTCCCAAATTTATCAGTACTTCTCTTCATGTGGTTCTTCTAAATCTGGAGAATCTCCTGTGGCACTTACAGGATGGGGCAAATAAGCACGTAGATCATTTCTTTCTCTTATACATTTGGATGAAGAAGCAACAGCAACAGTACAGTAAATCAGCCCAAAGCCTCCATCCACAAGGTCATGTTCACTTTCTTTTTCCACTCTTAACCCAATCCAGTTGCCCCATCTCCACTACTGCACTGAATCAGATGATTAATTGAGTATCTTTATCCAAAAAAGCCATAGAAGCTTGTGCCCCTCTCTCCCCAAGGTTTTACTGTCTGCTCAAAGGTGAATATGGCCTTCAGTTTCTTTTGGAAACAGTGAGATCTTTGACCTACGCCTCATCATCTTTGTCCTTAAAGCAGCCAAGATCAGGGTAGGAGAGGATGGAGGAATAAGGCGCCATGGAGAGGGAATGGCTCTGCACCAGTAAAGAAGACTTTGCAATTTTAGTTTTAAGTGGTATAGCAGCAGCTCATGGTTCATCCAAACAAAGGTCCAGCGTTTTCAGGCATAATACTTTATATCAGGTGGGGAGGTCATCATTACTGCCATAACCTACTTCAGCTTTGGATGTCCCTAGATCCAGTAGTCATAGCCACATTACTTTCTGATGTGGCCCATGGGGTTTGTACCTTGTGGTTGATTTGGAGTTTACTAGGACAGCATCAGTGTTCTTTTAAGGAGTTTATCTTGATCTGGGACATTGCTACCCCATCATCAAGATAACACCACTTAAATTCTGGACCACTTTCAGCATAAGGCCTAAAGGAGTTTTCCAAGGCAGTGTGTCTGACTTCAAAAATTTATCTAGGTTTATTTGAGTCAGTTTCCAATTCTCCAGTTGGGTCACGTTCATCAGTTCTATGAACCCAATCCAGCCATTAAAAGTCTTAATATTAGTCAGTGCTCCACCTATGGTTTTTCACAGGACGTTTTCATTCTCATGGAAATCTCCCTGAGAGGACCAAATCTTTCTTATAACAGCTGGGACCCACTGCAAAAATATCTGAGAACTTTTACTATCATTTCTGGTGGATTTTAGCTGGCATGATAAACTACATTAGGGGATGAACTGTAATATTGCCCATCCTTCTTTATCAAGTGATATTCATCAATCCCCACCCCCAATTTCCTAAGACAGTCAGGCAAAGTTCTAATGATTTGCTTGATTTCTGCCCACAATGGTCAGAATTTTTCTCCATTCACTTTCAGTGTAAGTTCCTGTCTTTTTTTTTTTTTTTTGCTTTTTTTTTCTTCTTTTTTTTTTTTTACAACTTTATTGGAGTATAATTGCTTCACAATGGTGTATTAGTTTCTGCTTTATAACAAAGTGAATCAGTTATACATATACATCTGTTCCCATATCCCTTCCCTCTTGCATCTCCCTTCCTCGCACCCTCCCTATCGCACCCCTCCAGGCGGTCACAAAGCACGGATCTGATCTCCCTGTGCTATGCGGCTGCTTCCCACTAGCTGTCTACCTTAAGTTTGGTAGTGTATATATGTCCATGCCTGTCTCTCGCTTTGTCACAGCTTACCCTTCCCCCTCCCCATATCCTCAAGTCCATTCTCAAGTAGGTCTGTGTCTTTATTCCTGGTTTACCCCTAGGTTCTTCATGACATATTTTTTCCCCTTAAATTCCATATACATGTGTTAGCATATGGTATTTGTCTTTCTCTTTCTGACTTATTTCACTCTGTATGACAGACTCTAGGTCTATCCACATCATTACAAATAGCTCAATTTTGTTTCTTTTTATGGCAGAGTAATATTCCATTGTACCTATGTGCCACATCTTCTTTATCCATTCATCTGTTGATGGGCACTTAGGTTGTTTCCATCTCCAAACTATTGTAAACAGAGCTGCCATGAAAAATTTGGTACATCACTCTTTTTGAATTATGGTTTTCTCAGGGTATATGTCAAGTAGAGGGATTGCTGGGTCATATGGTAGTTCTATTTGTAGTTTTTTAAGGAACCTCCATACTGTTCTCCATAGTGGCTCTACCAATTCACATTCCCACCAACAGTGCAAGAGTGCTGCCTTTTCTCCACAACCTCTCCAGCATTTATTGTTTCTAGATTTTTTGATGATGGCCATTCTGACTGGTGTGAGATGATATCTCATTGTAGTTTTGATTTGCATTTCTCTAATGATTAATGATGTTGAGCATTCTTTCATGTGTTTGTTGGCAGTTTGTATATCTTCTTCAGAGAAATGTCTATTTAGGTCTTCTGCCCATTTTTGGAATGGGTTGTTTGTTTTTTTGGTTATTGAGCTGCATGAGCTGCTTATAAATTTTGGAGATTAATCCTTTGTCAGTTGCTTCATTTGCAAATATTTTCTCCCATTCTGAGGGTTTTCTTTTCATATTGTTTATGGTTTCCTTTGCTGTGCAAAAGCTTTTAAGTTTCATTAGGTTCCATGTGTTTATTTTTGTCTTTATTTCCATTTCTCTAGGAGGTGGGTTAAAAAGGATGTTGCTGTGATTTATGTCACAGAGTGTTCTGCTTATGTTTTCTTCTAAGAGTTTGATAGTCTCTGGCCTTACATTTAGGTCTTTAATCCATTTTGAGCTTATTTTTGTGTATGGTGTTAGGGAGTGATCTAATCTCATACTTTTACATGTACCTGTCCAGTTTTCCCGGCACAACTTACTGAAGAGGCTGTCCTTTCTCCACTGTACATTCCTGCCTCCTTTATCAAGGATAAGGTGACCATATGTACATGGGTTTTTCTCTGTACTTTCTATCCTGTTCCATTAATCTATCTTCCTGTTTCTGTGCCAGTACCATACTGTCCTGATTACTGTAGCTTTATAGGATAGTCTGAAGTCCAGGAGCCTGATTCCTCCAGCTCCGTTTTTTGTTTTCAAGATTGCTTTGGCTATTCGGGGTCTTTTGTGTTTCCATACAAATTGTGAAATTTTTTGTTCTAGTTCTGTGAAAAATGCCAGTGGTAGTGTGATAGGGACTGCGTTGAATCTGTAGATTGCTTTGGCTAGTATAGTCATTTTCACAATGTTGATTCTTCCAATCCAAGAACATGGTATATCTCTCCATCTATTTGTATCATCTTTAATTTCTTTCATCAGTGTCTTATAATTTTCTGCATACAGGTCTTTTGTCTCCTTAGGTAGGTTTATTCCTAGATATTTTATTCTTTTTGTTGCAATGGTAAATGGGAGTGTTTTCTTGATTTCACTTTCAGATTTTTCATCATTAGTGTATAGGAATACCAGAGATATCTGTACGTTAGTTTTGTATCCTGCTACTTTACCAAATTCATTGATTAGCTCTAGTAGTTTTCTGGTAGCAACTTTAGGATTCTCTATGTATAGCATCATCTCATCTGCAAACAGTAACAGTTTTACTTCTTCTTTTCTGATTTGGATTCCTTTTATTTCCTCTTCCTCTCTGATTGCTGTGGCTAAAACTTCCAAAACTCTGTTGAATAAGAGTGGTGAGAGTGGGCAGCCTTGTCTTGTTCCTGATCTTAGTGGAAATGGTTTCAGTTTTTCACCATTGAGGACGATGTTGGCTGTAGGTTTGTCATATATGGCCTTTATTATGTTGAGGAAAGTTCCCTCTATGCCTACTTTCTGCAGGGTTTTTATCATAAATGGGTGTTGAATTTTGTCGAAAGCTTTCTCTGCATCTATTGAGATGATCATATGGTTTTTCTCCTTCAGTTTGTTAATATGGTGTATCATGTTGATTGATTTGCATATATTGAAGAATCCTTGCATTCCTGGAATAAACCCCACTTGATCATGGTGTATGATCCTTTTAATGTGCTGTTGGATTCTGTTTGCTAGTATTTTGTTGAGGATTTTTGCATCTATGTTCATCAGTGATATTGGCCTGTAGTTTTTTTTTCTTTGTGACATCCTTGTCTGGCTTTGGTATCAAGATGATGGTGGCCTCATAGAATGAGTTTGGGAGTGTTCCTCCCTCTGCTATATTTTGGAAGAGTTGGAGGATAGGTGTTAGCTCTTGTCTAAATGTTTGATAGAATTCGCCTGTGAAGCCATCTGGTCCTGGGCTTTTGTTTGTTGGAAGATTTTTAATCACAGTTTCAATTTCAGTGCTTGTGATTGGTCTGTTCATATTTTCTATTTCTTCCTGATTCAGTCTTGGCAGGTAGTGCATTTCTAAGAATTTGTCCGTTTCTTCCAGGTTGTCCTTTTTATGGCATAGAGCTGCTTGTAGTAATCTCTCATGATCTTTTGTATTTCTGCAGTGTCAGTTGTTACTTCTCCTTTTTCATTTCTAATTCTATTGACTTGGGTCTTCTCCCCCTTTTTTTTTTTTTTGATGAGTCTGGCTAATGATTTATCAATTTTGTTTATCTTCTCAAAGAACCACCTTTTAGTTTTATTGATCTTTGTTATCATTTCCTTCATTTGTTTTTCATTTATTTCTCATCTGAATTTTATGAATTTTTTCCTTCTGTTAACTTTTTTTTGTTGTTGTTCGTCTTTCTCTAATTGCTTTAGGTGCAAGGTCAGGTTGTTTATTTGAGATTTTTCCTGTTTCTTAAGGTGGGATTGTGTTGCTATAAACTTTCCTCTTAGAACTGCTTTTCCTACATCCCATAGGTTTTGGGTCATCGTGTCTCCATTGTCATTTGTTTCTAGGTATTTTTTGATTTCCTCTTTGATTTCTTCAGTGATCACTTCGTTATTAAGTGGTGTATCGTTTAGCCTCCATGTGTTTGTATTTTTTACAGATCTTTTCCTGTAATTGATATCCAGTCTCATAGCATTATGGTCAGAAAAAATACTTGAAACAATTTCCATTTTCTTAAATTTACCAAGGCTTGATTTGTGACCCAAGATATGATCTATCCTGGAGAATATTCCATGAGCACTTGAGAAAAATGTGTATTCTGTTGTTTTTGGTTGGTATGTCCTATAAATATCAATTAAGTCCATCTTGTTTAATGTATCATTTAAAGCTTGTGTTTCCTTATTTATTTTCATTTTGGATGATCTGTCCATTGGTGAAATTGGGGTGTTAAAGTCCCCTACTATGAGTGTGTTACTGTCAATTTCCCCTTTTATGTCTGTTAGTATTTGCCTTATGTATTGAGGTGCTCCTATGTTGGGTGCATAAATATTTACAATTGTTATATCTTCTTCTTGGATTGATCCCTTTATCATTATGTAGTGTCCTTCTTTATCTCTTCTAATAGTCTTTATTTTAAAGTCTATTTTTTCTGTTATGAGGATTGCTACTCCAGCTTTCTTTTGGTTTCCATTTGCATGGAATATCCTTTTCCATCCCCTTACTTTCAGTCTGTATGTGTCTCTAGGTCTGAAGTGGGTCTCTTGTAGACAGCATATATATGGGTCTTGTTTTTGTATCCATTCAGCCAATCTGTGTCTTTTGGTGGGAGCATTTAGTCCATTTACATTTAAGGTAATTATCGATATGTATGTTCCTATTCCCATTTTCTTAATTGTTTTGAGTTTGTTATTGTAGGTCTTTTCCTTCTGTTGTGTTTCATGCCTAGAGAAGTTCCTTTTAGCATTTGCTGTAAAGCTTGTTTGGTGGTGCTGAACTCTCTCAGATTTTGCTTGTCTGTAAATGTTTTAATTTCTCCATCAAATCTGAATGAGATCCTTGCTGGGTAGAGTAATCTTGGTTGCAGGTTTTTCTCCTTCATCACTTTAAATATGTCCTGCCAGTCCCTTCTGGCTTGCAGAGTTTCTGCTGAGAGATCAGCTGTTAACCTTATGGGGATTCCCTTGTGTGTTATTTGTTGTTTTCCCTTGCTGATTTTAATATGTTTTCTTTGTATTTAATTTTTGACAGTTTGATTAATATGTGTCTTGGCATATTTCTCCTTGGATTTATTCTATATGGGACTCTCTGTGCCTCCTGGACTTGATTAGCTATTTCCTTTCCCATGTTAGGGACGTTTTCAACTATAATCTCTTCAAATATTTTCTCAGTCTCTTTCTTTTTCTCTTCTTCTTCTGGAACCCCTATAATTCGAATGTTGGTGCATTTAATGTTTTCCCAGAGGTCTTTGAGACTGTCCTCAGGTCTTTTCATTCTTTTTTCTTTATTCTGCTCTGCAGCAATTATTTCCACTATTTTTTTTTTTTTTTTTTTTTTTTGCGGTGCGGGCCTCTCACTGTTGTGGCCTCTCCCGTTGCGGAGCACAGGCTCCGGACGCGCAGGCTCAGCGGCCATGGCTCACGGGCCCAGCCGCTCCGCGGCATGTGGGATCTTCCCGGACCGGGGCACGAACCCGTGTCCCCTGCATCGGCAGGCGGACTCTCAACCAGTGCGCCACCAGGGAAGCCCATATTTCCACTATTTTATCTTCCAGATCACTTATCCGTTCTTCTGCCTCAGTTATTCTGCTATTGATCCCATCTAGAGTATTTTTCATTTCATTTATTGTGTTATTCATCATTGCTTTTTTCATCTTTATTTCCTCTAGGTCTTTGTTAAATGTTTCTTGGATTTTGTCTCTTCTATTTCCAAGATTTTGGATCATCTTTACTATCATTATTCTGCATTCTTTTTCATGTAGACTGCCTATTTTCTCTTCATTTGTTAGGTCTGGTGGTTTTTTATCTTGCTCCTTCACCTGCTGTGTGTTTTTCTGTCTTCTCATTTTGCTTATCTTACTGTGTTTGGGGTCTCCTTTTGCAGGCTGCAGGTTCGTAGTTCCTGTTGTTTTTGTGTTGTCCCCAGTGGCTAAGGTTTGTTCAGTGGGTTGTGTAGGCTTCCTGGTGGAGGGGACTAGTGCCTGTGTTCTGGTGGATGAGGCTGGATTTTGTCTTTCTGGTGGGCAGGTCCACGTCTGGTGGTGTGTTTTGGGTGGTTTCTGGAGTTATTATGATTTTAGGCAGCCTCTGTGCTAATGGGTGGGGTTGTGTTCCTCTCTTGTTAATTGTTTGGCATAGGGTGTCCAGCACTGTAGCTTGCTGGTCATTGAGTGAAGCTGGGTGCTGGTGTTGAGATGGAGATCTCTGGGAGATTTTCACCATTTGATGTTATGTGGAGCTGGGGTTCTCTTGTGGACCAGTGTCCTGAAGTTGGCTCTCCCACCTCAGAGGCACAGAACTGACTCCTGGGTGCCACATCAAGAGCCTTTCATCCACACGACTCAGAATAAAAGGGAGAAAAAGTAGAAAGAAAGAATTAGTAGAAGTAGAAAGAAAAAAATGAAAGAAAGAAGAGAGGGAGGGAGGGAGGGAGGAAGGAGTGAAGGAAGAAGGGAAGGAAGGACAAAAAGAAGATAAAGTAAAATAAAATAAAGTATGATAAAATATAATAAAGTTATTAAAAGAAAAAACAATTATTAAGAAAAGACAAACAAACAAACAAAAATGGATGGATAGAACCCTGGGACAAATGGTGGAAGCAAATCTATACAGACAAAATCTCACACAGAATCATACACATACACACTCACAAAAAGAGGAAAAGGGGAAAAAGTCATAAATCTTGCTCTCAAAGTCCACTTCCTCAATTTGGGATGATTCGTTGTGTAAAGGAGGGAAGGAAGGAAGGAAAGAAATAAAGAAAGAAAGAAAGAAAGAAGAAAGAAAGAAAGAAGATAAAGTAAAATAAAATAAAGTAAGATAAAATAAAATAAAGTTATTAAAATAAAAAATAATTATGAAGAAAAAAAAATCGGACAGATAGAACCTTAGGACAAATGGTGGAAGCAAAGCTGTACAGACAAAATCTCACACAGAAGCATACACATACACACTCACAAAAAGAGGAAAAGGGGAAAAAATCATAAATCTTGCCCTCCAAGTCCACCTCCTCAATTTGGGATGATTCGTTGTCTATTCATGTATTCCACAGATGCAGGGTACATCAAGTTGATTGTGGAGGTTTAATCCGCGGCTCCTGAGGCTGCTGGGAGAGATTTCCCTTTCTCTTCTTTGTTCGCACAGCTCCCGGGGTTCAGCTTTGGATTTGGCCCCGCCTGTGCATGTAGGTCGCCAGAGGGCGTCTGTTCTTCGCTCAGACAGGATGGAGTGCTCAGACAGGATGGAGTTAAAGGAGCAGCCGCTTAGGGACTCTGGCTCACTCAGGCTGGGGGGAGGGAGTGGTACGGAGTGTGGGGCGAGCCTGTGGCTGCAGAGGCTGGCATGACGTTGCACCAACCTGAGGCGTGCTGTGCGTTCTACCGGGGAAGCCGTCCCTGGATCCCGGGACCCCAGCAGTGGCGGGCTGCATAGGCTCCCCGGACAGGGGGACGTGGACAGTGACCTGCGCTTGCACACAGGCCTCTTGGCGGCGGCAGCAGCAGCCCCAGCGTCCCACGCCCGTCTCTGGGGTCTGCGCTCTTAGCCGCGGCTCACGCCCGTCTCTGGAGCTCCTTTAAGCAGCGCTCTTAATCCCCTCTCCTCGCGCACCAGGAAACAAAGAGGGAAGAAAAAGTCTCTTGCCTCTTCGGCAGGTCCAGACATTTCCCCGGACTCCCTCCTGGCCAGCTGTGGCGCACTAGCCCCTTCAGGCTGTGTTCACGCCACCAACCCCAGTCCTCTCCCTGTGCTCCGACTGAAGCCCGAGCCTCAGCTCCCAGCCCCGACTGCCCCGGTGGGTGAGCAGACAAGCCTCTTGGGCTGGTGAGTGCCGGTTGGCACCGATCCTCTGTGTGGGTTTCTCTCTGCTTTGCTCTACCCAGGTACGTGGGGAGTTTCTTGCCTTTTGGGAGGTCTGAGGTCTTCTGCCAGCATTCAGTAGGTGTTCTGTAGGAGTTGTTCCATGTGTAGATGTATTTTAGTTCCTGTCTTTTTAACTGTGCCTAAAAGGAGGTAGAATCTTCTGCCCAACTAGTGCAAATCTTATACTAGTTGCTGTAATGTTTTTACAGTAGGGTCAACCTAAGACTGATCACCAGATTGACCAGGAACCTCCCACATGTCCCAGAAGAGTCAGCAGCAACCAAGGCAGTGCCAGGATTTTTATTCATTCATTCACAAGTACTTATTGTGTGTTTACTGTTGCTAGGCACTTTTCTGTGTTCTGGGGATTTAGCAGTAAATGAAATAGTCAAAAATCTATTTGAAGAATCTAAGCTCCAAGTAAGTGAGTTGCAACAGATATTAGAAAGTTGCAAATATCTGTTGCTGTGAAAAAAAAATAAGAATAAGAAATGAAAAAGATAACAGGAGATTAGGACTCAGGTGTGAGGATGAGGGTGGGATGTAATATAATGGAAGCAGGATGTAGTGTTCAGTTGGGAGGTCTGAGTCAGCTTTAGTGAGAAGGTGAGAATTGAGGAGTTTTTGATATTTGGGAAAATGGACTTTTGTGAGAAGAACATTTTGTTCCCTCTTTTAAACCTGCCATTTAGAATAGTGCCTGACACACAGTAGAAATTCAATAAAAAAGTGTGGACTGAATGGAGATTCAGGCATCATCTGATGAAGCCAGTCTTGTTCACAGGTTTACATGGAAGATTTAGATTTGATCCCCAACCTTCCTGTGAGCAAAGTGATGAGAAGAACACATAAACCCATTGATCAAATAATTTTTAGTTGTCAGAAGAGCATTTAATGATTCAATCTGGGATATTTCAATCACATCAAGTATCACTTAGGAACAATCAGCAGATTCTTATCACCTGCATGACCAAAGGAACTTACCAGAGGGACCGCTCCCTGAACAAAAGATGGATCTGTTTCAAAGGCAAATTCCATTCTCTAACTCAGAGAGCAGAAATTGCTGGAAAACTTCCAAATCACAATTTTCTAATTTAAAAAATGTTGTGATTTGACCAACATGTGTCTCCCTGTATTTTACTCATTGGTCCAGTCCTACTTCTTGGGGCCATATGAGTAGAATCCCCCTTTCATATACGGATACTAAAATGTTTGAGGTAGGCTGTTATCTTCACTGAGTTTTCTCTTCTGGGTAAATAACTCCATTGCCCCCTCTGTCCCCCTTTTTAATGCTTTCACTTAAGACATTGGATTTTCTTCACCATCTTATACATTGTCTTCCAAAAATGTTCCAATTTGACTTAACATTGTGATACTTAGGATTGGATTAGTACCCTAAGTGTGTTATGAGTAGTACAGAGAAAACAATGTTGCCTTCTCTTTTTTCAAGATACATATTTTATTAATGTAGCTTAAGATCACATTAGCTCTTTGGGGGGGCAGTTTCATCTCATCATAAGCATTCCTTGAGCCTATTGCCAGCTACAACTATTATTTTCACCTGCTATATTAAGCCAAATCGTCCCTGTGTTCTACTTGTGAAGTAGTTTATTGGGGAACCCCAATAGTAAGTAAATGTTTTTCTTCCTGTTAAATTTTAACTTACTAGATGTAATACAATGCTTCAGTCTGTCAAAATATTTTCCCTTTTGGTTTCATCAGCCAATGAATGGCTGTTCCCCCTCTCCCCAGTTTCATGTCATTCTCATATTTTGATAAGCCCATCTTTCTAATTATTATCTAAGGCAGTGGATTAAAATTTACATGAACAGAAAGTTTTTTTGAAGTAAACTGTTACACAACATCCTAAAATGTAAAAGAGACATTTGTCAGTATAATTTTATTTTGCAAGTTAAATAATTAATATTTATTCATTATGAAGTTCTCCATATTAGCTAAATGAGGAGGTTATTGTTGAACACAAAATTTCAAATCAGTGTTTATGGATGACAGCTGAAATCAGATCAATCTTATCATCTAATTTACTTGAATATTTTGTTTGGTTGCACAGTATTGAGAATATTGTGATTGAAGCAGAAGTAGTTGCAATAGTTTTTTGGTTAGTTTTTAACTCCATTGTTCTTACAACTACAAGATACTTTTCAAGTGAAAGAATCAGATGTTTGAAAGAAACAGTAGAAATTTTTGCTTTAAAACTAAAGCACTGGTAATATTTACCAATGGTTCTCATTCATTATTCAATATTCAAACATTTCTTGAGAATCTACCATAAGAACAGCATTATTTTAGTTGGTAGGGATATAGTGATGTATAAGATAGAAAAATATTTGGCTCATACAACTCAATAACAAAGCAAGAACAACCCAATCAAAAAATAGGCAGAAGACCTAAATAGATATTTCTCAAAAGAAGACATATAGATGGCCAATAAGCACATGAAAGGATGATCATCAGCACTAATTATTAGAGAAATGCAAATCAAAACTACAATGAAGTACCACCTCTCACCAGTCAGAATGGCCATCATTAAAATGTCTACAAATAACAAATGTGGGAGGGGGTGTAGAAAAAAGGGGACCCTCCTACACAGTTGGTGGGAATGTAAATTGGTACAGCCACTATGGAAAACAGTTTGGAGGTTCCTCAAAAAACGAAAAATAGAGTTGTCATATGATTTAGCAATCCCACTCCTGGGCGTATATATGGACAAAACTATAATTTGAAAAAATACATGTATCTCTATGTTCATAGCTGCACTATTTACAATAACCAAGGCATAGAAACAACCTAAATGTCCATTGGCAGATGAATGGATAAAGAAGATGTAGTATATATATATATACAATGTAATAACACTCAGCCATAAAAAACAATGAAATAATGCCATTTGTGGCAACATGGATGGACCTAGAGATGATCATACCAAGTGAAGTAAGTCAGAAAGAGAAAGGCAAATACCATATATCACTTACATGTGGATTCCAAAATATGACACAGATGAATTTATCTACAAAACAGACACAGACTCACAGATATAGAGAACAGACTTATAGATGCCATGTATGGGAGTGGGGGAGGGAAGGATTGGGAGTTTGGGATTAGCAGATGCAAACTATTATATATTGGATGAGTAAACAACAAAGTCATACTATATAGCACAGGGAACTATAATTAATATCCTGTATAAGAAATAATTGGCTCTTGGAGACTACATTCTTATAAGGTGAGACAGAAAATAAATACACACATATATGTACATAAGCATATAAGTGAATACATTTCAGTGTATACATGTGTGTGTAATAAAATCAAAACCTGCATCTGTGCAGTTGAATAGGGGCTGGAGAAAAATACACAATGTGCTGACTCTTCCCATTTTATATTTATTTCCATTAACTTGAAGAGGACTCACTGCTACTTGGTGTTTATACTACACTTCCTTAATCTTTTACTTTTTTACTTTTCACTCTTTTACTTTTCTAGAGAACTGTTTTACACTTTTTCTCTTCTCAATCCCTAACACAGTTTTTCTATCCTCCCTTTCAGCTAATGACCTTGCCTCTCACTTCTTTGATAAATTAGAATCTATCAGAAGTGAATATCTGTGGGGCACCATCACATCAATTCACCTTCCAACATCTGTTTTCAGTACAACCTGCTTATTTCCAAAGATGAAGTAGCCATGCTTCTGTCTGAGACCAACCCTTCTACTTGAGCCCTGGATTCCATCTCTTTTTGCTTGTTCAAAAACCTTGCTTCAGAAATTCTCCTTTATTTCTTCTGCATTTTCTTTCTACAGAATAAATTTCTCCCATAAATCTTCCTCTTGAGTTCACTTCCCCCAAGAGCTACAGCCTAATTTTTTTATTCCCTTTTGAAATAGAACTCCTCAAATGTATAGTCTATGGTCATAACTTCTAATTCTTTTTATTCATAATTAAAAAATAAATCCTTAGCACAAATCTGATTTCTTTTTCTATGAGGTTGTTTGTTTGTTTTTGAAGAACGATTGACCTACAACACTATGTTAGTTCTTGTTACACAGCGTTGTGATTTGGTATTTCTATATATTTCAAAATGATCACCAGAAGTCTAGTTACAATGACACCATACAAAGATATTTTATAAGTAATGACTACTTTCCCCATACTGTACATTTTGTACCATGACTCATTTATTTTGCAACTGGAAGTTTGTACCTCTTAATATTCCTCACTTATTTATCTCCTCTCCCCATCCCCTCCCTTTTGGCAATCATCTGCTTATTTTCTGTATCTATGACTCTGTTTCCATTTGGTTATGTTGTTCATTTGTTTTGATTTTTTGGATTCCTCACATCAGAGATCAGATTTGTGGTATCACAGGTGGGAAGTGGGGGGATGGGGAATTGGATGAAGGCAGTCAAAAGGGACAAACTTAACAGTTATAAGATAAATAAGTACTAGGGATGTAATGTACAACATGAATATAATGAACACAGCTGTATGTTATATATGAAAGTTGTTAAGAGAGTAAACCCTAAGAGATCTCATCACAAGGAAAAAATTTTTTTTCTATTTCTTTAATGTTGCATCTATATGAGATCATGAATGTTCACTAAACTTGTGATAATCATTTCATGATGTATATATGTTAAATTATTATTCTATACACTTTAAACTTAGTGATGTATGTCAATCATATCTCAATAAAACTGGAAGAAAAAAATGAAAAAAATCTTATCTCTTTTGAAAAAAAATTAAGACTATTTTTTTAAGGGCAGTTTTAAGCTTACAACAAAATTGAGAGGAAGGTAGAGGGATGTCCCATATATTCTCCCTGCTCCCCAATTTTTAAAATTGCTTAAATTTTTAGTATCTTTCTAATGACTTCAGATATTTTATTATGAATATAATATGCAAAAATTAGCTAAAAGTGAATTGATAGCTTAATAAATTATTATAAAGAAACTCTCATGAAAACCATGAAGATCAAGAAATTAGATATTGCCATCATCTCAAAAGCCCTTCATGTGTGTCTTCCTAATTACTGCCCCAGTGTCTTCTAATAAGTAATCACTATTTGATTTTTCAAAAATATCAATCTGTTTGTGATATATACCACATACTAGTTGTACATATCTAAGCGGTTTAGTTTAGTTTTGTCTGTTTCTGAACTTTGTATAAATAGGGCGATATGGTCTTTGTGCCTGTGTATTCTTTGTATCTGGCCTCTTTCCCTCATATTATGATTGTGATCCTATTACTTCTATGCAGTGTATAGTAGGAATTTGTTCATTTTCATTGTTGCACACTGCACTAACCACAGTTGATTTTTCCATTCTACCATTGATGGGCATTTGGTTTGCTTTTAGATTTGAATTATTTTGAATAGTGCTGTTGTGGACATTCTCATACATGTGTATTGATTGTTGTGTGTATTGCAATTCAGAGGTATATATAAATGGAAGTGAAATTAGGGATGCATATTTTCAGTTTTAATAATATCACACTACTTTCCAAAGTGTGTCAATTTACATTCTCACCAATCTGTATATGAAAGTTTCAGTTGTTCCAAAACCTTGAAAACACTTAGTAACTTTAGCCTTTAAATTTTTTGTCATTCTGGTAGGCCTGCAGCCATAATCCATGTGTTTTAAATTTACATATATATTATGACTACTAAGGATGAACACCTTTTCATATGGCTATTTGGAGAGCCGCTTTTGTGAAGTACCTATTCCAATCTCCATTTCTTTCTATTTGGTTGCCAGTACTTCCTATTGATTTGTGGAAGTTCTTTATATATTCTGGATACTAGTTTTATGTCAGTTATATTTGGTGAAATGTCTTTTCCAAGTCCATCCTTGTCTTTTTATTTGCTTAATGGTGACTTTGATGAACAAAATATAGTCAAATTTATTATCATTTCTCTTATAATTAGGGTTCTTATGTCCTCTTAAAAATTTCCCAACCTGATGTCATGAAGTTATTCTCCTATTTTGTCTTCTAAAAGCATTATTTATTTTGAATTTTATATTTATATCTTTACTCCATTCAAAACATTATTTTTGTTCATGGTATGAGACATGAGTTATTAATTTTTTTCCCACGTGAGCATCCAGTTATCTTTCCCTTACATATCCATCTGGCTAACATCCTCACTTGCTTCAACTTTCTGCTCTCATGTGATCTTTTCAATGGGACCTACCCTGACTGTTTAAAACTGCAACCTCCAATCACTCCCCAAACACAACTCTTGACTATCACACTTTATTCCTTTATGATAAACCATTCAATTTACTGTTTATTGTTAGTGTCTCCACTAGAATGTTAGCTCCATGAAGGCAGAAATATTTGTCTTTTTTATTTGCTGATATTTCCTAAGTACCTAGATGGTGCCTGGCACAGGGTAGCTGCTTAATCAATATTTGTTGAATTAAATGAATGAGTAAATGAAAGCACAGAAAATAGCAGGAAACACTATTCAAGTTAGCAACTACACTGGTGTTCACCTGACTGTATGATTCATTGTATTGCTGGTATCCAGTATGTGAAATTTTGAACTGTAATGCATGTGTGCTATTTTTATTACAGATTTTGAAATAATTAAAATGTTTAAAATAAATATTTATTAAAAATAAAATAAATTCTTATTAAAAATATTTCAGAAGTCCCAAAACTGCCCTGTGGACATCTAGATTTCTGTGGCATGTCCATTCATTCAACAAATATTTACAGAGTACTGCTAGGTGCCAAGTACTATGTTAAGTTCTGTGGAAGAAGATTGATGAAGTCCTTGCCTTCAAAGAGCTTGCAGTTTACTGAGAACACCACTTAAAACCACAAAATTAAGGAATTTAAATTTAACTCTATCATTTGATATTTAGGTTAGATGACTCCAAGAATGTTGGCTATTTCCAAAGAAGGCTTGAAGGAACCATTAAGAAAAGTTACTTAGAGTCATAGGATGAGTCCCTTAACCAGATCAGATCAGAATCTTCAATATATGATAATCAAATGATGTGATACACCATATTAACAGATTAAAGAATAAAAACCATATGATCATTTCAATAGATGGAGAAAATGCTTTGGAACAAAATTCAACACCCATTTATGATAAAAACTCTATAGAAAGTGGGCATAGAGGGAACCTACCTCAATATAATAAAGGCCATATATGACAAACCCACAGAAAATTCACCAAATTCTCAATGGTGAAAAACTGAAAGCATTTCCTCTAAGATCAGGAACAAGACAAGGATGTCCACTCTCATCACTCTTATTCAACATAGCTTTGGAAGTACTAGACATAGCTATCAGAGAAGAAATAGAAATAAAAGGAATCCAAATTAGAAAAGAAATAAAACTCTCACTGTTTGCAGATGACATGATACTATACATAAGGAATCCTAAAGATGTCACCAGAAAACTACTGGAGCTAATCAATGAATTTGGTAAAGTTGCAGGATACAAAATTAATGCACAGAAATCTCTTGCATTCCTATGAACTAACAATGAAGATCAGAAAGAGAATTTAAGGAAACAATCCCATTTACCATAGCAACAAAAAGAATAAAATATCTAGGAATAAACCTACCTGAGGAGGCAAAAGACCTGTACTCAGAAAACTATAAAAAACTGATGAAAGAAATCAAGGATGATACAAACAGATGAAGAGATATACCATGTTCTTGGACTGGAAGAAACAATATTGTGAAAATGACTACACTACTCAAAGCAATCTACAGACTCAATGCAATCCCTATCAAATTACCAATGACATTTTTCACAGAACTAGAACAAAATATTTTACAATTTGTATGGAAACACAAAAGACCCTGATTACCCAAAGCAATGTTGAGAAAGAAAATCAGAGCTGGAGGAATCAGGCTCCCAGATTTCAGACTATACTACAAAGCTATAGTAATCAAGACAGTATGGTACTGGCACAAAAACAGAAATATAGATCAAAGGTACAGGATAGAAAGCCCAGAGATAAACCCATGCACATATGGTCACCTAATCTATGACAAATGAGGCAAGAATATACAGTGGAGAAAAGACAGCTTCTTCAATAAGTGTTGTTGGGAAAACTCGACAGCTACATGTAAAAGAATGAAATTAGAACACTCCCTAACACCACACACAAAAATAAACTCAAAATGGATTAAAGACCTAAATGTAAGGCCAGACACTATCAAACTCTTAGAGGAAAACATAGGCAGAACACTCTTTGACGTAAATCACAGCAACATCCTTTTTGACCCACTTCCTAGAGAAATGGAAATAAAACCAAAAATAAACAAATGGGACCTAATGAACTTTAAAAGCTTTTGCACAGCAAAGGAAACCATAAACAAGACGAAAAGGCAACCCTTAGAATGGGAGAAAATATTTGTAAACAAAGCAACTGATAAAGGATTAATCTCCAAAATATACAAGTGGCTCATGCAGCTCAATATCAGAAAAGCAAGCAACCCAATCCAAAAATGTGTGGAAGACCTAAATAGACATTTCTCTAAAGAAGACACACAGATGTCCAACAAACACATGAAAAGGTGCTCAACATCACTAATTATTAGAGAAATGCAAACCAAAACTACAATGAGGTATTACCTCACACCAGTCAGAATGACCATGATCAAAAAATCTACAAACAATAAATGTTGGAGAGGGTGTAGAGAAAAGGGAACCCACATGCATTGGTGGTGGGATGTAAATTGATACAGTCACTATGGAGAACAGTATGGAGGTTCCTTAAAATACTAAAAATAGAACTACCATATGACCCAGCAATCCCACTGCTGGGCATATACCCAGAGAAAAGCATAATTCAAGAAAACACATGCACCCAATATTCATTGCAGCACTATTTACAATAGCTAGGACATGGAAGCAACCTAAATGTCCATCAACAGAGGAATGGATAAAGAAGATGTGGTACATATATACAATGGAATATTACTCAGCCATAAAAAGGGACGAAATTGGGTCATTTGTAGAGATGTGGCTGAACCTAGAGTCTGTCGTACAGAGTGAAGTTAAGTCAGAAAGAGAAAAACAAATATCATATATTAACACATATATGTGGAATCTAGAAAAATGGTACAGATGAACCTATTTCTGGGGCAGGAATGGAGATGCAGCCATAGAGAATGGACATGTGGACATGGGAGGGGAAGGGGAGGGTAGGATGAACTGGGAGATTAGGATTGACATATATACACTACCATGTGTAAACTAGACAGCTGGTTGGAACCTGCTGTATAGCACAGGGAGCTCAGCTTGGTGCTCTGTGATGACTAGATGTGTGGGATGGGGAGATGGGAGGGAGGTTCAAGAGGGAGGAGATATATGTTTATACATATAGCTGATTCACTTCGTTGTATAGCAGAAACTAACACAACATTGTAAAGCAATTATACTCCAAGAAAAAAATCTATTAAGTACTTGGTCAAGTGTCTGGGTCAGTCCATTAGCACCATGGCTTTAAGTAAGTGCTCTGTGGGTGTATTTCAGAGGACTTAAATTGTTCTTGGGTGATAGGGTAATAGAAGGAGCCTGCACTGGATTCAGAGACTTGTTTTGAGTCTTAGTTCACTCAATAGTTGTATTTTTCATTTATTCACTAAATATATATTCAGCACCTACTATGTACCAGGCTCCATTCTGTGTACTTTTCATGCATTAGCTCATGCATCTTGCATCTTTTCATGAGGAGGTAGGTGCTGTTATCCCCATCATGAAGAAACTGACACTCAGAGGTGTTAGAAAACTTGCCCAAAGTTACAAAATGTTTAAACGGCAGAGCTGGGCTTCATACCTGTTCTGTCAGTCCAGAGATAAAAATTTTGATCTCTCATCCACACATCAACTCATTAAATAATTTATTCATTTATTTATTTAGCAGCTACTTATTGAGTGTGTCACATTCCGGATATTATGTTAAATGCTGGGGTACAGGAGTGAACAACAAAAATTTATTCCCATCTTTCAAGAGCTGACAGCCAAACAATTACTCACATGCAGTATGATCATAATTACACTTGGACTTTCTTCATCACAGTATCATTTTAAGCCTCAAAACACAAATGAATTTGAAAACATTTTGTAAACCACAACGTTCTCTATGATCAGGGATTTATTATAATTATTGTTATTTATTCAAGGGTCATATGATTAAATAATACATTAAAATATTTTCTTCTTACAATTTGGCATTCCTTCTATCATTCTTCTTTGATGTCTTTCTTTCCTTTTTAACCAAGAAGGGTAAAAAAATCATTTACAAGGTGACATGCTTCATCCAAGCCCAGTTATGGGAATTTGAATTTCTAAAATGTACTTCAAAAAGTAATTTAAACAGTAGCTCTCTTAGTTCATTTAAAATGCTATTTATGTACAAAAGTATTGGATTTGCACAAACATTTTCAAGAATGTATATATTTGCTCTAGCTGGTAGATTGCTTATATTGGAGCCGTTTTAAAAAGATGGAACAGACAAAAAACACTTTGTCTAACACAAAAAAGTCTGGCATCTCTATTCAGAGTTTTGATTCCTTGATTAAAAATGAAGAAAAAAATGTTGGGTGAGGGGAACATATATTCTAGTTAGTTGGGCAATAAGTGCATGGAGTCTGGAGCAGATGTCAAAGCTATTAGCTACATGACCTTTGGTGAATCATTCAACTTCCTAATGCATTAGTTTCCTTATCTGTAAAATAGGAATAACCATAGTAAACTACTTCTCAAGGTTCTTGTGAAGATCAAGTGAGTCAATATAAGTAAACTCTTTGTAGCTGAGTCTAGTGCCTAGCAAGTGTTATTTTTATTTCTGCTAAAAAAGAAAGCTTCAGTCTTTAAATAAAAAACTTACTATTAGATTTAGAAAAATTCTTTTCTGAGTTTTGGTTGTTAAATATCATTACTGTTTTTGGAGAGAGAGGGGAGGAGAGAGACAGAGACACAGAGAGAGAATAGCTACGTGTGAGTATTCAAAGCTGAAAAGCCGAGTGCAAGTTAGCAGCCATGAATGCAATTGCCAGTTTTGAAAAGAAGCTTAAAACATAAGTGTCTGGACACATTTGTTAAATTGTCTTCAGCATTTCCTGTAGATCCTATTATTTCTACAAATTCCTTCATAATATTGTACATTTTGTCACAATGAACACAACATCTCTTATCTCAGAAGTGGAGTTTTCCAGCTGTTGGACTGAGAAAGCTCTATTCTTAGCATTTTTATATGGAAGCAGTGATAAGAGAGACAATGCTGCTGTATTTTGACTAGCTGCCCTGATGAAAAGCTTCCAATGTCAGGTGGTGTAACACCAATTGTTATTGTTAATCAAAGAGAATCTAATAGCTTAATGAAATCATTGGTATTAGATGTTCCTGGTCCTCCAGCAAATTGCTGACCACATTATAGAAGTTTATTTTTCACCTATTAGAGTAATTATCCTCAGCAAATATATTTATCATATTTTTGTTTTGTTAGGTACTAAAGGGATCCTCAGTTCCTATTTCATATACTGTATGTAGCTACTGCAGAGGTGAGGGAAACACTGTGTTTTAAGCTCTCCATTGATGTAAATCTTTGGCAAAACCCTATGGTCATACTGTTTATTCCATTCTTCCATCTTAAGAGGAAAATATTAAAGGGGACATAAATTTGTAACCTGAGAATTGTCGAGCTTCTATTTCAAATGTTAATTATATAAAATTTTGGTTATTGATTGATTACTGTATTAGCTCTCTTGTTTCTTTAGCATCTCATAAACCATTTCTAGGATAGTTTCTATAACCTTAAAATGTAAGCTGCCTATTAATGAGCCAGAAACCATTTATTAGTCAAACTTTACTGTAGGAATTAAATTTTCAAATTTTACTGTAGGAATTAAAGACCTAAAGATGTAATCTTAATTTTTAAACACAATTTAAACTAATAAAGACTAATAAAACAATACATAATTTTTGATAACAGAAAATGGTGAGCAGCTGACTAACTTCATAGCTATTTCTTGAACTGCACAATCTAGCCTTTGTTAAAAGGTTATTATGTGCTGGTCTCTAAGTTAATTAATGTTGCATTTTTGTATGTCAACTATATGGAAAGGAGAGTGTTTTCTTCATTTGTTATTATTATCTTTCCAATAAGATTGTAAGTTTTTTGTTAACCAGGAAGATGTAATTTATTATTTTTATTCCCCTGCTTCTAAAACATACATGCTTATTAAATACCTGATAATTGTATTAGCTATTGCTGTGTAACAATGTACCTCAAAATTAAGTAAATTAAAACAGCTATGATTGTGAATCGTTCAACAAAATTAAGTAAATTAAAACAGCTATGATTGTGAATCATTCAACTTCCTGATGCATTAGTTTCCTTATCTGCAAAATAGGAATAATCAGAGCTATGATTGCAATTATTTTTTATTGAGATATAATTGATGTATAACACTGTGTAAATTTAAGGTATACAAAGGGTTGATTTGATACATTTATACATTGCAATATGTTTACCACCTTAGTTAGCTAACACTTCTACTGTATTACATAAGTAACATTTTTTTGTGATGAGAAAAATTTTAAGGTTTTATAATACTCAGTCACTCGGTTTGTTATCTATAAGAGAAAATTCAATCTATACTGGCTTAAATAAAGAGGATATTTTTTGCTTACATAAAGGGGAAGTCTAGGAATAAGATGGACTTAATCTAGGTACTCAACAATGTCATCTAGGACCTACTTTTTTAAAAGTTTATTTTTAATTAATTAATTTTTTAATTTTGTTGTCATGCTTTCATCCTAAAATGGACTCCTTATACAGTGGCAGAATGGCTGCTGAATTCTCCTGGGAGTTTCATCTGTATCCACGTTCATTAGCTGAACATTTTTCTGGTTGGACCATCAGTGTGGTAAAGGGGAAGGGATTATTCTTAATGTGTCCATCATTTAAGACCCATCCCAATAAGCAGCTGCTTTGTGATGAGAAAAGGATGAAAAAAAATGTAGGAAGGAACCATAATGTCTGGTACAGGGACAAATATTCATGTTTATTAGAATTAGTAGCTCTGACTAATTTATTCTAATTTATTAGAATTAGTAGCTCTGACTTGATCTAACCAGATACATACACTCTACCAAAATGGGCATAACTTATACTGCTCTCCTCTTCTAAAAAAAAAAAAAGAATAAAGGAAGAAAAGAAAAAAATATTTTTCAAATTCTGGATGTCTCTCTTAAATACCTCCTAAAGAGTATATTTTTCTGTTTAATCACTTAACAAAATATAGAGATAAATTTATATTTGCAATGTTAATACCTTACTTTCAAAGGAAATCATCACTTAAATAAGTTTTCCATTATTTGAGGTTTATATATTTGGGCAGGGATGATTTTGGTCACTTGCCAATAAATAAGAAAGTTGAATTTGCAAGTAGAGAGATTCAACATTTTTCCATAAATGTAATTAGTTTGTTTGCTTGTCTTTCTTCTTCAGTGTACTGTAAGCTTCTTGAAGTCATATACTATGCCTTTCCTTTCTCTTTCCTAGAATCTGCTGTGTGCCTAGACCATAGGAGAAAAATCAATAAATAATAGCAGAGTAGATAGATGAAGTTCATTATTATTATTAATACTATTATAGAACTCAATCCAATGTATGGTACTTGGGGTCAATAAATAGTGTCTGTCTCCTTAAATAATTGCATACTCACACATTAAAGACTAGGAATTGCAGTTGAAACCCATCACTTTCCAATTTTTTCATTTCCTAGGACTTAAGTGAGTTTCTGTAAAGAGCTCGAAGATTCCTCTGACTCTAAATCCAAATTGTCAGGATAAAGCAGACCTGAGTTCAAATCTGTACTTTGCTACTTAGAAGCTATACGACCTTTGACAAATCTGATGAACTCTCTAACTTGCTGTTTTCTCTATTGCAGAATAATTATGGTTCCTTCCTCATAGGAGTCTCAACGGATTAATAAGGTAATGCACGTACCTCCTTGACAGTGGTTTCTCATACATGGTACACTCAATGAGAAGCAACTATTATTATTCTTATTCACACATGGAGATATTGTAAGCACTTCACATAGCAAACAAGCAGATTTCATAATCAAGGTTCAAAGTTATTTGAAACTCTGAATTACTTTGTGAAACTTCTTGGTATTATCATGCTTTCACTAGTGGAGGACTGGGTACTATAGAGCAGAGGGGTGGTATTTAAAATAGAATATAAGTAAAGAACAAGGATTTGGAATTCAAATAGGTCTGATTTGGTTATTATTGTTGCCACTTCCTAGCTGTGTGAACTTATGCAACTTAATTTACCTCTTATGTCAGTTATCTCTTGCTGCATGACAAATCACCACAAACTTAGTGGCTTAAAAAAAAGCTACATTCCAGTTTCTGTGGGTCAGGGGCGTGGACACGTTTTAACTGTGTTTTCTGCTTAGTGCCACACGATGCTGCAAATAAAGTTTAAGTCAGGATCGGGTTCTCATTGGAGCCTTGACTGGGAAAGGATCTATTTCCAAATTCCTTCAGCTGTTGTCAGTATTTCCTTGTGACTGTAGGATTCATGGCAACTTGCTTCTTCACAGCCACCAATAAAGTATGTTATTAAGATGGATAATATATTGTAATGTATATTGTATAATGCATTGTAATCATGGGAGTGATTCATCACCTTTGACATATTCTATTGGTTAAAAGCAAGTCACAGATGTCACTCACACTGAAGAGGAGGAAATTATACAGGGCACAGACACCAGGAAGCAGGGAACATGAAGGCTACCTTAAAGTCTGTCTCTCACAGTTTCTAAACTTTCATTTCTTCTTCTGTATAGTGGGAATAAATAATGCCAACCATGTGCAATAATCCATATAAAGTGCTTAACATTCTGCTTGGCACTTGATGGCAGATTATATATTAGTATCATCTATTAGTTGCTCATTTGCTGAAGGTAAAAATGAATAATTAGCCAGAGTGAGCTATTGAAAATCAGGGCAACTTGAATGTAATTTATCTTCATTGCCTCTACTACAAGTTTTTAAGTTTATGGTATTTCTCTTTCCATTTTACAATACTTCTCAACAGTGTTGGTATTTTTGATGTCATAAACCCCTTTCTTCACACGTCAATGGGACAAGTTCCATTTTATTTCCTCAGATAATAAATATTCTGATAAATTAATATATGAAAATGGGCAAAAGTTAAAGAAAATTGTTCTTCTGCCTTCTGTCCCTTCATCTGTCTCTTCCCTCCAAATAGAAAGCATATTTTAATCAGTGCCTTCTTTTCAGACAGAATTTAACAATTCACAAAGAGCTCTAGCACACTTTACACATTAGGAGACAGAGCCTTTGAGAGGCTGAGTAGTCCTCTCTCAACTCTGAATCTTGAGCTTATGCAGCTATACTACTCTAAAACTCATATGGCCATCTGCAAAAATATGTGCCAAACTGAATTTTAACTGGTGTGTCTTGAAGGGTATGTCCCTACATGTACTGCAACATTGAAAGAAATTAATGGGAATTTTGTACCAAGGGAAAAAACCATCAAGAGGCTTCATGATAGATGGGTCATGGATTCTTTAGAAACAAGCTTTTTTGGCGAATTTAAATCATACTGAGTAAGCAGAACCATTACAGTGACTCTCAAACCCAGACTAGGGCTTAGGAGTCAACGTAATATAATTAATTCACAAACATGAATAATCCACATTGAAATTTCTTTACTTATAAATCATATTAAAATATAATAGAATACTAGATAAGACCACTACATCATAATCAACTATAAAATTGGACAAAATATATGAATTATTGGATTTGAGGCCTTCAACAAAGGCAGAACAATGACCCCTGAAAAAGGGAAATTTGTAAGGGGAATCCTGTGATTTCTCTGGTTCTCTGCCTGGGATAAATCCCCAACTGTGGGGCTAGAATCCAAGGAGCTAGATTCCAAGAAAATAAAATGGCTCCTGCTGAGCCAAAGAAGTTAAGATTTAAGTATGAGGATCCTGAAGAAGCTGGAATCTACAAGACAGGGCACTGGAGAGAAAGAAGCTCTTTGTGATAGACAAGTCCAGTATTTTCTAGGACAGGAGTTCCCCATGAGTTCCTGACCTAATCCTGGGTACACATACACAGCATAAGACTACCCAGTTTTACTAGAGAGCAGCTGCTATGGGTTTGATAGCAGAACAGAGATACAAGAGTTTGAATAGTGCCAGGGGACATTGGCATTCTGGCCCAGCTAGAGTAGAAAAATCTCATTAACATTTTTGGAACCTAGCTGAAAGTAAGACTCCTCAGGAGTAAGGCCCTTCAGGAATTACTTTCCTGCATAAATAAGGCCCACATCTTTAAGCTAAATCTATTCTGGACCAGCCTTATCCAAGCCAAAAAGAAGCCCTGACAAGATCTTTAGAGTTGAGAGTTTGGAAGTAGAGTCTATAATATAAGAGAGGCTAAAGAAAATGTCTTTGGTTTTCCATAGATCCATTTAACAACACATGAAATTAAGCTGATACAATTTAAAGATGAGAAACCACAATTAAAATGCCTAATGGAACAAAAATGAATAACTTTCAGAAGAAAATAAAAGAATCTGGTGTCTACAATATTATTCATAATGTCCAATATATGATAAAAATAACTAGACTGTGAAGAAGCAGGAAAATGCAATCCAGAGTTAAGTAGAGAAAAACAAACAAGCATTAGAAACCAAATCCAAGGTGCCCTGATATTAGACTTAGCAGACAAATACTGTAAAACAAATGAATAAATATGCTCAAAGAATTAAAATAAAATAAAATAACTAATAGAAATATGATCTAAATACATGAATAGATAGGACATCTTAGCAGAGAATGGAAACTACAGGAAGGAAAGAAACAGGAATAGGAGAATATAAAGGAAAATCTCATTTTTTTCTCATAAGTTTCTTAAAACTTACACTTCTATTTAGTGTCAAAATAATATTGAAGTCAGGGTTAAAATATATGTAGAGATAAAGAAATAATGCTTTAAAGTATGCTGTATGGTACAAGAAGAGGCAAAAGGTTACTAGGTTTGTTAATTAGGAGCTGTGAAGTATAAAATAGGAAGTTCGTCAGTAGTGATGTGAGAAATGATAAAGCTGAATTATCAGGTATGAAGTGTGAGGTAATACAATATTGGCTCTAAATAGACTTTGGTAAGTTAAGCGGGGATATTGTAAATGCTAGAACAGTAATTAAAAATAAAAGAAATGTGGCTAATAAGCCAATAGAGAACATAAAATAGAATAATAAAATACATCCAATTAATCCAAAAGAAGGCATATAAGAGGAAAACAGAAACGAAGAACAAGTGAGATAAATAGAAAAATAATAGCAAGTATATAGACTTAGACTCAACCATATCTATTGCTACATTAAATACAAAGCGTTTAAACATTCTAGTTAAAAACAAAGATTTTTAGAAAGAATAAAACATAAGATAGCTATATTTTGTCTTCATGAAATGTACTTTAAATATAAAGATATAGGTAGTTTAAAAGAGACAAGATAGAAAAACATACTATGGACATACTAATCAAAGAAAAAACTCTATTGAGTTTATTTATATCAGACAATATAGACTTAAGGACAAGAAATATTATTAGAGATAAAGAGGGAAATTTTATAATGCAAAAGGAGCAATGCAACAGGAAGACATAACAATCCTAAAGATGTATGCACCTAATAACAGAACTTTAAATTTCATTACACAAAAATTGGCAGAAGTAAAGGGAGAGGTAATAATAGTTGAAAATTTTAACAACCCTCTCTCTTTAAGATGAAACAAGTAAAAAAAATATCAGTAAGGTCATAGAAAATTTGAAGAACACTATCAACCAAATTAATTGATTTGTGGGAAGAAATATTAGAGATTTCTTAGAGGGAAATTTGAAGTATTAAATATTTATATTTGAAATGGAGACCTCTTTAAATTAATGACCTAATTTTCTACCTTGAGAAGTTAGGAAAAAATGGTAAATTAGTAGACAGTAAAAAGTAAAATAGGAAAAATAGTAAATATGTGAATGAAAAAAATAACGGAAATCCATGAATTAGAATAGGTAAACAATAGAGAAAATTAACAAAGCCAAAAGTTTATCCCTGAAAGGATTGCTAAAATTGAGAAACACCTGACTAGAATGATCAAGCAAAAAACAAATAAAATACAAATTAGCAATGCCATAGATGAAAAAGGGAATATCATTACAGATCTTACAGACATTGAATGTAATATAAAGAATAGTATGGACAACTCTATGCCAATAGTTTCAATAACTTAGATGAAAGGGCCACCTACCTTGAAAAATATATTTTACCTAAACTGATAAAAATGAAGTAGAAAAATCTGAATAACTCTATATCTGAACACACAGTAAGAAATGCACTCCTAAGGAAAATTTTACTTCTGTGTGATTTCACTGGTAAATGCTATGAAACATTTATGGAGTAAATAATATCATTCTTAGAAAAAATTCTTTCACAAAATAGGGGTGGATAGAATGCTTTTCAACAAATTTTATGAGGTAAGAATAATGCTGATACCCAAACCTGACAAACAGATTATTAAAAAGATAAGTACACACCAGTATCCCTTATGAACCCAGACACATTCTCAAGAAATTATTATCAAATTGAAAACAACAATGAATTTAAAAAGATAACACATTATGGCCAAGTGGTATTTATTCCAGGAATGCAAGGTTGGTTTAAGCATTAAAAATTGCTCAGCCAACTAAGAATAGAAGAGAATTTCCTGAATTTGATAAAAAATATTTATGAATTTCTAAAAGTGACACTATGCTGAATGGTAAAAACAGAGTAAGAATGAGAATAAGGCAAAAATATCTGTTCTACTCAATTCTATTCAATATAATACTGGAGGTCCTTGCAAGTATAACAAGAAGGAGAAAACAAAACAAAACAGGAGCATACTTGTAACTTGGTAACTAAACAGATAGGAAAGGAAGATTTAAAAATTGTATTTATTTACAGACCATATGAAGAAAAAGAAAGTACTAGGGAATTTTAGGTAATCTACAAAAAAGTCTTCTTCAATTGATAAGTGCATTTAGCAAGGTTTAGGATATAAGATTTATAACAAAACCAATTGTATGTCTATTATACCTGAAAAATAAAATAACAATGAAACAACAATAACTATGGCATCAAAATACCTAGAAATGAATGTAACAATGAGTTACATTGTAACAATGAGTCTTGCATTGAGATGAGTACATTGAGATTGTACTAATTGAGATTGAGCAAGTCTAGTACATTGAGATTGACCCAAAAAAATTACAGAATAGAGAGTGTTACAATATTCATGAATAGGAAGACTATGTTTTTAAGATGTAGATTCTTCCTGAATTAAATTTAATGTAATCCTCATTCAAATCTCAGAAAGTTTTTATTTCATAGATTTTACTAGGCTTATTCTACAATTTATATCAAGAAGATAAACTATAATACTTCTAGGAGAAAACAGAAAAGAATCTTCACAAACTTGTGGTAGGCAAGTATTTCTCGGACAGTTTCATAAAAAAAAGTTTTACCAACCATAAAAGATGATAAGTAAAGCTCAATCTGTAGTAAAACAGTATTAAGAATAAATATCAAGCCACAGATGGGGGGAAATAATCACTGTATGTAATTCTGACAAAGGACTTTTATTAAGAACATATTAAAGAATTGACAACTCAATAATAAGAAGCTAACAAATCAATTAAAAATGGGTAAAAGAAAAAAATGGGTAAAAGATTTGAACGAACACTTCACAAAGGTATACAAATAGCCAATAAGCTCGTGAAAAGTTTCTGAAAATTATTGGGCATCAGAAAAATGCAAATTAAACCATTATGAGATAACATTTCACACCAATTAGATTGGCAAAAATTTAAAAAAGACCAAGAATAGCAAGTATTGGCAAGGATGTTGAGCAAGTGGAATTATCATACCTTGTTTATGAGATTGTAAAATTATACTGGAAAACAGTTTTTAAATTTTTATAAAGCAAAGCATAAAGTTATGTTGTGACTGCTTCCACTCATAGATGTTTATTTAAGAGAACTGAAAGAATATACCCACAAAAAGAATTGTATACATATGTTCACAGTAGTTTTATTCATGGTTGCCAAAATTGGAAACTGCTCTAATATTGATCAATAGGTAAATGTATAAACCAATCAATTGTGGCATAACAATACAATGAAAAACTCCTCAGAAGTATACAGGAACACATTAAAGATACAACAACAAACTTTAGAAGAGACATACCACCACTTCTATCCTATTCAATTGGTCACACGGTTGATCTTATTACATGTAAGGAACTACACACAGTGTTTTGAAGTTGTGAATATCAGAAGGTTGGGATCATTTTGGAGACTGGCTGCTTCAGGTATTTTCCAGAGGTGGCTATCTGGTAGACATCTGATGGTGAATTGGTATACAGGATATTTGAAGTGGGATAGTCAAGTAAGACTGGGAAGAAAAGTTGTAGTCAGATTATGAAAATTTGACTTGTATGTGGCAGAAATAAAACTGACATTGTCCAACATAAATTGTAAAAGGAGCTCGACTGCAGCAATGAGACTGCAAATAATGTTGCATAAAACTCTTTCAAAAGGACTTAATTTTGGAAGCAAGGCTAGGAGATACATGGTCTTCTTGTGTCCAAAGGTATCCAACTGGTTTGGCTCATTGCTGTATGTCTGTTGATGTTGATAGATAATTTGCAAATTGTGTTGTCAACACAACATTTAATCTGCTCTGAGCAGCTCATAAACAACACTTTGATTAATTCTTTCAGTCCATGTCTTCTGGACAAGATTTACAGAGCTCTGCTTATTTGGATGAAAAATAGAGAGAGACAATCTGTCAGTAGAAGGGGAAGGGGGATGGAAAGATTTCCTTTTCTCTCTTTTGGTTGAATTTGAGAAGTGTTTTTTAATTAGGATGTTAAATGTTTGGTTCCACAAGGGAAGGATTTCTCAGTGGAGCTCAGCAACTGGCATGAGGCAAGGCTTAGTGTTAAAGTGGAGCAAGTCAGGACAGACAGAGGCAGACTGGCAGTGGAACACTACAGAGAGGGGAGAGTCAGCCAAGCCTAAGGCAGGAGATGCCTTTCTGAATGAGCCAAATAATTCCAGAAACCTGTTGGACAATTACAACTCAGAGAGCTTGCCATCCACACTCTCTATGGAACACTAAAATATTGTGTTGAATAGAATTCTGTTCAACAAGCACATTTAAAAAAAAAGAAGTCTAATTAAAGAGAAACTTTTATCATATGAAATATAAAGAAAAACATGCATTGTTATTGAGCAATTCTCTGTGTGTGTGTGCATGTGTGTGTATGAGAAAGAGAGAGAAATAGAGAGATTGATTTTGTTGCTATCTTTTGTGTGTTATTATATGCCAGTTTTTCCCCAGGCCCCTAAATCTGTTTAGTTAAGCAGTTTCTATTAATTTTGGCTTTGAAATAATTTTCCATTGAAGCATGCCGTTTAATCAGCACCTCTCTACCTTTGTTGATTTTTCCTAGCCAAGATAAGTGAATAGAGTTCTAAAACACTGTTTCTGGAATACTCTTATATCACTTTGAAACATGGTGATCATCCAGCAACTTAGGCATAAAAATCTGGAAATGAATGTCATTTGGAATAAGGTCCTTTCATAGCAATTATGACACAAGATGTACAGTCTGTGGCTGATAGGGAAAAATAGATCCAAGAAAATAGCTAGCTAATAATTTCAGTACTATTAGCAATGTAAATAACCCAACATCACAATTCTTCCTTGAATTTGTCCCCTTTTATGCCTGTCTCCTCTCAAAGGGATAAATATGATTTTTATGAGCTGCGTTTTGAAATGCACACATTTTCAGCGATCATGCCAAGTGTTTCTTTTGTTGTTCACATCTGCATCTTTCGATATGATGAAGAGTCAACAAGAAAGTAGATTTGGTTTTGTTCCTTTGGCAAATAAAGTTCACTTTGGGACACAATTGTAAAAAAACAAACATTACATCCACACCAGAAAACCAAAGTTGAATTTTCCATTAGTGGTAGTTATATGTTGTAACTTATATTCAAGGTCCTTGGAAATATTAACCCAGATTCAGAAATTAGTAATTATATTGACCTTGACATCTGTCCTCATTACCTTGTTCCCAGCTCACACAATTAGTTTAGCTGAGACTGTCATCAAAACCCTGTGTTTTAGATTTATTTCTAGTAAGGAACTCCTTCAAATCATTGCCCCATGAAAATTACAATATTAAGGACACAAAGGTATACATATGTCTAACTGCAGTAATTGTGTTGTGAACAGAATTCACATAAATCTCCTTTAGGAGTTTCATTCCATTTGATGGCCTTAATGTACTCTCTTAAAGCTAAAATGATTTCAAAGTATTGTTCTACAAAAGATTGTCAGCAATTATTGTATATGAAAAGAGACAGGGTGAAAGAGAACAATTTGAGAGGTTCACATTGTGAAATAAACTTCAGGCTTTTAACTGAAGGATGGCAGGGACTGACTAAAGCCCTGTGATTCTGGAGCTCCCTTGTTTCCTGTGCTTACTCTGTTTCCTACCTCCTGGATCACAATTTGTTGGAAGCATCATTGTTGTACAAGCAATAAGCTGAGAGTGTCTACATGTAACACTACCCTCCTAAAAAATGAGGGAATCATGTACTCATACAAAGAGGCAACTACCTAGCGATTTTCAATATTCTGAAAAGAGCAATAGTCTATTGGGTTTATTTCATGATTATAAAAGCCTAATAATCTATGATAGCTGAAAGCAAATGTGATTTATTAGGGTCTCTCACAGGCAGAAGATAAACCCATAATGTGCAGGCAAACATTTTTTCTTTAAAGGAGTGCATTAAAAAGAAAATAGTCAACAGCTTGCTTACTCTGTAGCTCCAGAAAATGATGATTTGAGGCTCTGAAATATCAGAGTTGATGAATGGTAGAAGAAAAATTATAACTGTTGTTCTATGGTGAGATAAACTTTCACCTCCGTGAAGAAAATATAGATTACTGAAACTGATTGCAAACAATCAGCACTGTATATTCTTCTTCCCTAACTGAGCAATGTTTGAATTTGTGCCTTTCAGACAAATGCATTAATAACATTTAGCCACTAGATATTTGTGGAAGAAATTGGAAATTGTTTTTAATTTGTTGGTTTGGTGAAGCGATAATATGTTGAGCCATAAGGGAGGGGGTAAAAAAAAAACTATTGGTATAGGATATCTATTTGCATATGTAAATATATTAATACCCACAGAACTATGTTGTTCTTAGAAACTCTCTCACCCAAAGCAAATGGTTAATAGACAGGGAGATCTAAAAAACTGCATGACCATGTTGTGAAATATGGATTTAACACATAACTCATTGGAGGCCCAAATGAGTTATGGGCCTCATTTACTACATATTACAGACATTTTTTCCATATTCCTTTTCAACAAGGCATATGGTTTAAATTAGTTTCATCTTGGGTTTTCAGGATCTTTTGTGAACTGTTTTCTACAACAAACTGTAATACTCTGGCTCTTTTAATTCTATAGTAAGATGATATTAGGTGCAGTTCTTTAATTACCATGTGAGGCAATGCCTCAGGAGCATATTCTGTAAGAGGCACAGTAGAGTAAGGGTCTGAATGAAGATTTCAGACTCAGCTGATGAAGTTAAGCTTAAAGTTCTGTATGGATGGGGGGAGATGGGTAAATGTCAGTGTTAGTTGGGGTGGAGTTAGGGGTAGTTTGGGCTGAAAACATTCAGACACACCTTCAGTTGAATCAGGTAAGGGGACTCTGTGATAGGTAACAACATTCAGAAAAACTAAGGATATTAAAGGGCCCCATTTCCCATAACTTAGCTCATAAATCATATTTTCAGGTACTTTACATGATTTATGAAAGGCTGGCTGTCTGCATGATCAGTAAGTTGCATTAAAATGGCAATTGGTCCTTCTAAAACAGAGCCTTATGATAACAGTCCAAATCTCAGAGAAGGCAAATCTCAGCAGACAAGTCACCTGAATGCTGGGGTAAAAATGAGTCTACAGTTCATTCTCCATCTCTGAAATTCAAAATATAAAATCAAAATACTGAGTGGGAAAAACATTGGGCTGAAATCACTACATTCAGGCTTTTGTTTTATTTCTCACTACTGTAACCTTGATTAAGTCATGTATTGTCTTTGGACCTCAATTGCTTCTCAGTAAACTGAAGGATTCAGGTCCTTCCTGTTCCTAAATATACATTTTCATATGTATAAATTATATGTTCCTATTATGTATATATATTTATATGTTATTTCTTATCTGTGGGCATATTATATATTATGTGTCATATATCTGTGTATATATAGATGTGATATTTCCTTAAAAACATGAAAGGAGCTGTAGCAAACACATACATCTTTACATGTGCATACATAAGAAATATATATATGTATGTGTTCATATATATGTATGAAATATGTATGCATGTTATGCATAGGAAGATTGGTCTGCTATTCCACACTATCAGCTTAGGGGTTCTTCTTACCTAATTTACCTGTTATTCTGAAAATCATAAATTCTGGCTCCTAAGAATGTTACAATGGGGTTGTAAAGTATAATCAAGCACTCTATTAAGTACTATAGATGTTTAAAGGTACTATGTCGCTTTCCTTTAGAAATAAAAAAAAACTTACAGGAAATTGCTAGTTGACATTGATCTTGGGTAAATGGAAGATTAAAACAGAAGTTTATAAAGGGTGTCTTTTTACTTTATATTAGAGAATAAACTCCATTTCAAAAGTGAATTAAATTCAGTTTTGTTATTAGACCTTTATTCTAATTCAACTCATCTGCATTTGGATTTTATGTTGGAAGACTGCTACATCTTTTGAAGCTTTCTCAGAAGGAGAAAATTCAGCATATATTGATCTCTTTGCAAAATACACTCTCTAACCCATTAGATTATATGGAAGTTGTGTTTTCCTGAGCACATGACCATGAATAAAACACAACAGGTCACTGATATGCTGGGAAGTAGAATATTTATGAGCTCAGAATTATTTGACACATTGAATCAGTTGAGAATGATGAAACCTAAACTTTTTATTATTAGGAGGAATTTAGACACAAGTTTTCCCCTTATAAACTGTCTATTGTCTTTGTAAGTCAAGAAAGTTGCTGACCTCTGGTGCCTATGCCCATTAGCTAGAACAATTGCCCCTATCTCAAGCTCTTAATCAGTCACCTTAGACCAATATTCCTTCAGATTTTGTTATTTGGGATTGTTTTAGTCAGTTCAGGCTGCTCTAACAAAATACCATAGACTGGGTGGCTTAAACAACAGAAATTTCATATTCACAATTCTGAAGGTTGGGGAGTCCAAGGTCAAGGTACCGGCCAATTCAGCTTCTGGTTGGCAGAGGGACACCTTCTTGCTGTATCCTCACATAGTGGATAGAGAGAGAGAGGAAGCAGTTCTCTTGTGTCTCTTCTTATAAAGGCACTACTCCACTTAGGAGGGCTCCATCTCCATGACCTAATTATGTCTCAAAGCTCTGTCTCCAGATAGCATCATATTGAGGATTAAGGTTTTAACATGATTTGGGAGGGAACACAAGCACTCTGTCCGTAGCAGGTAGCTGGCCCCTTCTTCTGGACAGACAACTCTACTGTTCCAGTTAGACTCCTATAGCTTCCTTACTCACAGCTCTCAGTTCCACTCACTCTCAGTCAAAAGTTTTCAATGTATGTGTTAGCATATGGTATTTGTCTTTCTCTTTCTGACTTACTTCACCCTGTATGACAGACTCTAGGTCTATCCACCTCATTACAAATAGCTCAATTTCGTCGAGAGAGAGGAATGGACATATATACACTACCAAACGTAAGGTAGATTGGAAGCAGCTGCATAGCACAGGGAGATCAGCTTGGTGCTTTGTGACCGCCTGGAGGGGTGGGATAGGGAGGGTGGGAGGGAGGGAGATGCAAGAGGGAAGAGATAAGGGAACAGATGTATATGTATAACTGATTCACTTTGTTATAAAGCAGAAACTAATACACCATTGTGAAGAAATTATACTCCAATAAAGTTGTAAAAAAAAAGTTTTCAATGTGTTTTTCAACTGAGGATCTTGTTGGTCATGATGTTAATCTTATTCATGACTTTGGCTCAAGCATGCTTGTCATCACTTTCTTTCATTAGAGTCTTGGGCAGGAAGAGCCAAATTTGAGTTTTCTACATGAAACCAGGACCCATTAAATAACAATATATAATTGTTATATATATCATTGTTTTCATAAGTATAATACTGTACAATTTTTGGAGTTAGTAAGTAGAATTTATTAAATTTGTTTAATGTAGGATTTTACACAGTCTCTACTGTATTAAAGCATTCAGAATAAGAAATATAATAAATCAGAGACTGACAGATACCTACAAAAAAGAGATGAGCTGTAAATCCCTCAGGTCCTCCAGGCTTTTGGTATTTGTCAAAGGCTAGGTCACTGGTGGCCTGTATTGTATGTGTGTGTGTATAAAAAGTTTGGAAGTATAACTCCGAATGGTCAATAGTTATCTTTATCTGAATTGCAGAGGAAGAATGAGAGGAGCAAGAAGCATCCATCAAATACTATGTTTGCTTTTTAATTGATATACTTTTATATTGTTGGATTTAAAAAATAAGAGCACATTTGCATATTGTATGTTTAATTTTAAAATATGTATTGAGAATATATTGCTATTTCATAGAAGGATTTTGATCAGATGAATGATCTGGGTAGATCATCTAATGATGAATTTCCTATTTTTATTTTAATGCTTATTAATTTGTATTGAATATTTAAATAGCAGTGTTCTTTCTGAACACTGTGCTTAAACAATTGTAATTTGGGGAATAAATTAAAGCTATGTCAATATATATAATATAATTGAATGTTCATAGCAGTCATGAATATCGTGCTGGCTATTAGGATTTAGCTGAGTGCTGTGTTTAAGACATGATGTATTCAACTGATTTCCACTCAAGTCTCCATTTGTTCAAATAGTACACACTAAGAAGTTCTCTGAATCTTTAGTGTTCATGATGGAGGTGGGATGGAATTTATGCTAGTGTTTTTTGTGTTTTAATTTAAAAAAACCCAAAGAGGTGGGTATAAATATCATTTGTAGTAGGTGCTTTCAGTGCCTGACTTATATCCTCCTGGCCCTTACCATTTACATTAGTTATGGTTCTCCAGAGAATCAGAATATATATATATATATATATATATATATATATATATATATATATATATATATATATATAGAGAGAGAGAGAGAGAGAGAGAGAGAGAGAACTAATTGGATAATATAACCTAGAGAAGTTGACAACTAAGGCTAACCATCATATCTTTTCAATACTCAATGTTCAAATGTGAGCGTGTGCAAGGTTTTTCTAAGGGCTTCCTCTGACCTCTGCAGCCTTCTCTGAGTATGTGGCTAGAGTTATGGAGAATTAACACCCCCAGAAACCCCTCTTCCTTCTATGGCTAATGAAAGTTGGTGTTTAAATACCCCAGCTTCCTTGTATAACTCTAAGTCACGTGTTCTCCCCCTGCCAGTGTTTCATGAAACCATCTCTCATTTAAATTAGCTCCACTTCAATCTCAGCAATGACTGTTTCTGGTATAAGCAAAACTAACACACCATTACTTTAATAGGTGTGAATATTTTGGAATGATTTCTTGAAACCTAGGGTAGTACACAATTCACTAACTAGAAAATGCAGATCTGTATTAATGGTTCCTTTATTTATTTATTTATTTATTTATTTATTTATTGGTTTTCAGTGTCAAGAACTCTTTCATGTAACAAATGTTCAGTATCTTCAAAAGAGAGTAGCTGTATATTTTGTATCTATTAAATAAGAAAATTAAAATGCACATCGTTTTGAGAACATTTTGCAATAAATTCTCTTGTTTGATTTTTTTTCTTTCCTTATAAAATTGAGGTTTTGTTAGGTCACAGTTGTTATTTTGTTCACTACTGAATTTCCAGAGGCTAGAACAGGGACACATTATAAGCATTCAATAAATATTTCTGAATGAATGAACAATGTAGATGCCCAAGAGTTCTTCTTTGTGTTTGGCTTAGCTCCAGTAATTTGTAAACATGGCTGCATGAAAATATCTGAGAAATATTTAAAAAATAAAAATCCTAGATACCATCTCCTCAAATAGTAAATCAGGAGGCGTAGCGTAGGGCCCAGGAATCTAGCTGTACCCATTCATACATCTCATACATACATACATTTATATGTGCATATGTATTAAAGATTTCTGGTTTTTACTAAATAAATAAATTTATGGTTTTAAATAAATAATTTATGGTTTGGTAATCAAAGGGAATGCATTTTACATGTTTGCAAAATAGGACATTGTCAAATTTCCCTCCAAAAATCCCATACAACTCAATAATGAGAATGTTTGTTTTAAACACTCTGACCAACACTGGATATTAACAATTAATTTTTGTTTTTACCAGTTGGATGAATATATATCTTTATTGTTCTAATTTAATTTTTTTCTAATTATTTAGAAAATAATTTTTTCTAATTATTTCTAATTATTTTAGAGTTAGATAACTTTTTCTGGTTTTTGATCATGTATATTTCTTCATCTATGAATTTATTGTTTAAATGCTTTGCTTATTTTTCTATTGGATTATTTGGTTTTATTTATTTTAAAGACATTCTATTTTATTAATATAAATCCTTTGTTACATGTGTTGCTAATATTTTTGTGTATGTTTTATTTTGAGGCTTCTTATGATCATTTTCAATCATACAAAAAAGTTAGTGAATTAAAATTTACCTCTCCCCACCTCCTTCCTGCTATTTGTTCTTGAATTTTAAGATTTTCCTAAACCAAAGTGATAAAAATATTTGAAACTGGTGAACTAATTACTTCAACATTAATTAATTGTTTATACTCTGCCCACTAAATTTGATATAGTATCAAGTTTAACACATAACACAGGCATATATGTGTCAGTCTGTTTCTAGACTGTATAATTTTTTTTTTTTTTTCAGTACACGGGCCTCTCACACTGTTGTGACCTCTCCCGTTGCAGAGCAAAGGCTCCGGACGTGCAGGCTCAGCGGCCATGGCTCGTGCCCAGCCGCTCCGCGGCATGTGGGATCTTCCCGGACCGGGACACAGACCTGTGTCCCCTGCATTGGCAGGTGGACTCTCAACCACTGCGCCACCAGGGAAGCCCTAGACTGTATAATTTTTCTTCAATCTTCAATTTTTCTTCTATGCTCATACCAATATCATACTATTTGAATTTCTGTAGGTGTGTAATATATCTTGTTACCTGGTAAAACAAGATCTCATCATTATTCTACCTTAAATTTTTTTCCAATACCCCTTGTATAGTTTCTCTTCCAGAGATAGAATCACCTTATTAAGTTCTATAAAAAATATCTTGTTGGAGTTTTAATAAGTCTTTAACTGAAATTTTAGTTTGACGTGGGGGAAATTAATATATTTACACTATTAGGTTTTCCCTTCCAGGAACATAGCATATCTTTGAATTAATTCAGATATTCTTTTATGGCTTACCTGGCTGAAACTTGACGAGGTAGTGACAATTGAATCCAATTTGGTTTTTGATTTATTGGAATAAAGAGTGTTTACATCTTCAGCCTGCTATTTGCCAACTGCTGGCAAAAAAAAAAAAAAAAAAAAAAAAAAACCCAAAACAGTAACATTTATATCCCATCACGTAGAAAAAAATCATAAGCAAATTAAAAAATGAAACAGTTGTTTCTTTTAAATGGAGTTTTCAAAGACTCCACATTATAAGTCACTAAAAAGTTTTTTATCTTATGTTTTTATGGCATGAGGCATAGTTAAATTTTAATCTACATTTTAATACTCATTAGTTCTCCAAACAAAAACAATATATATCATTTTTGAATTTATTTGTTGACAATTCATGCTTTTCATTACATAATTAATTCAAAGTAAAGGAAACAGTATGCATCACTTGTTAAATGGGAAAAGTAAGAATTTGTCTTTATATAGCATGAATACTATTAAAGATTATATTAGCATCTTTATAGTATGATATTTAATAATATATGAATCCCTAGACACTTATATCCTAAATCACTTTTCACACCCATGGAAAATGATAAAATGATACAAAATAATGAGAGGAGGCTCAGGAGGTGATAGGTGATAGGAATGGGTGTTTTGAAAGACATGGAAGATTGGATGTGTTTCTAGAATTTTCTCCCTGTTTCCTAATTTGGAGTTTAGTGCCCAGGGCACATTGTTTCTTCTTCTGCCTCCCTAGCTTTTCATTCAAGGTCTCCATCCATGCCATTCTTAGAATGCTAAGAAACTGGAGAATGGGCTGGACAGAAATTAAGGAACTTGGCAATCATATATGTGTTTTTCACTGAGTGAAGGTTGCTATTTTTCCTCCAGAGCCTAAGCTATCAGGCTAAACATAATAACTTTGGCTACTTTGCATTCCTATCTAGTGACTTAATTTGAGTAACAGTATTAATATTTTATCAGGAAGTCAGCATTTTCTTTTAAATATGTACTTTTAAAGCTTTATTGTACCCGCACATGGAATTTATGATATCTTGAGGATCAGATATTTTCCATTGGAATGGTGTTCCCAATCTTTCACAAAGTCAACTGGTGAATGGAATTCAAAATACAGAACTTTCTTCTAGGCATACCAAGTGTCACTGCCACTTTTTGGAGAGTTCAAAAACTGTTCCTCAGATACAGCTTTCTGTAAGCCCAACTGTCATCAAGGAACCTTCCCCATTATTTGCATTAGGTCATGAAGAAGTCTTGCCCTGAGTCCTCTGAGTTTCTAACAGAAATTTCAGGATGGAACTTTAAAATTTTTATTTTATATTTCACAAGAATTTCAGTTCTTTTTCAAATAAAAGTCAGAGAAAGCCTATGGGAGGGTGAGCTGAACATAATTTGATGTATTAACTATTTTCTCCCATTATTTTTTTCTTCTTCCATATGTTCAAGCTCTGTTCTTTAAAGCCCAAGAAGAAGAATGTGGCAAATCAGAAAAAGTAGCAACCTGCAAGACTTCCAGTTTTTTTGCATCCAAAAGACAAAGAGCATTAAAAAACAAAACAAAACAAAAAATGAAAACAAAAACAAGGATGGGGTAAGATGGAATAAGATGGAGTGTTTCTAAAAAGCAAGAGAGAGGGAGAGTGCTAACCTCAGTCCAGAAAATCATTTCCTGAGGCTGTGGGGAGGGGAGGGGTAGGTGGGTCCCAAGGTAATACCTTGGCACTACCCTGAAAAAGTAGCATACGGTTGGAAATACTCAGTTGCTATCTTAGGCCTAGGCTCCCAATCTTTTTTTTTTTTTTTTTTTTTTTTTGCTGTATGCGGGCCTCTCACTGTTGTGGCCTCTCCCGTTGTGGAGCACAGACTCCGGACGTGCAGGCTCAGCCGTCACGGCTCACGGGCCCAGCCGCTCCGCGGCATGTGGGATCTTCCCGGACCGGGGTACGAACCTGTTTCCCCTGCATTGGCAGGCGGACTCTCAACCACTGCACCAGCAGGGAAGCCCTTAGGCTCCCAATCTTTACAAATGCTTGAACCTCAAAAGCAGTAGGGAAGTATATCAATGACTAACCTGAAAAGACCACATAAGCAGGGCTGATATTCATTTCATCCATAACCATTGTTGGCCAGTGGCTGAAGACTGCAGTGAGCCATCCAACGCTTGCCACTGGAATTGACCCTAGGATCTTGGCATTACCCTGGGGAAAGCCCCAACAATAGCTAAGGTTACTCCCATTAAAAAATGAAGAGAATTAAAGGAAATAAGTTGGTATTTTCCCGCACATATTCCTCTGTAAATTCTACTGATAATCTGGTAAACTCTTCCTCATCGGTGATTACTGTACTTGTTCTCACACAAGTCTAAAATTCTGAATATTTCTCCCCACAAACTGACCTCTTTTTCCAGCTGTTACAATGTTTGTGTATGTGTTTATATCAGAGAGAGTTAAAGATGACCTTTACTCCCAGGCAGTGCATAATGGGGAGCAGGGCAATAACAATCTGTCTCTTGGGCTACCAGTAAGGGAAATCATTTTGAATTACTTTACATAATAAGGGAAAATTCTTTATAAGGATAAAGTGGTATTTGGGGAATTTTAGGGCATAAATGTAGATGGACCTTGAAATGGGACTGAAAACAGGAAATGGGCAGTTATTAGAAACTCTCTCTGCTTTCTTCTTTTGAATGTCTACCCTTCTCCTCTCCTCTCCTTCTCCATCTCCTCCTTCCCTTTCCACTCCTCCATCCCCCCTCTTTCTCCTCCTCCTCCCCTTCCCCCTCTTTCCCCTCCCCTTCCTCCTGTTTTTCCCTCTCTCCCTCCTCCTTCTTTCTTCTTCTTCTTCTTCTTCTTCCTCTTCTTCTTCTCCCTCTCCTCCTCCTCCTCCCCTCCCCCTCCCCTCCCCCTCCTCCTCCTTCTTCTTCTTCTCCTCCTCCTTCTTCTTCTCTTTCTGCTTTTCCATCTCCATTGCAGAATCTTGCATCGTAGCTCTTCCTCATTCTGCAGCTGACTAAAGGAATCTAAGCTCTAAATTTTGAAGAAGTAAAATCTGATGAGACAGGAGGCCTTTCTCACTCTAGCACTTAGGAGTGTTCATGTATTTCTTCTCATTTTAATCTTGAGTTCTTCATGCAAACAGACCACTAACCATCCAGATCCTCATCCTTCTTGCTATGGCTAAAACTGCCTGATTTGACTGCATATATTCATCTAAGGCTGTCATGTAAGGCTCCCTATTTGAGTATTGAGTATTACATTTAAGTAAAACCTTTGTAGCGGAACATATACCTATGAGAAACACATAAAAGCTCACATGAAAGAAACATGTAAAGCAATCAAGTTTATTGATTATGCCCATAGAATATAACCTTTTCTTTTATTTCCCTTACTTTTCCAAATTTTCTTCTATATGGTACTTAATGGCATGCCTAACTTTCTTCTTTCATCTTCAAAACTAACCCCAAACATATCTCCACTGGTTTCTTTCTTAAAAACTATGCTTTTCTCCTTGCAATTGCACTTTTCAAAATTCCTGCCATGTATTATTCAAACATAGCTATGTAATGATGTTTGATGTGAATTTCTGTTCACAATGCCCCTCTACCTCCCTGGCATTCTTCACAATGCACAGGAGGCTGATAGAGCCTATTTGCTAAATCAAGGCTTCATTAATCTCATTCCTTTACCTCAAATTTCACCCCCTTAACAATTTGAAATGGATCCTGAGTTTTCCACTTCCTACTGATTTGCATTTTTCTTGGTTGTGTGCTGTTGAACAGCTGCTGCTTTCTCCCCAGAAGGGGGTGGGGGGCTGGTTTCTATGGAGATGGTGATGACTCTGCTCAGATGTGGACCTCTCCAATATTCCTACTGCATTTGTAATTTCTAACATCTACTCCATGTGGAGCTCCTAAGTAGTTTCATTTCCTTTTGGCAATAAACTCCTTAGAATTCTGATGCTAAAACTCTTTAATTGGCCCTGGTTTGTGGCCACCAATTTATTTAATTGACATAAAGATATATTTATTTGTTATTGAATCTTTACATGGTTATGTGCTACATAAAGCAATTGAAACAGGCACAATATCTATTGTAAATAGGATACCTTGCCATAGTGCATAAGCCATAGTGGGCATAAAAATGCATATTTATTGATTTATGGCAATATAAAGGAAACTTTTAATCCCATTATATTGCTGCAGAAAAAAAAGAGACTAAATTAGAATCAGTTTGGGAACACTGTTAGCAAATTCATTGCTTACATTCTGTTTCAGTCTTATTGTAAGTCTTACAAAGTGCTGAGTTTAGAGTGATTTTGCCTAACTCCATCATGAAAAATAATTCAATCATTTAGGCAAGACAGTTGGAATTATAGGAAAAGTCTGAATAGGAAAGAAGGCAATATTTGCTGAAGCACTGGCTGTTCAAAGAGTGAAAATATGTAGAAGTAAAGAAGAAATAAAATTAAGACCTATATTATAATCATTTATTTATTCATTCCTTTATTCATTCAACACATGTTTATTGAGGTCCTATTATGTACCAGATGCTGCTAGGCATTACAAATAAAGATGTGAGCAAAATATCACCTCTTTTCTGTGGAACTTAGAGTTTAGTGGAGGATACAAATATTAAAATTATAAAAACTCGTAAGTGTATAATAAAAAGCAATAATAATATCTCTGAAAGAAAAGTGCTGAGTGATATGAAAGCTTTAACAGGAACGCAGATCTAGACTGAGGTGTGTGTGACCTAAAGAAATCTAAAAGCTGAACTGGAGCTAACTGGACAAGGCTCAGAGTGGGATTTTAAGCAGAGTTAACATTCCAAGCAGAGCTTACAATTGTTAATATTTGGTGTTCACTTAGGATATTTTTGGGGCATACATCAAGTCCTTTACCATGAGCCAGGCTCTATCATTACCTCCACATATGAAGCAATGGAATGTAAAGAAGTTAAATACAAGGCGAGAGAGAGGTGAGGCCAAGATTTAAACCCAGGCAGTCTGAAAATAGAGCGTACATACCTAATAACTACTCTGTACTCTCTTACGTGGTGAGGAAAGACAATTATAGAGATTTTTGTTCTAACAATCTAGTGATTTATGTGACTATAGGTATGAGATCTGGACCCAACCAAAAGTTTTATAATGTTTGTTATTTGCTATGTAGGCATAAAATTAGTTGACTATTTATGCCAGTTGGCAGTGCACATATTAAATTTATCCTGGAACCGTAGAGGGATGTGAGGGGCTGTCACTCGTAGACTGTGCAAAGTGTTGATCTCACATCATTATTTCCAGATGTCTCAACTTGGCTCTCTTTCTGCCCTTTCTTAATAATTGATATAAGTAGAATAATATATTTTAGCAATGGCCAATTTTATTTTTTGTCACTAGGAATTTTTTTTAAGTTATAAAAAGCCAGAAAATACTAATGATTGTTTTTTCCCCCCTAGGAGCCAGAGCAGGAATGGTAGAATGGGATGTTGTGGTTTAAATTTGGGCTCACCCATGCTCAGGGCAAATATGTGATTCAGGTTGAGTAGAGGGAAACCCCAGTTTGATAATGATTATGTTTACACCATGTGGATGGATGAGGTCACAAGATGGAAATATACTTTGGTTGTAAAAAATTAAGTTACCAGTAATTAGTCTTAAAAATTCAATAGAAATAAGATATCTAAATGCAATGTCTTGAATATAATATGGTTATTACCTATGACATACCAAACTGAGCATATAAAAAAAAATAAAGACAGAAGTTGGGTTTATTTAGGCACATGGAGGTAGAATAATATCTACATGGATTTCATTCAGGAGAGTTAGTTTGGGAAACTCAAGTCCTCCCAACGTTCTTCTGCTCCCATAGTTGATGTTTTAGGCCATTATGTCCTAAGTGTCTGGATGTTTGCCTGCACTCCCCAGTCATTTGACCCAGGAATAGACATAGCCTAATGTTGTTATCACTCTCTTTTGGATACACTAATAGTTTAATTGTATTTTAAATTGATTTTTAATGCCCAGACTTTCCTTAAGTGAATTTTTTAAATCTGGAAAATAAATACAAGTCTGCATTATAGCAGTGAAGTGTTCCCCTTTATAACACTGATGTGTCAGAAGACTGTTAAGAAATCTGATCATTTAATGTTTGTAAAATGCTTTAAGAACATTAACTACAGGGTTCAGACCAAAAACAACAAATAGTGACACATATTTTTAAACACATTATCTCCTTTAGTATATATGGCACAAATATATAATTTGAAATGCTTTTATATAAAAAATATTAAAAACTAATTAAAATTGACATTTGGTAAACTACTGACAGATTGTCTTATATTTTGTACAATATAGAACTCTTCTACATTATAAAAAATTTTAAACCCAATTTGAACCTCACAGTAACACTTTGAAAAAGCAAGATTGGTAATTTTAATTTGCTGATCAGTGAGGAATTAAAGTTTGAAAAGGAGAATGAGTTTTGCAAAGGATGCACCTACAAAGTTGGAGATCTCAGTGCTCATTCTACTCTACCATAAAACAAAAGAGTTACATATATTTTGGAAAATTTTGTGTTGTATTAATTCTTTACAAGGATCAACTTGACTACCATCAAGAATAATCTAGAAATAAGCCATCAAATCTCTAGATAAATCTCCAAGTCAGGGAGAACTGTGCCTTTTGGATAACAAATAAGTCACTACCAAACTAACTACTTATATAACTTTGGTGGAGCTCTGTTTTACTGGTTGTAAGTGTTAGAAGTACAATTCAAACTAACTTAAGCAGAAAGAGAATTGGTTGATTCCCATACCTGCTTATTCCAAAGATAGCATTGCCTTCAGTCTTATTTGAATCCATGGGTTCAAGAGGTGTTATTAAGACTTTCTGATCTCCTCCACTTGGTTCAGGCTTCCTCTATATTTGGCTATATTCTCAAGCTAGTTGTGTTTGTATGACAGCCAAGGTAACTACTGGCAGATCTAAGGCTTTCATATATTTTCAGCTTGACATTCCAGAAGAAAGCAGCACTTCTGGGGAAGACATTGGACATTTGGATGATGTGATTATGGTGAACTAATCACTGTTGTGAGGGAGATAGAGCACTCTAAATGAGCAGTCTTGGGACATGTGACAATCCCAGGAGCAAGATTTTGTGAAGTCATCTCCTCAGGGTCTGAATGGGATTACTAAACATTACCTCAACCAAAGATGCTCTACTTTTATCTGTTTTACTTGTTGAAATCCTTTGGATTTTGTTTGAAGAAAGGGTTCTATGGCTTCAAAAATTTGTCAACTACTGCTTTAGCAGAATGTTGCTTGAAAGTAAGTAGGATTTAATTCTTATTTGATATAATAGAAGATATTTAGGATATGGAATTGGGAGACCTGGGTTTGATTTTTGGCTTTTCCATTTATTAACCATGTGCCTTTGTGCAGAAAACCTGAGTCCATATGAAAAGTTTTGCAAAGGTTTCTTGCTGCTGTTTTAGTTGTTATTTGTTTTGTTAATTTAAGCTGCATATCAGTCCAAGTTCTTAAATAGATGGAAATAGATGACACAGTCAAAAGGAGTAACTGGAGCTAATTTTATTAATAGAGTATTTACAAAGTTATGGGCAGGGTTAAGGGAACCAAGCAGGGAGAAACACCCTGGAACTAGCAAATATAGGAAACCATTACTTCTCCCAAAACTGAAAGAGCAGAGAGAAGGAAGTGTTGCCACGACGCAGTGAGAACTAGAGCTATTGGAAGGGCTGCCAGACAGAACCTGTGGCTTTAAGTACAGAAACATAACCACTAGCAAACCACAGCTCAGCAAGGAGAGATGAAAGGATAAAGACTCTAACATCTCTTTATTCTTTCACTCCTCTCCTGATGGCGCTTCCCATTGGCCAAAACCAACTGGAATCTAGAGGGCAAAGGACCCTGATGAGCCATTCCTTAGGGGTCAGCCTCCTGGGTCAGAGAACTAGGTAGGGGAGGGTGGAGAGAGGGTCTGAAGGGAGAAATGAAGGATATCTGGTACAGCTTCCCTTTCACCTTAATTGGTATATTTTATTTAAGAACATCAAATGCTTTAGTGTTTCATTTAGTTTCTAGATAATTAGAATTTAGTGATTGTAAAAAACATTTAAATATGAGTTCAACAAGAAGTGTCATTTACTTTAAAACTTGTCCTATTTTATGATCTATATATGTGGTTTTAAAGAGTATTCTAAACATTCTTCAATGTCTTACGAAATTCCATCTTGGGTGGTTAAGACCATTGCTCATTGTGCTTGTGAAAGCAATGCAGGGTAAGCTGTGTAATTTTCTATAGTGATATTTTCAGTTGCACTTTAAATTGAGGATTTCAAATAAGGATTTAATTTAGGTTTAATGAGGGAGTTATTATATGTTAATTAAATATAAACTGATTATTGTGAATATCTATTGTTGCATAACAACCTCTTTTGTTAAGATGAATACCTCTTAAATAATCAAAGCTTAGTGAATATGCTACTGACAATTACTTTTAAACTAACATTCAATAGAAAAAATACATATAATAATTACATTTAAACTAACATTCAATAGAAAGAATACATATAAAGACACTGCATTGGGTGTAATGTGGTTATTACCTATTAAACATCAATGGATTATTGAGAATACAGTTGTTGAGTTTCAACTCATAGATCTTAAGAAACTGCTAGTTATGCCTAAATAAAACTCCATAAGTCAGCTAGTATTTAATTAGCAGAAGTATTTATAGCATAGCATTTACATTAGCATATTTATAATCAAATAAGTAATATAATAATGCTTTTATTAAATCTAAATTAAGTCCTTGCCAGAGGCATTTAAAGAGGAGTGAAATTACATTGGCTATGTGGTCTTTAATATTTATTACATGATTTTTAAACTTTACTAATATATTAAACAAAACCTTAATATATGATTCATTATCTAGGGACATTATGAAGTTGCCCATACTCTATTTGGGATGAAAAAATATTTAGGTTAAACTGGATAAGATAATTCTCTAAACCTTTTAGTTTGGTCCATTACAACTAGGCACAAATATGGGATACAGACAAAATATGTCATCATAGTTGACTATGTTTATTGTTGCTAAAGAAATTTAACCAATATGAGCAGTTGGCAGGGTTGGAATTGTGACATGTGAGGTGTCCATAAAAGTTTCTGTAAGCAAGAGTTTGGATGCCAAGTTGCACCCACAAGAAAAGAAGCCCTGAGCAGGTCCTGCATATGTACAGTTTGTTGAATGTGCACAAAAATAACACTGCTATCACTCCACAGATGAATCGGTAGTTGTCTTGCACAGTTAAAAATGGAGCATAATTTCCTGTCAAGAATGAGGAATATATTCCAAACTAATTTTATTTCAATATTGAAATGTCATAATTAAGTTTATTTTTCACCCGAAGAAGGCAAAGATGCACAGAGAGCGTTAGAGTCAGGCTCATCTCTTCTGAGGAGTCTGGTTAGCTTTTCCATCATCCTTGCTCCAGGTGGAGGGCTTGTTTCAGGGAACTTGTTCATTTCACTTTCTCCTGGAAAAAAAAACGTTGACTCTGAATACATGTATTTCAACACAAACACTAGGAAATAATTCTGTGAGGACGCTAACAATGTGATATTGATTTGTGGAGATGTGTTTATATTGGCCAAAGAAATCAAGGAAATGCTACAAATAAGTGGGTCCAAAGTATGGATGAAGAACTCCACACTGTATTGGGTGCTGGTGAAACTCAAACCTGCCCATGTTCCTTGTCCTTAGGTTGTTGTGAAGTGAAGGAGACATGGGTGAAGATGGTAATGACGATGATGGTAATAAAGAGGAAGAAGAAGAAGGAGGGAAGAGAGAAGTGGAGGAGGGGGAGGGGGAGGAGGAAGAGGGGGAGGAGAAGAGGGGAGGAGGAGAAAAAAGAAAAAGACTATGATGAAGAAGACAATAGTGGTTCACATTTATTACACTCATGGGGTGCTAGGTGAATTTTCTGCCTGCTAGGCAGCATTCTAATTGTCTTCATGTGAACTATCTTATTCAATAACTCAGTCTCCACTCATAGGATATTAAAGATGTCTCTTTCTTCCTCTCAGTAATGCCTTCCTCTAAGACCAATGGCCATCAGATGATCTTTTGAAAATCACCATGCCTTTCCCAATTTTGTGTCCAAGTAACTTTACAAGGACAAGGTACAGAGAGAGACAGGAGGATGGATGAGGAAAAGCCCTGGTCTGGGAACCTGCTATCTTGATTTCTACTCTCACTGCTGCAGCTAACTAGCTGTATAACTTACCAGATTCTTCATATATGAAACACCAGGGTTTAGATCTCAGGATTTCAAAATCTCTTCAAATGCAGGGCTTTCATCCTTGTGGACATTAGGGGTTCAGTTGACCACACCTGTTGCTAGAATTTGGAATATAAAAAACCTTTAGAATATTAGTTGAACCATGTGTTTTTATTGCTCTGGTGAAAGCTAGTTATATATAGTCTTATTTTTTAGTAACATTAAAACAGTCTTTATGCATGTCCTGAAAGGAGAAATACGGATGATTATTATTGAATCTGTACACTGAATGTCTCAGAAGGGTTTAGTTACTTTCCACTCCATGTATACCAAAGGGAAAACTATTAGGATAAGGAAAGCTCAGCATTTTGAAGGAGGCTGAAATGTAGCAATCATACTATTTTACTTTTATATACCATATTTCTCTCCATGATCTACTGATAGAATCTTTCAAACTTTAGCTCCTGCAGAAATAAGAATTTTGATTCTTTGGTTCAGCATTATAGATATGAAGTTTTCCACTTTGTCTCTGCTAACGATTTGCTGAAACAGGGTTCTTTAAGAAGATAGGTGACCAAGAGTGTTTTTCTAGGTAGTTAAGCCAATGGGATCAAGTTCCCAATGTCAGGATTGGCTTCTTTATGTACAGAGGCAAAAAAACTCAGTGAACAGAAAGTCACGAGATTCTTGCTACCCAAAAGCTCAATGTTTCAATTCCAGACTACATGGCTAAGGGGATTTAGGGAGGAAAGAGACAGCTTAGATGGAGTCTTATTGGGAAACAGAGAAAGCAGCCTGGAATCAGTTTCTACCTTGAAATTTGGCTTTTGCATTTTTATTTCTTTCCATATCTTTGTTAGATAACTTCTTTAAGGGACTCTCAGTATCACTGTACTTTGTTTTATTTTGTTTTTTGCGGTACACGGGCCTCCCACTGTCGTGGCCTCTCCCGTTGCGGAGCACAGGCTCCGGACGCACAGGCTCAGCGGCCATGGCTCACGGGCCCAGCCGCTCCGCGGCACGTGGGATCCTCCCGGACCGGGGCACGAACCCGTGTCCCCTGCATCGGCAGGCGGACCCTCAACCACTGCGCCACCAGGGAAGCCCTGTACTTTGAATTATAGTTTTATTTAGTGGTACATGAATAGCACTATCAGTTTAGATGTCTTATTCCGAAGTCAGATTAGAGATTTAAATATATATCAATTACATTGGTATGTCTCTTTGGCTGCTTTTCCTTCTGGTACTGATTAGTTATGGTTCTTCAAAATTACAAATCATGGGTGGGGTTAATTTTGTCATTTATATCCCATTTTATATCATTGTAGTTTCTCTAAGTTTAAGATGATCTTTGCCAGAACACTTGAACAAGGAAATCCAAACTATCATTTAATTTTAAACCACATATGCTGATATAATGTTTCGTTAGCCACTATTTCAGTTATAAAAAGTATGTAAAATTAACCTGCTGTTTAAAAAAAATTGCTCAGCTTGGATTTGTTTGTACCAATCTTGGTTTAAATGCACATGTAATTTTAGCATATGTTATCCTGTAGTTTGAGTATTTGATTTTTTGGACTTCATGGAATCTGTTGGAATCAACTTGGAAACTGAACATAAAAATAGATGAAAAAACCACCCTCACATCTAATTTCCAAAGAAAACAGGACATTGCATTTTATTAGAGGTCAGTCAACAACTACATACTCGTTTTAAGTGCAAAGCTCCTCTTGATCTCAACAATTTATATAGCTTGTATCTCAAATATGTGATATTAAATGACTTGATCAAACAGCTTGCCTGGCAAAAAGCAGATAAACCTCTCTTTAAGTGGTAAAGATGAACCTACTTTGAAAACACATTTACAGGGGGGAAGGGGAAGTTGGGATGAAGTGAGAAAGTAACATTGACATATATACACTACCAAATGTAAAATGGTTGGCTACTGGGAAGCTGCTGCATAGCACAGGGAGATCAGCTCAGTCCTTTGTGACCAGTTAGAGTGGTGGGATAGGGAGGGTGGGGATATGGGGATATATGTATACATATAGCTAATTCACTTTGTTCTACAGCAGAAACTAACACAACATTGTAAAGCAATTATGCTCCAATAAAGATATTTAAAAAAAAGAAATCAACTCATAGGATAAAGATTATTCCAATGTAGCTTGAGTATAGGAAAAAGATAAAGAGAGACTTGAGGAAGAGAGACAAGAAAGCTCTTGGACTGATTGAGAAGAAAATTAAAACACCTAAACTAAAGCATAATCTTGTGTTACATGACTTTGTTACAAAGGTCTTTTCTTAAAACTATAGCATCCAGATTTCCATATTTTTCCTAGCATGCTCTTTCTGGGATGTGTGTTTTACCCACAGTGTTGTTGTTTTCTTTTTAACATCTTTATTGGAGTATAATTGCTTTACAATTGTGTGTTAGTTTCTGCTTTATAACGAAGTGAATCAACTTTACATATACATATATCTCCATATCTCCTCCCTCTTGCATCTCCCTTCCATCCTCCCTATCCCACCCCTCTAGGTGGTCACAAAGCACCAAGCTGATCTCCCTGTGCTATGCAGCTGATTCCCACTAGCTATCTATTTTACATTTGGTAGTATATATATGTCCATGCCACTCTCTCACTTCGCCCCAGCTTACCCTTCCCCCTCCCTGTGTCCTCAAGTCCATTCTCTACATCTGAGTGTTTATTCCTGTCCTGGCCCTAGGTTCTTCAGAGCAGTTTTTTTTTGTTTGTTTTTTTTTTTTTAGATTCCATATATATGTGTTAGCATACACTGTTTTTCTCTTTCTGACTTACTTCACTCTGTATGACATACTCTAGGTCCATCCACCTCACTACAAATAACTCAATTTCATTTCTTTTTATGGCTGAGAAATAGTCCATTGTATATATGTGCCACATTTTCTTTATCCATTCATCTGTCTGTGGATACTTAGGTTGCTTCCATGTCCTGGCTATTGTAAATAGAGCTGCAATGAACATTGTGATACATGACCATTTTTGAATTATGGTTTACTCAGGGTATATGCCCAGTAGTGGGATTGCTGTGTCGTATGGTAGTTCTATTTTAAGTATTTTAAGAAACCTCCATACTGCTCTCCATAGTGGCTGTATCAGTTTACATTCCCACCAACAGTGCAAGAGGGTTCCCTTTTCTCCACACCCACTTCAGCATTTATTGTTTGTAGATTTTTTGATGATAGCCATTCTGACAGGTGTGAGGTGATACCTCATTGTAGTTTTAGTTTGCATTTTTCTAATGATTAGTGATGTTGAGCATCCTTTCATTGTGTTTGTTGGCAATCTGTATATCTTCTTTGGAGAAATGTCTATTTAGGTCTTCTGCCCATTTTTGGATTGGGTTGTTTGTTTTTTTAATATTGAGCTCATAAGCTGCTTGTAAATTTTGGAGATTATTCCTTTGTCAGTTGCTTCATTTGCAAATATTTTCTCCCATTCTGAGGGTTGTCTTTTCATCTTGTTTATGGTTTCCTTTGCTGTGCAAAAGCTTTTAAGATTCATTAGGTCCCATTTGTTTATTTTTGTATTTATTTCCATTTCTTTAGGAGGTGGGTCAAAAGGGATTTTTCTGTGATTTACATCATAGAATGTCCTGCCTATGTTTTCCTCTAAGAGTTTTATAGTGTCTCACCTTACATTTAGGTCTTTAATCCATTTTGAGTTTCTTTTTGTGTATGGTGTTAGGGAGTGTTCTAATTTCATTCTTTTGCGTGTAGCTGTCCAGTTTTCCCAACACCACTTATTGAAGAGGCTGTCTTTTCTTCATTTTATATTCTTGCCTCCTTTATCAAAGATAAGTTGACCATATGTTTCTGGGTTAATCTCTGGGCTTTCTACCCTGTTTCATTGATCTGTATTTCTTTTTTTGTGCCACAACCATACTGTCTTGATTACTGTAGCTTTGTAGTATAGTCTGAAGTCCAGGAGCCTGAGTCCTCTAGCTCCATTTTTCTTTCTCAAGATTGCTTTGGCTATTCAGGGTCTTTTGTGTTTCCATACATATTGTGAAATTTTTTCTTCTAGTTCTGTGAAAAATGCCATTTGTGGGCTTCCCTGGTGGCAGAGTTATTGAGAGTCTGCCTGCCAATGCAAGGTACGCGGGTTCATGCCCCAGTCTGGGAAGATCCCACATGCTGCAGAGCAGCTGGGCCCATGAGCCATGGCCTCTGGGCCTGCGCATCTGGAGGCTGTGCTCCTCAACAGGAGAAGCTACAACAGTGAAAAGCCCATATACTGCAAAAAAAAAAAAAAAAAAAAAAAAAAAATGCCATTTGTAGTTTGATAGGGATTGCATTGAATCTGTAGATTGTTTTTGGTAGTGTAGTCATTTTCAAAATATAGATTCCTCCAATCGAAGAACATGGTATATCTCTCCATCTGTTGGTATGATCTTTAATTTCTTTCATCAGTATCTTAATAGTTTTCTGCATAAAGGTGTATTGTCTCCTTAGGTAGGTTTATTCCTAGGTACTTTATTCTTTTTGTTGCAGTGGTAAATGGGATTATTTCCTTAATTTCTCTTTCAGATTTTTCATTATCGATGTATAGGAATGCAAGAGATTTCTGTGCATAAATTTTGTATCCTGCTACTTTACTGAATTCATTGATTAGCTCTAATAGTTTTTTGGTAGCATTTTAGGATTCTCTATGTATAGTATCATGTCATCTGCGAACAGTGACAGCTTTGCTTCTTCTTCTCCGATTTGGATTCCCTTTATTTCTTTATCTTCTCTGATTGCTGTGGCTAAAACTTCCAAAACTCTGTTGAATGATAGTGGTGGGAGTTGACAGCCTTGTCTTGCTCCTGATCTTAGCGGAAATGCTTTCAGTTTTTCACCATTGAGAACGATGTTGGCTGTGCGTTTGTCATATGTGGCCTTTATTATGTTGAGGTAAGTTCCCTCTATGCTTACTTTCTGGAGGTTTTTTTTTTTATCATAAATGGGTATTGAATTTTGTGGAGGGTTTTTATCATAAATGGGTGTTGAATTTTGCTGAAACCATTTTCTGCATCTATTGAGATGATCATATGATTTTTCTCCTTCAGTTTGTTAATATGGTTTATCACATTGATTGATTTGCATATATTGAAGAATTCTTGCATTCCTGGGATAAACCCCACTTGATCATGGTGTATGATCCTTTTAATGTACTGTGGGATTCTGTTTGTTAGGATTTTCTTGAGGATTTTTGCATCTATATACATCAGAGATATTGGCCTGTAGTTTTCTTTCTTTGTGACATCTTTGTCTGGTTTGGTATTAGCGTGATGGGGACCTCATAGAATGGTTTGGGAGTGTTCCTTCCTCTGCTATATTTTGGAAAAGTTTGAGAAGTATAGGTGTTAGCTCTTCTCTAAATGTTTAATATAATTTGCCTGTGAAGCCATCTGGTCTGGGACTTCTGTTTATTGGAAGATTTTTAATCACAGTCTCAATTTCAGTGTTTGTGACTGGTCTTTTATATTTTCTATTTCTTCCTGGTTCAGTCTTGGAAGGTTGTGCTTTTCTAAGAATTTGTCCATTTCTTCCAGGTTGTCCATTTTATTGACATATACTTGCTTGTAGTAATCTCTTATGATCCTTTGTATCTCTGCAGTGTCAGTTGTTACTTCTTTTAAATTTCTAATTCTATTGATTTGAGTCTCTCCCTTTTTTTCTTGATTAGTCTGGCTAATAGCTTATCAATTTTGTTTATCTTGTCAAAGAACCAGCTTTTAGCTTTATTGATCTTTGCTATCATTTCCTTCATTTCCTTTTCATTTATTTCTGATCTGATCTTTATGATTTCTTTCCTTCTGCTAACTTTGGGTTTTTCTTTTTCTTCTTTCTCTAATTGCTTTAGGTCTAAAGTTGGGCTTTTTATTTGAGATGTTTCTTGTTTCTTGAGGTAGGAGTGTATTGCTCTAAACTTCCATCTTAGAACTGCTTTTGCTGCATCCCATAGGTTTTGGTTTGTCATGTTTTCATTGTCATTTGTTTCTAGGTATTTTTTTATATTATCTTTGATTTCTTCAGTGATCCCCTGGTTATTTAGTAGCGTATTGTTTAGTCTGCATGTGTTTGTATTTTTTACAGATAATTTTTTCTGTAATTGACATCTAGTCTCATAGCTTTGTGGTTGGAAAATATACTTGATACAATTCAATTTTCTTAAATTTACCAAGGCTTGATTTGTGACCCAAGATATGATCTATTGAGAATGTTCCATGAGCACTTGAGAAAAAAAGTGTATTCTGTTGGTTTTGGATGGAATGTCCTATAAATATCAATTAAGTCCATCTTGTTTAATGTATCATTTAAAGCTTGTGTTTCCTTATTTATTTTCATTTTGGATGATCTGTCCATTGGTGAAAATGGGGTGTTAAAGTCCACTACTATGATTGTGTTACTGTCAATTTCCCCTTTTATGGCTGTTAGCATTTGCCTTATGTATTGAGGTGCTCCTATGTTGGGTGCATAAATATTTACAATTGTTATATCTTCTTCTTGGATTGATCCCTTGATCATTATGTAGTGTCCTTCTTTGTCTCTTGTAATAGTCTTTATTTTAAAGTCTATTTTGTCTGTTATGAGAATTGCTACTACAGCTTTCTTTTGATTTCCATTTGCATGGCCTATCTTTTTCCATCCCCTCACTTTCAGTCTGTATGTGTCGCTAGGTCTGAAGTGGGTCTCTTGTAGACTGCATATATATGAGTCTTGTTTTTGTTCCATTCAGCCAGTCTATGTCTTTTGGTTGGAGCATTTAATCCAGTTACATTTAAAGTAGTTATCCATATGTATGTTCCTATTACCATTTTCTTAATTGTTTTGAGTTTGTTATTGTAGGTCCTTTCCTTCTCTTGTGTTTCCTGCCTAGAGAATTCCTTTACATTTATTGTAAAGCTGGTTTGATGGTGCTGAATTCTGTTAGCTTTTGCTTGTCTGTAAAGGTTTTAATTTCTCTGTTGAATCTGAATGAGATGCTTGCTGGGTAGAGTAATCTTGGTCGTAGCTTTTTCCCTTTCATCACTTTAAATATGTCCTACCACTCCTTTCTGGCTTGCAGAGTTTCTGCTGAAAGATCAGCTGTTGACTTTATGGGGATTCCCTTCTATGTTATTTGTTGTTTTTCCCTTGTTGCTTTTAATATTTTTTTCTTTGTATTTAATTTTTGTAGTTTGATTAATATGTGTCTTGGCATTTTTCTCCTTGGATTTATCCTGTATGGAACTCTCTGCACTTCCTGGACTTGATTGACTATTTCCTTTCTTATATTAAGGAAGTTTTCAACTATAATCTTTTCAAGTATTTTCTCAGTCCCTTTCTTTTTCTCTTCTTTCTCTGAGACCCCTATAATTCGGATTTGGTTCATTTAATGTTGTCCCGGAGGTCTCTGAGATTGTCCTCAATTCTTTTCATTTTTTTTTTCTTTATTCTGCTCTGCAGTAGTTATTTCCACTATTTTATCTTGAGGTCACTTATCCGTTCTTATGACTCAGTTATTCTACTATTGATTCCTTCTAGAGAATTTTAAATTTCTTTTATTGTGTTGTTCATCATTGTTTGTTTGCTCTTTAGTTCTTTTAGGTCCTTGTTAAACGTTTCTTGTATTTTCTGCATTTTATTTCCAAGATTTTGGATCTCTTTAGTATCATTACTCTGAATTATTTTTCAGGTAGACTGCCTGTTTGTTTTTCATTTATTTGGTCTGATGGGTTTTTACTTTGCTCCTTCATGTTCTGTGTGTTTCTCTGTCTTTTCATTTTGCTTAACTTACTGTGTTTGGGGGCTCCTTTTCACAGGCTGCAGGTTTTTTGTTCCCATTGTTTTTGGTGTCTGCTCTCAGTGGCTAAGGTTGATTCAGTGGGTTGTATACGTTTCCTGGTGGAGAGGACTGGTGCCTGTGTTCTGGTGGATGAGGCTGGATCTTGTCTTTCTGGTAGGCAGGACTGCATCTTGCAGTGTGTTTTGGGGTTTCTGAGACCTTATTATGATTTTAAGCAGCCTCTTTGTCAATGTGTGAGGTTTTGTTCCTGTGTTGCTAGTTGTTTGGCATAGAGTGTCTAGCACTGTACCTTACTGGTTGTTGAGTGTACCTGGGTCTTCGCATTGAGATGGAGATCTCTTGGAGAGCTTTTGCTATTTGCTATTACATGGAGCCAGGAGTCTCTGGTGGACTAATGTGCTGAACTCAGCTCTCCCATCTCAGAGGCACAGGCCTGACACCCAGCTGGAGCATGAATCCCGTGTCAGCCACACAGAATAGTCCAAGTCATAGAGGCAGAAAGCATTAAGTTTTTGCCAGAGGCTAGAAGGTCATCTGTTCATTTTCCATAGACAACTGATGTTGAATCTTTTCTTTTCCTTTATGCTTAGTCCAGTCTCACTTGCTTGTAGGACACTGTGTACAGAAGCTTCACACCCAGACCATCAGATACTAGATTACCCATAACTTTTGTATTTCTCCTGAGGCTATCAATTATTCTATACTTCCCCTTCTTTTCTGGAGTGAGAACGCATTTTGATTAACTTCTCTTAACTCATTCAGATCTTGTCTCTTCTGTTTGTCTTACTGCAATTTAATTCTTCTTGCTGATGTCCACTTGGATTATGGATACTTTCTTCCGTTTGCTATAGGCCCTTCCTTTCATTTTACATCTATGAATCATTCACATGCAAGGTTGAGAAGAGATTTATAAGATCATAATGTAATAACTCAAAAGGTGTACTGCTATTAGATATCTGATTTTCAATGGAATAACAAAAAAGTTCACCTCATTATAAAATAAAACAGGATAAATGTAGGTTTAATCTTGACTTTAAACTCTTTGTTTTATTGTCACCCTCAAAATTATTTTAAGGTTAGTTCAATGATCACTGGGGTTTAGAGAGAACATTTGGGTGTTTTATATTTACTTCAGCATTTGAATTTAGTTATACAACTTTCCAAATGCATAGAATTTGTTTATTCTTCACAGATAAATGGGGTCAGCCTCAGTTTAAATTCTTCCAAGCAATTCCTTCCTGGAACATTTCAGCTGGATCCACTGAACTGGAATCCATACACTGAAACAGGTGGAATATAAAGTTCAGTATCTCTCATATAGTGGAGATTAGAATTTAGCCACTCATCCAGACAGAGTCAGATTCATCCAAGGGTCAGGTAACCCCTATAAGGATGCCATTCCATTCTCATTCTTCATGCTATATCTCTGTAGACGGCCATTTACATGTTCTTCATTTTGTCCATTCCCATTGCCAAAGTTAGCCTAAGTCACCATCACTTGAACTATGGTTACATTTTTATTCACTTGTATATTGGTTAACCAATTATTCAGATGCTAGCTTTGAGGTTGCTAAGATCTGGTCTATTCTTATTTTTTTCCACTGTATCTCCAATTCCGAGAACAATGAATACCCTTTGTTAGGCACAACCTATATATTGGGTCAACTCAACATATATTTGCTGAATTTCCTTTTAAAAAATGTCATTAAAAATATTATACACAGGGCTTCCCTGGTGGCGCAGTGGTTGAGAGTCTGCCTGCCGATGCAGGGGACATGGGTTCGTGCCCCGGTCTGGGAGGATCCCACATGCCATGGAGTGGCTGGGCCCATGAGCCATGGCCGCTGGGCCTGTGCATCCAATGCCTGTGCTTCACAACTGGAGAGGCCACGGCAGTGAGAGGCCCGCATATAGCCAAATATATATATATATATATATATATATATATATATATAATACACAGTCTTTCAAACAAACTTGTCTTCTATCACTTCAGACTTCTAATCTCTGTCATTCTGTTTTCTCTAGAATTCCATTTCCTTAAATGCTGAAGCTGTAGCATAAGTCTGGTCCAACCTCTTTGCTCTTTTTACTTTTTACAACACTCTTTTTCCTCTTTCCATTTCCTATTTGTCATCTTTAACACATCCTTCCGTTTTGAGTTTAGATCTAACTCTCCTTATTTCATTAGTGAGGTAGACATTTCTTCATGTTTAACCATCGAAATTCAATTCTTCTGTATCATTATGTTTAGTAAGTTTCTCTCTCTCACTTCAATGTATGTTTCTGAAGGGCAGAGACCATCTTGCTCACTTGTATGTTTCTAGGCCCTAGTAGATGCTCAGTAAATATCCATAGAAGGCTGAATGAATGTTCTTTGATTCACTTCATGCCATCCATCATGTTGCCCCTGTGCACTGAGCCAAGATTTTCCCTTATTCCTTGCTTCTAAGTTTTAGGTTGTACTACTTTGTATTTACCTGGCTTTCTTATGGGGTCAAAAGCTTTATTCCACACTCAGAAAAATGACTGGGCTTCTGTTCCCTGAGGATAGACCTTTAGCATAAGGAAAACACTACTGCTTGGCCTCTGTGTTCTATCCACGTAATCAGAAATCCCCATGACTAACAAATTTTGGATGGTTTCTGATGAGAATATAACTCTTATTCTTCCAAAATAGATCTTATGGCTGTAACTCAAAAATCATGGTGCTTGCTCAAGCCTTGGATAATAATATGCAGAGCAGAAAGGAATTTCTCACTGAACTCATTAGTTCTCTAACATGGCTGTGCATCTGAATCAACTGGGGAATGTTTGAAATGTACAAATCCTGGCTTTACCAATGAATTCAAAATTTTCAATGGTAGGCATCAGGAATTTAGAGTTTAAAAAAATGTCCCCTGGTGATTTTGATATACAGCCAAACTTGGAATCACTGATATTTATTTTTATTTTCTACCTGAAGGACCACTCTTATAATTCCTGAACTAGAAAAAAATCTAATTACATTTCCCCATGGTTTAAGAAAAAAATAATAAAATAGGGTGTAATTTTTCATGAGAAAGAGAGATAAAAATATATGTGAAATAAAATTCAATCAAGATATCCTAGGAAACTCAAACAGTTAAGGGACATGGATACCCTCCACTTTTTTAAGGATAAAAACCAAAGTTTCCAGTGGCTTTCCTGTTTCACCTCATTTGTTCATTTATTCACTAACAATTATTTATCGAGTGCCTACTACTGATCAGACACTATTCTAGGTTTTAGGAACATAAGAATGAGCAAAAAACTGACAAAGTTCCTATTCCTATAGAGCTTACAAGTGGAGACAAGGGACCAATAAATGAATAAACATATAAATGATGACTTTTTCTTGACATATTAAATTCTTTGAAGAAGGATAAAGCAAGGTAAGGGGATAGAGTGATACTATTTTATCTGAGGTGATCAGGGAAGAAAGACTCTCTAAAAAAGTGGTGTTGAGTAGAGAGGCTTGAATGAGGTGAAGAAGAGAGATGGAAGATAGCTGAGAAAGTGTGGCAGGGAAGAGCAATCTCAAAGGAACTGAGGCAGCAGTATACTTGGTACTTGGAACACATTAGGTAAGTCATTTATTCTTCTTAGCTTCCATTTTCTTCTTTTTCCCAGTGAGAATGATAATTTCATTTTGCCAGTCTTTAAGAGCAATACTGTGTGTATTGGATTAGGCAATGTACATAAAAATACTTTGTCATAGGATATTGAATATAGTTGTCTGTGCTTTACAGCAGGAACTTATTGTTTATCCAGTCTATATATAAAAGCTTATATCTGCTAACCCCAATCTCCCACTCCACCCCTCCCCCAACCACCTCCCCCTTGGCAACCACCAGTCTGTTCTCTACCTCCGTGATTCTGTTTTTGTTTCATAGATAGATTCATTTGTGTCATATTTTAGATTTGACATATAAGGGGTATCATATGGTACTTGTCTTTCTCTATAAACCATAATGGAAAAGGATATAAAAAATGTATATATATATGTATAACTGAGTCACTTTGCTGTACAGCAGAAATTAACACAACATTGTAAATCAACTATACTTCAATAAAAAAATAAAATAATCAAATAATTTTTTTTTTAGCCATCTACCCTTTTATTTATTTTTTGGCCACACCTCGTGGCATGTGGGATCTTAGTTCCCCAACCAGGGATCTAATGCGCACCCCTGGTAGTGGAAGTGCACACTTAGTATTAACCATTTGACTGCCAGGGAAGTCCAAAAATAAAATAATCTTAAAAAATACTTTGTCAAATCAGAAGCACCATACAAAGGGAATCTATCAAGTGTTAATAGGCTGATGGTGATTAATGTTGCCTTTACCTAGAATAAAAAGCACAGTTTTAGATATAATAGTGCAGGAAAGAACCTCAGGAAATCGTTTTACTTTCTTTAGGCTTTAAAGTTAGAATGATATTATTAGCCCATTTTTCAGGTCACACAATTTCATCATGGAAAGACTAAGTGACTTGCCCAAGGTGACACTGATAGTTAGGACTGGAAGAGGTCTGATAACTCAGTTTTCTGCTTTCTAAGGCAGTGCTCTTTCTACTAGATTCATTTTCCATATCATTTTATTCAGTCATTTTGGCTAAGTACTTTCTAATATGTTTAAACATCAAAGTCTGGTGAATAAAATGCAATCCAGTCTCTCCACAGGCACTGTCCAGACTCAAAAAGGGAGACAGAGAGCCTTCTGGTACCATTGTTAAGGTCATAAATATCTCTCTTGCTGAATTAGCACCGGGGCTGCAATCCTTGACTTCAGAAAATGGTTTCTGCAGCCGGGCCTTCCATCACTGTGAGGTGACATATACATATATCATCACCCAATATGCATTGGCCAACATAAAAAAGCTCTTATGCACACAAATATTGAGACATTTTACCGAGAAGTGGAGCTTGAGAAATTGCCCAATGTCATCCCTCCTCCAGCCCCCACTACCACCACCTCCCCTGCCTCCCCTGCCCCTCTCTTTCCCCCTGGGGGAAATGGATATACATGACTTAGAGAAAGCTGTGTTTTAGGAGAACTCCATTGGCCTGAAACTAGGAGAGCTGACTGCATGATTTTGGGGGGATTGAAGTTGGCACTGAAATCCCTGCAGGGAAATGTCTTAGAGGGCAGATATCACATTGGTTTATCCTACATAGAGCTTCGTTGAGCAAACCACACAGAAAAGGTAGCATAATAATGCAATCTCTTTGTGCAAGAACTGGTCCATTTGGAAAGCTGTCTGAACTCATGCTGGCCACTTTGGGGCCTTTGAGTAAATTATTGCCTCACTGGGAGAAGCTGGCTTATTAGGCTGCCACATATATAGCAGCGATAGCTTTATATTTCCATTCCCAGGAATGTTTGATAGATATTAATGGACTCTATTAAAGACTGGAAGCAAAAAGGATGTCTATTAGAAAGATAGCCCTTTATTTTATTTCTACTGGCTGTGCTTTCAATCCCTCAACTGTGCAGGGGGAACAAACACATTCATTGAATGCCTACTATGTGCTGGCAATAATTGCATGGTTTTCTCACTGAATTCTCCTGATAATCCCTCTTTTATAAATTAGGGCATCAGGGCTCTGTATTAGGCTTCTCCAGAGATATGTGTGTGTGTGTGTGTGTGTGTGTGTGTGTGTGTGTATTATGAGGCATGGCACACAGTTATGGAGGTTGACAAATTCCAAGATCTGCAATTTGGAGACCCAGGAGAGCAGATGATGTACTTTCACTTTGAGTCTGAAGGTCTGAGAACTAGAAGAGCCAATGCTGTAAGCCCAGTTTGAAAGCCACCAGGCTTGAGAACCAAGAAGAGCCCTTGTTTTGCTTGGAGACCAAAGGCTAGGAAAGACCCATGTCCCAGCTCAACAGTCAGGCAGCAGTCCCTACTTACTTAGCCTTTTTGTTCTATTCAGGTGTTCGACTGATTGGGTGGGTCCCACCCCCAACATTAGAGGTGGAAACCTGCTTTACTCAGACTACCCATTGCAAATGTTAATCTTATCCAGAAACACCGTTGCAGACACACCCAGAATAATGTTGGACCAAATGTCTGGACACTCTGTGGTCCAGCCATGCTGACAAATGAAAATACACAGGCTCAGAGGGGAAAGAAACTTGCTCAAAGACATATAGACATGGGCGAACATGTTTCTATGTCTGGAAGCTTGAATCCTTCCCTTGCCTCTCACTACCCCTTACCACTTCTTAAGTTGTCCCTCTATGTGGAACACTAGATATTTTAATAGTGTGATTTTTGTTTTCTAAAGATTTCATGAACTCCCCCTGCAACTCCATTTCCTAGTATCCTCCAATGTTCATATTCCAACTCATTTAAACTCATGTCATTGTCAATTATGTGTTTATGATCAATTGTATATATATGACTACGACATAAAATATATTCTCCTTGAATTTCCCTAGAGTGAATGGGTCATCCTTTTTCTTAGAACCCTGGCTGATATATCATGGAATGCTTAAATCAACCTTCTCAGGAACATACCATTATTGCCTCATTTTACAAATGAGGAAAACAGTTGGGCTTCAGCAATCTGCAGAAGCTCACAAATCTTGTGAGTAGAATAGTTGGGATTGGAACACAGGAAGTGTAGCTTTACCACATTATAATGCTTTAATAAAGAAAAAATCCTTATTCCAAATGAACACTCTACCTAGAAGAACAGCCCAGTTTAAGCCCCCTTTTCTTCTAAAACATTCTCATTTTATTTGACCACTATTGTTTTGTGATCCTTACCCCTCAAATTTATTGAGGATCATCCTCAAATCTTATGCTTGTATATTTGTTCTACAGTCACAGAAAGAACATACTCGTTGTTGGGGACAGAGACCACTGGTTCCCTTTTTAATTTTCAGCAAGTAGCTTGATCCTAGGAACAACATACATTTTTAATAAACATTTGCTGATTGATTCAGTTTCATTTACATACAATAACTCAACAAGGAATATCTTCTTGAATGTGTCAGAATATGGAAGGAAGTAAGCTGCTAAGGTCGAGTGGCAAAATCATGGGTTTGGAGGCAATTCTTTCTTCCCAGCTATATGACTTTGGATGAGCCACTTAATGTTTTTGTGTGTCAGTTATTTCCATGAGGGCAACTACCATCTTGTGCCCCTTACATCTAGCTTGGACCTTGGCATTTATCAGACATTTGAAAAATATGTGTTAAATGGAAGAATAAATGCATATTTTAAAAATAAACTTTATTTTTTAGAAGAGTTTTAGATTTACAGAAAACTTGTTAAGAGAACAAAGAGTTCTTATATATCCCACACCCAGTTTCCCTTATTATTAACATCTTACATTAGCATGGTACAGTGTTGCAATTAATGAACCAATACATTATTCGTTCCATACTTTATTCAAAATCCATACTTTATTCAAATTTCTTTAGTTTTTATCTAATGTCCTTTTTTTTTTCTTTCTTTTTTGATTTCAGTTTCCTATCCAGGATACCACATTACATTTTGTTGTCATGTCTCGTATTTCCTTTGTTCTTGATGCACTTGACAGTTTTGAGTAGTACTAGTCAGATGTTTTGTAGAATGTCCCCTTATTGGGATTTGACTGGTGTTTTGTCATAATTATCCTGGGGTTGTGGTATTTTCATCACATCATATCAAGGGCACATATTATCAAAATGACTCATCACTGTTGTTATTGACCTTGATCACTGTTGCTGAGGTGATGTTTGTAAGGTTTCTCCACTGTAAAGTTTTCTTCTTCTCCATACCATGAAAGAAGTCACTGTGCTCAATCTGCACTTAAGGAATGATGGTTATACTCCACCTTCCTGAGGATGAAGTATCTACATAAATGATTTGGAAGTCTTCTACTTTGGAGATTTGTCTTCTTCCTCATTTACTCAGTTATTTATTTTTTATCAGCATGGACTCATGGTTATTTATTCTATGCTTTTCTTTGTAATCCAATACTACTTGACTTTATTTTCAAATTGTTCCAGCTTTGACCATTGGAAGCTCTTTTTATTGGCTCCTGTGTCTCTTTGACATACCCCATCATCACAGTTTGATTTTTTTTTCCAGAATATCCTTACTTTCTGGCACTACAAGATGCTCTAGGCTAATTTTGTATATTTTCTATCTCAGTCTTAGAATCACCAAGAAGTCCTGGTTGCTTTTATCAGAAATGGTATTAGAAACCAAGATCTGGGCACATGGTATACTCAATAAGTGTGTCTTTGATGAGGGGAAAGGAATAGTAAATGCTTCCCAAGCAAGGGTTCCATGCCACTGAAAATACCAAAGTGATTCATGATGCCTCAAAGGTGCAGTCTACTGCATGACATGCTGGAGGCATTTATACCTTTACAACTTTCTTCTAATCCTTCTGGTTCAAGGAGAAACCTTCCATTTGATCCTGGTAATCTCAAACTTGAGAATTTACTTTTCTAACAGAGTGAGTGAACCTCAGGCCCTGAGCTTCAGGCAGGCAAAAACATCAAGTTAGAATCTATTAATATCATTTTGTTTTGGTTATATTCATTTGCATTATCATCTTCTATAATGGCAGATTCAACTAGTTTTCTATTTGTAATAGCAATATATACATTCCTCAAATTATATGAGTAAAAATGTAAATACATTTACAGGAAAAAATAATAGTATGTCAACGGTTGGTGCAATGTGGTGAAAATGGTGAGTTTGGAAAATGATTCCAAATGATTGGGTTTGGAGAAAATTGGAAGAGATAATTTTGAAAACCTCTTGCAGCTCTAGAATTTGATATTCTGTCAGCCAGTATCTATTATCTCACACCCATAGCTGTGTGCAGTACTTAAGAGTGGGCAAATTTTGAAATCTGAATCACAAAGAAAGCAAGAACACTGTTGAGAACATGAAAATACATGCAGTCATTTTCTTGTAGCTGTTCTTAGCTCCAGAAAAGATCTAACAGCCAGGCGTTGGCAGAGGGTCAGGTGAGAAATCCTGGGTGGTGCCTCAGGAGAGCTGTGGCACTGAGATCAGAGAACTACAAACTAAGGGGAAAGTTGATTTTAATAGCATCAATGGATATCCTCAAAATGTTCATGAAAAATGAAAATATAAAGCAAATAATTGTGACAAGCATATTGTCTAATTAAGATGAATGGGACACGCTTCTTATGCATTTTTAATCTGTTAAATAAACAGCATATTAATAAGGCTTAATTATATCACCACATACTTAAAGTGACTTTCTAAAATAAAGTTTATTTTGATTTAACATATGATTTTTGGTGTGCTTTTGTAGAACTTTTATAAGCATCTTACACAAATACCATCTTGAAATAAATCTCCTGGATATGACCATCATCTTGATCATAATTTCTTTTTAATTTCTTGGAAAATTCAGGACTTACAACTTCCATTTCTGTATGCTTGAGTATTGCAAAAATTATCCTCTTATCTTTGACTGTATTTCTTCATAATTCTTATCTTTTATTTCCATTCCACACACTGATGGACAACATATCCTGCTGATTCTTAGACATAGCTCCTTAATCTGTCCTCTACCCTTTACATGTATGGAGGATAGCCACAGATTCCTTGACCCTCTTCCCTTCGTAAAGTAAGGTTAATTTCCCTTCCCTTTGAACCTGGACTGGATGTAACCAATTGACCAACGGAATGCAATAGACACATGAACTTCAGAGGACTGGCAGCCTCTGCCTCCATCTTTTGGAGCCCTGAGACATCAATAAGAAGTCTGACAACTCTGCTGGAGAAACCATGTGGAGAAGCTCTGAGACTACAGAGAAAGGGACAGGAACCCAGTTGAGCCTAACCTCGTAGCCAGCAATTCAGCAGGGCTTGTCTTAATTTTTTCACTTTTGTATGTATAGTTCATGCTGTTTGGCATTATACTTTCCCCTTTATCTACCTGGAATATCCACTTTAAGTGGATTCACATTTACTTTGTGAGACTTTCTTGGTTTTCTTAGACAAGATTAGCTCTTCTCACTTTAGTGTTTCCATAATGATGTAGATGATGGTGATGATGATGACAGTGAAGAGAATGGTGATGGCACAACCCTCTTTATATGCCAGGAATTGTTGTAAATATTTTACAATTTCCATAACCTCATGAAGCAATCTTAGTATTTCCATTTTGTTAGTGGGGAAACCGAGACACAGAGAAGTTATATAAATCACTCAAGATCACACAACAATGAAATGCAGGAGACAGAATTTGGACTCTGGAGGTCTAGCTTCTGGGTCTATGATCTCTGTTGCCACACTGCACTGTACTTACCATTCAACTTGTTAAGGTAGCGTTTTATATTGTAATAAAGTAATCTGTTTTCATGTTTGTTTGAGTAGACTGTGCATTTCTGCAGTACAGACACCATGTTAGTAATTTTTATATCCTTGAATATAACACAAAGTCAGGCACATAGAAATTCAGTAAATAATTTTTAATAGCTAAAGCAACGTTTGAATTTAGATCCTAGAAATTTAAGTCCAGTTCTTTTCTTTTTTCTCCATCACATTAGTCACCTTCATTTTATGTTGTTTTTCATCTTACTATTATAAATGAATTCTGGAAGTGCATCTGTTCTATTAGTTGAAATAGTAGCTAAGACTTTTATTGAAGAAGACTACTAATTCATTTCAATTATTTCCTTTAATGTTACAATAATTATGATTCAAAAAGGAATTCTAATTTTATGGAAACTTGTTGTGCATGTTAAGATGTAGTCTAACCTCATAGCATCTCCTTCAAAGTCTCACATTTCTTTTCTGGATTGTTCCCCACCCCTCTGTCCTAACTTATTTTCTCCATTACAAATTACCTGTGACATTTTGGTTCATGGTTTTTAACTATTATCTTGTTTATAAAGCTATTCTTTTCACTGACAACCCTCTTTTTCACTAGGGCATATTGATTCTTCTCCTTCTATATCATTAAATTTCTCTGGAAATAAAAATTCTCCTAATACCAGTCATCATCATCACCATCGCCCTCCTCCCTTCTTCTATTCCCCCTCCTCTTCATCACCATCATCATCCAGGTATGAGCTGAGATTGATCACCTCCCTTTAATATTTCAGAAAAGTAAGATTCAGATCATGACCAAAACAAATTTTACACTTATCCTAAGGTTTTCACGTTCTAAAGTTTTTCATGTTCCACTGTGTTTCTGAGACCCTACTTTTTCTGAATTATTTCAGTTTAGACAGTGTCTCATTTCTGGACTTTATTATCCTTCAATTCTAACACATGGACTGAGAAACAGAACTTTAACCATTTTCTATAACTTCTACTAAGAAGACTTACTCACCAGGATTTTGTATGTGAAGCAGGCTTTCTAACATATAAGTTTGAGGGATTTACATTCAAGTCAAAGTGAAAATTATAACTTCAACTGAGGCTCCTGATGTCCATCGTATACTCTTTAGTCATGCAGCTTTCTTCCAACTTTACCCTTCTCTGCTTGACTATCCCTCAACACAACGTTTTGGTTCAATTCTGGCCCAGGTACCAGAATTCTGTTCAATTCCAGTTACTTCTCTTTTTACCTTGGTTTCTCCCAGCGTATGCCTCACCTTCTTCCAACAAGCAACCTTTTAAGGTATTTTCTCTGCACAGCTTCACTTCTACCCTAAGAGACATTCCTGTGTTAGTTATTAAGATATTTTATTTAGGTTTTCTACAATAATACATTTTCCCCTTATTTTTAGATAATTATTTCATAGATCTTTTTTTTTTTTTTTTTGCCATACGCAGGCCTCTCACTGCTGTGGCCTCTCCTGTTGCAGAGCACAGGCTCCGGACGTGCAGGCCCAGCGGCCACGGCTCACGGGCCCAGCCGCTCCGCGGCATGTGGGATCCTCCCAGACCAGGACACGAACCCGTGCCCCCTGCATCGGCAGGCGGACTCCCAACCACTGCGCCACCAGGGAAGCCCTATTTCATAGATCTTTAAAGTGCTTTCATAGTATTCCTATGAAATAGGGAAGAGAAGGTCAAAATACAAAGTTTGAATTTGACAAGGCTTAAAGTTCTCTCCATATATTTCTATTGAAATGGAGCCTTAAAGTTGAAAGAGCATTCAGGGATCATCTAATTTTAGGAAGATAAGCTATGATGATCTCTACTTTACACATGAGATTCCTGGTGCCTAGAGAATTTCAGTGGTTTGCAGAAAGAGAGAATAAATGGTGAGGGTGGTCATAGAATGCATTGTCTTCTACTTTTTGGGCAGTACTCTTCTTATTTCTTCAGCAAATGTCTCAGTTCAGTGCAAAGTGTGGGATGAGACAGTAGGAAAGCAGCTGAGCATGCATATGGTGCCCAGATGTAGATTGTTGGGGGAGAGGATGTATTGGAGAAGGTTTAGAAATGATTCCAAGGAAGTAAATTGTTCATTTAAGTGTAGATGCAGCATAGGAAGTGTCTATGAAAATGAGGATTTGTGAACATGCATTATTAACGTCTTTATTAGACTTCCTGCTTCTTTTGCTTTGCTGCCAGCACCTTTAGGTGGTTAAAGTTACAACAGAAAGATAGAAAGTTATGCTCTCATATTAAGATACCAGATCTTATGAAGACAGGCAGCTAAATGTTTTACCAAGAGATGCAGTCACCTCCATCAATATATATTGGTACATTGAAGACTTTTTTTATTTCTGAAAAGGAATAAAATAAAATTTTTTATTTCTGCACTTTTTTTTATTTCTGTCAACAAATTTAGTTTATCAAAGGGAATTTCATTATCTCATTGACTTTAAACAATGAAGACCTTGAAACATTCAGTCAATACACATCTCAGAAAAGAACAAAGGAAGCATCTGAAAGGAGGATTAGTAAGTTACCTGCCTTCAAAATTCAAATAAAACTGCACAAAAGCAGTTCTCTATATTTGCTGGTAATTCAACAAAGAATGCCAAACGAAGCCCATAGTTCCAGGTTATGTACAAATGTCCAGCAAGCTGAAGGTTGCACTCATGGATGTTCAAATAAGGATCATTTTAATGAATACAATTATGAGATGGCTGATATGCAAAATGAATAATTTTAAAAATATGGTGGTTTATGTATGATTTATGCATAATTACAGTAACACACCATTTGGGATTATAAAAATTAACTGAACTGAAATTGTCGGCTGGAGTTCACAGAAGGAATAAACAACCTCACAAAATTCTTTGAACACCTACTATGTTATAAATGTTCTCAGATATGTTATTATTATTATTTTTTAATTCTTAACCAACCAGAGAACACTGTAGTTGAGGTCATTATGACTCAGTGGTTAATCAGAGAACTTCTTTCACTGTTCACATTTTCCTATTCCATTTTTTAATTTTTCCTTTATTGGAACAAGATTTAACAATGGGAAAAGCTAGAGATGAAGAGGAGGTACAGGAGCAGGGACAGAAAGGAAAAGAAAGCCAATTATTTTCTTTCTCCCTTTTCTTACCCTTCTAGAGTGATGGAGACTGTTAGAACACTGATCTTCAGAGGATGCACCTGAAACCAATTTAAGTAAAACAAAAATAAATATCTGAAGCCCAGAGGCAAACATCAATTTATAAGACAAACATCTTTATAAGAATTGTACTAGGTTTCTGTTGAGGTAAGGGATTATTGAGAAAAAACAAAAACAAAAAGTTTGTGAGAAGAGTATGGAGATGTATTTGAAGCATGAACTTTACCTTGGCATGGAAACCAAATAATGGGTAAACATGGCCAGTTAAACTTTCTCTGGCTCAGTCACTGTATTTTTTAAAAGGCAATAATAAAATCTTTCTTTACCACCTCTCTTAGGATAAACAGGTTTCTTGGATACCTGATGATACATAAATCACATTTCCATTTCTTTTGTTATCATTATCTCTAGGAGTAGAAAGAGTAATGAATTGCAGGGTTGTCATGATCTTATTAAATATGTTAAGGTATTATTAGGTTATAAACAATAGAATTAGGACTATTTATAATATGGTTTTGAAAGATTGAAAAAAAGGCATGGAGCTGTAAATTTAGCAGACAAAGGTAGTCAGCAGCAGGTTAGAAGGGAAGGCAAATCCCAGATGAGTGTTGGGTGGAGGATATTGATGGGTTGTAAGGCAGGTAAGCCAGCGTGATACAGGCTAGGTAAGCATAATTAGCGACTTGAAGGTAGGAGGATAAAACGGGTAGTGAGGTTAGCACACTGTGTTCACGATAAGAGCATCATTTGGGGATGGCAAGTTGACTAGCTAAAGACAAAAGAGCCACCCAAGTACAAAGAACAGGTAAAAGGGTAGACAAGAAGCAAGAGCCATGTTTTAAAGCCATGTGACAGCCACTGCTTATTTTCTCCAATCCTTACAAGGTAATAATGTTGCTCGCGTAGTGGGCACTCAGATTTTTGCCGGACTCAACAAAAGAGAATCACACTACATTTCTAAAAGAGAAATGGTTGCTGTGGATTGGACTTATCCACTTTATAAAATAACTTGCACCTCAGAGAAAATGATCCCACTCAACACTTCTTCTCTGAATTGCTCTCAAAGGCTTAGTGCAAAGCAGGAGACTGTTTTTATCTCCAAGAATCACTTTCACAAACTAAATATCTCTTGAATTTCCAGCCAGAGCTTTGACTCTCATCAACTTTTATCTGTCTTATATTGCAATGGTCTCCGAATGGGTGACCCCACTAAATCTATTGTCCATATTTCCACCAGGGTTACCTTATAAGAAAGTGTATCTGATCCTATCATTTTCTTGTTCAGAAAGCTTCGCTGGTCCTTTTCTCCTGAGTTGCTCTTTGTTTGGCTTTAATCCTTCTTCAGGAACTTTTTCCCTTCCAGCTGCAAACCTGAGCCTTCAGTCATAAGAAATGCCTTACCAATGCCCCAAAATGCATGACTGTGTCTTTGAAGATGTAGGTATTTTCTCTCCCTTTGTCGTATGAACTCTTAATTGTATTTCAAGTCTCACATCTTCAAAGAAACACTTTCTATGTATGCCAATGTTTCCCCTTGGCACATCCAGGTGATTCTGAGACTTCCATAGGTTCTGGCACTCTTTCTTTTGGAGTCCCTACCCCACATTATATCAATCCTATAAACATGCATCCAAATCCTACATTCAAAATAGTATATTTTGCCAGTGAAAATTTTTATGAAGATACTTATAATGGGCCTCAAAATTTTGGGGCTACAAATATCCAATTTAATTTAAAATCAGCTACAATTTCTCAGCAGTCTTTGTGCACACTCAGAAATTTTTTGTGAACCAAGAAAATCTAACCTACAAGTTGATTTCAAGTGTAAAGAAATGTTTATGAATGCTGGATATCATTGTGAATGAAGCTGACATAATATTATGTTTATAGACATCTGATTAAGCCATTGTAATTTTGACTTGGCAGTTTTGGTTTTGTCTTTTAGACCATAAATTTGATTAATTCAAGACTCAACTATTTTCTTGGTCTCTGAAAAGTTCATGGGCCTGAGCCATTGTGCGTGTAGTGCCTAATGAGTAGAGCTTTGTAGGTCATGTTGCTAGTTACTGTATGGCATTCTCTGTGTGTTCTGTTCTGTTGAGTTCCTTAATGCTTGATACTACACCAGCATTGATATCTGACACATAATAGTTGTTGAATATATTTACATATATGTTAATAGACATAGATGACATAGGTAGGCACAGACATTGACATAGATATATGACATATGACATAGAATGGCATATGGCTGAAGCCAGCCAGTCTAGTCTATTGCTGTCTATTGGAACTCAAGGGTTCTTGATTTCCAGTCCCAGCTCTAGAACTTATGAAGCCCAATTTTTTCTCCCTTAAGAATTCCTCATTTGCTTCTTATGTTGTGTAGGTTATTTTCACTGTGCCAATTGAAATTGTTTTTGATCAGTCAGTTTGTGCTTTAGAATGAGGCAGTGAACTCTACGGATTTCAATGGATTATTTTCTTTTTACGTATTTTTCCTTCAAGAATTGCATGAGAAAGTATGCTTTGGTATGTTTCACTTGATGAATGATGTGTTTTTCCTGTCTCATTATCTTTATACATTGAAAACATTTCCAGGAAATTCTTTAAGTACCACATGAAACCGATACACAGCACATATATTCTCAGATTTATTTGCCTTACTGCAATGTGATTATCTATTACCATCCTGTAGCATTTTAGAGTCTAGTGAAGTGTCAAAGCTTTTCCATTAGCTGATTAGCTTACATTGCTATCTTATATGGAGTTACATGAAAATTTGTCAGAAGTTCCCTGCTAATTATTAGTGAAGTCTAAATGACAGAGTTCATACTTTGACATCATGCTTGACAGTGAAAAGTAATTGAAAATCCTCTGACATAGAGACTAATTGAGGTACTATTTGCATTTTCTTATAATTTAAATATGATGTTTATAGTTTTTACATGGTTAAGTTGTATATCTTTGTCTATTAACATGCAAAGGGTATTTACAATCTTAAATTTACAATCTTAAATTTATCTTAACTGAGCCAGACTAAAAATTATTTGAGGCTGTATACTAACCCCATTTTTACCAGAAAGAAGCAGGTAAAACATTTTTTTTCTGGATTGTACCTTTTTTTTAAACACATTTATTGGAGTGTAATTGTTTTACAATGTTGTGTTAGTTTATGCTGTATAACAAAGTGAATCAGCTATACATATGGAATCTAAAAAAAAAAAAAAACGGGTTCTGATTAACACAGGGGCAGGACAGGAATAAAGACACAGACATAGAGAATGGACTTGAGGACACAGGGAGGGGGAAGGGTAAGCTGGGATGAAGTGAGAGAGTGGCGTGGACATATATATGCTACCAAATGTAAAATAGATAGCTAGTGGGAAGCAGCCACATAGCACAGGGAGATCAGGTAAAATTTTGAAGTGAGTAGAAAATTCAGTATAGCTCTTGGTATATTTTTAGAATAGGTTGTGGGCAGCTGGATTTTAACTCTCATTAATAATACTTGGATTTGAACATCTAAATTCCTATAAAAGGTGGTAAAATGATATTGAGACTTTCCCAGGGAATATTATTTAAGACTTAGCAAACAAGGCTGTTCATTTCCCAGCAAGTTAGCCAATTATGGACAGGCTTTGGTGTGTTACTGACTGCTGCATTGCATTTATCAGAACACTCATATCCATTAAGCACAAAAAACAAAGATTAAATAACATTATGGTTCTGACACAAACGAACAAAAGGAATTTGAGATTAAAGTCAATGATCTGTACTTTTATGATTTGCTAGCATAGGTAGAGTAAGTGAATAAGATAACTTAAATTGAAGACAGAATTTCTTTTTCTGACTTAGAGTTTCTGCCATGAATTATGATTCTTTTCAAGGGGAAATTTAAGTGAATAAGTGTCATATTTCTAAAGAGGCTTTAGACAATTCTCTATAGGAAATATGACTCTAGGGGTGTAGACCACAAGATCCATGAGAGCAGGGAATAGGTCTTGCTTAAATGCTGCTCAATTCCCAGTACCTAGTCATAGTAGACACTCCGTAAGTATTGCTGGAATTATAAACAATTCTATAAACATATGCTTAGTCACAATGCAACTTTTTCCACATATATTTTGGCATGTAATGCACAGTATTAAGTGTAGATGTGGAGGATGCAGCAGTGTATCTTATTTAAAAAATAGGATTTATTTCTGCTCTCATATAGTTTCCAATCTAGTAAGGTAGGTAGTCAGAAATCAAACAAATAATAATCACAAACTGTGTAATTACTAATTGTAAGGAACATGCTGTAGGAAACGAATTGGAACTTTGAATGATTATTATAAGGGGGCTTCATTTTCACTGAGGAATCAAAGAAGACTTCTCTGATGAAGTGCCATTTATGCTCAGGTCTGAAGGATAACTATGAGTTCACTCATTGCATGGTAGAGACTAGAACACTTCTAGCATAGGGAAAAACCTGAGCAAATGTCCTGAGGTTGGAAAAAATATGGCATGTTCAAGGAATTGAAGGAAAGCAAGCCAGTGTGTCTGGAGAACTCTGAAGGGGAGGGTAGCATGAGTAGAGAATGGAGGGGCATGAAGAAGTCCAGGATGTGCGTGTCATGCCCAAGTGTTGGGATTGATTCCAAGGTTTCTGAGCAAATATTGAATGGTTCTATGCACATGCAAAGGAATACTGTGGCCTATTGTGGATTTTATAAAGATCCTTCTGGCAGCTTTGTGGACAATGGAACAGAGGGAGGCTAGAGAAGAAAAGGGTATCACTTAGGAAGCAATCACTGCACTCTGAGAAAGAAATGATGGTGGTTTGGACCAAGAAGGTGAACTTAGAGGTGGAGATAGTAGGCAGACTTGAATTTATAATTAGAAGAAGGTAGAATCAATAAAACTGGCCCATGTTGGTACAGAAATGTTGAAAGAGAAGAAGGTACCAAGGACAACTCCTAGATTTATGATGCAATCATTTGGGTGAATAGAAGTTAGTTTCAGTTGAGGAGAGGTACATGTCTGTGGGAGGCATGCAAAGTTTGAGGCACTTGTGAGATTGCTTTCCAAGTCTACATATTAGAAGAAATGTCCAGGCTAAAGATATATATTTGGAAACAGCAACATTTAGAGGCATTTAGAAGCATATTATTAGTGCAGTCCCTTAGAGAGGCAGTAGCATGGAAAGATAGATCTCAGGAGTGAGTCCTGACATTACCCAAGTTAGCATAGGAAGAGGAGCTAGACAATAAAAATTATTGCCAAAAAGTTTATATATTCATAGGCTATATGGACTATAGGCACTCCAGTTCAATGACTCTTAACCTGGGACTCAGGGTACTTAGGGAGTATGTCTGTGAACAAGCATCAGGAAGTTTTAACCATGTGAAAATTCTATGAGAGATTCTATAAATTTGTACACAGATACTTTTCTGAAACTAATATTAATCCATAAAAGCTCTCTAGGTTTCTGTTGACTGGATTCCTTGATTTCATTTATTTCCCAAATCTTACTTCTTTAAATTTTTCACTCTTCAATAAAAAAGAAGTTCCAGGACTTCCGTGGAAGATGGCGGAAGAGTAAGAGGCGGAGATCACCTTCCTCCCCACAGATACACCAGAAATACAGCTACACGTGGAACAACTCCTACAGAGCACCTACTGAACGCTGGCAGAAGACCTCAGACCTCCCAAAAGGCAAGAAACTCCCCACATACCTGGGTAGGGCAAAGCGGAGAGATTCCCAGACAGAGGATCGGTGCCGACTGGCATTCACCAGCCCGAGAGGCTTGTCTGCTCCCCCGCCGGGGCAGGCGACGCTGGAAGCTGAGGCTCGGGCTTCGGTCAGAGCGCAGGGAGAGGACTGGGGCTGGCGGCGAGAACTCAGCCTGAAGGGGGCTAATGTGCCACAGCTAGCCGGGAGGGAGTCAGGGAAAACTCTGGAGCTGCCGAAGAGGCAAGAGACTTTTTCTTCCCTTTTTGTTTCCTGGTGCACGAGGAGAGGGGATTAAGAGCGCTGCTTAAAGGAGCTCCACAGACGGGCGCGAGGCAGGGCTGAAAGCACGGAGCCCAGAGACGGGCGTGGGCCGCGGGGGCCGCTGCTGCCGCCGCCAAGAGGCCTGTGTGCGAGCGCAGGTCACTGTCCATGCCGCCCTTCTGTGAGCCTGTGCAGCCCATCACTGCCGGGGTCCCGGGATCCAGAGACGGCTTCCCTGGGAGAACGCAAGGCGTGCCTCGGGCTGGTGCAACATCACGCCGGCCACTGCCGCTGCAGGCTCGCCCCGCACTCCGTGCCCCTCCCTACCCCCCGGCCTGAGTGAGCCAGAGTCCCCGATGAGGCTGCTCCTTTAACCCTGTCCTGTCTGAGCGAAGAATAGACGCCCTCCGGCGACCTACACGCAGAGGTGGGGCCAAATCCAAAGCTGAGACCCGGGAGCTGTGAGAACAAAGAAGAGAAAGGGAAATCTCTCCCAGCAGCCTCAGAAGCAGCGGATTAAAGCTCCACAATCAACTTGATGTACCCTGCATCTGTGGAACATATGAAGAGACAACAGATCATCCCAAATTGAGGAGCCAGGAGTCAGTGCTGTGCCTCTGAGGTGGGAGAGCCAACTTCAGGACACTGGTCCACAAGAGACCTCACAGCTCCACATAATATCAAACGGCTAAAATCTTCCAGAGATCTCCATCTCAATAACAGCACCCAGCTTCACTCAACGACCAGCAAGCTACACTGCTGGACACCCTATGCCAAACAACTAGCAAGACAGGAACACTATGCCACCCATTAGCAGAGAGGCTGCCTAAAATCATAAAAAGTCCTCAGACACCGCAAAACACACCACCAGACGTGGACCTGCCAACCAGAAAGACAAGATCCAGCCTCATCCACCAGAACACAGGCACTAGTCCCCTCCACCAGGAAGCCTACACAACCCACTAAACCAACCTTAGCCACTGGGTACAGACACCAGAAACAACGGGAACTACGAACCTGCAGCCTGCAAAAAGGAGACCCCAAACACAGTAACATAAGCAAAATGAGAAGACAGAAAAACACACAGCAGGAGAAGGAGCAAGATAAAAACCCACTAGACCTAACAAATGAAGAGTTAATAGGCAGTCTACCTGAAAAAGAATTCAGAATAATGATAGTAAAGATGATCCAAGATTCTATTTCCAAGATCCAAAATCTTGGAAATAGAATAGACAAAATACAAGAAACAGTTAACAAGGACCTAGAAGAAATAAAGATGAATCAAGCATCAATTAAAAACACAATAAATGAAATGAAAAATACTCTAGATGGGATCAATAGCAGAATAGCTGAGGCAGAAGAACGGATAAGTGAGGTAGAAGATAAAATAGTGGAAATAACTGATGCAGAGCAAAATAAAAAATGAAAAGAACAGAGGATAGTCTCAGAGACTTCTGGGACAACATTAAACGCGCCAACATTCGAATTATAGGGGTTCCAGAAGAAGAAGAGAAAAAGAAAGGGACTGAGAAAATATTTGAAGAGATTATAGTTGAAAACTTCCCTAATATGGGAAAGGAAATAGTTAATCAAGTCCAGGAGGCACAGAGAGTCCCATACAGAATAAATCCAAGGAGAAATACGCCAAGACACATATTAATCAAACTGTCAAAAATTAAACACAAAGAAATCCTATTAAAAGCAGCAAGGGAAAAACAACAAATAACACACAAGGGAATCCCCATCAGGATAACAGCTGATCTCTCAGCAGAAACTCTACAAGCCAGAAGGGGGTGGCAGGGCATAATTAAAGTGATGAAGGAGAAAAACCTGCAACCAAGATTACTCTACCCAGAAAGGATCTCATTCAGATTTGATGGAGAAATTAAAACATTTACAGACAAGCAAAAGCTGAGAGAGTTCAGCACCACCAAACCAGCTTTACAACAAATACTAAAGGAACTTCTATAGGCAAGAAACACAACAGAAGGAAAAGACCTCCAATAACGAACCCAAAACAATTAAGAAAATGGGAATAGGAACATACATATCGATAATTACCTTAAATGTAAATGGACTAAATGCTCCCACCAAAAGACACAGATTGGCTGAATGGATACAAAAACAAGACCCATATATATGCTGTCTACAAGAGACACACTTCAAACCTAGAGACACATACAGACTGAAAGTAAGGGATGGAAAAAGATATTACATGCAAATGGAAATCAAAAGAAAGCTGGAGTAGCAGTTCTCATATCAGACAAAATAGACTTTAAAATAAAGACTACTAGAAGAGACAAAGAAGGACACTACATAATGATCAAGGGATCGATCCAAGAAGAAGATGTAACAATTGTAAATATTTATGCACCAAACATAGGAGCACCTCAATACATTAGGCAAATACTAACAGCCATAAAAGGAGAAATTGACAGTAGCACAATCATAGTAGGGGACTTTAACACCCCACTTTCACCAATGGACAGATCATCCAAAATGAAAATCAATAAGGAAACACAAGCTTTAAATGATACATTAAACAAGATGGACTTAATTGATATTTATAGGACATTCCATCCAAAAACAACAGAATACACATTTTTCTCAAGTGCTCATGGAACATTCTCCAGGATAGATCATATCTTGAGTCACAAATCAAGCCTTGGTAAATTTAAGAAAATTGAAATTGTATCAAGTATCTTTTCTGACCACAATGCTATGACACTAGATATCAATTACAGGAAAATAGCTGTAAAAAATACAAACACATGAGGCTAAACAATACACTACTTAATAATGAAGTGATCACTGAAGAAATCAAAAAGGAAATTAAAAAATACCTAGAAACAAATGACAATGGAGACACGATGACCCAAAACCTATGGAATGCAGCAAAAGCAGTTCTAAGAGGGAAGATTATAGCAATACAATCCTACCTTAAGAAACAGGAAACATCTCGAATAAACAACCTAACCTTGCACCTAAAGCAATTAGAGAAAGAAAAACAAAAACATCCCAAAGTTAGCAGGAGGAAAGAAATCATAAAAATCAGATCGGAAATAAATGAAAAAGAAATGAAGGAAATGATAGCAAAGATCAATAAAACTAAAAGCTGGTTCTTTGAGAAGATAAAAAAAATTGATAAACCATTAGCCAGACACATAAAGAAAAAAAGGGAGAAGACTCAAATCAATAGAATTAGAAATGAAAAAGGAGAAGTAACAACTGACACTGCAGAAATACAAAAGATCTTGAGAGATTACTACAAGCAACTCTATGCCAATAAAATGGACAACCTGGAAGAAATGGTCAAATTCTTACAAATGCACAACATGCCAAGACTGAATCAGGAAGAAACAGAAAATATGAACAGACCAATCACAAGCACTGAAGTTGAAACTGTGATAAAAAATCTTCCAACAAACAAAAGCCCAGGACCAGATGGTCTCACAGGCGAATTCTATCAAGCACTTAGAGAAGAGTTAACACCTATCCTTCTCAGACTCTTCCAAAATATAGCAGAGGGAGGAACACTCCCAAACTCATTCTATGAGGCCACCATCACCTTGATACTAAAACCAGGCAAGGATGTCACAAAGAAAGAAAACTACAGGCCAATATCACTGAAGAACATAGACGCAAAAATCCTCAACAAAATACTAGCAAACAGAATCCAACAGCACATTAAAAGGATCATACACCATGATCAAGTGGGGTTTACTCCAGGAATGCAAGGATTCTTCAATATATGCAAATCAATCAACGTGATACACCATATTAACAAATTGAAGGAGAAAAACCATATGATAATCTCAGTAGATGCAGAGAAAGCTTTCGACAAAATTCAACACCCATTTATGATAAAAACCCTGCAGAAAGTAGGCATAGAGGGAACTTTCCTCAACATAATAAAGGCCGTATATGACAAATGCACAGCCAGCATCATCGTCCTCAATGGTGAAAAACTGAAACCATTTCCACTAAGATCAGGAACAAGACAAGGCTGCCCACTCTCACCACTCTTATTCAACATAGTTTTGGAAGTTTTAGCCACAGCAATCAGAGAAGAAAAGGAAATAAAAGGAATCCAAATCGGAAAAGAAGAAGTAAAGCTGTCACTGTTTGCAGATGACATGATACTATACATAGAGAATCCTAAAGATGCTACCAGAAAACTACTAGAGCTAATCAATGAATTTGGTAAAGTTGTAGGATACAAAATTAATGCACAGAAATCTCTGGCATTCCTATATACTAATGATGAAAAATCTGAAGGTGAAATCAAGGAAACACTCCCATTTACCATTGCCACAAAAAGAATAAAATATCTAGAAATAAACCTACCTAGGGAGACAAAAGACCTGTATGCAGAAAATTATAAGACACTGATGAAAGAAATTAAAGATGATACAAATAGATGGAGAGATGTACCATGTTCTTGGATTGGAAGAATCAACATTGTGAAAATGACTCTACTAGCCAAAGCAATCTACAGATTCAGTGCAATCCCTATCAAACTACCACTGGCATTTTTCACAGAACTAGAGCAAAAAATTTCACAATTTGTATGGAAACACAAAAGACCCCAAATAGCCAAAGCAATCTTGAGAACGAAAAATGGAGTTGGAGGAATCAGGCTCCCTGACTTCAGACTATACTACAAAGCTACAGTAATCAAGACAGTATGGTACTGGCACAAAAGCAGAAAGATAGATCAATGCAACAGGATAGAGAGCCCAGAGATAAACCCACACACATATGGTCACCTTATCTTTGATAAAGGAGGCAGGAACGTATAGTGGAGAAAGGACAGTCTCTTCAATAAGTGGTGCTGGGAAAACTAGACAGGGACATGTAAAAGTATGAGATTAGATCACTCCCTAACACCATACACAAAAATAAGCTCAAAATAGATTAAAGACCTAAATGTAAGGCCAGACACTATCAAACTCTTAGAGGAAAACATAGGTAGAACACTCTATGACATAAATCACAGCAAGATCCTTTTTGACCCACCTCCTAGAGAAATGGAAATAAAGACAAAAATAAACACATGGGACCTAATGAAACTTCAAAGCTTTTGCACAGCAAAGGAAACCATAAACAAGACCAAAAGACAACCCTGAGAATCGGAGAAAATCTTTGCAAATGAAGCAACTGACAAAGGATTAATCTCCAAAATTTATAAGCAGCTCAGGCAGCTCAATAACAAAAAAACAAACAACCCAATCCAAAAATGGGCAGAAGACCTAAATAGACATTTCTCCACAGAAGATATACAGACTGCCAACAAACACATGAAAGGATGCTCAACATCTTTACTCATTAGAGAAATGCAAATCAAAACTACAATGAGATATCATCTCACACCAGTCAGAATGGCCATCGTCAAAAAATCTAGAAACAATAAATGCTGGAAAGGGTGTGGAAAAAAGGGAACACTCTTGCACTGCTGGTGGTAATGTGAATTGGTACAGCCACTATGGAGAATGGTATGGAGGTTCCTTAAAAAACTACAAATAGAACTACCATATGACCCAGCAATCCCACTACTGGGCATATACCCTGAGAAAACCATAATTCAAAAAGAGACATGTACCATATTTTTCATAGCAGCCCTATTTACAATAGCCCAGAGATGGAAACAGCCTAACTGTCCATCATCAGATGAATGGGTAAAGATGTGGCACATATATACAATGGAATATTACTCAGCCATAAAAAGAAACAAAATTGAGCTATTTGTAATGATGTGGATGGACCTAGAGTCTGTCATACAGAGTAAAGTAAGTAAGAAAGAGAAAGACAAATACTGTATGCTGACACATATATATGGAATTTAAGAAAAAAAATGTCATGAAGAACATAGGGGTAAGACAGGAATTAAGACACAGACCTACTAGAGAATGGACTTGAGAATATGGGGAGGGGGAAGGGTAAGCTCTGACAAAGCGAAAGAGCGGCATGGACATATATACACTACCAAATGTAAGGTAGATAACTAGTGGGAAGCAGCCGCATAGCACAGAGAGATCAGCTCGGTGCTTTGTGACCGCCTGGAGGGTTGGGATAGGGAGGGTGGGAGGGAGACGCAAAAGGGTGGGGATATGGGAACATATGTATATGTATAACTGATTAAATTCATTAAAAAAAAAGTTCTACATCTTATGTATTCTAGTCTATAAAAATAATTTGCAAAACATGCTTGTGAATTAACACATATATTCTTTTGCTCAATGATGGATTGGTAAATTATTAGGGAGAGCACTCAAGCCCCAGGACTTCTGTTTTTAAGAAAATTACTGAGCCATACTACTCACATAATTTTATAAACACCATTTAAAAAAAATCCCAGCACTGTGATTTCATCATGGATTGTGGCATATCATATTCTAATGCATATATAATATAAATATAAATTAAATATATACGATATGTGTACATTTATATGATATATAGATATATTACCATTGCATTTTTCTTTGCAGAATTTTCTAAATGCTGCTATATTTCACCAAGTTACAGTCAATATATCAAATTTCACAATTCCCATGTGCCATTATAAAATGCTAGATATACTTTAAAATGATGCCTACAAATGAGATAAAGCAGCTTTAACATTTGGTACAGCAATGGTGAGTTCCTTAATATGGCTGTCATAATTCTATTAAAAGTTTTGAATGAATTAAGGGTTATGTAAGTCAGTCCTTTCCAGGCACACAATGACTCAAGGGAAAAGGGACTAAGAGTGTGGTCCCTTGGACATTTGATTAGCTCTCTTAGGAGAGAGGAAAATCTGAAACAGAAATGAGATGTGGCTATTGGTGTATGAAGATGATTAGAGTCAAACAAACAAGTAAACAAAAGAGACACTAGCAAGGTATTTCAGAAAATTGAATTATCAAAGCTGCAGACAGCCTGGATGCAGGCTTTGAACAGATTATTACTGTTCAAAATATAAAATTGCCTTTCAGTACACACTTCCCTACTGGGCTAAGATAGGGTTAAATGCAAATTCTTATTCATATATGGCCGACATAGATAATGAAACAGGAAGACTCTCTCAGACTTCAGAACTGCTTTGGACCAGCACTGCTGTGTTCTTCAAGGTTTTCTCCTTTTTGAAGGAGAGTGATCTTTGCATTTGTTGTCCCTCTTTGGCAAATAAGCATCAGATAGATGGTGAACGACCTTTTTTTGTTTGTTTGTTTGTTTATTTGTTTTCCGTTCACAGGACTGTGAATTAAGTGAAGCCACATTTATGCATTTTACAGACCAAGAGATCCAGTGCTGTGACTGCATGAGACCTTAAGAGTGTATTCCATGAATAGAGGTTAAGTGAATTTTGTTTTCCGGAAGGAAGCCTATATTCCTTGTATAAGTAGACTGAAATAGATTGTACTGTTACTCCTGACGATTTGTTCCTCCTTTCCCTGTAAGATGGTTATACATCCTCATCCTCAGCCATGTGAGAAAGTGCACAGATTTCCCCACAGATGTTGGGAGTGGCCATATGGTGTGGGTTTTTTAAAAAAAATTATTGGCATATAGTTGATTTAAAATGTTGTGTTAGTTTCAGATGTACAGCTAAGTGAATCAGTTATGCATATGAATATATCCACTCTTTTTAAGAGTCTTTTCCCATATAGGCCATTACAGAGTACTGAGAAGAGTTCCCTGTGCTATACAGTAGGTTCTTATTAGTTACCTATTTTATATATAATAGTGTGTGTATGTCAATCCCAATCTCCCAATTTATCACTCCCCATCCCTTACCCCCTGGTAACCATACATTTGTTTTCAATAAGCTATGTCATATAATGTTTGTCTTTCTCTGTCTGACTTACGTCATTCAGTATGACAATCTCTAGGTTCATCCATGTTGCTGCATTATTTCATCCCTTTATATGGTTGAGTAATATTCCATTGTATATATGTACCATATCTTTTTTATCCATTCCTCTGTTGATAAACATTTAGGTTGTTTCCATGTCCTGGCTATTGTAAATAGTGCTGCAGTGAACACTGGGGTGCATGTATGTTTTTGAATTATGGTTTTCTCTGGATATATGCCCAGGAGTGGGATTGCTGGCTTATATGGTAGCTCTATTTTTAGTTTCTTAAGGAATCTCCATACTGTTCTCCATAGTGGCTGTACCTATTTACATTCCCACCAATAGTGTAGGAGGGTTCCCTTTTCTCCACACCCTCTCCAGAATTTACTGTTTGTGCATTTTTTGATGATGGTCATTCTAAGCATTATGAAGTGATACCTCACTGCAATTTTGATTTGCATTTCTCTAATAGTTAATGATGTTGAGCATTTTTCATGTGCTTTTTAGCCATCTGTATGTCTTCTTTGGAGAAATGTCTGTTTGGATTTTCCACCCATTTTTGGATTGGATTGTTTGGTTTCTTGATATTGAGCTGCATGTGTTTTGGTCAAGCAACACTAGCCAGATTGATTTATACCACTTGCCAGCAGAGGCTTTTAGAGGTATCTTGCATTTCCTCCAACTCTTGCTCTTTTCCCTTCACCACAAGGAATATATATCCTAGCAAGAGACTGCTTGTTAACCTGGAGAATGGAATCAGAAGACACATGCCATAGAGACACGGTCACTGACCCACAGCCACCAACATATGAAGTGAGTGAGAGCTAAATCTTTTTGTAAGTTCTGGCGTGTTACATTGATCATTAAAGCTAATGGAAATGGATTAGTGTTAGGGTACCAGGATGCAGGATAAAATTTTTGAGCCAGAAAAACACTACTTGAATTTTAAATAATCAGGAAAGGAAAAATTTCCCTATGGTATAGATGTCTTTTTCCCTCTGTGGTATTCTAATCTTGCTCTGTTTTCATGTAAGAGGCTTTATTTATTTCATATTTCTTCCTTTCTGGACACAATTTCCCCCCAAGATTCTTACATAAGCTTATTTCCTCTGACATCATTTGCTTTCTTTTCGGTATTATACAGAAGAAATATTTGTAGGATTTATACTTGGTTTTAAATCAATTTCTGCTACTTGCCAGCAGCATGACAACTGGGCCAACAGAGGGTGACACTGAGCTCACTCTAAGGACAGTATCACAGCAAAAGGTGGTTGATCAATATGTATAATTACTATTTTTCTTTTCCTAGGGACGACTTTCTATGCTTAGTAATCCTGGTGTACATTTAAGCATATCCCAAACTCTCTACTTTTCAGCAATCATTCCCACTGTAAATATTATATAAGGAGCACTTCTAAACTGTTTCTTCCTGAACTAAGCTTTTAAAAGTGGTACCTCTTCACCTCTATTCTCAGTATCTGATCTCCATTTTTTTCTTCAGTCCAGTTTCATTATAAGAAACAATGTGGTGGTGGTTCCTAGCTGTTTGGTGATTTTGGCTCTTAAATTTAGTCCTTTTATTTCTTCCCAATGAAGGCTTTTGTTCTGGGGTAAATCTTAGTCTATTGAGTCCCTGTATATCCATGTTTCTTTCTCTTTTTTCTTCCCTGCTTTATTAGCTCTGGAGACTCTGTGACACATACCTGTCAATACTCCCTGGAGGTTTTTAGCGAGATGCCCCGTGTTTCTGTACCAAGGTTTCTTTCCAGTGAGACAGTGTGAAGAAGCACTGTTGAGGGAAGAGGGAGCCATAAAGCCCCTAGTTTCTTAGCAAGGTAACTGGTTTTAATTCTGAAACTATTAACTCTGCTTTTTTCCATTCCTTTTCTCAGTCTGTTTTTCTCTCCGTATAATGGATGAGTCTCAGGATGTATAAGACTGAAAATAAAGTAATTTTTGGAATAATTCACTTAAAAATGTAAAGTATGTGTATGACAGCTTTATTTTGACTCAATTAATGATAAATTGTCTACTTCAGTGATTTTTTTACACTTAATGGGCAAATCATATTTCCCCCCTTTGGCCTTTCTAAGAAGCACTTGAATTACATGTTCATTTAATTTATGTGAAGTCAGCTATTCTCATTCAGCAAGGGTAGACACAAAGAAAGAGAGATGACACACAGACAAGACAGAGATGAAAAAAACCCTTCATCAATAGAAGAAACACTAATATATTGCAATGCTTGAATGTTGCACTTGCTGAGAGATGATATGTCAACAACTTCCTAAAGGAATTTCAAGGGTACTTTTTAGCTTCATGAGATTTTCACTTGCTGTCTCAGTCCATTTGGGCTGCTATGACAAAATATCACAGAATGAGTAGCTTATAAACAACAGAAATTTGTTTCTCACAGTTCTGGAAGCTGGAAGTTTAAAATCAGGGTGGCCAGCATGGTTGGGTTAGGGTTCTTTGCTGGATTGCACACTTCCTGTAGCCTCACATAATGGAAGGGGCACTAATCCCATTCATGAGGGCTCCACCCTTAAGACCTAACTGGCCTCTTAAAGTATCCACCTACAAATACCATCAACTTTGGTGGTTAGGATTTCAATGAAGGGGACACAAACATTCAAACTACAGCACCTGTTCAGGATAGGTCCCAACTCTACATAGGATGTAGGTCCTCTGCACTTCGTTGGCATCAGTGGAACCTTGGGCACATATGTGTCCTCTATTTCTCCATTCAGGCTGCTCACTATGTGTTTTGCAAGAATAAAGGTCATTTGTTGAATGTCTACAAGTTACCATGCACTTTGCATATATGCATACACCGTTGCTTGTCTTGTAATGTAACTTATTTGTTCCATTTCCCCCTAATAAAATTGAAACAATATTTAGTAACTTGCTCAATGTCACATGGAGCAAAATTCTTGCTCAAGTGGCATGTTTCAAATTCACATATCATCATTTTCAGGTCTGGCAGGATAAAGTGCAAGTTTTTTAGTGTGGCATGCAAGAATCTTCACAAATTCCCATTCCCTGCATCTCCACCTTCATTACCACCTGTTGCTACATCTCTGACATTATCTACTGCTGAGAAATAATCATCTTCTTTTCCCATACCATGCTGTCCCTTTCTGTCTGCAGGGTATGCCTCATTCTGCATGGGCAACTGCCACAAGTCCTTTAGGGTTTAAGACACCAAAGATGCAATTAGAGTGATTAAGAAAACACTCAGGGCTTCCCTGGTGGCACAGTGGTTGAGAGTCTGCCTGCTGATGCAGGGGACATGGGTTGATGCCCCAGTCCGGGAGGATCCCACATGCCTTGGAGTGGCTGGGCCCATGAGCCATGGCTGCTGAGCCTGCGCGTCTGGAGCCTGTGCTCCACAACAGGAGAGGCCACAGCAGTGAGAGGCCTGTGTACCGCAAAACAAAAAAAAAAAAAAGGAAGAAAAAGAAAACACTCAGTTCTGTCACTTTCTAGTTGTGTGTCTTTGGGCAAGTTATTTAATTTCCCCATGTCTAAGCTTCCCTGTTTGTAAACAGTGATAAAAGCACACTACAGGATTGTTGAGAGGATTAAATGAGTTAAAATATGCAAGTATGTGGAACAGTGAGTGGTATAGGGTAAAGCATTATACAAGTGTTTACTCTTACTAGATTTGCCTCAGACATAACCTCCTCCAGGAAGCTTTCCTTGATTCCCTCTCTTCTCTCTACCAAACTAGGTTTGGTGCTTCTTTTATAATCAACTACAATATTAACTTGTTTTAAAATTATCTCTATAGATGTCTGTCTCTAACATTATATATGAGTTTCTTGAGGTCAGGGAAAAACTTATTTTTGAGCAGTCAATATCTAGCATATTAACTGATGCATAATAGGCATTCAAAGGTGATTCATAAATGAATTAAATAATTATTAATATTCTTCAAATAATTATTCATATTCTTCTTCTTCATCTGCTTATTATTGTTATTAAAGCTAACCTTTATGGGCTACCTACTCTGTGTTAGGCACTATTTTAACTACTTTGCATGCATTCTCTAATTTAACCTTCATACAAATCCCATGCAGGAAGGTATCATGATTAACTCCATTTTACAGAAGAGAATACAGAGTGATTAAATAATTTGCACAGGGTCAATCACTAGTATACATGAGGCTAAGAATTTAAACCAAGTAATCTGATCCAAGAGTCCACATTGTTAGCTACTTTTAGTGGCTGTCTCCAAATGAGTTTAAAGAGAAAATGAAGGGAAGGAGGGAAAAATGAAAGAAGGGGAGAAAAGAGAACTGAACATCTACAGTGTTGGCTTATACCACTTGAGTCCTTATGGAATTGCCTTCACTGAGTTATGGATTTATGTTATATTCTTGGCTTTTCACAGAAGTCACTATAAAAACTAGTCATGTGGAATCTACTTCTCCATTTGATGTGAAAAATTATTTGTGAGTTTTACCCATTATATCATTTAATTCTTCTGCATAATACTCCACATAGGAAAAAACACTTTCAAGTTTGTTTCTGGTAAAACCCTAATTTCTCTTGAGGAACTAGCCTGTCTCCTTCTGTCTGATGATTAAAGTTATGTAACTAGCTTTACTTTGGCTGCTGGAAAACTTAGAGCCAGAATTTATGCTTAGTCACAGAAATTGTACTTATCTTCTGATTGGAATGTTTGGCTTTTCTCCTTTGACCATCTTTCCGTCCTAAACTTTATTCTTATATAATTGTATTATATTTATCACTTCTGACAGCTGGCTATTATTATTATTTTTAGAAAGAGGTGTATATGGTGCAATTAAATGCAGTGAGGTAAATATCTGTATGAGATGATGACTTCCACTCTGTCACCTGTGGCTTGATGTCATGTAGAACAGTACATACAATATCCAATATACTATTTGTAACCATCTTAATAATAATTTGATGATAGCAATCTTTTGCAGATAAGGATCAGAGAGTTTCAGGACTTTGCCCCAAATCACAAAACTAATTAATAAGTTGCAGAGTCCAGGGAAAAATCGAGAATTTTCAACCCTATTTTGCTGCCATGGTGGCCATTATTTCTGGTCTCGAGGGCCATATCAAAATAGGTGACTATGCTTCCTACAACACATTAAAAAGTCACTGTTAGAACTGGTTTGCAAGGCAGAAATAGAGACAGATGTAGAGAACAAACATATGGACACCAAGGGGGTAAGTGGGGAGGCAGGTGGTGGTGGTGGGATGAATTGGGATATTGGGATTGACATATATACACTAATATGTATAAAATAGATAACTAATAAGAACCTGCTGTATAAAAAATAAATTAAATAATTAAATTAAAAAGAAAGAAATGGGCTGTTAGGATCGATGGGACAATATTATGACTTAGTATAGTGACATTTAAGCTCTTAAACAATTTAAATATATTAGTTAACTAATTTAACTCCTACTTTTGACTTTTTAAAAATTATTTTTGTATTGAGATATGATTGGCATATAATATTGTGTAAGTTTGAAGTGTACAAGGTTTTTGTTTGATAATTTATATATTGCAATATGATTCTACTTTTAGCTTTCAAAATTAAATTTATATTTCCTCCATCACAAAAGTTGTGAATGTCCTTTATTAAAAATATAGAAATCCAGTAAGGTAGAAAGAAGAGAGAAAAAAATTACTCAAAGCTTACCATTTAGGGTAAACGGGTGTTATGTTTAACATTTTAAGATTTTTTCTATGTATAATTATTTTTTAAACTTTTCTTGGTTTTGATCATACTATTTTCTACTCTCTTTTCCTCCTTAAATACCATAGATATTTCTCCATGTGATTCTCAGCACTTTGCAATAGAATTTCAAATAGCTGCAGACTAATTAGAAATGTAATACATGATAATTCCCTTAACATTTCCTCTATTGTTGAGCTTGTCTTTAATATTACTCATAATGTTGCAGTAACTGTCTTGGTGCATGTAATTTTTTTGTATTTAATTTATTGTATTAGGTCAAATTAGTAAATATCTAATTACTTTACCAAAAGTGAGGTAGTGTGATGTGGTAGACAAAGCATGGGCTTGGTGCTAGAGAGACTTGGAATTCTGTTTCTGGTTCTCTGTAGCCCTGTGGCTTGGACAAATTACTTAACTCACAGATCCTTTGGGTTTACATTTACAAAATGGGGATACTCATATCTGCTTCACTGTGTTGTTTTAAATATTACATGAAATAATGTACATAAAGCTCTTAAATAGCTTGTAAGGTTTTGATGCTTGTTATTGAATCATTCTCCAAATGGTTGCTCCAAGTTACCGTCTTATAAGTAAAGTATGAAAAATTCCCATTTCATCACACTCTTCTTAGCATTTTTTTTTACAGTGATTCAATAGATAGAAGGAGTGTCTTGTTATTTTTCAAGTCCTGCTGCTTTGCTTCTCGGAGAGAATGAGTGTGTTCTCGTAGACTTGTTGCCATGTTGATTGGGGTCACTTACTGACTTAGGAGAATTTTTTCCTCCTCAGAAAAGAAGTTTTATGTATGAAAGTGTTATTATTCTTGGTTTACTTTTTCCTTTATCACGAATTTTAAAATGTCTATTCCTTAACATACTCCACAGTTTTTCTTCATGTCTTTCTATAAAGCCTTTTGATTACAGGATAATTCAAAGAGCTGGTTCTTTTCCACATATGACATATTTCATGTCTATGTTTAGTGGGACCTACAGGTGAGATTACAGGTGGGATCTAATGAAATCTTACCTTAATGACTCCAATCTTATCGGCTTACTCAGAGTAATTCACTATCTGCAAGAAATTCTATCTAATACTTTGTGTCTTTAGATATGGTTCTTTTGTCATGTTTATTTCAGTTTAGTGAATATTTATTGAATGTATACTACTTACCAGCCATTGAGTTACTATCTAGGTCAGGAGTTCCATGGACCCTGAACACTGTGGATGGAAACCAATGTGATCTGTGAACTTGGGTAGGAAAAATAAATCTATCTGCCCTAAAAATCTCTTACTAGCTAATCATTAATTCTCCAAGTTGCAAATGTAAAGCAGTTAATTCCAGCAATATTAGCAGTGTCTGTGATTTTTGTCATCATTAGAAATCACAAATATTTTATTATCATATTACAGTTATTGTTGAGATCTAGAAAAGTTACCTTTGTTACCATAGTTGACCTTTGAACAACACAGGGCGTTAATCTGAGTATAATTTATAGTCAGTCCTCTGCATTTATGGTTCCTCTATATCCAAGGATTCAATCAACCATGGATGATGTGGTACTGTAGTATTTACTATTGAAAAATATCTGTGTATTACTAGGCATATACCCTGAGAAAACCATAATTCAAAAAGAGACATGGACCAAAATGTTCATTGTAGCTCTATTCACAATAGCCCAGAGCTGGAAACAACCTAAGTGTCCATCATCGTATGAATGGATAAAGAAGATGTGGCACATATATACAATGGAATATTACTCAGCCATAAAAAGAAATGAAACTGAGCTATTTGTAATGAGGTGGATAGAGCTAGAGTCTATCATACAGAGTGAAGTAAGTCAGAAAGAGAAAGACAAATACCGTATGCTAACACATATATATGGAATTAAAAAAAAATGTCATGAAGAACCTAGGGGCAAAACGGGAATAAAGACACAGACCTACTTGAGAATGGACTTGAGGATATGGGGAGGGGGAAGGGTAAGCTGTGACAAAGCGAAAGAGAGGCATGGACATATATACACTACCAAATGTAAGGTAGATAGATAGAGGGAAGCAGCCGCAGAGCACAGGGAGACCAGCTCGGTGCTTTGTGACCGCCTGGAAGGGTGGGATAGGGAGGGTGGGAGGGAGAGAGATGCATGAGGGAAGGGATGTGGGAACAGATGTATATGTATGACTGATTCACTTTGTTATAAAGCAGAAACTAATAAAAAATAAATTAATTAATTAATTTAAAAAAAAGAAAAAAGAAAAATATCTGTGTATAAGTGAACCTGAACACTTAAAACCTACACTGTTCAAAGATCAACTGTGTTTTAAAATTATGTTGGTTATTTGATTTACCATGAGATTTTATTTCATAATGTATTACTAAAAAAGAACACACATTACTATATCATATATTTTTCTCTAATTATTTCTATGATTGGTTAATATAAAATATGGAAATATTTCCATAATTGTTTTCACTTAGAATCCTATAAATTTTATTTATGCATTTGAAAAGTTTATTCTGAGAAAGTTATTTTCCACAGATTTCATCAGCTTGACAAAGGCATGGCACAGAAATGGTTAAAATCTCCTGAACGGGTGAATAAAATATTTATAAAAATAAGGTCATCATAACTTAAATTCTTTGGGTTTTCCACATGCCTTCTCTACCTAATACAGATTTTCTTTGGGGAATGGTGCTCCTTGGGTATCCTTTATTCTTTCTAACATGACTTTAAAGTCATAAATGTCTATTGAACCCTTACCACATGTGTCAGATGCTTCACTTTACCTCCATTGTCTCATTTAATTCTTCAGAGCTTGCTATGAGATGGATACTATTATTTCCCTCATTTAACGAATGATGAAACTGAAGCTCAGAGAAATTAAGTAACTTGCCTATTCACAGTGCTGTTGAGTGGAGGAAACAGCTTGGGCAGGTTCTGAGGTCCATGGTTTTAAATGTGGCCTTGTTAAGCCAAGAGTCACTTGACATAGTTAATTTTAATCAGAGACCACTGAATAACATAACCCCTATCCTATTACCACAAGAATCCTAAGAATTAATAGGAAAATGACATGCTTCCTTTCTTCATCATGTAGACGAGTTTCTGTGCTGATCATTCTCCATTTTCCCTCCAGATTCTTTTTTTTTTTTTTTTTTACCTTTCTCATCCCTGTACTCTGCCCCAAAAATCTGACCTCAAGAATGGCGTAATTTGGGCTCCACTTTTCCCTACTTCTAATTGGCTTCTGCTAATGGAAAGCACTGGCGAGAAAATGGAGGAAGAGCTGGGGGAGAGCTACCAATATTTCTGTCTCCAGTTTCCCCTGCTGGGCCATGTTTTTTACAGTTACTGTGTTCCTTTTTCTATGGTTACATATCCTATGTGGAGTTTCCTTTTCTCTTGCTACAACTTTTTTTGAGTACCAGTAACATTTTTCCCTCCTCTGCCCTTTCAGGTCTCAGTTGATAACAGCTTCCTACTATTGCTAGTCCCTGGGTGCTCCACCATCTCTTGCTAGTTACCTTTATTTTCTTTTCCTCTCAGTAAATAATGACTTCATTGAACCTTCTTCAAATAACCCTTTGAATGGACCATCTGATTTTTACCAGCACCACCATTGATACAGTTTCCTGTTGTAGATGGAACGGCCAACTTGTCCATAGTTCAAGAAAGGTGAAAGCAGTTTCTCTTCACTAAACATTCACATTCCTCTGCATGAAGATTTTCATGTTTGACAAAAGTATGTTTTGATGGATGAGCAGTTGGACAGGGGAGAAACATCAGTGGAAAGATACTAGACTAAGTCCAAAAACTATGTCTACTTTTGTATCTGTCCATCTTCCTAATGTAAACCTGGGCAAATTCTAGAACCTCAGCAAGACTCAACTTCTTTTTCACAGCAAAGACAATAAGGATGCCTGTCAGAAGGCTGTATGAGGAACAAATGAGATGATCCAATGAAAAGACTGTATTCTATAAATATATGTATAAAGTGAGGTATTTTAAACTTGACTAATTGCTCACACACTGTGTCCATTAAAAAAAGATAATAGATATGGGAACACAACAATAATTGGGCATTTTATAAATGTGATTTAGTGGTGTATATTGTACATTTCAGAAATCTAGGGGCCTATCATATACATGGGTATCCTTTACTCTTTCTAATGGGACTTTAAAATATAAATGTGTAGTGACCTCTTACCATGTATGTCAGATACTTCACTTTACTTCCATTATCTCAATTAATTCTTCAGAAAATGCTATGAGATTACTGTTACTTCCCTCATTTAGCAGGTGATGAAACTGAGACTCAGGGAACTTGCCTATTCACAGTGCTCTTGAGTGGAAGAAACTAACTCCAGTGCTAGCAGACTGCCTGGATTGTATTAGCTACTCAGTAAATATTTCAACAGATAGTCACTAAGTGCCTAAGAAATGATGCCTAGTCTCAAATATCTATTTTTTTTGTCTTGCAAAAAAAAAAAAAAAGGAAAAGAAAAAGAAAAAATGCTGACAAACACACACATGTAAAAAGAGTTACCTAAACATGAGGGCACTTGACTCATTCTGACCAGGCAGGAGGAAAGACATGAGAGAATAAGATAGAATGGCAGGTGGAAAATTATCTGGTGTGACTCTAACATAGGATGACTATGAGAGGTGCTGGAAATGGTGCAAGCTCAGGCAAAAGTACTAAGGTGTAAATAGAAACATAGATACAAAATAGGTTTTAGGTCAAGATGGAAAAATTGGGTTGACTGCAAGTAAGTGAGAGGCAGATGGTATTGATATAATCAGGGAGAGGGTCTTGAAATTTCTGACTCATATTCCTGCATGGCTATTGGCACGCAACTGATGCAAGGATAAGTTTTGAGGTTGGATGTCATAATATGAATTCAGACGCGTAATAAGAAAAATCACTGGGATACTTAAACAGAGATGTTCCCAAACTTTTTAAAATCTGGATCTAAATGTTAGGAGACAGGTCAGGACCACAGAAATATAATGATATTTCATGAATAATGCAAAGAGTGAGTTATTTTTAAGAGTTGAATTTTTTGAATAGTAAGGATTCATTACTGTAAGCACTAAAACTTTAAAAAAGTAATCACTTGGATGATCGAAAATTTTATTGCGCTTTTTTCTGCCACCTTAAACGATGCATCTTGAACCAAATTTATTTTTTTCTTGATGGCTTAGGGTCATCACTATAATCATTTGTCATGATACCATGCTATAATTCAGTGATGTTGTTGGAATAATTGAGATAGATAGAACTGTTTCCCTTTGTTAAACAACTTCAGATCATTGTTGTGCTTTTTTTCCTTGAGTTTCATTTTTATCATTTCTATGATTTCTCATTTGCTGTCAGCTATCACTTGCTACAGCTATCAATGTGTCACCATGAACTGATATACTGTATCCTTTCAATCACTTGCTCTTCAGCTAACACTAGTTGGGAAACCAGATAATCATGTATACTGGAGCTATATGCAGAGCCTGCCCAGACAGTGTCAGAAGGAGGAACAGAGCATCTCTCTAAGAGGAAACTACATGAGCCTTAATGAAATAGACTTGGGATACTTCTTTTGACTCTTCAAAGGACTTCTGTGTTTACTTTTTAGTTCTCAGCTGTGTTTCACAAAGGTAGCATTGCCAGAATTTGAGTTCTGGATTAGTAAAATGTTTTTGTATGCATTCCAAAAAGGATAAGATAAACCAATAATTCAGGACAGTACAGTTTAATGCATAGTTTTAATTCTCAGACATAGAACCTGCTCTGATTTTCATCAATTATATAGGATTAAGTGTTCATACTACTTTTCAGTTCATTTGCTACAAGAAAAAAAATGTAGGGTCTAGTTGATTAGCAGGTCTTTGGTGGTGTTTAAATTGTGTAAGGTCAGTAATTTAAGTTAGAATAATTTGTTAATTTTTTCAAGGTGATTAGATCAAACCCAGTTGATTGAATATTCCAGTGTTTCTGCAGGTTGAACCCTCACGTGTTGGTCCATATGCTTTTGCATTGTTTTCTAGGCAGGTTTTATTGTGCTCCCCTATGCTAACACCCTGGAATGCGTTGCTGTCTCCTTCTCTAGTTAAAGTAGTCCTTCTCCATTTGTCACCGTGTGTCATCACAAATGTTGCTTTGAAGCTCTTTTTCTCTCCCACGTGCACATTTGTTAGCAGTTTCTTGATAGTGTCTACTGGGTTATTTGTCTCCGAGGAATATCATTTTCAGTTTATTTTTCTCTGATATTCATTTAATGACTTGGCACTTTAACTCAAGCTATAATTTCCTGTCAATTATATTGTAAATTTCTCATGCATCAGTCAGCATGTCTCTTGATGTTCCTCCTGTTATGTCTTGTCTACAGAAATTTTCTTCTCCCCATGACCTTTGATTTCCTGAGAGTAGCATCTTGTCCTCTCTCTACTGTATGGCCAGGAATCTATTGCCTATTTTTACTCTGGCAGCTAAAAAGATAGCAAGGTACATGCAAGCATACGAAGCAGCTCCCTCCACTCTCACCTTTTGTATCTTTTACTATCTAGACAGACATGCATGCACAGGTAGAATGCCAAGCAAAAATTGGAGTTATGTGGCCAAAAGCCAAGGAACTACCAGAAGCAAGGATTGAGGTCTGGAACAGATCCCTCCCTAGAAACTTCAGAGGGAATATGACCCTGCTGACACCTTGATTTATATGTGGAATCTAGAAAAATGGTACAGATGAACTTATTTGTAGGGCAGGAATAGAGACGTAGATGTAGAGAAGGGATGTGTGGACACAGTGGGGGAAGGGGAGGGTGGGACGAATTGGGAGATGAAGTTTGACATAAATACACTACCATGTGTAAAATAGATAGCTAGTGGGAATCTGCTGTATAGCACAGGGAGCTCAGATCGGTGCTCTGTGATGACCTAGAAGGGTGGGATGGTGGGGTGGGAGGGAGGTCCAGAGGGAGGGGTATAGTTATACATATTGCTGATTTACTTCATTGTACAGCAGAAACTAGCAGAACATTGGAAAGCAATTTTAACTCAAGAAAGAAGAAAAAAGACTCTGAGAGAATACATTTCTGTTTTTAAGTCAGTCAGTTTGTGATACTTGTTACAATAGTCCTAGATAATTAATCCAACCCCCATATCTGACTTTTTTTTTTTAAAGGCATAGATTAAATCAAAGAAAAACATTTTGGAGAATCTATCTGCCTTGCCCACCTCAAGAGAAAACCACTATATTTTACGTATTAAAAAATGTAGGGCTTCCCTGGTGGCGCAGTGGTTGAGAGTCCGCCTGCCAATGCAGGGTACACAGGTTCATGCCCAGGTCTGGGAAGATCCCACATGCCGTGGAGCGGCTGGGCCCGTGAGCCATGGCCGCTGAGCCTGCACGTCCGGAGCCTGTGCTCCGCAACCGGAGAGGCCACAAGAGTGAGAGGCCCGCGTAATGCAAAAAAAAAAAAAAAAAAAAAAGTAGAAGGGCTTTCCATTCAGTTCAAAGAGCAACTTTCGAAGAAAAGTTGAAGCCAAGGGTATTGAGTTCCAAAGTTTTTATTTCGTGTACTCTATATTGTCCCTACCTTTTATCAATTCATTCCTTCATGCGACAAAAAATTTCTCAAGTGATCAATATGTTCCAGACGCTCTACTAGACACTGGAGATTCAAAGAAAAATAAAGCAGCTTCTGCCTTAAGCTGCCACAACCCAGTGGAACAGTCATATTTGTGTTAAGATAGAGCCACAAAATGATAAATATCATGAGAGTGACTATGGGAACAGAGAAGAGGGATGAGTTTAGAATTACACAGAATATTCTTTCTTTATAGGCTTGATTTTCCAAAATTAGTTATTTACATTGGAATTCTAATTCAGATCATTGATCATTTAAAAAACATAAGCTTAGATTTTTCTTTGCTTATGAATGTGAATCAGAGCCATCATATTTTTGGAGATTTGATTTTTTTCCAGGCTTCTATTGTGGATTGAATTGTGTCCCTCAAACAAGATATGTTGAAGTCTTAACCCCTAGTACCTCAAAGTGTGATTTTTTTTAGAAGTAAGTTCTTTACAGAGGTAATCAAGTTAAAATGAGGTCCTTAGAATGGCCCCTAATCCAATATATGGATTATAAAAAGGGGTGTCCTTATAAAAAGGGGAAATGTGGACATGTACAGAGGGAAGATGATGTGAAGACACACAGAGAGAAGATGGCTGAGTGACTGGAGTGATGTATCTACAAGCCAAGAAATGCCAAGGAATGCCAAGGATCCACTAGAATTCCAGACTTTTTTGATTTTGGAATTCCAGCCTTTAGAAATGTGGGACAATAAATTTCTGTTGTTTAAAGTCACATAGCTTTTTTTTCTTTGTTACTGCAGCCCTAGGAAACTAATACAGCTCTCTGGACAGTGATCAAAGAGCAGGATTGATTTCTATTCCTAATATCTTTCTCCAAGACTTAAATAAAAAATAGCTGGCAGCTGTGCAGCTATATTTGACCAACTCATGTGGACTCTTGACTCTAGATCCAGTGCAGTTGGACACTTGCACAGGGTTCTCTAAGGGCTGAATCGAGTTTTGGGACATTCACATCCTCCCACCTCGTTCAAATCACTATTAATATTCTTCCAATAAGCTTTTAACATTGAGTTCTTAATGTGGTCTCACAACTGTCTCAGGTTCATAAAAATTATAAAGAACTGACCTAGCTAAAAACACAAAAGCTCCTTCAGCTCTCTGGCTTTAGAATGCCATGTTTTTCACACTGAAATGACTGGGCCGTTTCCATCGAAAACTTCTAACATGGCGATTGTCATCAAAGTAAACTGGTATTTAAAAAATGATTTAATGACTACGACTGCAGTACAGGGCATAGTGCTTTTTAAAACCATATAACCATGACTGCAGATGTCATTTCAAAGATATACTCCTCCAATTCATGTAAAAACATCTATGAAAGTTATTAGGCAGCATCTTTGAGAGATGTGTAATTTTACATAGAAGAATGCTGCAATGGCTTAAGAACTAAATTGCTAGTGGGTTAGATTAGAAACATCAGCTCTCTATACCTTCTGCAACTGACCCACTGTGCACCTTACACAATGCACTTCTACCCTCTGAGCTGACATTTCATCAAGCAGAAAACCTAGGCAATGATATTCATTTCCTCCTTCCTTAGAGTATGGTGAAGCTATAGAAATTTGTGTTTGGGGTTCTTTTGGAACTCAATAAGTGAGATAAAAACTTTTGTTTATAATTTTCAAAACTCACTCATACAGACTTGTTTTTAACTGATGGGGGTGAGGAGTGACACCCCATCCCCTCACATATAGAAGTCTTCCTTGAAAAGCCTGTTGTATTCATCCTCATGGATGTCCAAACTCACGGTGGGATATGCTGGTGAGCAATGAATCACAGTGAGGTCACAAGAATGGACTGGGATCTAAAGCCTTGGTCCCCAGACACAGCTAAAAATTGTGCCCAGCCAGTCCTAGATCTGGGAGACTCAAGCCTCATGTTTCTATAAGACCTGGACATGTGATAGAGTAGAATTTGAATATCAATGTTAATACCATGGGCCATCAATAGGAATACAAAAGCACAACTGGGAATACAATACTATTGAAGGTCTTCTTGGATGTATTACACGACCACACAGAAGATAGCCCAATTAGAAATTTCTTAAAGGGTAATTACTTACCTGTGTTACATATAGTGAGCATCCAAATCTTGATTTCCATCTTTAGGTAGAGCTCATCCTTTCCAGGTATATATCTATTTATATCTATAGATAATAATATTTAGATAGGCATGTTAACTTGAGATTTCATAAAGAAAAAGCTTTATTGAGAATGACTGAACCCACCCCTATGGTAGGGAATTGTATGCAGTTTATTCCATACACACACAATGAGCCGTACAGGCTGTTTCCAAGTGTTCTCATGTCAGTGTCTAACTCTTCTTGACTAACAGACTGGTGACACTGTTTACCCAGTGTAAGCAAGAATATCATCTCTCTTCTGTCCTTATCTGGTCTACATCCTTTTGTGGGCATTCTAAGCCATCTTTGCTTTGTGCTTTCTGCCACGGGGCACAGTTTCTCATTTCAGTTCTCTTGGTACTAATCTCTCAAGATTCTAGACTTTTTTATTTAAGTCTGCCAGATGCTGCAGCTCTCTGCCTCTTTAAACAGAATGCACTGAGACCAGGTTCTCCGGGGGCAGTTGGAGTCTTTTGGTAGGAATACTATTTTCTCTGAGCTTAGCAGCATTAAAATGGGGGCAATTAAAAATTATGGTGGAATTATTTAGTTTCTGATGCTGGCCATTTGACAGTACCATGACATTCCCTAGACAGCACTATTATATTCTCACTCCATACCCCTAACAGCTCAGGGACATGACTGTTATAGCTCAAATCTGTGTTGCATTATAGTTCCTTTCCTAATAAACCTCTTCTATTTTCTTTCTTTCCTCTCTTTTTCTCTTTCTCCTTCTCTTTTTCCCTCTAATTCTCACTGAGCATTTAGTACATGCTAAACAGTCTACTAAGCACCAGGCATACAAAGATAAAATAACCATATTTATTGCATCCTACTCCAAGCTCACAATCTAGTGAAGGTGATAGTCAAGTAGACAAAAAGCTATAAAAGAGTGTGGCACATGCTGAATGAGGTAAACTACCATGAGTTAATATTGTTGGGGAATCAGGGATCTTTCATGGAAAAGATGTTACCTGAAATGACTCTTGAAGGGAAAGTACATTTTTCATCAGAGAGAAGGTATTAGGTAGAATAAGAACAAATTACAAGTGTATCTTTGTATGTGATGTGCTACCTACTGCTATTTTTCAGTCCAAGCCATCATCAGTAATAGTTATGGCAGGTGAATGTACATTGTGTATATTCCATGTAAAAAAAAAAATTCTTTAAATATCAACTTTAAATTTTCTTGCCTCCAGGGTACTCATTCCCAATTTTCATCTCTTTTTCATATGATGGTTTGTCTTCCCTCTTCCCTTCTATACCCCACAAATACATGTACATTCTCACTCTGTTCTCTGTGAACATGTTCAAGTTTCTCATCAGCCTTTGTCTGAGAATGTCTGTGAAGCAAAGAGAAGAATAATTCTACTTGCTAGCCTACAGAGGGCACACAAGTCTTCTTCTGCAGCAGTCTCCAGATAAACACTGATGGATCCTTCAGGTCAGTGCAATCTGTTTTGCCAGACAGTAGATGGATAGGTCCATGGGCTGTTACTAGACAAAACTGTAAGAAAATATCCTGCAATATTGCTGCACTTTGCTTGCTGCTACAAAATGGTCTCCAGCTCTCCACTTCTTAAATGTTTTCAGTTACTTAAGTCTAGAATGCAGAAGGTGGGGTCACTGTTAAGGGTCTCCATAGTTCATCATAATTATAGTTCTTATATTGGTTTTAAAATTCTTTTTGTTCCAAATAGAGTATAATGCAATTAAATATCTCACTTTGGGTCTTGGAAGAAATTCAAGCAGGCATCATTTGGCAAGATGCCTCAGACCATTACAAACTTTACTATAGCAACTAATTCAATGTAATTCAATAAATATTTGGAGATCTATTATATGGATAGACACTGTGCTAGGCTCTGAGGAAAGAGGGTTGTAAAGATGAATGAGGCATGGTCTCAACCTGCAAGGAGCTTATAATGCAGTGGCTAAAATAAATATTCACAGAGCAAATCATATCACAGATACATAAAGAGCTTTCTATGCGAAACAAGGAGGCAGAAACATTACTACATTTACTTAGTAAATGTGTACAGGAATCAACAAAATTACACCTTTTGAACTGAGAACATTCTAGACGACTAATACTCATTTACAATTCTAGTAATCTCTGGATATATTTGTCTGAAAAAGGAGAATTTGAACCCTGACTTGACCACTTACTGCATTGCCTAACACAAATTGTTCAACCATTCTTTGCCTTAGTTTTGTTTTACTTTTTGTCTACATTTTTAATATGAAATAATAATAACCTCATAGGTTATTGAAAGGATTAAGTAGGATATATAGGGGAAAAGGGCTTTGCCAATGATACAGAAATTAACAGTTTCTAATGTTATTATTTTTTTGGTTAACCTCCATGAGTGAAATAAGAAGCATTTTCTTTTTTTTTTGGCTGTATGTGGGCCTCTCACTGTTGTGGCCTCTCCCCTTGTGGAGCACAGGCTCCGGACGCCAGGCTCAGCGGCCATGGCTCACGGGCCCAGCCGCTCCACAGCATGTGGGATCTTCCCGAACCGGGGCACGAACCCGTGTCCCCTGCATCGGCAGGCGGACTCTCAACCACTGCGCCACCAGGGAAGCCCAGAAGCATTTTCTTATAGAATACTATACATAATCTACTTTAAGAGGTAGAATTCATTAGAATTGCAGTTCTAACCTAAACCAGTGCCTTCTCCATTATTTGTCTAATAGTAGAACAGTGGCTGAGCCTGGGTAGTCCAGTTCTTGGCTTTTAATGGTGTGATACAAAAGCAATCAGTTGTATTCCTGAGATTTCCTGGGATGTTTCTGAGTTTAGCTGTATTGTTTGGAAAGCATTAGTGTGAAAAGAAAAATTATACCATGGTACTAGATAAATTTATTTTACATAGCATCTTCCAGAGCTCTAAAAATTGCTTCACACTGAGAAATGGAACACCATGCTCTCAATCACTAGTTGAGGTACCCAGGCAGGTCTTTATTCACTTCTTATTCTGTAGGCTAAACCAGAGCTTTTTTTTTATTTTCTCCATGACGATCATCAGAAACAAAGGCCTTTAGTAACTTCATTGAAGATTTGTAACTCTCTGAATTGTACACATATTACTGAAGCTTTCTTGCTCTCCAAAGTGAGCCTGTGGTATTGCTCTGGAGCCTCAAATTATCTCCCCTTGCTATAGAACAGAGATGCCAGGTACGATTTCATTGCTTCTTGCCACCTCTGAAGAACCAGCAGAGCAAAAAATGAATATCAAACTCATTAATGGGCTTTGAGGGTCACCAACTGAAATACTAGCTAAATCAGTTGGAGGACGAACAGGCTGAATTATAAGAAATGGGATGACATGCTGACGAGTCCTATCTCCATGAAAACAGATGATTCTGTAGGTTTCTGAACAGATGGACATTCATCTTATATTTTGCTGAGGCTATTGGCAAGTGACTCTGGCTGAACAGTTTAAAATAAAGGTGAAAAATCATTCTGGTTCAGTAAAATCTCTGCACGGACCTTTCTTGGTCTTCTCTAAAGAATCACTTTGTGAAAATACAGAGTATCAGTCCCTTGGGTCTTGGACCACTGAAAGTCTGATATAAACCAGGAGGACCCCTGATCCCAGGAAATAATACCTACCTGTGAATACCTGGCCTGTGTTTAGTATATTTTAGTTTTATGCTTGTGGAATTAAAATCAGCATTGTGGGAATGCCCATTCTTCTGTCTTCACACCAACACAAACCAGTAGTTTTTCTCCTCTCCACAAGTGGATAGTTCCAGTTAAAAGAGATAATTTGGTGCCCTCCAGTGGCTCAACCTGACAGCCTTTTTCTTGACCTCTCAAGCTCTTTTATGCTTGTGGGAAGGGTGCATCTCAGTACATCTTTGGAGGGCTTCTTGGTTGCTTACATGTAACCACCACTCTTAGGAGAGGAATCCAACATCCCCTTAATACTCTGTAATTCTCAGAAGAGAAGGAGTTGGAGAACAAAGACAAACTTCCCAGGCTTTTCTTTGTCCAAAGAACTAAAAACAATGAAAATCAAGCATTAAAAAAATCCCAGTCCTAGCACCATCACTTTTAATTATATGGTCTTATAAAAGCTACTTATCCTTTTGGCCCACATGTATTTTCTATGGAGTAAAGGGTGGGGCTAGATGATCTTTACCACTCAGTGATTCCAAAATCCTATGGAAGGGAAAAATGTTTCTAGATTACTTTTACTCTTCAACAATTGATAGAATGGCTTTTATGATTTTGACAACTTGATTTTCTTTAAGAGTTTAGAAAAGAAGTTGCAATAAAATGCCCACATAAGGCATGCATGGTACAAGTGAATATGCATCTAACATATCCAAAGATTCTTGTTGCTCCTGCCCTTTAGGATGATTAGATAGTACCTTGAAAATTCATCAAGAGAAAGCATTCTAATTTATTTGTTTGTTGAGGATGGAGAACATATAATTGCATTCCTACAGCACTAAGTTAGTGCTTGGTCCATTGTGATCAATAGATCACTAAACTAATAAACAAATGAATGGGGGAAAAAGGAATATTTGTCTTAACTCCTGTAATGCATAAGCAGAGAAAGCAACAATATTTATGATATAAGGAGCAAGAAAAAAAAAACACCTAGGCCTTAAATTATCATTTTTCTTTCTTTCCCTGACCCCTAACTCAACTTGAATCTTACCATCAGAGAGAAATGTATCCCTTAGGGTAACAGCAGTCTATTTCCAGCGATCCTCTTTATAGAAGCAGTTGTCTGGGAAGAATAATGAAACCAGTTGTTTTTCTCTTCTCCACAAGTTACCCACTATGGCGGGCACCAGAAGCTCAATAAAAGGTTGTTGAATAAATAAAGGAATGTATCAGGTATTATTAGTCATGAGAATTCTTGCAAGAATTGAGATGGATATTAGCGGATCCGTCCCACAAACAGAGGTGCAAAGTGAGAAGAAGCTGGTGGTAGTGGTGGTTATAAAACTGGGGGCTTGGTGATGACGGTTGTAACCCCCTACAGCATGAAAACTTGTTTAAGGCAAGCAGCTCTGTTTGGAACAATGTCTGTGGGGACATTGGTTAGGCAGAAGAATACACTTTTATGCTAGACTTCTGCTGCATAATACAGTAGCTACTAACCACATGTGGCTATTGAACACTTGAAGTATGGCTAGTTAAAATCGAGATGGCTAGTCCAAATTAAGATGTGCTCTAAGAATAATGTACACACTGGGTTTTGAAGACCAGGTAGTAACAATGGTAAGAAGTGATTGGATTCTGAGTATATGTTGAAGTTGGCATTCACACGATTTCCTGACATATTGAATGTGGGGTTTGAGATGTAGGAGTCAAGAATGGACTCTAAGGATAGATTTTGCTATAATTGAGGTGAGGGAGTGTACTCCAGAGGAGGTATGAAGAGAGTCAGGCTGGAAGATGTTAAATGATTCCTCCAAGGTTACCCTAGTAAGACATAGAGAAATAGAGTTCTCCAGGATGAATAGGAACTCAGAGATCTGCTGTTTTATTTTTTTATTTTATAGATAAAGAATTTGAGGTCTAGTGAAAAGGAGTGACTTGATCAATGTCACACAGCAAATGAAGAACAGAGTTTCTGAAGTAGATTCCCTGAGGATAGGCTAGTTATTCTTTTCTTGTCATTATGCTACCCCTATAAAAATTAAAATGAGACGAGGTTTAACTATGTTTTTAAATACATGAAGGAAAGAAGAATCACTAAAGGCACTTTTAGGGAGAGCCTTAAAAATCTCCATGTAAAGCAAATGCCAGACTCTTGGTTGTTAGTACTAGCTAGGTAATTGGCTACCCCACTTGATTTTGGTATGAATGAATTACTCCCTCTTCAACACTTAAAGTCAAGGAGAACAATGGTAACTATCTCTTGGGAGAAAAAGTCTTCATAAAGAGTCACAAATTTCTGGAATTCCCTGGTGGTCCAGTGGTTAAGAGTCTGTGCTTCCACCGTAGGGGGGCACCAGTTGGTTCCCTGGTCAGAGAACTAAGATTCTGCAAGCTGTGCAGTGCAGCCAAAAAAAAAAAAAAAAGAGTAACAAAAAATTTCATCCTCAGCCTTAAAAACTCTCATGACTTACATCAAAGTAAGGGAGACAGAAAAATAAAATAGATCATGGACTACAAAGCCATATTTTTAAAATCCAGAATGAGAGCTCAGTATATATTAAAGTGGTTGAGATTGTATATCTGCTTGAATGTGAGACCCAGATGTGTGGTTGTCTCTTCATCTGATCCTTATCCCCACTGACTTTTTCATTAAAAAGTTGAACCAGTATGGTATTTAGTGTTTTGTTTGTTTGTTTGTAATGGACTTTTGGTATCAGTCAGCTATTGTTACAACTATGCTGTGTAACAAACCACCTGAAAGATTCAGTGGCCTACTGTGTAATAAAGAATTTGGCTAGCCTTTGTTCCCAGTTCCTAGGAGGTAGACTCTAAATCCTTGCAATCCTCTGAGTGATAGGAGTGGCTTTGTTAGTCATGTTAGGTCCTGGTAGTGTATGCTAACTCAGGATGGGAGCTGGTCATGCCAAAAAGACCAACCATGTGATTACAGGGTTGGGGAAGCCATGTGATACCAGCCGGACCTCTGGAGAAAGGTGAGAGACTGGAGAGTGAGCCCATAGGCAATGATTTAGTCAGTCATGACTATGTGAACATCAAAGTTTGCCTGAGCTCCCCTGGTTGGCAATGTTCTGAGTATTGTCAAATGTCAGTGTGCCAGAAGGGCAATGCATTCTGACTCCATGGGGAGAGAGGACAATGAAAGTTACATGTTTGGAAACCTCCCAGACCTTACCCTATACATCAATCCCTTTAGCTGGTTCTGATTTGAATCCTTTTCTGTTATGAAACTGTAATCATAAATAAATTTGGGGGACCCCCAAATTTATAACAAGTTGATCAGACATGAGGGTATCCTAGGGATCCTCAAACAGGTGACTGGTGTCTAACATGAAGGCGTTCTTAGGGAGGATTGTGTCCTTAACCTGTGAAGTTTGGCTTAACTATAGGTAATTGGTGTCAGAAGTCATGGCAATTACAGATATAAACATTTCCATTTCTTGTCAATTGTGCATCTGAGGGTCAGCTGGGACAGCTCTGTTTTAGACTGTGGATTGTTCAGATCCAAGTGGCAGGTCTGACCCACATACCTCATTCTGGATTTCAGGCTGAAGAGCAGTGGATACCTACAGTATGTTCTCCTTGTGGTGATGACAAAAGCACAAAAGAATAAACCCAACTGCATAAGCACATTTTAAATATTTACTCATATCACATCTAATAACATTTCGTTGGTCTAAACAATGTGGAAAATCCAAACGTTAGTGGGTGGGATATACAATTAAGCCTATGGTGAGGCCATGGCAAAGGTGTGGATGTGTAATTCTGATATGAGGAGAATGGTGAATTGAAACAATTGTTTGATATTCCATACATTTACTGAGGATGTCATAGTGAGAGGAAGCCTGCATTGCATACTCAGAGCAAATGCTCTCCAACACTGTGTCATCTGATAACTCTGATCTCAAGTTTACCCTCTCCCAAGGCACTGCACATGTCTCTTCTCAGGAGTTCTCTCCCACAGTGCTCAGTGTCTCATTTGCTGCCCTGAGAAACTCTCTTCTTATTTTAAATATGCATATTCCAAAATAACAACAACAAAGACTCAAAGCTCTAGTGCTAACAGAGCTCATCTTTCTTTAGATGCAGTTTTGTGGTCATTTTGTAGCTGTTGTTGACTACCAATTGTTATCCATATGATCTCAAGCAAGTACATAACATTCCTATGCCTTGGTTTTCTTATCTGCAAAATGTACATAATATTACCTGCCTCACAGGATTGAAGTGGCAATCCAATGAAATAGTACATTTAAACTCTTAGAACAATGACTGAGACAGTCATTGTTTACTTATTATTATTCTTAATAATAAAAAAGAAGTAAAGCTTACATAGAATTTGTGTGTTAGACATTCTTCTAAGACCTTTACATGCATGAATTCATTTAATCTTTAAAATAACACTATGAGATAGGTATTTTGCAGTTTGGTTTTTCTTCCTCATTTTACACAGGATGAAATTGAAACCCAGGTAAATTTAGTGATTGGCTTAAGTCACGTAGTCTGAGGGAGGCAGAGATGGAATTTGAACTCAAGCAGTTAGGTACCTCTATCCACACTCTTAACCTCCATACACTATGCTGTCATCTCGAGAGCTCAATGAATGTTGTTGCTGTTGTTTTAATTTGAGTATGACTTTTAGATCTTGCCCCTGCATGAAGAGTCTTATAAAAGATGTTCTTTCAAGCACATTCAGTGATATTCATAAGAATACCTTAGGTAAATACATTTTTCCCCATCTCTTTGCATTTATTTATTTCCACTTGGTTATAAGCAGGGTTTCATGCTTTGAATATAAAAACATACAATATGACAGGAAAAAAAAGAACTTTGGCTTAGAAAGGGACTACATTTTTCATTTAATAACAAATTTAACTAAAGTTCTTCCATGGGCTCTCAAAGGGAGATGTGTGTGATGTCTTGGAATATGCTATCAATGACACAACAGTACAAAAACAGTGGCAAGTAGTGATTGAACTTTTCTTATAGCATCTGTCAACCAAACCCTCCAGCAAAGTGCCAAACACAGTACTGTATGAACAATTCTGTGAGAGGCTAAATCATAGCTGAGTGTTGTGCAGCCTTGTAACCCAGCTTGAAGCATCTAGCAGCAATTCTTCTCAAGTTCCAAATGTAATTATAAAGTAGTATGATTTATTTTTTAATAAGGACATTGGAATTGTACATCCAAATGAGTGCTATCATTCCAAGTCATCACCTTTGGGAGGTTGTGAATCTGTGCTAATGATGCAACTGTGGCTCAAAACTCTTTCTGAAAATATGCATTCAGTGCCAGCTTAAGGAATCAAACAAAGTCCATGGTTTTGATTTTTTATAGTCCTAAATTGTGACATTCAATTCTGTCCCCAGTCATCTGACCCACCATACTCATCTCACCCAAAGATTTATAAAATATCTTTTGCTGTTTCAAAATATAAAGGCATCCTTAAAGAAGGTAGGCTTGCTGTCAATAAAGATGATCAAAATAACTTGATTGGAATTTCAAGGTGCCAATATATAACATCCCTATCTTCCACTGCTGAATTTGGAAGCAGCTAAGCGACAGATGTAGGAGTTCCATAGTTAGAAAGCAACTTACCACATTAGCAGTGTTAATGCTGATTGAAACATCTGACTTGAGATCTCTGGAAATGTGTTGCCTTGGTGATCTCTCAACCCTGGTATGAGACAGATGATCCACCCAATCCATGACTGATGGGGCAGAAGCAGATGTCTGGTGCAGGGGCAGGTTCCTCGCCTGAGGTGACCAGAACTGTATGCACATCTTGGGCTGCCCTGCAGTAATGGAGGGAGGAGAGAGAAGTATAGGAAGACAGTCCCCAGGGCCTTCAGGTTTGTATTAGATTCATTACAGCTAAATGAGAAACATGGGCCAATAAATGGCACCTAACAAACAAGGAATTCATCCCTGCTCCTGGGACACTGAGACACTGCACTGAGGTAAGCAGCCAGCACTTTGATGTTGATGTTGCCTCATGGAAACATGAGGCTAAGGGAAAGGAAGGGAACCCCTAAATAATATCTCTAAGAGTGTGAATGCAGAGAGGTTGTGAGAAAATGCTCCAGTTCTAGAATGAATACAGACACTCTGAAGGTGACCATTCTAAAGGGAATAAATTTATCTGGTTGAAGAGAGTTTAGCATTTTAGTAAAGTGATAATTGCAATGGCTTTATATAATCCGTTTTCAAAATCTAATACATTGTACATGTATACCATAGGTATGAAAGAAAGTCATGTGCAAAGCTTGCAAGTTAATTGGGCTGCAGTTTTGCAGGACCTAAAATGATACTCCAGCAGTGAGGGGTTCTGATCACCAGAAAAGAGTCTCAGGTGTTCATCCTCAGACATTAGCTGGGCTAATCACATCAGGGCACAAGACCATGACTCTAGAATGTGTCAGAAATGCACAGAGAGATTCCCTAGTCATTGGTGAAATCAATGCTTGCAGGCCTAAAAATGTTTGTTTTTAACCCCATGGACAAGGTTATTGCACATGATGTAATTATTTATGAACATTCAAAATACAATGATTAAGTAAAGGTATAAAGAGAGGAAGAAAAAATGAGAAATTATGAGAAAAGGCACCATTTCTCTTGTATAAAAGTTTTTAATGCATCCCAAATGGATAAACACATTTGATAACTCCAGCAAATATTTATCTATACCAATATACAGTAAATAGAAAAATGTAATTCTTGAATTGGATATTATTTAATAAAACTATAAAATTAAGTAAATGGTATATGTGTTCTAAATTGACTTCTGGCAGTTTATTTAAGATATCTCCTAGTGTTAACAAATATTATAGTATTTCTGAGTATTTGAAGACCGGTTTACTGATCACCTTCTAACTATTTCCAGTCCCTCTATCCAACCCCTGTATCCCTCTATTTTTAACCCCATTCTACTGTTTCCATCTAATCACACCTATATGAGCTCCTTTCCACTTCTAATTTAATCATTTACAGGCAGGTATGGTGTTGTACTCTTTAGGTTATATAAACCTGACTCAGAAACAGGTACTTCTTTTAGTGAGATTATAATCTAGAAAGGGAAAAAGGATAAATTCCTCTGACCTAAGCAGAGTGTAGTCAATACTATGGATCAAAACAGAAAATGTGCTGTAGAACTTCAGAGATGAAAGCGGTTATTTCTATCTGGCAATATCAAGGAGGATTTCATGGAAGAAGTAACGTTGAAGCCAGATCTTGAATGGGTAAGGCCTGAGCATGAAGCGATGGGGAGAGGGAGGCACAGCCAGCAGAAGGCACTCAGGTTGGGAAATAGAAACCTGTAGGACATTCCCTAAGATTAGGCAGTAATTGGTTTGCCAAAGGGTAAAATGAGAAATAAAATTGGAAAGAGTGTAGGGTCAGGTTTTAGATGATGTCAAACGCTTAATAAGTAACCAGAATTAATAGCAATCTAGCACCATCAGATAGGAGACCAGACCTGTGTGGTCAGACCAGATCTGTGGCCCAGGTAGAATAATCAAGCATCAATAAGAAAAATGCATAGAGTATCAAAAGGCTGAAGGTGAAGGGGAAACTTTGGAGGCTGTTGCAAATGTCAGGTTAGAGATAATATTCTTGGGTTTACTCAGAACTCTTTTTCTCCACTTATGGGTTGCTTCACCCAACACATGATAACCCAGCACAGAATTCTTCTCTGACTCAACTAGTTTGTGTCTCTCCTTTAACGTAAGTCAGATCTTCACTGGCTTCAATGTAATCAGCCATCTGTAGATTGAGATCCCCCGCCATCCAACACACATGTGTGCACGCACATCCATGTACGTGTGCACATAACCAGTTTTCTTCTGGACCTATGGATGTCTCCAAGAAAAGAGGCAAGCAATTATTCTGTTAAAGCATGACTTGAACCAGACTTATGTTCTCTGTTTTAATCTTTACAAATTGCAAAGTTTATCTCTCACCGTTTTTTCTTGTCTTGTGCCCCTACTATTCTCTGTTTTTGAAACTCATGACATATGCAAGTTACATAGAATGCCAAGTATAGGTCAGAAGCTATCCTTATGAAAAACAAGATAGAGTCTGCTGTTTAATACAAGGTAGTTTAGTATTTCAAATAACACATTTCAATTTTGTAGTGGAGAGACAATATGAAATGACTCTTGAATCTCTTATTTCTACTCAAAAAATTTGATCCTAACCAAAGTGTCCAATTCTAGTTTTCTTGAAGGAAAAACCAGGCCTATTCATCTTCATATTTCCAGTGTCTGGCACAGGCCTGGTACACAGTAGGTACCCTCGAAACACTGGCTGAATGAATGGATGGATAAATGAATGATTGTTTTCCATTATATTTTATAACATTATAAAAATAGCATTTTGTTGAACTGTTTATACTTTGGCTTGGGCCATAGAATCTTTCCAATTATGTCTGTTTTATTCCCTTATTATTATCTTGAACCATCTATTCACTCCTTTCCTTTGCTTTCCTCTCTCCCTCAATTTTCCACTTCCCCTTTAAAGAGCATGATGAATATTAATTATGTTTTAATATACAAAAATAGCACCCTCATTGCCTTTGACTTTTCTTTGACTTGTCCTTACTCTTTTCCATGTCTCTTTTGATTTCCCATTATTTTATGTGAAGTTAAATCTATGAGCCCCCTTTTCTTATTTTATCTTCTCTCTTCTTGCCTTTGCAGCTGCCTTTTCTTTCACTTTGCTTTAACTATTTTTTTTCTCATTGTCTTCAAATTGTTTATGGTCATATCCATCACTTTATACAGGTAACATCTAAATGCAAATATTCTCCCAGAAAAATTACAGGGTGGCAGAGGAAAATAATGCTTTGAAATAAACACTGTATATTCAATTGGCTTCTGAATCGGCTACAGCAAAACAAATGCCCAATAGCAGTCCTTAGAGAGACAAGATTAGTATGCTTTGAAATTAGAAGTTATCTTTTTCTTTTTCTCTAACTTCCCTTTCCTTTTTTTTTCTTTTATGATATCATAAAGGATTCTTGCAAATGAAGGAGATTTTAGTTGAAACTTTTGGCTTCTTATCACGGAGTGCATGTGTGTCTTTAGACACACAGATAAAGAAATGGAATCTGGGAGGGGGGGAAACATCAATTTAACTTGCACATAAGTCATTTTAGACCAAAGAAATGAAGATTTTCTATGCCATCCAGTCATTTTGTCATGTATGTGACTCATAAAAACATTCTTAAAGGGTTCAAAACAATGAGAATCATCAACTGTACTTGACTAAGGTAAACTTCTGGTTAATGATGGAGCCGGTATTGTCTAAAGTCGGATCGGAGTCTACCTATGGAAAGAGCACAGGTTTAGAGGCACCAAACTAATTTAAATGTCATTTTGGCATTTACTAGCTCTGTGGCTTTGGGCAAGATGTAACCTGTTTGAGCCCCCAAAACAGGGTGAATTCTAATGACCTCAAAGGGTTTATGAGAGTGAAATTAAGCATTGCCTACAAAGAACTTATGAGAGTATCTAACACTTTTTGGAACTATAACTTGTAAAGTCGCACCACTACTATTATTGATAATAATATATATGTAATAACTATAAACACTCACTCTTCTTGAATATGCAGTGACATTTCTCACATTCTTGCCTTTGCACATGCAGCTTTCTTTTCCTAAATTGCTCTCCCCTGAGTTCATCATTTAACATAGTGAACTTTTATTCATCCTTCAAAACCCATCTGTTCATAAATGATATCTTCAGGAAGTTTGCCCTGACCTACTTGAGGAGAACTGATGACTTCACTCATTGAATCATTCAACCAATATTTACCCAGTGCCTTCTGTGTCCACACACTATTCTAGCAAATAAGGAAATAGTTGTGAACAAAACATTTAAAAAATTCCCTGCCTCATGGAGCTTACATTCCAGTAGGGGACATGAAAAATAATCAAAATAAGTAAGTGAAATGTAGAGAATGAAAGATAGTTATCAGTGCTATGGAGAAAATAAAGCAGGAAAGAGTACAGGATGCTAAGGCTGGGGGGAGGGGTAGTTTCAATTGAAACAGGTTGGTTGGCAAAGACGTATGAACAAAGATGTGAAGGAGGAGAAAGAATGAACCACTTGGAAACTAGGGGAAGAATGCTCCAGAGAGAGAAACAGTAAATGCAAAGTCTCTGGAGAGCTACTTTTTCTTTATGTTACCTCTGTCCCATATCTAATTCCATAAGTACATTGATTAAAATATTTTGTAATTCTCGATTATTAAAATTGTAATTAAATATATTTTATATTATATAAAGTATATATTTTAAAATTATGTATTTAAGTGTCTGAGGCTATGAGGCCAAGGATTGTGTCTTATGGATCTCCGTATTCTTATTATGTGGTATAGGATCTGGTATTCACCAGGTGTTCAAAAATGCCCATTCAATTAAACTTAATAATGATGCTAATCTTCCTTCACAGAGCGGGTTCAGCGTTTCAACTGCCGACCGATCAGGTCAGGAAGTTTTGTCATGAGGTGGTATTTTGCTATTGGTTACAAAGCAGTGGACATATTTCTTTGGGTTCTCTTGCATTTTCCTGGATATGCAAGGATATCTGGGATGCAATGGCAGCAGTTGGCGTTGTACAATAGAATAGACAATTGGTAGATTTTAGCTTGTTTTGGTAGCAGTTCTCACTAGTTTTGCTGTTTGCAGTAATTAAGTGGGAGGCATGGCTTCTTAAGGATGGAAGGGACCTAGTAGCAGCTAGTTCAGGTGTCATGAACTCCCACGCCTTACAGAGTCAGGTAGGTGGTGTAGAGTAATGGGATTCTGGCTAATGGAGAGCGACACGTTGTTTAAACATGTGAACTGTACATAAAATCCAGACATTTGGCCTCAAGCTTAAATGAAGGCTGAGTATGTTTAAGGTGTTCTGAAGCAGCTGTAAATCTGTATGTTGTGTAAAAACTCTTAATTTTTCAGTGTTGGCAACATATTTAATTTAAAAAATTATATACATATATATGCCAAAACAAAATGCCAAACAAAACATGCCTGGGTCCTGAATCCAGTCATTTATAGTCTTATATTTAGTTAAACTCTCCCGTTTTATTGGTAGGGAAAATGAGATGTAGAAAAACCAAATGCCTTGTCCAGTCACAGAGCTCAGGCAGGGGCGGGGGCAGGACTGGAAGCTCCCCAAATCCAGGCAATAGTGGACATTATTTCATGTCCTCAAATGCAGATCATGTCTCCTTGTTTTAAAATAAACATGCAGCTCTGATGTTCAAATGCATTCATAAACCTCATATATCCTTTTGCTTTCAGTTTGTTTGAAGGCTTAGTGTAGAAACAGTTTCTGTTACATCAAAGATCAAAACATCGGGATTTGGAACATTATGTGCTCATTAGAGTTAGTGTCAAACCTATCTCCCAGGCTCATACCTACCTGCCCTTGAAGGGAACACATCTCATCAACTATTTATGGAAGACCCCAGGGGCTTCCCCTTGAGAGAAGCTGAACTTGTAATTTTCACCACTGCATGGCAACTGCCACACTTCCTCCACCTCTGCCTCTGCTCTCAAACAACCCTTTAATAGTCACTGGTATTAACACTGATGTAAGTTTGACCTAACAAATTCATGATTCTTAAATTGGCTCCCTTAATTTTGCTTGAGGCCAATGTCTCTACACTAACAGCACACTATGGAAAAAGGGAGAATTCGGTCCCACTCACACATTCTGTCATGCCATTTTTTGTTATGCTGATACCAAGAAAATCTTTGTTGCCTTTCCAATGTTCCAGAAAACTGTGTGTGTGTATTTGTGTGTGTATGCATGTGTGTGTAACACAGAGAGAGATTGATCTTTCAGTTTTAATTTATAGACATTATCAGAGGATAATTTACTGATATGAGAAAATAATAATGATACAATAATAATTAAATATTTTTTTGTAATTTCAGTTTTCATAATCTGAAAACATTTATTAGAAGTTAATTGTTTAATTAATTAATGCATTTCTTTGTCCATTTTTTTAAGAATTAGGTTTTGTGCAATATAATTTACATTACTAAAAGTTACCCTCTTAAGTAGACAGTTTGATGAGTTTTGACAGATGTAAACAATCTATAACTACAATCATAATCAAGATATGGAACAATTTCTTCCCCCCAAAGGTTTCCTTGAAACCTTTTTCAGTCTATCTCTGCCTCTCACCTCAGACCCTGGCAACCAGTGATATATTTTGTATTCCTATAGTATTGTCTTTTCTAGAATGTCAAGTAAATGGGCTCATACAGTCATGGACTCCTATGTAGTCATTCACATATGCCTTTTTCCACATAACAAATGCTTTAGAAATTCCTCCACAATGTTGTATTATCAGTAGTTTGCTCCTACTGTTAAGTGGTATTCTATTGTATCACTATGCCACAATTTATTTATCCATTACCAGTTAATAGAAATTTGAATTGTTCCCAGTAGTTGGCTATTATGAATATCACTCTTATGTGCATTTGCATGCAAGTCTTGGGGAACAAGTGTTTTCATATCTCTTAGAGTAGGATTGCTGGATTGTATGACAAAGGTATGTATAACTTACAAGAAATGACCCCACTATTTTCCACCATGGTTGTATCATGTCCACCAGCAATGTATGTGACTTGGAATTGCTCCACAAATTTACCCACATTTGGTATTTTCAGTCTTTTAAATTTTAGATATTTGGGATGGTTAATTTTATGTCAAATTGATGAGGCCACAGTGCCCAGATATTTGGTCAAACATTATTGTGGGTGTTTCTGTGAGGGTGTTTTGAATGAGATTTACATTGAAAATGGTAGAATTTGAGTAAAGCAGATTTTTCTCCATGATGTGGGTGGGCCTCATCTAATCAGTTGAAGGCTGGGATAGACCAAAAGGCAGAACTGTACTGAGCAAAAAGGGGTTCTGCCAGGAGACTTTCTTCATCTGCAACATTAGCTCTTCTTGCTTTTCCAGCAGTGTGCCTTTGGACTTAAACTGCAACTTCTTCCTGAGTTTCAAGCCTGTTGTCTTCTTCCATCAGATTTTGGATTCATCAAGCCTCTGCAATTGCAAGACAAAATTTCTTAAAATAAATCTTTTTCTCTCTCTCTGTATACACATCTTATTGGTTCTGTTTATCTAGAGAACTCTAATACAATGTTGTGGTAGGCTTATGATGATATATTATTGTAGTTTTAATTTGAATTTCGCTGATGACTAGTGATGTTGAACATTTTTAATGTGCTCAGGGTCATTTGTATATCATCTTTTATGAAGTGACTCTTCAAATAATTATCCATGTATATTTTGGGAGCATGGAGACAGCAGGGTTGTTTGTCTTCCCATTAGTAACTTGCAAAAATTCTTTACATATTCTGGATACAATTCCTTTATATGATATGTTCCTTCCAATAATTTTCTCCCCCTGAGTGGCTTGTATTTTCATTTTCTTAATAGTGTCTTTAGGGGAACAGAAGTTTTAAATTTTGATGAAACCCAACAATCAATTTTCTTTTATCGTTCATATTTGTGTCCTATTTAAGGAATTTTTACTTATTCCAAGTTTGCAAAGACCTTCCCCTATATTTTCTTCTATGTAGTTTACAGTTTTAGCTCTTATATTTAGTTTATGATTCATTTAGAGATAATTTTTGTACATGTTGTAAGGTAAGGATTGAGATTCATTTGTGTGACATGGTTATTAAATTGTTCCAACGCTATTGTTGAAATCAGGCTATCTTTTCCCACTGAATTACTTTTCACTTTTCAGAAAAAAAGCAATTAATTGATATTTGTGGTTCTATGTATAAATTCTCTATTCTATTTCATTGATCTGTATTCCTCTTCTTATACCAATGATACTGTAAATTTAGAGTGAATCTTGAGGTCAGAGAGTATGACTCTTCCAAAATTTTTCATTTTCCAAATTATTCTGGCTATGATAGATCTTTTGTATTCCCATATAAATTTTATATTCAACATGTAATTTTTGCAAAAACATGTTGTGTTTATTCCTGAGATTATGTTAACCATGTAGATATATTTGGAAATAATTGATTTCTTAACAATAATTAATCTTCCAATTCATGAGCTCTGTATTTCTCTCCATTTCTCTACAATTTCTTTAATTTCTCTCAGCAATGATTTGAAGTTTTCAGTGTTCATATCTTGCACATATTTTGTTGAATTAATCCCTAAATGTTTTATGTCTTTAATGCTATTGTAAATGGTATTAAAATATTGATTTCCAAGTGTTCACTTATTGTGTGGAGAATTATAATTGACTTTTGAATATTGAGCCTCTCTTCTGCAACCCTACTAAACTCATGTATTAGTTTTAGTAGTTTTTAAATTTCTTAGGATTCTGTAAATAAATGATTTTGTTGTCTGCAAGTGGCAATAGTTTAAAACAATTCTTTGATTAATTCTTTCACCATTAAGTATAATGTTATATATAGCTTTCCTGTATATACTCTTTTTCAGGCCCAACAAATACTCTTGTATTCTTAGATCACTGTGAATTTTTTTCATGATGAAAGCTAAATTTTTTCAAGTGTTTTTTCTGCATTTATTAAGATGATCTTTTTTTTTTTTTAAAAAAAAGCATCTTTATTGGAGTATAATTGTTTTACAATGGTGTGTTAGTTTCTGCTGTATAACAAAGTGAATCAGCTATACATATACATATATCCCCATATCTCCTCCCTCTTGCGTCTCCCTCCCACCTTCCCTCTCCCACCCCTCTTGGTGGTCACAAAGCACCGAGCTGATCTCCCTGTGCTATGCTGCTGCTTCCCACTAGCTATCTATTTTACCTTTGGTAGTGTATATATGTCCATGCCACTCACTCACTTCGTCCCAGCTTACCCTTCACCCTCCCCGTATCCTCAAGTCCATTCTCTAGTAAGTCTGTGTCTTTATTCCTGTCTTGCCCCCAGGTTCTTCAGAACATTTTTTTATTCCATATACGTGTGTTAGCATACAGTATTTGTTTTTCTCTTTCTGACTTACTTCACTCTGTATGACAGACTCTAGGTCCATCCACCTCGCTACAAATAACTCAGTTTCATTTCTTTTTATGGCTGAGTAATATTCCATTGTGTATATGTGCCACATCTTCTTTATCCATTCATCTGTTGATGGACACTTGGGTTGCTTCCATGGCCTGACTATTGTAAATAGAGCTGCAATGAACATTTTGGTACATGGCTCTTTTTGAATTATGGTTTTCTCAGGGTATATGCCCAGTAGTGGGATTGCTGGGTTGTATGGTAGTTCTATTTTTAGTTTTTTAAGGAACCTCCATAATGTTCTCCATAGTGGCTGTATCAATTTACATTCCCACCAACAGTGCAAGAGGGTTCCCTTTTCTCCACACCCTCGCCAGCATTTATAAGATAATCATTTGTTTTTTCTTTTCTTGTTTGTCGATTTAATCATTTACATTGATTAAGTTTCAAATGTTGAACCAAACTTTCATCCTTAGCATAAACCTCACATGTTCATGATGTATTATCTTTTTTATGCATTGCTGGATTCAATTTGTTAATTTTTTGCTAATGATTGTTGTGTCTACATTCATAAGATATATTGATCTGTGTTATTTTGTTTGTTGGATAATTTTTATTTGCTTTTGGTATTAAGGTAATATTAACTTAATGAGGTGGGGAGTATTCCGTTTCTTCTATTTTCAGGAAGAGTTTGTGTCAAATTTGTAATATTTCTTCCTTAAATATTTGGAAGATTTCATTAATGAAGCCATCTAGGTTGGGAGTCTCCCCAACCCCTTTATACCTCTGATTGAAGGCTTTTAATTATAAATTTAATTTCTTTAATAGATATAGGGCTATTTATATTATCTATTTCCTTTGGAATGAACTTTGGTAATTTGAATCTTTCAAAGACTTTGTCTATCACATCTAAGTTGTTGAATAAACAAACAGTTGTCATAAAATTCTCTTATTACCCTATTAACATCTGTAGGATCGATAATGATGTCCTCTCTTTTATATCTGACCTTGGAAATTTATGTCTTCTCTTGCCTTTTTAAAATAATTTATTAATATAGCTAGAGGTTTATTAAGTATTAAACTTTTAAAAAAACAGCTTTTGGTTTTACTAATTGTTTTTCTATTATTTTTCTTTTTTCTATTTCATTGATATATTTATATTTTTAAAATTTAATTACTTTATTTATTTATTTTGGGCTGTGTTGAGTCTTCGTTCCTCTGTGAGGGCTTTCTCTAGTTGTGGCAAGTGGGGGCCACTCTTCATCGTGGTGTGCAGGCCTCCCACTATCGTGGCCTCTCTTGTTGTGGAGCACAAGCCCCAGATGCACAGGCTCAGTAGTTGTGGCTCATGGGCCTAGTTGCTCCGCAGCATGTGGGATCTTCCCAGACCAGGGCTCGAACCTGTGTCCCCTGCATTGGCAGGCAGATTCTCCACCACTGCCCCACCAGGAAAGCCTGGTATATTCATACTTTTATCTATATTATTTTCTTTCTTCCCCTTACTTTGGATTTAATTTGCTTTTCTTTTCATAGTTTCTTAAGATAGAAAATTACAGTATTGATTGCAAATTTTTCTTCTTTTTTTCATATAAACATTTCAGGCTGTAAAGTTCTCTTTGAGCACTGCTTTAGATGCATTCCCACAAAATTTGATATGTTTTCATTTTCATTCAGTTCAAAATATTTTTTAATGTTCATTGTTATTTTTTCTTCAAAATGCTTATGTGTTATTGGAAGTGTGTTGTTTATTTTTTAACCATTTATTTATTTTTTATTTTTATTATTATTATTTTTGTGTGTGTGGTATGCGGGCCTCTCACTGTTGTGGCCTCTCCGATTGTGGAGCACAGGCTCCGGACGTGCAGGCTCAGTGGCCATGGCTCACAGGCCTAGCCACTCCACGGCATGTGAGATTTTCCCAGACTGGGGCATGAACCCGTGTCCCCTGCATTGGCAGGCGGACTCTCAACCACTGCACCACCAGGGAAGCCCTAACCATTTATTTTTTTGAGACTTTCCTTGTATTTTTTCTGGTAATGATTTTTAGTTAATTCCATGTAGTCATAGAATATTTGTGTGTGTGTGTGATTTCAATTTATTTATACTGATTGATATTAGGTTTATTTTTTCAGAATATGGTCTATTTGAACCTCTATGGTCTATCTGAATGTCTATGGAATGTCTATTTACAGTGGAAAAGAATATGTATTCTGCTGTTACTGAGTGGCATGTCTTGTAAATGTTAATTAATTCAAGTAATTTCTTAGTATGGTTCAGAAATTTTATATCTTTACTCATTCTTTGTCTACTTATTCTTTCCAATACTGAAAGAAGAGTGTTGAAATTTCCAGCTACAATGGTTCATTTATCTATTTCTCCTTTCAGGCCTGTCTTGCATTATGTATGCTAAACACTCGATATATATACATATATATATATATATATTTTTGCATTTGAGCTTTTTCTTTTCTTTTTTAATTTTAAATTTTATTTTATTTATTTTTTTATACAGCATGTCCTTATTAGTCATCAGTTTTATACACATCAGTGTATATATGTCAATCCCAATCTCCCAATTCATCACACCACCACTCCCATCATCCCGCGGCTTTCCCCCCTTGGTGTCCATATGTTTGTTCTCTACATCTGTGTCTCAATTTCTGCCCTGTAAGCCAGTTCATCTGTACCATTTTTCTAGGTTCCACATATATGCATTAATATACAATATTTGTTTTTCTCTTTCTGACTTACTTCACTCTTTATGACAGTCTCTAGATCCAGCCATGTCTCAACTCAATATATTTTATATTTTTTATTCTTTAAAATAATTCTTTGTGTAAGGCCACTATTGTGAAAAGTATTATCATTACCTCCTCTTTGCAGGTAAGAAAACATACAGATGGAAAGGTTTTATAACTTGCCAAAATAGCATACAGCATTTAAGTGGTCTAGCTAGGATTTGAATCCAGACATTTTGACTCCAGAACTTATTTATACAGTAAAATATTAAGTAAAATTAGAAAGCTAAATAACTATGTTAATTGTTTAAAAGAGAACAAGATAGAGCTAGGAAGCCAGTATTGGATATCTCTCTGTGATAGATTATGGGTGATTTACTTCTTCATTTTATAGTTCTGTATTTTATAAGGTTTCTACAATGAGCATATACAACTGTTACAAAAAGAAAATGTAATTAAATCATTATTTTATTTGTTTTTATTTTCTGGAATCATTATAAAGAAGGCAAGCCATTGGATTTTAGTAAATTACCATGATATTTATTTGCCCAGTAATTTGCCATAATCCATTTAACTATATCCTTAATTTTCTTTTTAAAATTCATCTAATTTTGCTATAAATAATGCTGTGCTAAATACTATTGCATATAGCATTTAACTATATTTCTGATTATTTCCTTGGTATAAGTTCCTAGGAATGTATTACTGGCTCAACTATACAAACAGTACTATAGTGTTTTTAAGTTTATTGAGCCACATCAGAGAGTAGATACACAGAATAATTTCCTATCTCAAACACCAGAAGTTACACTGTTTTCATAGTTTAAAGTAAAGGACCTACACAGGTGGACTAGGAGAAAAAAATATAGATTCTGAGATCTCATTATCTCTTAAATATTTAACTAATAACCATGCTTTGAGAATGTGATTTTATACAATTACCTAAAATATTTTCTTACAACATTTGATATCTACAATGACGTAGGGTTAGATGAAATTATTCTTAAAGTAGATTAAAAAAGAGGCTATACATAGTAGTGATCTCTCTAATTTCCTTGAGCCTTGAGGGCAAGTGGGCAAGGGCTTGTGAACATCATAAGAAATAAAAGAAAACAAACAGTACGTAGTCTGTGAAAACAAGATTGGAGATTCCTATGCTCATAAGGTGTTCAAAACATTCAAATCAGTGTCACTTATTGCATTGCGTGTGGATTAATCCAATGTTCCTGAGATTTCTTCAGATTTTCTCTTTAATTTATGCAGTTTTTATTCTTTTTTTAAACTTAAGTATAGTTGATTTACAACGTTGGGCCCATCTCTGCTGTACAGCAAAGTGACTCAGTTATACACATATTACTTTCATTTTTTTATATTCTTTTTCAGTATGATTTATCCCAGGAAATTGGATATAGTTCCCTGTGCTATACAGTAAGACCTTGTTGTTCATCCAGTCTAAATGTAATAGTTTGTATCTACCAACCCCAAACTCCCAGTCCATCCCCCTCTCTCTGCTCCCCTCCCCATGAGAGGTTGTGAGATCAATCACAAGTCTGACCTCTATGTCTGTGAGTCCATTTCTGTTTTGTAGATAAGTTTATTTGTGTCATATATTAGATTACACATATAAGTGATATCATATGTTATTTGCCTTCCTCTTTCTGATTTACTTCACTTAGTATGATAAGCTCTAGTTGCATCCATGTTGTTGTAAATGGCATTATTTTGTTCTTTTTTATTGCTGAGTAGTATTCCATTGTATACATGTACCACATATTCTTTATCCATTCATCTGTCAATGGACATTTAAGTTGTTTCCATGTTTTGGCTATTGTGAATAGTGCTGCTATGAAAGAAAGCCTCATATTTCTTATTCCACATTTATTCTTTTTAGTAAGGAGGCTTATGTTATCCTATTTGTTAAAGAATAGTTGAAGAATTAGCAGAAAACAATTTTCTAATTGTTCTGTCACCCAAACAAATGCATTCAAGTTTTGCCATATTTTCTTCCACCTCTCTTTATGCCTTACCCACCCTCCGCCCCTGGCCAGGTGGCATCTGTTTGGTTTTCACAGGGTTGTAATGACATTTATCTGTATTTCTGAATCTGACTCTAAAACAGAGAAATGTTAAATGTCTACTTTCTTTCATTATAAATACTCTTATGATGAAAGATAATGAATCAAAACAAAATTCTTTTCATTTGACTTTTTCTTTCCAGATGGTATTGCGAAATATCATCAGTGCCTCAATATTCTTGGAGATTCATTACTGGGACCAATTCAGTCAAATTTATTCAATAAATTGATGTTCCTTCTTAGCTTTGTGGTGAGCAGGTTAGTTTTTAAACTAGTGGATATTCTTACAGGAAAATCCACAACCTTTTTATACTCAAATTTATTCACTATTCAGCTGTTAATTTTGTTCAACTTTTAGTTGGCTGATAAATACATGATGTCTTAGCTCAGGCTGCTATAACAAAATACTGTTGACTGGATGGCTTAAACAACAGATATTTATTTCTCACCGTTCTGGAGGCCTGTAAGTATGAGATTAGGGTGCTGGTATGGTGGAAATCTAGTGAGAACTCTCTTGTTTTGCAGACAGTTGCCTTCTTGCTGTATCTTCACAAGGCAGAAAGAGGAAAGAGAAAGTAAGCTCTGTGATCTCCTCTTATGAGGGAACTAATCTCATCATGAGGACTCCACCCTCATGACTTCTTCTAAACCTAATTATCTCCCAAAGTCCCCCCTTCCAAATAGCATCACATTCACGGTTAGGCCTTCAAGATATGATTTTTGGAAGGACACAAACATTCAGTGCATAACACACACATATATGAAGATATACATATATATATATAGAGAGAAAAATATATATGAAGATATACCAATAGACAGATGAAGATACAACAACAAAGAAACCTATATATACATAATGTATCTATTTATATATTTCAAAAATGCATACATGTGTATATCTATACCTTCATATATATCGTCACATATATATCAGCCAACCAAAAGTTGGAGCACACACACACACAGTCATATGTAAATACAAATGTAATGGTTTCTGAGTTTTCATATAACTAAGAATGTATTTTTCTTTCAAGCATGAAAGGGAATGTGGTAGAAAACTTCTTGTAAAAACCCTTCTCCTGTAGCCCTGTAAGAGTTGCCACATTGTTGTCAGACTTTCACTGTTTTAGATGAGAAGCTGGAGGTTAATTATTTTTAATAAGTAAATTTAGTTTTGGTTCCTATATAAATAACTGCCCACCATTTTTTCTATGTAGGACATTTAAAAAAATAATTGTAATACAAAATTCCTGCTGGACTGTAATACAAAAATTTTGCCAAAGCAGATATGCTTAGTCTTTTCATTTGTTTTGCCAGTAACTTGATAAGCCTATCACCGTTGTATTACTTTTCTATTGCTGAATAACTAATGACAAACTTAGCATCTTAATACAATACCCATTTATTATCTCACAGTTTCTGTGGGTCAGGAGTCTGTACACAGCTTGATTGTGTCCTATCTTACGGGTTCACTAGGCTACGTCTAGTGTTGACTGCTTCCAACTCATTCAAGCTGTTGGCAGAATCCATTTTCCCACAGTGGGATGACTAAATGCTCTGGATTTTTGCTGCTTGTAGGTTGCAGGTTACCCCCAGCTCCTAGAAGATTTCTGGTTCCATAGGCCCTCTCACAACATGGCAGTTTTCTTCTTAAAACCAGCACAGAGAATCTCTCTTTATCTGCAAAAACAGGATTTTATAATATGAGGTGTAATCACGAGAGTGACATTTCATCACCTTTGCCACTTTCTTTTGGTTAGAAGTAAGTGATAGTTTTTGCAGGTACTCAAGGAAGAGGAGTATAGAAGAGCCACTTTAGGGTGTGTCCACCACAAACCCACTTAGGAAATATTTTCTTTAAGTCTAATGATTGGTTCTCCAAATATTTCATTTTCTTCCTTAGCAACAATAGTAATTCATAGTTTTCTTAGACTGGGATTCTGTATTTTTAAGGACCTTTTAGATGCTAGTGACAGAAATTCAGTTCTAACCAGTTTAAGCAAAAACATGAGTTTAATGTAAGGATCCTGGGCTACGTTAAGGACCACAGGCTAGGCAGAGTTGAAGAGAGCAATGGAAAAGTAAAGAAGTAGCAGGAACAATGGAAGTGAGGAAAGTCGTTCTTTCAGTGGTTCTTGTCTCATCTCTGCCTTGCTCTAAATGTTGCCTGTCTGTTTCTCTCTCTTGCTACACACTGGCTTTCTTTGCCTCAGTTCTCAGGCTAGACAACAAAGGAATAAATGAATGAGCAACCATAATGTCATTGGAACACTGTTGGTAATGACTAGTGTCCAGCAACTGTGATCTACTCTTTTGTTCTCTTATTAGTGTTAGTTTTATTATTGTTGTACCTTACATATTCTGTTCCACCTGGGGAGAAGCTCCATTGCTAAGTAAGGCTGGAGAGGCAGTCTCATAGTTCTTCAGGAGAATTTCAACTTTCTCTCCTTTTCAGAAAATTTTATTGTTTGCCTTTTTCTTGTGCATTCTCTAAGATCTCAAATCTTTCTTCTCTATCACCCATTCTATTTTCTACTATATCAGTTATATTATTCACTCATTTCAATGCAGAATTTCTGTAATTAACTCTATCCTTCTTTCTCCCCAGACTTTCTTTTCCAGCTGTTTCCCCTTTCTTCACATGCTATTGGTCTTTCTATCACAGTTTATTCTCTCCTATGGCTTTCTGCTTTGCTTACATAGAGGCCATACTGTTTATATACTTGTAAGAATACAAAACATTTTCCAAAACTTGTTTCTAGCTATTATAATACATAGTTTTCAGAGATATGTTTCTTCTCTGTGCTCTTAAGAAGAAATTGTTTTGTTTCTTAATTTCAAAATACCCCACCTCCATGAGGTTGTGATTTTATGTTGAGTTCTCTTATGTAATGAAGATAGACCTTTCACAACAGGTACATAAAAGATGCTGCTGTATCCCTTCACTACTCTATCTCTGGGCTGTCTACTAGCTTCCTACTATAAGCATCTGGGATTCTGCACCTGAGGCTTCTCCAATATGCTTGGGTACAGAAATGCCAGAGAACTGGCATCCCTGAGGGTAGTGCTCATGGGGGTAGCCCAAGGTGGAATGGGAGTTGCCCAGCTTCTTAAATTCTCAGTTGGGACAACTTTAAGGCATGCTCTAAGCTCTTTCCCAGAGGTCTGCAGTGGGTCTGAGCACCAGTTTCTCATAGCAAAACTTGCTTGTTAATGCATTTGTATTGGTTGCCTTCCCTTTTGTTCATTACTTCTTCATTTCCTGATGGATGTTTCTTGGGACCTCCTCCCATATAATCTACTTGCACCCCAACCTTATCTCAGGCTCTTCTTCTAGGGGAGCCCATCTTAATTCAAGTCATCTGTCAACAAATCAGGTGAATAATTTCTTCTTGGGTGCTAATTAGATCATTGTTTTGGATTTAGAGCTGGAGAGCAAAGTGAGGCACATTGTTCACAATCTCAAACAGATTTTCATTTGGCTCTACATTGGTCAATTACTGCTCCCTGCCAGGGAACAAACAAAAGTCAGGAAAGTTGTTCCACCAAATGTACTCTGTTTTCCCCATCTTTGCCTCATTCACAGTCCTTTACTTGTAGGGCTTATAAGTTGTAGTGCACTGAACCCTTTGTCTTCATGTTTCCTCTAGTTATTTTCTGAAAGTCTCCATCTAGGATTAGATACAGAACAAGATGTTGTTTAAGTTGGAATAACACTCTATCCAAAAGAGCAGAATCTACAGAGAGATGGTCTGAGACCCAGTATTTTTTTGTTTTTTTTTAATGAATAATTTTTTTTGGTTGTGTTGGGTCTTCGTTTCTGTGTGAGGGCTTTCTCTAGTTGCGGCGAGCGGGGGCCACTCTCCATCGCAGTGCGCAGGCCTCTCGCTGTCACGGCCTCTCTTGTTGCAGAGCACAGGCTCCAGACGCGCAGGCTCAGTAGTTGTGGCTTATGGGCCCAGTTGCTCCGTGGCATGTGGGATCTTCCCAGACCAGGGCTCAAACCGGTGCCCCCTGCATTGGCAGGCGGATTCTCAAACACTGCACTACCAGGGAAGCCCCAAGACCCAGTTTTTGAATGCATTCAATTCTTTATGAAAATGCTGTGTTCTGAATTTGCTGTGGTCAAGAGGAAAGACATCAATTCTGCTCCAAAGAAATGCACAATCTAGCATTGCTTAATATGTAGTCCATAGACCAGCTGCTTCAAAACGATTTGGGGAACAGATTCCTGGCCCTCATCTCAGAGCTACTAACCCATAATTTCAGAAACCTGGGTACTTCTTGTGAATTCTAAAGTTTGTTAAATGACTGATCTAGTGGTTAGTGTAGACTTTTTATTTAATTAAGAGAAACTCAGAGTAAGAGAAAAATGATCTTCTAAGCAAATCATTTTTTGATTCATTTTCAACTAATGTTAAGTCATTTAAATTCAGTGTTTTAATTAAAAAGAGTACCTATCTCCATTCTCCACCCATCTTCTTTGAAGAGACCATTTTGGTGTTGATTTTTCTGTTGGTGTAATTCTGCAGCAATATATTCTCATGTAGCTTCTAAAAATGGTGTGTGGGAAACATTTCCTGAGTCCTTGCTTGAAAATATTTTACTTCCAAATTTTATGGATAATTTGGCTGGGTATAATACTCGAGGGTGAAAATAATTTTTTTCTTAGTATATTTCTGGCACCATTCTATTGCCTTCTAGCATATAGTGTTGCTGGAAAAATATCAGTCTGATTTTTCTTATTTTTGTATGATCAGTTTTGTCTCTCTAAGAACTTTCAGAATCTTTCTTTTATCTTTGGGGTCTTAAAATTTTACAGATTTTAAAATTTGGTGTGGTTTTCTCTTTACTTATTGTGCTGGTACTCAGTAGGTTGTTTAATCTTAATGCCCTACATTCTTTTGTGTCTCTGGGGAAATGTCTGTCTCTTATTGCTCCAATAATTTATCTATTTATGTCTTTTTAAAAACTTTTATTTTGGATGTTGAAACATCTATATTGGTATTCTATATATCATACGTTTGATTATGTGTTATCTCTCTCTTATCCTTTGTTTCTCTCTACAGTCTGGGGATTTCTGAATTTTATTGGTCATTCTTTATATAGATTTTTTTTTTTATTTTGGCTTTTTCTTCTTCATGCTGCTTCTTTGGAAATTTTTGATTTTTAATTCATATTTTTAAAAAGCCCTGTTAATCCATGTGCATTTATTTTTCTTCTGTTGTATAGTTTGTATTCCCATTGACCTTACTGATAATATTAATTCTTCCAAGAGTCTAACAATAAGTTGACTTTAGTTTTAGATTTTGGTGATGTTGTGAGACTGTTTTATATCTCTATTTGGAAATTTTCCTAAGAAACTTGGAGTGCCTACATCAAGAGCCACTAGTCATATGCCAATTAAAACCAGAATCAGATCCTGTGTTTTTCAAATTAAGTTTACAAACTTGGCTCTTAAATTAATAAACTATGTAATAACATTGGCAGTGTATCAATTCCTCCCAACTTGTGTTAAGTATTCCCTCACTTGTAATTTCCTCATCCACATATTGGCCCTAATTGAAAAAATTTCTACCTAACAAATGTGATGGATTCATACTTCCAAGCCATTATTTGCACATCTTGGGGGGTATTTTAAGTCAGAGGCTTAAAGCCAAGTAGTTTTAATGACCTGAAAAGGAACTTATCCTGAGGTAATTTATCAAATGTATGTATGTGTTTTTTAATCTGTTTTTGTCCACTGGAATCCTTAAATAGAAGAGAAACCATCCAAGACAGGTATTTTCAGGCTAGAATACCATGGCGTGCATCTGCCTAATAAAGTTGTTGTTGAAGCCCTTCCTGTTGACTTTTAACCTCGGGGTCTGTGTAAATTCCCTCATTCATTAAGCAGTTGATTCCATTAGCAGCAGGCTGTGTCTGGGATCCTGGGGACCTTGCGCCTGGCCTGCTTTATTCCTGACAAATCATCTGATTTTATTGATAGCCACCTGGAAAATTACATTTAAGGCAGGGGGCTCAAGCACACAACTTAGAACCCACTCCTCCAAAAGAAGCAGCAAGAGGCAACCTACCCTGGTCACCTCTGCAGCCAGTCCATAGAAATAGGCATTTCTGAAGGAATGACTCAATATTACTCTGCCACGTTCACTTTGCTATTTCATCCTCTAAGGGGTATTTTAAATGAGGCAAGTTTCTCTTCCAGTTTGCATTGCAGAAGGGGAAAGGACAGCTCCCAGCCTGCCATCAGAAGCCTTCAGCAGCCCCTTGACTGGAGTCCCTTGTCAACTCCTATATTATTCTGTCCCCCAGGCCTCACATGATGCTTGTGGGATGGTGCCTAGCAGTTCTGGAATAGCAATGCTTCTGACCCCACAGCAAGTCTTCTTTCTGGCTGCCACATTAGATCAAAAACTGTGTGGGATTATCCCTTCAGGAGGCAGTTCTCCTTTTTCAGTTGTTAGCAGGTGTTTCTGAACAGATTCACACTCTCTGGGGAGATGGGAAGCGTGTCGGTGTCAGAGGGAGAGATTTGCTTTGGGTTAGCAGTGATGATGGCACACCTCCACACACTTCATGCAGCTCCCCGAGTTTCATCCAGAGCTCAAAAAAGGCAGAGGCAAAATTGAAGAAAATGTTTTCCTTCTGGGGCAGAAGGACCAGAAACCTCCTAATTACTACAGGAAAAGGAAGAGGCTTTGTCAATTATTTTTCCAAGAAGATGGAAAGCTTGAGGGCACTCCCTGAAGTTGAGTCAGGAAACTTATTTTGAACAGGAAAAAAAAAGATTGCACATAGTCTTAGAAATGAAACCATCTGTGACCCTGTTTCTTCAGATTTGAAAAGAATGGAGCTTGAGGTTTCTGTGGTTTTTTTAACAGCTTAGGTCTTAGGAGCTCAAGTCCTCAAAAGGGTGCTTCTCCGTAGCACTCTACAGTTGCATGTAACTGGTCATCACTGATTGGAGGGGGGATTGACTTAGTAAGAAATCAGAATGGTTAAATACTATCAAGAAATAATAGCTTTTGCACAGATTATGCAGCCTTACTGCTTTCAAGAGCAAGCAATTACTCGAACTAGACCAAATAAAGTATTGCAAAGCAGAGCTCTTCAGGAAACCTGTTTTAACATATAACTTTAAAATGGTTTATAATTCATGCAGCAAATAGCAGTAATAAATGGTGTGATAATTGTTTGCATGCCATGCCTCTTGGAAAGAGTTTGGAGTGGAGGAAATTATACTTTCTTTGTACTGGATGGACCTGGGTTTAAATTCCTTTCATACTACCTATTCATTGTGAGATTTTTAATCCACTTAGCTGCTTAAAGATGTGTTACTCACATCTCAGTCTGACAAAACTGCAGCTGTTATACATTACAGGGGTGTTAATAGGAGTAAATTTTTAAAAAGTACATCTACAATGGTTGAAAAGTTTTAAAACTGCAAGTTAGATTCTCATTGCACTTAGAATGAAAGCTAAACTCCATGCTAGGAGCAAAGGACCTTACATGCTCTAGCTCCTGCCTCCAATTCCAACTCATCCACTCCATTCACTCTTTGCTTAGCTCCCCGTCCTCCTCAGCTTAGTTGATTCCCACTGTATTCTTCTGACATCAGTATCAATGGTTTCTTCTTATATATAGTGCAATATTGTGATTTATAAGAAATATATACTTGGTCATTTAGATGATCAAAATATATTTCTCGGGCTTCCCTGGTGGCGCAGTGGTTGAGAGTCTGCCTGCCGATGCAGGGGACACGGGTTCGTGCCTCGGTCCGGGAAGATCCCACATGCCACGGAGCGGCTGGGCCTGTGAGCCATGGTCGCTGAGCCTGTGCTCCGCAACGGTAGAGGCCACAGCAGTGAGAGGCACGCGTACCGCTAAAAAAAAAAAAAAAAAAGCCTATCCTGGATTAGTTCCAGGGATGAAATTAAATATATATATATATATATATATATATATATATATATATTTTTTTTTTTTTTTTTTTTTTTTTTTCCTCATAGATATTTGGTCTTAGTCCACAGTTCTGGCTCATAAGTTCCCCAAACCCTTGGAAATTCCTTTGAAGAGAGTAATAAATGTGTCTTCTGTTATGTTAATGTAGTGACTTTGGGACTGTACTTAGGGCTGGGGGAATGATTGTCTAGAGAATCAGCTGTATGTTTTAGGATCTTCAGGAGGGGAAGGAGCTGGAGATAAAATCAATCATCAATAGCCAATGACTTAATCAATCCTACTTATGCAAATAGGCTTCCATAAAAACTCAAAAGGAGAGGGTTCAGAGAGTTTCCGGGTGAACATGTGGAGATTTGGGGAGAGCAGGCATGCTCTGAGAGGGCATGAAAGCTCTCTCTGCACACTTTCCCCATAGCTTACCCTATGTAGCTCTTCTATCTGGCTCTTCCTGAGTTATATCTTTTTACAATAAACTGGCAATCTAGTAAGTAAAATGTTTCTCTGAGTTCTGTGAGTTGCTCTAGCAGATTACTCAAACCCAAAGAGAGGTTGTGGGAACCTCTGGTTTATAGCCAGTGAGTTGGAAGCACAGGTAGCAATCTGGACTTGTGACTGTTGTCTGAAGTCCAAGGAGAGAATCTTTGGATTCTCTAATTTATAGCCTGTAGATCAGAAGCACAGGTGATAACTTGGACTTGCAACTGGCATCTGAAGTTGGGGTGGTTAGTCGTGTAAAAATGAGCCCTTATCCTGTGAGACGTAATGGCATCTCCAGGTAGATAATGGCAGAATTTACTTGGAGTGTAGGGCACCCAGCTGGGGTCCAAGCATTGCTTGTTGATATAGGGGAACCACGTCCCACTCACATGTATCTTGAAATTGGGGACCAGAATTCAAATTAGATACCTTCCCTTACCACCTGTCTCTATGTAATATGGGGTCCACAAGCACTACCTCATCAATTCATTCATTTAACCATATTTATTGAGCACCTACTACATACTGGGCATTGTTCTAATAGAACAGTACTAAACAATACTGTACTAACTAATACAGTACTAAACAATCCCCAGTAGGTCCTTGCTTTCATAGAACTTTCATTTGCTTGGGGGAGGCAGATAAAAAAACAAGCAAATAGTAGGATGATTTTACATAGTAAAAGGAACTATTAAGAGAACAAAATGAAGGAGGGAGCTGGTGTAGTTCAGGTAGTCAGTGTCTCCAATGAGGAAGTGATTTTGAGCTGAGACCCCAGCTCAAGCCAGAATCCTGTAACAAATAGGAGGTAAGTCCCCGTAAAAAGAGGAGCTTCCCATCCTGCTCTATGCTAAAGGAGCAGGAGGTTTTGTGAATAAAGTAAGCATGGCTAAAAATGCACTCCTGCAAGACAGACTTGAGCTGTCACATCACTCTTTCTCACCGAGTTCCCTGTCTTTAGCTGGGCAATAAAACTTTCCCAGGAAGTCATCGTGATGGCTGGGGGAAAGGACCTATAATGGGGTCCAAACTTATGAGGTTTTACTATACACCATCTCAAAAGGGGAACTTTTGAAAGCACAGAATTTGATGTGTGGCTGTTGTTCTTTTTCATTGTGAGGAAAGTTGCGTTCCCCTCTCCCCTTGCCTTGGATGCCTATGTCTCCAAGACAATCATTACAAGGCCAGCAGAAGGGTCCTCTTCACTGAATGTGCAGATGGGCTGTCCATGTGGTCTAACCCTGGTATCACTGCTTCTGGGTTCATATGGCATTTATTCAGTCAGAGCCATCCTCATTCTGACAGCTTCCAGCCAGTTGATCTGTCCACTGTGGCTATTTCTCCCTCCCTCCCTTAAAATTTCCCCCTCATCGCTTTAATATGTCTTCAGAGAGTTTCTTCTCTCCTCAGTGTGGTGCTGGGAGAGCACTTTTCTTGAGTTCTCACTTAAAGAGAATTATGAAGCACTGGAAAAAAGCTCTTCTGTTGATTAGGCTTTTTTCCTCCATTTTGGGGGAATCAAATTACTGAAATATAAATTTGATTTGAACAGTTCTTCAATATATTTTTTTCAACACTGACAGGAATTTTGCCTCTGCATTTTGATTATGCACATTTAAAAAGTGAACCAGAAAGACTCTTAACCACTAAAAGTATAAATTGCAAGAAGCAATCTAAATACAAACCAGCAAAAAGGATTATGATAAAATGTTTTTTTTGCATGTCTGATCCGTAAACACATTTAATGGCCCACTCAGAGGATGATGGTATTATTATTGCAAGTAACATTCTTGGAAGGTGAGTCCCAAATCAATTTTTAACTGTTCCAAAGATTTGAAAATTCTGTCAAATATGGTTTTAAAAATTGCAGCGCTCACATAGGCCTGTATTTTATATAAATAAAAAATTTGGAGAAAAAAAAAAAGAAAGACAGGGAAAGCCTTTATACTTTTGCTAATGGGCTAGGCATGCATAAGTCTAAAGAAATATTCACATATTTCATAAAAAACGTAATATGGTGTTGCTCCAGATTAGTGGTAGGTTTCAAAATTATTCTGTCTACTCTCACATTGTTCAGGAATAAAAGAATTATTTTCCTATGCCATTGCTCCTAACATATTCTAAAGACTCTCATCCTCTGGGTGGTACATTGGATGGGTTCCTTTCCACAGTTAGTTTGTGTAGAGCCCTGTATAAGTGTTAAAGCATAGACACATCACTCCAAGTGAGATGACCAACATGAGATGGACAGCTGAGGATGAAACTTGAAGGCAACTGAAAGATCCTTTAGATGATGACTCAGAATGCAGCCAGTTCCCTTGAACTGTGGTCTAATTCTCTTTCTGGCAAAACTCACTGTTTTTCAGTGTCATCTTTTCTTACCCGAGTGGCTCCTCTTTTCCACTTTTCTCCATTTTACAACATCTTAATATCTAGACATTGGGAGTGAGGGAAACCAGCTCTGCCAGAGTACATGGAAATCTTTCACCTCCCTTACATAGGCACCAACTGAACTTCATAGTGGAGTTTCTGGTTTTTGTGTCTCTGATTCTAATCTGTGGTACTCACATTTAGCTGTTTAGGTTTAAGGATTGGAGCTGAGCAGGATGAGGTCCCAACTGAGCCCCAGCTGAATGTGGCTGTCACCAGGCACAGACCAGAAAAAACACCCAAATGACACCTGACTCTCAATAACTTTGGGTGGTTTATTATTCCAAAAGATGTCTTCTCTTAGGACTTATATGTTAACGTGTTTATAAACCTAAAACCAAAAAAAGTGGCATGCTTATTGATGGATGCATTAAAGAATATTGGTGCGTCAAAATACAAAGGTCATATCTAAGACAAAAGAGGAAGAAAAAAATCCTCTCAGGATTGTTGTAGCCCAATATTTGTTTTCCTAAGAACTTGATAGTCACCAGTCCACAAATTTGAAGGGAGGGAAGATTTGGAATATGCTTATGTGAAGAATGTACTCATAAGGCCCTTGGTGGCAGCATCTTAAGTTTTGAAAATTTGGAATAATTATAAATGAAAGTCTTCTTGTCTATGGTGTTTACATAAATTGTAGGCTCCCCAATGATGTTGTGTCAAAAACTGCTATTCTGTGTAAAAATAAGAAGAGATAGTTTGAGGATTTATAGCCAGGGGCTCACATACAAAAGTAGTGAATTAGATTCATTTGTCTCAACCTATTTAGCTACACTTCTGATGGTAATATTGCTACTTGATATGTCATTTCTCTTTTTTGAAATTCTAAACTGTCACCTTAGAAACCTCACTATTTATTATTATGTGTCATCCTTCAAGACCAGAACAAATCACAAAAGGAGACATATAAGGTATTATTTTAATGCCAGGATTTAGTATAAATCACAATTTCTTCTTTTCTCTGGAAAAAGAAAGGGGCAGAAGACAGCGATGACAGGGGGTACCTGTGCTTAGTTACATACGATTTGAGACGAGTTAATAGCATGAAATATATTCATACAGTGAACTTCTGCAAACGTGAAATTTCTGTGCTTCATGATCGAAATTCATTACCAACGGAAAGGTTTAAAACCAGAGAAAATGACTAGGGAAAGCTGCTTGAAAACATACCAGGCTTGAAAAAACAAGAGAAATGCAAGATAAAACTAAAAAGAATGATCTGGCACTAAGAGAGGTTAGTAAAATTTTATATATATGTACATTTATAAAATCTTCACAGATGATCATGAATGTATGGATGAAACTATGATAGAAAAACTTAAACGCTGAAATTGTACACATATTAAAACAGAATAATGGCAGCATTTATGGAGGAAAAATACTGTATAGGCTCAAATTTATGTTGGCACTAGCCATAAGACCTCTCTCCTTCCACAAATGTCACCATTTAAAAATCTTGGTTCAAATTCACATTACTTAAATTCTGACATGGAAACTAGTAAAAAAAAATGTTTTAACTTGGATTAATTTGCAAGCGATCTAATTAAAGAAATGAGGTACATTTGAACAGGGACAATTTTATGACTTTTAAATTCACATAGTAATGAGAGTCAGGCTAACATGTGTCAACCCCCTTCCCCACTGCCTTTCTTCTAAAGACATTTATCAGTGTATTTGGCACTGTGTCTCATGTTCATTCATTCACTCAATTGTTTATTCCATAACTATTTATTGAGTACCTATGCTGTAAAAGGCATCATAGAAGGTGTTCATAAAGCCATAGCAAGAAACAAACAGACACCGTCCCTGTCTTCATGAAACAAACAATCTAGTGGAGGTGATGGACATTAACTAAAAATTAGAATTGTGATACATACTCTGAAGGAAAGGGACATAACTGTGCAAGAGCAGAGTAGAACTTGACTTGAGAAATCAAGGATGATTTTCCTGAGGAACCAGCCTCCTGAAGCAACAGAAGAGTTAATCACTGTAAAGGAGGTGTGGGCAATTCATCAAGAAAGAGTGTCTCAGGCTCAGAGAACATCGTGTGCAAAAGCTGATCCTGTGATAAGAGGGGGAACTGTGCGTAGGATGAATTAAAAGGAGAGTATGGCTGCCACTTGGACGTTCATTGGGATCATAGAATCATAAAATGTTAAGGCTGGAAGGACACTCAGAATGCTCTAGATCAATCTCTTTATTTTACAGGTGAGGAAACACTCAGAGGGGTTAAGTGACTGGACCAGGGTGACATTGTTAATAAGTGGTAGAGTTAGGATCAGAGCCCAGGGCTCCTAATTACCCTTTTAATGCTTTCCCACCACGCCATGCTGATTCTTTGCATCTGTGTTAATGAGTAGATCAAGATGCTGTGAAATTAGCATAATAATTATTTGTATATAAATACTGCATTTAAAATACTGCTGTATAACAGAGCTTACCCTTTGCCATACACACCTGCAAACTGTCAATGTATTAGTCCTAAATAAGTGAATAATAATTGACTTTTCATCATAAAAGGGGACAGATCACAACCTAGGCTTGAGATTTGCCTGAGTTAACACAAATCCTGAATTAAGGGATTCTAAATTAATGATATTTTACTATAACTCATTACCTTATTCAATAACTATAATGCTGGGTCCTAGGTATTGTGCTGAGGCTAAAATGGTCTCATTTTAGTGAATAAGGTCCAGTTACTACTTTCAAGGAGCTTGCAACCCAGTGATAGCACTTACACACAACTTCTTTTTTTTTTTTTTGCATCCAAAATCTGGTATCAGTGTTTTGAGGTAAGGCCTGGCACCAAAAGGATGAGATTTCTGGCCAGAATTTTGAAAGACTACCTCCCAAAAGAATGTTTAGGGCAGATAACCATTCTAAGATGAGGAAGCTTCCAGCTTTGGGGTGGGGAGGGGGGTTAGGGAGAGAGGAGTGGGAGGAGATTACAATTGTTGCTTAATTAGACCTTGGTTAGGTCTCCAGATTGAAATTACCAATTGTATTCCTATGACAGATTGTACTACCCTGGAGAGCTGGTGATGAAATCCCGCGCTTGAATTACACTGCACTATAAACTTCATTTGTTCTTAGGTGCTTAGTGATTTGCTGTAATAATGATCATCCATTTGCTGGACAGCTGAGATTTTTTAAAAGCTTGATTGTTTTTGGCATTGTGTTATTAGTCCTGGAAGAATGCAACACATTTGTAGCAATTCTCAGTTTGTACAAGCTAGAATATCCATCTCTTACAAATGCTGGCCACTTAATACCTGTGCTTTAGACCCCTGTGTTTTTTCTGGCCATTCTACCACAGAGTATATACTTTTGTTTTTCATTAACACCACCAGGAATATGCCCATCTCTAAAATTTCAAGGGGATTAATCTGAGCTCTGTTTTATGGACAGAAAGGCCAAGAAAAGTCCCCAATGAAGGGTACATGCTGTCGATTTTCTTTGGTAGATGAAAGCCAAACAATTTCAGACAAACCCCTCTCTAAGAAATGCACTGCATACTTCGATCCAAATACTCATCTGATGAGAGTCTAAAACCCCTACTGAATTACACTGGATGAGAACCCTGATTCTTTCAAGATCACTGAAGAAATCGACTCTCATCTCTGATTCTGATACTTTTTAGCCCATCCATCTTGAAAATGTCTATGGAATGATTCTGTTGTACCTTCAGAAATGAAATTCATAGGCATGGATTTTCTCACACAGCAACTTTATATACAAAGATGAGAATAGCAGAAAGGTCATTTCCAAAGAAAGTGACATTTATTCTGTATTCACTGAAAAGCCAAAAGAGTTTTCTCATTCACCCATACCGACTGAGCGCTGCATCTCGCCCAGAAGAGGTGAAAGAGGCTGCTCCTATCTGCTCGTGCATCGAACTTCAGGCTCAAGACCTGTCCAGATAAAATGGCTTCTTTCAAGGATGAACCTGCTGTGCCCATCAGAGGCTTTATTTTGTTTATAGTTCAAGCTTGTTTGACAGGTTTTGTTTACTTTGTTCAATACAACTAAGCAAATGCCTGCCTCCTTTTTGGATTAGTTTTGCACTAGTGTTACCCTCCACTATTTTCTCTTATAGGATAAGGCATTAGCTGTGCAGATTTATACATATATATATATATGTATGTATATCATATATATGGATATATATGTATGTTAGTGTATATATATATGTGTGTTAGTGTATATATATATATATATGCATGTATATGAATGTGCTGTGTATATATGTATGCATATATATGTATCATTCAAAATGAGTGATTTCAAAAGAAATGTAACCAGGCATCAATTATTGATGCTAATGGAGACAAAGACCAAGAATAGCTGCATAAAGTCAAATCAACAAAGACTGTCCAAACCTCATATTAACAATGGTTTTGACCTCATTTGCAACAAAATCTTTTCCCAAAGCTCTTGCTGCCCAGACTACCTGCACCAAGTTTGGAACAGCAAGTGCTGCAGAGAAGTCACGCAAGTGCCTTACGTGAACTTGAGAGACAGTTCCTCTATTTCCACAGTGCTGCTGAGGGATGGGGGATGTGGGTGCTGGAGCAGAGAAAGGGGGAGAATGCCAATGGGGCGGAAGGGTCTCCTTGCATTCTAGTTTTTCCTAAATCAGAGCTTTATAGACTCTATCCCCCATAATGAATAATTAAGAGTTTATTGTATTTTCCTCAATTGAAACTTACTTCACTGGAAGACAGTGTTGCAGAAAGACTTAGCATACAGACTCTGAGTGTAAAGCATGCCTGTGTACCCACCTACTAGCTGTGGAACTTTGGGGACACTGCTTAGCCTTTGTGCTTTTGAATCCTCATCTTTAAAACAAATTTCATAATGGTGCCTGCCTTACTGGGTTATTTTCATGATTAAATGAATTAATACACGTGAAGCAACTGTAACAAATCTTGACATATAGTAAGTGCCCAAAATTATGAACCATTTGGGAATGCCCCATCAGAGACAATTTAGGTTATTGAGAAACTAAAAAGTTTGAAATGTGAGAGACAATGTTGTTAAACTTAGGGCTGACCAGGACTATAAATCTGGCTGTTAAAATAATAAACAGAGTAATTATTAGAGAATTAACAGCAACTCTCATGAAATTACATTTGAGACTTGAACCTTGCTCAAAATTCTTTAATGTTTAAGACCTATAAATGTCAGAGCTCACTAATTTCTTTGGCTTTCAATAAATGCCAGTGACTTTGAGAATTGCTATCCCTTTAGCTTATCTGGCAAGAGCACAAGCTTAAAGGGTATCCAGGAGGGCAGTGATTATACTGATGACCCATCCTCTTCTCAGCAGAAAATACAGGTTACTGAGTTCAACCAGCCTTTCAGACCACAGAACTTCTGGGGGAGCTTTGGTGTAGTCACTTGAACTAGGTGCTGAATGGGATTTCCAAGGGCAGAGAAGACACAGCCTCTTCTGTTAAAGAGTGCTCCATTCACTAGGAGAAATATGTTGACATACATATAAGTGTATGTATATACACACACTAATGTCTAATTCTTCTGGAATCTGCAGAGAACAAGATAACTTTATCCATTAAAATGTTTCAAGTAACCAAACTTGTCCCATTTGGGCCCCCAGAAAGTGATTTAAATATTTCAAATGGAAATCTTTCTAATAGAAGTTGAACACACTTGAGAAGAGACTCAGGGGAAGAATTTTGCATTCACTCAATAATGCAGGATCATCATTACAGACCTCAGTTATTGAACTGTGCTGTAGTGTAGGGGGCTACTGTGGTATGAAGGACTGGTTGCCCCTGTCCTAAATGACACCAGATGGATATCCTTTTTATGGTGCTTCTGTTTCTTTCCTTACGGATACACAGTTAGCTTGCCTTCACTTTCTCTCTTTTCCTAGTGGGTTGGATATCCAGAAAAAAAAAATGCAGATTTTCAGAATTCTGCCCATCAGAAATTAATTAGGTCTACAATTTTTTTCAAATAAAGGTAAATGCAAGGAGACCATTATCTCTTGAGTACCTCCTGTGTGCTAAGCATTTCTGCATACATCGTTGTCATTTCATCCTCTAACAATTATTGCAACATAAAGGATGTTACTGGGGTTCAAAGGGTGTCCTAATTTGACCTAGATGAGTGCTTCTCAAAGTTCAGTGTACATAAGAGTCACAAGAAGAGCTTGGTAGGACAATTTCCTGGACACCATTTCCAGAGACACTGATTCAGTAGGGCTGGGGTGGGGCCCAAACACTTGCATTTCTAACAAGCTCCCAGATGATGCTACTGTTGATGGTCACTGATTAAACTGCCCTTTATGATACAGCTGGGAAGTGTCAGATGGAATTCCAACCAATGAGTGTCTAACTTCAGAGAACATTATTTCATAAATCACACTGTCTTGACCAAGTTGCCATAAATTTTGGCTGGGGAGACATACTTTTGGCTTGGAGTCTGAATTATGCTACATATAGGTCCATTTGGTAAAAAAGTCAATAGCTCCAGACTCAGAGATTTGGTTACCTAATTAGCTCCTATGCTCTTACGCATATGTCAGTATTTATTTCATTTCCATACATATTGTTGGCCAGGTATTGCTGTAGGTGCTGGTGACACAGCAGGAAACAAGAGATGCACAAATTCTTTTTCCTCATGGAGCTTACATTCTTTAAAGGGGAGTTAGACATAAAAAGAAAAGCAAATAACAGAACAAGGTAATTTCAGAAAATGATAAATGCTATGAGACAACTAACAGGGGCTGGAAGGATAGAGAACGATGACTGTGGGGAAGTTCCTCTGGACTGGGCAGACAGGAGAGGCCTCTCCGGGGAGGTGATATTTGAGCTTATATCTTAGTGACATGAAAGAAGCAGGACATTTGAAAATCTGCGAGCAAATTCTTTCAGCCAAAATGAAAGGTTTCTGATTTGGGGAATTAGCTTAGTGTGTTCAAGAGAGAGAAAGAAGTCCAGTGTGTCTGTGGGCTGTGCTGGTGGGGGGGGGATGGGTGAGCTGGGGAGCAGTAGGAAACCAGGAGAGAATTAGAGAGCTGGCACAACAGAGCTGGAAAACTAATCTTTGTACAAGGGCTACATGATGGGAAGGAAGAAAGATAAAATCATGAATATGAATAGAATAAAAAAGAGATTAGGAGAAAGGCTTTGAGAAGGGCTTTTTTTATAAACAAGGACCTGAAGGCAGAGAAGGAGTACTTACTTGGTTGATATAGGTATGAAGGAAACAACTTGGAGAGATTCATTGAGAAAAACAAGCTTGGATAATGGAATGAGTGGAAAATTGAAGTATTAATTCCATTAGATATTAATATCTGTTTATGATCAGCGCTTATTTATAGACGCCTGGCAAAAGTTAAGGGCAATAGGAATGGCCTGGAATTTAGTTTGATTATATGTACATATGTAATTAAATAGGGCTTAATGACCGCTATGAATTAGAATCACCTGATGCTTAAAGGATACAGCTGCCTGGTCCCCGTTCCAGATAAACTAAATTGGAATCTGTGGGCAGTTGGGCCTGGGGTGCTGTGTGTAGTTTTGAGGCACACACCACCCCCAGTGCAGAATCATTACCCTAGAGCAGGTGTTAGCAACCTTGACTGCACATTAGAATCACTTGGTTAAGCTTCAGAAAATAACCCATGCCCAGGTCTCACCCCAATCAATTCATTCAGAATCTTTGGAAGTTAGAGAGTATTAAAACAACAACAACAAACCTTCTGGCCAATTCTAACATGCTGCTGCCCTTAAGGGACACTTTTTAGGGCTACAAAGATAATGAAACCACCTCCTTGCCCTCTGAGTTTACACTCTAAAAGAGAAGGTGTGAATCAATGCAATGTAGTGTGTCCCTCATAGAAACATTAAAAGTAAAAAGTGGAGGAAAATTAGAGGTGAGAGAGATTAATTCTGTCAATGAGGGGTGGCATACGGTGACCAACCTGTCCCAGCTTGCTTGGAATTCTCCTGGTTTTAGCACTGAAATTCAGAGTCTCTACAAACCTCTTAGTCCCATGCAAACTGGGACGGTTTGTCTCCCTATGTGGTAGTAGAAGTTGCAGATGAGAGATTCGAATGGTAAAATGAGCCATGTGCCAAGAGGGCCATATGGAGGTACAGGTAGGGGTGGGGAGTCAGTGGCAGGCTGTGAGGACAACGTGCAAAAAGGACAGCATGGGTTGAGGGCTTGGATGCATCAGGAGTTTAGTTTCATTGGTAGAAATGTATGAAGGGATTATGCAAGATGAGTCTGATGAGGCAGTTCAAAATCATCGAGGGTCGCCTTATGTGCCCAGAAGTTTTGCATTTTACCCCAAGGCATTGAGGAGGTTGTTGATAATGTTGAAGCAATTGGTGGGGGAATGTAGTTGTAGTTTTTGACTTTTGATTTTCATCTTAGAAAGATCCCTGGATGAAGGTTTGGTGTCACGTGCTTATTTCCATAGAACACTGCTGACTCATTGGGGGACTAACTCCTTTAACCTCTCTCAACATGCAGATTCATTAGGAAAATGCAGGGGTCACAGTGGCACAGGGCAAACTTCAGATGAAAGCGTTTTCATTACTTCTATGGATTCTTCAGATGAAACAGCCTAGAAGTTGCCACGTATTCAGACACTGAATCCATGAGTTGGGTCTTAGCCCATCTTGGCTTAGCCACATGCCCTAATAAGCTCATCAATTTGAGTCTTGAGGTAGCAGCTCTGAAGAACAGAGCTTGTCCCCTAACACAGATGGTGCTGGGAAGATTAATGAAGGTTAGCTTCAAAGGGTTTTGTACTCTTGGAGGAAATTTCCTACATAGATGTTTCTTCTATAGTACAAATAATAGTAGAATTGAAGCAAAATAAAACATAACCAATTTTCTCAAGTCAATTATTTCCTTGCTGGGAAAGACCACGTGAATAATAAGCCAATTTTAATACCTGAAGCATTGTAATATAACATTAATGTTTGGTGGATGATACATTTTGGTGTCGCTATTTTACCAGTTTCTCTGCTTCTTCTCCATGCACTGGCCCATTTAATGGAATGGATATTGAATACACTCCTTGTTGATTGTCAGCCATATCTCTTAGCTATGTTACTTTCCCTTAATTTAAAACAAAATAAATAAACAAACAATATATCATGCCCTTAGTTAACAACAATATCACAAATAACATAAACAGCAATAATAAAAATAAGTAAATAAATAAATACAAAGTTAAACATTAATCCTTGAAGGAGATATAGCTACATAATATAAATTATTTGGAATGCTTCTGTATGAGAGATTTGTTTCTTTTCCCCATTTACTTATTTATTCAATCACTTATTTATATCAGAATGGTCACATGGATATTTATTTTTCATTATTTTAGTCACATGAACCAGGAATCATGAGCTATATAACCAGGTGAGGCTAGTCGCTATCATATTGGACTGAACAGTCACAGAGTCATTCCATGACTGCAGAAAATTCTACTGGGCAGCACCTGCTAGAGTATCAGCATCCTAGGAAACAAACAGAATCCTTCATGCCCAAGTTGGAAGGCACTTGTGCAGGAGATCAGCTTCTATGTCCTACCTCCTTCCCTCATCCCAGGTGAAGCTGTTGATTCTTCTTAGTATAACTGGACACCTCCCGAGGGAAATGTAGCTCTTACCAATAATTGCCATGGTATCCCAGGGATGCCCAAATAATGCCTTCCTGTATAAGCAAGAAAAGCAACCCATGAGCCCAAGTTTCGCTCTATCTTTTCCTTCAGCAGCAACTTAGAGTGGATGCGTTCTGTTTTTCGTTCTTGTCTCAGAATTCTTTCTTGTTAGTCTTGTAATATGGAAGCTTATCCAATTTGCATCTGCCCTTCAAGGGCTTATATTTGGTTGAGTATTCTTTTTTTAATCTCTAATTTGATCTGGGACTAATGTCAGATCATTTTTTCACAGCTCCAGTATATATCTCTCGTAAATGCACATCACCCACATCTGAAGACTGAAACAAGGGGGCACGCTGTTGGATAATGCAGCCAAAGTTGCTTGTGCAGTTGTTAAGAGTACAGAGCTATCCTTTAAGAAGAATCTCAGTTTCTGAGTCAGAGCTTGTGTATACTTGGGGCTTATTCAGATAGTCAATGGAATTCTGAAATGCTCTCTGAATTTCTCAATGAAAGCCTCTCTCCACAGAGCTTCTCTTTGCAGGAGGGCAGAGGGGTATGAGTAGAGGGAGGAAAAAACATATGTGGGGTGTGTGTGTGTGTGTGTGTGTGTGTGTGCCTGAGCACATATCCAGGATCCAGGAAACAGACAGGGGGCAAGAAATCACGTGCCTCACTCTCTTTTGCTGTTGTTATTGTTGTTTTGCTTTTCACATTTCCTTTTGAGCAACTTTGTGGCCAGAAGGCTGTATGCTCACGTTGGGCCTAGTTAGCACAGCGGAGAGTGGTCAGTATTGTAAAGACCTTTCCTGTTGTGAGAAGTAGGAGGAGTGAATATGATGGATAAACTTGAGGAATGCTAGCGAAATGCCCTTGGAGGCTGAAAATGTTCAAGCCAGCTAGCTTACTGCACCTATCTTTAGGGCTTAGTAGAGCTATGCAGATTTCCCTGACATGACAGTCAAATACAAAGTGATTAGAAGCAGAAGAGAAACAATGACAACCAAAAAGATGAATTGCCTCAAGGAACTTAAATAGAACAATAAAGAAAGTCTCAAATATCGTATCATAGACCTTGGTTTCTGAATGCCCTTAAAGCGCCAGTTACCTGAGATGAGAGACTGAAACCCAGGAGTTTCTTATTAACAACTTAAAGCAAAGCTCAGACCCCTTTATAAATCTTTAATTCATTCAGGGCTTTCACTCTGAGATGGAGTGTTGTGTGATTCTTTCCCCTGCTGGTACTGAAGAAGACCTGATTTGGAAACACCACAATAAAACTAACTCAAATTCCCAAAGCAGAAAATGCAGAAGCAGACATTAGTTCTTCTTCAATATAGTGGAGATTTTCTATAAATTTAACTTCTGATTAGAAAACTTCTTACATTGGAAAATTTCAGCAATGAACTTTCAGTAATAAGCCAAATGCAGGTCTGCTTGAGGTCGAATGAAATTTAGATGAAAAGTCTGGGATTATCAAAAAGAATGAGGGAACTTCAAGTTTCTGTACATTCAAGGTCAACGAGTTGGATTCTTTCATTTTTGATTTTTATGGCAGCACATAATTTCTGTTCTTAGTTGGCTCCCTGCTTTTTTTTAAGCAATAAATTTTGGGTTATGATAGTAAACCTCACTTGTAATGAAGCCTGTATCTCTCCCTATCTGAATATTTCTATAGCACCTATCACTTTAGCACGCCAGAGCTCACTTCCTTTTATAGAAAATAACAAAAAAATGTAACATGATCATTTGATTTTCTGGTAATAGTTTATAGGAGGATGTTAATCCAGTCATTTAGCTATTGAGAAACTGAGGCATAAAGAAATAAAGTCAATAGTAAACAAGTCCTATTGAACTCATCCTCCTCTAAAATGGGATGCAATACTCATGAAGCATCAACTTCTATGCGTAGTTTGTCATTTAATTCATAGCACATACTCTTTGTACCCATTGTGGGAAAATCATTCTGGTACTGCCTGTGTTCCTCTCTGTGTTGTTGCCTTGAATTCTGATGTCATTACTATACCTTTCTTATTAACTCTTTTCAATCAGTTTGTGAATTATTTAAGGGCAGAGATAACGTTTTGAGCTTGTGTGTTTCTCTGTCATAATGCTTAGCATATATACTCGAACACCGTTCAATCCAAATGACAGTTGTGACAAGAGGTGCCCACTGGGCCATTGCTGGGGACCTCTAGTTTTTACTCAAGGGCTCTCACTTGTTCTGTGCTTTTATAAAGGAGTGAGTAGAGGCTGAAGGTTTTAGGGGAAACCAGAGAGAATTCTCATTCTACAAGATTTTTCCTGTAGAAAAATGGTGGATGATGTCTACATTGTTCCTCCTGTGGAAGACTTACCTTTTATTCATTCCGTATTGAAAAAAAGGAAGGAATCTATGGAAGGGATTTATGGCTGAAAGCTTCCTTAATTATAGGCTAGTATAATAAGTCCTTCCACTATCTTAATGATTGGGGAATTAAGAAGCTCCTTAATAGAAATTGACAGGATCCATTGTCATTGCAAAGAAGGTTCTGTTATGGTCTGGAGTACCCTCCCAACCATCCCAGGATTTAGGGTTCCCCAAAGGCTCATTAACATCTCAGACCATAAGGTCTCTGAAGGAAGCAGTAATGGTCCACCTCGTTATGATCTGAGGATAATGACTGCATGACATCCGTATCCATTGAGATGATAATAGCCCTGTAAAAACTGTTATGATGTCAGCAGAAGAAAAAAAAATCTCATTTACACTTTATAATCTTTGGTTTCTAATATACCACAGTATCTAAATTATACTAGAATTACTTTACAAATCTGGCTTAATAGAGACAGTGCATATGATACTCTGAAAAAAATCAAAATTCTCTCTTAAAACAGCTGTTATCACCCTTATATCACTGCATAAATGAAGGGGAAGATTACTAATGCTCTCATAGTACTGAAATACTTATGAGTAATGGAATAAAATACAAAGACTTAAATTTCCCTAATTTACATACTCATTTACTCCTGGGAGTGAAAAGCAGTTCTGTTTTTAGAACGTTCCAAAACAGCAGAGAGAAAAGCCCATAGTAGTAATAATCCTAATAGGAGTTATTGTCAACCCATACTGAATACATATTATGCATTATGTCCTATGATAAGTAATTTTCCTGCAGCATCTCCTTTTAATCCTTGCAAAAGCATCTCTGAGATGGGCACCCCTATTACCCCTACTGTACAGATAAGAATAGAAAAGTGCAGAGTGGTTAAGGATCTTGTCTATGATCATCCAGACGGTCCACAGTCAAGGTGGGATTCAAACTCATTCAGCCAGACTTCAGAGTCATGCCGTGATTACCAGGATTGTGTGTTAGGAAGAGTGGTAAATTTCTGAATCAGGAGAAATGGACTCATGCTTGGCCACTAACTGTGCGACTTAGGACAAATTCTTTCACCCCTCCAGACTTTCGGACTAGTAAATCTTTGGAAGCATTTTTCAACTCCAACATTTTTACTGACAAGGACATCACAATAGCAGAGCTGAAAACAGAATTTTCACATCATTCCCACTATGGCTGCTGGTATTTACCGGTAGTGATATCATTGTTTTCCCATTATAATCCAGTTCAGCTGAACAGTTTTCCCCTTTGGTGCCAAATTGTGGATTTTAACATAACCTAACTGTTTATAGGAAGCATATGAGAAAAGCTATCTTCTGTTACTGTTTAACTTTGTAAAGTATACAACACACCAGTTTTTCCATCAATCTCTATTTGACTCTGAACAAGGGAAAAATGGAGATGAATATAAACAGAAATCTATTAGTCAAATGCTAGTATTGTCTGTTTATAGCTCTAAGAATTTTCCGGAGTATAAACATAAGAAAGCAAGTGAATATTTTAAAGAGATTTCTCTTTTGACTTATATTTAATAAAATGAGTAGAAAAAGGGGAATCTTAGAATAAAAAAGCGCTGTAGGGGTTCTTCCAGCCTTAAGCTCAGTTAGCTATTTGTCAGAACTCAATCTGCAATACCCACATCTTTCCACTAGAGGGGTGAATTTTTCCTAATGAATAAGGCCTCTGTTTGGGGAGGGTACAGCCTAGGGCTGATAACTTATTGTACGATAATATTGTGGGCTCTGAAGATACACTTGGAGTGGCTTTTACCATAACATTCCTACTCAGTGAAGCTAGCTAGAGGATAGAGAGTTCTTGAAAAGAGATTTTAAATATCAAGCCTTAATGGACATACAATCTATTTTGATATGAAATTATTTAGGCAATGGATGGAAAGAATTTGACCATTATACCCAAGATGTAGCAAAAGAAGATAATTTGGCTGCATGATGACGTGAAGATGGGGACTTCTGAATATCTGAGGAGAAGCTCACTGAGAACCCCAAAGCATTTACGGCTTCTACAATTGTTTTGCAGCAAAAGAGTCATTACAATTTTTACACAAATCATGGTTCATTAGGACAGCAATAGGTCCAGGAATAGAGTCCAAGATACTCTACTTTGTTTTTGAAGGTGAAGGGGATGCATTACTGCAGAGTTTATATCCTCTTTGCTACTGTGCTCACCAGAGACGATGAGCCTCTGACTCCAGCAGGCAAAATGTTGAAGGATAGAAGTGCCATAATCTAAAGGATTGGTTAAAAATGTATAGGGCTTCCCTGGTGGCGCAGTGGTTGAGAGTCCGCCTGCCGATGCAGGGGACGCGGGTTCGTGCCCTGGTCCGGGAAGATCCCACGTGCCGTGGAGCGGCTGGGCCCGTGAGCCATGGCCGCTGAGCCTGCGCGTCCGGAGCCTGTGCTCCGCAACGGGAGAGGCCACAGCAGTGAGAGGCCCACGTAATGCAAAATAAATAAATAAAATAAAATAAAAATAAAAATGTATATTAGTATATCCTGACAACCACTGTTTAAAAAGTAAAAACCAAAAGCTAGTTTCTAATGTTCTGGCAAAAGCAGAAATGCTTTAAACAAATTTCAAGGTCTTTCCAGTCCAGTGTTGTACTTTGGCTTTATGTGCACAGAATATAGTCATCCTTTTGACATGCTGCTGTTGAAAGAGATGCAAAGATATAAAAATTCATGGAAAGAAGGCAGTTCAAAGGAGACATATTATTAAAAGAAAAAAAAAGCAGGTCAAATGTTAGGAGTTTATTCTCTAGTAGTTTCCAAACTTCACAAGGTTTTCTAAGGATCCTTTCCCAAGGAAACTTCACATGGAACTTTCCCTCAATACACAGTCCTTTCTGTTTGTGGCATGGGACAGTTTCTGATACATAAAGAAATATTAGATGGAAGTCGGGATAGCTTTTAAATTTGTGACAAACACATACACACACAGAGCCAGTCCTCATTATTCACAGATTTTGTATTTTTGAACTTGTCAACTTGTTAAAATGTATTTGAAACCTCACAGTCAATACTCATGGTATATTTTGGTCATTCACAAACCTGCACAGAGTGGAGAAAATGTGAGTTGCTGATGTTCTGAGCTAAGTCTAACATGGTGATGCTTTGTTTCCTTGTTTCAACTCTCATACTATAAATAAGCGTCCTTTCATGGTCTATTTTAGGGCCACGTTCTTCAAATTTTTGTGAACTTTTTTTGGTGATTTCGCCATTTAAAATCATCCCCAAGCACAGCACTGTCTAGCGTTCATGAGTGCAAGAAGGCCGTGATGTGCCACAGGGAGAAAATACATGTGTCAGGTAAGCTTCGTTCAGGCAGGAGTTGCAGTGCAGCTGGCTGTGAGTTCAGTGTTATTGAATCAACAATATTATTGGATAAGGTGTTTTTAAACAGAAATACAGATAAAACATGGTAATGTATTTATGGGTTGACAAAAATATTATGACCAGAGTCTCATAGGAGCCTAACTCTGTATTTCTCCTAGGAGCAGTGGTTCATAATTGATTGATTCAGTTTTTGTGAAGATTTTATAGACATAGTGACGTGTGTATAATGAGAACCACCTGCAGAGAGAGAGAGAGAGGGAGAGAGAGGGAGTGAGGGAGAGAGAGAAAGAGAAAGAGAGAGGAAGGAGGGAAGGGAGAGGGAGGGAGAGGGAGAGCAGAGAACAGAGAAAAGAATGAAAAATGTGAGTATTAAAATGGTATTAAAATGTCTTTTGTTTTGGAATATTCATCTCTGCTGACAAAGGCATTTATTTTAATTTTTGCATTAAATCAAATTCAATTGAAGTAGATCAAATACTTCACAACCGTAAGAGAAGAAAAAAACAGCATGCCAGCAAAGGCTGGTTTGAAATCATTAACAGCAATTCAGTGTTTACTTCATAGCTGACTATGAAGGAATTCCCTTAAATATGAGTAGTGAAATATCAGAACAGAGAAGAAAGAAGCTGAAATACATCAGCAATTATAAAATATGGAGATGTGGATTCCACATTAAGGATATGTCTGCCAATAGCAGAGACTTAGGTTCTAGGCTGACCTGAATTCCATCCCAACGCTGCCAGTTACTACAAATGTGATCTTGGGTGATTGATATAAAATCTTTAGCCTCAATTTCTTCATATAAAAAATGGAAATAAGGTAGTTTCTGTGAAGTTTATGTAATTTATGTAACACACGTAGCATAGTGATTACTTTACCTATGAGCATTGTTTCCCTTTTTTCCTTTTTGCTAATGTAGTGTTTGTTTGTTTTTTCATGTCTCACATTTGAAGGAAAATGAGACCATGATTCAAAACTTTTTATTTAGGATAAGTCATTTATTGTATCCAGCCTCATCCAGGTCTGCAGCAATTCCCTAAAATTCCTGTGTGGGTCCTTTGTCAGCTCCTGTACCCATTTTCTACAATAGCTATCTTGAACTATCTCCAATCTCCTCATGCTTCTCCCCTACCACTTCCTCTGCTCCTCTTTATAGATAGCCTGGATGCCTACTTCAGAGAAAATAAAGACTTTCAGAAGAGAATTCCTTCAGCTTCCCCTGCCCCATCTCTTATGACCAAATTATATGCATTCACCCTTATCATTTGTTATATATCTTTTACTAGGTTCTGGCCAATTTGTGGAGTGGTATGCTAACTGCTTCACATATTTATCTTGTTTAATCCACACAACAGCTTTTTGTAGTAGTTATGACCCTTGCTACTCCAAGTGTGCTGAGTTGAGGAAGATTCTAGGCTAAATCAGAGGATGAAGTGAAAGAGATCTGTGATGAATTACTAAGTGTGCTGTGGGCACATGAATAGGTTTTGGTGGTCCTTATGCCACGCAGCTAGCGTCTCAATTCTTGCCAATGTTTCAGTCTCCTAATGGAATTCTTCTCTCTCCGCCTGCCCCTTAAATGTTGGCATTACCCAGTGTCATGCCATACCTTTCCCTTTGTGACTACCACTTCAGTTGCATCGATTGACTCAATCACCAATGCCAGACACTTGGGAATCATTCTCAAATTGTAGCTTTCCCATTACCCTGCATAGTCAGTCAAAAAGTCCTGTTGATGTGATGCAGACAATATCTCTGAGATCTGTCCTTTCTCTTCTTTTTCTCTACCATTAACTTTGCTCAGATTCATATCATTTCTTACATGGCTTATTGCCACAGGTTTCTAATGGGTCTTCCAGCTTTTTATCTTGATCCCTGCAATCTATTCTCCCCAGTACTATCAAATGTGAATCTTTCTGAAACAGAAATCTGATATCACTGCTTTGCTTAACTTCCCACAATGCCTCTTTATGACTCTTGCCTAAAGGAACATCTCCTTGGTTAGCTCATAAAAGTCTTTCTGGTCTGTCCCTTGCCTACTTCTACAGGCTTTCTTCTCATCATTTGCCCCTAATGCTCACTGTTTTGTTTTTTGATTTTTTTAGGCACATCTGACCACTTTCAGCTCCTTAAACATGATAACATACTGTCTCTTGCCTCCAAGACTTTGTACTTGTAATTCCTCCTTACTGGAACCCTCCATCTTTTGGCTGTCTAGCTAACCTCTTCATACTTTCAAGAATGCACCTCGGGCTTCCCTGGTGGCACAGTTGTTGAGAGTCCTCCTGCCGATGCAGGGGACACGGGTTCGTGCCCCGGTCCGGGAAGATCCCACATGCCGCGGAGCAGCTGGGCCCATGAGCCATGGCCACTGAGCCTGAGCGTCCGGAGCCTGTGCTCCGCAATGGGAGAGGCCATAACAATGAGAGGCCCAGGTACCGCAAAAAATAATAAAAAAAAAGAATGCGCCTCAAGGGGAATTCCCTGGTGGTCCAGTTGTTAGGACTCTGTGCTTCTACTGCAGGGGCCGAGGTTCAATCCCTGTTCAGAGAACTAAGATCCTGCAAGCCATGCGGTGTGACAAAAAAAAAAAAAAAAAAAAAAGTCTTAAATACCACCTACACCAAGAAATGTTCTTTGAACAAAGCCCCTTACAACGTGTATTAAATATCAATATTTCTGAAAAATCCCACTCTTAACTCTCATGTGTATATATATATATATATATATATATATATATATATATATATATATAATTTTATTGAAGTATAGTTGATTTACAATGTTAACTTTCTCATAGAACTTCACACATTGTTTTGTAATGGTCTATTCACTTGTCTGTCTAAGTCTTTGAGTTCACTCAGAAGCAGATGGTGTCACAAGAATTTGAGTACAAATAGTTTATTAGGAAGCTGAGTCCAGGCAACTCTGGTAGGGGAGTGGAGAAGTGAGTCAGGGGAAGGAGGAAAGCCAATAAAGTGTGCATCATCATACAAGGTACCATTTTGGCAACCAGAGCATAAATCAGCTGAGGAACTCTGGAAATCAATGTCAAACATATGTCTCAGTTGTTTCAAATGGAGGGTGAGGGAGCTGATTATTTATACACCAATATCCACTCATCACTGTTTTGAGGGCCTATTGCTAATGGTACGAGAGCGTTGGTTGACAGGAGGTAATTCCAGGGCACCATCAGCCTGCTGTGTACATAAGCCCTTAGCAAAAAGATGAAGATGCTGAGTTAGAAGTTAGGCTGGTGTGCACAGAAATATAAGGCCTGAGAGAATATGGACAGAAACTGACAGCCCACGCAACTACTTGTATAATAACCTACTTGAGAACTAGGGCCAGATAACTGAATGTTTAATGTTAAAATATTAACTTCTCCAATGTAGCACATGTAGTAAATCTTAAGTAAATATTGCAGTCCAGTTTTGTCTGACTTCAAATTCTGAACTCCTTTGCTCACACCAGACAGCCACCCATCCCAACACAAAATAGGAGAGAGGATGAAAATGAAGAGTGTAAAAAGAAGCTTACTATATAAAACAGGTACACTTGGGTGCTTTAAGGATGCTAAAATGTGCTTAGAAAATTTCAGTTCAGCTTATTATGTGCAAGGAACTAGGTTCTTTCCTGTGGGATCACAAGGACTGAGAGACGGCCTCATCCTTCAGTATCTCACAACCATTTATGTGTGTTTGTATTTGTATATATGAGTGGGTAAGTGTGTGTGGGGGGGTGGTATAGTAGGCAGGCAGATATGCCAGTTCAAGAAAACTTTCAAGAAAAAGATGTCCACTCCACCAATCCAATTTTTTTTTTAATCTTTTAATGCTTCACCATGGACATAAACACTTTTCTGGAATGAAATTGCTTATCAGGGATAAACCATAGTATAGTGAAAAGAGCAGTCAATCAGGTGTCAAAAGCCATGGATTCTCAGCTTGACTTTGCATCAAGTTGCTGTGTGACTTTGGATTCATACTGATTTTCCTGGCCTCAGTCTCCTTATCTGTGGAATGGAGTGGTGGTGAAGGGACTTTATTATTTTAGGAGCTGTAAGGTGACTTCCAGATTTATAGCTGCTGTGCCATGCCTGAAAACAAGCTGTAAGCCAGGCAGTGTCAAATGAATACGTTTTCATTTCTTTTTTTCCAAAATGAGTTTTGTGACAGTTTAGTATTTACTTTTTCAAAGAATCTTTGCGTTTTCCTTGTAATGATTAAAGGTAACTCATTGATATTCCAAAGAGGACATTTGTTAAGCTTTTATTTCACAGTATGACCCCTTGCACATTAATAGTCAGAAAACTAAGACTTAAATAAATAGAAATTACTGTTTGTCCCAAGGATTAAAGGAGAACAAGTTTGTTATTCTCAAATAGATTTCACAAAGAATATTAGAAGGCCATGCGTAAGCTTTATAATAGGACAGAACAAGTTCAATTTTCCAAATTAAGGCCTCAGAAGAGAAAGCTTAATATATAAATAATATATATTTTTAGAGTACATATATTAAATTATAATTAATTATGTGTATATTTATATAGTGTATAAAGTTTTTAAATAAAAGAATATACATATATGTAAATAAATACACCCATCAAGATGAGATTCAAATATTGCATCTTATGTTTGTCTGGTTTATTTCACATCAGAGAATAGCAATAAATATCTAGTAGGTTCCCCAAAATATTGTTGATTATTTATTGAGTTTTTTCTGCTGTTAGGAGCCCCCCCCCAAAAAAAATAAAAACTTTCTGTAGTAGGTTCACAACCTTTTAATTTCTTAGCATCTTGAGTTGAAAACAACTCAAAAATGAAAAACATAGAATTAGTCCCCAGAATAAGAGAAGGCATATACATGACTAGAAATATTGAAATTATCTATATCATATATTAATTATATATTTAATAAATTATGTATGTTATGTATATGTTAATACATATTATTAAAAATGTATTAGAGGTGTTAAGATTGCTCTCATGTTACGAGCCAATCTTATGTGAGGTCTACTCCCCAACCTGTTTTCTGAAGTTTGTATTTCTTTCTCAGAGATGCTCAATAATCATTACGTTTTAATTGTAGTACGAGGCCCCAGCTGGAGGCTACATTTTGGTTCCTTTGGCAGAGGAAGCCCTGTCTGGGAGAAATAAAGTTTGGGAGAACATAAACATGGCTGCTGAGCCACTAATTTCTGCCTTGGACCCTAGAATTCTGTTTAAACCTTATGAGAGTGAAAATGCAGACAGAAATCTAAGACAGTGTTTCCACATGCTACTTCCTTTATTGAGGAGAGCCCTTCCACAAAATCCCTGATCTCCTAGGTAAAATTATGCATAATTCATGTTTAAGCTTTTGGGGTCACTTACTATGGGAAACATTTCCCTACATCCTTCCCAACTTCTGATCAGAACAGATATTTATGTTATTCACTCTATAGCTCGCTACACTTCTTCATAGTACTCATCACATTAATAATTGACTCTTAGAGTCTTTCTCCATGGCAGCAGCAACCAGGCTTATCTTGTTCCCTGATATATCCTCAGAACCCAACATGATGCTAAATTATATTTGTTAAATGAATGATGAATGGTCTAAGCCTGGCCCAAAGAAGAAACCCTATCAATTGAATATCTAATTAATCTTTGACCATTTCAAAAGTAAGGAGGTCACTAACATGCAAATAGGTCATTTTGATTTTGAACATTTTATAATAACAGAAAGCAAAGGAAAATATAAAACAAGATCGCCAGGAAATAAATTTTATAACAAGTTAATTGGCAAAAATTGTCTGTTAATACCAAGTGTCCGATAGATTATAAATCAACATGATCTCAAACACATTGCTCGTATAGGCATATTGGAAGACAAGTTGGCATTATCTCTCATGGCCCAGTAGTTCCACTCTTACATATAGACCCAAGAGAAATACTTCCACATTTACCATAAAAGGCATGTATGAGACTGTCCATAAGAAGTGCTATGCATAAAAGCAAAAGACCAGAAACAACTAAATGCCCCCTAGTAGGACAAAAAATAAATAAATAAATTATAATAAATATATTTATATAATGAAATATTAAACAGCAGCAAAATAAATAAACTCAGCTACATACAAAAACATGAATGAATTTCAATAATAGGATACTGAGCAAAAATGTCCCAGATGACATGTTGAAAAATACCCTTTATTATAGTTAAAATTAGGACCTAAAGGAAACACATATACTTGAGGTATATCTGTGTACATAATAATATAATTCTAAGAAACAAAAAAATGATAAACACAAGACCCAGGATAGTTCTTACATCAGAGAGTGGGCAAGTCAGAGGGCAAGGAGAGTGTTTCAAGTCTTAGGTTGGATACTGCATTCACAAATTTTCATTATAATACCACTACAATTGGATGCATGAATTCATGCATGAGTAGATGAATAAACCAACAAACAAATAAGCAAACAAGCAAATAAGTGAGTGACGAACATGAATATATTACTATTCACAATCCAAATGTACCAAGGTTTGTGGTTAACACCATTTTGTGCATCTGAAGTCCATTAATACTTAGAGCAAATTATGAGAGATGACATTTTTTTACTTTAATTGCCAAGATTTGATTATTTTTCTGAAAGAGACCAAGATCAAATACCAGTCTTTCAAACAAGCAGAAAAATTCCTGAATCATGATCTTATTCTGTTGTTTTGGTTCATTCATCCATTTATTCAACCTCATTCTAGAAATATTTACTGAGCATTACTATGTACTGGCAACTATATTCAGTATACTGCCATCAAGAAGTTTAAAAACCCAATCCCTAAGACACAAACTAAGGTTCAATCCCAGAATCAGAATAAACAAATAATTATTATAACGGTAAATGCTTCAAAAGTAGAAGTAAATCATATCTACTGTGGGAGGATTCTGAATGCTTCCAAAGTGAAACTCAAAGATAGAAACTAATCTTGGTTATCTGAGGAAACTTCTCAGGTGAAAGGACATTTGAATTGAGCCCTGAAGAATGCATAAAAGATATTTAGGTGAAAAGGAAAGTATTTCAAGTAAATAAACAGAATGCCAGAACACCTGGAAATGAGAGAATGACTCATTAAATGAGAGAATGACTCATTAAATGAAATAAAGTAAGTCTGGTATGGTCAGAGACAATGAGAAGAATAACAAGAGACAAAATCAGTGAGGTAGGCTTAGTCGCATTGATGAAAACCTTGAAAATTATGTTATAAAGTCTGAACCATACCCAGGAGAAATGGAAGTCCATTTAAATTTTACAGCAGAAGTATTGTAATAGTGGATTTCCACTTCTTAAAGATCTTACTTTCTTATAGATGAGGAAAGAATTGGAAGAGGGACAGGAGTGGAGGATAGGAGATCAGTTAGGAAGCTCTTTCAGTGTTTCATGGGAAGAATGACAGATGCTTTGATTTAGGGATTTGTGATGGAAACAGGAAAAAGTAGTCAACTTTGAGAGATATATCAAAGGAAGAATATATAGAACTTGGTTTCTGATTAAGACTATTCTTTACTTTTGTTGTTCTTTTATTGTTTTAGTCTGGTATACATAATATTTCTATTTATTTATTTATTTATTTATTTATTTATTTATTTATTTAGATTTATGGCTGCATTGGGTCTTTGTTGCTGTATGCGGGCCTTCTCTAGTTTTGTTGAGCAGGAGCTACTCTTCGTTGCAGTGTGCGGGCTTCTTATTGTGGTGGCTTCTCATTGCAGAGCACGGGGTCCAGGTGCATGGACTGCAGTAGTTGTGGCTCGTGGACTCTAGAGCACAGACTCAGTAGTTGTGGCACATGGGCTTAGTTTCTCCATGGCTTGTAGGATCTTCCCAGACCAGGGCTCAAACCCGTGTCCCCTTCATTGGCAGGTGGACTCTTAACTACTGTGCCACCAGGGAAATCCCCATAAGTATTTCTTATTTACCATGCTTAAGATTCACTGGTTTTCCTGTGTCTCAGTGTATTAGTCAGGGTAATTAACACTAGCTGCTGTAAAAAATAACCCCCAGGGCTTCCCTGGTGGCGCAGTAGTTGAGAGTCCGCCTGCCGATGCAGGGGACACGGGTTCGTGGCCCGGTCTGGGAGGATCCCTCATGCCGCGGAGCGGCTGGGCCCGTGAGCCATGGCCGCTGAGCCTGCGTGTCCGGAGCCAGTGCTCCGCAACGGGAGAGGCCACAGCAGTGAGAGGCCCGCGTACTGCAAAAAAATAAATAAATAAATAACCCCCAGAGTCATTGATTTAACATACTACAAGTATTATTCCTTGCTCATGCAAATTTAAATGCAGATGTTCCTGGGTAGTGGCTTTCCTGGGCTATTATCCTCTAAGGAAGAGCTCTGAAATCCAGGTTTCTTCAAGTTTGACATGATTTCATCATGTTTAGTGGAGAGAGAGAGAAATTGGGAATGGGAAATGTGCACCTACTTGTAGCTATATAAGTCAGAAAGTGACCATTTCATTTTTTTTCTGCTTACGTTCTTTTTTTTGAGAACTAGTTGAACGGCTCTCCTAAATGCAAGGGGGCTTGAAAAACTAGGTTACTGTGCCAAGAGCAGTCTCCCACACTGAGAATTAGAATCTTTGAGCATTTCACAGCTATTAACCCTCCAAATATTGTCTCTAGCTCATTCTTTGTATTCTCTCCTTCTGAAACTCCATTTAGAAGCATATGACTACATTACCTTCCATATTTTAAAACAATCTTTCATACTTGACACCTCTGCTCCTTTGTGCTGGATCTTAGGTATTTTTTTTAAGGTTTCTTCCAGGTTACTAATTCTCTTTTCAGCTGTGATTAATCTTACATTTCACACTTTTACTGAGGTTTTTAATCTTAATGATTACACTTTTTTATTTTGAGAATTTCTATTTTTTCAACTCTGCTTTTGATAGTCTAACTTCTTGTTGTGTTTCAATTCTACTTTTTATTTATTTTTAAAAAATGTTTATTTAAATTTTGTAGCTGGGAATTTCAGTATCAGAAGTTCCTGGGAAGTCTACTTCTATTATTGGTTGATTCTTCTGACTTTTATTCTGGTGGCCTGTTTCCCTTTGTGTTATTAATTTTGAATTACAAATTCTTGTTCAAATGGTTGGGCTTTATCTGGAGAAATTCTGCAAGCATTTTATTAGAGCACATTTTTCCAGAGAATATCTATGTTTGCTTCTGCTTGACACACTAGGGTTCTACTAACCTGAAATCATTTTGAATTCATTATTTTTTAGCATATATTTTGTCAAATCATATAAATAGTATAAATAATTCCAACTCCACTTAAGGGATGGCTTGATTTTAATAAATTCTCAAGAGAAACTTTTGTGTTCATCTAAGTCTGAGCTAAAATATATGTTTCCTTTGTTTCTCCCTTTCCTTTCAGACAGATTTTTTCTTCTGGTCCATACTTTCACATGACCCCTTAAGGACTCTGGCTTCAAATTCTAAATCCTTAGCTTGAGTGAGCCCAACATCACTGAAACACAAGTCTCTGGGTGACAGAAGGTTTTACATGCAGTCAGGGTAGGTATGCCTTCATCACCCCATTTATTTTCTTATTTTCAGCTTCTTTTATGATCTTGTCCCCATAGAGAAACTTCTTTTTACTTTCAAATTCAGCTATGTATTTTAAAAGATGATTATTATATTACAATTCAATACTCCTAGATGTTTCATAGCAGAAAACTTTTTGGGTATCTAGTTAGCCACGTTTTCATGTGTGGCAGTTCCTTGTAACTAATCAGAAAGATAGAAAATCCTCATATATATACTTCCACAGTTTCATTTATATTGCTGACTGCTAAAGCTATGTGTTTTTCTATTTTTCTAAACCACTGATTAGTGTTCCCAATTTCATCACAGTTACCTCAAACTCCTTATATTTAAAATACTATGTCTTGTCTTCCTCTTTTCCCACTTTGATTCTCCCACATCTGTTTTTTGCCTGACTCTCACATCTCTTTCTCATAGTTAGGTCCATGAGAGCAAGCTCAGTTCTGCCACATTCTTTGAGGTTTTCTAGACTGAGCACTATGTATTTCCAGCAATCTAAGTGCCACCATCCAATGAAAATCATAATTAAGCCATATTTCCTAATCTTAGGATCAATAGCTCATTGATAATGAAAGAACATTAAAGACACCCCTACACTGTGAGTTAGCCCAAAACACTGAGTTTTCTCTTAGTATTCATTGGTAATACTGGGTGGGGATGCAGACAGAGGGACCCCTTTATTTCAAAAAGGACCATTGGTACTGACAAAGGGAAGTGACAACAATGTGGGAAGTGATAGTAATGTCACATTCTAGCAGAAATGTCAAGGTCAAGTCACAAGGCAGAAAAGCAGCAGATTCAGGGTAGTTGGTAGGGATGAGGTTGGCACTAGTAGCTTTATCAGAATTTGAATGGCTGCCAAAGAAATCATATGAGGTACTTGGGACTCTGCCTGAAGAAAGAGGGAGTTAGAATGCTTATATATTAGAAATTACATTGAATGGAAACTCAGAGCCACAGACCATATTTATGACTATCACGGATGTTCTCTTTCAGGCTGGAATAATATGAGTTATCTAAATATTACTCAAGTACACTTCAAGAGGAAAATTGTAATATAAATAAATAGAGTAATACAAATAAATGCTGTAAGAGTATAGAGAGCTGGAGATGTAATTGTGGGTCCCTGAGAACAAAGAAAATATGCATTTTGGCCATTTCAATGAAGAATTAAATTACATGCATATAAAAAAACGTGGTTTGGGATTTCTCACACTGAGACAATTTGAAATGGCTATTCAAGGTAGGATTTTCCTAAAACAACAGTATTAGGATAGACATCATTATTTTGTAGTAGCCAAAAAAAAAAAAAATTCAAAATCTCAGTGGCTAAGCTCAGCAAAGTTTATTTCTCATTCAGGCAAAGTCTACTGCAAGTCTAGCACTTTTTAAGGGCAGCTTTTCACAACAGAACTGTTTTTTTCAGTTCTCTGTAGGATGATACATATGATCATCATTCTAGATGCATAAGAGAGAAGTCAATTTGCCCTCACAAATTAGGGCTTAATTGTCTCTTGGGGCCTCAACTGTAGGGCAACTGTCCTCCACTTACTAAGGCAACCATCTAGGCTGAGGAATATCCCATCATCCTATGCCTGTGTAGACACATGATCTACTCAGTCAATGTGGTAGAGGAAGAAGAGACAGTTGGAAAGGTATTGACCAGCTCTTTTCTACTTCTTCCCAGAAATTCACATGTTATATCTGACCACAGCCACTGGCCAGATCTAGTCTCATGAATTCCTCCAATTACATGATGACTGAAAATTAGAATGAACCAGATATTGGTGAACACTAGTAATGTCTACCAAAACAAATTATGGTGATAGTTAGGAAATAATGAAGTCTGGCTTTGATTTGGGCAAGAAAAAAATCAGATATTTAATGCTTTTTAAAAGAATCATGAGAAGAAAATTCTTTAAAGATAATGTGATTTTCCTACCAACAGAGAGAAGGCAGTCTTAGGATTTTATATGACGGGAATAAGTAATATGGCTACAAACTGCTAAAAATACTTTGTGAAACCACACTTTTAGAATTAGTACATAAAATGTCAATTTAAATATACATTCCTTGTGAAGTTACTAATCAACAAGTATAATGTCTCAGTTAAGCAAGTAGTAGTGTTCTAGAGATCTGCTGTACAAAACTGCACCTGCAGTTAACGATACTGCATTGTACTCTTAAATTTCGTTGAGGGCTGATCTCATGTTAAGTGTTCTTACAACAACAAAAAAAAAAAAGAAAGAAAAAGAAAAAAGTTGGAGGATATATGCCAAAATATTGTCAATGTTTATTACTTCAATGATAGGATTAATTTTCTTCTAGTTCCTCTGTATTTTCTAAATTTTTGACAATGTTCATGTATTGGTACATATATAATGTATTCTTGTATATAACACTATAATGTATATGTATTTCTATGATGTATATGTATTACTTTGCAAAGTAAATATATATATATGAAGAAATAAAAAAATACATTCTTGACTCAAACATTAGAAGTGTGCAAAAATCTTTTAAAATATGTTCTAAAAGTTGGCTTTATTTTAAAACTTTGAAAGTTACATTGATATTTATGCATTAGAAAACATAAATATTATAAAATATAAAGTGAAAATATCTTCCTATTTGATCATGCTATGTGGCAGTTCCATTTCTAAAATATGGAAAGTTTTGATTTGTGCGAGTGTGCGATTTACCAAAGATTGTACAATGAACACAAAACAAAGTCTGATGAAAATCTCAGTTAATTTTGACACAAAATCTTTGCTCTTTTCATTATAACATATATGTGTATAGAGTAAATTAAAATATGTAATTACTTTTTGTAATTGAAAAATGCTGTTCAAATTAAATGATATACATAGATGCACTTCAAAAATTCTTAATACTGTATTAAAGACAAATATTATTCACATTTTCATATATTCCTTCATTACTAAGGAGCCTAATGGTATATGAGAAGTCAAACACAAAATATTCCCTGGTCTCTCTCTTTCCATATCTTTTCTCTATTTATTTCAGTCTTAAATCCAAGTTCAGCAATATTTCTTTATGGTCCTAAGATGTCTGCCTGCACCTCCAAGGGCTACTACACCCTTTGTATATATGTAGAAAAGCAGAGTGTACCTCTTCTCTCAACCATGGAACCAAAAAGTCCAAAAAGTCTTGGACTTCATTTTGATTGGCTCTTAGGTCATGTACTCATCCCAAAATAATTTTGCTGTGGCCAAGTGGCTAAGATTTTACAAGGCCCACCTCTATGACAGGATAGAAGTCAGCTTCTCTGAGGCATGTGGGCTGTGAGGTGGAAGAATTAATATCTGAGCCAAAAGTAGGGTACTATACCAAGAACAAGGGAATGGATGCTAAGTAGTCCGAAGTGGCCAACGTTAATAATACAGGTATACCGTGATGAGGACCTAGACTATGATAGGGAAAGTGGGAAGACAGTGATAATTAATGCACTGGTTTTGATGATGGCTTGAAATGAGAAACAATATAGACACTGGACTTAGTGATTGATAAAGAGCATTTGAAAGCATAAAAGTTAGGGAAGATGACCATGTCCATTTGCAGATTGTCAGATATGTCACCTTGAAGACTCTTGAACAAGAGAAAAGGTAGCAATAATGCCCTCACTGGTGAATCATTTTTAAAGACAAATATCAATTTTCTAACTAGTTGAAGTTTGCAAGTGACAGATTGTGTAAACTATTTTTAATATAAATCATTATAAAAATGAATTATTCACCTACTTATCTTCCTAAAAAGAGTTGTATTTATATGTAATTTAAGTCTTTCTCCATGATCTTGGGCCACCATTTCTAAGAGAAAAGGACATTCTAAGAGATAGGATATCTTCTACCCTCTTTTGTTTTCCTTTTATTTCTTCTGTCTCGCTATGAGGCATTAGCTTTCTCTTTTTGCACCTGTCTCATGCAGTGTCCTACTCTCCTAATTTTCTGCCTCTAATATGGTACAAAAGGAAAAAATATAGCCATGCTTGCTGAAATTTTTTGTTAAACCAGTCAATAGGCAGCAAATTAGGGTCAATAAAGACTGGATTTAGGATTGCGGCTATGATACAGCTATTATGAGAGCCTTGAAGTATCTTAGACTTAACTCCAGATTCAAGCCTTCAGTTAAAGGTTAAGATACTAGAAGACTTCTGGCTAGATAAGAGAGATATTGAACTGAGTTAATACTGATTAATAATTAATATTTGTAACTGGAAACATTACTTCTTTCTATACCTCTGTTGGATATGTAGAGGGGATCTGCCAAGGCTAACATACAGGGTGTAGGGCAAACAAAACAAAACAAAACAAAAATAGAGAAGAAACAGTCCTACTAGGTTTCAATATGGCTTTGCTACTTGCAAGCTGTGTGGCTGTAGACAAGTCACTTATCTTCTCTAAGCCTCAGTTTCCTCATCTGTAATGTTGGGAAAATAGCAATGTCTGCCTCATAGGGGTGTTAGGAAGATGCAGTGTACACAGAAACATTTTAAATGCACTCAGCCTCCAAGACAGTGTAGTGGATCATGGTATACTATTCTAGGTAATAAGAACATGGAGGCGAATGAATGCCCCTCATCAAGCTTACCTTCTAGTGTAGAAAACAGATATAAATGGCAAACACAGATCAAAAGACAAGTGTTGGCAAATATGTGGAGAAATTGGAGCCCTTTCGTACTGTTGATAAGGATGTAAAAATGGTGCAGCCACTATGAAAAATATTATGGAAGCTCCTCAAAAAATTAACAACAGGACTTCCCTATGATCTAGCGATCCTGCTTCTGGGTATTTATCCAAAAGTATTGAAATTAGGATCTCAAAGAGACATTAGCACTCCTTTGTTCATTGGAACACTGTTCTCCATGACCAAGATGTGGAAACAACCTAAATGTCCATCGACACATAAATGGCTACAGAAAAATATTTTGTATGCATGCAATGGAATGTGCCATTCAGCTTTAAAAAAGAAGGAAAGACTGCAATATGAAGCAACATGGATGAATCTGAAGACGTTATGCTAAGTGAAATAATTCAATCACAGAAAGACAAATACTGCATGATTCCACTTATATGAGATATCTAAAATAATTAAATTCACAGAAACAAAGAGTGGAATGGTGGTTTCCAGGGTTTGAGGGGTGAGTAGGGAGAAATGTGGAGCTAACAATCAATGATCATAACGTTTCAGTCAAGCAAGATAAATAAACTCTAGAGATCTGCTGTACAGGACTGTACTCTAGTCGACAACATTGTACTGTACACTTAAAAATTTAAGAGGATAGGTCTCATGTTAAGGGTTCTTATCACAATAAAATCAAATTTTAAAAATAAACACATATAAATATAATTGCAAACTGTGATAACTGCAATGAAGTGTTAGATTTTCTATGCAATATTAACTATTTGGAAGTTGGCTGGAAAGAAAAAATTGTATGCAAGACATGATAATTTTGAGATACATATGAGGCTTCCAAGTGAAGATATAATGATATTTCAGAGAAAAGGAAAAGAAAAAAGCTATTGAAAAAAAATTTTTTTTTAACTGTCGAGGGCTTCCCTGGTGGCACAGTGGTTGAGAGCCCACCTGCTGATGGAGGGGTCACGGGTTCGTGCCCCTGTCCGGGAAGATCCCACATGCCGTGGAGCAGCTGGGCCCATGAGCCATGGTCGCTGAGCCTGAGCGTCCGGAGCCTGTGCTCCGCAACCGGAGAGGCCACAAGAGTGAAAGGCCCACGTACCGCAAAAAAAAAAAAAAAAAAAAAAAAAAAAAACTGTCAAGATGTAGTAAATCAACTTTAAAGTTTGTGATAGCCTAATGCACCATTTTCTCTGATCTACATGAATGCAAATATCACAATTTTATTAAGATAGAAATTAAAACAAAGGTAGGCTGAGGAGTCATTTTATGGAGAGATTTAATGCCAAGTACACGTTGAGTCTCCTTTCCCTTTATCTGGTTTTCTATGCTTCCCCTATCCACCAGTCCAGTCACACGATAATTCTTGAACTTCAAAGTACATCAGAATCATCTGGGGAGTTTGTTAATAATGCAGACTCAGGGCCCACTCAAGAGATACTCTGCGGCTGGGGGTGGTTATTACACTTTAAAGAACTTTCCAGGAGATTCTGACTAATACATTCATTTGTCAAATCAGTCATTCATTCAACAAATATGTATTAAGCATTTAATATGTACCAGACACTGGAATATAGTAATAAACAAAGCAGGTGAAACTCCCTGATTTTCCCTTGGGATGGGGGTAGAGGAAGAAGTGACAGTTAAAAATATATAAATATAGTGTATTTAAGAATTGTAAGGTTGCCTTGCATATTGACTTGCATTCATGTTCTCCCACATTAAGTAGTATTTTGTCATCAGTGAGATGGTCCTGAACAAGTATTTTATATTCTCATGCACTAAATATAAAATTCACCATCACAACACTGTGAATGCAAAGTTCAAAGACTTACTTTTCATTATTTCTCTATGTCTGAAATACTTAGTTCTCAAGGCTCTATTTCTCCCACTGACTTAAAACTGAATTTTGTCAATTCACGGTCAGTTTGGGAATTTCCACTTTTAATGAAATCTCTCATTCAGGATTCTCCTGTCTTTCTTTCCTTTCCCTAAACTCTGTAGCAGGGTGTACCTATTATCCTGGCAAAAATGGAGGGTTGTGTTCATTTTGGTTGCCTCTGGGTTGGACCTCCTCTGGTGAAATTAGTTTTCTTTGTATCAGCAAAGCTGGGTGAGGAGATCACTTTCTCCCCCTGCTGGCTGGGCTCCAGCTCCTGCTGACACTGGCTCTCTGAGATGCAAATCTCTGTAAATTTCATCTTTCACCAGGCATGAGTTGTTCATCCCAAAACTGATCACAGCAAGCCCATGGGGCATCCACTGAATCTCAGTTTTAACCACCATCTCTGCCACTCTGGACATGCAGGAACTTTTGTTAAATACCTCCCTCAGGGCAAGTATTCTTAATAAAAAAGTATGGAGGTGATCATTTAACTACAAAATAGGAAAGAATAATTCTTAGAGAATACTTTTTAAAGAATATCTTAATAAATTGTCTGAGTCAGTGATATTGATACTTGGAATATCCTCTGGGGTGTTTCATAAAGTAGGCCAGGCTATCCTTTGTGAAGGGAACTCATGCAAGTTTGGTGCTCTTAGTAACTGCTATTATGTTATTATCTTTGAGGTGACATTTCCCAGTGCTGTTGGAAATAGTTTAATTTAAAGTTTATTTTATGTTGCAGGTATGAATAATTTTCAGACCTTATTCAAAAAGAGAAAAAGAAAAATAAATGTTGTATTTTTGAGATCCATCGATAAGTACAGATTATACACCAATGTAAATAGACAAAATTGTTATGTTTATTTCTCTTCTGATGAATATAGTTAATAAACAAAGTATAATAAGAAATATTAATTGATTTAGGTATATCTTAAATGAAATTATTTAAAGCCAGACAAGCTTTTTTTTTTTTTTTTTTTTTCCATCAGTTTGAGTCTTTATCTGAGCTGAGAGTTCTGGAAATGTTTATACTCAGGCAGTGACCTGAGATGAAAGTTTGCCTGTGAGTAGTTATAATTCACATTTGTATTTTTGAAAGCCCCTCATAAACTAAAGTCATATTAGTTACTGACAACCTAGTTAAGCAGTTCTCAAAAATAGAGTCTTGGGATACCTGTGGATCCTTGACACTTTCAAGAGCACCAAAGCTATTTTCATAATAGTACTAAGATATTATTTACCTTTTTCACTCTTATTTTCTCATGAATGAATTGTGGAGTTTTCCAGAAGCTGCATGAAATGTGATGATATTGCTTTGATGGTGAAAGGCATGCACACATATATTCTAGTATTTTAAAATGTCTCTTTTAATTACTAATACAGTAAATATTGATAGATATAATCCACATAAACAAAAACTTTTAGGGAGTCTCATTATTATTTATTTATTTATTTATTTTTTGCAGTATGTGGGCCTCTCACTGCTGTGGCCTCTCCCGCCACGTACCACAGGCTCCGGACGCGCAGGCTCAGCGGCCATGGCTCACGGGCCCAGCCGCTTCACGGCACGCGGGATCCTCCCGGACCGGGGCATGAACCCGCGTCCCCCGCATCAGCAGGCAGACTCCTAACCACTGCACCACCAGGGAAGCCCAAGTCTCATTAATTTTTAAGAGTTTAAAATTTGACCAAAATGTTTGAGAACTGATGAACCTAATTCATTGAGTTGACATTCTTTTCCCCTTAAATTAACAGTGATCATATATTTTCTTTGGAGCTGGTAAACTCAGGGCTTGTTTTTTGTTGTAGTTGTTTGCTTGTTTTTCTTTCTTTCCCATTCCATGTATCTTCTAGACTTTGTTGTTTTTCTCTAGCTTTTCTCCTTTGCCTGGTGTTTCAAAATACAAAACAAAAGTGGGATCTGAGGAAGGAGTTCTTTTTCTGAGGAAGAAAATATAATAGTTATAAAAAATTTTTAAAGGTGCTGAATTATTAGAGAAGAGATTTGGGTTAAGATGGAAACTTGCACATATCAGGTAATATCATGAGATGTGAGACTGAGCATCAAATAGAACTTATAGTAGTGCCTGGGTACTAACTAGCAAACTCTTCCACACTTCACTTGAGGTGTACAAAGGTATCAGGGGAATAATGGAGATGGGAGACAAGACGTCTTTGGGGAACACTGAGGTATTAGGCCCATCCAACCCCCCAGGGTGAGAGATGGGGTTCCTTCACCCTTCACCTCCAGTCAAGAGAGAGCAACTTAAATGGACCACTAAGAGCCTGATGTGAAACTCCTGCATTTTGAAGATGATGTAACTAATGATATCTGACTTTTGTAATAGAAATCTGGGAGACCTGAGATTCATTAACCACTGCTATCCTGCTGGATGGACCAAAGCAGAGATATTCAAGATGAAGATGAACCTTCACACCTTGGGGGAAGTATGTGAGAGTGATTCTACTGGCCGAGACATGAACATGTGTATGTCATATATATCATCTATTATACTATGATATACTGTATTATGAAGAAAACAAATCTTGATGATAGAGATTGAGTTTGACTGATGGGGACTTACTCCAAAACAGTTGAGCAGAAGACCAATATGAACAGGTAATATTTCTGTTAAATTATGAATAACAAGAAGGAGTGAGCCATGAAATGATCAATGCAAAGAACATTCCAAGTGGAGTGAATAGCCAAAATATGCATGGGTTCTGCATGCTCAAACACTCTGGTCTTTGATATCCACTGAGGCTAGAGCCCAAGCTGACTCGTGCAAGATGAGATTGGAAATGGAGGCAGGGACCAGATCATGCAGGGTCTTATAAGCCAAGGTAAGACCACACAGCTCTGCTGACGTATTCTTCATGCTTTATGTAAGTGCTACAATAATTTTCCAGACCCTCAATAAATTGGAGGTTCCATATTCTTTTTTATTTTAGAGTTTTCAAGGAAAGTCATGGGAGCTATAATTTGATGGGTTATGGAAAGGCTGAGAGTGTCTGCCTCTTAAGTTTTATTAATATCTAGTTAATACCATAAAGTCCTCTAATAATTGTCCAAAACATTAATTTTAGCAAAGGTTGTATTCACTACATGAATGCCCCAAGTAGCAGCAGAGATTTGGGACCAGATTTTATAATTCTTAATCTATTTTTATTTCCCTGATCACCATATTAACTCTTGATTTTAATAATGCTTCTACTAGAAAGCATCCCGTACATTTGGCTGGTACATCCAGTTTAGAAAAATTAATCCAAGTCAATCAATTTCCTTGGTAATATCATGATTATAACTTTACTTTTTATACTGAAGTTCTTCTATATAATCTTTTTGAAAGATCTGAAGCATTCTTCATTTGGTATTATTTTATCCAATCAACAAATATCTCTTATCTATTCTTTCAGGTGATATTAAATATGTATTAAGTATACATTAAAAAATATATCAAATAAATATAAATATATAAAAACACTATTTATAGCTATATATAAAATAATCTAGTATAATGGTATAAAGATCAAGGATACTATAGCTAATAAAACCTGTAGAAATTGAGAGACAATGGAACATCTTCCTTCAGGAGGAAAAATTTGAACTTGGCCTTGAAGAAATGATAGGAGTTGGATTAGGAGACTGTGAGATGGATGAAGCATGTAGGCATGAGTTGATATAAAGGGTGAAGATGAAATCACATGAAGCTTATTTTGGAACACTGAGAATGTCAATTTGGAACACTGAGAATGTCAGTTTGGAAAGATGAATATATTAGTGAAAAGAATTGTGAGTAATAAGAAAATTAGAAAGGGTGTTTCAAGCAGAAATAAGTTATCTTCCCTGATTTAACTATGGATGTGACAGAACATTTAGAAGTTACTCCGAAGAAATATTTTGGATCTTCTTGGAAATTCCTCCTTTTTAGTAATATATCAGTCACCATGAACAGCCTTTAAAATATTCAATTAAGATTTCCCATTTACCCGTGACCTTTCTGAGAAGCATGTTCACAAAATAACATTTAAAAGATTATGGACCATACTGCAGAACTAGCAAAATTTTGTGGGATTATCATTTTAGTCCAACCATTATAAAGTCATGATTCAGCTTTGGAATTGACCAGAATTGTTTATAATTGCCACAGATATTAACACCTGCTCTCATGGCAATTCATCATTAAATGTCACATGGGGAGAAGGAGGATGAAGAAATCTTGTTTTCTTTAAAGTCAACCTATATCCCTTTAAACCAACATTTTTGATTTGACAGAAAACTCTATAACATCATCACAAATTGGAAGAATTTAATACTTTTAAATTTAGGGTCCAACTCTCAGAGCTAGATTTGAAGGGACAATCACACACAGCTCTCTACCTGTGTCTTGCCTCAATTCTTGGCAATGCAAAGTTTAAGCACTATTGTATCTCCTACTATTCCTGCTGAAAATTAGTTCCACTTGTTTTGTCTTACAAGGAATATTAATGTTGCTTTCAGCTTTGCTCTCCTTCAACTCTTTCTCTATACTTTCAACAGAATGGTCTTTCTGAAATCTGAGGCAAATACAGATCTGATTATGCTATATCTTGTTTAAAATCTTCCAGTGATTCTTGATTCTTTTCAGGAAGAAAGTTAGACTGATCATGGCAAAAAAGATCACCTCACTAGCTTTTAGATTTCAGCTTATTTATTACATCCTTAGGGAGGCTTTCCCTGATCTCTTCAACCAGGTGAGTTTCACAGCACCCTGCATGTTTTACAGTTTTAGCACTTATCACAATTGTAAATGTACAGCTGTGGCTGTGATAGATAAAATGTCTGTTTTCTACACTAGAGTGCAAGTTCTATGAAGACAGGAACAATATATGCTTTTTAAACCCATTCCATCCTTAGCCACTATCACAGCACTTTGACAAACTGAAGAAACTCAATACATAGTTATTAATATTGTTGATGATGTTTCATGAGTGACTGAATGGATGAGCCTATGACATGTGCAAAAACTATAGTCATCACCTATTACATTCACAGAATCATAGTGTGTTTGGGAAAAAATTACTTTTGAAAACTTTTATTTTAAATCTCCCATTAGTTAGGGAAATTGAAGCCTAGAAACCAAATGACTTGCTCAAGATTGTACAGTTAATCACAATGACAGAACTGGACTTAGAATATAGGTTTTCACTACTACTCTGAACTCTTTTTATTATGTTATAGCACCTCTCATCTAACCTCCTCATTCCAAAAGTGCAAGCTCTGAGCCAGAATTGCAGGGAATTAGTGCAGGAGTTGGGTGGCTTCAGTGTCTCCACACTCCTTTATACTCAGGGACTATCAAGCAAATATTTGAATGTTGGTGGTCTGGGAGAGTGGTTTTTGGCTTACTGACTTCATGGTTCCATGAACTCTTACCCTATGCTTTACTAGTCTAGTCATTCCTAATGTACATATATCATGGTCATGGAAGAACTAGGAAACTGAGTCTGAATAGAACAGAGAAATATCCATACTTCCAGCCAAAGGGCTCAACGGTCAGGTCCAGTGATGGTAATCCCAGTCCAGGCTGTTCACATACAAAGAGCAACAGTCATACATGAGAACTTGGACCTATTAATTCACATCTTCAGCTTTAGTTTATCCATCTTTAAATCCATTAAGGATATTCTTAATTCTAAGATGCTTTGATTGTGAAAATGTTTCAAGAAATTCTCTTCCTCATCATTGCTTTTTATTTAACTTTGCCTTTTCTGGGTCAATTTCCATAAATTTGTTGCCTCTTAATTATAGCAGTGGAGCTCAGTGCGATGGAAACACCACACAATGAGTCCCCCATTCATCATAATGTCCCATTACTGCGAGGGTCAGATCACCTAATGTCTTTGCTCCCTTGGGTAGCTCAGGGTTACCCCTAGGTAGTCAGGTAGAGTAGCAGGTTGGCCATTTAATCTCACCCCATTCTCCATTTCACTCCCTTTCTTGTGAACACAAAAGAACTTTAAGCGATCTATCCAGCGGCATTGAAATGCCAACCTTGGTTGGTACTTTGAAAACTCAAAGCCTTTTACAAGATGAATAGCAAACTGTGGATGACAGCTCCTGTGGAGCCATTATGGAATTGCAGCCCTTATGACTGCATTACTTTGGATTTAGATAAAAGACTCCATACAAGACAAATGGTGGGAGAACATCAAACAAGATTGTGTCCATACAGTGACAGAAGCAATCCAATTGAAGAAGCTGTTGATTTCCCCAAGGCTCTATACTATTTCTTCCTGAGTAATTTATATTAAAGAAGTAAAGATTGTATATTCATCTTTTATTTATATTTTTCTCTAAAAATACGAATGTCCAGTTGTCAAGTCGAAGTCTCACTTCTGCTCTTGCCTGGAAGAGAAATATCGATATAGGAACATGTTAATTATTTTGTATTGTGTTTTATTTAACCACAAAAGCAGTGTGTGTAAAGGTTATAGACTGAGAGTTACAATCTATAATGATCAGATAAAAAGATTAGTCAGCAAATCTATAGTTCCCTGTACCAACAGGAAGCTCGGTATATTCAAGGCAACAATGAGTACAAAGGGTACAGATAAACATCGGGCACCTTTATTTAGATGAAAACTAATTCTTGAGAACTTCCACTACCTCATTAATTATGTACCAAGCTTCAGAGGCTGAATTGGGTGAAGTATCATTAGGGGCTTTTGGAATGTGTTGAAAATGCTTCTGGCTGTATGAAAATTACGTGAAATAAGAGCTTTTCTTTCTGTTGGTCTGGCAGATGTTCACACAAACCCAGTTCCTCAAAGGGGCAAGGGTTTCATGGATAGAACTTGCACACATTTTTTATATCCTAAACCTTGGGAACAACAATGCACCAGGCTTTATTTTTCGAAGTACCATCAACATTGTATAAAACAGAGATTTAAATCTTAATCTACTTAATAAAGAAATAGCACCCTTCATGTAAGTTTTATCCTAAAAAAGCTATGTTGACATCCTTTTTTTAAATTTAATTTTATGCTTTTGTGATGACACTGCTCTCGTGAACTTTTACAGTAAGTGTGTCCTTTGCTTTTACTGTTTTATTTGGGATTATCTACATTTCTCTTATCCTTCCATTATGTAAAAACTAATCTATTGATAAGTGGATTTGGATTTGGATTTGCTGAATTGTGAACTTTGAATAGAACCTTTGTTGTTGAATGGGGAGAGTTGTTTAAGTTCTCTTCTGGAATTACATGTAACTTCATTCATTTGCATAACCACGTGTTTTGAATGGGGACTCCCCTCTTAGCATCTTTGACTTGGAGTATTTTCCAAAATCATACTCGCTCTCTTCTAGACAATTATTCAATTATTCAGGAATTCATCAAGATGAAAGCAGAATGTCATTTGTTTGGAATAGAGTCATGTAGAAGAACAAATTTCAATAACCTAACAACTCAAAAATAGCCTCAGTGGTGTCTAATAGGTGATTCCTGCTTGACATCAATAATTAATATAAAAAAGGAAAGAAAAAGAACTGAAGAATTAACATAATTGAGCTCATAAGAACTGTTTGGTTCTCTTGAAGACATCTTCAGATATTACTTTGTGTGGTTACTTTTAGAAAATGTTTTTCCATTTGAATTTTCTATATTAGAATGAGCAAATATTAATTTACTTCTTCTGGGTCAGAATATACACTTAGATGTGCTCCTGCAACTCCCTCATACCGAATCTACTATGAAATACAGCCTATATTATGTTCCTTAAATACAAAATTCCAGAACTGTGTGTATATGTGTGTGCTGTCAGTCTCTGGGAACTTGTAAACAAACCTAGCTACTGCTGACTGTCAAAAAAGAAACTGTGACACCTTTCCTGTTTCCTTTTGGATGTGTATTTGGGAACATGTTCTGTTCAGTGAGCTCACCTGGGCTGTGGATATTTGCACAGTAATTGAACCACTGAAGAAGGTTCTGATTAGTTTTCAGTAGAACCAATCAGTGGCCTTCTGGCTGATTGGCTGAGACCTGGCGTACTAGCAATCCTATCGCACCTCAGGGCAGACTAACAGTTGTGACTGTAGTTTAATGAAACACTCTGACTTCAAATGTCAACTTAGCTGAAAACTCAATTCCTCTGTCTCCCTTCTCTCCCTTACTGTTTTCCTTCTGTTTCCCTCCTTTTCTTTCTTTCTTTCTTTCTTTCTTTCTTTCTTTCTTTCTTTCTTTCTTTCTTTCTTTCTTTCTTTCTTTCCTCCCTCCCTCCCTTCCTTCCTTCCTTCCTTCCTTCTCTCAATGCCACTGTGACATTTCACGCTCTACAAAGTAATTTCACACTCTGCCACTGCCATGCTTCAGGCCCTCATTGTTTCTTGTCTGGATTGCTATGGAAGGCTCATAACAGCTCTTGTTCCTCCCCTGACACCCTCCTGCTTCTACCCATACAATTGTTATGCCCCAGTATTCCATCCTCCACAATACAGTCAGAGTGATCTTTCAAAACACAAATCTGCTGACAACATCCTTCTGCTAAAAACACTGCCGTGGTCCCACACCTCATCTAGGGTAATGATCAGACTCCTTCACAAGGTATCCAGATCCTTGCCTGGTCTGGCCCTTGCTGACCTCCCTGGCTTTATCTCCTGTGCTGTTGCATGTACACGTTGCCAGGTACACCCACCCTTCTCACACATCCCTCTTTTACACTTGCTGTGCAATCTTCCCTCCCTCATACCTTAATCTCACCCGACCTTCTATTTGGCCTGGCTAATTCTAACCTCCTCGTCAAGGCTTAGCTAAAGCATTATTTAACCATTGAGATCTTCCAAGACTAACCTCCCAGGACTGCTCTCTCCAAAACTCCCATCTCACAAATACACACACACACACACACACTGACCCAGACTGTGACATTATTCCTACCACAACATTAACTACACTGCTGCGATAACATTAATTACAATGTATTAGAATTGTTGATTTACTTAAATATCACTTTTTCTAGAGCCAGGATTCTTAACCCTTTCATACTATGGACCCCTTTGGCGATTTGATGAAGCCTGTAGACCCATCCTCAGAACCATGTTTTTAAACACATAAAGCAACAAAAAAAATTGATTACAAAGAAAAAATTATAATGATATAAAGTTACCAAAATATTAACAAAACATATTCTAATATATTATATGTTTTAAATATATTTAATAAAAATATTAAAGTATTAATTAAGAAAGCCTAGCAGCAAGTCCACTAACTATTGTACTTTAGAAGTGGTAGTTAGTAAAAACAATATTTCAGGATATCTTCTGCCACTCTAATATGATATTTGTAATTTCTACTTGTGCCAAAGTACTACTGTGGCTTGTTGTCTACATTCCTAACTTTAACAAATGCTAAATTTTACTAAAGGTAAGCACAACAAAATATATAATTATTATTTCAAACCAAGTTCATGGAGAACCTGAATTCTAGAATCTTTGTTTCAATTTTAGACCATAAGTTCTTTAAGGGTTTCATTTTAATATACCCAGGACTTGTATAGTACTGGAACATAGAAAAAACTTAAAATGTTTGTCAGCCAAATGTATGAAGGAAGAAATAGTTTAACATTCATCTAACTTAAATTTTACAGGCCCATTCCCCCATTAATTAGGCTTTATTCTTCTGATCACATATTCAAAAATTGAAACTCAGAAAAGTTAAGTGTATTTCCCTAGGTCACAGAGCTTAAAAATGTCTATTCCACCATAAAGTGGCCTCCCAGAATGTTGTGTCCAACTTATCTGGTAATCAAGAGAAAGAGAGCAAGTGTGGAAATGTTACGCTATCAGTTCCTACAAGGAGAAGTGATTTCATACCTTTGATAACTCTTGGCTTCCATTATATTAATGTTCCATCAAGTTGGCCAGTGGACTACGTGATATTCATCTGGACTTGATGAGAAAAGCTAGGAACTTGGAGAAGATGATCCTGCCATCCAGGAGAATCTGTCTCACCAAGAGAAATGCTTACTTGGGCTCAGAAACAATCTGAGAATAGCAGGACTAAGGATGGAAATGTCACTTCCCCCGCAGCTCGCTCAGAGAACAGCACTTGTATAGACCTCGCTTTTTGTTTCATTAGCTCCCTTTGAGCCGAAGAAGAAAAGCAAATGACTGAAACTAGGACAACCCTTTTCATGTTTCAGGATATGAGCAAAGGACAGTTTGGGGCATTCTGTTCTGCCCTGTGCATTGAAATCCTCGGACCATTGTGGGACACAATGGCTCTCCTTTCAGGAAGGTAGCTTGTTACTGTGTCTTTCTGTTGCTCTGTTTCTCTCCTATCCTTTTGCCTGTTTTAGTTTTTTTCAGTGTCTAGTCTACAAAGAAACTACTCAGTAGCAATGCCTGGGCAGGCTCCTTAAGGAAAAGAGAAAGAGAAATTCTCTCTCCACTCCCCAACACACACACGAGGGAAAAGAAAGAGAGGGAAGCAGTGTCAGCCCTGGGATGTACAAACTATGAGGATGCAGCAGTATAAAGTCACTTTAAATACTCCAAACCCTTGTTTCCCTGGCAGTGATAAATCAGACCAAACAAGGAACAGCTTATATTGTCAAGCTCTGGGAACTTGCTATAAGAATAGGTAAGCTCTTGACATCTGAAATGTCTCTGGTTTAAGTATTTCCTGATCTTTTACTTTATGCCTGTATATTTGATGAGTCAAAATACATATATCAGAAATCATACCACAGTTCCTGAGGGACTCCCACAATAAGATGTGTTGTATATTATTTATATAAGGCAGTGAGACCCTGAATAATTAAGATACTTTAGAACAACACTAATTTATTTGTGAAGCCTTAAGATAACCTCTCTTAGGAAGCAAGAAGAACTACAGTCCTGCAGCCTGTGGAACAAAAACCACATTCACAGAAAGATAGACAACATGAAAAGGCAGAGGGCTATGTACCAGATGAAGGAACAAGACAAAACCCCCAAAAAACAACTAAATGAACTGGAAATAGGCAACCTTCCAGAAAAAGATATCAGAATAATGATAGTGAAGATGATCCAGGACCTCGGAAAAAGAATGGAGGCAAATATCAAGAAGATGCAAGACATGTTTAACAGAGACCTAGAAGAATAAAAGAACAAATACCTAGAAGAATTAAAGAACAAACAAACAGAGATGAACAATACAATAACTGAAATGAAAAATACACTACAAGGAATCAATAGCAGAATAATTGAGGCAGAAGAATGGATAAGTGACCTAGAAGACAGAATGGTGGAATTCACTGCTGGGGAACAGAATAAAGAAAAAAGACTGAAAAGAAATGAAGACAGCCTAAGAGACCTCTGGGACAACATTAAACGCAACAACATTCGCATTATAGGGGTCCCAGAAGGAGAAGAGAGAAAGGACCTGAGAAAATATTTGAAGAGATTATAGTTGAAAACCTCCCTAACATGGGAAAAGAAATAGCCACCCAAGTCCAGGAAGCACAGAGAGACCCAGGCAGGATAAACCCAAGGAGAAACACGCCAAAACACATAGTAATCAAATTGACAAAAATTAAAGACAAAGAAAAATAATGGAAAACAACAAGGGAAAAACAACAAATAACATACAAGGGAACTCCCATAAGGCTAACAGCTGATTTCTCAGCAGAAACTCTACAAGCCAGAAGGGAGTGGCATGACATATTTAAAGTGATGAAAGGGAAGAACCTACAACCAAGATTACTCTACACCACAGGGATCTCATTCAGATTTGACAGAGAAATCACAAGCTTTAGAGACAAGCAAAAGCTAAGAGAATTCAGCACCACCAAACCAGCTCTACAACAAATGCTAAAGGAACTTCTCTAAGTGGCAAACACAAGAGAAGAAAAGGACCTACAAAAACAAACCCATAACAGTTAAGAAAATGGTATTAGGAACATATATATCAATAATTACCTTAAACGTGAATGGATTAAATGCTCCAACCAAAAGACACAGGCTTGCTGAATGGATACAAAAACAAGACCCATATATATGCTGTCTACGAGAGACCCACTTCAGACCTAGGGACACATACAAACTGAAAGTGAGGGGATGGAAAAAGATATTCCATGCAAATGGAAACCAGAAGAAAGCTAGAGTAGCAATACTAATATCAGATAAAATAGACTTTAAAATAAAGACTATTACAAGAGACAAAAAAGGACACTACATAATGATAAAGGGATTAATCCAAAAAGAAGATATAACAATTGCAAATATTTATGCACCCAACATAGGAGCACCTCAATACATAAGGCAACTGCTAACAGCTATAAAAGAGGAAATCGACGGTAACACAATAATAACGGGGGACTTTAACACCTCACTTACACCAATGGACAGATCATCCAAACAGAAAATTAATAGGGAAACACAAGCTTTAAATGACACAACAGACCAGACAGATTTAATTGATATTTATAGGACATTCCATCCAAAAACAGCAGATTACACTTTCTTCTCAAGTGCACACAGAACATTCTCCAGGATAGATCACATCTTGGGTCACAAATCAAGCCTCAGTAAATTTAAGTAAATTAAAATCATATCAAGCATCTTTTCTGACCACAATGCTATGAGATTAGAAATCAATTACAGGAAATAACACATAAAAAACACAAACACATGGAGGCTAAACAATATGCTACTAAATAACCAAGAGATCACTGAAGAAATCAAGAAGAAAATCAAAAAATACCTAGAGGAAAATTACAACGAAAACACAGTGATCCAAAACCTGTGGGATGCAGCAAAAGTAGTTCTAAGAGGGAAGTTTATAGCTATACAAGTCTACCTCAAGAAACAAGAAAAATCTCAAATAAACAATCTAAACGTACACCTAAAGGAACTAGAGAAAGTAAAACAAACAAAACCCAAAGTTAGTAGAAGGAAAGAAATCATAAAGTTCAGAGCAGAAATAAATGAAATAGAAACAAAGAAAACAATAGCAAAAATCAATAAAACGAAAAGCTGGTTCTTTGAGAAGATAAACAAAATTTATAAACCATTAGCCAGACTCTTTAAGAAAAAGAGGGAGAGGACTCAAATCAATAAAATGAGAAATGAAAAAGGAGAAGTTACAACAGACACCACAGAAATACAAAGCATCCTAAGAGATTACTACAAGCAACTCTATGCCAATAAAATGGATAACCTGGAAGAAATGGACAAATTCTTAGAAAGGTATAACCTTCCAAGACTGAACAAGGAAGAAATAGAAAATATGAACAGACCAACCACAAGTAATGAAATTGAAACTGTGATTAAAAATCTTCCAACAAACAAAAGTCCAGGACCAGATGGCTTCACAGGTGAGTTCCATCAAACATTTAGAGAAGAGTGAACACCCATCCTTCCCAAACTCTTCCAAAAAACTGCAGAGGAAAGACCATTCCCAAACTCATTCAATGAGGCCACCATCACCCTGATACCAAAACCAGACAAAGGTACTACAAAAAAAGAAAATTACAGGCCAATATCACTGATGAATATAGATGCAAAAATCCTCAACAAAATACTAGCAAACAGAAACCAAAAACACATTGAAAGGATCATAAACCATGATCAAGTGTGATTTATCCCAGGGATGCAAGGATTCTTCAATATACGCAAATCAATCAATATGATACACCATGTTAACAAATTGAAGAATAAAAACCATATGATCATCCCAATAGATGCAGAAAAAAAAAAAAGATAACCTCTCTTAGCATCTTCTCATGCTATTATAATTTTTAAAAATATTTTACATTATCTTTTTCTATTTTACTACTTATAATACATTTTTTTAAATTCTAAGGCATCTTACTATAATTCATGTGCATAATTATTGCTTAGCAATCATGGTACTATAGATCAAGACTTAGATAAAGTTATGATGCTAGAAAATACAGTGAAAATTGTTTTCTTCTCCCAGAGAAGGAATTGTGCTGGGGTTAAGAAAGTCCATGTAGTCAGATAGCTCTGAGTGTGAACCACAGGCACGGGACACTGTGTGTCCTATAACAAATGGCTTAACTTTTATCTAATTTTCTCTTTCAAAAATTGTGGTGATACAATTTTACAGCCTCGTTAATATGGTTGTCTTGAGAGTTAAATAGGATAATGTATGTACTATGCTTAACTCAGTGTCTGGCACACACTATGAATCTAGTAAATACAGAGTAGCTGGTATTACCCGGGTCCTGTTGTAAATTTGTTTCATTGTGATCTGTCCTTAAATGGCATGCCCAATAAGGATTATTAATATACAACTAATAGTCTACACTTTACTGTTTACAAAGTATATTTAAATACATCAATACCTTTAAGTCTCATAAATTCCAAGATCCATTATCTTTCTTATTTTACCAATCGGGTGGCTGAATCTTGGATAGGATGTGATTTCCTGAAGGTCCAAGCAAATACACAGTAGAGTAAGAACTAAAATTATCTTTAGGATTCCACTTAATTGGTTCTCGTTAACTGAAGTTTTACCTTAGATGCAACTGAATCTCTGATAAGTAGAATTATTTTTCTTTTCTCATTTCTTATAGTCACTTGCATGGGCTACTAAAGGCTACAGCTTTAGTGTGCAGAATAGCAAACTGGCAAGCTGATTAAAACATAGATTTTTCTCCCCCTTCCCCTTCCAGACCCTAGAAATTCTGGTTCTAGAGATCTGGGATGGAGCAGAGAATTTGCATGCCTAATAAGCTCTCAGGGGATGGATAGCCTCTTGTTTCAGAATCCACATCTTCAACAGCACAGCCACAGCTGATTTCACCATCAGTGGATGTCTCGAGATATGCTTGTCACAATCCAGAAACCCATCTGCAGAAGAAACTTCACAACCATGCTGTATTGTATATATCTTAAAATTTTTTTTGTATATCATGATACTTTGCCATATTAAAACATCTTTCTGGCTGGGGAGAGACTGTCCTTCCCGAGGCTAGTCAGTGCTTAGAGACAGCAAAGGACTCAGCTGGGAGCATACCTTTGATATATAAACTAACTAGTCCAGATCCAAATCGCCTCTATCTGGCCCATACACCGAAGAAAGCAATATTCCTCTGATTGAATCGTCCCAGGGTTAGGTACCAGGCAGTTAGAGACCACTATTATGACCCAAAGCCCAACAAAACTATTCAAACTAGCCAATCCTAACTGTTTTCTCTACCCTGTTTTGACTTTCTCATGGAAATTCCAATAAAGCTTTTTGCCTAAGCTTTCTGCTTACTCCTGTCTTTTGCTATTTGATCAAAACGTGGCACTTCCCCTGTGACTTCACATGGCATGCAGTGATCCCCTCTTTAGGACCTAAGAATAGAATAAACTTGTTTTCTTCTGTTCCTTCTGTGTCCCCTCTTGTGGCTACACCTAACTGCCCATCAACTAAAAGAACACAGAATACATGCTATCTTCAGGCAAGAAAGGAAGGTGCAGCTCTCTTTTCCTAATGAATTATCCTGAGTTGTGCATTTTCAGCAGTCATTCTGTCCAGCTCGCAATCAGGCACCTATAGAATAATGTCATTAAGGACACTGGTGATCAAGGCACCCCTGCAGATTTCAGGAGTGGTTTTAGCACATAGGACTTTCCATTGTCTTCTGACGGCAATTTCAGCCTCCTGCTGCCCAGCCCCTATCTCTCATTAAACCTCTTTGAATAGCCCTGCTGCAGCCATGAATCATACACTGAGGGCTTCACACAGGCTGGGTTTATTGAGCTGCATTATAGGAGACTATATCTCAGATGGCCCCGGTGCAACCAAAACAATCTGTCTCTTTTAATTCTTCCTGTCACCTCAAGTATATGGCAACATTGACAATAAAACACATTTTCGCACAAACACAACACACACACTATCCCCAAAATGTAACATTTCCTCCTCTTGTACTCAGATGTGGTTGTAAATATCCAGTCATTGAAAGATTCATTAAGCAAACATATGTGCCAGGGTACTGTATATAACTGACAGAGGCAAAGAACAGTCTCTGCGGATACATAAAGCAATTAAAAATAACTGTGCTTCAAAGTAGGCTACTATAATACAAAGGTCAGGCCCATAAATATGAACAGGATGGCAGTAATGTCTCTATCCAAATATACCCCCAAACACACAACTACAACAGGTCAGAACTCAAAGGTTAATGTAAAAAAAAAAAATCTGAAATTATGCCATATTCTTCTTATGCCTTTTTCTTCTTGTCTTTTCATCAAAGCTTAATATATGTGAATCCAGTGGGAAAATTGTATCAGGGCCAAATATGTGTCATCAGCCAGTATTTTATTCAATGCAAAATATTTATCCTTGTACACATGACAAAATGAAGGAGCTCTAGCAAATTTTCTGTGGAAGGTAAATGTCTGTCGCTTTCTCTCTCATTTACCAGGTTGCTTGTTTTTACATGAACTTCACTGAAGTTTGAATTCCACTCAAAGCTGTAGAGAGACTGTTCTGAGGACCGGGATAATTTTTGCAGTAACACACAGAGTGTGATAATAAGGTTTAATGCATGATTGTAAAGAATGTGCTGACAGATGGAAAGGGAGCCACCTTGGTCTGCACAGCATTCACTTTTATATATATTTAAAAAATCATACTTCACCTGACTCTGGTTCAAACAGCAGTTCTTCCTCCTGCTGTCTTCCAGGAACAGAAATATTTCAGAGTATATAGAAAAAGTCCAACCCCCAGTGGACTGATTCACTAAAATTTCTAGTTCTATGCACATCAGAGTATCATATGTCCTGTATTACCATTCAAGATGTCATGTGCAATGAAAAACTTATTCCCTCCAACATGAATCTCTGTGTAGTAAGTGCTTTAGATAATGAGCAAATAAATGCAGCAAGGAAAAAAGATGTGAACAGAATGGTTCCCACAACGGAGAGGCACTTTCCCTCTGAAAAGCAAAATGCCAGCTTATTTGCCAAGGATTAGTTTGCACCAAAGGAAATTAAAATATGAACGCAGATTGCATTAGAAAATTCAGGTCATCTCTACCCCTGCATGATGTTGTGACATCTCAGAGCATATTGATTAAAGGAAAAGAGCACCGTGAGGTAAATTCCTTACTTTTTTTTTTTAACATCTTTATTGGAGTATAACTCTTTTACAACGGTGTGTTAGTTTCTGGTTTATAACAAAGTGAATCAGTTATACATATACATATGTCCCCATATCTCTTCCCTCTTGCGTTTCCCTCCCTCCCACCCCCCTAGGTGGTCACAAAGCACCGAGCTGATCTCCCTGTGCTATGCGGCTGCTTCCCCCTAGCTATCTATTTTACATTTGGTAGTGTATATATGTCCATGCCACTCTCTCGCTTTGTCACAGCTTACCCTTCCCACCCCCCCATATCCTCAAGTCCATTCTCTAGTAGGTCTGTCTTTATTCCTGTCTTACCACTAGGTTCTTCATGACCTTTTTTTCCCTTAGATTCCTTACTCTTAAGGATAAGGAAGCAACAATGACCAGCCCATCCAATCCCACCTCTTTGCTTCTCCAAGGTGTGGTGTCAGCTTTCTAAGGGAGAGAAAACCAGCTCCTGCTGGCTATCTTCTCTCTTAGACCTTATAACTATGTTCTTGGAAAAACCCATTCCATGCTTAAAAAAAAATAGGAAAAACAAGAAAACTCAACCACTTTCCATTCATCCTTTTGACCAAATATACCTATATTCTCTAGGGCTGCCATTACAAAATGCCACAAATTGAATAGCTTAAACAACAGAAATTTCTTGTCTCATAGCTCTGAAGGTCAGAAGTCTAAAATGAGTATATTGCCAGAGTTGGTTCCTTCTGAGGGCCATGAAAAAGGATCTATTCCAGGCCACTCTCCTTAGCTTGTAGATGGCTGGCATTTCCCTATATGTCTTTTCACATCACCTTTCCTCTGTGTCCAAATTTCCCTTTTTCATAAGGATATCAGTCTCAGTAGTATTGGATGAAGGTCCATCCTAATAACTCCATTTTCACCTCTGTAAAGACCCGATTTCCAAATAAGTTCACATTCTGAGGTACTGGGGGATTAGAACTTCAATATGAATTTTGAGGACACACAGTTCAACCCGTGATGACTACTGGATGCCAGATTACCTTTGTATGTGTGTGGCAGGGAGGAACCATCCAACGACAATTAGCTCCTGATTTCTTCAACTCAAGTGACCTTCAGCTGCAATCCACTTACACTGCCTAATCATTTGCATGCTCTATCTGTACACTCTATACACCCATCACATCTAAAAATTTAAATTCAAATACTCCATCCTTTGACCACTATCTGCTCATACCAGTTTTCTCATTTCTCTACTTCCTTTACATCATCAGTTACAACTTATGTTATTGTATGGAACGTTAGTGTTTTAGTATGGTTAATGGTACACAGGGGAAGATAAATGGTGTGTGGTCAAATACATTTAGAAGAATAGGGTTAATAAAAGTAGAAATACTTTACTGAAGAAATTTAGTACACTAACACTTATTCTGAATAACCAAGATTTGTGACAGCTTTAAACTAATTTATATGAGCAATTAAAAAAATAGCAATGAGGCCTAGTGATCCACAGAACATCAGTTTGTAAATTAGTGGATTACAACTGTTCTTTAATCCAGAACCCCATTTCACTCTTTCCCTTCATTCTAATTATGTTTCTAGTTTTGTTTCTCCTCCTTAGGATTCTTGGATATATCACTTACCTCATTTGTTTGCTAAATAGTCCTTCCATTTAGTCTTATTTTCAAAGCCACCATCAACTCTGTGCCGTGTCTATTACCACATGCACACTCATGTTCTCCAAACTTCAATGGGCCTCCAAAACTGCAAGCAAGAATATCCATGCTACAACCTTTTCCCCCCAGATAGAATATATTTATCACTATTTACTGGGTCACCTGTTCACCTACCTCACTCTCATCTCCTACATCACAGGGAAAAATGATAGCAGTCGTTGCCATTAGTTTGGGATTTGCTCAGCTCACAGGCTTCTCACTTTCTGTCTATAAACAGTAAAAACAACATGCATGGACACAGAGCTTCTTCCACTGCTCCCTCCATTATCAGTGAAAAGCCATTCATCCCTGAAGGCAAATGAATCCTCCTTGTCTTTATCCCTATTACTCCTGCCATCTCAGGGATCACCTCCATCTCTTTCCCATCTTTTTCTCCTGTATCTTCAATTATACTAGTTCTTTTGCCTAGTGTATTAAACCAGAACAAAGGGTCTTGTTTTAATTTTGTTTTCCTTTTTTCACAACTCCCTTCTTGAGTTCTGATTTCATCTTCCATTTTTTATTGTTGTTTTATAAAAAAATTTCTTGTCTTTTTTAAAATTTTCTATTTTTTTTTTTTTTGGTCTTTTTATCTACCTTTTTTTTTTCTGTTTAAAAAGCCAGTCTTTTTTTTTTTTTTTGAATCAGCTATACATATACATATATCCCCATATCTCCTCCCTCTTGCATCTCCCTCCCTCCTACCCTCCCTATCCCACCCCTCTAAGTGGTCACAAAGCACCGAGCTCATCATCCTGTGTTATGCGGCTGCTTCCCACTAGCTATCAGTTTTACATGTGTCTACCTCTTTTTTTTTTTAAAGATCTACCTTCATAATTTCCATGTTCTCACCTCCAATAACTTTCTCAATTTTCTGAAAAATCTAGGCTTTTCCATCAACATTAGAACTGTTTCCTAAAGATGTCTCTTATTTGCCATATTCACTGGGCACAGAGAAGAAAGTGTGGACCTTGGGTTTACAGTCTAGGATTTCAATTTTTTTTTTAGCTTCTTAGAGTTGTGATCACTGATGGTGTTTTTAGACTCCTTCAGCTTTGTATACATAAGGTAATTTTAGGTGCTATATGACCATAGCAATAGGTACCATTTAATTAGATAATAAAACTAGTATTCACTTTTCATTTTTTAAATTCAAATCCTTCAAGCTACATCAAAGAGGAAGCTTCTGTTTTGGACTTAATATGTCTTTAGTGCTTCTATAGTATTTCAGAAACTCCCATTTTAACAAATAGAGATGTTTCAGAAACTTTAACAAGTCGGACTTTGAGAGAGTAGATTTTGTCAATTTTATGTTTAAATTCTATCTATGAGAAATTATTCTCATTTTACACTTATAGTTTGGATATGTTTTTAATCAAAATGTATTTAAATTACAGTCAATTTAAAGGAAGATAATAAATAATATTACATTACTATACTAATATAGGGAAAATCATGAAGAGGATATGCAAATGATGGTGTTTGGGAAACATAGTATAACTTACCTTTGTCTCTCAAGACCCACTAACATTGCCTTAGCTTAATTTTCCATAAGTTTTTATGTGAGATACTGCAATGATTTTCTACTTGGAATCCTTTCCTCTTGTCTCACTTTCTTCCTATTTACCTTCTAAGTCACTGCCTGGGTAAGTACTGAAAAGCCTGGATTACAACACCGTGCTTTCTGTGATTAATATCCTTCATTGAGGACTTATTGAGTTTTTTTCTTCTCAGCACCCTACAGCATTTTGATCAGACTGTTTCCTGCACTTTACACGTCCTTATGCCCCAATGTGTCTACCTGTCTCCCATTGGTTCTTTAGTGCTTCAGTCAGAATTCCTGAATAAAGATGATGGGATAAATGCATCCATATCTTATCCCATCCCAGATTCTCACTAAAATGATCAAAGAAAAACCTAAGTAGAAAAGTTTTTTGTTGTTGTTGTTGTAGAATAAAAATAATTGGAAAATATGTAAAGGACTCAGAAAATGACACCACCCTCAGAAGTACTCCTACTGACATATGAACCAACTTCCTCAAGACATAGGATTAGCTAAACAGCTGTGAGCAATAAACCAGTAAAAGTTTCCCAAACTGCTACTTTAATATGGGTTTTAAATTGCAAATATGAAAATACATTCTTGAAAGAGGCAATTTTGATACTGTAAAATGTCAAATAATAATCATAATCTAAAACACTAGATTATAAGAAAAAAGAAGGTAATAAAAGAAAGTAATTTTGTTTTAATTATCAGGTGATAGTGATTAGAAACGTCATTTAAAAAATAACCTTTTTATTTTAGAACAGTTTATACTTACAGAAAAATTATAAAGATAGTACAGAGGATTTCCATAGAATGTGCATGTTGTCCTCTATTATTAGCATCTTACATTTACTATGTTTAATCGTGCATTTGTTACAATTCATAAACCAATATTGTATATTATCATTTAAGTCCCACACTTTATTCATATTTCCTTGGGCATTACCTAATGTTCTTTTTTTTTGGTTCCAGGATCCCATTCTGGTACCATATTACATTTACTTACTGTATCTCCTTAGAGTCCTTTTGACTGGGATTGTTTCTATGATTTTCCTTGTTTTTGAAGACCGTGACAGTTTTGAGCAGTGCTGGTCAGATTTTTTTTTTTAATTTTTTTGATGTGGACCATTTTTAGTCTTTTTTTTTTATTGAATTTGTTACAATATTGCTTCTGTTTTATATTTTGCTTTTTTGGCTGTGAGACATATGGGATCTTAGCTCCTCAACCAAGGATTGAACCCGCACCCCCTGCATTGGAAGGTGAAGTCTTAACCACTGGATCACCAAGGAAGTCTCCTGGTCAGATATTTTGTAGAAAGTCCTTCAAAGGGATTTGTCTGATGTTCCGTTCATGACTAGATTAGGGTTCCTTTCATGACTAGTTGAGGGCATCACTATGTGGGTTTTGGGGAGGAAGACCACAGAGGTAGAGTACCATTTTCATCACATGATATCAAAGATACATTCTATCCACAGTACTTACCATTGTTGATGTTAACTTTGGTCATCTGGCTAAGAGAGTGTTTGTCAGGTTTCTCCACTGTAAAGACTTTTTTTCTACCCCTCATTCAATACTATATTCTTTGAAAGGAAGTTGGAATGTACAGCCCACAGTCAAGATGTGAGGAGTTATGGTCCACTTACTTAAGGGTGGGTAATCTACATAATGTATGCAAATAAAAAAGTCATTTAGGTGGTTAGGAAAATCCCAGGATGGAATGCAGAATATGACAAAACAATCTGACTGTATTAAAAATTTAGGAAACAACCTTACTAAAGGAGATGAGAGAAAAATTTGCTGATCTAAGTAACTTTGGAAATTAATGGAATCTGTAAAACTAAAGTCAAAAACAGTGCATAATTACTGTAATTTAGTTGATAATGTTGCTTCCTACAGGGTTATTAGTTTAAAATGATCATACTGCTATACATGTATACAGGAATTGAACAATGAAGTAAATGGATGGTAGATGGTGAGAGCCAGGTGGGAAGTGAGAATTTACAGGTAAGAATGTTTTAATGGATTAGAGTTGAGGGCATCACTATGTACTCATGTTTATCTTAATAGATAATAGAATATAGAAATATTTACAGAGAGGCACACATACACTGGTTAGTATACACATATATATTTCCTTGTTCTGTCAGCTGAGACAGTCTAGAAGCAGCAATGTCCCAGTATCAACAAGTATATCTGGTACCCAGGTCTTAGTTCCTAAGTATTATTTTTCAATAAAAGAATGTAGAGTTCCTTGGAGAAATGGCTGATTCGTGGACTGGAAATAGAAAAGATGAGCCTGAAGTATTTTGCAGTGCCAGTGGTAAGGAAATGCTAAGAAAACAATATTTTAAACCCTATTATGATGGGACCATGTCAAAGGAAACAAGACACATTAAAAGAATTCCCAGTGGCCAAAGTTGTAACCATGTGAGCAAAGAAAATAATGTTGGACTATAAAATAAATATCTGTGAGTATACATGGGTATAAATTTTTGAATAAATAAATAAATGGGGAGAAGAGACAAGTCTCTTATGCAGAAGAATTCGAAATAAGATATGTGTGATTTTGGCATTTGTAATTTTGTGAAAGAAAAGTCCAATGTTTTTTTCTCAAATATTTTAAAGTTAATCTGGGGGAAAATATATGATGAAAACAAGATTTCCAAATTCCAAATCAGCATTAAAAGTAACAAAAAAGTAATCATAGGCAGCAAAAAAGAATACTCATAAAAGAAATTTAAAATGGAGGACAAAAGATCAAATTCAATATTCATTTTATTTTCCCATATCAAAGATATTAATTCACTAGTTCTATGATTGAGCTCAGAGAAGTTTACATTGAAAAATTGTCCAGGCTATTACAAAGTATATTGGACATTGTGAGCTACTGACATTGAGAAAATTTTGACAAGGATAATGAAGACACAGAGATAATGCACTTATATTGCATTAAGAAATAAAAGGAATGCAGTCTCAAATATGGAGGACATTAAAGATAATTTAAAATTCTATATATTTTTGAAAGTATCAATGAAATAGAAAATTTTCCAGAAAAGAATTTATTATAAAAATTGGTATTTTATGAAGAACCTTAAAAATAATCTCATAAACATTAATGAAATAGAAAATATTATCTAGGAAATAATTACCAAAAGATTATTCTTACCAATAATTTTATGCTGAGTTCTTTGAAACCAGTTTTAAACTATTTCTTATTACAGTAGTTGATGAAAAGCTTCCCAATTTCAATTATAAACCAAGCAAAACTCTCTATCAAAACATGAGAAAAATGAGTCAATTAATAAAAAAGACTAAAGATATTTAGAACTATCACTGCAATATATTAGCAAATCAAATGTAGCTGGTTATTAAAAGATAAGACACTGTGAACAAATAGGTTTTTATTCCAGGAATGCACTAACAATTCAATATTAGGAAGCCAAGTAATAATTCATAACAATAATTGATCAATGGAGAAGAAAGAAAAATTTATCTTGATAGGTGTTGAAAAGGCATTTAAAAATAATTCAACATCAATTATTGATAAAAAATGTTAGTCAACTAAGAATAGGAGATAAGAATAAATCCCCAAGGTGATGAAGGCTATTTCAAACAACATTATAGCTAATTGTAAAAAAAATAGAATCTTTCCGCATAAAGTTAAGAATAAGACAAAGATCGTTATTACTGTTTTTTTTTAATTTTTAAAAAGTTGTTTATTGATGTATATTTTATAAACAATAAAATTCACTCTTTTAAGTGTTTAGTTTGATGAGTTTAAATGTGTAGTTACACAATCATCAGAATAGTAAAAAAGGAGTATTTTCTTCACTACATATGTTTTCTCTTGTCTGTTTCTCTCCCTCTGCTCCCAGACCTGATGACTACTCTTCTACTGTATGTCCCTGAATATTTATCATTTCCAAATTCCCTGTAAATGGAATCATATAGTATATATGTTCTATACATAATGCACAATGCTTTTAAAATCCATCCATGTTGTCCATCCATATATCACTAGTTCATTTTTATTGCTTAATAGTATTCTACTATACATATATATTACAAATTATTTGTTCATATGTAAATGATGCATATTTGGGTTATTCTAGTGCTTGGTTGCTATAAATAAAACTGTTTTAGACATTTGCATACATGTCCATAAGAGAACATAGGTTTTCAGTTCTCTCTGCTAAATATCCGTAAGTAGAATTGCTGGAGTTTTTAAAATTTTATCTCTCTATCTCTGTCTCTGTCTATCTCTATATCTGTATCTTTATGAAAAATTGCCAAACTATTTTCTAGAGTGGTGTACTATTTTACCTTTCACAAGCAATATATGAGGAATTCTAGTTTTCCATATCATCATCAACATTTAACATTGTCAGTCTTTTTAGTTTTACTATTTCTGTAGGAGGTAGTGATATCTCATTGTGTTTTTAATTTACACTTCCACAGTGACTAATGATGATGTACTCTTTTCCTGTGCATATTTGCCCTCTGTGATTTTCTGTGTTCACAATTATCCTAATTGTGAATAAATATAGTTATTTTTTCCCTTACTGTATCTTTATCTTATAATCTTGACATCAGGTAATGAGAATTATCTTTTTCTTCTCATTGAATTTATGCACAAATTTTAGAATCACCTCAATTTCTAACAATAAAACAAAACAAAAACAAACCTTATGTAATTTGAATTGAGATTGCCTTTAATCTTTTGATTAATTTGGCAAGAACTTACATATTAACAATATTTAGTCTTTGGACCATGAATAGTGTATTTTTTCATTATTTAGGTCTTTAATTTTTCTCAGTAATATTTTATAGTTTGTAGTGTACAGGCTTTGCACATATTTTGTTAAATTTATCCCTAGTAAATAATGTCTTATGATGCTACTAAAAATGTATTCAATTTTATTTTTCAATTTCCAATTATAGGCTGTGAGTATATTGAAATACAATTGCCTTTGTTCCTATTGACCTTGTATCATGTGATCTTGCTAAAGTCAGTCATTTCTTTTTTGTGATATCTTTATTGGAGTATAACTGCTTTATGATGTTGTGTTAGTTTCTGTTGTACAACTAAGTGAATCAGCAATAGGTATACATATATCTCCATACCCCCTCCCTCTTAAACCTCCCTCCCATCCTCCCTATCTCATCTCTCTAGGTCAAGAAGAGACATCTACCACAATGTTCATTGCAGCACTATTTACAATTGCCAGGACATGGAAGCAACCTAAATGTCCATCGACAGAGGAATGGATAAAGAAGATGTGGCATATATATACAATGGAATATTACTCAACCATAAAAAGGAACGAAATTGACTTATTTATAAAGAGGTGGAAGGACCCAGAGTCTGCCATATAGAGTGAAGTAAGTCAGAAATAAAAAAACAAATACCGTGTGCTAATGAACATATATGGAATCTAAAAAACGGTACTGATGAACCTAGTGGCAGGACAGGAATAAAGACGCAGTCATTTCTTTTTGGAATGCTTTTTTTTTTTGTAGATTTGTGGTGATTTTCTGTGTATAAAATTATGTTATTTTTGAATAAATATAGGGTTTTTTTTTCTTTTTGTGAGCATTTTGTTTCTTTTTCTTACCTTATACTCTTTGCTAGAACTTCTGGTTCAATGTTAATTAGAAGTGGTAAGGCCAGACGTATTTGTCTTGTCCATGATCTTAGGGCAATATCAGTTTTCCACAATTAATATAATGGTATCTGTGGATTATTAATAAAAGCCAATTTTTAGTGTTAAAACTTCTAACATTAATTGTTAATTCAAATATATTTTTTATATTTATATGATTTTTATGTATTTATTTTAAACTCATTAGAGTTTTTATTATATTTTTGCTATATTTTCTTGATAAATTCAACCCATTATTTTTATGTAGTGTAATATTTCTTTTTCTCAAGTCTAGTTTGTCTGATATTAATAAGCTACTCCAAATTACTTTCGATTAGAGTTTGTGATGTATATTTGTACATTTTTCTACTTTTAACAAATTTCTGTATTTATATTTAAAATTGATTTAACAAATTTATGTCTTTATATTTAACATTAGATATTGTTTTTTGATCTGCTCTACAGTCTGTCTTTTAATTTAGTGTTTATAAAATTTGCGTTTAATATAATCTATTATCTGGCACGTTTATTTCTATTTGTCCCATATATATATTTTTTTATTTTCACTTTCTGACTTATTTTAGATTGACCCCTTTCAATATTTTTTATCTTCAATATTAACTTATTTATTATACTTATTTTATCAGATGCTGTCATGTTTACAATATATGTCTTTAATTTATCATAGTATGCTGCCAGATCATATTATATAACTTTATGTAAAACATAAGAAACTTAAAATGGAGTATGTCAACTTACTCACTCCTACATTTTGTGCTATTTTTTGTCATATATTTTATTTCTACATAAGCTATAAGCTCCATGATACTTTGGTATTATTTTTACCTTAGATAGTCACTTATCACTTAAAGAGATTAAAAATAATGAAAAAATATTTTATATTTACCCACACATTTATTCCTTTTCAAAGGAATTCTTTTTTTGTGTAGATCCATATATTCTTCTGGTCTCATTATCCTTCTGCCTGAGAACTTACTTTAAAATGTCTTGTAGTGCAAGTCTGTGATAAATTTTTTTAGCTTGCACATTCCTTAACACGTCTTTATGTCACCTTCATTTTAAAAATTGTATTAATAAACTTTATTTTTAGAATCATTTTAGATTAAGAGACATTTTTAGACTTACAGAAAAATTGAGTGAATAGATAGAGATTTCCCATGTACTCTCACACGAAGTTTCTCCTATTATTAGCATCTACATTACTTTGGTATATTTGTTATGATTCATGAACCAGTGTTAATACACTATGGTTCATAGTTTATTCAGATTTCTTTAGTTTTCAATCTACTATTCTTTTTCTGCTCCAGAATCCCATCTAAGATGCCACATTACATTTAGTTGCTATGTCTCCTTAGACTCCTTTTGGTTGTGACAGTTTCTCAAACTTTCCTTGTTTCTTGATGACCTTAACAATTTTGAGGGGTGCTGGTCAGGTTTTGTAAAATATCCTTCAATTTGTTTTATCTGATGTTTTTCTCATGATTAGACTGAGGTTGTAGCACTTGGGGAGGAAGATCACAGAGGTAAAGTGTCATTTTATCACATCATGTCAAGAGTACATTCTATCAACATGACTTCTTATCACTCTTGTTGTTAGTTATGATCACCTTGCCGACATAGTGCTTTTCAGGTTTCTCTGCTGTAAAGTTACTTTTTTTCTCCCCTGTTTTCATACTGTCCCCTTTGGAAGGCAGGCATTTTGTGCCATGTACTCTGAAGGAGTGAGGAATCAGGATCCACCTCCTATAGAGTGGATTATTTACTTGGAATTCTTCTGCATGGGAGATGCTTCTCTTTCCCATTTATTAATTTATTCAATCATTTATTCATACGTGTATGGATACACTGATATTTGTTTTATACTTTGGTTTATAATCTAATACTATTTTTTTTGGTCAAATTATTCCAAATTTGGCCATTGGAATCTTTTTCAGATAGCTCCAGTACCCTTTTGACATCCACATCAATTTAAAAATTTTTTATTTTATGCACTTTCTTACTTTCTGCCATTATAAGATGCCCCAGGCTCATTTTGTACATTTCCCATCCCAGTCCAAGAACCAATAAACCCTGTTTCCTTTTATTGGAATGGCATTAGAAACCAGTATTTGGAAGTTAGATATACTCATTGCTACTAGAGAGTTGTTTTGTTTTGTTTTGTTTTTGCCTTCTTAACTGACAAAGCAAGGAAGTATATGTGTATATGCTAACCCGTGTATGCACATACACCTATAAATATTTCTTTATGTAGGCATTTGTATTTATATTAAGTTAAACACGAATTCATACTGATGGCTCCAAATCTAACTATTAAAACATGGATCATTCTAGCTTTTTCCCTTAGCCAACATAAATTTCCACTCCAATAGTTGCAAATCTAGCTTCTGCCATCATTCACTCATTTACTTAATTGTTTAGTTCCAGTATACACTTATAGCAGTATCATATTTGTTAACCTATACTTCCATGGAAAACTACTTTAACTACTAAAGGACTTATGTACAGTTCCTTTTGCCTTTAGCTTTGTGGACTTCATTCATTTCTAGTGTGATTTAGGGCAGCACCTTTCCCTACTTTCTTCATTGAGGTCATTTCATACATTTGTAGTATAATTAGATTCTCTTGTCATCCTCTGTATTTTCTACTAGGATTCTCTGACCTCTTAAAAGATTTTTTAAATTTTTCATACAATACTTTTTGTGTGTCTTAAACTATTATTGATTTTAATAATGTATAATGTAATGCGTTCATAATTACAGCATCCTAGAGTTTCACCACACTAAAAATCTCATATTTATTTCCTCAAATCTCCTATTTATCTCCTTCATCTATTTATTTCCTCAAACTCGAACTCCTGGCAACCACTGATCTTTTTATCAACTCTATACATTTGCCTTTTTCAGAATGTCATATAATTGGAATCATGCAGGTTATAGCACTTTCAGAATGGCTTCTTTCACTTAGCAATGAATTCAAGGTTCCTCCATGTCCTTTTATGTGGCTTAATAGCTTTTTCTTTTACTATTTAATAATATCTTATTGTATGGATATGTCACAGTTTATTTATTTATTGGAGAAATATTGGTTGCATTAATTTTTAGCAAATAAAGCTGTTATTCATGTGCAGGCCTTTTTGTGGACAATTTTTCAACTCATTTGTACAAATATCTAGGAACATGATTATTGGTTCACATGTATGGTAAAAATATGTTTAGATTTGTAAGAAACTGCCAAACTCTCTTGGAAAGTGGCTGTACTATTTTGCATTTCCACCACCAAAGTTCTTCTTGTGCCTCATCCCCATCAGCATTTGGTATTGTCAGGTTTTTTTGGATTTTAGTCATTCTAATAGGTTTGTAGTACTACCTCATTGTAGTAATTTGTGATTCCATATTGTAGGTATTTGGAAACTTTTATATGCTTAATTTTTATCTGTTTAACTCCTTTGCAGAAGTCAGTTCAAATATTTTGCCCATTTTTAAGTTGAATTGTTTTCTTATTGTTGAGTTTCAAGTTCTTTGCATATTTTGGACATCAGTCCTTTATCAAATATGTGTTTTGTCAATATTTTCTTACACTTTGTGGCTTGTCTTTTCATTCTTTTAACAGTGTCCTTTGCAGAGCAAACATTTTATATTTTAATAAAGTCCAACTTATTAATTTTTTTCTATATGGTTTATACTTTTGGTTGTATCTGAAAAAGTGTTAGGAAATCTAAGTTCACCTAAATTTTATTCTATGTTTTTTCTAGAGGTTTAAAAGTTTTAGATTTTTAAATTAGGTCTATGATTAATTTTGAGTTAATTTTTGTAAGAGGTATAAGTTATGTGGCTAGATTAAGTTTTTGTTTTTCTGGATATGGATAGCCAGTACCATTTGTTGAAAAAAAAAAGGTTCTTTCTTAATTATATTACCATTGCTCCTTTATCAAAGTTCATTTAATTATATTTATGTGGGACAAATTCTAGGCTCTCTATTCTGTTCCCTAATCTTTTGTTAAAACCATGCTGTCTTTATCACTGTAGCTTTATAGTAAGTTTGAGGCTGTGTTATGTCAGTCCTCCACTTTGTTCTTTGTCCTCAATATTGTTTTGGTTACTCTTGTTCCTTTACATTCTCACGATAAACCTTAGAAGCATTTTGTCAATATCCACAAAACACCTTACTGATAATTTGCATGGATTGTGTTGAATCAATAGATCAAGTTGGGAAGAACTGACATCTCAAAAATATTGAGTCTTCCAACCCATGAACATGGACTATATCTCCATTTATTTAGATTTTAAAAAATTTTTTCATCAGAGTTTTACAATGTTCACATATAGATCCTGTGTGTATTTTGTTAAATGTGTACCTAAATATTTTATTTCTGATGTTAATGTAAATGACATGGTATTTTACATTCAACTGCCAATATTGTGTATTGACCTTGTATCCTATGACTTTGGTGTAATCACTTATTAGTTCCTGAATTTTTTCAATGCATTGGGTTTTTCTACGTAGACAACCTGTCATCTGTAAAAAAAAAAAAAAAAAAAAAAGAAAAGAAAAAACAGTTTTCTTTCTGTTCTGTTTGTATACCTTTATTACCTTTCCTTGTCCTAGGTAGGACTCCTACTATAATGTGGAAAAACAAGTGGGGAGAAGAAGACATTCTTGCTTTATTCCAGATCTTAAGGGGAAATTATCCTGGTAACTCACTATTAAGTAAATGTTAGCTGAAGGTGGTTTGTAGATGTTACTTATGAAAGTTATCATCTATTATTACTTTTCTGAGAGTTTTTATTATGAATACATGTTGGATTTTGTCCAATGTATTTTCTGCCTCAATTGATATAATTTTTCTTCTTTAGCCTATTGATATAGTAAATTACATAAATTGATTTTCAAATGTGGAACTGGCCTTGCATAACTTGAATAAATCCCACTTTGTCATTTTGTATAATTCTTTTTGTACATTATTGAATTCAATTTGCTAATATTTTGTTGAGGATTTTTCATCTATGTTCATAAAAGATATTGACATGTAGTATTCCTTTTTGTAATGTCTTTATCTGGTTTTGGTATTAGTGTAATAATGTCAGCATTGTAGCATTAGGAAATCTTTCTTCTGTTTCTATTCTCTGAAAGAGATTGTAAAGAATTGGAATTGTTTTATTCTTAAATGTTTAGTAGAATTCACCAGTGAAACTGTCTTGGTCAGGTGCTCTTTGTTTTAGAAGGTTTTTAATTATTTGTTTAATTTCTTTAATAATTATAGGCTAATTCTATTATCTATTTCTGCTTTTGTGAGAGCTTTTGTAGTGTGTGTCTTTCAAAGAATTGGTCCATTTCATCTAAATTATGAAATCTGTGGGCCTAGAGTTGCTCAGAATATTTCCTTATTGTCATCTTAACTGAGAGGATCCATGGGATCTGTGGTGATGACACTTACTTCATTCATGATATTAGTACATCTGTGCCTTCTTTTTTCTTCATTATTTAGTGTGGCATCTGTTTCTCCATCCTTTTTCTTTTAACCTATTTATGTCTTTATATTTAAAGCAAGTTCTTGTAGACTACATATAGATAGGCCTTTTACAAAAAGTCAGTTTGAATCTCTCTTTTAGTTGTATTTAGACCACTCACATTAAAATTGATTACTGATATATTTTGATTATTATCTACCATGTTTATAATTGTTTTATGTTTGTTGCATTTGCCTTTTTCCTATCATTTTATTTTCTCCTCTTTTATTTTTGTGCCTTCTCTGGTTTTAATTGAGCATTTTATATTAGTCTACTTTTCTCTTAGCATATCAAGTACAATTCTTTTAAAAGTTTTTTAGTGTCTAACCTAGAATTTGCAATGTATATTTACAACTATTCTAAGTCCACCTTCAAATAATACTATACCAACTTCATGGATAACGTCAAGTACCTTGTAACAGACTTTCCCCAATTTCTCTCTTGTGCCCCATATAAATTGCTCTAGTTTCTTTCACCTATCCATATGTTATTAGCACTGAGTATATTGGTACTCTTATTTATTTGAATAAACATTTATCTATTAAGAATTTTAAAGTATATGATTTTATTTTACCTAAGTTTATTCCTTTGCCACCACTGTTTCTTTATGTAGTTCCCATTTTCTGCCTATGTATTCCCCTTCTATCTGAGGAACTTCTTTTAATATTGATTGCAGTGTGGGTCCACTGACAATGAATCCCATTATTTCTTGTTTGTCTGAGAAAGTCTATTTATTCCTGACTTTTGAAGGATAATTTCTCTAGATATAGCATTCTGAATCAGTGGTTTTGTTTTCCTTTTGACACCTTAAATATTATATTTTACTCTACTCTCTTCTTGTTTGCATTGTTTCTGATGGGAGGTCCACTGTAATTCTTAAGCCTGTTTCTCTATAAGTCAGGCATATTTTTTCTCTTGGGCTTTTGATTTTTTGCAAGATTTTCTCTGTCTTTGGTTTCCTGTTATTTTAATATTATTTACCTTCACGTAGGGCTTTATGTTTGTTTGCTTTCTTTTTATATTTTTCTTGCTTGGAGTTATCTGAACTACCTGGATCTACTGTTTGGTGTCTGCCATTATTCTGGAAAGTTTTCAGTCATTATTAATTCAAATAGTTGTTCTGGGTATATTTCAAATGGTTACGCTTATCCTTTCCCTGCCTAAAACCCAAGGGGATGTTTCTTGGTTCTTCAGTTCAAGAAACTGATGGAGTTCCTGGAGGTAAATACCATGAAAATATATGTTTATGTGTGAGTAGTAGAGGGGTCTAAGACCACAATCCCTAGGAGTTTCTCATTCCCACACTAGGGAATCAGCAGTTTGTTAAAATTCAAACATTCCTACCACTGTATGGCTCCAGTGGCTTCTGCTAAGGGTTAGGTGATCTTGCTTGTAATTTTCTATCTTCTCCTGTCTCTCCTCTTTGAGGGTGGCAGTTTTCTCTATGACCCCAATTCTATGATGGGTCTAAGAAAAGTCATTGATTTTCAGTTTCTTCAGTTTTTTCCTGTTGTAAGAATTAGAGGGCTTCCCTGGTGGCGCAGTGGTTGAGAGTCCGCCTGCCGATGCAGGGGACACGGGTTCGTGCCCTGGTCCGGGAGGATTCCACATGCCGTGGAGCGGCTGGGCTCGTGAGCCATGGCCGCTGAGCCTGCACGTCTGGAGCCTGTGCTCCACAATGGGAGAGGCCACAACAGTGAGAGTCCTGTGTACCGCAAAAAAAAAAAAAAAAAAAAAAAAAAAAAGAATTAGAGTGATGACTTCCAAGCTCTTTACATGTTGGATCAGAACCAGAAGTCTTGCCTTTGTTTTGCAAAGGTATTTTCACTGGATATAAATTTCCAGGTTGATAGTTTTCTCTCCCAGTTCTTTAAAGATGTTCCACTATGCTCTTACTTGATTTATTTCCAATGAGAAATATATTCTCACCCTTATCTTTGAACATATGAGGAGAAATAAAACAATCTGGGGTCTGAGAATAGGGAGAAAAAGCTTTAAGATCACACAAAGCTTTTATTTAAGGATGAATTACCACATGCGGAACAAGAAAGATGGGATAATATGTCATTTTGAGGAGGACAACTGTGGTAGATGAGCTGCTAGTCTTGGGATGATTTTGTCACCTTAAATACACTTTGGGTCCACAGGACTGAGTAAAAAGTGAGGTTAAACATAGTTTTCTTCCCATGCCTTCATGGATAAGATGGTGAGAGCCACTGATACCTGGGGAAGTAGAGCACTCTTCTAAAAGAAGTGATAAAGAAATGTATAATAAAATATGGTCAGCTTTAGGAGAAGTCTCAGTAAGTCAAATATTAAGGCCCTAAGTTCAAGAACATGGCAGGAGAAATGACAGATATGACAGTGGCATTAAAAACTCTGGTTTTCCCTGAGAGAAAAAGCAGACTCCTATAAATCAAGCATACACTAAATAGTACTTAATCACAATTGAAACTTGGGAAGTAAGCAGAGGCACCCCAAAGAATCTGGATACTCAAAAAAATTCTTGCATTAGATGATATTTCCAATTATTTACCTATAAGTGAATTCCCTCAGTTACAGGATTAAGTCCCAGAGATTTCAAACAAACTCATAAGCAAAGCCTCTTAGACCAGTGATATTAAAGGGCACAACATGTTTCATTCAATCATTAGTGGCCATTCTCTTAATGAGTTAAATGCACGCCACATAGAATGCAATCATGATATGCTTAATTTATTATAACCTTTTACTTGATGGCAGGGAAAGTTTGACATAATCTCCACTTTGGCCTCCAAAAACTTACACACTAAGAACAAACAAAACTGACATAGAAAGCCTAAAAATTTTGGAAGCATAATAAATATATTATACTAATGTATAACCTGAAAGCAGAGTATTATAATATGGGTCTTATGGCATGAAGGCATCCAAGTGAGAAATAAGTCCAAAGTAGAGTATAACTCAAGAGGAAAATGGATCTAAGTGTTTAGATTGGGTATACAAATCATGGTTCTCTTTGTGGGTGATTTTATTTATTCAGTCAAAGTTATTGAAAATTGGATATATCACATACATTTCACTGGGAAAAATAATGATTCCAGATCTATTGCTTTTTTTGCAAGGAATTTACACTCTGAAGGGATAGATTAGTAAGCAGGTGGTTAAATACAGAGGGTCATGTTCCCTAATAGGGATAGTTACAGGTTGCCATGAAAGTGCATAAGAAACCCTGTGTGAATGAGGAAGTAGGAAAGAAGGTCACCTAATTAAAAGAATAAATGTCAAAATGAAGACTGTATAAAAATATACATATCTCCCCATCATATTATCTTTAAATGTTTTGGGGTAAGGATAGGGAGATTTATAAAGATTGTCCCATGTTTCTCAAGGTCCACTCATCATCAAGCCAGCTTTCAAATTTGGCAGTGTCCTGTACCAACTGTACTGGTACTTAATATTTTTCTTTATATTGATTTACATTGTGTTTAAATCATTTTGTATAAAAAAAGAAAGTTTATATTTCCAGGATAAAAGGAAGTCAATTACACATTAAGTAATCACATAAAAGGTGAAATGAAAACAAAATAATATTTTAGATATTATTGTTAGATATTATTGTTTTGCCTAGGAAGACTGAATACAAGAAGATGGGTAAGAATTTAAAATGTATTAAAGGGAGACCTTCAAGATGGTGGAGTAAGACATGGAGATTACATTCCTCCCCACAAATACATCAGAAATACACCTACATGTGGAACAACTCCTACAGAACACATACCGAATGCTGGTAGAAGACCTCAGGCTTCCCAAAAGGCAAGAAACTCCCCACATAGCTGGGTAGGGCATAAGAAAAAAAGAAAACACAGAGACAAAAAAATAGGGCCAGGACTTGCACCTCTGGGATGGAGCTGTGAAGGAGGAAAACTTTCCACACACTAGGAAGCCCCTTCACTAGCAGAGATGAGAGGTGGCAAGGGCGAAGCTTCAGAGACACAGAGGAGAATGCAGTAATAGGGCTGCAGAGGGCAAGGTGGAGAGATTCCCACACAGAGGATCTGTGTTGACCAGCATTCACCAGCCTGAGAAGATTGTCTGCTCACCCACCAGGGCAGGTGGGGGCTGGGAGATGAGGCTCGGGATTCAGAGATCAGATCCCAGGGAGAGGACTGGGGTTGACTGCATAAACACAGCCTGAGGGGGGCTAGTGCAACACAGCTAGCTGGGAGGGAGTCCAGGAAAACGTCTGGAACTGCTTAAGAGGCAAGAGACCATTGTTTCGGGGTGCTTGAGGAGAGAGGATTCAGAGTCTGCCTAAATGAGCTCCAGAGACAGGCACGAGCATGGCTATCAGCATGGACCCCAGAGACGGTCATGAAATGCTAACACTGCTGTTGTAGCCACCAAGAAGCTTGTGTACAAGCACAGGTCACTATCCAAACCTCCCCTCCTGGGAGCCTGTGCAGCCCGCCACTGCCAGGGTCCCGTGATCCAGGGACAACTTCCCCGGGAGAACACATGGCATGTCTCAGGCTGTTGCAACATTATGCTGGCCTCTGTTGCTGCAAGCTTGCCCCACTTTCTGTACCCCTCCCTTCCCCCTGGCCTGAGTGAGCCAGAGCCCCCTAATCAGCTGCTACTTTAGCCCGTCCTGTGTGAGCAAAGAAAAGACACCCTCAGGTGACCTATAGGCAGAGGCGGGGACAAATCCAAAGCTGAACCCCAGGAGCTCTGCAAAAAAAGAAGAGAAAAGGAAATTTCTCCCAGCAGTCTCAGGAGCAGCAGATTAAATCTCCACAATCAACTTTATGTACGCTGCATCACTGGAATACCTGAATAGACAACAGCTCATCCCAAAATTGAGGTGGTGGACTTTGGGAGCAACTGTAGACTTGGGGTTTGCTATCGGCATCTGATTTGTTTCTGGTTTTATGTTTATCATAGTTTAGTATTTAGAATTTATTATCATTGGCAGATTTGTTTACTGATTTGGTTGTTCTCTTCCTTTTTTTTCTATATATAGATATAAAAATTTTTTGTATTTTCTCTCTTTGTGTGATTTTGTCTGTATAGCTTTGCTTTTACCATTTTTCCTAGGATTCACTCTGTCTGTTTTTTTTTTTTCCTTTATGTATAGTTTTTAGTGCTTGTTATAATTGGTGAATTTGTTTCATGGTTTGCGGGCTCTCTTCTTTCTTTTTATTGTTACTTTATTTTTTTATTTTTAATAATTGTTTTCATTTTTTATTTTAATAACTTCATTTTCTTTTCTTTTCTTTCTTTCTTTCTCCCTTTAATTCTGAGCCATGTGGCTGACAGGGTATAGGTGTTCTGGCCAGGTGTCAGGCCTGTGGCTCTGAGATGAGAGAGCCCAATTCAGGACAGTGGTCCACCAGAGACCTCCTGGCTCCACATAATATCAAACAGCAAAAGCTGTCCCAGAGATCTCGATCTCAATGCTAAGACCCAGCTCCATTCAACAATCAGCAAGCTACAGTGATGGGCATCTTATGCCAAACAACTGAAAGACAGTAACACAACCTGACACATTAGCAGAGAGGCTGCCTAAAATCATAGTAAGGTCACAGACACCTCAAAACACACCACTGGAGGAGGTCCTGCCCACCAGAAAGACAAGATTCAGCCTCATCCACCAGAACACAGGCAACATTCCCCTCCACCAGGAAGCCTACACAACCCACTGAACAAACCTAAGCCACTGGGGGCAGACACCAAAAACAACGGAAGCTATGAACCTGCAGCCTGCAAAAAGGAGACTCCAAACACAGTAAGTTAAGCAAAATGAGAAGACAGAGAAACACATAGCAGATGAAGGAGCAAGGTAAAAACCCACCAGACTAAACAAATGACGAAGAAACAGGCAGTCTATCTGAAAAAGAATTCAGAGTAATGATAGTAAAGGTGATCCAAAATCTTGGAAATAAAATGGAGAAAATACAAGGATCATTTAACAAGGACCTAGAAGAACAAAAGAGCAAACAAACAATGATAAACAACAAAATAACAGAAATTTAAAATTCTCTAGGATGAGTCAATAGCAGAATGACTGAGGTAGAAGAAGGGATAAGTGACCTGGAAGATAAAATAGTGGAAATAACTACTGCAGAGCTGAATAAAGAAAAAAAGAATAAAAAGAATTGAGGACAGTCTCAGAGACCTCTGGAACAACATTAAATGCACCAACATCCGAATAATATGGGCCTCAGAGGAAGAAGAGAAAAAGAAAGGGACTGAGAAAATATTTGACGAGATTATAGTTGAAAACTTCCTTAATATGAGAAAGGAAATAGTCAATCAAGTCCAGAAAGTGCAGAGAGTCCCATACAGGATAAATCCAAGGAGAAACATGCCAAGACACAAATTAATCAAACTATCAAAATTAAACACAAAGAAAAAATATTAAAAGCAGCAAGGGAAAAACAACAAATAACCTACAAGGGAATCCCCATAAAGTTAACAGCTGATCTTTCAGCAGAAACTCTGCAAGTCAGAAGGGAGTGATAGTACAGATTTAAAGTGATGAAAGGGAAAAACCTACAACCAAGATTACTCTAGCCAGCAAGGATCTCATTCAGATTTGATGGACAAATTAAAACTTTTACAGACAGGCAAAACCTAAAAGAATTCAGCACCACCAAACCAGCTTTACAACAAATGTAAAGGAATTTCTCTAGGCAGGAAACACAAGAGAAGGAGAAGACCTACCATAACAAACCCAAAACAATTAAGAAAATGGGAATAGGAACATACATTTCGATAACTACCTTAAATGTAAATGGAATAAATGCTCCAAGCAAAAGGCATAGACAGGCTAAATGGATACTAAAACAAGACCCATATATATGCTGTCTACAAGAGACCCACTTCACACCTAGGGACACATACAGAGTGAAAGTGAGGGGAGGAAAAAAGATATTCCATGTAAATAGAAATCAAAAGAAAGCTGGAGTACCAATTCTCATATCAGACAAATTAGATTATAAAATAAAGACTATTGCAAGAGACAGAGAAGGACACTACATAGTGATCTAGGGATCGATCCAAGAAGAAGATATAAAAATTGTAACTATTTATGCACCCAACATAGAAGCATGTCAATACATAAGGCAAATACTAACAGCCAAAAAAGGGGAAATCTACTGTAACACAATAATAGTAGGGGACTTAAACACCCCACATTCACCAATGGACAGATCATCCAAAATGAAAATAAATAAGAAAACAAAAGCTTTAAATGATACATTAAACAAGATGGACTTAATTGAAATTTATAGGATATTCCATCCAAAAACAACAGAATACAATTCCTTCCCAAGTGCACATGGAACGTTCTCCAGGATAGATCATATCTCGGGTCACAAATCAAGCCTTGGTAAATTTAAGACAATTGAAATCTTATCAAGTATCTTCTCTGACCACAAGGCTATGAGACTAGATATCAATTACAGGAAAAATTCTGTAAAAAATAAAAACACATGGATACTAAACAGTACACTACTTAATAACCAAGAGATGACTGAAAAAATCAAAGAGGAAATCAAAAAAATACCTAAAAACAAATGACAATGAAAACACGGGAACCCAAAACCTATGGGATGCAGCAAAAGCAGTTCTAAGAGGAAAGTTTATAGCAGTACAATCCTACCTGAAGAAACATCTCAAATAAACAACCTAACCTTACACCTAAAGCAATTAGAGAAAGAAAAAACAAAACAAAAAAACCCCCAAAAAACCCAAAACCACAAATTTAGCAGAAGGAAAGAAATCATAAAGATCAGATCTCCAATAAATGAAAAAGAAATGAAGGAAAGAAGAGCAAAGATCAATAAAACTAAAAGCTCGTTCTTTGAGAAGATAAACAAAATTGATAAACCATTAGCCAAACTCATCAAGAAAAAAAGGGAGAAGACTCAAATCAATAGAATTAGAAATGAAGAAGGAGAAGTAACAACTGACACTGCAAAGATAAAAAGGCTCATGAGAGATTACTACAGCAACTATATGCCAATAAAATGGACAACCTGGAAGAAATGGAAAAATTTCTAGAAAAGTACAACCTTCTGAAACTGAACCCAGAAGAAATAGAAAATATAAACAGACCTATAACAAGCACTGAAACTCAGAATGTGATTAAAAATGATCCAAGAAACAAAAGCCTAGGACCATATGGATTCAAAGGAGAATTCTATCAAACATTTAGAGAAGAGCTAACACCTATCATTCTCAAACTTTTCCAAAATATCACAGAGGGAGAAACACTCCCAAACTCATTCTACAAGACCACCATCACCCTGACACCAAAACCAGACAGTGATGTCACAAAGAAAGAAAACTACAGGCCAATATCACTGATGAACATAGATGCAAATATCGTCAACAAAATACTAGCAAACATAATACTAGCAAAACAAAATCCAGCAGCATATTAAAATGATCATAAACCATGATCAGGTGGGGGTTATCCCAGGAATGCCAGGATTCTTCAATATTCGCAAATCAGTCAATGGACAAACCATATTAACAAATTGAAGGAGAAAAATCATATGATTATCTCAGCAGATGCAGAAAAGGCTTTCAACAAAATTCAACACCCATTTATGATAAAAACCCTCCAGAAAGTAAGCATAGAGGGAACTTACCTCAACATAATAAAGGCCATATATGACAAACCCACAGCCAACATCATTCTCAATGGTGAAAAATTGAAATCATTTCCTCTAAGATCAGGAGCAAGACAAAGTTGTCCCATGTCACCAGTATTATTCAACATAGCTTCAGAAGTTTTAGCCACAGCAATCAGAGAAAAAGAAAGAAAGAAAAGGAGTCCAAATCAGAAAAGAAGAAGTAAAGCTATCACTGTTTGCAGATGACATGATACTATACATCAAGAATCCTAAAGATGCTACCAGAAAACTACTAGAGCTAATCAATGAATTTGGTAAAGGAGCAGGATACAAAATTAATGCACAGAAATCTCTTGCATTCCTATACACCTATGAGGAAAATGTGAAAGAGAAATTAAGGAAACACTCCCATTTACCATTGCAACCAAAATAATAAAATATCTAGGAATAAACCTACCACAGGAGACAAAAGACCTGTATGCAGAAAACTGCAAGACACTGATGAAAGAACTTAAAGATGATACAAACAGTTGGAGAGATATACCATGTTGCTGGACTGGAAGAATCAACATTGTGAAAATGACTCTACTACCCAAAGCAATCTACAGATTCAATGCAATACGTATCAAACTACCAATGACATTTTTCACAGAACTAGAATTAAAATTTTCACAATTTGTATGGAAACAAAAAAGACCCTGAATAGCCAAAGCAATCTTGAGAAAAGAAAACGGAGATGGAGGAATCAGGCTCTTGGACTTCAGACTATACTACAAAGCTACAGTAATCAAGACAGTATGGTACTGGCACAAAAACAGAAATATAGATCAATAGAACAGGATAGAAAGCCCAGAGATAAACCCATGAACCTATGGTCATTTTATTTTTGATAAAGGAGACAAGAGTATGCAATGGAGGAAAGATAGCCTCTTCAATAAGTGGAGCTGTGAAAACTGGACAGCTACACATAACAGAATGAAATTAGAAAACTCCCTAACACCATATACAAAAATAAACTCACAATGTATTAAAGACCTAAATGTAAGGCCAGACACTATAAAACTCTTAGAGGAAAACATAGGCAGAACACTCTATGACATAAATCACAGCAATATGCTCTTTTGACCCACCTCCTACAGAAATGGAAATGAAAACAAAATAAACAAATGGGACCTAGTGAAACTTAAAAGCTTTTGCACAGCAAAGGAAACCATAAATAAGACGAAAACACAATCCTCTGAATGGGAGAAAATATTTGCAAATGAGGCAACTGACAAAGGAGTAATCTCTGAAATTTACAAGCAGCCCATGCAGCTCAATTTAAAAAAAACAAAGAACCCAACCCGAAAATGGGCAGAAGACCTAAATAGACATTTCTTCCAAGAAGATATACAGATTGCCAACAAACAAATGAAAGGATGCTGAACATCACTAATCATTAGAGAAATGCAAATGAAAACTGCAATGTGGTATCACCTCACCACCAGTCAAAATGGCCACCATCAAAAAATCTACAAACAATAAATGCTGGAGAGGGTGTGGAGGAAAGGTAACACTCTTGCACTGTTGCTGGGAATGTAAATTGATACAGCCACTATGGAGAACAGTATGGAGATTCCTTAAAAATCTAAGAATAGAACTACCATAGGACCCAGCAGTCCCACTACTGGACATATACCCTGAGAAAACCATAATTCAAAAAGAGTCCTGTACCACAATGTTCATTGCAGCTCTATTTACAATAGCCAGGACATGGAAGCAACCTAAGTGTCCATCAACAGATGAATGGATAAAGAAGATGTGGCACATACATACAATGGAATACTACTCAGCCATAAAAGAAACAAGATCGAGTTATTTGTAGTGAGGTGGATGGACTTAGAGTCTGTCATACAGAGTGAAGTAAGTCAGAAAGAGAAAAACAAATACCGTATACTAACACATATATATGTTTTATATGTGTATATAAAAAAATGTGGTTCTGAAGAACCTAGGGGCAAGACAGGAATAAAGCCACAGATATAGAGAATGGACTTGAGGTCCCAGGGAGTGGAAAGTTTAAGCTGGGACGAAGTGAAAGAGTGGCATGGATGTACAAGCACTACCAAATGTAAAATAGATAGCTAGTGGGAAGCAGCCGCATAGCACAGGGAGATCGTCTTGGTGCTCTGTGACCACCTGGAGGGGTGGGATAGGGAGGGTGAGAGGGAGATGCAAGTGGGAGGGGATATATGTATAGCTGATTCACTTTGTTATATAGCAGAAACTAACACACCATTGTAAAGCAATTATACTCCAATAAAGGTGTTAAAATAAATAAATAAATAAAATGTATTAAAGATGGACAGAATTAAACTGAGAATTTCTCCTTGACTTAATCAGACTGAAAGAGTTAAGATGACTGTATCTTTCTACTTGATTTGCAGCTTAGGTACCACAAACTAAAGCCATTACATATGCTTGCTAAAATCTTAAGTCACATAGTAAGTGTTCCACATTTTGGGAAAGGCTGGCATACACACAAAAAATAGTTAGGAGGAGTAGGTAAATCCTAAAGCTAAAGGAAGGAAAGAAAGTCAGAAATTCTGATTTTTTAAACTAAAAAACATATCTCTTTGGAAGTTAATCATCGAGTCCAGCCACATACTGAGTATCCGGCTCCATTTAATAGCATCTGTATATTTTCATGTTACATACTGACCTTTCCATTATTAGATCCTATATCATTATATTGAATTGAAGTCAGGCTCTATGTAATTCCCAGACACTGGTTCTATTGATAACTTCCTGAGTGACTCACAGTCCCTTGAGGATAATGGAGTGTAATTCCTCTTATACTGGATATAAATTCACCTGTATCTCTCTCAATAAAAAATGAATGAAAGTATGTTATAAGAATAGCCCCAATCTTCTCTAGTTTATAACAGGTAAGACTCAATCCCAGACTAGTGGTTCTTAATTATTTTTCATCCTTTGGGATTCACCTACCAACTGGAAAACAGTGTGTCCCACTGGGAGATGCATGGGAGAATTATAGTTTCAGGGCACGAAGCAAGTCTATTTTTGGTTTCTCACTGCTTTATAAAGATCTGGAGATCAGTATCATTTTCTTTAGTTTTCTCTTTTCTGGTATAAACATCCTCAGATACTTCAAGCTCTAATTTGAAGTTGTTTTTTTTTTTTACCCTTATCACTTGGATTGTCCTCATTTTAGTGGACTTTGGTTTGCTAGTATCTCTGAATTCATGTGATCATTTGAGCTACTACATTTCATTGTTGTCTCATACAAAAATTGTAGTCAATGAAAGCCTTAAATATTTTCTTTTCTTTTCTCTTTTTTCCATATGAATTGCTGGTTTTTGATAGCTCTTTTAGGATAAGCTTGGTTCCATGTCTGCTGGAATTTCCATACAAGAAATAGGGTAAAAGTAGAGGGAGGCTGACAAAATGGTTGAGAATAAAAGAAAATAAAGCAGTGAATTCCAAGTGTGGTATATATTAAATTATATACTTATTTAATGTGCATTAAAATATAACTAATGAAGATGGTGTAGTAGAAGAACTTGGAACTCACCTCCTCCCACAAATACATCAAAAATACATCTACAAATGGAACAATTCTCACAGAACACCTACTGAGCACCAGCAGAAGACCTCAAATACCTGAAAGGACAAACTGGTTAGGACAAAAGGAAAAAAAGCAAAGAGGAAGCAAAATGGGACCTGTGCCCCTGGGAGGGAGCTGAAAAAGAGGAAAGGGTCCCGCACCCTGGGAAGCCCTCTCACTGGTGGGGAGACCAGCTGGGAAAGAAAGGGAGCTTCAGAGGCTCAGAGGAGAACACAACAAATGGTTTGTGGCAGGCAAAACAGAAAGAGACATGCACAAATGGTCCATCCCACTGACCTGTGTGCCCCAGTCTGAGAGGTGTGTCCAGTGGTACAGGCAGGGGCTGGGTGCTGGAATTCAGGATTCAGAGGACAGACGCAAGGAGAGGACTGGTGTTGGCTGAACCAAGACAGCCTGAAGGGGCTGGTATGGTACTGCTGCAACCAGGGTTGTTCATGGAAGAAGCCCGGGCCCACCATAGGAACAAAGCACCATTGTTAACTGGTGCACAAAGCTGGGGGGTAGCACCATAGCAGCCTCTTTCTCCATATGCCAGCCCCCACTTGGCCTCTGTGGACTCCAGGAGAGTGAGCCCCAGCCATCTATTTGGGGGTTCCTGCACCAACCTCCACTTTGGCAGGACCTGGGAGCAGACACCAGTGGGCCACCCATGTGCCGAGGTGGGGCTGAAACCACAGCTGAGCCCCAGGAGCCATGCAACTTAGGAAGCAGGGCTGAAATCTCTCCTCATGGCTGTGTGAGCCATTGATTTACACCTCCACTGCCAGCTTTGTAAATTCAGCGCCTGTGGGACATTCCAAGTGGAAAACGAGTGTTCCTGCAGCTGGGACAAGTCTGGCATTAACAGTTGTGGACTTTGTGTGTGTGTGTGTATGCAGGGGCTGGGCCAGGCCAGGGTCTGAGCCACCTCCATAGCTCTCACAGTGGGTCCAGATGCACAACTACTGCAGTCCTGGGACCCGACTTCAGTGGAACTGTATTGATGGCCTTGTGAAAACAATGCCTGAGGGAGACCAGGGCCAACTGCCATCATTCTCATGGTTGAGGAGGAGCCAAGGACAATGCCAACAACAGTGTACTTTGTGAACCTGCACAACAAGTGACAGGTGACACCACAGAGCACACACACAGGTGAACAGCTCCAGCAGAGAAATACTAGACCCACGCAGGTTACACAGGGACTTTCCCACATAAAAATAGCCCTCCAAGACCACAGTAGGTAAACTCATAGAGCAAGAAAAATGTATAAAGAAACAGATGAACCATTCCCAATTAAAAGATCAAGAGAATTCCCCTGAAATAACAATGAAACAGACCTCTTCAGTCTAAAAGATGCTGAGTTCAAAAAGGAGATAATGAAAATACTAAAGGAATTAAGAAAGGCTATCGACAGAAATGCAGATTACTGTAAAAAGGAACCAGAAACTATAAGGAGGAGCCAAGAAAAATTAGAAAATTCATTTGCAGAAATGAAAGCTGAACTAAAGGCAATGAATAGCAGAATGAATACTGCAGAAGAAGGAATAAGTGATCTGGAAGATAGAATAATGGAAATGACCCAATTAGAACAGCAGACAGAAACCCAAATAAAAAAAAATGAAAGCAATATAAGAGACATATGGACTAGTATAAAGCATGCTAACCTATGCATAATAGGGTTCCCAGGATGAGAGGAAAGAGAAAAGGGGATTGAAGATGTATATGAAAAAATTATGGCTGAAGACTTCCCAAACCTAAAGGAGGAAACAGATATCCAGGTACAGGAAGCACAATGGTCCCAAGAAAGATAAACCCAAACAGACCTAAAACAAGGCATATTATAAATAAAACGGCAAACATTATAAAGAGAGGATTCTAAAGGCAGCAAGAGAAAAACAAAGAGTTAATTACAAGGGTGCCTCCATAAGTCTATGAGCTGATTTCTCTACAGAAACGTTGCAGGGCAGAAGGGAGTGGCAAGATATATTCAAAGTCCTGAAAAGGAAAAATCTGCAACCTAGGATACTCTATCCAGCAAGATTATCATTTTGAACAGAAGGAAAGATAAAGAATTTCTCAGACAAGCAAAAACTAAAGGAATACAGCAATATTAAACCTATCCTAAAGGAAATATTGAAAGGTCTTCTCTAAATAGGAAAGAAGTAAGAATCTATAGGAAAGAGAAAATCACAATTGGAAACTAAATTGCTTAAATAAGCCAGTATACAGATTAAAATAAAATCAAATAATTTCTGTGAAAATGATGATAACCACAATGAACAGCAAAAGGATGAACATGAAGATGTAAAAGAGGACATCAAAATCATAAAATGTGGGGGAGGAGAGTAAGAAAATGTAATTTTTTTTTTTTTTGTAGAATATGCTCGAGGCTGTATGACTACTAGTCTGAAGCACATAGATATAGGAAGGGGTTAACATACTTGAAAAACAGGGCAATCACAAATAAAAAACGTATAATAGATTCACAAAAACCAAAAAGAAGAGAACATAAGCATAGTACAAAATAAAATCATAAAATATAACTATCAGAGAAATCTGTGGTTTCATAGACATTTTTAGTTAGGATGAGTCTATGTTTAAAAAGATAATTGAATCATTAGCTATCAAAAAAATGAAAATCAAAACCACAATGAAGTAGTACTTTACACCTGCTAGGAAGACTGTAATCAAAAAGTCAGATAATAACAAATATTGGTGAGGATGTGGCAAAACTGTTACCCTCATACACTGCTGATGAGAATATAAAATAGACAAGGAAAGTAGACTCAAGGTTTTCAGGGGGACCAGTTGATGAATGACTGCTAATGGGTATAGGATTTCTTTTGAGGATGGTAAAATATTTAAAATTGATTGCAGAGCTCTGAATGTACCTTAAAAAGATTGAGTTATATACTTTAAATGAGTAAATTGTATGATATGTGAATTATATCTCAAAAAGTCATAAAAAGTAAGTTGATTTTAAGTTGATATAAATAAAATAACATACAAATATATTATATATATAAAATAAATTAAATGAATACATAGTATACATTTGCAGCTGTTCAGAGATGTTTCACTGCAGTGTGAGAAAACCCAAACAGTGGTGGTCTAACAAGTGGTCCAAACAAGTAGGAATTGATATTTATACATAAGAAGAATTGCTGGTGCTAGGTGGTTCAGATCTTGGTTCACTTACTTAAATTCTATCAACAAAAACCCAAGTACCCTTTTGTTTTTCAATTTTTGGTGTGTTGATGGTTCATCCCTTAGGTCATTACCTCATGGCTGCAAAGTGGCCACCAGATATTAAAACGCTCCTGGTTAAGCAACTATATTCCAATAAAAATTAATAAAAAAATAAAATGCTTCACGTTGTCCATACATTGTCTCCTTCCTGTTCACTTGACTGATGGGAAAAGTGTTCATGAAACTATATATGTGAGTCTCTGCTCAGAAAGAGTCCACCCAGGAGGACAGCCCAACCAGGAATAGCCACATTGGACTTTGTGAGAATGAGAAATACATTTTTGTTTGCTAAGCTACTGAGCCTTAAAATTTTAAGTTTTTCTATGACATCATGTAGCCTTCTTGACCAGTGCAGCATGGGGAACATGAGTAGAGAAGAAGTGCTTCTGCCTTGACTGGGCTCCTTGACATCATGAGCATGGGCTTTGACAAAATTTTACCACTTTGGTCATTAAAATGATTTTTTTCTTTCTGGAATAATGAATAAGATAAAGCTTGCTTTTCCTACTCCTCCCCACTTTATTTTTCCAGGGCATCATTTTTCTTTATTAATAGAGTCTTGCTATTAGAACATTGCCTAGAATCTAGAAGACATACAATAAGCAAATGGTGGAAGAAAGAAGGAAAAAAGGAGGTGATGATAAGGGATGAGTTGAGCATACCAAGGCATGAAAGCATGATAGTCAAGAACACCAGTTCTACAGCCAGTTGGCTGGGTTCAAAAATCCAGTTCTTATATTTATTAGCTGTTTGGCCTTGGAAAAATAACCTCTCCATGCCTTTGCTTCCTCATTTATAAAATAGTTAAAATAATTGTGCCTGCTTCATAAAATTGTTTTGAAGAAGTGAGTTGTAACATGCTTGGAACAGAACTTGGCATGTAGCAATGTTATGCAAGTGTTAGCTACTATTATTATGGTGTGAAACCCAGAAGTACCCTTTCTACCCTAACTCCAATAGACTACTCCATAAGGTTTCTTATAGATCAATTTCTCCTCTTATTGTACCAATAAAACCATAATATAAAATTAGTACTGAAAATACTACTTCTAAAATTTTAATCATGTATGCTCATTATATGTAAGCTTATTTCCCTTTCTTCACTCTGTCTGCAATTAAAGCTAAGTCATCAGGTTTAAGGCCTTCAGAAAGAGAGAGACAGAGACAGAGACAGAGAGAGAGAGACAGAAATAGAGAGAGAGAGAATGAGTAAGCAAGGTAAAAGTCATTGCCAGAGAGTAAAAGGAAAATTCTGGCCTGGCAATTGTGGGAAGGAAAGGAAGAGTTAGTAGGAAAAAGTCTCCTGATCTTCCTCCCAAAGAAAAGAGACATCATAACCAAGGAAATGATAAAAGCAACAGTGCTTTGATGAGCTCCTCCTTATATTCCTGGCAGAAGCTCTCTGAAGATGTGGAATGAGCAGGGATGGGCAAGGATGAAGATGTGGAATGAGCAGGGGTGGGCAAGGATGAGCCCAGGTTAATAACCCAGAGCTGGACACTGAGATCCTGAGTGGAAAGGGCCTGACAAAGTGTGGGAGATGGGTGTGATGGGTCTGGGGATGAAGAAAGCTGATAGATTGGTTGGGAAACTTAACAGGGAGTATTTCTGTGACAGGAGGATGTTACTCTATAACTGAAGGCAACTGAGTAGCACCCAGATTAGGGATGGTTTAGTTGTCAAAGTCTGGACTCTGGAGCCACTACAAGAAGTAAGATTGGGCTGAGAATCTGACCAAGTCAAATGGACAGACCACAGAGCCCCAGGGGCAGACAGCAGGAGCACATCCCACCAGGAACCCCAGAGATGCAGCCAAATGTACATTTCAAAAGATGCCTGACAGATAGTGCTCACTCAGAGACCAGTTGCCTGGATGTGGAGGACAGGAGCCAGATGTGAGATATCACCTCTTTACCTGCACATATAGGCTGAAAGCTTTCTCCTACTCTCAGATACTATCTTGGTAAGGAGCAAAGGAAAGGAGGGTGGTCTTGATGGGATATTTGCAAGATATAGATGGGTTTAAATTGAGAAAGAGGAATATATTCATAATTGGTAAGTTCTGTAAACCTCCCTGACTATCCATTGGTCAGTGTCTTCTGAAAAAGATTAGATGTTTACAGAAAAATAAAGCTTTACTTATCATCCATTTATTTGTTTAGCATCTTTTATAATAAAGTGATAAATTGAATGTGCTTATTTCACATGCTTGTATTTAATTTTCATATTCATTTTATTGAAGGCTGATAGACCATAGCAACACTCACTTTTTACACCTTTCTCGAGGTATCTGGATATTACCTTTTCATCACCAAATGGGAAGCAGGTCTGCTGTTAGGTAAGACTCAGCAAAGCCTCCCAAGGGAGAGCTAAAGTAAAGGTATTCTGTGTGCTGCCTCAATGGCAAGAAGAGGGCTTGTCCTGCTTGGAGGGATGGGAAGGACCAGAGGAAGTAGCAGTTCACAGAGAAGACCCAAGGATGAGATCCTTCCTTCTCCAAATAAGACTAGAGAAGACTCTGGATAACTGAGATAAGGTGGAAATGGTGATGAGGATCTGTTGAAACCAGTAGTGGTAGCTCCATTGAACAGGAAGCAGGGCCTACAGTACAGGGCCAAGGTGGGAGAGTGGGGAACAGCTGGGAGGATGCAGAGCAGAAGAAGCCACTGAGTTCTCTGAGCACCTAGAGTGAGTTCGTGGATCTGCCACAAAGAATGTTCCTTGAGGGAGATTTTCAATTTTTGAGGTAATCTACAGAATTAATATTTGTTACATTATATTCTATTGATTAAACCTCTGTGATAAATTGTGTTTCATGAGTTTGCAAGCAGAGTGCTTCAAGATAACCTGGTAGATTTAATTTTCTTAGCTCAGCTTGGTGGGGACTCTGCGAATTGAATTGTAAAAATCTCTTTTATAAAGCAACGCATTAAATCTCCATATTCTTACAACGTAGTTCTTATTGAAAATGTTAAACTATTGATACGGCATTACCACTTACTAATCAAAGTGAATGCCAGCAGATATGCAATTTGAATGCACAGCAGTTAAATACTAGACTTGCCTTGGAGCTAGTGAGTCCATTTTTTGAGATCCACTTTAAGGTCACAATGTAAATTAGACAAAAGTTTATAATATATAGGGTACACCATTAATACTAAGAGAGAAAAATTGGAAACAATCTAATAGATTATACACACACACACACCAGACTTTATCAGCTATTTATATAGGCATGCATTTTATATACACATACATTTATGTATAGGTGTGTACATATATGTCAGGTGTGCATGTATATGTATTTTTTTGCACATTTCTACATATTTGTAAATGTATATATATGTTTACATATGGGTATATTACATGTTTTATATATGTGTATGGTTGTATTTATAAGTATTTATATCCATCTGTTTATATATAGGTATGTATGGATAAGTAGGTAGGTAAGTAGATAGATACATAGATAGATAGATAGATAGATAGATAGAAAGAAAAACAAAGACCAGAAAGAAATATATCAGTGATGTAAACTGTGGAATTATGGACAATTTTTGTTTTCTTTATACTTATTTTTTTCATCTAAATTCACAGTATTTAGCAAGCAATAATTTTATTATGAGAAAAAGAGTGACAACAAAGTTATTGTAAAAACTAACTCGGAATACTGTGGTAGGAGTTTCTCCAATCCACAGCTATACCAAGAGTATGAATGTAAAACTAATGCACCAGAGGACCCAGTTCCAAAGCCAGAAGGTGAATCATTCCTAGTGATGAGCAGGACCTAGAATTTCCACCCATTTTATCTCTCAACCCAACACACATCTTTATCTTGCTAAAGCCAAGGCATCATGAATGTCAAAGGGTGAAGACATAAGGGTGAGGTGTCATAAACAAACAGAAAGGGAGTCCAGAAGCTGACTGTGTGCTATACTTCCAGCCCTGTGGCAGGCATTGTTTCAAACTCACAACCTGCTGGGAAGTAAACATTTCCTATAGGATGTGAAATAAAGTGCAAAGTACCCAAGGCCACATGCCACAGCAAGTGGCCAGGATGTTTTTCTTTTGTTTTTTCCATTTCCCTTGGGATAATACAAAGAGGGGAGCAGTAAGTGCACCTCCTGCTTTGGGGCAATGGGAGGGAGCTTGTACCAACTTTGTGTATTAGCTTTCATTTCCTTTGTTTGTTTGTTTGTTTTGTTTTGAAAATGATCCCTGTGTTTTCCATTCATTTTATTTTTATGTTTTACATATTATTTTTCATATTCCTTTCCATTATGGTTTATTATTGGATATTAAATATAGTTCCCTGTGCTATACAATAGGACCTTGTTGTTTATCCATTCTAAATATATATAATACTTTGCATTTGCTAGTCCCAAACTCTGAATCCAACCCTCCCTTGCTCCCCTTCCTCCAGCTTTCATATCCTTTTAACACCTCTTGAATCATTTCCTCCCATTCCAGAAACTCCCCTTCTGTCCAAGAAGAAATAGAGTATTATGCAATGATGTTCTACTGCAGCTATGTATGAATTTGTACTTACCAGCTGACAGTGAATGAAATAAGACAAGATGCACTTATTATAGGAAGTAATTTCTGGTACTTGGCATGTGACTTATTGATTGCTGTTAAATTTTGACTGAAGCTTATATGTGAAATAAATGTATATATTTTTAACCAGTTTCCTCCTAATCTGATTGAATTACTTATTAAAAGTCTAATGGTTAATAACTTAGATACTCAAAAGATTCTCATACCTAAGGTTCTAAAATTTATCTGACTGGATTTTCTTTTGAATACCTTGTTCTTCCTAATGGCATTTCCCTAATATTAATGCTGAACTGAAACCAAAAATAGCAAGGGGGTAAGGAATCAGAATAGCAGGAACTGAGAAGATCAGTGTAATCAGCAAATTAGGGCTATGTACAAATCATGCAATTGGCATCATGGGAGCAGCAAGGACCATGCCATGTGGAGAAGAGAACACTCAACGTTGATAACTTTGATTAGCATTAACATTGATCGCATAATTCAGTCACTTCCAGGATGTTTCATGATGCTAATAAATAAAAGATGACACTCTTTAAGAATGGTGGCTTCTATAGTATTGTAACCAGAGACAGCTGAAATGTGGGGTAGGGGTGTAATTTATTTCACCAGAATTCTCTTGACTGAGCTCTGACTGGGAAACCCAGACAGAGCTGTTTCTCAAAAAAGGGTGGCAGAGATGTTGCTAGAGGTCTCAGGGGGATTTATGCAGCAACCAGTTTTGTTTTCAAGATCTGTATGTTCTCCATTTCTGTGCTTTAATATCCTGTTCAACCCAACACCTCCATCAAACCAGTGTTCTCCTGCTTCTCTGCTGCCTTAGCTCTAGATCATCCTGGGTGGTGTTTCACACTCAAGGCCTTTGTTGATTCCTTCTCTCTCATGTTAAATGAAACCCTTATCTATAGTTCTTCATAAGTTCTAGGTACAGAACCTCTCTTTCTCTCTTTAAAATTCAAAGCAGTTAAGGAATTTCCGCAGATCGCAAGGTCAAATACTCTGCTGACTTAAGCCTTTGTTTCTTTCCTGTATACCTCACTATGCTAACTCCTTTAGTTCTTCATTCTCATGTACTAACTGGCACTTATGTGATCATCATTGATAAAGATTACAAAGGGTCATAGAAGCACAAAACCTCCTAATTAAAAGTCAGTTTCTAGCGAGCTGGCCTGACAGTGATCCACTGAGTAACTAGACCTTTTGGAATTTACACCAAATCCAGGTTCCTTGGATGCTTCTAATGATGAGGAGTTCATCTTTGTACAGTCTTTTAAAGCAGTTCTTAGAGTGTTGAAATCTGTTTCCAGAATGCTCTACCTTATGATTCTAGCTTTGCATGTGGAGCCAAATGATGATATTAACTAATCTATATATTGCTTACTATGTCAGGACTGGTTTTAAATACTTTAAGCACATTAATTTATATTAACTCAAAGAAATCTCTGAGAAGATACTAATATGCTCATTTTAAGATAAGGAAGTTGAGCTAGAAAAGAGAAGTAATTGCTAAGAAGTGGCAGAGCTGGATGTAAAACAAAGTATGTAGCTCCAGAGCCAACACACTTAACCATGACCAATCACTGCTCTCTTGTGATTTCTTTTAATGTCTACTTAAACCAGACTTCCACTTTTGACACATAAAACACAACCACTTTCTTTCATGCTTTGAAGTTAACCAAAGAGTCAACACAGTTAAACTTTTTTTTTTTAATAGACACATCAACGTTTAGATAAAAGGCAAGGTATGAGGTGAAGACAGAATACTTGAATTGGGCTGTCCAAATTCCTAATCTGGTTCTGCTATTTACTAGCAACAAAGCACTGGACAAAATAGTCCATCTGTGCCTCATTTTTAAGGTGAATATAGTAACACCTCTACCTCATAGGATTTTTTTTAGCTTAAATCAAACATTTGGAATATTGTCTGGCACACTGTCAGCACTCAGTAAATATTAGCTATTGCTTTTAATATTGACATGATTAAATAAAGTAATATTGGTAAGTATCCTATGAGAGTGCCTGCTGCTTAGAAATCACTCAATCTATATTAACTTTCATCATCTCATTTACTATTTTTATTTGATGTTTTTACATATGTAGTTTAATATCCAAGGGCATAAGAAATATGAATTTGGAATTTCAGGGTCCATAGCACACCTAGTGGGTAAACAGCTTCAGGTATACCGGGCAGACTTTTTGTTATCCTCCCAGTAAACTCCCAATACCTCTTAACAACTTAGTTTATCGAATCACTATTTAGGTTCAGTTAAGATACCTGTACCCATTTTTTTATTTCCTTTAAGCATCAGAGATTCAGCCTCTTTTCTTCAACCATCTAAAGTGACAGCTACCCACAATAAGTTCTTAACATACTCTATTGTTTTGATTAGTATGGCAACACTGCAATGTATGTCCTTTCAACCCATTTCACACCTGAGAAAACTGAGGGATGGAGAGTCTATCCAACTGGTTTAGGAAGTAACTCAGTGGAAATTCAGACTGATTAACTTCAAAAACCAGATTCTTAATAGCATACTTCATGTTTCCAAGTACCATCAGAAAAACAGTTCTCAGTGCCTATCTTAACTGGAATTCCAGCGACTGAGTCTGATACTGTGCTCTCTCTCCTGTAGAACTAGAAACCAGGTACATAGAAAATCTGTCTGGAGCTTCTATCCTAGTGATATACACTTTAGATATCCCAAAATAAAAATACAGCAAAATAAAGATACAGTATAATATGGAATAAAAATGAGTGCATCCTGAAGATTACAGATAATGAGATGTGCTTATATTTCCACCAAATTAATGGGCATCTTTATTAACCATTGATAAGACCAGATTTCAGATCTAGGAGAAGAGTTTAGACACTGAGCAGTTGAACTTAGTGAACTACCCAAGGTAGTAAAGTGATATAAACTTGTGTACAACCTTCTCCCTTCCTGCTCTATCACTCTCCAAGTCCCAAGTATTGTGAATAAAAATATTCAAGCTTAAAGACCAGAAATAACAATTTTCAGACCACTTTAAATGAAACTGAAAGACTTTTCAGGAGCTCCAAAATTTACATAAATTATAAACAGGTATTAGAGGGATACTGATAATTAATTGGCTGGTTTGCCAAAAAATATATAATTTGATTAGATATTTCTGTGTACCTAAAAGAGAGGTACTGGATAACATTTGTGATTAACCATGCTAGTACACACACACAAACATACACACAGACATTAAAATGGATTAAATCTTCTGGAGGCATGTTTTCACATTCCTTGAACAACATTTAAATACCAATTTGCTTGATTCCCTCAGAGGGTTAAAAATGACTCCCTTATATCTGATAATGGACATGTACTTAGAAGTTCTTTTATACTCTGAGAATCTCAGGCTATACTATTAAAGCTGCATAACACACCACAGAATACCAGGAGATCAAACCAAGTAACAGTTACCGAAAACATTTTTCTGCTACCTCCCCAGATTTTCCTATGGGGAGTGCTAACTCAGTAAGTGTTCACTATACATAAACAAAGCATAGGCTATAACTCTGCAAAGAACTTACTACAATCTTTTCTAAAGTGTTTTGCTTTGTTTGATAAAATAGTCTTTAGGGGAAGCTCTAATGGATAGAAGTTAAAGATCCAAAGAAAGGAAACCTGATCCATTTGAAAGTGAATAGGGGGCTGCAGAGCAAAGTAAAAAATATGCTGGTGCTGACTCAAAAAGTGCTGACTTCCTCTGGTAGGTCATCTTATAGGTCTATCTTATACCACAGAAGAGTGTAATTTAAAAGCGCTGATGTTGGGTACCAGGAAGAATCTGCCCTCTCCAACCCTTGTTGAAGCTGAGATGGGAGTCACTGTGTTGAATCTGTGGCATTGCAATTGTATCAGTAGCCCAGGACACAATCAAACCCCATTAGCTCAGGTTCCACTGGTTCTGAATTTATAAGAATTCAGATACGACTTAAGAACTGATTCTTGCTGAGCTAAAAATCCCCAGATAATTTCTTCTTTTGTGAGTATCAGGGTCTTTTTCACAAGACCAAGATTGTCAAATGTTGTAGTGGTTGCATCAACAAAGAGCTTCCTATTCGAAGTTTTGCTGAAGTTTTGGAATCCTCATGTCCCATAGAAACTCATTACTATGGGAAGTAGAAATGTTAGGCAGGCCTAGTTACATCAAGCACAAAAACTGGTGTTATTGAAATGATGGCCGAATACAATACAAGGTAATTTAGCGTTTGAGTTTAGATAATGAGATTATGGATAATTTTAGATTCTACATTTCTTTATTTTCCAATTAAAAATATAGGTGTCATTGTATAATGTGTAAAGTCATCAAAAAGCATTATTTAGGAGTTGGAAAATAGCAAACATTTACAAATGTGACTAATTAGTGTTGTGATCCCCTCCTGCTTAAATTCAATAATTATATCAATTTCACCTTAGTTTATAAAAATAATTTTAAGTGATAAAATACATTTTTATTAGTTGTATTTATAAATATGTCATAAAGTAGTTTATTAAATTTGTCTTTCCTTTATAGAGGATGGCACCTAGGATATAATCTGACTTGATATTGTTGATAATCTTTGGGAGTAAAATGAATAATTATAAAAGCAGTAGTAACTTTTTCAACAAAGTGATTAGAAAGTATTCTCTTTCATATATATTAGGATATATAGGGTACTAAATTACTACCCTATAGCTACTACTACCATTGATCCCTTACTCTACTGCCAATTAGAAATCTAAATATCTCCATTTATGTTCCTATCTGAGTTTCATAAAGGCAAGTTGAAAGCTTCCTCCCTTAACTTTACCACACAACAGCTGCACAGCTTTTTCATTTGCTGGGTAGGGTTCAGTGGAGCCAAATGATAGAGCACTTTATTTGCTGTGGATATAGATGCACATTAATGTCCCCAGTATGAACAGGGTGCAAATGATACACAGTTTATCTAACACACATGCCATTAAAATGGGAAGATTTCTCCTCCTCCTCCTCCTCCACCCCTTTGCAGTAGCTTCTGTGAACACACTAGGCTTATTCCCATATTAGTGTAACTTGCATCACAGCTGCTAGTCATGTGATCTGTGGACAGGAGTTGGTACACAGTTTGTTGCTGGTATACAAATAAAAAGAGTCTAGAAACTTTTATGGCAATTTGCCATCACTGTGACATTCAAGCTCATAGTCTATGGACTTACGTCATTACACTGGTTACTAATTAGTTTTAATGTTGTCTATCTTGTGCAATGGATTGTGTGTGGTATGAGCTGTCTATTAATATCAGTGCAACAGGTTAGAAAAAGAACTGATCCTTCAACCCTGATAGTTTGAGAAACATTGGTCCACACACAGAGGATATGATGTACATACAAAGTACAATTTCAAGTGGTATCTGAAAAGACCACCTACAATAATAGTGAACATAGGGGAAGGAGATCAAGATGGTGGAGTAGGAGGACACAGAGGTCACTGCCACCCATGAATACATCAAAAATGCATTTACATGTAGAGCAATTCTCACTGAAAATTAACTGGAGACTGGCAGAAAGACTCTTATATAACCAAGGCTACAAGAAATATCCACATGGAGTCAGGTGGAAAAAGAGCAACAACTAGGCTGGGATCTGTGCCCCAGGAGGGGACACAGAAAGGGGGGGTGTGTTACACAGTCTTGGAGATCCTCCTTGGGTAGTGAGAGGTTCAAACCACATATTGGGCATACCAGCCATGGGGTCCAACACCAGGAAGATGATTCCTCTTGGCTGGTTTGAAGACCAGTGGAATTGGCAGGGTGACTGTGAGAAACTCAAACTCTGCTCATGAAGAGTATGTTCACACTTGCTTGCTCTGAAAACAAGGTGGAGGAATTAAATTGAGACTGCCTGTTACTCTGGTTGATTTCCCCTGACTACCCCAGCATGCACCCTGGCCCAGGCCAAGTTCTTGCTCTGGCACCTCTTGCTCTGCTGTGCAGCTCCCAGCTAAGGTGCAGCCTGCCATTGGTGAGGATAGTGCACAGTTGTGGGGAAAAAACCTGCTTGGACCTGGCACCATATCTGAACAGGGCGAGGGCAACCATTACTGGAATGGAACAAGCTAGAACCCAACACTTGGGGCTTCTGCTCCAGTACCTTGGGACCCAACCTCACCTCTGATAAGGTGGTGTTGGCCACTGAGCATAGCAAAAGCCTGAGCTCACACTGGGCTCTGGTTCTAGGCTCTCCACTTCCACCCCTACCTTCCAACCAGGTGATAGCTGTCAACACACCTTGAAAGAAGACATGACTCATTCCCACTTCTGATCCAGGTCTCCCACCAAAGCCAGCAGTCATGCACAGACTGCAGAGGGATGCATACACACAAAAACACCACTTCAAGACCAGAATAGGTAACTGTTTCACCTAATTTACTGGAAACAAAGAAAGTTAAGCAAAATGCAAAGACAGAGAAATTTGTTTCAAATGAAAGAACAAGGAAAAGAAATGGAAAATACAACTGATGAAACAGAGATAAATAATTTACCAGATAAAGAATTCAAAGCATTAGTATTAAGAATGCTAATTGAACTAGGGAAAACAATAGATGAACACAGTGAGAATTTAAACAAGGAACTAGAAAATAAAAAAAGAACCAGTCAGAGCTGAAAAATACAACAGCTGAAATGAAAAACACACTAGAAACAATGAAGAGCAGACTATGTGATACAGAAGAACACATAAGTGATCTGGAAGATAGAGTAATGGAGATCACGCAATCAGAACAGCAAAAAGAAAAACAAATTAAAAGAAAAACAAGAACAGTTTAAGGGACCTCTGAGTATTAACATCCACATTATAGGGGTCTCAGAGAGAGAAGAAAAAGTTTGGAAATATATTTGATGAAATTATGGCTGAAAAATTCCTGAACCTGAAGAAGGAAACACATATCAAGGTACAGGAAGCCTAGAGAGTCTCAAACAAGATGAACTCCAAGAGACCCACATCAAGACATATCATAATTAAATGCAAAAGTTAAAGAGAGAATTCTAAAGGCAGCAGGAGAAAAATAAATAGTCACATACAAGGAAACTCCAGCAAAAATATCAACTGATTTTTCTACAGAAACTTTGCAGGCCAGAAGGGAGTGGAATGATATATTTAAAGTGCTAAAAGGGAAAAACCTACAACCTAGGATTCTCTACCAGCAAGATTATCATTCAGAATTGAAGGAGAGACAATGAACTTCTCAGAGAAGCAAAAACTAAAAGAGCTAATCAATAATAAACCTATCCTAAAAGAAATGTTAAAGGGTCTTCTCTAAGTGGAAAATAAAAGGCTATAGTAAGAAGCAAGAATTTATAGGAAAGGAAAATATTGCACTACTGAAAGCCAGTATCTAGTAAAGAATGCGGATCAACTACTTAAATAAGCTACTCTAAATATTAAAAAACAAAAATTTGCAAAATCGACCATAACTACAATAAACAGTCAAGAGATAAACATGAAGATGTACAATATGACATCAAAGCCACAAAATGCGTGTGAGGGGAGTAAGGAAAATGTAGATATTTTAGAATGTGTTTGAACTTAAATGACTTCCAGTTTAAAACAAGTAGATATATTTATAGGTGAACATACATGAACCAGATGGCAAACACAAATCAAAAACCTACTATAGATGCACAAAAACTAGAGAGAAGAAAACACAAGCATGCTACTAAAGAAAATCATCAAACCGCAAGGGAAGAAACTAAAATAAGAAGAAAGGAATAGAGAAGAAATACAAAACAATCAGAAAATAGGTAACAAAATAGCAATAAGTACATACCTGTCAACAATCACTTTAAAAATCAATGGACTAAATGCTCCAATCAAAATGCATAGGGTGACTAATTAGATTAAAAACAGGACCCATCTATATGCTGCTTATAGGAGACTCACTTCAGAACTAAAGGCACACACAGTCTGAAAGGGAGAAAATGGAAATGACAAGAAAGTAGGGGTAGCAATACTCATATCAGACAAAATGGACTTTAAAACAAATTCTGTAACAAAAGACAGAGAAAGGCATATTATTATGGTAAAGGGATTAATACAAGAAGAGGATAAAACATTTGCTAACACATAGACACCTAACATAGGAGCACTTAAACATATAAAGCAAATATTAACAGACATAAAGGGAGAAATTGACAAGAATACAATAATAATAGCGGACTTTTAACACCATATGTCAATGGACAGATCATCCAGACAGAAAAGCAATAAGGAAACAGTAGTATAATTACACACCAGATTAGCTGAAGTTAATAGATATCTACAGGACATTACATCAAAAACAGCAGAATACATTCTTTTCAAGTGCATATGGAACATTCTCCAGGATATGCTAGGCCATAAAAAATGTTCAACAAATTTAAGAGGATAGAAAATACATCAAGCATTTTTTTCTGACCACTATTGTTATGAAACTAGAAATGAATTATAGGAAGAAAATTAAGAAAAACACAAACGTGTAGAGAGTAAACAACATGCTACTAAAAATCCAATGGTCAGTGAAGAAATCAAAGAGGAAAACAGAAAATACCTGGAGACAAATGAAAATAAAAAACTGTTTTCCAAAATCTATGAGATGCAGCAAAAGAAGTTCTAAGATGGGAATTTATAGTGATACAGGCCTACTTCAAGAAACAAGAAAAATATCAAATAAACAACTTAACCTACCATCTAAAAGCATTAGAAAAAGAAGAATAAACAAAGTCCAAAGTCAGCAGATGGAAAAAAATATTAAAGACCAGAGAGAAAATAAATAAAATAGAGACCAAAAATTAATAGAGAAAAGATCAATGAAACCAAGAGCTGGTTTTTGAAAGATAAACAAAATTGATAAGCCTTCAGCCAGGCTCATCAAGAATAAGAGAGAGGACCCAAATAAACAAAATAAGAAATGAAAGAGGAGAAATTATAACTGATATCACAGAGTTACAAAAAATTGTAAGAGAACACTACAAGCAGTTATATGTCAACAGACTGGACAACCTAGAATAAATGGATAAATTTCTAGAAAGATACAAGGCCGAATAAGGAAATAGACAATTAGAACAGACAATTAGAAATAGGCAATCTGAACAGACAAATCGCTAATAGTGAAATTGAATTAGTAATCAAAAAGTCCCAGCATACATAAGTCCAGAACTGGACAGCTTCATGGGGGAATTCTATCAAACAAAAAGTGATAATACCTATCCCTCTCAAACTATTCCAAAAAATTAAAGAGGAGGGAACTCTTCCAAATTCATCCTACGAGGCCACTATTACACTGATATCAAAACCAGACAAAGACACTAAAAAAAGGAAAGTTACAGGACAATGTCTCTTATGAGTATAGATGCAAAAATCCTCAACAAAATATTAGCAAACCAAATTCAATAGTATATAAAAAGGATTATACACCATATCAAGTTGCATTTATTCCAAGAATTCAAGGATGACTAAATATCAGCAAATCAATCAATATGATACACCACATTAACAAAAGAAAGGATAAAAATCACATGATCATCTCAATAGTCACAGGAAAAGCATTTGACACAATTCAACATCCATTTATGATAAAAACTCTCATCGAAGTTGGAATAGAGAGAACATACCTCAACATAATAAAAACCATACATGACAAACGCACAGCTAGCATCATACTCAATGGTGAAAAGCTGATAGCTTTTCCCACTAAAACTCAGAAACAGGACAAGGATGCTCACTCTAGCTACTTCTATTAACATAGTATTGGGAGTTATAGCCACAGCAATTAGACAAGAAAAAGAAGTAAAAGGAATCCAAATTGGAAGAGAAGAAGTAAAACTGTCACTGTTTGCAGATGGCATGATACTGTACATAGAAAATCCTAAAGATGCTACCAGAAAACTACTAGAGCTCATCAAAGAATTTGATAAAGTTGCAGGATACAAAATTAATATACAGAAATCTGTCATATTTCTATACAATAACAACAAACTATCAGGAAGAGAAATTAAGGAAACCATCTCATTTATCATTGCATCAAAAAAATAAAGTACATAGGAATAAACCTACCTAAGGTGGCAAAATACCTGTACTCCAAAAGCTGTGAGACACTGATGAAAGAAATTGAAGACAACACAAACAGATGGAAAGATATACCACGTTCTTGGATTGGAAGAATGAATATTGTTAAGATGACCATACTAACCAAGGCAAGCCACAGATTCAAAACAATTCCTATTAAAATACTAATGACATTTTCATAGTACTAGAACAAATAATTTCAAAATTTGTGTGGAAATACAAAGGGCCCAAAAAGCCAAAGCAATCTTGAGAAAGAAGTACAGAGCTAGAGAAAGCATGATCTCTGACTTCAGACTATACTACAAAGTTACAGTAATCAAAACAGTATGGTACTGGCACAAAAACAGACCCATTAATGGAACAGAATATAGGGTTCAGAATAAATCCACATACTTATGGTCATCAATTAACCTATGACAAATGAGGCAAGAATATACAATGGAGAAAAGACAGTCTCTTCAATAAGTGGTGCTGGGAAAACTGGACAGCTACACATAAAAGAATGAAATTGCAACATTCTCTAATACCAGATACAAAAAAAACTAAGATTGATTGAAAATCTAAATGTATTTCCAGAAATCATAAAACTCCTAGAGGAAATCATAGGCAGAACACTCTTTGATGTAAATGGTGGCAATATATTTTTTGGATCTATCTCCTAAGGTAAAGGAAACAAAAGCAAAAATAAACAAATGGGACCTAATGAAACTTAAAAGCCTTTGCATAGCAAAGGAAACCATCAGCAAAATATAAAAACAACATACTGAATGGGTGAAAATATTTGCAAATAACATAACTGATAAGGAGTTAATGTCTGTAAAACATAAACAGCTCATATGACTCAATATCAAAAAAACAAACCACCTAATTAAAAGAAAGGACAGAAGATCTAAATAAACATTTCCAAAGAAGATACATAGATGGCCAACAGGCACCCAAAAAGATGTTCAACATTGCAAGTCATCAGGGAAATGCAAATCAAAACCACAACGAAATAGCACCTCACACCTGCTCAAACGACTATCTTCAAAAAGGTCAGAAATAAGAAACATTAGTAAAGATATGGAGGAAAGGGAACCCTTGTACACTGTTGGTGAGAATGTAAATTGGTACATCCACTGTATAAAACAATATGGAGTTTCCTCAAAATACTAAGAAAAAGGACTACTATGCAATCCAGCAATTCCACCCCTGGATATTTTTCCAAAGAAAATAAAAATACCAATTCCAAAAGATATATGCACCCCAATGTTCATATCAGCATTATTTACAACTACCAAGACATGGAAGCAACCTAAGTAGTCATCAACAGAGGACTGGATAAAGAAAATGTGGTGCATATATACAGTGCAGTACTACCTGGTCATAAGAAAGAATGAAATTTTGTCATTTGCAGGAACATCCATGCACATGAAGGGTATTATATTTCACGAAATAAGTCAGACAGAGAAAGACAAATACTGCATGTTATCACTTATATGTGGAATCTAAAAAATAAAACTAATGAATGAGTATAACAAAACAGAAACAGACTCAGTGATGTAGAGAACGTATTAGTGGTTACCAGTAGGGAGAAAAAGTGGGGAGGAGCAAGATAGGGTTAGAGGATTAAGAGACACAAAGTCCTATGTATAAAATAATCAAGATACAAGGATATTGTACAGCACAGGGAATATAGCCAATATTTTATAATAACTTTAACTGGAGTAAAATCTATACAAATACTGACTCACTACATTATACATCTGAAACTAATATAATATTGTAAATCACCTATACCTCAATAAAGAAATAATATGGTGAACACAGATAATAAGCCACACACTAGATTCTAAGCACCATGAGGGTAGGAGTCTCATCTGATTTATTCACCATTACGTCTTGCAGATTGCACAGTGTTTGGTGTGTTAGATACTCAGTAAGTCATTATTGACTAAATGCATAAATAAATGACACTACAACTTATGATTAAACAATTTTGAGTCTTTGGATTAATACACACTCCTGAAAATAGCTAAAATCAGCAAACATATGAAAAACAAAGGAAAACAAAAGCCAAAAAAAAGAGAAACAAAACCATTTAAGTTCAATTGTGAATGAGTCCTAACTTCCTAGGACTTGACTGTATACAAAATTTCCAAGGTTACACTAGCAGAATTTGAGGAGTGTTTAATTCTTTTTCCAGGAAACATTCTCTGACCTCCTTAGCATCTTCTTATAGAACCCAAAATTTACCCAATCATAGCACATATCAACATAGAGTCAGGGGTTGGGGTATAGGTGGAATTGCCCACTAAACTGTCAGCTCCATGCTACATTCCTCAGCCTTTAGCACACTTGGTAGGGGCTCAAAAATTTAGTTGATATGAATTAATGTTTACTTTATATTATAAACCATGCTTTGTGTTTTATATGTACAGCCCCACAGTAACTCAGAGAGGAAAGCACTTTTTAAAACTTGTTTTATAAATGAAGAGACTGAGACTTAAGAAGGGTAAATCATTTGCCCATGATCATCCAGTTAGTAATTGATTGAATGGTTTTTCACATGTATTCTATTTCACTGGAGACTGTATTTCCAGCCATGCTATTATACTGCTTAATGGTATCCAAAACTTTAGCCCAGTGGGGGACCTAATTTGTTAGACTCAAGGTGCAGTTACTCTTTATGCCAAGAAATGAGATATAAAATTCCTTTCTTCCCACAGAGGCAGTGTGGACTCACACAGAAGCAGTTAGATAAGAAAAGGAACTGAGGACTTTGGGATTATTTTGACAGAGGTCATTCCCAGGGTAAAACAACTGGCTGGCATCTCACACCAACCTGGATGAGAACTACATGGCTTCCAAAGCATAAGATCAGTCACAGATAAAAGAAAAAACAAAACAAAACAAAACTGCATGAGCAAATGTAGGGAAGAAAAATAATAGCTGAAGATAGTGGTGGTGGTTTGAGCAATTTGGGAGTTACTTAATATTCCTGGGTATCTCTGAAGTTTATAGGAAGTGTACATGTTATTAAATTTCTATTTGTTTTTCTCTTGTTAATGCATTTTATTACAGGAGGGTTTCAGCCAAGAACCTAGAAAGAGAGAGGGGAAATTGTTTTCCTTTTTCTACAATAACAAGCTAAGAGAATATCCAGAATCTCACAACTCCTTAGTGAAGTGGAATTAAAAATAAATATCAGAGACTGATTTGCCATATTTAGTATATATATTTTCACTTATTCCAACTCAATATCATTTATCATTTTTACTCTATGAATATCATTTTTAGGTAACCATTAATCCTTTTGTCATGATAAAGTTCCAAGTTAAATCATCTCTTAGAGTCTTGTGATAAATAGCTATAAAAATCCAATGAACCCTAAGTTAAAATTAAAAGCTAGTTCTATGTTATTCATTTTGTTAGCTCCCAGGCATGTGTATTCACATTTAAATTAATTAAATTTAAATAAATTAAATATTTAGTTCCTTAGTCATATTAGCCACATTTCAAGAGGTCAATAACCATATGTGGTTAATGGCTGCCACACTTTGGACAGATTCCACATACTGGACACGTGGAAATAGAACATTTCCATCATTGTCAAAATTTCTATTGGTCAGCACTGTACCTGTTTCTTCTGCCTGAAGTGGACAAAGCCAGTAAGCAGTGTCCTTCATAGACTGTTGTCATTCTCAGGATTATTGCATTCTGATATGCCAAGGATATGATCAACCAGGGATACTCCTGTTTAAGCCTGTTGTCCTGGCATAAATATTAATGACGATCTCAAAAATGTTCCAGTTTGGTCAACAAATTAGGGCCACCCTAATTGCCTAATTGGACATTACTCATGATTTTCATTTCTTTCCATTCAAGCTGTGTAATATGTGGCATGTTATTTTACCTTTCTAGGCATCTCCTTCCTCATATGTAAAACGAGGATAGTAGTAGCTCCTTCTTTTGGTTCTATCTTGTACTGCTCTCTCTTACTTCCTGCAGTGATTAAAAGTATCAAATAAATTCCTAAAAGGCAGAACTTTTGCATCCTAGTGCTTTGTGGTATTTATTATATAATAATATTATATGTATAATATATAATATTATTATATAACAGACACTCAAAAGTGTCTATTACATAATAGGCATTATAAAGCACATGATTCCTGAGGAAAGTTTCAAGGTACATATTCTGCCTCTCTCTGTCCCAGTACAATGACGTGTGTACCTTCAATCTTCCATCAACCAATCAGATGTTCTCTCCCGGTACCTTGACTCTTGATCATGTGGTAGATACTGGTTAGAAAGTGTGTATTACAGCTGAAATGAGGGTGCATTATCCAAGGATGTTCCTGCTGCTTTTCCCTACTCCTTTTTCCAGTCCTAACATTTCACTTCCCAGTAATCCTGTGAGCCTCTCACATCCCTCCATTAAATTCTATTTTTGCTTAACATAGACAGAATTTCTTTCTTTTATTTGCACCCAAGACCCTAAACAGTACAACAACCTTGAAGATAACTTTTAACTTGAAACTGTCAGTGATACTAACTGTACTAAGCAACTCTACACATTTTTATTGCAATTTACTCAATGCTGAGGCTCACAGAGACATCTCACTAACTCCATTCCAGATGTACATAATAACATCTAGGTAATCATATGTTCCTCCACAAATTAAGATTGTAAGGTTAAAATTAGAGAGTTCCCTTCTTCAGAATACTCTTCTTCAGATATCGTCACAGTTTCTCCAGATGTTTATTAAGCAAAGATTCCCTTTATAATCTGCTTCCAAATGCAAGGCAACTTTTCTCTTGGCCGATGCTCAGCTGTATTATTATGTGGGTCACAGTTAACTCTCCACATTTTCACTATCTAATTATTGTTTATGGTTTTACTTTGGATCCTGTACTTCAATTACCTACTCTATATTGAACAAACATACTAAGTTTCCCTCTATTTATTGTATCTTCCATAAATTGTATTGCCTATCTAGGATAATGGGTATTGCTTGCACATTTGTAACATTTCAAATAGCCTAAATTTCCTGATAGTTTAAGTATAGGGTGTGCTACTGTGGGGCTTGAATACTGCATATTGGAAAAATAATAGACTTCTTGAGTTCTCCTAGATGTGTGTTTTTATATTAAAGTTAATTTCCCCCTTGGTGGAGACTGCCACACAGTCATGACTATATCATTGAAAAGTCTATGAAATAAAGCGTACTATCATCTCAACTGAAAACTCTTCTTAAACATTTCCATTTTAAAGGAAAAATCTAACTACTGAGCAAACCAAATTTGCAAAGAGAATTTTCATTAGCATTTGGCTGGTGGAGGGGGGGGTCATTTCTTTCTTTGAAGGAGGGAAACATGGCCACAGAGACTCAGGGCATCGCATCATCCTCCTTATTCTTGAGATTTGTAAAGGCAGATCTGTAACTGCCAGGAAGTCCCTGGGTTGCTTATTATAAACCGTAATCAGCTAGAACTGATTACTCAACTCTGGTCATTTTCATCTACAAACAAATTCACAAGTTTCCCAGACAAATATGGATGGGCTGGCAAATTTAAATTTCAAATGAAAAAATATCTTCCTGTAATGAGTTCACCTACCTTTTATTTAGACTTCCAAATGCCAGCATAATGTGATTAATTTTGATGTTGTTTCTTTCCACCACTTATGAGAAATCACATCATCAATTCTATTATCAAAATTAGATGTGGAGAAGACCTAGCATGTCACCAGGATCCTTCCCTGTGCCAGTACAGACTTGTTTTAGCCAGTCTGCTGTACTTTTTAATATTTTCTTCAATCTAATATTAAACTTCCCTTGTGATCATGCATCTACCATTTCCATTGTAATGACATAAATATAAAGAATGAGAGTTGGTTTTCTTAAGAGGATGCATCTATGTTTATCTTCTCTGGCTTTTCAATAAAGAAAGCTAATGGTGAACATTTAGGAAATAAAAATAAATCCAATACTTTGTGATCAATAATTTCAATTATGATTAATAATGATCTCTAACATTTTCATAGAATTTGCACATATGTTATGCAAATTATACACAGTACAGTAGTTGTTATATGAGTAACTTTTTTTTAACACGTTTATTGGAGTACAATTGCTTTACAATGGTGTGTTAGTTTCTGCTTTACATCAAAGTGAATCAGCTGTACATATACAAGTAACATTCTTTTTTTTTTTTTTTTTTTTTTTTTTTTTGCGGTACGCGGGCCTCTCACTGTTGTGGCCTCTCCCGTTGTGGAGCACAGGCTCCGGACGCGCAGACTTAGCAGCCATGGGTCACAGGCCCAGCCGCTCCACGGCATGTGGGATCTTCCCAGACCGGGGCATGAACCCGTGTCCCCTGCATCAGCAGGTGGACTCTCAAGCAATGCACCACCAGGGAAGCCCCAAGTAACATTCTTTTAACAAAAATTTACTGGGTGCCCTTGCAAGCCTTCAATTTGTTCTCTCTCTCTCTCTCTGTATATATATATATATATATATATATATATATATATATATATATCTCAATGTATATATATATATACACACACACGTATATATACATACACACACATATAAAAATATATATATATATTGTATATCATATATATTTACTTATGCTTTTAGAATCAGTTTATTGAGAGTTTATCAAGCAGTTTTAACTTGTTGAGGTATAAAGCTAAGGTGTTTCTATTTTTCTCTGGTATCTGTATTTAGACTTGCTCTGTCTAATTCTCTTCTCACATCCTTCAGTGAAAATTTGCGTACATTTTGATTTTTAAAATTTCAGTCCAGATTACAATTTTGAGCTCCAGTCTAGGAGTGCAGATGCTGGAGCCATATTCTATTGATTTCAATGCCAGAACCACCAACTACTAGCTTTAGTTCCTTGACTTAGTCACTCAAACTCAAATGGACTTCATTTCCTCAGCAATCAAATGGAGATAATAAAATAACCTACATTATATGGCTCTTCTATATGTAGAGAACTTGGAATATTGCCTGAAATAGAGTGAAAGAAATATGTATTATCTATTAATATAATAATTGTTATTTTCATTATCATTTTATCACTTCCATCAACACATTCTTATGTCTCAAAGAGATCTGATTTTAGGAAAGGCCATTATTTTCCCTCTTCATTCTATTCTAGCATCTGCCCCTTTTCAAACTCTCAGGAATCAGAAATGGGAAGGGAGGTAAGTGAGAAACCATTTTCTCAGACTTGGTTGCAGGAAAGTTTCCCTTATCTCACTCTGGCTTGGTACCTACAATTCACTGTTGGTGTCTCTGCCAATGTATTGGTCTCCACATGGAGAGTGTGTATAATTTTACTGAGTCAGTGATCAGTTTTAACCTAACACTTTCTATTATGGTTAGTCCATTTAGAGGGGGAAGTCATGCCTCTCTCCAGCTCTTACCAGCAATTCATGCCTCTAACACGTTCTCTTAGTTTTGAACACTTGGCCAGCCCAGGTTATCTGCTTCTACCTCAAAGCTTTGGGCTCTTTGGAATCGGAATAGCCATTTTCTTTTTCATTGTTTTTTGAGGGCTGCGGAAAACTGGGATAGGGTGGAAAGCTGCCCCGTTGTCTTCCTAGGCATACTATACTGCGATCCCTTTTTGTTGTGTTGTCAACCCTCTCACTTTTAGAAATCTCCAGACAATAACCAGACCTCAGTATCAGTGCTCTTGTAAACCCCTAACCTTCAGAAAATGCAAGTCATTCTCTCCCAACAACTCTTTTACACTAGTTAATTAATCATCTAGCAGGAAACAGAGATGTAAGTTCTTCCTCTTTTCACACAATGCCAATCTCTAAGAAGAGGTTTTTTCCTAACACCATGACTTAGCTTTGCGAAGGAGTGGAAGGACACTTTCTTTTTAACCATAAACACTACCTTGCCTAGGATGACAACTAACTTTTCCTCTTTCCAGTATTATTTTTTAATCTGAAGCGAATTGTGGAGCATTCTGTTTTTGGCAATTGGTAGTAGGGCCAGTTCTGCTGCTTTAAAGAAAGACTCGGGAGGAGCTGTCAGGATACAGTTGTTGCAAGTTCTCTTTTGCATGTAGGGGACTCGGTACAGATTTTCCTTCAGCTTTGGGCATCAAGCACTAAATCCAGGGAAAAGGAAAAATCCCACTCAATTTTGTGTTATACATTTATGTGTGACTTATAAATCATAGCATGCAATCATTAAGCATATGTCATATATTTGTCCAGATTAATACCAACATTTTAAAGATTATTAGATGGCTGGCATTGTAATAGACTCTCTACATATGTTCCCTGCTTAATCATCCAAACAATGTTATTAATCCTTTTTATACAGAAGAGAAAGCTAAAGCTGAAGAGTGCCCAGTTACAAAATTCAGATTTAGTATAGCACTTCCATATATATGTAAAAAATGGTCAAGAATAATATATGGGGATAGACTTTAAAAATTCTATAGCTAATGTGCCATAACTAATATTTGTATTTTGAGATTCACAGAAAGGAATCAAGTCAATGGATCAAATCAAGATCCTTGGTTCTGCTGAGTTTCTCAGTGGCCTTTAGTAAGCACTGCAGGAGCAACCTCTTAGGCCTTGACAATTGAAATTGTAGTATCTGTGTTCTCAGGCACCATAATCACCATAAAAATGAACACAAGACCCAGTCTCCTCCTTTTTCAGAAACAGAACATAGGAAGGACTTTTCTTCCTAATCATAGCAAGTCAACCATATTGGGAGAGGCGAAGAGGGGAAAAGTTTCCATCTGGCAAAATAGAAGCACTATCAGGAAATGTGTTGGGGTGTGAGAGTGAAGGGGATTTTTCTTATTGTCAGCAAATGTGACACTTTTTATAAATAAATTAATGCACATATACTTATGACCAATGTAAATATCACATATTATCCCTTGGGACAGAGAGAAAATGCAGCTCCAAAGCTTTGTAAGCCCGGTGATTTTCAAAAAATCATAATTATACAAGTAAATTTGTGAATAAATTGTAGGTAAACAGTCAAGCAACAAATAATCTTTCATGTGTACTTGAGTGCTCAAAAGTGGTCATAATCCCCAGCCTAGGGTCAAAAAATAGTTTGGTGGCTCTCACCAAAGTAAGAGTTAATTTCATTTCTTGTGGGTCCCACCTGCTAGAAATGCTGGCGTGGTGGGAGAATACAATCATGTGCCCAATTAGGCAAGCAATTGCCAGCTTTAACCAATGCAGTACAGATGCACCATCTCTAAAACACAACAATTATGTAGTTTACTTACATCACAAGGATACTGTTGAAATTCAGTTGAAAAAATGAAGAGGGTAGAAAAGGCTATCAGAAAGCCAAACAATGAAGTGAAAGGAATCTCAAAGTGGTGTGGGTTTTAACTATGTAAGGATTAGAAATAATTTATCAATATGTAGCACACCTAGCATACAACAGTTCCTTAACAAATGATGGCTGCATTATTATCACGTTAATTGTTCTTGAGCTTATATAACCTAAGTGACATAAATGTACATTTTTGTTTTAAAAGAAATGATTACAGAATGCCACTTCGTTGCCTTTTTTGGGCAATCCAAAGGTAAATCACAGAGGAAACTGCTGTGTGAAAGAGTACTGCTCGCTCCATTTTACTGACGAGAAAACTTTGTAGGGGTCTGTTTAGTCCTTTAGGGCCCCTATAACAAATTACCATAGAGAAGGTAGCTTATAAATAACAGACACTTAAATCTCATATTTTTGGAGACTGGAAGATCAGGGTGCCATCATGGTCAGGGACTGGCGAAGGCCCTGTCCCAGGATCAGACTGCTGAATTTTTACTGTGTCCTCACATGGGGAAGGCAGGAGGGAGCTCTGTGGGGTCTCTTTCATAAGAACATGAATCCCACTCAGTGACTCCCATTTATGTGCAGAATTAGCACTCCAGGGTGGTGTAGAGAACTCTTCATACTCTGGCCTTGCTTTCCTTCTAAAATAGTCATCACCTCCCTTCTATGCCATAATCATAACCCTCTGTATTTCTCACCTGTGTCTTTGACTGTGACAAAGTAGCTGGTGTCGACTTAAGCTCCTATTCCTCCCTGCACAGTATGTAGTTTTCACTAGGTGTCACTTCCCAGACAAGGTCTACATCTCGCAGTCCATCTGCATCAAGGTACAGTGGGAGACCAGTTTTTATCTACGGAACGTAAGCAGAAGTGACTGGTATCACTTCTCGGCTAAAGCTCTTAGAAGCAGATGTGCCTTCTCCAAGCTCTTTCCCCTTCCACTTGCTGGATGCAGAGTCCTCGAAGTCCCAGATGTTGAAGTCACCAGTTGGAAGGACCTTTCATTTTAGAAATGTCAAGTTAAAAATAGTGAATTCCTGATCAGGAATGGCCACTGTTGATTGTAATGTAAGTGAGAAATTAATTTCTATTTTGTTAAGCTCCTGAAAATTTAGGGTGTATATTTAGTTACAATAGCTGGTATGACATAACTAATACCTTGTTCCATCTATCCAATCTATCTAGCATGTTCTTGCCACTCCAGGTATCCATCATTTAAAGATGAGCTTAAATGCAACTTCTTTGGCATCTCCTCTTAAATCCCTCAGTCACAGTTCATACCTTCCTTCATTACGTTTCCATAGCTGTTTGTCTTAGGTTATAATTAATTCTGTACATGGAAGTATTCATCATAAATTATGAGCTTCTGTGGGTAGGAACTCTATCTTAATCACTCCATACCCTCCAGAGTGCCACACACAGTATCTCACAAACAGTAGGTGCTCAATAAATGTCTGTTACATTCAACCGAATGAAATCGAATTCATATATCTGAAAGATTAATATGTTTCTTTCATTCAAGATCTTAGGGCTGGTATGAAAAAAAGAAATCTATTACTTCAGTCTGACTCTTTAACTTGGCAAATTAGAGTGAAATAAAAATGTGTCCTGGATAAAGTGAAAATGCATTGTTTTACATAAGATATAGCAATTTTGAGAAATACATTGATTTAATGTACTTGGGTCTGTGAAAAATCTGTTGGTTTAAGCTAACTGCCGTTAGTTTCGATTAAAATGCATCGATTTGGGTAAATGTTGGTTAGGATAAATGTTACCTGACTGTGGGAAAAAAAAAAAAAAAGCACAACATTTGCTTAAGCTGACGTTGGAGCGCAGGCAAAGGGAATGGAGGTGACAGAGCAGTTGTGGGGGAGTGGGAGGGGGACGGGATGGGGGGAGCGTGGTAGGCAGCCAGGTAGAATTCCTCCCTGTGCCCTGCTCCACGGGAAGAGAGCCAGCTGGGGTGGCCAGTTAGGGGGTCACTGAACTTTGACTTTATGTTATCTACAATCCATATGTGAGTAGAGTAGCAACGAAACAAAAGTTTACTGAAGTTAAAGTGCTTCTGAAAAAGGCCCAATAAGGTCAATTCCATTAATTCACTTAAAAAGTGAAATCATTCAGCTGAGTTCATAATGACAAAACAACCAGGTGTAGTTGGGAGACAGCATTTCTCACTTTTTGACAAATGGTTTTAATGCTTTTATTAGATTGAACAATATGACAAAGCCATTTTTTGTGGTTATAAAAAGTTGAATATTGGCAATTTCATATGGTTCAGCCCGGTAGATACTGCCTAAGGGTCATTAGAGAAAGAAATAGATTGTACTTTGGGTTTTTTTTTTTTTAATTCTTAATTATTTGTTTCCCCTTCTGATCTTTGAGGGCAGGGAATAAACACATACACACAAGCACATGATACATGCACATGTACTCACAGACATATGCAGACTCTATTTATCCATCATCCATCATCAATTTATCATCTCTGCATTTACCAATCCAAGGAAGTAAGGGTCTGGAACATAACAGGTGCTCAGTAAATATCTGTGGAAGGAAGACAGAAATGCAAGCATAGAGATGTTAAGTGATGGCAGATAAGATTAGAACAAAGGGAACAAAAAACAATAATGAAGAATTTCAATTAATTTATTTAACCATTTAAATGCTTTTCACTGGAAAAACGAATTTTCTTCTTTTTCTATGTGTTTTTCATGACTGGAAAGAACAAGATGTCTTGGCAATGAATACTGTGTAAAACATACATAAATTAAGCAAGTGCATAACAAGGAAGTCTCATTGTTAAGGGTGCAGAGAAGATGTCAATGAAGATTGGGGAAAGGGATGAAGACATCTGGGTAATGCAGAAATAGGAAGTGGGAGGGTAGTAATTGTAAGGATGTATATGTGGGGTATCTGGACAGGCAAGGGTCATGCAGAGGGAGGAGTCAAAAAATACTCAAAATATATGAAGTAACATATTTCAAATAAAAAAGGAGAACATTTCAAAATATAAATAGGAAAAGAAAAAATTAAAGTCAATATGTCAGTAAATTTCATTTCTTTCCTCTTTATCTTCTCCTGTTTCTGAAATGGGATACAGTTATTGTTTTAGTTTATTTATTTTAGTTTATTTTTGTTCTGTTTAATTGCAGAGAGTATTTTACCTGCAAATCTTTCAAGCCTACAAAAAAGGTGTTATCTTAACTGTTTGTAAATGTCAAAATGGTTCATCTGGCCCAAAGTTTATCTCCATAGTTACTAAACAGCAACAACCCTCTCTTCTGAACACTGATGAGACTTAAGTTCTACCATTTTAGGTTCTGACTACCTATTCCTTGTTAAAAATTACTCCACTGTAATTTCTACAGTGGAGTAGAAGTTAGGAGAACTAACTTTTTTATCATAGTTTCTGTTGCTAATTTCTGGGCAACATTTGACAGGAGCCCTTTAAACTTTCTGAACTTTTTGATCTAAAATTTAGAGATAAGAATAATCATTTTGTTTTATGACTGTTGTAAAAATAAGATAAAATGGTGTTCAGTATTCAATACATATGAAAAATCATCACTGAGATCCCACAATGAGCAGGTGATAATGCAGGGCAATTTCACATACTTTATCTTATTTAATCCTAATGGTAGCTCTCTGATAGACATTATCTTCATGTTTAAAGAAATGAGGCTCACCTGTCAGAAGTTAAGCGATTTGTAAAAATGTAAGATAGGCACTTAGCAAATATTTTATGAATCAACTGATGAATTACTCCCTAGTCCTCTCCTTTGGCATTCCTCATGCTTAATTATTTACATAAAGTAAAACCTTGCCAATGTAAAAAAGTGTGTCTAGGGGGAGATCTATGCTAACTAGAAAAAGTCTGAATTATGAAATATTTGATGAGTATAAATTCACCCAAATTTCCTTGCAACTTTAGAGTTCTGCTTATTTGATCAACTTTATGGAGTACATGGTCTTAGGGTGTACATAGTACACAGTGATACCAAATTTGAGAGTTTATCATTATAATTATTATCTAAGATTATTTGATATCCATTCATTCATTCAGCCAATCAACAAATGTTTAAGGGGTTAAGTAGTGGGAATTCAGTGGGGAACAACACTAGGTAGTCCTTGTCTTTGGAAGTTTTCTAGAATAGTGAAAGAGATGGATATTATTCAAATTGTTACCAAAAATTTGTGAACTTGCCATTGTGGTAAGTGTGACTCTGCTGACAAAGGCTATAAGAGAAAGGTTTACTTCAGTGAAAGAGACAAGGAAAAACTTGAAGTGAAATATGAGAAGTGATATGAGAAGAGAAGTATGTCCAGGGCAGAAGGAACAGCATAGAAAATGATCTCTAGCAAGAGAAAAAGCTGGAGTGGTGAGAATAAAGAAATTTATCCTACAGCAACATAGGGGGTCAACATTGGCTCCCTCTGTCTATTCCTTTTCCACAGAACCAATCAAGAGATGCAGAGGCAGCAGATAGATGGAGATCAGAATGAGTAGGGGTAGCACAAAAGGCTAAGAGTGTCACTCAAAATGAAATACCATTCAAAAGGAAACAGATGGAGTAGGGGATAAATAATCCCCTCCCCCAAAAGTTGAAGAAAATTGTTTTCAGGTAGAGGACAAAGATGGAGGCAGGGCTGGATTGCAAAAAGCTGGTCTTATAGGTGACTTTAAAGAAATCTATCTTTATCTTAGGAGTAATAATAAATTAATGAAGGATTTAAGGATATAGGTTGTAGATGACATTTTGAAAATCTATTTCTAGCTGTCGCAAGGAAAAAGATTGGAAAAGAAGAATAGTTAGGAAATGATTGTGGAAATATAGGCAAAGAGAGTAGTTGGACTAGGGTGGTGATGGTCATAGTTGCAATGGGAGACAGAGAGGCATGAGAGCTATTTAGTACATAAAATGGACAGGATTTGTTAAAGACTTTTGAAATGGGGAGTAATGGATATATCGAAAATGACATGTCATGGAGAATGATGAATGGTGGTTTGATTTAATGAAATTGAGGAAACTGAAAGAGAACCAAGTTTGGGGAGAGAAGATTTCAAGTTAGTGTTTGAGTTGACTGAGTACTAGATGCCTTTGAAAGGTACCAATCATTTGCCTCCATATTAATGTTTCAAAATTAATTCATACACTTGATTTATCTCAGCCATACTGTTTATACTACCTAATTACATGGCAAACTTTTTTCAAGTAATCATTATAAATTTCATAATAGTGGAATATAAATCAACGTGACTTTTGTGTTTATAACTCTAAACCACTGCTCTATTCAGAGATTATTTTAGATTTTTGAAAAGTGATTTTTTTCTGCATTTATTATTTATGTGCTTTGTTTCTGTGAAGTAATTGCCATGCCTTCTGGGCAGCTCTTAAGGAAACCCTATTTGAAACAGCATAGTGGGCAATCTTTCTTGAGTCTAAACAGAAGTGAGTTCTTTACGCTATCATCACGTGCAGGCAAGTTTTTCAAGAAAAGAGGCTTGGAATGATTTGCATAGGACCACTGAGTTTAGAAGGAGCTGTGATTTCATTAAGCTCACCTTGCCTTCCAGTAAGGCCAGAAGAAAAACATCTCATTAAAGAAGAATGTGCCCTGTGTTTAAATAAAGCTTATAAGAAAACTCCTTTACTTCTATCCCTAGGTCTTCCCCAAAATTTATCCACTATTTTTCACCTCAAAAGATTTTTTTACTTCAAATCTAAGATCTACCTACTGGTGGTGAAATTTACTTCTTTTTCTTCTCCTTTTCCTTCTATTTTTTTTCCTGAATGAGTGGTTTTATAGAGGTAATTCTCGAAGTTTAAATCTATCAACTGTTTAAGGAAAATACACAGAGCTAAAGACTATTGCATTTTAAGTGGAATCTAAAGAAAAATATTCACTCACAGTAGTAGCTTAAAATATTTTCACGGAATTTTGGGGGGAATATTCAAGTGTAAAAAAACATCATAATTTCTAAAGTAGTTCATGGAACTCAGACATAGATAACCCTCAATTATACCTACTAATGGAGGAAAGTCTGCATAGAGATATGAAACCTCCAACCAGTCATTTCAAATGTCTTCACTAAAATTTTATGAGGGCAATATCTGAACTGATTTTCACTACTGTTCTTTTCTTTAGCCTCTGCCCTTCTGGTTAAGGAGCTTCTAACAATCACATTGACGTGGTTAATGTCAAGAAGAATAAAAGAAGGAAAATGAAAAATGGGCAGAAGACCTACATAGACATTTCTCCAAAGAAGATATACAGATTGCCAACAAAAACATGAAAGAATGCTCAACATCATAAATCATTAGAGAAATGCAAATCAAAACTACAGTGAGATATCATCTCACACCTGTCAGAATGGCCATCATCAAAAAATCTACAGGGCTTTCCTGGTGGCGGGGTGGTTGAGAGTCCACCTGCCGATGCAGGGGACGCGGGTTCGTGCCCCGGTCCGGGAGGATCCCACATGCTGCGGAGTGGCTGGGCCCGTGAGCCATGGGCACTGAGCCTGCGTGTCAGGAACCAGTGCCCTGCAATGGGAGAGACCACAACAGTGAGAGGCCTGCGTACCCAAAAAAAAAAAAAAAAAAAAAATCTACAAACAATAAATGCTGGAGAGGCTGTGGAGAAAAGGGAACCCTCTTGCACTGTTGCTGGCTATGTAACTTGATACAGCCACTATGGAGAACAGTATGGAGGTTCCTTAAAAAACTAAAAATAGAACTAGCATACGACCCAGCAATCCCACTACTGGGCATATATCTTGAGAAAACCATAATTCAAAAAGAGTCATGTACCACAATGTTCATTGCAGCTCTATTTACAATAGCCAGGCCATGGAAGCAACCTAAGTGTCCATCAACAGATGAATGGATAAAGAAGATGTGGCACACATATACAATGGAATATTACTCAGCCATAAAAAGAAACGAAATTGAGATATTTGTAGTGAGGTGGACAGACCTAGAATCTGTCATGCAAAGTGAAGTAAGTCAGTAAGAGAAAAACAAATACCATATGCTAACATATATATATGGAATCTAAAAAAAAAAAAGGTCATGAAGAACCTAGGGGCAAGACGGGAATAAAGACACTGACCTACTAGAGAATGGACTTGAGGATATGGGGAGGGGGAAGTGTAACCTGAGACAAAGTGAGAGAGTGGCATGGACATATATATACTACCAAACGTAAAATAGATAGCTAGCGGGAAGCAGCCGCGTAGCACAGGGAGGTCAGCTTGGGGCTTTGTGACCACCTAGAGGGGTGGGATAGGGAAGGTGGGAGGGAGGGAGATGCAAGAGGGAAGAGATATGGGGACATATGTATATGTATAACTGTTTCACTTTGTTATAAAGCAGAAACTAACACACCATTGTAAAACAATTATACTCCAATAAAGATGTTAAAAAAAAAGGAAATTGAAAGAAGATAAAAGATGACTGTAGAAGGTGTACAACCCACAGATTGAATTCTATACAAAAATCAAGCCTCAGATTTATTTACAATACATTCAAAAATACAATTTTGTGCTTTTGTATTAACTACAAAATATATTACAACATTCTTCTCTATCACATAGAGATTGATGTGAGAAGACACCTTACTGGGCCTAGTAATTCCCACTCGATGCCCTGAAACTTAAAAAACACTCAGCTCTGCTGTAAAAATAATTCTACATTGGACTCATGTAAAACTTCCTCTGACAGTCTTCCATGGCTGAAAAATTTATGGTATCTTTGTTGTTCTATTGAGATAAACACATTTTAGAAACACTTCAGCTTTGCTTTTGTTTTTGTTGTGTCAAACAACAACAAGAACAACAAGAAACAAAAATACAAAGTGTGAGTACAAGATTACTCAGCATCCAATCATTCTGAGTTATTTCAAGGGCTAAGATAACTTATCTGCAGCTATATGGAGACTGTATGGCTACATGGACCAGGAGATTTGGTCTGTCTTAAAGATACCTTTACATTTGTAGTGAAAGCCATTTCCATGAAAATGATAATGAAACAGTACTATTTTATTCTACTGGTATTGATTAATGTGCATCATATGTCACATTTGATTCCCATTAAGATTTGAAACACATGAAATCTAAGATTTCAAGCTTTAACAACACAGAATCATGATATCTTAGAAACAGAGAAGGCCAATCTCCCTTCAGTGCAGCAATTCTTTGTGTAACTTCCAGGACAAAACATAGCTGAAGCCTCTGTTTGATACTCCCACTGATGGAGAACTTACTACTTCACCATGTTAATTGTTTCTCTGCAATATTGCTATGTCTCAAACAGTCTACTTCATATGTATGCAAGTTTATCCTATCTGTTGGTCCTATTCCACTGGGGCATCACAGAGTACATTCTTATTTCCATAGTCACATTTTCAAATGTCAGAAGACAGCTAGACTTGTTCCTCCAATCATTTCCTAGAAAAATAAACACTGTTCCTTCCAGGACTTTATGTAAGACATGATTTTCAGCTTCTTGGTCATTTAGTTTTTTCTGATCTAAACATGCTTTATTTGATCAATAACCCTCATGGGACAAAATAATACCCTAGAGGTGGCTCTAATTACAGGCAGTATTTTGAAGGTATCATCTCCCTTACTTGGGGTGCTAAAATGCCATTAATTTAAAGCAAAATCCTCAGGTGGTTTTAAAATTAACCCTATTTAAAATAAGATATCTTTTATATTATTCTCTTTTATAGTTCCTCTTTTTTAAATGATGTGAAATGTAAATGCATTCAAATACATAAATACTAACTATGCAGTTTTAACATGGTAATACCTGTTTAACCAACACCCTCTCACAATATAAATATTTCCACCTCTCCAGAATGTATCCTCATGTCTCTTTCGAAAAAATTCCCTCTAGCCCTAACACAAGGACAACCCCTGTTCTTATATTTTTTTCTTTATTTTAGTGCTTCCTGTTCTTGAACTTCAGATAAATTAGGTTTGTTGAGTCTGATTTCTTTTGCTCAAAAGTAAGGATGTGAGATTCATCCATGATGCTTTTCGTGTTAGTAGTTTCTTCCCTTTGATTGCCCAGCAGTATTCCACTGTATGATTATATCACAATTTACCAGTCTTTTGCCTAGTTGATAGAATTTGGGTTGTTTCTAGATTTCTACTATTGTGGATAATGTTGCTAAGAATTTTTGTGTACAAGTCTTTGTATAGATATACATTTTCATTTCTTTTGGGAGTCGCCTTGCAGGGTAGTATGAAAAATGTATGTTTAAAATAGAAGAATGATCAATCTATTCTCCAAACCATCTGTAATATTTTGCATTCATACCATTATGTTCCAGTTGCTCACATCCTCAACAGCATTTGGTAATGTAAATCTTTTTATTTTAGCCATTCTAGTCAATAGGATGGCCATGCACGCTGCTTTGGTTTGTCTGGGACAGTCCAGATTTATGCTTGATGTCCAAGTTTAATTCTCTCTTTCTCTCTCTTTAGTGAGAACACTTAAATTCTACTCTCTTAGCCAATTTCAATTATACAACACAGTGTTATCAACAATAGTCACCATGTTATCTATTAGATTCTCAGACCTCATTCATCATATAACTGAAAATTTTTATCCTTTTACCAACCTCTCCCTATTCTCCCCTTAATCTCCCAGTCCCTGGTAACCATTTTTTCTACTTTTCTATTCTCTGTTTCTGTAAATTTGACTTTTGAATTTTTAATTTCTTTTTTAGATTTCACATATAAGTGATACCATGCTGTATTTGTCTTTCTCTGTCTGGCTTCTTTCACTTAGCATAATGCCCTACAGGTTCATACATGTTGTCACAAATGCCAGGATTTCCTTCTTTTTTAAGACTAAATAGTATTACATTATATACATTTTTTTTCTTTTTCCATCCATTGATGGACACTTAGGTTGTTTCCATACCATGGCTATTGTGAAATTATGAATAATGAATGCTGCAATGAACATAGGAGTACACGTTGAGATAATTATTTTGTTTGGATATATATTTAGAAGTGGGATTGATGGATCATATGATCATTCTATTTTTAATTTCTTGAGGAACCACCATACTGTTTGGCACAGTGGTTTTATCAGTTTATATCCCCACCAACAGTGTACAAGCATTCCCTTTTCTCCACATCCTTGTCAATATTTGTTATCTCTTGTCTCTTTGATAATGGATATCCTAACAGGCATGAGGCCAGTTTAATTTGTAATAGTGCTCCTTTTGCTCTTGAGAGTGTCCCAGTTTGGACAATGAATTATATGGTCAATCTGGTTAATCAGGGACTCTGGTATGACCTATACCCTAGTGGAGGTGGTAAAGGGTCATGTCTGCAAGTACCAGGAGATATTTGAGGGCAGAAGAAACATGGCAGGCCATATAATCCAGAAATCCTACTGAGAGGAACAGTTTCTGGAAATTTTTTCCAGTGAGAGTCATATGTGTTAGAAGCAGATAAGCAAATTGCTAACCAATTTACACCATTAAGAGTCATCACTATTAGAAATGCAACTAGAATCAATAAATAGCATAAGGCTCTTTGTGAGTTTCCAGTATGGAAGGGTTTCCAGCATGGCAAAGCATGTTATTTATGCTGCATAAAAAAATTTCCAAAAGCTTAGTGGCTTGAAATAACACATGATTATTTTCTCACTGTTTTTGAAGGCAGTAGTCTAGGCATGACTTGGATAGGTTTTCTCTTTCAGGGTCTTACTAGGCTGCAATCAAAGTGCCAACAAACTGCCTTCTCATCTGAAGACTCAACTGGAGAAGAATTCACTTCCATGTTCACTCAGGTTATTGGTAGAATTCATTTCCTTGCAGCTGCAGGACTTGAAGTTTGGTTTTATTTCTGGCTATTGGCTGGAAGTCACCGGCTCTAAGAGACTGCCCACAGTTCCCTGCCATGTGGACCTCTCCATAGGCAGTTTACAGCATGGCAGCTCGATTCTTCAAGGCCCGTAGGAGAGCAAAAGCTGGTCGGCTGGCAAGATGAAGTGTTATGTAACATAATATATGAGTGACATCTCAACATCTTTGCCTTAATTTACTGGTTAGAATCAAGTCATAGGTCTCACCTACACTCACACAAGAATTACACAAAGACATGAGGTAGGAGGTAGGAATCATGGGGCCACATTAGAGTCAGTTCTCTTCCACACTCTGCAATATTATCTTAACAGGGCATTAGAAATTACTAATTTTCTGTTATCTACACTTTTCTTAGAAGAAAAAAAAAAAGAATGGTTTTCCAGAAGGAAAACTAATTGGGGTAGGGGCTTGAGCTATCTATTATAAATTGAATTTTAACCAGTGGCTTAATTTTCCAGGAAATTCTATCCATCCATCTATCTATCTATCTATCTATCTATCTATCTATCTATCTATCTATCTACCTATCTAATCTATCTATCTATCATACATTTTTCCATTCTTAGTTTCAAGCTTATTCTTCCAAATGTCTTCTAATATTTCTTCTACTAGGCCATGGTCAAATCACATTAAGCTTTTCTTGATTATCTTAGTTCACAGAAATTTCTCTCTTCTCTTCAAGTCAGATATATATTGGTATGAATCCTGACTCTATAACTCACTAGATTTTATGAACTAAGGAAGATTATTTAACCTTCCTGGATATTAGTCTTTTTATTGGCAAAGTGGGAATAGTATTAATTGCTTCACCTGCTTCTTGAGAAGTGGAACTGTAATTATACACAAATAGCCTGGTCCACAGAACATCCTATCCAAATAGTGTTTCCTTTATTCCCCTCCTTTTCTTGCCTTTCTCTACTCTCTATATCATTTTTAACACTCAATGCATATTAGTCAGCATAGTTAATTTTGTTATGTGTATATGTATACACATCTGGGAGATATATGTAATTATTACACATTGCATTTTTTGGGGTGATAATTTCAAGTAGGTTTTCCAGCTGTGGTGATGGATCTATACTGGTCCATCCACATTCTCTTCCCAATCTCTGGAATAAGTTGCAGCAAATCTATGAAATGATTAGGCAGGTTATCCTTATCCAATATTTGATCACTTTATTATAGAGTTCATTTTGTGGTTGCTATCCTTATTATTCTAGGCGCTGTTATATTCCAATCTTAGGGCCTCTTTTTCTCTCATCTTCTTAATAGTCTTTTGGAACTCTCCAGGGGGAGGGAGGAATATTTAGGGCCCTGGTTTATGGTTTTAGGTATTAGATAGCTTTTTTACGATACCTGCCAGAAAAGTTTTAATTATGTAAATTCCTCATTATATAACTCCAGTGGGAAAGCTATATTCTTTAAGGAACACTCTGGCACTTCATTTTTAAAGTCCATTTCTAAAATTAATATGAAGTAGCATAACATATTTCCCCCCAAAAGAATAACTTACATGAATTTTCCCTGAGAGTATTTTTAAAAATATATATCCTTACATAAATAAAGACACAGACTTAACCTTGTAACTTTGTAATTTCAGATGGAATAAATAAGTTATACTCAACTACTGAGCTGGTCATCTTATCATTTTGAGCCCCAGGTTTTTGTTTGTTAACTGAGGAATTTGGAGAAGGTGATTCTTTAGTTCCTATGGGCTCTACAGTTCTATAATTTTGGAAAATTAGTTGCATTTCCATTTATTAATTTCCTTTTATAAAATTATATTCATTCATAATTTATTGTAACTTTCAGTTTTCTTTCTTCATTCTCAAGCTTGTGTATGTGCTGGTTTGAGAACAGGATAAGTCTGTTAAAGTCACATCAGGAGTTTTTACATATAAATTTGTGCTGGTCAAGAGGTATAGAAAGATAGAGATTTCCATCTATCTAAGGGTAGATAATTAGGCATCCCTTTCGATCTCTACTTCAAAGAGAATAGAACTTCTCTTTGTTATCAACACCAAGAATACAAACCAGGACGCCAAAATCAATTAACAAGAATTTCAGAACTGAGTCTAAAGAAAACGTTTCAAGTTGTTTTCTCAGAAGTGAAAAGAAGTGTGTATGGGGGAAGACTGTAGTGTAATCTTTTAATGTTCAGGTGGCAGAAGTTTGCATCTGAACAGCAAAATTGTCTAGCAAAATCTGAGGACATGCAGTAACTGACTTCTACCTTCTTGAGCTACAGATATTCTTCTTGAATGTCTAGAATATTAACGGATGGGAGATAGCCAGTATATGTCTATCACTGTTCTCAGTACTGAACATGCACACGTCTGACAAGGCTGCTACCCAGTCATTCAAGTGTGGCTAAAGGCGCTCATTTCTGACCTGCAGTCTGTTCCATGCTGACTGCAAATACAGTTTGTATTCTGGAGCCAGCAGGGCCACCCATGGAGCCTGTCACTCAGCAATTGGCAGAGACATGATCACTTGGCCTTCAAAGTTACATCATATTTTTAATCAAATTTATGTTCTCTACTTCTGGGAAACTCATGATTCCCCTACTGTTCATTTCCAAATCTCAGAAGGGCATCCCTGTCTTCTTTGTCCTTTTTCCAATTGATAAGAACCAGTAGAATCCTCAAACCCAAGAGCACCAGCGCCTAGGCGACTACCTTCTACAGTGCCCTTATTTCATAGAACAAATGAAGAAAGCTTCATACAAGGAAGTGACTTGCTCAAAGCCAAACAGGAAAAGGCAGAGATGGAATGATAAGTCCCATTTCTTGACTTCCAGTTCCAAGGGCTTTCTCTGACTCCATGCTACATCAGTGTGATCTCTTGGGTGAGCTTCATTCTGATCTGTTTTCTTAATATGCATCCTGCTATGATTGGCCCAATATGGCCTTCACAGCTCATTATTATCATTGATCCTTACATGATGAACTTCATAAATGAACGAAAAGTAAGGTAAATAATTATGTTAGACATGCTGTCCCTGTACACTGATTTTGCTCAAAGTAATAATAATTTTATATTGTAAGAGTACTTTGTAGATCCAAAAAGCACATTCATATATTTGATCACTTTGATATATATATATTTTTTCCTTTAAGGAAACTCTGTGAATTCATCAAAATGATTGGACCCAAAGGCTAACAATGGCTATGTAGCAGATTCACCTTGTCATACAGAAATATCTATTTATCCAAGTATAGGTGTGAAATGGTTAATCCATGCATCCTGATTAACAGAGTGATGCATTACATATACTATCTAAACTTTTTTCTTTGTTTGTTTTTAACTTTTTTAAAGTGCATATATTTTAAAAAAATTATTCAAAGCCATTTCAGACTTTAATACACTCCATTTACAGTTATTGCAATAGAATTTCATTCAAATTCCCATCCCACACTACAATCCAGTTAACAAAGGTTTTGAGTAATGCTGAAGTAACAACATTTTACATTGAACTAAAGTGCCTGACATTTCATTTAATTTAGTATACACTTTGCTTATTTCATGAAGAATTTTAAGCCACTTAAAATACAAATAAAATGTAAGTAGAAAATCAAGAACATGTAAAACTTAAAAAGTACAGATCATCAAGGCCAGGTTAGATGTTAATTGAATTTCACATTCACCTTTCAGCTTCCAAGAATCAAAAGCCAAAAAAAGAAAGAAAGAAAAAAGAAGAGAGAAATAGAAATCATTTATATATTTTACTATATTTCTAAAATATCAATATCAAAAAGAATCAGGCAATATCAAAACGATTTAGACTTCTAAAGACAAGAATACACGGAAACAAACACTCAACACAAATGTATTGAAAATGGTTTATTGTTTCTTTAGTAATTGAAAGGGCATTTGGAATATGGCAAGGCCTTAGCATATAGTATTAAATATCTCCTGGATAGCTGCAATATGGAAGATACAGAACTCATATGCCTAATTATTCAAAATACTGGCATTTTTGAAAGACTAGAATAGATTATCTTTAATGTTTCTTTTACTTCTAATTTCATTGACTCTGATTCACATGGAAGCTGTGACTGATTGACATTTGTGAATCTCAGATTTAGATCTCTTTGTTCCAGGCCTCCAAACAGCGTCAGACATACCCTATTAGGGATTCAATGAATGAGACATTGATGGGTTTGGTGACATTCCTGGATGTATCTTGCCTTCCGATGTTGAATTCAGTAAAATCAGTGTCCTCCCACTTGGAGTTTCTTCATTTCTCGCAATTCCTGAAGCCCTTCCTCCCTAGGATTCTCTCCTTCATTGCTCCAGAAGGCAAGCTACTGAATAAGTGCTTCCCAGAGGGAGGGAAAAGTTACTTGGAAGAGGCTAAACTCTGCTAGATAAGTAAAAACTTTTATAAATACCTGGCTTGGAACTGAGAGAGAAGAAGGTTTTCAAATCAAAGTGCTAAATTAAGAAGCTTAATTTTGGTACTTCAGCTGACTGAGTTGTTTATGGAAGGGTTTATGCTAACAATTCCCCCGCATCCACAGGGGATGAAGAGCTGAAACTGATAAGATAGCTTCAGGGGGAGGAAAGGACTGTCTCACTCCAGTAGCTCTGTCTTCAGAAAGCATGTGAAGAGTGCTGAGTTCAGGACTGTTTTGGTCCCATGCTGGTATAGAGATAGCTACAGCATACTGCCTTTCTCCATACTGTGCTTTCCTTGGAGGAACAGAACCAACACTTATGTTTCTTGTGGACTTTTCCAATTTATCATTACAAATACAATCACAAAGAGAAAATTCTTTGTCAGGGGAAGGAGAAAGACACTGGCTTTGAACAAAAGGGCACTTAATTGGGATTTATACTATGACTAATTTCAGATTCTAACAATAACTTGCTGAGGAAATTATTTGCTTACTCTGGAGCAGTTTTTCCCATCTGAAGATGGGAGTTAGAGATTTTATATGGTCTCCATCATACTTTGCACCTCTAGAAATTCCTTATTATATCATTCTAATGTTAAATATATTTCAAGGATAGTCCAGTATATTTATGTATTGAAGCTCTAAAAATCAAGTTTGGCACTGGACGTAGTAATATTACTTTTGGAAATTTACATAAAAATAATAAGACATTTGCAGAAGTATTTATCTATCAGAATGTTTATTTCAACATTATTTAAGTGGTAAAAGTTGGGAACAAATTAACCTCACAATAAATAATGATTGAATTTATAAATTATTGTTTATCCATATGAGGGCATAAGGTACACCTATTTAAATTCAGATTGTTGAAAAATATTTAATGGCATAGAACATGTTCACAGTGAAATCCAAATAATAAAATCAGATTACAAGCAGTAAGAAGATACCTCAATTTTGTTAAAGATAAAAATAAATTTGTTGGGCTTCCCTGGTGGCGCAGTGGTTGAGAGTCCGCCTGCCGATGCAGGGGACGCGGGTTTGTGCCCCAGTCCGGGAAGATCCCACATGCCACGGAGTGGCTGGGCCTGTGAGCCATGGCCGCTGAGCCTGTGCGTCCGGAGCCTGTGCTCCGCAATGGGAGAGGTCACAACAGTAAGAGGCCCGCATACTGAAAAAAAAAAATTTTTTTTTAAAGATATATGTGTGTGAAATGGAATAGAAAAAAGCCTGGAGAACTCTATTTCAAAATTTCAACTGTGTTTATTTCTGTTTAGGTAGCTGTTGGTACTTTTTATTTATTATTATAGCATTCTACAATTTTCAATATTTTTGCAATAACGGTTGATTATATTTGCAATCAGGAGTAAACATGATTAATTTCATTTAAATGTTGCAGAAAAAATAATGTATACACCCTCCCTTTCTTCACCTTTGTCCCTCCCAATAGCTCAGAAGCTTGAAGAAAAATCTTCAAGTATTGTGACAAATAATATGCTATCTCAATAAGTTTCAAAAAGTTGAAATCACTTCCATTTATTTTTTGTGTGAACCATAGATGTCAGGGCTAAAGGAGACTCCAGAAGCCCTATGATTTTCTCAACTCATGTTATTGGGTCTCAGAAAAACTAATGACTTGTCAACTGTCATAAAGCAATGATCCAAGTAATTACAAATATAAAGAATCTAAATTTTACAGACCTGACTCACAATGAGGTATACAGCACAAAGCCATCTGAAAGGAATGTAGTAATGTAAAAGCACTGAAACTATTAACTGATCTAATATTAAGATTCTTAAAAGTCTGGGACTATTCCCACCATTGTCAAGCAAAAAGCTTCGAATAACTTTCTGATTACAAATAGTACAAATAGAGTACTTTGGTTTCATAACACTTGGTGAATATGAAATGGTCCATTCCTCTAGATTTTTTCAGAAGCATACCTGGATATCATGGTACCTGAAAAGCATTCCAGTAAAATCATTTAGCTATCTAAGTAAAAAGATAGTTTTTGTTGTTGAATTTGGACAATTACATGCATTTACCTCTATCCATAAGCTCAAGATGCATTTCCTGATCATGAGGTGTTGCAGCTCAATGACTGTGCTTTGACCATTTGTGGCCAGTGTTTGCCCCCAGGACAAAAGTCACATGGGGCACAACATGGCTAACATCCAGAATGATCATGAGAACCATACAACGGCTTTGTCACCCCTTCAAGAACTTCTCAGCAAGGAGTTCGAAATTGCTGACCATCTGGTTGGAAACACTGGAAATAATTTGTTTAATATTAGAATCAATATGATATTTGTCAGTAAGAAGAATTTTGTAGGATTGTAATCATCATGGTAGTCCATGTTAGATAGACTCTTATAATTATCTTTGTTTTCACTTGCTCATTAGTTTCTGGGAAATTAATTCTGGGCTTCATAGTCAATGTTTTCTTAATAGACGTTGGAATTCATCATACCCATTCTTTATAATCTTAAATGTTAGGAGACTAGATGAGTTAAAAGAATTACATAGATTAATAAATTTTAATACATCTGAGGACTTTAGAAACTATAGGAGCCATTAGTCCCGATTTTCTCAACATGATTCTAAATGTGAAAATTTCTTTTCAAGGACCTAAATATTTCAGAATACATTTACTCATTAGAGTGTCTAGAAAAATGGGTAACTTAACTGAATGTTATATAGGCTAGTGTCTCATACCAACACTGAAGAACCTGAACCTTAGGAAGATGAAGGAACATTCCTAAGATCATAGTGGCAGAATAAGACCCAGTGCCTCATTTTAGACCCCAGTTCCATGTGTTTTCTTTTAGGCTGATCATACTGTTCACATCTCTTGAAAGGTTTTAATATGGTTCTTGGGGACTGGGAGAAATATGAAAACATTTTTGGTATTATTGTTGCAAATTCTAGCACTATTCACTTTATATTTTTATACAATTTTTGAAGGTTACACTCCATTTACAGTTATTACAAAGTATTGGCTATATTCCCCATGTTGTAAAATACATCCTTGTAGCCTCTCTTATGCCCAATACTTTGTACTTCCCAGTCCCTACGCCTATATCGCCCCTCCCACCCACTGGTAACCACTAGTTTGTTCTCTATATATATGAGTCTGCTTCTTTTTTGTTATATTTGCTTGTTTGTTGTATTTTTAGATTCCACATATAAGTGACATCATACAGTATTTGTCTTTCTCTGTATGACTCATTTCACTTTGCATAATACCCTCCAAGCCCATCCACATTGCTACAAATGGCAAAATTTCATCTTTTGTTATAGCTGACTGGTATTCCATTGTGTGTGTGTGTGTGTGTGTGTGTGTGTGTGTATATATATACATACATATATATATATATATATATATATATATATATATATTTATAAAACATCTTCTTTACCCATTTATTTGTTGATGGATACTTAGGTTGATTTCATATCTTGCCAGTTGTATGTAATGCTTCTATGAACATTGGGGTGAATGTATCTTTTTGAATTAGTGTTTTTTTTTTTTTTTGGATATATACGCAGGACTGGAATTGCTGGGTCATATGGTAGTTCTATTTTTAGTTTCTTGAGAAACCTGAATATTGTTTTTGACAGTGGCTGTACCAATTTACATTCTCACTAACAGTGTGCAAGGGTTCCTCTTTCACCACAGTCAATATCTGCAAATCAATCAGTGTGATATACCACATTAACAAGTTGAAGAATAAAAACCATATAATCATCTCAATAGATGCAGGAAAAGCTTTTGATAAAATTCAACATCCATTTATGATAAAAACTCTCCAGAAAGCAGGCATAGAGGGAATATACCTCAACATAATAAAGGTCATATATGAAAACCCCAGCTAACATCATACTCAATTGTGAAAAGCGAAAACCATTTCCTCTAAAATCAGGAACAAGACAAGAGTGTCCATTCTCATCACTTTTATTCAACATAATTTTGGAAGTCTTAACCACAGAAATCAGACAAGAGAAGTAAATAAAATGAATCTAAATTGGAAAGAAAGAAGTAAAACTGTCACTGTTTGCAGATGACATGAGACAATACACAGAAAATCCTAAAGACACCAGAAAATGACCAGAGCTCATCAAAGAATTCGGTATAGTTGCAGGATACAAAATTAATATACTGAAAAACTTCTGTTTTTCTAAAATAACAATGAACTATCAGAAAGAGAAATTAAGGAAACAATCCTGTTTACCACTGCATCAAAAAGAATAAAATACCTAAGAATAAATTTACCTAAGGGTGTAAAAACCCTGTACTACAAAAATTTAAGACACTGATGAAAGGAATTGAAGACAACACAAACAGATGGAAAGATATACCATGTTCATGAATTGGAAGGATTAATATTGTTAAAATGACTACCCAAAGAAATCTACAGATTCAGTGCAATCCCTATTAAAATACCAATAGCAGTTTTCACAGAACTAGAGCAAATAATTTTAAAATTTGTATGGAAACACAAAAGACCCCAAATAGTCAAAACAATCTTGAGAAAGAAGAACAGAGCCGGAGGAATCATGATCTTTGATTACAGAATATACTACAAAGCTACAGTAATCAAAACAGTATGGTATTGGCACAAAAACAAACACATAGATTAATGGAACAGGATAGGGAGTCCAGAAGTAAGCCCACACACTTATGGTCAATTAATCTAAGAGGCAAGAATTTACAATGGAGAAAAGACAGTCACATCAATAAGTGGTGTTGGGGTAACTGGACAGCTACATATAAAAGAATAAAATTAGAACATTCTCTAACATATACAAAAATAACCTCAAAATAGATTAAAGACCTAAATGAAAACTTTTAAGTAACAATTGTATAAGATTAAAGTTTTAAGCAGTCCCAGTTCATCTAGCTATAGGCCTGATTTTGTAGGCTTATTCTGTTGGTACAAGGTATTGTCACTGAAGTACTCTAGTTTTAATTCTTCTATTATTTCTGCCACAGACTGAAGAGCTTTCCTCCTCCCGAAATTCTGGACCTGGGTTTTCCTTTTCCTCATTTCAAAACCAGGATAGCATGGACATATATACACTACCAAACGTAAAATAGATATCTAGTGGGAAGCAGCCGCATGGCACAGGGAGATCAGTTTGGTGCTTTGTGACCACCTAGAGGGTGGGATAGGGAGGGTGGGAGGGAGGGAGACGCAAGAGGGAAGAGATATGGGAACATATGTATATGTATAACTGATTCACTTTGTTATAAAGCAGAAACTAACACACCATTGTAAAGCAATTATACTCCAATAAAGATGTTAAAAAAAAAACAGGATAGAAGTGGTGATGACAGAAAAAATCTGTATCCTCTCTTTTATTCGTATGAATTCTCTCAACATGTGTAGATGTATCATGGCTAGGCTCTGACAGAGGAAATGTCTTTGGATATGGAGAGAGAAGAAGGTATGGAAAATAGATGTGGTCTGCTGTCCATAGTACTGAAATGTCATTTTCAACTTGCCCTGCCATAATGGGTAACTTTGGCAACATCTCTCAAGAAATCTGAACAAGGTAAGGAAAATGTCTTGTGGAAGAGAATGGAAGAAGCACAAAATGAGATGAAGGAAGAGAAGATATTAGATAGGAATGGTCTCTTACTGATTTCAGAGAGTAAAACATGAGATTATTCTTTGATGTAGTGGTCACATTTTTACAGTTTTACAGAAAGATTGTTTTTCCTCCAAGAAGTTGGTTGACATAAGGCACTCCCATTCCCACCCATCTGTATTTACCTCTCCTTGATGGTTTAGGTCTTAGTTAGCCAGGCATATTTTATCCAGATAAAACCATGGAGAAAACACTAATACATGTTTCTTTGGATGTTAATTTTAAAATAATCATAATTTTTCTGATCAGTTCTTCTAGAATTGGGGCACAAAGCAGAAGAGGGAAATGACATGAGTGATTGGAATGTGTCATTCTTGAGACAGGAACCATAGAAAGATACTAGAGACACAAAAGTGAATAATGAAATTTTTGTTACACAGTTTAGAGAAAAAATTATTCATACAGTTAGTTTTTGTTGACTTCTGAGCATGTGGTAAACAATTTCTGTGCATTATTTCACTTGATCATCAGAAAAATCTTATGACATTGATATTATTTTCACTATTTTTTTAGGTGAAGAAACTAAGACTAACAGAAGTTTTAAAGAATGTCCAGAGATACATGGCTCATGGTAGAGCTCAATTCCAAACCTTTCTGATTCCACAATTCATGTCCTTAATAATTCAGCAATGCAGGGGTATGTGTGACAATAGAAGTATGCAAAAAGTGTTGGCTCGTCTTCAGGAAATAAGAAAACTGTTGAACTTCTCTCAAGTCTGAACAAGGTGATGCATAGTAGTAAACTGAAGTGGAAGAGAAGGAAGACACAAACAATGATATCAAAACTGAGATTTGGGCTTCCCTGGTGGCACAGTGGTTGAGAGTCTGCCTGCCGATGCAGGGGACACAGGTTCGTGCCCTGGTCTGGGAATATCCCACATGTCACGGAGTGGCTGGGCCTGTGAGCCATGGCCGCTGGGCCTGTGCATCCGAAGCCTGTGCTCTGCAAGGGGGGAGGCCACAGCGGTGAGAGGACTGCGTATCACACACACACACAAAAAAAACCAAAAAACAAAAAAATAACTGAGCTTTGACAGTTGAGAAAAGGTCATCAAGCATTGCAAATAGGGTCAAAGGCATGTGCAAAGTTCTAAAATGGCATGGTGTGTTTCAAGAATGATCAGTTGTCAACATGGCTTTATAACAAGATGCATGCTGAGAACACAGTGAATGTGAGCTATGAATTTTTCTTGCATTGTAACTTTGGACAAGTCATTAACCTCTGGGAAAGCTAACCTTTTTCTGGCTGAATTTCATGGTGTTAATCCCATAAGGTCCTTTTGAAATGTCATATTTATACATCATTTTCCATCTCCTCTTCCACAATCTGCTCAGTTATCCTGGATCTTATTATCCAATTTATGGATTGCTTTGGTCCTTTACTTTTTCACTATCCCCTTTTTATTACCAGTCAGGTAACCATTTTATTGCTCATTTGCACCTCTACTAGAGAGAAAACATGTGATCACCAAACCAGTCAACATTTTATTTGCTTGCAACTCTTAAAATTTTAGTAAGGGAAAAAGCATAAAAAAGGTAACGAATACAATCAGATCTGAGGATGTTCTGTACATTTCTCTGTACTAGGTTTCTTTCCCTTAACCTTGTATAATCAAGAGTTTGATTTAATTTTTTTACCTTAAACATTATATTATACTGTTTTCCCTCCCTTCCCTATTTCATTTTCCAGATAATATTAACTGAAGTGAATTAAATGTTAGGTGGATTTCAATAAATACTATATCAAGTTATTGGCAGGGCTTCAATTATAATCTGAATCTTCTAATTCCTTGATATTGTAGCTCCAAATTCAGTCTACTCTATACCCTCTAAATATTCACTTAGATTAGACACATAAATCTAATAAGAAATGACTATGACTCAGGATGATCACATAATTCATCATCCGAAGAATAGCACTTTTGACAGTGAAAAGAGGTATAAATAAAAATTAACCCATGACAATAGGCATAAACCAGATTTAGTCCAGGCAATCTGGAGTGTATGGGTAATCTGTACTTCAGGGAAATCAAAGGACACCCTAATAGGTAGCCCAAAATTATATATTAGAGTGTCTCCAGAGCACAATACATGCTCACTTGACCAGTTGGTATCACTCTACCCAGGTTAAACTTTTTTAAAAATGGCAGGTGACGTGTACAGACAATTCCTAAGGGAGTCCATGGACCATTGGTATTCAGTTAGTGCTTCTGAAGGCTGGAGTAATTGGGCTCTGATTCCCTTATACATCACCAGAACTTTTACAAGTTGAGCAGTGAACCAGGTACAGTCCCTGTCCCAGAGTCATTCATATTCTTAATCTGCCAATGAAGAAGGCAGGTTAATAAACAGATATTTACTGGGCAGAGGAATAAATGCCATTAGAGTAATAAACTATGGTTTGTGAAACACAAAGGTTGGAAAAAATCCTTACTATTCCCTGGGAAATTGGCCAACGCTACAATAATGAATCGTCTAGGTGGAGGGGGAAAAAGTAAAACAAAAAGACAGAGATATTAAATAACCCCTCTTAGGTATACAAGGTACAGCTGTGAAGGTTACTTATCCTATCCATTAGGTTGTGGCAGGTTGTTTGAAGGGCTCGGGAATCTGGGCTTTACCCTACAGATAATAAGGAACCATCAGTTCTTTTGCTTTTGCTTTAAAGCAGGTAAGTGATACAAACACACATGTGTTTGAAAATGTAATTCTGCTGGCAGTATTAAGGGGAGGTGAATCTATATAATGTCCTTCCCATGCTTACATGGTTCTTTGGAAACCTAAGTATAATAATGTGCTAAATATTTAAACATCTTAACTACACTTAATTTAGGTATTTGCTTATTTTAAAAGATACTCTCTAGCCTCTTTCCTCTCCTTTTGCTCCTTCTCTCTTTCATGCTCATATTCTCATCTTAAACACTTTTTTTTTTTCAGAATCCCATGTCACAGTGCCTCCTTTTTAGGTTAAATCAGCATTCCTTCTATCCTGCTTTTCCAGAAACTACACTTGGGATTTTCCTTAATTTGGTTTCCTTTTATTGACAGGATGAAGCCAAATACTGTTTTTCTCCTCTTGTCTTTTCTTTTGCTTGATTTCCACTCTTTCTTTTAGTCTTTGATCAGAGAGAGCTGTCTGAATTATCATTAAATTTGCTGAGTCATTTGTAATTTTCTTTGAACGCTGAGGGCTTCAATGCCATTAGAGATGAGGTCCAATTTGGTTGGTTTTTCAATATAATTGAGCGAAATTACATATTCTAATAGTACATCCTAATTTTTAATGAAGCTGAAATGAGAAGGGGTCATAAGGGTGCATGTAGTTACAAAATCTTTCATGAGGTAATAGAGAAATAGTGATTCATATCTTTCTGCATTGTATTTTCAAGGAGAAAAGCTGCTTTAAAAATGAAACTAGAAGAAACACATTAATTGAGAGAAATATGGCAAAATCCAAGCTTCAAAAGGAACGGTCTAATTTTAGAAGATAAACTAAAAGAGTTTTTTCAAGTAAATTATAGAATCATTCTTTGCTTTACAGAAATAGAGTATATGTGTGTATTGTGGTATTGCTGCACCCAGTAGCCTTCCTCATCCCTTGTTGGCCTGACTTTACATTTCTAATGGGTGTGGCAGATTTAAAAAGTGGTTACAATATTTTTCAGCTCTTACAATTAGGAATATATTTCTCCACCTCTTGAATCTTAGCTTGGACACATGACTTGCTTTGACCGAAAGGAAATTAAGAAACATGATAGAAGCCAAGGGTTGAAAAGTGCTTTCTTTTCCTCTTCCTGCTTCTAGAACCCTGCTACCTTGTGAAGAAGACTGAGAGAGCTTTCAAGATTCTGGAGGGAAGTGGCCTAGTTGCCCCTGTTGCCCCACCCAGTCACCAGAAACATAAGGGAGACCATCTACAATCAAGATGCAGTCAACTCAACAACTCACTGCAATTGTATGAGTAAATCCAGCTGAGATGATTGGAAGAACTGCCCAACTAAGCTCAGTTTAAATTGCCAAACCATAGAATCATAAGCTAATAATCAGTTATTTGTGTTTTAAGCCACTAAGTTTAAGGGTGGCTTATATGCATCAAAAACTAACATAACGGGTTAACGTGTCTCCAACTCTGATAAGCTGAATTCTAAATTGGTCCCCAAGACTCCTGTCCCCTGCATGCCCTATATAATTGGGGAATGGAAGAGGATATCACTCTTGTGTTTAGACAAAGATGAAGGGATTTTGCAAATTCACTTAAGGTCTCTGATCAGTTGACTTTGAGTTAATCAAAGGGGAAATTATCCTAGGTGAGGCTGACTTAATAAGTTGCATCCTTAAAAGAGACCAGCAGAACCTGAAGCAGAAGCAGATATGCTTCTTTTATCCTTGAAAAGATAATCTGCAATGTTGTAGAGATGATTACATGACAGGAAATGGTGAGCAGCTTTCAGAGATTAAACCAGCTTCCAGGTGACAGGCAACGAGGCAATGGGACTCTTAGTCTTCCAGCCGAAAACTTTCAACAACTAAAATCTTGGAAGAGGACCCCGAACCACAGATGAGATCACAGCCCCAGCCTGCAGCTAGATTTCAACCTGATGAGACTGAACAAAGCCCCCAGATTCCTGGACTCCTGACTCATGGAAACTATGAGGTAATAATTTGTTTTGCTTTAAGCTAAATTTGTGGTAATTTGTTATGCAGCAGGAGAAAACAAATATACCAATCTAGTCCTTCAACTTTTAGATATAGTCAGAATTGTGACTTAACAGAGATGGTCCACTTACAGGTTTCTTTGCCAGGTTGTAAATCTTGGTAAAAAAGAGAAGTGAGGTCCTTTGACTTGAAGAAAGCCATTTTCTCTTCCTCTAGGCTCACTGAAAATGCAGCCCCCTTCAATGTCATGTGAATATAATGCAAAAAGGAAGATTTTATTAAGTGATGATCTCTTCAAAAGCTAATGTTCAGTTGGAGTCAGAGGATTAGATTATATGACCTCTTGAGGGAATTTCTTGCCCCCATAATGTTGTGCCTCAGCATAATGTCATCTTTTCTTGCTCCTAAAAGTGCTGAAAGGCACTCAAAATTATAAGTCAAAGTGCATGACTGATGGGCTTGTTAATGTTGAAAAGGAAATAGCTTGTTCTCTATTATAACACAAACAAAAGGAGCATAACTTTCACCAAGGAAAACAAAGACTAAAGGAAAACTGTCTACTGGTAAAATAAATGGCATAATGAAGCCAGTAAAAGTCCCAGCTGGTTAAAAAGACAGATACAGACTAGCCAGATCATGTGGCAGAATGGATGCAGAGCTTTCTCTGACAGAACAATGACAAGAGATTTCAGTGAATATGCATTGATTTAGCAGGGCCTCGGACAAATCCATCTTTACTGAGTGGCATATACAAGTTCCCTGTCATTAAGTACAAATCAAAGCATTTTAAATGCATGCAAGAAAAATTTTTCAATCCTGCAAGGCTTAGCACCATGCAGAGAGCACCACAGGGCATCACATTTTTATAGTGTTATTCCTGTACCATTTTCCTGGATCCATCTGACTCTCCACTCCCTAATTTGCACTTGATTCTTCTAATTTCTAACCTTTTGATATGTTCACCCTGGCACTTTTATAGTTATGGCTTTTGCTTCCTTTCTTGAATATGATTTACATTTTTCCCTGAATATGGTATCTTTATCCCATAATGTATAATGATGAGATCTTCAACTTTTTAAGGTGGCCCTCTTCTCCATTAAGAATCTTCTACTGAGTTCATGCTAGCTCTTCAGACAAAACTCAGGCACTGCCACATCCCATGCAAATACCATTCTCATTGTCATATAATCATTCTAATGCATTGAAAATTCTCTAGGTTGTCTTCATGGAGAATGAGTAGCTTGCACTAGGACTAGTGGGAGAAGTCATTCATTAATTCAACAAATTGTAATTAAGCACTTACTGCATTTTGGGCACAATTTTAGGGTCTTAGAATAAGTCAGTGAATAAAAGAAAGATCACTGACATCTTAAATTACTAAGATGTAATATTTATAGGTGTAATGATACTATAAAATAGTTAGCAAAAAATGGGAGATTGGGATCCATGAAAGAATTTTAGAACAGAATTGAGTTCTTATTAAGTATAATTGATCAGACTAGGAACTTTACATTATCAACCTCTTTGAATCCTTCTGAAAACCACTTGAAGTATCAATAGGTATTATTATCCTCAAAACCACACACACATTAAATGGTGAAATTTGAATTTGAATCCATGAATAAAGTGTTCATTATAGTGGGTTTCCCTGAAACCATGAATAAACAGTGTGAGAGAAGTTAGCATAAAATTTCAAGGCAAAAAGACCTAAATTAAAAAGTTTTCTCTGCTAGTTACAGGGAGTGTGATTTTTGTGGCCTCTCAGATAATGTCCCCTGTTAACCATAATCTTCCATGGCCTAAACCACATAGATTTGAGACAGCTATGCTAGTCTCTCCCATTAATTTATATTTCTAGTTAGTATAAACTTGAAAGAGCCTATTCACATAGCAGCCATTTAGAGGAAATGCTGACTCATTGAACGTTAAGGAACTTCTGCTGATTCATCTCAACTCTAAAATAAGGGGTTTATCCCTGTTCTATTCTCACTCTCCATCATATCAATCCATATCTTCTATTTTACTGGTTCCCAAATTTGTAGCATGAGTATCACCTGGAGACCTTATTAAAACCTAGATGGCTTTGCCCCACTCTCAGAGTTTCTGATTCAGTCTGTCTGGCTTGGGACCTGAGATTTACATTTCTAACAAGTAACCAGATGATGCCAGTGCTTCTGGTCTGCTGATCACACTTTGAGAACCACTATCCTATGCATTTGCTTTCTCTTCTCACCTCATTCCCTTCTATATAACTTCTAACCCCTACTTATATATATTCGAACAATTTTCCCTTTGATAGTTCCGATATGTGTGAACTTCAGTTACAAAAATTTAGTTAAAAAATACCAGTCCCCCACAACATGGTTTAAATTTTAATTATTATAGTACATTAACTGTGAGTGATTGCATAAAATACAGACTTCTATGGCTAGTTCTGCAGTCCACAAATCACTGTGTGCATAAAAGATGTGCATAATGACCAATCATGTCAATTCTTTGAAAATCAGTTGGTGGTTGCTACCATGGTCATTGCTGGTTTACCTGCAGACAGCAAAGTATGTAGTTGTTTTACCTCCTTATCCCTCAGTAATAAAGCAATGTGGCATTTTACAAAAATGGATAATCAAAAGAGAAAATTGTCTAACAAAGATAAAAGTACAGCAAAGAAACAAAGTGATAACACTAGAAGTGAAATTACAATCAAATGTAAATGGAGTTATAGAAGAAATTGCTGACTGTGAAATATAGACACTGTCACTACTTGAAAGACTCTAGATAAGAAGCCAGAGGAAATTAGTGAAGATGAACTTATCAACATACATGAAGAAAAACATGACCATATCCCATATAAGAAATGTCAGAAAAAAACTTCACATTAAAATACCTCTCAAAGATATTTCATGACATTGAAAGTGCAAAAGGTACAATTTTGGAAGGTGATCCAAAATTTGAAAGGTATATGGCAATTTGCCAAGGCATAGAAAAGACGTTCACTTCATATCTTAAATTATAGGACAAGAAGGAAAGCAATGTTCAAGCTATTCTTAATGCAAAGAAATAAAACACTTTAATTCTCAGTCTTTCCAATGTTTTAAATTACAGTGTACTAAATAAATACTAGTTTTACTGTAGTTTTTCTTTTTCATTCCTCTCTACATCTACAATAGACAGTAAAAGATTTTTAATATTTTGACAAAAAATTTTTAAAGTTTACAGAACAGTCATAATTTTCCATTGATTATTAAGTTTGCCTTGCGGGGTTTCAGTTTACATCACATTTTTATGGTTCTGCACTGCCATAAAAAGTGAGCATTGTCTATACCTGTTTCTCTCTTCCTAAGTATATAAAGCTCTCTTTATGGTTATAGTGGATCAACTGGTAACTATATTAGCACCTTCACCAGAGTTCCCTGTCTTTAACTCATAATCAGCCTCCCCAGGAATAGTACTGTATGGTTGGAATTTACTTCTGTGGTCTAACCAATGACCTGATATTGGTAACCTGCAGTAATGCATTTCTTACTCAGCTCCATACTTTTGCACTCACCCAAAATGAAGTATGCAGTCTGGAGAGCACACTCCCCACTAAGCCATTACTATACATTTATCATTTGCTATATTAGTTTCCTAAAGTTGCTGTAACAAAGTACTACAAACTGGGTGGCTTAAAACAACAAACAATAGAAATTTATTATCTCATAGTTCTTGGAGGTTAAAAATCAAGATGTTAGCAAGACTCTGCTCCCTCTGAAAACTGTAGGGGAATTCTTTCTTACCTCTTTCTAGCTTCTGGCGATTTCTGGTAATATTTGACATTTCTTGGTTTGCAGCTGCATAACTCCAATCTCTGGCTTTGTTATCACCAAGAGATCTCTCTGCTTGTCCCTGTATTCCCATGGCTGTCTTCTCGTAAGGACACAAGTCATATTCTATTGGGGCCCCATCCTATTCCAGTATGAACTTCTCTTAACTAATTATCTTAATTTATAATCTTCACTGATCTTATTTCCAAATAAGGTCCCATAACATTTACTTTTACTGTTGATGCACCTTATGAACCAGCCATAGTTCAAATACTTAGTCCATGAGACCTATCCTCTCTTAGCCTCCATTGCCTTAAAAGTATACTTAGCATCTTAATTCCTAGTCACAAAGTAGTTTCAAGGATTAATAAACATATTTGTAATACATGTGTCAAAAGTTCATGGCTCCTTAAACATTAGTTCCTTCTGAATAACTCCCCATCTAGCCATTTATAAATTAAATCCCTCATTGAATGCTTGACCTTTAGTGCCTTATATTACTGATAAATGTCACTGTCTATGTTAGGTCACCTAAAAAGATTGCAAAAAACAGCAAATTAATTATGTGTTATTATATGATTTTGCATCTCCAAAGAAACTAGGAGACATGGCTGCATAAAACAGAAACATTTTTAAAAGCTTTATTGGATATTCCACCACTGAATAAAGTAAATTACATATGAATGCATGTTATGATCCTGGTTCCTGAATAATTAGATTAAAATAAAAATCAGATTTCACAATTGAAATTTGGAAAAAGAAATAAAAACCAACAGAACTACTGTATATTCAAATGTTTTCTTTTTTCTTGCAGGGCAGCATGGGAATACAATTATTAAACATTTTTTCTGCAAAAGTCTTTTTGTTCAGGTGAAAGTATAAATATTATTACAGCTTTGAAGGGAGATAGGTACCTTACAATTGAATTATTTTGGATGGAACTATGACAGATTCTGATTTTAGATCTTTCTGGTCATAGGCTTTTCAAGACCACAGATTTTCTCATAAAGTGGAGTTGTAGGATTATTTACTGGGAAGTCTTAGAAATCTAATGATAGTATATCTAGCAAAATATATAGAAAATATTAGTGAAACTAGATAAAAGAACTCAAAATAACTTTCAGTATATATGAGCAATCAATACATGAAAAGAATGTCACTTACCTTCTTCAGGGGAAAGAATGATTTTTGTAATAAATAGTGCTAGTGAAATTTGCTATCCACTTGAAAGATAACAAAGGAAGATCATGCCTTTACACCATATAAAAAAATCAGATCAATTTAAGATTTCAATGAAAATGTAAAACAGTAAAACTATTAAAAAATGTAAGAAGATCTATGTTTAAACCAATTTTTTTTTTTTGGCCATACGAGGGTCTCACACTGTTGTGGCCTCTCCCATTGCAGAGCACAAGCTATGGACGCACAGGCTCAGTGGCCATGGGTCACGGGCCTAGCCGCTCCATAGCATGTGGGATCTTCCCAGACCAGAGTATGAACCCATGTCCCCTGCATCGGCAGGTGGACTCTCAACCACTGAGCCACCAAGGAAGCCCTGTTTAAACCAATTTTAAATGTGAATTAATATATTAAGGTTGGGGCTTCCCTGGTGGTGCAGTGGTTGGGGGGTCTGCCTGCCGATGCAGGGGACGCGGGTTCGTGCCCCGGTCCAGGAGGATCCCATGTGCCATGGAGCGGCTGGGCCTGTGGGCCATGGCCACTGGGCCTGCGCGTCCGGAGCCTGTGCTCCACAGCGGGAGGGACCACAGCGGTGAGAGGCCAGCATACCGCAAAAAAAAAAAAAAAAAAAAAAAAAAAAAAAAAAAAAAAAATATATATATATATATATATATATATATATATATTAAGGTTGGAGAAAGATGTATGATGCAAACACTAACCAAAAGAAAGTAAGATTAATATCACATAAAGTAGACTTTAGAACAGGAAGTGTTCTAAAGCCTGGATAAATAGAAACACTACGTAATGATAACACAGTCAATTCTCCATGAACACATAATGATTCTAATACATATGCATTTATCAGCAGGGTGTTAAAGTACATGATGGAAAACTCATAGAGTTAAAAGAAATAATAGACAATCTAAAATGAAAAGATAAAATCAAAGAACAGTTGATAAATTGTTCATTTATAAAATTAATAAATCTCTAGCCAGACTGAGGAAATAAGTGAGAAGATACAATTTACCATGTCAGCATTAAAAGAGAGGATATCACTACAGACCCCACAGACATTAATAGAAAAAAAGGAAGAAATGAACAATTCACAACATAGACCCACAGATATTAACAGGATTAAATGCATAATATAAACAACTACTTCTATAAATTTACAATTTATGGGAAATGCACCAAATTTTTGAAAACATAAACTACCAAAACTAACTCAAGAAAAACATAGGTAATTAATTAATCATATATCAATTAAAGAAATTGAATTTATAGTTAAAACTTTTCCAAAAAGGAAAATCCAGTACCAGATGTTTTCTCTTGTGAATTCTACCAAACATTTAAGTAAACAAAAATAACACTAAATCTACAAAATATATTCTAGAAAATATGAGGGAGCACATCCCAACTCATTTTATGAGGGCAGGTGAGCATTTCTATTACCAAAAGCAGATAAAAATATTACAAGAAAAGAAAAGTACAGAATAATGTCACTCATGAATAGAGATATAAAAGGTTAGAGAAAATATTAACTGACTGAATCTGGCAGTATATAAAAAAGATAATATATCTTGAGAAAGTGGGGTTTCTTCAAGAATGCTGGTTTAGGATTCAAAAATTAATTGATGTAATTTATCATGTTGACTGATGAATGAAGAAAAATCATGTTATAATCTCAAGCAATGCAGAAAACCACTTGACAAAACCCAGGAGCCATTCCTGATTCTAAAAGTCCCAGCAAACTTGGCAGAAAAATGAGCTATCTTAACCTGATAAAGAACATCTGTTTAAAAACAACAACAACACCAAAATAAACAAAACCAAACAAACAAAAAATGCAGTTAACATCTTATTTAATAATAGTGACAGACTGAAATCCACCCCCTCAAATTTGGGAATAACTATATTCCCAAATATACTTCTCAAGTATATCATATTCTCCATCATGCTGGATGTTGTAGTCTGTGTAATAAGGCAAGAAAAATAAATAAAAGGAATACAGATTTGAAAGATAGAGAAGCATGAAGTCTGCAATACTTCTACATGTTAAATCTTAAATAAACTACATAAAAAGCTCCTAGAAGTTAACAAGGTTATAGAATCAAAGTAAAAGTACAGAAATCGTATGTATTTCTATGGTTTAGCAGTGAACAAAAAGAATTTGAAATTAAAAAGCAATCTATTGAGGAGACTTCCAGTTTCTGATCTGGCATGTAAGAAGCTTGGAAGTCATCATTGCTGTCCCCATAACAACTAAAACAACAAACAAAACTGAAAATCCATTGGCAACTCTTCTTAGAGCCATCAGAGAATTAAGGTCACAGGGCAAACTGATGTCCTGAAAATTGGAGACAGACAGGTGGTTTCAGAGAATCACAGCTTACAGGAGCAGAAGCCCAAGAGCAGAAACTATTGTTGAAGTCAGTAACCAGAGTAGGAAAACTTAAACTTTGGTTAATGAACTGCTGGAGTTACATGTGGACAATTTTGAGATTTAAATATTCCAAGAGGTCTCAGAGTCAGTGATACCCTTACACTTTCATGAATTTTATCTCCAGGAGCCATACCAGATTTGCAGAGTGATGGTCAGGGGAAAACTTCCTTGTGCTTCCAGTACTGGGAAGGAAAAAGTAGTCATTTTGATATAAGCTTAGAGTATTTTATTCTTCTTATTAAGACCTTTATTCAAAGGAAAACATCTTATCAGAGCCTAATCAGGATTTTACCAGAGCCTAAATTACCTGAGGGAAAGGAAATACCCAGTCCTAGCTCCCTCTAAACTTTCTGTCTCATGCAAGGGTGTGAGTGGGAAGCACTTGTAAAGGTCACAGCCCAAGGGCACAGGCTGACTAGAAGACTGAGACTTACTGATAGGACTTTAGAACACTTCCCCTCCCCCATACCTTACCACCCTATTAATGTCTCCTGTAAAATAACAACAAATTAAATAAATATAATTATACATTTAAAACCTTGTTTAAGAATACATCTCTAAGGAAACACAAATACAACAAGGAAGACAAAAATAAAAATACTAGAGGAAATTTTAACCTCTGATAACTACAGATAAAACAAATAGTAAATGCAGCCTAACTTCTAGTCACAATAAACATAAATCCACCCTAAAGCTTTCTTACCTCAGTTCCCCGTACATCATGTATGATTTTCAGTGAAAAATTATGAACATACCAAAAGACAAAACACACAGTTTGAAGCAAAAGAACAAGTATCAGAACCAGACTCAGATATGGCAGTGATTTTGGAATTATCAGATCAATGAATTTAAAACAACTATAGTTAATATGCTAAGGACTCTCATGGACAAAGAGGACATCATACAAATCAGTTAGATAAGTAATCAGAGAAATGAAAACTCTAAGAATCAAAAAGAAAAGCTAGAAATCAAAAACACTGTAAAAGAAATGAAGAATCCCTTTGATGAATTCACCAACAGACTAGATACCATGCAAAAAGAATCAGTGAACTTGAAGAAATATCAATAGAAACTTCCAACAAAATGCAAGGAGAAAAAAACTGAAAAAGATGGAACAAGATATTCAAGAACTGAGGAACAATTACAACAAGTTTAATATACATGCAGTGAGAATACTGGAAGGAGAAGAAAGAGAGAAAGGAACAGAAGAAATATTTAAAGTAATAATGATTGATAATTTTCCAAAATTAATAACAGACACCAAACCACATACCTGGGAAGCCCAGGGAACACCAAGCAAGGTAAATACCACAAAAATCACACCTAGGTATATCATATTAAAACTGAAAAAAATAAATCAAAGAAGAGAGGAAATCTTGAAAAACGCCAGAGAAAAAAGCCACACTATCTGGTAAATAGCAAGGGTAAGAATTAAGACAACTCCTTAGAAACCATGCAAGAAGAGTGGTGAAATATTTAAAATGTTAAAACACACACACACACACACACACACACACACACGATTTGATTCTCTATCCATTGAAGTTATCCTTCAAAAGGAGAAATAAAAAATTTTTCAGACAAAGAAAGTTGTGGGAATTTGTCACCAGTAGACCTGCTTTGCAAGAAATGCTAAAATACATTCTTCAGAGAGAAGAAAAATTATATAGGTCAGAAAATCAAATTAAATTGAAAAAGAAAAAAAAAAGATCAAAACCCAGACAAGATAAAAAAGTTGAGCAAACTAATAATAGAGGAGAACTTCTTCAACTTGGTAAAAAATATCTACAAAAACCCTACAGCTAACATCATACTTAATGGTGAGAAAATAGATACTTTTCCACTAAGAGCAGAAATAATACAAGGATATTATTTTTCACCACTCCTATTCAGCAATATAATGGAACCCTAGCTATGCAGTAAGACAATAAAATGTTTACAGATGGGGAAGAAAGAGATAAAACTTTGTTCACAGACAACATGATTTTCTATGTAGAAAATCCCAAACAATCAACAACAACAACAATAATAAACTTCTAAAACTAATAAGCAATTGTAATAAGATGGTAGGATGCAATATTAAAATACAGGAGTCAACTGCTTTCTTATATACCATCAATGCATAATTGGAATTTGAAACTAAAACACAATATCATTTACATTAGCACCAATAAAATTAATACTTAGGTATAAATCTAACAAAGTACATACAAGATCTTTATGAGGAAAACTACAAATTTCCAATGAAAGAAATCAAATGAGATCTAAATAAATAGAAAGATACTCCATGTACATAGATAGGAAGTCAATACTTTCAAGATATCAAATTTGTAGGCACAGAATTGTTCATAATCCTCTATTATCCTTTTATACACAGGATCAGTAGTGATGGAAACTCTTTCTTCTCTGTTATCAGTGATTATTGTATTCTTTCTCTTTTTATTTTTATTCTTTTTAGTTACCCTGGTTAGAGGTTTATCAATTTTGTTGATATTTTGGAAATGAGATAACAATTTTGTACTTCCTGTGCCACGGAAAAAACAGGCAAAAACCAAGAATACAAGTTACTATGCTGTCTGGAGTGATAGATTATGATGACAGGAAATTGGGTTACTGAAAAACTATGGGGAAAAGAAAACTATGTCTGAAACCCAGGGTATTCTCTGGTATGTCTCTTAATATTTTAATTTCCAATTCTAAAGATTAATGAAAAAGTACAGTAAAAAGAAAGAATGATTGAGGCCTTAGCCCTTTCAAGAATAAATTTTTTTGTCACTCTACCAGGTAAAGTATCCTGATAAACTGTGTTTCTAGCTGAGGGCAATAGAAATGTGGAATTAAGAGTGGGAAAAAGATGCCAGAGATGTTCATAGGGCTTTGTGAACAATTATTTTACAAAGGAATTGTAAGTAAATATGCATATTTTCTCTTTGCTTCCTATATGTTTCTTTGTATATAATATCCTATTTCTTCTCTTTTTTCTTCCCATTTTTATTTTATATACAAGTCACTAGAATTTAAATTCACAATTTAGTTTTTACTTATTCAGTAGGTCTGTAAATGTATTTCAGGAGTAATTCATATAGTTAACCATGGATACAGCTGTTGTAATTGTATGTTTCCTTATTTTTCAGAAAACATGATAATTTTTTCACATGTAAGCTATGAATTCCAGTGGTTGGAGTATTGAAGGTGTTGGCTAGAACGGGACAGCATAAGGGAATTTAGGGGGTGATGGAGGCTCTTTATGGAGGCAGGGTGTCAGACATATGCCTGTATGCATTTGTCAAAATGCATAAAACTGTAACAAATGAGAATGAATTGTACTCTATATAAATTTTAAGAAATCAACCAGGATGTGGAGGAATGATGGAATGCAGACAGAAAATAAACAAATCTAATTATTACATTGAATCGTATCATCACTCTGAAGGGGTTGGGGAAAAAAGCTGATCTAAGAATGTTGGTAATAATGTCTTAACTGGATACCATAGGGCTAAAGACAAAAATGATTATACGTAAGCACTGTACTTCAATTTACAAGTTTGTTATTCATAGGTTATAAGTAAGCAGATCTGAAACTATATTTTATTAGGTTTGATCAAATGAGCAAATTATTGTAGACAATGAGACACACTTCTCATGGTTGGAGGAATAAAATATGATTAAGAAAATGAGGAAGGTTAGAATGAGCTCTGGGTTAGAATCAACTGAATCACTATGGACAGAGAAAAAAATGCTTATGCGTGTGTGTGTATACCTGAGATAGTGTATATACATATATTTTCTAAATCTGTTTACTAACAAAGACTAAACGTGATTACATAACCTGTATTGCTGAGCACACCTACTCCTCAGATATTGGTTTCTAAATGCCATTCTCCAATTAAAAAAAAATAAAAATAACAGGACCCCTTGGAGAACTGATGGATTATATTAATGGCACAGGAAAAATATAAGATATGTCTAGTGTATCTTGGAGTGCTTAAATATATGTGGGGACATATTGAAAGGGCACAGGAGGCAAGTGAAAAAGCTTTACATGTCCAAAGTGAGAACAATTTGAGCAACAAAGTAAACAATAATAATATTGTATTCAAATCAAAAGGATAAAATAATTATCCAGGGTTCCATACTGCTATAAATAAATAAGTGAATAGGGGAGAAGGAATGATTCTTCCTTACAGAATAATTACCATTAGTAAATGCTGAAGGAATTAGAGAACTAGAAGATCAACATTATAACACAACAGTAGTAATTGCCACAGGCATTATTCCCCAATAGTTCTTAAAATCAGTAGCAGAAATGGACAACTGCACTGTCTCCAGTAATCCACCTCAAAACACTTAGAGTTTACAAAGTAAAAAATAGTAACTTTACACTAAAAATCCTAGAAGACACCACCTTGACCAAATAAACAATGTTACCCATTGCTCAGAATACATAACAGCACTACATACCCTCTAAGATGAATGCATCACTTCTTTGATATTCTTCCCCAAAATAGAAAACTTTAATTTAATCATGAACAAATACCAGACAAAACCAGATTGAAGAACATTTCACAAAATAACTGACCATATTTTTGAATGTGCAGGTAGGGAAAGACTTTAGAATTGTCACAGATTGGAGGAAACTAAGAATGTGACAGCTAAATGCAATTTGGAATCCTAGATTGGTTCTTGAATAGAAAAAGGACATTAGTTAAAAAATTGGTGAAATCCAAATAAAGTCTGTAGTTCAGTTAATAGTATTTTACCAAGGTTAATTTTAACCAAATTTAGTTTTGATAATTGCTCAGTGCTTATGTAAGATGCTAGTGGCAGCTGAGTGAAGGCTATGCATCAACTCTCTGTAATATTTTTGCAACTGTTTTGTAAGTCTAAAATTATCTGCAAAAAAATCTTTAAAATATGCAGAGGATCCAATTAGGTACATTTTTTAAAGAGCATATACAAATAGTAAAAGAAACTTATGAAAAAATATTTAAACTCTCTAGCACTCAGGACAATGCAGATTTAATTAATAATTTGGTGCTATATTTCACCCTTTGGGTTGGCCATAAAGAACAAGAACAATAATATCCAGTGCTCATGGAGATATGGGCAAGCACACTCATATATTTCTGGCTAGAGCATGACTTGTTACAGATTTTTAGGGAGAGTAATATTCTATTATCATAGGCCCCACACCCTCTTTTTGAGGAATTTATGCCTTAGGAATAACATTACTATCATATAAAGGACATGCATGGATTTTCACTTCAATGGTATAGTGGTAAAATAAACAAAGTGAAACAGAAATATGAAAACCTGGAAAAAAACTGAATGTTCATCAATAGAAAGATGTTCAAATCACTGTGGTAAACCTATACTATGAAATATCATGCAATTATTATGAGCTAGCTCCAGTTCATATTTTCTGACCTGGGCAGGCATCAATAAGAGTTTTAAGTGAGAAAAGAAAGTTCCAAAGTTATATATAAAATATGATCCCAGGTTTGTAATTACAAGCATTGACAACAAATACTCCTGTACATAAATGTGTGTAGATACTTCTGTATGAATATAGGGAAAGTAGCAGAAGAATATACCCTAGGCTGATAACAAAGCCCATTTCAGGGGAATAGGAAAGCCATGACCTATGTGTGTGTTGGGGGAGAGGGGCAGTGGTAGGTAAGTGATAGTTGTATGTATTAACATAGATCTTCAAATGCTGAGCCCATTGCATTTTTTTCTGCCTCTCCCACTAGGACAAACCAAGCAAAAAGAACATTCTTACCTCAATATTTTAAATTACCTATAGCAATTGTTATCTAAAAGTAGAAACAAAAAGTAACTACATCTTTTCTGATATTTGGTAAGAGAAAGGCTACATTTTATCTTTCTTCTATTAATCGAGATGATTTTGAAAGAGTTTAGATATTGAAAATAACTTCATATTTTGAAATTTTTATATTGAATAAAATGCTTATTTTTCACTTAGGCAAAAATTTCTCTTTTACTTTCTCACTGTGTCTGCAACAAAATGACTTTCCATTCAAAACATGACCACACTGAGAAATCCCAAAACATTTTATGCATAAAAGAAACTTTCAAATGTGTTTCTTGTATTTGTAATGTTAAAAGTTATTTTTCTATATAACACTTCTGTTGAAATTTGATGAGTATATAACTCTCTATTCACTCGTTCATTCATTCAACAATTATTTGCTAAGTGCATATTAAGTACCAGGGTCTATGCTTTTTGCTAGGGATATGATTCTGCCTGCATAGAGCTTACAATCGATCAGAGAAGACACCCTAAACCAATGAACTGGGTTTTAAGATTGTAGAAACATTGGATGTCCAGGCATCCATAATGAACTCAGGTCTAGAAATAAGAAAAGGTTTAGAGAAAGAGAGTGAAGTTCAAGTGAAGGCCTGAATGGTGAGTGGATAACAGCTAGAAAATAGGGTGACAGAAGAGGAGGTTCCAGGCAAAACCAACAGTACACATGAAGGTCCAAAGGAGAGAGAGAACTTGGCACCACTGAGGAACTGGAGGTTCTCAGAATGCCTGGAATCTAGACGGCAATGGGAAAAATAAAGATGGGGGAGGCCAAAGAAGAGGGTACAGAGTGTGGAGGCCACATCAACTCTGTTAAAGAGCTGGGACTTCAATGGCAATTTCTGAACTTGATAATGGACTAATTAAATATGCATATTTGAAGGATGTTTCTTGCTGCTTTCTTTGAAGTCTCTAATAGGTATGCTACCCACAGACTTAGCTTTGACCTTTGCATTTTGTAGATGCTCAATATATTTCATTTGAATTGAATATTTCATGGATAATTCTACTAACAATCTCCTTTGTTTTATATTTAGAGGCTGCCTTTTTCCAAAAGGATTTGGGGCACAGTGCAGATAATACAACTATGGTAATGATTTTTCTCAAAAACTCATCGGTTTCTAAAACCGGAAGACTGGCACTGAAGGAATTGTTTACTTTCCCCTAAATAATGCTTATGGGTTTCTACTAATTGTGAGCTCTCTGAGCCTGTGGATGATGCTTAGCAGATCTCAGCTAGTATTTAGTAACAAAGGAGTAAATGAATGAATGTTTTATTGAAGATGTAAGGTATGGATGATTTGTATGCAATGACAAGTATTAGACCAAGCACTGAGCAGCATGTGGTGGGGTGCATAATACAATCTCTTTCTAAAGACGCTTGCAATCAAATAGTGGAGACATCACATGCCCACAGACACACAAAAAGCTTCACTCTATCACACATGCACCTTAAACTGAAGGCTGAGTCTGATAAGCCTTGTATGAGAGGTATAATATGTACATTCCTCAATGCAAGACACAGTATTTTTATTTTTCCTCAAATCGAACTATTTTCCTCAAATCAACCCAGTCTGCAAAAGCTCAGTTGCTTTTCCAAACCAAATACAAACCCTAAAGGCTTAGGGGTTTCCCAGTCACTTCTTACATTACAGTTTTCAAAAATCACTGCAGGATGACTTAGTTAACTGTCCCATCTTTTAGTTTTCCATCAAAAGTAGATGAATACCTATGCATCTCACAAATCAATGAGCCCTGGAACTTCCTACAGGTAGATTAGCACATCTGTAGTTTAAAGCCAGTTTGCATTAGGAGGGAAAAATATATTCCCATGAGGAATGTATAAGGGATCAATTCATAAGCAAAGAAAACATGCTATTCTCAGCAAGGAAACAATATACTTTGCTTCTGTTGCTGTGAGTAATTACACACCACAACTTGGAGAATGTTTTTAAAGGGCCATAGTCAATCTTTTAAGACCCATAAGTTGGCCTGCATTAAAAGTTGAGGAGGAATTGCACACTAATTCTGAGCAGCTTTGGCTAACAGGCCTGTTGTGTGAGAAATTATGGATAATAATAAAAATGCACCGCCTTTGTATAACAAAGTTGGCAGTGTTGTCCCATCTCTTGTGACTGATTCCACTAATGAATCACAGTTAAAACAATCAAATCTCTTTCCTGAGAGTCTCACCAATTACACTGCAGTGAAAATGAGGATGAAATGGCTTCAGTAAAATTTCAGGGAGACTCATATGCTTCCAGATTCTTCCTTCTAACCAGTACATGCACAAATGAATTTCTAAGAAGAATTATAAGAAAAAATATTCATTTTATGTTTCATATTGTTTTTTTTCCTGATTCCGTGTGTAAGGTCTTGATCAATCATTTACACTCTGCATCAGTGACAAAAAAAAAAAAAGCATAGTCTTTCAAAGTCAGGACCTATGTGGTGTAATTTCTTTCTCTTCTCACAATCTGCTCCTTCCATCTTTTTTTTTTTTAATAAATAAATTTATTTATTTATTTTTGGTTGTGTTGGGTCTCTGGTTGCTGCACGTTGGGCTTTCTCTAGTTGCAGCGAGCGGGGGCTACTCTTTGTTGTGGTGTGTGGGCTTTGTGGTGGCTTCTCTTGTTTCGGAGAACAGGCTCTAGGCATGTGGGCTTCAGCAGTTGTGGCTCACGGACTCTAGAGTGCAGGCTCAGTAGTTGTGGTGCACGGGCTTAGTTCCTCTGCGGCATGTGGGATCTTCCCGGACCAGGGCTCAAACCCCTGTCCCCTGCATTGGCAGGCAAATTCTTAACCACTGCACCACCAGGGAAGCCCTGATCGTTCCATCTTTCATCTTCCCTCCTTTGCTGATCTTTCCACTCTCAGGTAATGAGACAGAGCTTCCTCCAAGTGCCACACCTTGTCCTGAAGCAACCTGACAATCCATTACACCAACTCTTCTATCTTCATATTTTGCAAAATGAAGGTTCCTGGCCACATCTTTTCAATGGAGTATTCTCACTGTGACCTCCTACCTACTCTGTGTCAACTTATTTAATTTGTTCTTTATTATGCTGTACTTGCAAGAGTAGGATGTGGACCCTAAGTGCTGATTTTTCACTCCTCATCTCTGAACAACTTTCCCCTACCACACAAAGCTATGTACTCCTTCCAAAGACTATATAAATAATAGTCAATTTGGTTTCAATTTCAGGCAGATGAACCCTGCCTTTACACAGTGACCCCTGGCAATCATAAGAAATGAAGCATGTGCTCTGCCCACCCATTTGTGGAGAAAGGTTGGAGACACCTATTCCATCAGTTTTTTCCCCATCTTTCAAGCTCCACTGCCACTGGTACATTCCCAGCAATGACCTGGAATAGGACCTTGAAAAATATAGAATCAATTCCAGTTTGTCTACTTCACAGACATCTGTATAAAGGGAAATTATTTGAAAACTCTTAAGTTTGAAGACTACAACCTTTGTACCATAAAAGCTTAAGGCTTCATTTCTGATGCTTCAAATCTACCACACTGGGGTAGTGCAGAGGCTGATGAGAATAAGAATTAGTTGCCTGCAGAAGTATTTTGTGCTATAGAATGTTTTAGTATTTTAAATTTCTATTACCCTCATATCTTAGTAAGAGGTCCTCAACAGCTTGTTGGTGCTCTGTAGATTTTTTGTTCTGTAACTTAAGTAATAGGTATGGTCCTTGATTTTTAAGAACTTAGAATCAAAGAAAAAACACAGATGTATACAAATGCATAAAACACTCATATTATCTGTCTAATATTAACATGAGTCAGATAGAGTTGAAGAGGGCTAAATCTTGAAGAAAAAAATAGTGGCAAAGTTTCTGTTAATAATTTCATTCCCTCTTGCCTCACTGACCTTGAAAGTCTATCTAGCATGTCCTTCCCCTTCCTTCTACTTATCCTCCAGGAATTATCTTGGCTCCTTCTTTTTCTTAGGATTCTTTCTAGTTCAACTTTCTGTTCATAAATTTGGTTTACAAGTCCCCTTTTCCCCAAAGTAAGCTGTACTTACCTCGAGTGGCACTTCTCACTTGATACAGTCATCCCTCAGTACCCCGGGAATTGGTTCTGGAACCCCATGGATACCAAAATCCATGGATGCGCAAGTCCCTTAAAAAATGGTGCAGTCCAGTTACCCATCTGTATCCGTGGGTTCTGCATTCATAGATTCAATTTTGATCTGCATTTGGTTGAATTCACGTATGTGGAACCCGGAAATACTGAGGGCCCACTGTAATATGAGTGCCTAAGTCTATGTTGATTTCAAACCATAGACCTGAGAACCTTGAAGGAAGAAACTTTATCCCATTCTTTCTTTCTTTTCCTTCTCTTTTCCTTTTATGAGCATTAATCTTTTCACATGTTTCATTAGTGAGTTAGTTGAAAGTGCATCATGAAGTCATGTAATGAGAACATGATACAGTAAATATATAAGACTAGCGCAGTAAGGGTTAGATGTGGGAACCAGTGGAGAAATAAAGAATATGGAGATGGAAGAAGAATGCTGCTTTGTCAGTGTTGGAATAGAAGTGTCATCCTTCACAGGACTGCTTTTTACTTTTTACCACTTCTCAGTGCAAAGATGAAAACAAGAATTTTGTCAAACTTACTTTCATTTATAATCACTCGGAAAACTGAAAAAAATAAAAGTTTTAAAATGAAGGGAAGCCAAGAAGAATGTGAAGAAATAAATCTGAAGCCACTCTTCCATGGAGAGTGCAGTGAAAAAGACCATTCTCCATATACTTTGTCAGCATTTTTTTTTACAAGTATTGATAATGCAATTAGGCTGATGGGTTAAATACCTTGGTAAGAGGAGCACGGACAAGGCATTATAGGAGAAATTATACAACATATTTACCAAATGTAATGGGCTGATTCTATCACCATATTTGTAGAACAAAATAACATGTGTTCTTGCCTAACAGGTATTTTACCTTAAAGTGCTTTTCTTTGTGTATTACAAACTTATTTTCTGACACTGGTTATTACTTATTTCTACAGCGTTTATTACAGGAGCAGTTAAAGAGTAACTTCCACTCTTAAAAAGGTTGATTTGTTTTGCTCCAGGAAGGAGTCTGGTGTGAAATGTTGAGACAAGCTTTAGTTAAGGGCAGCTGCCAGGTAATAATGGAAATCATTCATTTCCTTTGCATGTTACTTGTCCTTTTATTTCCTCATCTTTCTTGCACTGCAAGTAATTGGTTACAAAGTCAGTATTCTCACCTGCCTATTTGCAGTGTTCTTTATTTAATTATTAGTTTTTAATTCCCACTTCAAGAGCTAGCCAATGGTAGGCACAATCACACATATCTATAGATGGGAGAGTGAAACAGGGCACAGCATAATGGTTTAACCCATCTTTGTAGATTGGATAATTTCTGCTTATGCATCAGAAAGTTGGTTTAATTAATTTATTTCTTTGGTCATTGCTAAAACATTTACTTTGTATGAACATTCATTATGTATTTAGAGAAATTCTTGAGTTTATAGATGAAAAGATTTTCATTCTGCGTGCTTTAATATATTTAAAAATATTTTAGTTATTGATGTTTCTTGTACTTAATCCAGTCTTACTTATTCTTTCATGGGAAAAAAAGGGCGAGTCTAAATGCAAATTAACATTACTGTTTAAATATCACAGACCATTTTCCCTGAGCCCAGTTACAATAACTAGTAATTATAAGAACTGCTTGCCTTTGGCTTCCGGCTAATCCAGTGCTAAACTTGTCCTTTTATTAGATCTGTCAGACTGAGTTAATTATCTTTATGATAATATATGTGCCTTACCTCCAACAAAACAAATACACTTATAATTAGCTTTTTAGTTAGAATTTTAATTTATTTATAAAGAATGTTTGTTTTCCTTCTTTTTCCCTGCTTTGAAAGAGAGAGGATGGAGAGTGGGGTGTTTCCCGTTTATCAGGTTATCAGCCTGCCTACTAGTTTATAGAGGAAGATAAAAAATGACTCATTGTATTTAATCAACAAGTCCAGTATTCAATAGCACATCACACCCCTTCCATGTTATATCAATTCAACTCCAAGGCATTCTATTCTATGCACAAACATAAAAAGGGACCCCTTTTATCTGCCTTCTCAACAGAGTAGTGTTATGGAAGCTATTATATGGAAATACTAACAAGTATGAATTGAAAAGCTTTCTGTATCACAGCATAGCTGCCTTAAAAGTCAAATCATGTTATACTGTCCCCACATTTTTATGGCTCTTGCTCCTCTTTCATCTGTGCTCAGCATGTTTCAGAATATTACACAAATGCCTACAATGAATTCTTGGAGAATATCTATGCCAAAACAGAGTATAAAGGAAAAAACATATGCTTTGGTGTCATGTCAAACAAATCTCGGTTTCATCCTTTGTTCTGCTACTAATTAGCTGTGTGACTTAGATAAATTGTTTAACCTCTCTGAGCCTTGGTTTCCTCATCAGTATAATGAGAATAATGACTAAGTTTGTAGGGGATATTGGAGGAATAAAAGGAATACAGAGGGCTCAGCAGGGTGCCTGGCACAGTTTAAAAGCTCCGTAAGTGGTGGTTGCTATTATCTGTATTAGAATCATGGAGGAGTGTAGATGTCTAGAGGATCTGAAATTAATATTACAACCTAACAATCATTTCATAAGTTTTATTTTATATGGAGATATATTTTCTACTGGCTTCTGAAAACAGACATCCCTGACTACCTAGAAATCCACTCTAATTCAAATTAAATAATGAAAACACACTGCAAAGAAACAATTTCCCAAAGTTGCTGTGATGAACTTCTACCTGTTCTATGCTGGAAATGGACTGCCTTATCTCTCAGCCCTATTTACAGCAGAACACAACTCATTTGTTTTGTCTGTAAACTTACCAACTCATTCATTTCACTTTGAAATTTTCCATTGGTTGCAAGTTCCCCTCCAGCTTCTTCTGATCTGCCAAATACAGACTTTGGTTAGGATAGCAAAGATCATATTCATTCAATGTGGGTCCCAAATATTTCATAATGTAAAGTCAGATTTGTCCAGGATAATGTTCATTCTATTTGCAAGTCATTAGTAGTGAGTAACCATTACCCCGATTTCTGGCCAGAAGAGAGATCCCAGGACTGGAAATGATGAACCAGCACCTTGACCATGTGGCCAAGTGCTCACACATCAACAAGAAAGTATGGGTGGGATGTGAGAGAAACAAACAGAGGGCGGTAGAGAGGCTCCTACGTCCTCTCACACAAGCATACTGATACCAAATCCTGGACTGATTTGTTTCTATAGCTACCTTAGGAGTTTGGGGGTCAAGAGGCTAGATGTGCTAATTCAGAGACCAGAGAAGGCCCTTTGTTGTCAGAGTTCCATGACTTTTGCACCCAGGTCCAACGCCATCTACATCATATTCTCAGGAAACCACTTGATTGTCTTTCTTATAACTCAGAACCATGGCAACCACTCTCAAATTCCTCTATTCCATCATGAAATTATATGGATTTTTTCTTAAGCTCAAAGGTCTCTTTTCTTTCTTTTTTTCCTAAATAGGAAGATAGGTCCTTGTTCCCAGGCCCTCTACCTGGTGCTGTCATTATGACATTGGTGGTACATTTCTATAGTCTGTAGTTTAGCCCTAAGTTCCTAGAACCGTTCATTTATTTATTCAATAGTTTTTTTTTTTTGCCAAATCAATGTGCTACATACAGTGTATAGCAATAAAATAGTACACACTTTCCCTGTTCTCCTTCTTTTCCCCTACCCCTGCATGTTTTTGAAAAGGATGAAATGTGATATAAAGATCAGCCAGTAGCAACAACAACAGCATGAGGGAGAGCACACTTGATAATAATCCTGAGAAAAACAATATTTAAGTTAGGGATAATAGCATTAGAAGGACATTTTATCAATCCGGTGCTGGATAATTGGAATTTGGAACGTTGTCAGTAACTCTAGCATTTTTCAATTAGCAGTCACTTATAAAACAATATAAATATTTTAGCAGCAAAGAAAACAAAGATAGGTGCTGAGTAAAGATACCTAAATTTTATATTCTCATGAACATGTATACATATATCATCTATTCAGTCAAAAACTGCTAATTACGATGCTACTATATATCAGGCACTTCTAGCCACTGGGTATCATTAGTGAACAAAGAATGATTGAACAAAGCTACTGTGTCATTGCATGGCCTTTTCTTATATCTGTATATAGGGTGAGGTAATATGGAAAAGGCTCTCTCAAACCTGACCAACTTGCCAGATTAATCAACCCCTCCATCTCTCCCTTAAAACATACTGGCCACTGTCCTTAGTGCAGCAAATGCTTACAACTACTTCTGCCCAACTGGTTTATGAAGAACCAGTGGTGTGTATCTCTAAACTTTTTGTGCATGCTAGTTGTGCTTTTTAGTGTAATTATGTGAGTTAATTAAATAGGTAAACTGATTATGAGTGTAAAAAAGAGAATTATAGATTCTATAAAACTAATTGATGTGCTTTAAAGATGATGAGGATGAGTCACTAAAACACACTTAACATTGAAATAAGCACGTGTCCAACAAATGCTTATACATGGCTCACATGTATCTGGGGGTGGGGAATGTCCTCTGGATATCTGTGATAGCTGAGTCTATAGACTGCTGTGGTCTGGAAGGTACAGTGGAGATCATAAGGTGTGTGAAATATGGAAGCCTTCTTCAAGTAATTTTGATGAATATCCTAAAAAGTGAAAAGTAATAATTCACATTCTCAGTTTCACAAGAAATTAAAAATGTCTTCATTTATCCCTCATGAATTAATTCATGAATTAAATATTTTGGTGAAAAGAATTTTCGTAATAGCTGCTAGTAAGACTAAGTAAAGGAAATGCACCTGAATGTAAAAAGGCCAATCTTGCCTTCCTTTTCTTTCTTCTGTGTAAGTCATTTGGGGCTTTTCTTTGCTACTGCTGTGCTCCAATGAGCCAATCTGATCTCCAAGTCATTATTACCTTTTTTGCCTGAATGGCAGGGCTACATACAAATAGAACTTGTAGTGTAATTCTACACTTGTATTAACACTCATTCCGCTCTACTTTATTTAAAAGTAATGGTGCAGAGAGGTCCAAAAATAATATTAGACTCTAGTAGTTTGCCTGCAAATTACCATTCATTTCTTTGTATCCTGCATTTCCTTAGCTGTCAGTCCAATGGACTTAAACAGAGACTCAGGTTCCGGCAGATAGTTCCACTACTGATGCATTTTATAGATTTATTAGACGGAGGTGGGGGGATGGTCTTTTATGTACTTATTAACAAGTCCCATCTCTTAGTGTCTACAGTTTCTTTCTCAAAGCTAGGTCTGGCAGCATCCTCTCTTACTCACCTTCACATTTTCTGACCAATGCTTTTCCCTGTTATGTCATCTCCTGAAGGGCACTGTTCAGGCACCTTTCCAAATTTGTGGGACAACTTGCAGAGTCTTCTGGAAACCCCATTAACAGAAGCTGTGTTCCAGGCAGTGGTGGGGAGAAAACTGTCTTTCCCCTTTAGTTACAGGTATACTTTGATATGTGGGTAACCATTCAGAGTTCTTTGTTGCCTCCAGGAATGTTCAAAATTGATACCAACCCATTTAGTTCACAGTTTTAGTACCTGCCTCTCCATGAGTCTCTGAGAGGAGTATGATAAGATGAACATGAGACACATTCAAGTAAAAATCTGTGCACCACACATTACCTTCCGGTAGAAAATGCCTCCTAACTGAGCAAGCTTGTCTACCTGACTCTCTTTCTATGGGCTAAGCATAGCATTGGCCTACAAGATCTAAGAGAGTGGATAAATTAGTGAACCAGGCTGGTAGGAGACTCCAGAGAAGAAAGAAATCACATTCTCTATTTAAAAGGAGTATTTTTCAGCTTGAGCCAATTGTTGTCATGCTAGGATGTGAGCCAAATATAATCAGACCTAAATTTTCTGGTAAAGCTCAAATCTAGATTTAATGTGTACTCACTTGATTTTTGAATCTTGGCAACTAATTCAAAAACTATTAAAAGTCCTGGCCAAGCACAATGCATCTCCATTTGGTCCCTAAGTACCTAGTAAACGATGTCTGACTTAGATCATTATTTCTTAAGCATTTCCACCCAAATATCCCTTAGTTAGAGAATCATGGATGTTTTCTCCTGGGAGAGTATGAAGTGATCAGCCTCCCAAAATTTTTTTAAGTAAAACAATGTCTCAGGATTCTATATCAAGTTTATCTCGTGACCTTGTACGTGCCCCCATGTAAGGGTGTTCTCTCTATTTTCTTTTAGGAGGCTCTTCACTCCTCTACAACTATATTTCTACAAATAGTCAACCTTACCACTCAGAAAAACATGCCCAAAACCAAGATGTCTTAAATTAGTAAGATCAGCTTAAGGTTAAGCTAGGCATTAGTACACTCAATAAATATGTCTGGAACAACTTTTTTGTGCAAATAACAAAACTTAGTTTGCAAATCTACTCCTTAAAGATTTTGTGACCTGATAGAATATTTAAGGAGGGTATGTTTAAAAAGGAGGGAAATTAAACTTTGTTATATGCCTATTATGTAACAGGTACTTTGTCATTTAATTATAGAAACCATCTTATAAAATAGGAAAGATGAAGCCCATTTGAAAGATGAGAAAGCTAAGTGCTAAGAATATTCAGCTAGTACCCAACAAAGTATAATTCGAAACCTAAACTACCAGTGTCCAAAATCTGTCACATGAAAGTTAGGTATATATATCCAATTTGATGTCCTTAGGTATTTCTATATATCTATATATCTATAGGTATAGATAGATATAAATAATAGTTAAAGATATACATGTATAGAAATAGATAAATAAGAATCAAAAGTATATATATGTATACATACACACACCTATAGGATATATATCTGTATATCTATCTATCTATCTATCTATCTATCTATCTATCTATCTATCCATTTGATTTGATGCCCTTCAGGCAAATGCAGAAAGTAATAATTACAGCTTGAATAAACCACAAGAGACCTCTTTCATTCTTTCCTTCCATTTCTTCCTTTATTCCTATCCTGGATTGGAGATTTTTGAGGAGCTATAGTCACTGCATATCCATAGCTTGATGACCATTTCTAACAATATTTACCTAAAATAAATATTTTACATTTATTGCAGTAAACTGTGACTTTATAAGATTTAGGTGTCAGAGCATTTTTATCAAACTCCAATTCCATGCTGGGCAGGACTACTTCGGTGGTCATGTTAACTTGACATGATCCATTTACTAGTCCTTAAAAGAAAATTATACATATTTTGGTTCAACTTAGAGAATATCTTCATATCTGGATTTGTTTCCACATAGTGATATTACAAGTGTGTAATCAAAATAGTATTGCAAGTACTAGATTTTCTAAAAGCAGTGATAATGCTTGCTGTTTGATGGGTTCTGAGTTCAATAAATCAGGTTTTAGGGATTTTGATTTATGTTATTGTAGCTGTTTTTATATTTTTGGTGAGAAAGACATTTCCAAGAGACATTTTGCTAACTTTCTATGTGCCTTTCAAGTACAAATAGCTCCTAGGAATTAACCAGGGGAGGTAACAAAGTAGATAATAAAGGTATATTATCCCCAACAAATCTTAAAGTTATTTTTTTTGTTGTTCCCATGTCTTCCTCTAAGTCTCAGTGCAGTTTATGTCTTAGGTAATCTTTGGTCACCATGGACTCTTGCACAAAGGTTCCAGGCCACTTTTGTCTACCAGTAGAATATCATTCATTTGTGTCGTTGCAGCTAAGTAAGAAAAGATAGAGCATGACCTAGGAAGAATTCCTTAAAATCTGGTTTCAGAGATCACAGGGCTAAGACTCATCATTCCTCCTTCCTTCTGTGTCAGAATAATAGCGACTAGACACAAGGATCACTAGCTAAATGTGACAAGATGTTAGTTTTGCTAATGGCTAATCAGGTGCCCAATTGTCCTCCAACTACAAGGCTCCTGATAAAGTGTATTGGATAATGTAGCTTAGAACTAAAGCTTAATGTAAACTTTTTATTTTCATTTCAAAATAAGGTCTGAGGGGAGAGCTGGGTTAGCAAAACATACTCCAATGATACAAAACCTGTCTACTAAAAGAGCTTAGGCCTGCCACACACACGGTTACCTGAGAATGAGAAAGAAAGCAGGGAGGAAGGGCAGGTCTCTTTCAGAGGACTTATGGGAACAGAGAAGAGAGAGGGAAAGCTCACCCCCTATAAGTATAACCAGTGCCAAGAGAGCAAGAGCCCATGCCCAGCATGAGCGGAGATCTGCAGCACTGTGCCCTCACCCATGAGGAAAAGTGTAGTCTTAGCAATGTTAGGTTCTCACTAATCAAATTTAGTTGTTCCCCTCCATGGAAGAGGTGGGGATAAGAGTGAGAAAATACTGATACGCGATGTGAAGAGTTATTTATAGGACGACATGCATGCTGCTGCACATGCATTTGTGTATTGCAGTAGGATCATTTCTTGGAAGGCCTTAGAACTGCTTTATTTTCATCAGGGACAATGAAACTAGGAGGAGGGACTTTCTGGCTGTCTAGTGGTTAAGAGTCCACGCTTCCACTGCAGGGGGCCTGGGTGTGATCCCTGATCAGGGAGATCCCTAATGCAGAGAATTGAGGCCAAAAAACAAAACAAAACCTAAAAAATAACAAACAAACAACAACTTCTACAAAAATAAACTAGGAGGAAAAAGGTGATCGAACAGAATGAAGTCACTGTGGCTTTTAAAGGTTTATTCCATTTGTAAGGTATTAGGCCTCAGACCGAGAGATTGATAAATGTACCTAAAGTTTCCATCTAAGAATGTACCCAGACTCAGGGTTTCACAGGGCCTTACCTTCATGGGTTAGTTCATGATGGCTTTATCCCCACCCGCTGTTCAGTCTCCCTGGTGTTCTCCAGCTCCACTCTAGCCCCTGCCTTCTCAAGGCCATGGGACATAGAACTTGAAATTGAGGACTCCCTATTGTCACTGACTGATGAGTAGGAAGGGACTGGGGGAAGGGAAATTCCCTAATTCTGCCACAGGGAAAGCCATCCTCTGAGGAGAATGTAATCATTTGCTTATTCAACCAACATTTATCAAGTAGAGTGTAGTGATCCTCAGGGGTCTGCAGATGCCAGGTTTGTGAAACACTGCAATAAAAGTTAAGGCTGTCACTTTAGTTGTTCCCTTGATACCAGTATTGTTGAAAACAAACTCAAAACTGAGTCTTTGAAACATTATACCAACAGCAAGTTATAAGGCGATCCTTAAAGATATATTCATATTTATATTTAATATCACTGAAACTCAAACAAGAAATTTACAGAGACCTAGAAAAATATGGACCTAGAAAAATTTATCTTAAGAATCCCAAAGACATTCTGCAGTTTAGAAATGCTAGCATAGAGGGAAAATAAATAGTTATGAGACTCAAATAGTCCAGAATTTTAATCCTGGCTCTGGAATTTATAAGATGTTTTATTTTAGTAAGATTAGATGATTTAATATCTTTATATTTAAAAATGAGAATAAAGCTTCTTATGTAACAGAGCTCTTATGAGGAAGACAGAGCATGATGTATGCATGTCACATAGTGTTTTACACAAAGTAAACTCCTAATCATATGGATTCCTTTTTATGCCATAATGCCCTTTCATTCCCATTGCGTTTAAGGAACCATATGAGAAGATACAATGATGAATTAAATATTATGTACAAGAAGATCTCAATCTGGTGAGACAATAAACATGTAAACACAATTACAATACACTGGGATAAATATCATACTAGAAAAATATAAAAAAATAATATGAAATATAGAGGAAGATATTTTCCTGATGTGCCTAAAAGAAACTTTGAAAATTGTTCCCTAAGGAACATATTCCTGGTGAATATTCAGTTAATGATAATAGTGATGATGATGTTGATGATGATGATAAAAATGAAGTTTGTGATTATATTGACAATAATGATGGAGATAGTTTACATTTATTGCATATTTGCTATGTTGTAGGAACTCAATTTGCATATATTACTTGATCTTCACAACACTCTAGTGAGGGAGAAATATAATTTCCATATTGTAGAAAATCACAAGGTTACACAGGTAGCATGGGGGAAAGCTGGGACTTGACCCAGTTCTGTCTGATTAAAAAAGCTCAAATCCTTAACCACTATAACGCATGCTCTTTCCATGAATTAATTACTGAATGGTAATTAGGTTCTATTTGAACTATAGTTCATTTGAATTTAAATAGGATTTTATGGGTATATTGAGCACCTTTCCTTATTCTATCCTATTTAACAATTTCTTGGTTTTAGCACCCTAAATGGGATTTGGGGAAACAACACTCCAAAACTCAGTACATGTCCTTCAGAAGGTGAGCACTTAACCAAAGACTCTAGATATGGAACATGTGGCACACACTGAGCAAGGGAGAGTATTAATTGTTCTGGGCACAGTGAATGGTTCAGGGATGGACAGGCATGTGACTCAACCCAAGAGGCAAACCCCATCAGAACCAATCCCAGAGACTTTGTTTGTGGGATCATAAACAGGGGTCATTCCTTCCCTCCTAGATTGTAACCTGAGAGGTTATAAAATTGGAGCTACTTCAGCTATACTACTACCACAAAGAGACTGAAAATGAAGCCCGTAGTTTGGAGAAAGCAAGAACCAGCAAAGAGATCAAATCTCCAGAACATTATTTTCAGCCTCCAATTTCAGTCACCTGAACCAACATATTCTATTTCTGCTGATGTCAGTTTGGGTTATGCTTAATTTCCTTACAACCAGAGGACTCCTGAATGATGAAGTAGGCTTGCCTGATGCCTAGTAAAAATATTTTTTTAATTATTATATACCTTATATATAAGATATACATGTATAAGATATACAAATATATCTTGTATGTTTCTGTGTATGCATGCATAATATTATAACAAATTCTTATGTAATACAGGCTGAAGAAATAGCACATTATCGAGGTCATTATAACACCATCTGTGGGTTGACTTTCTCCATCTCCATCTTTACATCCAGAGATAACCAGGAACCCAAATTTTCTGTTTATCTTAAATTTGCCTGTTTTCACATAATATTAAAATGGTACATTATTTTTAGAGATATACTTTTTGTTATGGATTATATGTATATTCTACATAATTTGTTTTCACAATTGTATAGTATTCTTTTGTATGAATAGACCACAGTTTATTTAAACATTCTGCTTTTGATAACCTTTGGAAAGTGTCCATGGGCTATTAGCAATGGGCTTTACAAACATACTTGAACACATCCTCTGGCGCAAATGAGTAAGAATTTTCCTGTATATACCTAGAGGAAGTATTTTAGGGCTATAATATATTCACATCTTCAACATTAGCAAACAATATCAAGGTTTTCTTTCCAAAGAATAGTGGCTGTGGCAGTGTTACTCCTACCAACAGTATGAGAAATTACCCATTACTTTATACCTTTGCCTACTTGGGGCATTGTAAAAATTTTTAAATTTTTGTTCAGTCTGTGAAATGATACCTATTGTGATTTTACTGTTATTTCTCTAATTATGCATCTTTTAATATATTCATTTACCATGTGTATATCATCTCTTGTTAAGTATTTTTTCATGCATCTTGCCCATTTTTCTGTTGGATTGTTTGTCTTTTAATTATTGATTTATAGGGTTTTTATTACATTCTAGTCCTTACTGGCTCGTAAATCTTCACCCCATTTATGGCTTATCTTTTCACTCTTATTCTGGTACTTTTTGATAACCAGAAGTTTAAAAATTGTTAATATTTACATTCATTAAGTCTTTGCTTTTATGGATTATACATATTTAAAAATCCTTCTCTACATCGTCATGAAGATAATTTTCTATATTTTATTCTAAAAAGGTAAAAATCTACCTTTCACATTTATCTCCTAAACCAAAGAAAGTGTTTGAGGTAGAGATATAATTTTATTTCTTTCCATATAGATAACCAATTGCCTCAGCAGCATTTATTGACAAGTTCACTATTTTCTCACTGCTCTGAAATGTTACCTCAATCATACATCTAGCTTACTTAAAGGTGTGGGTCTATTTTTGAACTCCCTATTCTATTCCATTGGTCTCTTTGTCCTAATCTGTGCCAATAATAGTGTCTTAGTTATTATACTTTTATCACAAGTCTTAATGTATATAACAAGTCCCCTCAACTGATTCTTCTTCAGAAATGTCTTTTAATGTTGGGCCTTTTTCATTCATATTAATTTTATAAACAGCTTATCTAATTCACATTGAAAAACTCTGTTGGAATTTTTACTAAAGTTAGATTAAATATACACATTAATTTGAAAAGAATTGACATTTTAAAATGTTGAGATTTCTATTCATGAACATGCTATATCTCTCCAGTATTTAGGTCTTTTTTATATCTAATAGTAAAGTTTGAAATTTTCCCTTATAAAGGTCATTTCCTCTTTTTAACTTTTAATTCCTATGTAGCATATATTTTTATCTTGTTAAAATTACATTTCTATCTCTTGTATCATAGAAATGAAATATAACTGATTTTTATATTTGGTCTTTTATTCAACAAATATAATAAAATATCTTAATTTTAAGAAATTTTGTTTTCACATGGGTTTTCTATGTAGATAATCTTATACATTGTGGAATGACATTATTGTTTATTCTTTTTAAACCTGTAAACTTCTTTTTTCAAAGTATTATGACTAGGAGCTCAATAAATGATGAAAAGGAGAGTATATAATGTAAAGAACAGTTACCTCCTCATTTTCACCACATTTCTGAGTTTAAAGGGAATACATATAATGTCTTATCATGATATATAATCTGTGGGTCTTTGGTTAGACTGTCTTCATCATTTTGAGACATTTCTTTCTTTACTTGGCTTGTTGAGAGTTTTTGTCATGGATGGGGATTAAATTTTACCTACTATAATTTATGCCTCTATTTCCATATTCATATAGCTTTCTTCATCTTTGATATGCTAATAGGATGAACTATCAATACATTAACAGCTTTCCTAAAGTCAAATGAGACTTGCATCCCTAAAATGAATATTGATGGATCATTTTGTCACGCACATTTTGGTGATTTTTGTAGGTGTAACTATGAATAAGATCAGACTATAATATTCCTCTCCAGTGCTACACCTTGTCTGTCTTGTTTTAGTACCAAGGTACTGCTGGGTTCACAAAATTTAATGGATTATTTCCCTGCCCCTTCATTTTTTTCTTTTTCTTAAAAACATAAATGATGCTAGAAACACCTATTTCTGGAATGCTTAACTGAAATTGCTTATAAAATATTTGAGACTTGGTTTATTCTCAACCAGAAGATCTTAAAATAGTGATGCATTTTTAAAATGGTTAGAGAATAATTAGTTCTTCTACCTTCCAGAGACAGTTTTGGTGAGTTCTACTTTGCTAGAAAATTGTAAATTTTATGTAAATTTTCAAATTTATTGTCATGTTTTTTAATTGTATGTTTTTTTTTTGTCTCTTGAATCCTGAATTTTTTTAACATCTTTATTGGTGTATAATTGTTTTACAATGGTGTGTTAGTTTCTGCTTTATAACAAAGTGAATCAGTTATACATATACATATGTCCCCATATCTCTTCCCTCTTGCATCTCCCTCCCTCCCACCCTCCCTATCCCACCCCTCTAGGTGGTCACAAAGCACCCAGCTGATCTCCCTGTGCTATGCGGCTGCTTCCCTCTAGCTATTTTACATTTGCTAGTGTATATATATCCATGCCACTCTCTCACTTTGTCACAGCTTACCATTTCCCCTCCCTGTATCCTCAAGTCCATTCTCTAGTAGGTTGGTGTCTTTATTCCCATCTTGCCCCTAGGTTCTTCATGACCTTTTCTTTGTTGTTGTTTTCTTAGATTCCATATATATTTGTTAGCATATGGTATTTGTTTTTCTCTTTCTGACTTACTTCACTTTGTATGACAGACTCTAAGTCCATCCACCTCACTACAAATAACTCAATTTCATTTCTTTTTATGGCTGAGTAATATTCCATTGTATATATGTGCCACATCCATTCATCTGTTGATGGAAACTTCGGTTGCTTCCATGTCCTGGCTATTGTAAATAGAGCTGCAATGAACATTGTTGTACATGACTCTTCTTGAATTATGGTTTTTTCAGGGTATATGCCCATCAGTGGGATTGCTGGGTCATATGGTAGTTCTATTTTTAGTTTTTTAAGGAACCTCCATACTGTTCTCCATAGTGGCTGTAACAATTTACATTCCCACCAACAGTGAAAGAGGGTTCGCTTTTGTCCACATCCTCTCCAGCATTTATTGTTTCTAGATTTTTTGATGCCATTCTGACCAGTGTGAGATGATATCTCATTGTAGTTTTGATTTGCATTTCTCTAGTGATTAATGATGTTGAGCATTCTTTCATGTGTTTGTTTGCAATCTGTACATCTTCTTTGGAGAAATGTCTATTTAGGTCTTCTGCCCATTTTTGGATTGGGCTGTTTGTTTTTATGATACTGAGCTGCATGGCCTGCTTGTAAATTTTGGAGATTAATCCTTTGTCAGTTGCTTAATTTGCAAATATTTCCTCCCATTCTGAGGGTTGTCTTTTCATCTTTTCTATGGTTTCCTTTGCTGTGCAAAAGCTTTTAAGTTTCATTAGGTCCCATATGTTTATTTTGGTTTTTATTTCCATTTCTGTAGGAGTTGGGTCAAAAAGAATCTTGCTGTGATTCATGTCTTAGAGTGTTCTGCCTATGTTTTCCTCTAAGAGTTTTATAGTGTTTGACCTTAAATTTAGGTTTTTAATCCATTTTGAGTTTATTTTTGTGTATGGTGTTAGGGAGTCTTCTAATTTCATTCTTTTACATGTAGCTGTCCAGTCTTCCCAGCACCAATTATTGAAGGGGCTGTCTTTTCTTTTCAAAGATTGCATTGGCTATTCAGGGTCTTTTAGGTTTCCATACAAATTGTGAAATTTTTTGTTCTAGTTCTATGAAAAGTGCCAGTGGTAGTTTGATAGGGATTGCATTGAATCTGTAGATTGCTTTGGGTAGTAGAGTCATTTTCACAATGTTGATTCTTCCAAACCAAGAACATGGTATATCTGTCCATTTTTCTCATCTTTAATTTCTTTCATCAGTGTCTTATAGTTTTCTGCATACAGGTCTTTTGTCTCCTTAGGTATGTTTATTCCTAGATATTTTATTCTTTTTGTTGCAATGGTAAATGTTTTCTCAATTTCACTTTCAGATTTTTCATCATTAGTGTATAGAACTGCTATAGATTTCTGTGCATTCATTTTGTATCCTGCTACTTTACCAAATTCATTGATTAGCTCTAGTTGTTTTCTGGTAGCACCTTTAGGATTCTCTCTATATAGTATCATGTCATCTGCAAGCAGTGACAGCTTTACTTCTTCTTTTCTGATTTGGATTCCTTTTATTTCTTTTTCTTCTCTGACTGTTGTGGCTAAAACTTCCAAAACTACGTTGAATAATAGTGGTGAGAGTGGGCAACCTTTTCTTGTTCCTGATCTTAGTGGAAATTGTTTCAGCTTTTCACAATTGAGGATGATGTTGGCTGTGGGTTTGTCATATATGGCCTTTATTATGTTGAGAAGAGTTCCCTCTGTGCCTACTTTCTGAAGGGTTTTTATCATAAATGGGTGATGAATTTTGTCAAAAGCTTTTTGTGCATCTATTGAGATGATCATATGGCTTTTCTCCTTCAATTTTTTAATATGGTTTTTCACAGTGATTGATTTTCATATATTGAAGAATCCTTGCATTCCTGAGATAAACCCCATTTGATCATGACGTATGATCATTTTAATGTGCTGTTGGATTATGTTTGCTAGTATTTTGTTGATGATTTTTGCATCTATGTTCTTCAGTGATATTGGTCTGTAGTTTCCTTTCTTTGTGACATCTTCATCTGTTTTTGGTATCAGGGTGATGGTGGCCTCGTAGAATGAGTTTTGGGGTCTCCTTTTCACAGGCTGCATGTTCATAGTTCCCATTGTTTTTGTTATCTGTCCCCAGTGGCTCAGGTTGGTTCAGTGGGTTGTTTAGGCTTCCTGGTAGATGTGTCTAGTGCCTGTGTTCTGGTGGATGAGGCTGGATCTTGTCTTTCTGGTGGGCAGGTCCATGTCTGGTAGTGTGTTTTGGGGTGTCTGTGGACTTATTATGATTTTAGGCAGCCTCTCTGCTAACGTATGGGGTTGTGTTCTTGTCTTGCTAGTTGTTTGTCATAGGGTGTCCAGCACTGTTCTTGGTGGTTGTTGAGTGAAGCTGGGTGTTGGCGTTGAGGTGGAGGTCTCTGGGGGATTTTTGCCATTTGATATTACATTGACCTGGGAGGTCTCTTGTCGACCAGTGTCCTGAAGTTGGCTCTCCCACCTCAGAGGCACAGCCCTGACACCTGGCTGGAGCACCAAGAGCCTTTAATCCATGGGGCTCAGAATAAAAGTGAGAAAAAAACAGAAAGAAAGAAAGAAGATAAAATAAAAAAAATAACGTTATTAAAATAAAAAATAATTATTATGAAAGAAATGTTTTTAAGTAAAAAACAAAACAAAACAAAACAAAAAAAACGGATGGGCAGAACCCTAGAACAAATGGTAAAAGCAAAATTATACAGACAAAATCACACACAGAAGCATACCCATACACACTCACAAAAAGAGAAAAAGGGGAAAAAATATATATATATGTTTGCTCCCAAAGTCCACCTCCTCAATTTGGGATGATTCGTTGTCTATTCAGGCATTCCACGGATGCAGGGTACATCAAATTGATTGTGGAGATTTAATCCACTGCTCCTGAGGCTGCTGGGAGAAATTTCCCTTTCTCTTCTTTGTTCACACAGCTCCTGGGGTTCAGCTTTGGATTTGGACCTGCCTCTGCGTGTAGGTCACTTGAGGGCATCTGTTCTTCACTCAGGACGGGGTTAAAGGAGCAGCTGATTCGGGGGCTCTGGCTCACTCAGGCCGGGGGGAGGGAGGGGTATGGATGCGGGTGGGGGGGCGAGCCTGCAGAGGCAGAGGCTGGCATGACGTTGCAACAGCCTGAGGCACACCATGTTTTCTTCAAGGGAAGTTGTCCCAGGATCACAAGACCATGGCAGTAGTGGGCTGCACAGGCTCTCGGGAGGGGAGGTGTGGAGAGTGACCTGCGGTTGCACACAGGCTTCTTGGTGGTGGCAGCAGCAGCTGTAGTGTCCCATGCCCGTCTCTGTGGTCCGCACTGATAGCCGCGACTCGCGCCTGTCTCTGGACCTCCTTTAAGCGGTGCCCTTAATCCCCTCTCCTCGCATACTAGGAAACAAAGAGGGAAGAAAAAGTTTCTTGCCTCTTCGGCAGCTCCAGACTTTCTCCCAGGCTCCCTCCCGGCCAGCTGTGGTGCACTAGCCTCCTTCAGGCTGTGTTCACGCAGCCAACCCCAGTCCTCTCCCTGGGATCCCACCGAAGCCTGAGCCTCAGCTCCCAGCCCCCGCCCGTCCCGGCGGGTGAGCAGACAAGCCTCTCAGATTGGTGAGTGCTGGTCGGCACCGTTCTTCTGTGTGGGAATCTCTCTGCTTTGCCCACCGCACCACTGTTGCTGCGCTCTCCTCCGTGGCTCTGAAGCTGCCCCCGCTCCGCCACCCGCAGTCTCCGTCCTCGAAGGGGCTTCTAGTGTGTGGAAACATTTCCTCCTTCACAGCTCCCTCCCACTGGTGCAGGTCCCATCCCTATTCTTTGTCTCTGCTTTTTCTTTTACCCTTCCCAGGTACGTGGGGAGTTTCTTGCCTTTCGGGAGGTCTGAGGTCTTCTGCCGGCGTTCAGTAGGTGTTCTATAGGAGCTGTACCACATGTAGGTGTATTTCTGATGTACTTGTGGAGAGGAAGATGATCTCTGTGTTTTATTCTTCCACCGTCTTGAACTTCCTCCCCCTGCCTTCCTGAATGTGTATTTAAAGTTATATTCCCTTTCACATTCCAACAATGGTTTATTCATTTTTTCTCTTTTTCTTTTCTGACCAATTGTTATGCAAGTTTACCTACTTTCTCAGCCTTTTCAAATAATGTAAATTGGCTTTTTAAATTCTCATTATTGTATCCCTTATATTTATTAAATTCATTTAATTTTTGCTGAATTTATTCTACTGCTCTTCATCTAATTTCTAACAAACATTTAGCTGTTTTTCAATATAAACATTTGAGTTAATACATTTCTCTTGCATTAGCTCTTTAATTGTAACCTTCAATCATTGATGTGCATTATTTTAATTATCAATCAGTTCTTAGAATTCTTACATTTCCATTTTGATATTTTTCTTTGACCCATGAGTTATTTGGAAACGTGTAGTTTTCAATTTCCAATTTTATTATCACTTTAAAATTAAAATTGATTATTTGTTTCTTACTTAATTGCACTGTGGTCTTAGAATATGCTCTGAATGATAATGACTCTTTGAGATTTGTTGACACATACTTCATGGCCCAGTAAGTAGCCAAACACCCTTATTTGGCATTGGATGCTGGGTTGTTTATATGTTCAGTTGATCAAATTGTACAAATCCTTTATCTCTTTTTTTCCAACTTTATTGAGGTATTCTTAATATACAAAAATTTATGTGGACTTAATGTATACATTTTGATGAGTTTGGACATAAGCATACACCTATCATACCATCACCACAATCAAAATAATAAACATGTCCATCACCCCCAAAAGATTTCCTGTATTTCCTTGCTTTTTATAAGACTATTTTTTAATAGCAGTTTTAGGATCACAGCAAAATTGAGAGGAAGATAAAGAGATTTTCCATATACTCCCTGACATCATATATCCATAGCCTTTCCCATTATCAACATCCCCTACCAGAGTGGTACATTTGTTACAATTGATGAACCTAACGTTACATATCATAATCACTCAAAGTCCATAGTTTTCATTATGGTTCACTCTTCCTGTGATACATGCTATGGGTTTGGAAAAATGTACAATGACACGTATCAATCATTATGGTATTATACAGAGTATTCTTGCTGCTCTAAAATTCCTCTGTGCTCCACCTGTTCATCCCTCAACTCCAACTCCTGGCAACCACTGATGTTTTTACTTTTTCCATAGTTTAGTCATTTTCAGGATGTCGTATAGTTAGAATTATACAGTATACAGTCATTTCGGATTAGCTTTTCTCACTTAGGAATACCTATTTAAGGTTCTTGCATGTCCTTTCATGGCTTGATAGCTCATTTCTTTTTAGCACTGAATAATATTCCATTGTCTGGAGATACTACAGATTATTTATTTATTTGCCTACTGAAGGACATCTTGGTTGCTTTCAAGTTTTGGCAATTATGAATCAAGCTGCTATAAACTAGTACAAGTTTTTGTGTTGACATGTTTTCAACTCTTTTGGGTAAATAACGAAAAGTGGGATTACTAGATTATATGGTAAGAGAATGTTTAGTTTTGTAAGAAACCACCAAACTGGCTGTACCATTTTGCATTATCACCAGTGACAGATGAGTCTTCCTGTTCCACATCCTCACCAGCATTTGGTGTTGTCAGTGTTCTCCATTTTGACCATTCTAATACATGTGTAGTAATATCTCATTGTGGTTTTAATTTGGATTTTCCTGATGATATTTGATGCAGAACATCTTTTCATATGCTTATTTGCCACATATATATATATATATATATATATATATATATATATATATATATATATATTTCGTGAAGTGTTTGTTACGCTCTTTGGTCCAGTTTTTGATTGGGTTATTTGTTTTATTGTTGTTGTATTTCCTTTGTGTGTGTGTGTGTGTGTGTGCATGTGTGTTTGTGTATGTTAAGAACTCAACATGAGATCTACCCTCTTTCAAGTTTTTAGGTGCACAATACCATACTGTTAACTATAGGCACTGTTTTGTACAGCAGACCTCTAGAACATATTCATTTTGTATAACCATAATTTTATAGCCATTGAACTTTGCTGATTTGTTCACTTAATTTAACCACTACTGAATAAGTGTGTGTTAAACACTCTTACTATGATGATACTCTCTTAATTTGTCATTTTATAAGTCTTTATTTGTGTATTATGACACTATATCATAAAGTTATTATAAGTCTGGAATCATCATATAGTTTTTTTTAAGTAAAACTTTTATTGTTATGGAGGGATACTCTTTATTTCTAGCAATGTCTTCTGGCTTAATGTCTACTTTTTTCCCTATCAATATAGCTATACTTACTATACTTTGGCTAGTAAATGCCTGGCAACTTTTAGATGATGTTTCCCCTAACCTTTCTGTTTTTCTTTGATTTAAATCTCTTTTATAAGTATCATATACCTGGATACTGTTTTATTTATAAAGCATGGCAAACTTTATCTTTTAACTATCAAGACTAATCTCTATTTAGAGTGATTATGGGGGTTTTTCCAGTATCTTATTTTCTGTGTTGTCATACTTCTATTTATTTTTTTCATTAATTTTTATTGGAGTATAGTTGCTTTACAATATTGTGTTAGTTTCTGCTGTACAGCAAAGTGAATCCACTATACATATATATATATATCCCTTTACTTGGATTTCCTTCCCATTTAGGTCACCACAGAGCATTGAGTGGAGTTCTGTCCTACTTTTAAATACTTCTTATTCTTTCTTGATTTCTTTAGAATTTAGTATTTTTTAACCTTATTCCAGTTATCCTTCTGTATTTTTGAAAGTTATGCTATGTATTTCAATTTTATTAGTGATTATTATAAACATTTTAACAGACATTTTATTCTGAATTACATAAGTACCCTAAAATTTTTTTGAGCAAATTATCCCATGGTTATGATACATGTCAAGAAGCTTAGTTGTTTTATAATCACTTATTATGCATTATTATTACTGTTTTATGTCACTTAACTTTGTTTAGATTTCTTCTTTCCCTTACTGTTTTCTTGGCCTATTATTTCTCCTTAGAGTTTAATTTTCTATTTGGAATTATTGTTCTTCTTCTTGAAATAGGTTTTTAGAAATTCCTTTAGTGATGGCCTTGTAGTGGTAAACTCATTTTTTGTTTGTTTGAAAATGTTGTTATTTTGTCTGCATTTTTGACAATAAAGTAGGGTTTATAATTTTAAGTTGGCAATTATTTTCTCTCAGCCCTTTAAAGGATTATTGTAAACTTATTGTACTGTACTATCTTCTAGATACCATTTCTACTCTTGGAAGTCAATGCAATTTTCATTTCTTTTAGATGTTCTTTTTTTTTCTGGTTATGTTTAATATTTTACCTTACATTCCAAAATCTTACTAGAGAATAATTGTGTGAATTTTAAAAAATTCATCCTGATTTGGCTTCACTATATTTCCTAACATCTTGTTTGATGTCATCATTTCAGATAAGTTCTAAGCCATTATGACTTCAAACTACTGCAACTCTATCTTCTATAGGAAATTTGTTTAGATCTGTGATAGCCATTAGCATTCTGCTCCTTGTATCACTTAATCTCTCTTCAGATCTCTTTGTTTCATTCTGAATAATTTTATTTGATCCATATTCTGACTCACTAATTCTCTTGTTAGCTAAATCAGGTCTATTATTTAGCACATCTATTGCAGTTTAAATTTATTTATGAAAAATTATTTGGTTCTTATAAAAATGTCTCATTATTTTGTAGTATCTTTTGTTATTCTTATATGTCTTGCTTATTCATTTCTTTAAAAAATTGTCTAATTATACTTTTGGGGGCCTTTGTTTTGGGGAATTCTATGATGTCTACGTTTAGGAAAGATTCCTAAAGAGATTATTTACATTTGGTTTTCCTAGGCTTCCAGGAGAATTGTCAAACTGGTCCTACTATAAAATATGTTCTCAGCTTGGGCATTTTTGTTAAATTAGGAAATAAGAATTTACACTTGGTAATTAATTTAAGCTGTTTTATGTAGACACATATTCATTGAAATTTTTTTTCCTTTTCCATCATAACAATGGTGAATAGACAATGCTATTTGTCATCTCCTTTTACAGGTTTTTGTTGAAGTATACTCTTTTCCTGAGCACGTAGGTTTTGGGAGGTTGCGGCTTTGTGTAGAGGTCTCTATTCTGGTTTTTATTTTGAGCAAGCTCAAGTATTATTATTTCACATGTGTTATGACTAAAGGTCAAACTCTAGATTACTGTGTTTGCCTTTGCACCAAAGGAACCCTTAGCATCCTTGTCCATTTACCATGCTGTATTTGCTTTTGTTTTGGGTCTTGATATGTAAAGTTTCTCTTGATATGTAAAGTTTCTCTGGTAACCATTATCATTCTGTTCTCTGTATCTCTGAACCTCTCTTGTGATGTCAGCTAGTATTGAGAAGGAGTTTTAAAGCAGAATTTTATGAGTATATTTAGGTGTTCTGTAGCTGGAGAAGTTGAGAATACGTGGAATTTTACAAAGCTTAGCAAGGAAACTGGCACTATGGTTTTCAACTTCTTCTTTGACTGTGACATTTAGCATTAAGTATAAATGATTAAATAATATAAAATTTATTCTTGTTGTTACTGGATTAAGAAGCCTCAATCTCCACTTGCTCACCACTACCATCTTGCATAAAATTGGAGGAAGCTAACAGAGATTGCCAAAGTAGAACAATAGATCCATGGGAAATGTTCCCAAGTTGCTAAAATTCATATTACAAAGGCACATTTGGAAAACATTCCATTTTAAAATGTTGGACCACCCATCTTCTTTTGTGAATGTCATAGACGTATTGTACTTCTGGACCATCTTATCATGGACCTCAACAGCAGATGTTAGCCCCATGGATGTTAACAAATCTTGTCTGCAAGTTTGAAGGGGGAAACCAATTCCATTTTGAGAAGACATACTTGTTTTGCCAAGTATTGAGCTACTTTAAAAGCATGTGGACACCTGCTTTCTGCAATGTCAATTGCTTTCCATTGCAATGAAACAACAACATGGATATTGAGATTTACCTACATTTTATACACATCAAATCAATACAAAAAGATGTGGGTAAAATTTCTGCTGTTTCTGTGGAATGAGAATGAACCATGTTTTACAGTAATGCCAATAAGATGAGCAAAAGAGCAAATACTGAGAATTTTTATTTAGGAGCTCTATCCTAAATGGGGTATGCATAAGATATCAAGTATTGAGATATGCTGCAGTTGTAGAAAAATCTCATTGGTATAAAACATAAAAAGGGTCTTTTATTCCCAAGGAGACTGGCTATTTTATGCATCCCACACAGTCAAGAGTAGTCTGAACTGTTTAGCACAGATTTTAAACAGCAAAAATAAAGTCAGTATCATTTAAGACACCACTTAAACTTGTGAGATCATTTTAAAACTTACTCAGTGAACATCAAGACACAAGAGATGGATGACTAAAATGTAAAGACATATGGTTGCCTTCTCCAAAATAAAAATGGCTTGAAAACCCAAAGGAAAATATCCAATGGAGTAAACTTAGTCTTTAGTACCTTTCATTTTTTGGAGCCCTCATCTTCCTTTTCTTGAGTTCTTGGTCCTGACACTGCTTAATGTTGTTCCTTGATTGCTAAAATTGATTCTGCACCCCAGCATACCCCCCCTTCCTTCAATCTCACTTGTTTTTTTTAAAATATATGTTTCTCTACTTAAGAAATGACTTGGTGATTTGACTAAAGCAATAATCCAAGTGAATTTTCTCAAGAGAAATAATGTAGGAAATCTATTATGAGAATTTTAAAGATCATAGCATTTTTCTGATAAACCACATAAATAGGAAGAATAAATAAACAGGTTATAGAAAACTTAAATGCATTATATATTATATGTATTTATATAATATATACATAAGTAAAAATATATATTTGTACATATATATACTGATTAAATGGTCACAGATGATTGAGATAGGAATAGCCTTAGCTAATAAATGCTAGTTCTGTTTCCTTCATCTTTTTCATTTCTGGAATTCAAGTCTAAAAGTTCTTTGTCATACATTGTATTCATAACTTTTATTTTTCATTGAAGTATAATTGATTTACAGTATTGAGTCAGTTTCAGGTATATAGCAAAGTGATTCATATATATATATATATATATATATATATATATATATATATATATATATATATATATATTCTTTTTCAGATTCTTTTCCATTATAAGTTACTACAAGATATTGAATATAGTTCCCTGTGCTATACAGTAGGTCCTTGTTGCTTATCAATTTGATATATAGTAGTATGTATCTGTTACTCCCGAACTCCTAAAATAAACTTTGTTTCAATCCTTATGTTATTTCCACCTTGTTCCTCCTCCTGAGAAGCTTGAGTCATTGGCCATATTCACTGCTTGTGAGCACCTCTATTTTGAGTCAGTGAGGCTCTACCCTGCCTCTTCTTTTTAGAGATCTTCCTTGATGTTTACTGGTATTTTTCTGTTCTGGGTTGACTTAAAAGTAAAATGGAAATACAAACCAGTAAGTGAAACACCAACTGGAAAACACACATACTCACAGAGTATCACCAAATCCTATCAGAATAACATAGCTTCACTCTGTCCCTCTAACACTGCTCGTTTCTTTGGATGTTTATCATTATCTCAACTGCCATCTTTCATTTGCTTGATTGTTTACATCTGTGAAATCCTGCTACAATGGAATCTCCACGAGAGCTGGAGCTTTGTCTATTTTCTTCTTCTGGAATACACATGCCAATAACAGGGCCCATCACAGGCCACATGATCAAAGATCTTTTTTGAATGAATGAATGAATGAATGGCTGGAGAAGATGGATGTGGGCCAGGAACACACTTTAAATAATTCTGTGAAATACGAGAGACTTGGCAGTATTACTGAATTGTGCTGCCAACGGAAGATCCTAAACACTCTTCTGGGCAGTTTAAGCAATTTTATTTTCAAATTAGTGAATGTACATTAGTGAACGTTGATATTTCTGTCACTTTTCTCCAAAAATGTGTGCATAATTGAGTAGAAAAGGAAAGGTAGCTAGCTGTATTTCCTCTAACTATCTTAAGCTCTGTAGATAAGCATTAAGGAAATCATAAAAACAGTAGAAGAATTTCTCTGCTCTTTTAAGTCATGTTTGAACAATTGGCACTCAGACTGAGTTTTTAAGTAAAGGGAGAGAAAAGTGGAAAAAAGACCAAAAGTGAAAGGCAAAAGTAATTACATGAACATACACACACACATGATCCTCCCATAATCTGCATTTTCCACCAGTTTTTCTTTCAGTATAAAAGTTTAGAGTTGTATATGTCATGCTGCTTTAAATATGATGATGATAACAATAACAGTAATAATAATCATAACAGCCTTAGAGTATATAAATTATATTTCACACACATAAATTTATACTAGGTTTTGCCTACCCATTTTATAGGAAAAGCAATAGTTTAATGGAAGTTTACCACATCATATCTTATAAACTCAGTTATTAGGGCTCCACCTACCACATGCTTTCTATTTTAAAACCTTCTCTTTTTTTCCTTTGGCGGTACCATGCGGCTTGCAGGATCTTGGTTCCCTGTCCAGGGATCAAACTCCAGCCTCCTTCAGTGGAAGTGTGGTGTCCTAATGACTGGACTGCCAAGGAATTCCCTATTTTAAACATTCTAACAGAAAAAAAAAGTACTAGAGACATTATCTTTTTTATATCGCCTATTTGTTACACATTACCTTACATAATGGGAATTTCCAATATGTATTAAAACAGTAAAAACATCTTTGTTTTAAAATTGTGAAGGCCATGTATCTTTGCAGGTCTGTCTTTGGCCTCCTTCTCTCTGCTCTCTTTTAATAATCTCACTTGTTTTCATTATCCAGCTACCCTTTATTGGTTGATTACTCCCCACTCTTTATAATTCAACTTAGACCTCCCTCTCAGTTTCAGGCCAATAGAGCAATTCCAGCTAAAATACTGTAGATATATTTAATTAAGTCATTAACTTCTCCCAGAAATCCACCTGCATTCTGATTCAAGATGGTTGATCAAAAAAGTTTTAACTCTCTTTCATTCAAATCTCATCAGATTTATTGGAAAACTATAAAAGTAAATTCATAGTAACCTTGGAAAGTCAGGAGGAGTGCCACTAGCACAGCAGAATGGTAAGGATTTCTGGAGCTTGACAGTGAAACCCAGCAGGTATGATGCCACTATAACGTCATCAGGTATCAGGGAAGATTTATATACAAAGGGTTTATCTAGAAGAATGTGAGGATAATGCTAAGAGATCTAAAGGGACAGAATCAGGAAGAAGGATCTGAATGTGGTAAAATTTCACCTGGAAATTATTTCAAAGACAAACTTTGCCTCAGTTCCCCAATTATAGAGCATCTGACTCCAAAAATTTCTCAGAGGAAGATATCCCAAGGTAACTGTATAGGCCTAAAAAGTAAGCAAGTGATAAAGGCAGACAGAAGTGATGAGGAGCTTTCCTACTCAGAGAAGGAGTCACTCACCTGATGGGAGATTCAACCCACCCAATCTGAGGAAATTAAAATTTTGTATTCAGAGCTAATAAGAGGTTTTTGACTGAATAAACTCACCAAAAACTGGGAAGAGAAAGAAGAGACCCTTAAAAAAAAAAAAAAAAAAAAAAGATGAACACAGATTATCTAAATGGCAATAAGAAGCCAACTGGTATCAAAAACAAAGGGAGCTTGAAGCAAGCAGCAATGTCCTAGCATTCTGGGGAAAGAATGCTTTGAATCTTGTTTTCTGTCCCCATCCAAAACAGCACTCAAGTGTGAGGACTAGATAAAGGCATTATTATTATATAAGGAAGGAACATTTTCCACCCACAAACGTTTTCTTAATGAATTATTTGAGAATATATTCTTACAAAACCAAAAGTAAATCCAAGAATAAAGAAGATGTGGACTTCACAAATATTATGGACTAAAACACCTGTAAATCATATTACTGTCTAAATAATGATTAATATGATAGTTGTGAATTTTAAGACAATGATTGAGGAATGATTGGTAAAAACATGGAGACAACACAAAATTATAACAAAATGAAAGTAAAAATCTAGATGATTTCAACAACATGAAATGGCCTTGAACACAGGAAAGAGATAATAGCCAGCTAAGACTCTTGTCTTGGTTTCTAGGAGAAACTGAAATATTTTAAGCACTGTGAATATATGTATTAGTTTCCTAGTGCTGCCGTAATAAATTATCACAAACTGAATATGAAACAATGAAATTTATTCTCTCACAGTTCTCAAAAATCAAGGTGTTGGAAGTGTTGGTGCCTTTTGGAGGCTCTGAGGGAGAAATATGTTCCATGCCTCCCTACTAGCTTTTTGTGGCAGCCAGCAGTTCTAGGTGTTCCTTGGCTTGTAGATTCATCACCTCCTGTCTCTACCTCCATCCTTCCTCTCTGTGTGTCTTTCACTGTCTCTTATTAAAACACCCATATTTGGCTTTAGAGCCCATCCTAACCCAGAATGATATCATCTTGAGATTCTTATACAAATTATACCTACCAAGACTCCTTTTCCAAATAAGGTCATATTCACATGTAGACATGTCTTTTGGGAGGTCACATTTCAAATTCTACAATGTCTTAACATTTGTTGAAAAACAAAAATAAACTTTTATAGTATTTACAATATATCAAGCACTACATGTTTTATATGTATTAACTGATATAACCTTCCCAGTAAAACTATGAACTATGTGCTATTATATCTATATCTATGTGCTATTATATGTTTACTGATAAGGTAATTGAGGCACAGAGAGTTTAAGTAGTTTGCCCAAGGTCATACATGTAGTTAAGTGGTAGAGCAAGGGTAAGAATCTATGAGTTTGGCTCTTGAACTTATGCTCTTAACCACTGTTTGTTAAATTTAAATTCAACAAATGAATTGCACAGAAGAAGAGAAGTGGAATATATGACATCCAAACGACTAAGAAATTAAACTGCAACAAAGAGTACTCCATCAATTTTATAAAAGGTGGAAATATTCAGAAGGAGATCTCTCCAAAAAAGAGATAGCATGGAGAAGAAATCAAAATAAGAAAGTTGATATCAATTCAAATAAAATATAGAAATTTTAAAAAGAACAAAAATAATTTAAAACAAATTCCTACAACATGTTGTTCAAGAGACAGCTAAGTCAAGTGACATATAAATGTGGGAAGTAAAGTTATATGAAGAAATATTACAGTGAAATTTTAACAAAACTAAAGAGTTGCAATGTTCTTTACAGACTGGAGAATATTTTTAAATGTACATCAGATTGTGTCATCCCCATGTTCAGAGCCTTCCAATGGCATCTTGCTGCCTTTGAATAAAATATCAACTCCTTCAATGGCAGACAATGTCACAAATCATCTGTTTGGTCCCTGCCTAACTTGACACGTCATATCCCCCTCTCCCAATTTCCCCTCACTCTCTATGTTCTGAGTCCACTGAGATTTTTGTTCCCCAAACCTTTCTGTACACTCTACCTTCTCTCTGCCTAAGATACTCTTCCTATGGCACAACTTTGGCTTGGTTTCTATTCATCATTAAGACCTAAGGTCACAGATCACTTCTTCAGGAAGTCCTCCCCAAATTACCTAAAGTAACCCATCATTATGCTCTAGCACTTTGCCTTAATTATTTCTGTTCCAATTATTTCAACTACTTGATCTTACTTGTTTGTTAAAGTCATTTATAATCATGAAGTGATCCACTTTACAGCATACTTACCTATTAAATGAATCCTCCTTTAGTAGCACTACAATAATCCACTCTTCCAGGAATCCAGGAAGTCTTATACACAATGGTACCTAAGGTCAGTCTTAGAAGATGAACTAGGGTTAGTCTTCAAGTTAGGTGAATAGTGGTAATTTGTGGTTATATATTTAAGTAATTTAAATTACTTAAATATATAGGTATTGAGACTTAGAGAACAGTTGCTTGAGATGTCATTGACTCTCTTTCAGTCATATCTTTTAAAAAATCACCAATGCTATTTTTCCGAATATCATTTGTTTGACCCTTTAGGTCTACTCTACATCCTTCTCCCTTTTTCTTGATGCCTGGAGGGCAGACCAAATCTTGTCTTCTGACTTCCATTTAGAAGGCCAGAAAATGCCAAGAGTACTTGTTTTCCATTACAATTATTGAGTGCCTATCATGTGCTAAGACTGTTATTGACCATGAGGACAGTGCAGTGAACAAAGTAGACAAAAAAACATTGCCATTGTAAAGTTACATCTTAGTTGGAAATGACAATGAATAAAATAAATGTGCAAAATTATATGAGTCATAGCAATAATAATAGTGAAAAAAGTGAAGTGGGGGGATAACAGTGTTGAAGAACTTTGAAATTTAAAGTGGGGTGGTCATGGGTCTTGCAGGACCTGAAGGGCCACTGTAAAGAGTGCGGATTTTACTCAGTGTGAATAAAAGGAGAACACTGTGGGGGGTGAAATTGTGACACAATCTAATTTAACTTTAATTTATTATTGTGTATTTGCTTGTTTTATAGTGTGTATGTGTGTGTGTATTTAAAATAGACTAAAGGAGGGCAAGCAAAAGGATAAATAAAACCTATTCAAGAATTTAATAGCAATCATCCTGGCAAATGATAATGATGGCTAAAACCAACTTAGTTGCAATGGAATTGTTGACAATGTGGTATGAAATGGTCAGATTCAAGACATAGTTTGAAAGTAGAGTCAATGTGACTTTCTGATAGCTTAATCATTCAACACATAGTTATTGAGTGCTTACTATGGGCTAGGCATTAAGCTAGGTGCTTGAGTTAGAACAGTGAACAAAACAGAGATCACTGTTTCTTTAGAACTTAAAATATAATAATATACAGGCAATAAACAGTGAACAAAGCTATAAACAACAAGGTACTACTGTATAGCACAGGGAAATATATTCAATATCTTGTAATAACCTGTAATGGAAAAGAATCTGAAAAAGAATATATATACATACACACAAATATATATATATATATATATATATATATATATATACACACACACACACATATATATACATATATATATGAATCACTTTGCTATACACCAGAAACTAACACAACATTGTAAATCAACTATAATTTTAAAAAAATGAACAAAACAAATAGATAAAGTATATAGTGTGTTACATAGTAAGTGTTATGGATAAAAAAAATGATAAAGGGCTTGAGTGAAGAGAGGCAACAGGAGTGTTTAGAGTAATAAATGGTCGGAATGTGCCTGGTTGAACAGGCGACATTTGAGTGAACATTTGCAGGAAGAGAGGGAAACAGACAAGCTGATATTTGACGGAAGAGATCTCCAGGCTGAGAGAACAGCTAAAGCAAAGGCCACGTAGTAGGTGCATGCCTGGGGGCTTACGGAACCAGAGGAAGGCTGGTGGGGCTGGAACAGATTAGTAAGAGACAGATATTAGGACAGGATGTCAGAGGAGAAATATACCGGGTTTTGCAAGCCATTGTAAGGACTTACACGCAATGCATTGAGAGTCACTACAGGGTTTTATGTGGAGGAGTAGCAAGGTTTTATGTTTGTTTTAAAAGGAGTACTCAAGTTGCAGTATTGAGAATAGGCTCTGGAAGTCAAGGTTTGAAGCAGGTAGAGTGGCTGTGAGGTGGGGTGTGTGAAAAAGAGAACAAGTCAAGGACAAAATCTCATTTAAAGGAATGGAAAAACTGGGAGGAAAGTAAGTTATAATGAGGATGATAAGAAGACTAGGATCTATTGTTGAACATATTAAGATTGAAATGACTAGTAGAGATTCACTCTTTACTTTTTTTCCATGTGGAGGGACTTCTGGTCTCTATCATTCCCACAGCAGGAAGTTATTTAACAGATGATTTGACATGCTGAGCTTAGTCATCCCTTTTATTCTCTAATTTTGGGAACCATTTTATTTGCAGGAAAAAAATGCATTCTCTAATTCTCTGTAATGTAAGTGAAAAAGTCAAGCCCTCAATGAAAGTGTCCATGTCTGTTCAACAATTGTGTTTGACTAGATGAGTAAATTTAAAACTTTGGTGAAGAGTTAGTAAGCCTTATTTGCTGCAGTTCCATAGATGCTTTCTCTAAAGCCCTTTATAGAGAATGAAAATTACGATTTGAATCTCAATATGATAGTCCCCATGTCAATCTGTCAACCCTTCTGAAACATAAAGATCTTTAAAAATGAATATAGAGGGAATTTTATACTAAAGATTATTATTAAGAGGCAACCTTCACATCCAAGTCTTCTCAATTTTGAAGGTAAAATTGAATTTGACCTTTAACTAAAGATCAATTCCACTGGGTAATCAATTTGGGCTGATTCCACTGGAGAACACCTAAGAGTATTCTGGCATTGTAAATGACCATTAAAAGCCATCAGTGCTATAATTCTTTTAGAAACAGATAGTTATGTGAGAGTCATATGATGGTTATTGCTTTATGATTTAGATATTATTTAATGAACAGTTGGAAATATCTATCAAGTCTAACTTGACAAAAGAGGACAGAGAAGACCTCCATCTTAGCCAAGACTACTTGGGAAAAGTGCTGTAATTTCCAAAATCATACCCTTCAAGCTGACAATAATAGCATATTATCCATTTGCTTTACATCTTTCACTTAAAATTATCAAAACACTGCAGTACCTGACTTCAGTCTTACGTGTTAATGAGAGTCACAGCTATAAATCATTAGGACTGCTCATCACCATCATCAGAGGTCACTCTAAGTGAGGGGTTTTAGCCTGCTTGTGCCATGGACCATTTTAGCAGTCTTTTGAAACTGTCTTAGAATAATAGTTTTAAATGCATAGAAGTCCAAGATAAGAACCTTAAAACATACAGCATTTTTTCAAGTGTAACTAATTTCTGATTATGCTTAAATGTTATATCTATTCACAAGTTTGTAGACATTTTTCAAGGAGAATAGCATTATTTTATTAGTTACCTAACATTAGCTTATCAAATTTTTATTTTATGTTGCTCACAATGTATCACAAAAGTTACATTGGTTATAAATATCTCATGGCTGATGTAAACAACTCTTTGATTGTTTGGATTTCTTTTTGTTCTTATTGATCCAAGTCCCTATAAAGTAATATTATTGGTAGTAGCTTACAATTTTTACAGAAAACATAATCGTTTTTATGTCTTCCACTAAATATGTGCACATTTATATTTATTACTTATTTAATTTATGTTTCTTGAGCACATTATCATGGGCCCAGACACTCTTCAAAATGTTAGGGGGGCTTCCCTGGTGGCGCAGTGGTTGAGAGTCCGCCTGCCGATGCAGGGGACACGGGTTCGTGCCCCGGTCTGGGAAGATCCCACATGCCGCGGAGCGGCTGGGCCCGTGAGCCATGGCTGTTGAGCCTGCGCATCCGGAGCCTGTGCTCTGCAAGGGGAGAGGCCACAGCAGTGAGAGGCCCGCGTACCGCAAAAAAAAAAAAAAAAAAAAAAAAAAAAAAAAAATGTTAGGGATTCAGTTCCAAGTAAGACAAAATTAAAGAAAGTAAGGGAAAGAAAACAAAGTGATGGACGAAGAATCAAAGAAAAGAAGGAAAGAGGAAGGGAAGAGAAGCAAATATAATGTTAAATAAGGCATAATGTGAACATAGAAAGTAACAAGAGCTGAGAGTGAGATAGGTGGTCAGGAAAGCACTCTGAGGAAATGACATTTGAAAAAAGAAATTAATAAATCAACCTGATATATGTATTGTTTATAAAAAAATGTTTGAACAAAGCATGATCATGTTCACAGGCAAGTACCAAGTGTTTTTCTTTAGACGGAAAAAGAAAAAAAAAGGAAGCTCCCTATATCTACCATTCCCCATGAGGCAACATTGAGGACCTTTACTACAGGGTCATATCTGGCAAAGTTGAAGCAGTGGCTGCCCCACTTTCAGTCTAGATATAAAGAGGAGGCACCAGGAGAAGAAGTGGGCAGGCTCCCCAGAAGCATTTGACTTGAGTAGGTCTCTCCATGGTTTCAGCTATGCTCGAGGTACCTGCATTACTATTACTTCATTTTTCCTTCCTCCTAGCTGCATTTGCTCCAAAAAGTCAATTCCTACATCAGATGGTGAGGGCCATGCTCACTCAGGAATCTGTAGGGAAGAATCCTTCCTGGTCTCTTCTAACTTCTGGTGATTTGTCAACAGTCCTTGGCATTCCTTGGCACGCAGCTAACAGCACTTCAACTTTTATTCTGTTATCATATGGCGTTCTCCCCTCATGTGTCTGTGTCTCCACATTGTCTTTTTATAAGGACAATGGCCATATTGGATAAAGGACCCATCTTATTCCAGTATGACCTAATCTTAACTAATTACATCTATAATGATCCTGTTTCAAATAAGATCATTTTCTAAAGTACTAGAGGTTAGGAATTGAACATACATTTTGGGGGGAACACAATTCAAACCACAATGGTCATTTCTAGAGTTCACACAAAAATTTGAAGTACTTAGCAATAAAACAGAGTAGAAAGAGTATAGGCTAGAAATTTAGATAGCTAATTATTTGACTTTTCGAGTTACCATTTGTTATGTTGATCTTAGGAAGGTTGCAAAAATGTCTAGACTCAGTTTTTTGATCAATAAAATGGTGGTATTGCGTACTTTGCAGAACTGTTGCAAAGACAGAAATAATGTAAATAAAATGGGAATAGAAATAGAAACTCAAATTCCCGTTCAGTTGTTCTTATAACTATTTTTTACATTCAAAAACTAATTATAAGACTAAACAGAAAGGTATTACAAATTGTCCAAACTTAGGAAAAAACAGGGGTCCTTAATCAAAGTTGTATTTAAGTTAAAACAAAAAATAAATACATTTTTCTATTTCAAGTTCAGAATTCCAAATTAAGATGTATACTTGATTCACTTCCAGAGAAAATTGAATTGAATAAAACCCATTAATGACATAAACAGTTCAGGAATCACCAGAAAAAAATGTCCAGGTTGTTGACCTGAAAGATAATAGTCAGTAGAGTTGCCGAAAAGAGATCAGTATTTCCCAGAGAATTACTTATCATGAAGTTAAAGCCATGGCCTGTAATTAAGAACATACTCTATAACAGGCCTGTGCTGACTACTCTATATAAATTATGTCTACCTCTGGTAGTCTATCATAACAGTTTGTTCTTTCCTTTATAGCATCGATCTCAATTTATAATTTATAAATTACATACTGTGTTTACTTCTCTGTTTTCCACACTAGATCTTAAGTGTCATTGTCACCCCTAACACAGTGACTGTCACATAGAAAGGGCTCAATAAATATCAGTTTAATGATTAAATGAATTGGTGAGTTTATGGATGAATAAAAGCATTATTACTCTCTCCAGACATTCTAACAGATTTGTCTTCATCAAAGACAATACAAAAAATTGTACATTTATTTACATGACCATTGCATAGTGGTATTGGAAAAAATGCATGAAATATTGCTGGCAAAATAATTTAAAATTTCCAGTGACAACATATTTTGTATATCAGTGATATCTGTTACTTTTTATAATTCTTTCTTTTGTATCCAAAGAAAGGTAGACATCAGAGCTTTGGTAATGGAATATTGAAAAAGCAGAAAAGCAGAAAAACTAACAATAAAAACAGGATATAGTAGAAGAAAATGAAAATGAATAAGAAAAAGTCAAATAAGATATAGGTAAAAGTGAGTGGCTAATTGAACTAAAGTCTGAAAAAATAATCAGATCATTATACAGAAGAAAAAACAAAAAAAGACTGACATCAGCACACAAATAAGCCAGGTTAAAAAAGTTGTGTAACATTCCATATTTCCACAATTTGGCCCAAAGAAACATGTGCTAATAGTTTTCCCCATTGCCAAGCATGTTGGTTAATATCCCTGGTGAATTTCTATCTTACAGTACTTGACTCTGTCCTCCTCTCTACCTATAACCCCTTCAGCTGCCTATCACTAGACTTCTCATTGTATTCATCTTTCAAGACCCCAATGAGACTCCAATTTCTCCATTACAACATTTCCAGTTTATCCGTTAAAAAAGTTGAGACTCGGGAAAAGAAACAATGCAAGTGTACACATTTGGTGACAGCACTAGCACTAGAACACAAAGGGAGTGTTCTTTCCACAATGTTACAAGGTCTATGATTTGTAACATCCTTTGCTCCAAGGTTTGAAGTAGCGTACATTATCCATCAGTTGAGCCAGATCATGTCTACATGGGTCAACCTATGGAACAGGAAACCTTAGTGGGAATCCACTAGATTATAGTTACTATCAAATCAGAGGTAAACACTATAAAGCTGTCTACTATATCTTCCCAAGTATGCAGAATGAAGCAGATGGGAGAAAACCCAAAAGCAGTAGAGCTGTTTAAAATAAAAATGACCGAAAAGTGCATAATACTTGACAACTCTTCATATCAAAGGATACATTTGCAGGGTATGCAAGAATATTGGATGAGCAAATTCCTGTTCAACCATGCAGTGATTTGCAACACAGTAAGGAAAGCGTAATCTTAAGAGGGTGATTTCCTTTTTCCCTTTAGTACTGAACATAACTTTTGTTAATTCTAATATGTGCCTTTTTTTTTTTTTTTTTTTCAGTAGGTGGGCCTCTCACTGCTGCGGCCTCTCCCCTTGCAGAGCACAGGCTCCGGACACGCAGGCTCAGTGGCCATGGCTCACGGGCCCAGCCGCTCTGCGGCATGTGGGATCTTCCCAGACCGGGGCACGAACCCGCGTCCCCTGCATCGGCAGGCGGACTCTCAACCACTGCGCCACCAGGTAAGCCCCTAATATGTGCCTTTCAAGGGCAAATATATCCATGGGCATCCCGGAGACACTCAACAGTATTTTTAATTTAGAAAAGTAGTATAATTACACAATATAAAATCAATATCTATTGGTTATTAAAACATTTCATTCAAGTTTGACATTTATAGGATTTGGATGGCATTTTTCTTCATTTACATTACTTGAAGATCTGAATAAATGACTCTAAGCTATAGGAACTTGTTTAGGAAGTACCTCTAAGTTACCTCTAATGTCTCCAAAGGCAAAAAAACTCATTATTTCCTAATGTTGCCTGCAGACACTTCCATTTACTCAAGTTTTCACTTGTTTATTTCATAAGCATTTATCAGCAGACATTACTGGGCACTTCAGAAAAAAATGTCACAATACCTGTCTTCAAGGAAAACAAAGCTACTGTGGGAAAATATAAAAATATGAATGTAATAATAAAATTACTTTGAGAAAATTGTGAATGAAGTACAGAGAGCGCAGTTGAGGGTAGAATAGACAAAATTAAATCTGCAAGGAAATGTCACTCTATGGAGGAGTCTCAGAAGACAACAGTGTATGTTGAAGAGCAAAGGCTTGGAGATTCGACACTGGATGGGACCTGGCAGTATTGCAACACCTGCTCCATCATGCGAATTTAAAATAAAAACACTTAAAGATAAGTGAAACTCAGTGATCAAAAACATAGGATGAGTAAATATATTTTCAGGTAAGTATAAATGTCAGGTAAGCAGAGGTCACAATATTAATATTGTCAAACAAAATTCAAGGCAAAGAATATTTTATAAGACAAAAGTAGTCATTTTATAGAAATAACATCACAATAATGTAAATTTACAATAATATAAATATCTCATAACAAATAAAGTTGGCTTAAAATTTATAGAAGTTGAAATGTTATATTAATGGAAATTAATAGCACAATTATATATGTTTGACAAATCTAGTTAGTAAAATTTAATCAGTATATGAGTCATGAATTTATAATATTTATTACATACAACATTATTTTATTTGCTCATTAATGTTATGTTCTAAAATTTACTATCCATCACACTATATTATTTCATTATAATATACCAAATAATATAGTTGCTATTTTATTATATCTAATGTATATACATACCAAACATTCTATACTAGAAAGAAAAGATACCTTGTTGGGCATCACAGATCTTTTACAAAAATGGTGCATATACTAGGTCACCTCAAAAAACTCAATAAATTTAAAAAGAAGTTAGTTTATGGGCTATATTATCTCGATTACAATGTAAAGAAACTAAATATTAATAAGAAAAGTATATGTTTAAAAATGCTTAGAAAATAAAAATATCATAAATAACTCTGATCTCAAAGCAGAAATTAAATTTATCATCACAACTATATAGACCACAGTGTAAATGAGTGTACGGTCTATTACATTAATGGAATACAGACAAATTTCCACCTAGATGAAAATTTATAAACCTAAATGCACATATTTTATGCAAGAAATAATGGAAATGAAAGAACTGAATAATCAGCTCAAGAATTCATGACAGGGCTTCACTGGTGGCACAGTGGTTGAAAATCTGCCTTCCAATGCAATGGACACGGGTTCGAGCCCTGGTCTGGGAAGATCCCACATGCCGTGGAGCAACTAGGCTTGTGAGCCACAACTACTGAGCCTGTGCATCTGGAGCTTGTTCTCTGCAACAAGAGAGGCCGTGACAGTGAGAGGCCTGCACACCGCGATGAAGAGTGGCCCCTGCTCGCTACAACTAGAGAAAGCCCTCACACAGAAACGAAGACCCAACACAGCCAAAAATAAATAAATAAATTAATTAATTTTATAAAAAGAATTCATGACAAACTAAAACAAAAAAATAAGTGAGTAAAGCAAAATAAGGGAATTAATAAATAAGAAATACAAACAGAAAGGAATGAGGTAGAAAAACAAAAAGTAGCAGAATCAAAAAATAAAGATAAATAAATATGAAAAAAACTAGTCAAACCTAACAATGTTAATTGAAATAAAGAAAATGAGAGTGAAGGAAGTCACAACTATGAAGCATTAGGAATAAAAAGAATTATGTTAAGATCATAGACAATATTATTTTCAATGTAAAAATCACTATAAACTAAAAATTGGAAAATATATCATATAATATAAAAATATATTAATTATCAAAGTAATCTGAGACATAAAAATCAAATGAAGACTAAGAGCAAATATGAAACTATAAAAAAAGTCTCCTAAAAATGATGCCAAGGAAAGATGATTCAGATGATTTTTATGGGAAAGTTATGTCCAGATCAGTCTAATGCTATTTAGGCTGTTTCAAAACATAGAAAATACTTTATGAAGTGAACAAAAGATGGACACAAAAACCCTTCAAATTAGCATATAAAAATACAATGTATTGCCACAGTTTTAGAATTGTAGATTTGAAGATCTTCAAGAAAACACTATCAATTTTTTCCTGGTATCATACTAAAGCAGCAATATTAGATGATGAAATGGACTGAGTCCAAAAAAATTCAAGGGCAATTCCTTATCTTATATTAATGTATTATGTGCATATATCAATTGTTCAAAAGAGAAAAGCCAGGTGGATATTTTCATAGTTGCCCAAAATGCATTTGATAAAATTAACTGTTTGTTTCTCATAAGCGTTTAAGATACTACTTCCTGATACATTAAGGAAAGTCTATATCAAAAATATAGACAAGACAGCTTAAAGAGAAATAGAAGCATACATATTGGCAAATAAAAACCCAAGTAACTATTATGTATAGATGATGTAATTATGCAATAGAATCAAATGAAAAACAATTACAACAAATTGAAGTGCTTTTAGAATTATTAAAATACTTAAGTTGTAAGGTGCATTCACATCTTATTTGTGGTTTCAGTGTGAATCCTCCATACTCAATATTTAAATCTGTCCAATTATCTACCTCTCCAAGATATTCTCATCTTTTTAATATCTTGTATTTCATGTTAATGACTGGTCTTAATTTGCTTCCTTTTCCTATTAATCCTCCATCTTTGTTAAAAACCTATGGTACCTCAACCTTTTTTGCCAGATCTTAGTCTTTGTACCTGATTTAACTATAACTTGGCCCCTCCAAGAGGATTCCGCTCGTTTAAGTAGCAGCTGCTGTTTTTACAAACTTGCAAAACATCTTAAAGTATAGACTCAAGAGTCCAACTACCGGGCTTCCCTGGTGGCGCAGTGGTTGAGAGTCTGCCTGCTGGTGCGGGGGACGCGGGTTCGTGCCCCAATCCGGGTGGATCCTGCGTGCCGTGGAGCGGCTGGGCCCGTGAGCCATGGCCACTGAGCCTGTGCATCCGGAGCCTGTGCTCTGCAGTGGGAGAGGCCACAGTAGTGAGAGGCCCGCGTACTGCACAAAAAAAAAAAAAAAAAAAAGAGTCCAACTACCTCTAACATGCTTCTTCTGATGCTTATGGCTTCATCTCCATAAGGAAAACAAACAAACAATAAAACAAAAACAAAACCTCTTAATTTGAAACACATGTCATCTGGCTAAATCACTCTGAACTCCTCTTCCTTGCTATCATCCACAAATATCTGACTTAACCCTCTTATTCAACTAAAGACTATGGCCCTTAGTTCACACTTTTCCTTTCTATCTGAAATCCTACCATAATCCAGGGTGACTTCTAGGCCAGATAGAGGACACGTCCAATACTGGTCAAGGGCCACAGTGTGGCTGCCACTTGGACCCATCCTGACTAGCCTTAACTCTGATAATTAAGTCAATGATTTCACTCTCTCCCCAAACTCCCATTTCTTCAGCTCCTGAACTCAACTCTTCCTACATCACTTCTTTCCCCTAATTAGAACACGCTGATTGTGACTGGGACACATTCACATCACCCTGGCAGCTTTAAGAAAATGTCCAATGGTTTTTTGTCCTACCCAAAATCAGTTGTTTCAGAATTTCTGGGCTTTGGATTTAGGCTCCGATATTTAATAAAAGCAGCCCGAGTACTGTTCAGGCAGATTAGGAACCACTGCCCTGAAGTACGTCTCTGCTTATATTTGTATCCTCACTGTCTTTCCTATCCAGCTTGGATTCCAAATATAATCCCTTCAAATTGGTCTTTAGTCAATAGCCTCAACTCCATTCTTCTGTGATCCCTTCCATTGTTTTCACCTGGCAAAGTTAAGTCATTGAGAATTACTTCTCTTAGCTTCTAAGCACTGTTCGAGGAAAAACACACAGTCGTGCACATTGGAATTGTTACTAGTTTGTAGTCATTGATATAAAATGGCTCAAGGCTGTCCTACAGTCCTACTGTGTCCATAATAAGCTCATTTTTCCTTTTCTCTATGACACATGTCAAACCGTCTCCATTTACTTCAAATCTCTAACCCTATCACCCAACCCATCTCTCACAGATGTCCTTAAAAGACAACTTCAGAGTAAGAACAGAATTCTTTTCATGGAAACTCCCTGAACTTCAGCTACCACAGCCTCAAGTGCCCATGCTTCTGCACCAGATTTATTCTTTCCTTCAATGTAAGAAACGCCCCTCCTACTATCTAAGACTCACTTCTCAATTTGTTGGTTGAATCCCTTCAGCTCCTCCTGAAAGGCTTTGCTTTGTTACTTACCCATGGATAATTGGCCTAATGAAGAAGTCACAGCCTGGACTTGAACTATGGCTTCTCATTAATTGACTGAGTAACCATAAGCATTTGACCTCACCTCTTCATGCTCATAATTTCACTGCAAAATGGGGGATAGACATATTCCTATTGCATAGAGTAGTGGTGAGAAACATATCAGAAAAGTCTGAATTCTGTCTCCACTTCTGCTTCTCCTTTTCACTCCACAACCTTCTGAGATCTGGATTCAGTCCGCCACTGTGCTGAACCTGCTCTTGTCAATGTCAGCAGTGATGGCCTTGTAGTTAAATCCAATAAATAATTTCCAGGCCTTATCTACCTGAACACTTGGCAGAGTTTGACACTATTGACTGCTCTTTCTTTCTTGAAATGCCCTCTCCCTATGACTTATCTTTTACCGCACTCTCCTTGTTTGCCTTATACTTCCTTGATCATTTCATTTTCTTCTCTTTTGTGAGCTTCCCTTTCTCCTTGGCCTACCCTTTAATTATTGGTAATCTTCAGAATTCTGCCCTTTTACCTTCTTATTTTAAATAATTCCTCTGGCTAATATTTTTTGCTTCCAGGGCATCAATATCCATCTATAACGTGATGGATCCCAAACTATAAATCTCCAGCTCAGATGAAGGAATGTGGGACAGTGTTTAAGAACACAAATTCTGCAAACAGTAGATCTTTCTTCAAGGTTTGCATTCTTACTCTGCCAGTTACTAGGTATGTGATGAGAAATTACTTATCTATGCCTCAGATCGGTTATTTGTAAAATAAAGGTGAAAATAACTTGTTTTACACACGAATGAAGAAAACATGTGTATACATTGTTTAAGACCATCTGTGACATATAGAAAATGCTTAAAACATTTTACCTATTGCTGATTGCCTGTCGACCTATGGATCTTCCTATAAGCCTGTAAGACAACTATTCGACACCATATTTGATTGTCCCCAAAAGTCCTCAACTGCAATGTCTGAACATATTTTTCCAAGCCTCCTTCTCTTCATGTGTTTCCTAAGTCATTGAGTGGCATAGTTACCCAATAAGAACTTTATTTCCAACACTATCCTCTGATTTAATATCTTTTCAATTTCTGTGCACTTGTAGTTATGTCAACCTTTAATTTCTTTTTTTTTTTTTTTAATTTTATTGATTGATTGATTGCTGTGTTGGCTCTTCGTTTCTGTGCGAGGGCTTTCTCTAGTTGCGGCAAGTGGGGGCCACTCCTCATCGCGATGCGCGGGCCTCTCACTATCGCGGCCTCTCTTGTTGCGGAGCACAGGCTCCAGACGCGCAGGCTCAGTAATTGTGGCTCACGGGGCTAGTTGCTCCGCGGCATGTGGGATCTTCCCAGACCAGGGCTCGAACTTGTGTCCCCTGTATTGGCAGGCGGATTTTCAACCACTGCGCCACCAGGGAAGCCCCTTAATTTCTAATATTGTTAATTTTTACTTCTCTTTCTTTGATTGGTCCTCCCTGAAATTTATCTATTTGTTAGTGTCTTCAAATAATCAACTTTTATGTGTTTCTAAAATTATTTTATAATTATTTTGTATTTTTTGTTTCTATTCAGATTTATTATGCTCTTTCTCTTTTATGCTTAGGTTTTTGTTCTATCTTCTTTATTTGCACACAACATATTAATATTTGGCCTTTCTTTTTTCTTTTTAATATAAGCACTTCATAAATTTCCTTCTAAAAAAGTTTGAATATGCAGTTTTTGTTGTTATTTAGGAATAACAATTTTAGAATAATGCACAAGTTATTTAGAAATGGGTATGTGTCTAATGTCTTTTTGCTCTTAGTGGCCTTGTGGTCAGAGAATATGGTCTTTATCTTGACTATATTTTGAAATGTATTGAAAGCTACATTATTACCCAGTACATAATTTTTGTAAGTGTTTCAGATGTTTGGGAAAAATTTGTGTTCTCTTATTTTTGGGTTCAGGTCTTCATACAAATAAATCTATTAACTCTAGATTTATAATTTAGTTCAAATTTTCTGCATTTTTACTTATTATCTTTTCCAGTTTAATCTATCAAGAATTGAGAAAACTATATCAAATTTGCAACAGCCTGAAGGATTTGTTAACTTTTCTCATTAGCTTTATCAACATTTTATTTACTTATTTTGAGATAGTTTTATTAGGAGCATATAATATATAAGAGAATCCTGGTATATTTATCCTTAAATTAGCAACAGTTTATGTCCTTAACAATGCTTTTGATCTTAAGATATATTTTTTCTACTAAAATATTTGTCAGCATTCAACTGGTTAGTATTTGTTTCATATATCTTTTCTATCATTTTACTTTTAAGGCTCTCTGTATCTAATTTTTAGCCATGTCTCTATGAACAGCATATAACTGCACTTTAAAATCCACTTTGATAATTCCTGCCTCTTGATAAGTATAATATATATATTTATTTCTGTGATTATGATATATTAGGCCTTTTCCTACCACCTCACTTTTTAGTTTATATTTTTCTTTTTATCATGCTTCTTACTATTTTTAAATTGAGTTCATATATTTTCCTCATTTCATATTTTCTTTTTCTATAGATGCTTAAAATTTTATCATTCACATTTGGTTTTGGAAAGTCCAAAATTAATCAATATCTTAAACCTTTATGATAGCAATTTAAGAACCATGGACTCTTTAAATTTGACCACTTTCCTCCTGACTTGTATAGTATACATGTACTGTGTTTTGACTTTGAAAGTTTGATTTTCCTTCTTCTCTAAATACATTCTACAGAATATTCTTTAGTTCAGTTTTCTTTGTGGAAACTTCTCAGTTTTATTCATCTTTACATGGTTTTATTTCATGCTTTTCTTCGAAGGTATATTTTGCTGGTTATAACACTCTAAGTCAGCAGTTATTTCCCTCAGCACTTTGAAGAGATCTTATAACTAATCTCTGACACCCAATGATGCTGTAATTATTCATTTGTTGTCCATGTGTTCCTTCTCTTTGACTGCTTTTTAACTATTTAAATTATTTTAAGTTTAGGATTATAAAAAAATTATATTTACTTTTTAAGTTGAAGATATTCTAATGCAGGCCTCACTAGAGTAAGGAGTAAAAGATGTGTCACTTTAAAATTTTTATTTTATTTATTCTATACAAGATACAATGTTCAGAGGAAAATGGATCTGGAGTCAGAAGTCAGGGATTTGTGCCTCTGCTAAGTCCCTTCCAGTTACACGACCTTGGGCAAATCACAAAACCTCCTCAATTCCAGGCATCCTCTCTTTCAACTGATAATGGTGATATCAGCCTCAGAGTGTTGCCAAAAGGACTGAATGAAACAGCATGTAGAAACAATGAGCTCAGGGCCTAGTTCAGAGAAGTGCCCAAGAGATTATGCTAAGTCAAGAAAAGTATGCTTCCTTGAACTCTAACTTAGATTGCCAAGTTAGTGTTCAAACTTGTGGACTGTGCATGAGCTGCTAGAATTGTCAAGGTCCAGGGAAGCAGTACATACAGTTAAATAAATTAATCGTCAAAATAGCTAGCATCATTGAACATTTACTGTGTCTCTTAGAGTGTTAAAGGTTTCTCTTTGTCTTTATTCTTCTGCAATTTCACTACAACGTGTTTCAGTTTCAATTTCCTTATATTTGTTATTTATATTTATCATTTCCTGGATTTTGGATCTATGTTTTTATCAAAATTGAAAAATCTATTATTGCTTTAAATTTTACCTCTCCTCTATTCTCTCCATCTGGTACTGTTGCATGTATATTAAAACTACTCATATTACCCTTTATATCTTGCAGCCCTTCATTCATATTTTCCATCTTTTTGTTTCTCTGTTTCCTATTAACTCTTTTTGGACATAGATTCTACTTCACTAATTCTCTCTTTAGCTGTAACACTTCAGCTGTTAAAGTAGTCAATTGAAGTTTTTACTTCCAACAGTATATGTTTAGGTTTAGAATTATGTAGTTTAAAAGGTATTTGTTCATTTCTGATAAACTTTTAATTGAGGACCTTTAAGACTGCAGTTTCCATCTCATTATATCTCAAGCAGATGCACTTCCATACTCTATGTCTAACATTTCCATCAACTGGAGGAATTTTTGGTTTAATTCTTTGTTTTTTCCTTTTTGCTGATGCTCAGACACGAAGGATGCTTTCTTCTGTTGAATTATGTGTTTGTTGTTTGAACTTAATGAATTATAACCCTATGAGTATAGGTTTGGGAAGTTTTTGTTCTAATAGTCAATGGACTCCAGAAACCTGGGAGCATTTCAGCCCTTTCAGAGAACTTAGGCTCAACACTGGAGACTCAAGCTCCCCTTCCAGCCTCTTATAGTTTTCTGATGGCTTTGGCTTTGGTGCTGTTGCTGATTCCCCGGATCACAATCATTGACCTTCCAGCAGGTCTGGTTTCCTCCTGGCTTTTTAGCCTTGAGAGAGAGAGAGAGAGTTTGTTTCTTTGGTTGTATCTTCCTTTCTTCCTTCCTTCTTTTGTTCCTTCTAACACCTTCCCTCCTTCCCTTCCTTCTTTCCTTCCCCCTTTTTTTTTAATAAGAAGAAATAGAGAATTTAGGAACTGTCTCTACCTCTTGTAAAATTGGTGATGCTTCAAATAGTATGTTTATTATGGGCTTTAGTTGTTTTGCTGCAGTCATTTTGACTCTTCCTCAATCCCCGGATCCAGTCGACTACATAATCATATCAATTCATCTTCCAAACACATGAACAAGAAATCAAAAGCCAAAAACCTTTAAAATCTACTCTACCTCTCCAAACCCACTGCTGATATTCCTGTTAAGATTACCACCATCTCCTGCCCAGATTGCTGGAATAGTCCCCTAACTTTCTTCCTATTCCCAATCTGGTTTACATCTAATCCATTTTCTTCCATTTACTCAGAGCATTCTTACAAAAGTGCAAGTCTCAATTTATGTTTGCTACTTAAAACCGTCCAACAGCCCGTTTCCTTTAGACGAAACGTCAAAGTCCTTCATCACAGTTTTCTCCTACGGCTCCTGCATTAAATGACCATGGTTTACACTCTGATCATCTCTCTCATTAGCACCCCAACACATTCTACACTCCATGCAATATAAACACTTCATCTTGTTTACCTGTGTTATACAATCTCTCCTGTCTTGACACCTGAGCATACCATTTCTTCTTCCTGATATCCTCCCTCCTCACAGATTCCTATTTGTATTTCAACCTTCCATTGCTAAGTAACTTCTACTGAATAGATTATTCACTCTCTATGGTTCAATTTAAAGAAAACTTCTTTTACTGAATCTCTGAACTCCCAGGTAGATTAGGCATCCCTTCTAGGTGCTCCCATGGAGCTCCACATTTCTTTTATTATAGCACTTAGCATACTTTACTGTAATTTCTCTTTACTTGCTTGCATTCCCAACTAGACTATACACCCCATGAGAAAAAGTATGGTCTACTTTGTTTATTCTTGAGTCCCAGATTTCTAGACAAATGTCTTGCCTTTGAATGCTCAATAAATATTTATTGAATGAATGAAAGTAAGGATAGTTTTATAAATAGTAAGAGAAGAGTTCTGAAAAGGAATAGAAATAAAACTTTCAGCTACTAGCACACAGTCTCTAATTCTTACTTTTTTTTTTTTTTTTTTTTTTTTTGTGGTATGCCGGCCTCTCACTGTTGTGGCATCTCCCGTTGCAGAGCACAGGCTCCGGACACGCAGGCTCAGCGGCCATGGCTCATGGGCACAGCCGCTCTGTGGCTTGTGGGTTCCTCCCAGACCGGAGCATGAACCCGTGTCCCCTGCATCGGCAGGCGGACTCTCAACCACTGCACCACCAGGGAGGCCCCCTTACTTTTTTTTAATCAACAATAAACCTCAATAGAGGTTTCTTAAATACCTTGCATACAATAAGAGCTCAATATTTTTATTAAATAGATAAATAAAATATTCACTGGTTACAATTAGTGATATCCTTGTACTTCTCAAAATAAATCTTACAGTAAAAAGGAAATGATAAAAACCCTTGGTTACTTGATGCATTGACCTATTTTTTTCTTACCATTTAAATACAACATCGTTATTTTATCTTCTTAGGTCCATTTCATACCAATTATCCTAATTGGTATTTGAATCCTACTATTTTCACTTTGTCACAGAGTCCAGTTTAACTGCAGTTTCCCACATTCTACACCACCTACTGTATTCATCCATTTTGTCATGTCAGAGGCACATCAAGCAGCCTCTGAGTGTAATCACATCAAAATCGATTTTCATGGCTGAGAGAAAAATAATGGAAATTTCTCTAATGTAGTAAATGTATGTGTTCCTTTTGGTTAACCAAAATAGACTATACATCAGACCTGTCAAAATTAAGTTTTCTTGATTCAGTGCTCTTCCACCAACTTGTATACAAATTATAAAGGCATGCTGTGGAGAGCGATGATGCAATCTTCCTGCTCCTCTGGTCTGCTCCTCCTGCATCTCTCTCAAATAAACAATTTTACCAACTTATCAAGCTACCAGCCAGTATGAATCCCTAGGCAACCTGCTCAATGTTAGAATACCTTAGACCTATCACTGTTTAGATCAATGAACTCTCCCATTAGGAGATGTTTCCAAACAGTAGCAATGGTAACATTTGGATGGGTGCAGAACCAAAGTCAAATACCATCTTTTTGGACTTTTTCCAGATCCTAATTTTTTTTTCTTTCTATAATCTTTTGACCCAAAGAATCACTTGATTAGGTATTAGTGTTCATTTCCCTGAAGTCATTCAAGGTGATAAGTATGTTTAAATTATAAGCTTCCAGTGAGGTGGTCATCCTACATACACTTTTTATATCATGTTCTTTTAAAGCAGATGTATCTTGCAAACACTTGCAGAATTCCTCTTTCTCGGTTTCTTGATAAATGTGATCACAGTTGCATGATGATATTAGGAATGAATTTTAACCTGAATGATACAGATTAACTGCATTTTTTAATATAATGCGATCTCCTAATAAATTTTGACTACTAAAATAAGTGCTAAAAGATAACATAATAATTGACAATGTTTTCATTACTAGGAATGGAAAAGACAGTCAACATATTAAAAAACTGACCCTTGATATATTTATGAAAGTTTCTGACCAAAAACCCAATTTTTTATTGGCACCCAGCAGCCATTCGTAACCAGCAAGAAGTAAGCCAAAAATTACTTCAAATTCAGTATCCCAAATGTATTACAGTGAAATTCCAGGATTTTATTTCTTCTGCCTAAGAGAGGTAAGAATGAATATACACGGAAATGTATATCTTAAAAAATGCCAAGATGTGTTCCAAAGAAACTTCAGGCAGTGTGGATAATCCCATAAAAAAATAAAGTTTTCCTAATATCCATCCTTTTAAAATCAAGGTTATTTCTTAGTTCAGTTTTCTTTATTCAAAATTAATTCTTTTGGACTTCCCTGGTGGCGCAGTGGTTGAGAGTCCGCCTGCCGATGCAGGGGACATGGGTTCGTGCCCTGGTCTGGGAGGATCCCACATGCCGTGGAGCGGCTGGGCCCATGAGCCATTGCCACTGAGCCTACGCATCCAGAGCCTGTGTTCTACAACGGGAGAGGCCACAACAGTGAGAGGCCTGCGTACCGAAAAAAAAAAAAAAAGTTTTAGAATTAATTCTTTTAAGGCTCAGATTAAAACAGAACAAATTCTAAGAGTTAGATAGTCATGAACAGTAATGAGAAATAGGTTTGCATGTCTGGTAATGGAAACCTTATTAAAAGTCAGATTGCTGTTTTAAACTCCGGGGATTTTTTAGCAAGGTATCATGGGGATATATATGAGTAACCAGCTATAGTGTTCTTTACTTAACATTCAACTTTAGTAATCTTTAATAATTTGATTTTATAATTCATAATGTTCACTAGGACTTTTTTTTAATAAAAGATAATATAGCATAGAGGAAAAAAACATGGGGCTTGGAATTTTAAGACTTCTGTGCATCAGATTACACTTCCTAAATCTGGTCATCAAACAACTCTTAGCAGCAAACAAACCCCTTCAGCTCTTCTTTTTAAATCTTTACAAAAGCCAAATTTCTTAAGCTTTAATTCTACATATGGTTAACACAATATTCCTTATAAACTTTTACATTTTAAAAAACTTTGAATTTTGTTGTTGTTGTTGACATTCTTTATGATCTCTTTGAGGTATTTAGGATTTTAAACATCTAATGGCAGAACTTTTTTTTGGATATATAATATTTAACTGGTGACTGAAGTGTAATCTAAACTGGGTTTGATAACATTCTCCTTCAAAAATGGATTAAAATGTTTTACTAAGGCCAACTAAACCAGGGTGATGAGAAATCCATTCATACCCTTAACAGACTTTCAATTCCAGACAGTCCCCCTTCTGGGTGGCAAGTCTGATGTGATGCACATTAGCATAATTGATAGGGAAATTGATGCAATATGAAGATGAGAAGGAAGAACTGACAGTGGAGGATTTCTTTCTTGAAACACAGATTTGAAAAACATAATTCCTGGCTAGTATTTAACAGTAGAAATTTCTTTACCTGCCTGAACTTTCGTAATGAAAAATATCCCTCACAATCTGCAAACTTTTTCTAACTCAGCAGCAGTATAAATTAATAGTTAACTGCCGTTATAGTGTAATTTATTAAATTGCAGATACTTTGGTGGTTGTATGGCTATATATTTCAACCCAAGTGTCCAAATCCTACAGGAAATCACTGGTAATACCTGGCTAACTACTGTATGGGTTCAATACATCAGCATTATAAAATAGATCATTGTATGTGTTTAATGTGCTCAACAAAGTTGTTCAATGAACATTTGCTCATTCATTTATAAATATTTATTGAACATTCACTTTGTCAAACATAGTGCTAGGTGCTCTTATTTAAATTCCAAATTAACTTTGCAATGACAAGAGTTGAAAATATTTCTGATATTTTGCTACCTGAGTTTAAATTCCATTTTCATCACTTATTTAGTACATTAACTTGGACAAATTGCTCAACCTTTCTGTTCCCTGCTTTTCCCATAAGTAAAATGGGAATAATAAGAGCATGAAAAGTCACGGGAGCTTCTTGATGATTAAATGAAATAATATGTTCAAGTGTTTAGCATAGCAAAGTGTTCTACATGGTAACTGTTCTTATTTTCTTCACTTACTGAGGCTATAGAAGAAAAACACCTTGCTTGTGGGCACATAAGTAATAAGTAGAGGAGTGGGAATTCAGACTGTATTTCTCCAAACTGCACGTCTTTACTTTTATCTTTTTAAAATTTATTTTTGTCAATATAATACCTATGCATCATTTTTAAAAGATAGTACTACAAGACTTAAAACAAATGCAAAAGACAGCAACCGTCTCCTTTTCCTCTTCACTCCTAATTATAACATACTAATATTTCTGTTTCTTGATTTATTGAGGCATTATTTATTATTTTCCTGTTATGAAATATGGAGACTCAACACCCAAATGTCCCAGCCATCTACTTTACATTTTTTCATTCAAGTTATATCAAATTTTTCAGATAAAGCAATTTTTAATGTTTACATTATGGTTTCTAAGTTATTATTTTTCACTCGTGAGCCAAGTCAAGCACTATTTTTCAATTACCTTTCCTGTGCAATATTTTGTTTTTCCCAGACTTAAAAAATTTTCTTGAGTTAATTTTGGCTTTATTGTCTATGTTCTTATCATTTTTCCACAAGCTCTTCAAAAATATCAAACCGCTTTCAAATTCTCTTTTTTACATGGTCAAGCACATTAGATTATCTATTTGCTTTTCCATTTTCCCTGGAGACACTCTTCCTGAAGGTTCCCATGCTCCCACACCATTCTCAACTTGTGTCTGAGGCTGACTTCATGCTCTCACCCTGGGGCTGCCTTTCTTCTCTCTTGATGGTGGACCCACTCTTTCCTGAATTTTGGGTCTTCTTTCTTGCTTACTTCTTTGTTTTGATGAAAGAAAATCTGAGAGGCTAGAAAAATTGCCTAGAAAAAGTGACCTGCAATAAATATATTGAAAATGTACCTGTCTAAAAATGTCTTTCTCTACCCTCACATTTGATTGATAGTTGGCTGGGTATAGAATTCTCTGTTGAAAAAAAAAAACTATTTTCAGGACTTTGAAAGCATTATTCAGTTGTTAGTTTCCAGTTTTGCTTAAGACGTCAATTGCTGTTCTGGTTCTCCATGTTTAAATATATCAGTTTTTTTTCTCTCCATGAGAGTATTTGGACCTTAATTTATTCTAGTTTCATTAATTTTATGATGATATATCTTAGTGTGGGTATTTTTTATTTCTTTTTCTTTTCCATTTTCCTCATTGTTTTGTACAACAGTGGGTCTTCAATTCCAAAAAACTTCCTTGAATTATTTCTTTGATAATTTCCTCTTTTCAATTTTTCTTGTTCTTTTTTTCTGGAATTTATATTAGCCATATGATGAAACTCCTGAATTATCATTTATTATACATTTTTTCTTATCTACTTTTTAAAAATGTTGGCCTTTTTATTCTACTTTTTTAAAGATTGCTGTTGAGGCCAAAAGGTATACAAAAAGATGTTCAGTGACACTGATCATCAGGGGAATGCAAATCAAAATCTCAATAAGATATCACCTCACACCTATAAGCGTGGTTTTTTTTTAAGACAGTAAGTATTGGTGAAATTGGTGCACTTGCATCCTATTGCTGAGAAAAAAAAAGTGGTATAGCCACTATGCAAACCAGTATAGAGCTTCATCAAAAAACCTAAAAATAGAACTACCATATGATCTGGATATCCCACTTCTGGGTATTTATCCATAAGAATTGAAATCATGATCTCAAAGAGGTATTAGCACTTCCAGGTTCATTGCAGTGTTATACACAGTAACCAGATGTATAAATAACCTAAATGTCTATTAATGGATGAATGGATAAAGAAAGTTGTATATACACATAGTGGAACATTACTCAGCCTTAAAAGAAAAGAAAATCCTGCAATATGCAATATGTTTAGACCTTGAGGACATTATGCCAAGTGAAATAAGCTAATCACAGAAGGGAAAATACTGCATGAATCCACTTATATGAGGTATCTAAAATAGTCAAACTCATAGAGTTAAAGAATGAATGGTGGTTGCCAGTGGCTGAGGGAGAGAGAAACTGGGAGTTGCTAATGAACTTGTATAAAATTTCAGTTATAGGAAATGAATAAGTTTTACGGATACTGTATTTTACACTTAAAAATAATTAAGAGGGTAGATCCCGAGTTAGGTATCTTTATCAAAATAATTTTTTTAAATGAGATTTCTGTTAAATTTTTAATGGAAGCTATCCTTTTAAGTCATTTATTGTTCTCTAATTATTTCCTTTTTATATAACTCTGTTCTTATTTCAGGAATGCAATATCTTCTCTTATCTCTCCAAGATTAAAGATTCAGGGTAATTTGATTGTTTATTTTAAGATTTATTTTGCTCCCTGTTTGTCTCTGTTTATGACAACTGCTCTCTATTATTTGCTTCTATCCCCTTATTTCATGCTGAGGTTTTTTGTACATGCCTAATAACTCCCGGCTACCCACTCATATTTAAAATTAAATCACTAAAGGGATGACTGAAGCTCTGGGTGAGAAGGCTTCACTGCAAAGTGATTGGTTTGGAATGATAACACTCTTTGCTGCACACTCTCTAGGCCCTACCTGCTTAGTAGTCATCCTCATATCTCCAGAGAAGAATCTTCCAATCCACTGCCTATAAAAGATAGTAGAAGGGAAAGGATGAAGAATAAACCTCCATACCACAGTCCTTGGAGCTAACAAAGAGAAAGATGTGGATCTTATTGTTCAGTATGTAGACTTTCCTTAATATCTCTATTTTCAATACTGTGCTTCTCATCTCTAAGATCTTGAGAATCTTGGCTTTCTCCACATGGAAAGTCTTCTCCTGCCAGAGGTGAAAGGGATGAGCTAAACAGGAGAGCTCAGCTATAAAGGATGAGGAAAGAGTCCCATGAATTTAACTGCTCCTCTTCAAATTTTCAACCTTTATAGGTCTTAAAGAGATCTTCCAAGGAAGCTGATACTTCAGATTCCTGAGCCTTCTAAGGTTCTGCAACATAGACTAGGTTTCTTCTCATTTAATATCTCCTCAACTGTAGGTAATTACCATGTTTATTGATTCTAAGATAATTTTTAAATTATTCTAACATATTTGAATGTGGGGAACTGTCTTACTGTCATTTGCATTATGAAAGATTATATTTTCCAAAGACATCTGCAACAATATCTTCCATCCCACACATTCTTGTTTCAGTGTGACCTTGTCTTTCTTCCATTAAGACATGGAGTATTTATCTAACTCATTGAACTTGGTTGGAAATTTGTGACTGCCTCAACCAATAGTGTGGGGTGAAAGTGAGGCTGTGACTTGAAGATAGGTTATAACGAGCCATATGGCTCTGCCCAGCTATATCTCTTGGGATGTTTGCTCTCCTAACTCAGCTACCATGCTGCGAGGAAGCCCAGACTACGTGAATAGGTATATGTAAGTGTCTCGGCCAATAGGCCCAGCTGAAGTCCCAGAAGATAGCTAGTAGTAATCATCATCCATGTAAGTAAAGAAGTGTTTGAGATGATTCCAGCCCCAGCTGATATCAGATCACAATTCAATGAGTGATCCTGATCCATCTAGGCCCAGTCAAACCCCAGAACTGTGAGAGATAATAATAAAATTATTATTGTTAATTTAAGCTACTGGGATGGTTTGTTATGCAGCAAGAGATAACTGGACACTTACAGTCATACATTTATGATTATATTTGTCAGTAATTTTTTTTCCCTTAATGAAACAAACTAATGGTGCATCTTATAATAAATGGCATCTTCAATTCAGAAAATGTATCAGTATTCTACTTTCTCTGACTTGTGAACTCCTCTTCCACTTTCCACGTTCCAAAAATTTCTTGTCCTCTCTGGTTTACTGGTGGTTCCCCTGGTGATTTTATATCCTTACTTTATTCTCATTTTAGTGAGATTTCTGGAAAGAATGGTGATAAGTGTGTGTTCAGTCTGTTATAAATAGCTGAACTCATCATCCTGTATTTAAGGTTCTAAATTTATAGATGTAGTTTCAACACTGATGGCTACCTAATGACAACATTATATCATTTTTACATTATTACCCAGATCTGATTTTTTTTTTTACTTTAGTGAAAGTTAGTGCTAATGAACAAGGTTAGTGCTTTGAAACCATTAGTTAAATGAAGTCACTCTGTACAAATAATAAAAATACAACACCTAAGATGAACAAATATTAAAAATATAACCAAAAAATGGACCACAGTTATGTATGGAGTGACAATAAATAAGTCAACATAACTTTCTGATCCCCAGTTTCCATAAGCACAAAATAGAAATAACAGTTTTAACAGAAATATTAGGTGACAATTTAATGAGATAATACCTGTGAAACTTATTACAGTATCTAATACATAGTATATAATGTATCCCTAATAAATATTGTCTCAATATGGATGCATTTAATTTCCTTCATTATTTTTAGTGGAACAGTTATAAATTAAATTTAAAAAAAACATAAACTATCCCTGAACTATTCATCATGTTATTTTTCATAACATTGTATATACTAATCTCTGATCATTAATGCATTTAAACATAGGATTGCTTTATGTCTTCCCAGCATCTATTTTCTTTTCTTCTTATAACAGAAGCTCTATTTCTCTTACTGGCTACAGTTGTGGTAAACTGACCAAACACGTGCCTCAGCCTTCCCATTGGCAAAAGGTAGATAAATGATTTAAGCTAGACCATAACTAAATTCTCTTCCAGGAATTTGAATATTGAGCTGAGCAACACAGAGATTTTAAATGGTCAGATTTCACTCAACTCAAGGAGAGCACTTTGAAGAACTGCCCATTAATTCTTCTTACCTAGATTCCTGACACTGCCTTATTTGCCCTTACTGATACATGTTTCTTTCACTCTTCCTTTGAATCACTGAGCAATTCTATCTTCTTAATAAATTTCTGTTTTTGCTCAAAGTAACCAGAATTCATTCCTGTTTTATGCAACTGGAAAATACCAATTGATATATTGATATTCGGAGAATCCATTTCTAACAAAAAGATAAGCCATATTTGAAGGTAGACCTGACTTGATATAAATGAGTTTAGTTTACCTACCTTTTTATTTTTCATACGCTTTCCATAAAATATTTCCTCATTCTCAGCAAGACATTTCTTTTGTACATTAAAGCCAAGTTTATTCACTTTCCACTTCATTGAGATTTCAACAAATACAAGGATACATAAGAATGTATTTGGGAATATATAAAAGCAAACTCTAAAATAAAGTTAAATAGCCATAACTTGAAAGAAAGATTTGTCTCAAGTATGTAAGAAAACCAAAATTACTTTCACTGGACAGGTAAACATATTAAGCACACTGCTGTAGAAATTGGGTTGGAGAACTTGCTGTAATACAGTAAATCAACCTACACTGTTAAATTCACATGTCATTTGGAGGTTTTCTCCTTCTGCAAGCATTTAGTTGGCATGGTAGTAAGCTGAAGTCTTTTGTGAGCTGTTGCTTAAATAAAACCCAAGAAAGACATTCATATGATGGGCCTCTGAACACTTTGCCGAATTATAATTATCCATAAACAAAGATCAGAAACCCAGAAAAGATTCTATTAGTGTTGCTGTGTCTTCTTAAATCTCTTCCTTTGATTATTTCTGTCGCTTCTCAGAGTCACATTATTACCAGCTGATGGGTGGCACAGATGGCACAGAGCAGAGAGGTTTGTTTTTGTCATGGTCTGCACTATTTCTTCATGCCTTTTCTTATAGGTTTTGGTGGATTTCAATTTCATTTATTTCTTGGATAATTGTTTCATTGCTTTTGTTGTTGTTTTTACTTAATTAGTCAGAATATGGTTATGTGAATAGGACACGTGACTGACTCCCGTTGAACTCATGGTAACTGGAGATGGCTCTGTTTATTTCCCTTCTGCTGGACCATTTGGCTTTTACCATGTGGCAAGAAGCTGGCCGTGAGTTTTTTAGTCTGGAGTCTGAGCATGTGTACATTTTGGCTTTCTAAGGTTTTCTCAACTTTGGTCTGTCCATCCTCCCTCTCCCTCTCCACCTCTCTTTCTCTCTCCATATACATACACAAGTATTTTCACCATTCAGGGCCACTTTGGTCATTACTATGTATGAAAGAAGTTGAATATGCACAGTAAAACTCTTAGCCCCAAACTCTCCTACTTGATTATTTTCCAGTGTCTACTTGTGCTATTTGTTTGTCTCCTCTCTCATTATCCTTATGAATTCCTCTGCATTGCTACAATCTTTAATTTGCCTGGGAATTTGACTGCAGAAAATCGTAACAGAAGCTTTGGGCCACTCCTGCGTTCATGAATCCACAGAATGTGTTAGGAAGACTGCAGTGACTCCATCTTTGCCCCATTCCCATGATCTTTGATAGAAAAGTTCCAGTGCCAGCTAGCAATTCAGACTAATTTCTCTCCCCACAGACTTTCATCTCTTTAACACTTTAAGAATCAATTTTAGGCCCTAGGATTATTTTATTTCACCTTCCTGAGAGTTTCATTTAATACACTCTGCTTTTTAAACTTTATATATATTCAAAATTTCATAGGCAATGAATCTGTCGAACATGTGCATATGTAGTATTTCCATGTAGCTTCCACCATATCCTTTATATGTGAATGTCAGAATTATATTTCAGAGTAAGGACCAAAGAGGCTTTTAGGAGAATGGTATTTCATTAACTCACCTTCTGGCATTTTAACTGTTACCAGCTGTACAGTTTAGTTTTATTACAACAGTCATTATTGTGATAACTTTTCCTACTTTATCTTTGCAATTTATTGGAGCAGTTAATTTCTCAAAAAGTAAGAGCATTTTTTTCTCATTAGAAATTCCTTCATGGCCTCTTTAATACATGTTCCTTGCTATTTAGAAGAACTGCTGATAAGTGATTTTGACTTGTATCCTCAGTAATGTGAGATGTTTAACAGAAACTTGGCAAACCACTTAAGGGTTGAAGTGATTTATTAAAACTAGCCCCAACTGATTAATATCTGTCCCATTACTGCCACAACATTCAAAAAGTTCCCATATAGCAATGGACAACCAGATACACTTACGAACTTCCTAAGGACAACGCTTTTACTTTGTTTAAGGAATCTTTTTTTTCCCCTAAGATTACTGTTTATCCTTTTGATTTGTAACTCCAGAATTTGACAGCATTGAGCTTTAAGGACTGACTCTGTTAGCCCAAAGTAAATGAGAGAGATATCAAAAGATATGTGTTCTATAGAATTCTAAACCAGGAAGTGCAATCATCCAGATTATTGCCTTTGACCAAATGAACCAGCAAAAGTCAGTCTTCCTTTCTCTTTGTCAGACTAAAACTAATCCATCTGTACAAAGTTTATCCCTAACCTCTCTTTTGTATCTATTTTTATATTTCCATATATTTTCCTCTCTTTTGGACTTTCATTTCCTTGTGTTTATTTCTCCAGTTGTTGTCTCCTCACAGAGCTTTAGCAAGATAAAGGAGAAGAATTTACATCTGAAAACATGACCCAAATGTGGCAGCCTTCAGAGAGTCTAATAAGTGTTAAATAGGAAGCAAGAAATAGACAAGAATTTGTGAGATTAGTGGGACAGGTACTTAGAAAAGGAGAGAAAGGAGAGAAAATGTTGACTATGATGAGGAAATGAAGAATCATTTTAACCAGCCTAACATGAAAGCTATTTGTAAACACTACTCTTCAGATTTCTGTCATGTTTCTGTTTCCACAGGGAACATTTCTCTTACACATTTACAAAGTGATCCACATTTGGAGGTCAGTGATTGCATATCCTACCTCCTGGGTTTAAAAGCAACGGTTCTGACTAGTGAATATTTTCTAAGTCCAGTTGGGTAAGTCAATGTTAGCTAATTATATGATATTAACATCAACAACTTCAACATTAATGGATGCCAACCATATGCCTACAGAGCTAAGGCTATTTTACACACATTATTTTATTTATTTCCTTCTGCAGTCCTTTAAGGTAATTATTGTTATCCCTATCTTATAATCAAAGAAGTTAAGATGAGAGAGATAAAATAACTTCTTCAAGATCGTAGAGATAGTGAGTCATGGATTTAGGTCTTTTCCATCCTGCTCTACCTAAATGCTTTAATATGACTGCTGTGCTTCCCCTACTCTCCTTGTTACATGTCCATCAACCACCAAAATTGTACTCAGTGCTTTCCAATTTGGACAAAAATGATAGTAAGGTTTGGGTGCTCTATCCTTTGAAAGTTATAACTTACTCTTATTTCATCAAAGCCCACTTAGGCTGCCACCCCTATTTATAATACAACAGTCATGTATTAGTAATATTATACATTAAAAAAAACTAAGTATCTCTAAAGATTTGGTAATTGGGTACATTTTACATCTATTACAGTGGGTACACTCAAGACACTGGGTGATAAAACAGACCCACAGAGCCCTGCTTCAACTAGTTTACACTGAGAATCCAAATGCAGAGACACAACAGAGCCTGCAGTAAGTCATCAGCTGAGCACTGGTGAGTTTCATGGGCTTTTTCTGAAAGAAATGCACTTCAAGGATGCTTCTTGAATATTAAGTAGGAAAACAACCCTGGTCTTTGGGAAGGCATGAAACAACACACCAAACTGAGTTTGCATGACACAGAAAAAAATTTCAGAGAGACTGTGAAAGGAAAATGTAGAAAATCAGAATGGCTAGAGAAGAGGCAATCAAAGAATCACCCCATTTATTCAAGGCAATGCAAAAGCCGTACTAGGGGTTCAGGAAAAATAAATGATGGATTGGCAGAATGGAAGACAAAAGCAATCTGGATAGAATTATTCTGAATTGCTGATGAAAGAGCTACATACAGTCACTGACATCCAAAGCGAGAGCATTTCTAAGTGTCTCCTATGCCGATCCTCCCTGATTCTTGGGAGGAAAGCACAGGGCACTTGGACAAATCTTTATGCTTTCATAAATTTCTGAAAGTCAGAGCTAGGAGAGGATGTGTTTAGTCCAACTTCATCATTTAGCAGGTAAGGGAACTAAGTTTCATGAGGTAAAGCAACTTGATTCAAATTACAGTGGGTGTGTGTTTTAAAATTGAACACTTTACTATTTAGGTTACTAGCTAAGCTTCTGTAACAAAGAACACCTAAAACACACTGACTTGATGAACAATCCAGACTAGAGAGGTCACAAGTTCATGCAGGGACCCTTCCAAAGCTTAGCTCATCTTCACAGTGTCTAACCAGTGGGAAGTAACAATGTGGAACTTTGCCTGAACCCCCTGAGTCTAGAAAATGAAGATTAACAACTCCTCCTACCTTCCTGTTCTGGCAAATGGCCAGTGCAAAGAATTACCCTTCCCAATATGACTTAAATAAGATTCACAGATGCCCCCCTATTTAGCTATGACTAGACACTGACTCTAAATTTCTATTTTTTTGCCTCATAAATAATTAGCTGAATTGCTTATTGACAGTGATCAGTTGGAACAAAATATTTGCTAATCAAACTTTGGTTAAGTTTCTCTCCTTCCCCCAGTCCCATGAATTTTGACCCACCTTTAGCCTAAGCCAGCACACAGCCTACTCCTGAGAATAGGCTGATCTAATATCGAATCATACAACTTGCATCCCACACTCAGTAACTTTTAGACTTGTTCCCTCCTCTCTATAAAAGAAAAACTCTTTTTTGCCTAACCTCTGACACACTTGCTGCTCTTATCGTGGGAACATTCTCTCTACTGCACTAGTCCTTTCCTACACCTCATTTCCCCTCCAAACAGAGTCTCCGCTGACTAGGTCGAGATTTGTTTTTATTTGGCAGAAGGTAGACACAAAATAGATGGCTCAGAAATGTTAACATTACCTTTTAATCACACCCCATCAACAACTGGGTTTGAATCTTGGTTCTGCCATGCATTAGCTCTGTGATCTATGACAAACTGTACCTTCTTTATATATCAGTTTTCTCATTTAAAATAATTACAAAAACAGAATCTGCCTCATAGAGTTTGGGAAATACTAAAATGAGAAAATTCAGGTAGAGTTCTTAGCATATTATTTCCACACAATAATCACCCACAAATGATAGTTTACCACATACTAGAACAATGCCTGGCATTTTGGTATTTATTATTTAATATAATTCTAGTAATAGAATCATAACAATATTACAAGTTGTTATTATCATTTTACATAAAAGGAATCTGAAGCTCACTAAGCCTAAGGAATTTGCCCCAGATCAGACAGAGTAGTAGGATATCTGGGATTCAAACTTTAGTTTCTCTGACTATAATTTCCATCTTTTTCATCTCCTTCATGTTACATCATGCAATTTCCTAACTTCTAGATATTACATAATTAACATCCCCTGATTTTAAGGGAGAAAACACCCTTTGTCTTATTGAGTCATTTTACTGTAATGAAAATATATACTTCTCCAATAATGCATGAAGAATTTTATTTATTTTTCTCAAACTAAGTTATTGAACAACACAAGTCTATGTAGACAATCCTATTGAAGTTTTTGAATCTGTTATGCCTTGTCAAACGACCAATGTTTATGGCACAAAATAGTCAACAAAGATTTGCTGAGTGTACTGAATGGAAAGAAAAAAACATGGCAAAACTTTTGGGAAAATGACAATCGAATGTGACCACTGAATAGAGGAGTTGGAAATGATGTTAATTCTTTTGTGTGCAAAGGTGAAGGCATACTTCTGTTTTGCTCTTGGATTAGTGATTACTGCGACTTTCTTTAAAATGTCTAATCTGTTCTTATTTATCTCAACTTCATCTAACTTGAGGAAAAGGAACAGCATATTAAAATAGTTTAGTGGGGGATTTGGGGCTGCTTTTTTGATGAGTTTAAATAGAAAACTCAGGAATCAGTACTTTCAAAGACTTAAAAATCAAGATTCAGCTAACGTAGACTAGAGAACCATTTCAAACTCTAAATATCCTTTTTTACTCTATCTTTAAGACCGTGGTAAATTGTGGCATTACAACAGAAAACCTAAATTGAAAAGAGAAAGCATCATGGTTTGAATAGTGAAAAACATTTCTAATTAACTATGCATGTTTGATCTGCACTAGACTATAAAATTCATGAGGACAGAAAAAGTTTCTAATTCATTCTTCTCTCTATCCAAACATCCATCCATTCCCTCCATCCATCCATCCATTCATCCATCCAACAAATGCTTACCAAAACCCTATTGTATCTGTGCCATTGACTGAATGGAACACAGGGATGAGGACATAGTTCCTCCCTTCAAAATGTCACAGTCTACTTGAGGACAGTCATATACACAACTCACAGTAATGAACTCAAACTATAAAAAGTGTTATAAGGGGGTAAGAAAAATGAGGATAAATGTTTAAAACAAATGATGATTAGTTATGACTAAAAAATGAGATAAGGTAAGTGTTTAGTACAGTGGGTTCCAAGGTGCTAATAAACAACAAAAACTTACGGAATAATTGAGTGAATGAATGATTACTAAAAGACATACTCAGTCATGGTGCTGATTTCAGGCTTGACTGAATCATTCATATTAAGTATTTTTTATAAAGTCAGACCTTATGATTTCCAGGTACAAGAAGATAGCTAATTTAATTCAACAGAATGTGCTTTCATAAGGTCCTTGTTCATAATGCTTGATTGGTTCTCTTGGAAGTTGACTGATGGTCAGACCCTTTCTGAAGGATGAAACAGCCAGGAACCCTGTGCACATAACTGAAGTTATTAAGAATCTATGTGACTGGAAAGCAAATAACTCTTCTTCAAGTTCTTAAAACACAATTTCACTCTTAGCCTTTTCATAGATTGACCCTCCCACCCAATAAACCTATACACATACACACACATGCCATACACACAATTTGAAGTCACTTTCTATAGGAAGTTTTTCCTATTAATGCAATGCTAGAGGAGGTATTCCTCCTAGGTGCTACCTTACTTTCCCTCTTACAGTTTTATGTTTAACTTTTTTGATTATAATTTTTATGAAAGCAGAAAATGACTCATACTCATCATATATCCCCATCTGTAGTGTAGGTCCTGGCACATGATAACAAGACAAGAATTATTCATCAAAGGAGTAACAAAACATTGAATAAATTAGTTTAGTGCATTGATAGACCTGTTTACAAAGCAGAACTCTGACTATATTATAACTAAATACAAAACTCCATACTGAATGCCAAATAAAGTTTAAACTCCTTAGATTGTCAGTGAAAGTCTTCTATAATCTGGTCCTTATCAAATTATTGCTTACTCATATGTCAAAAATTCCAGCAACATTGGCATTCTGAATATACCCTATGCTTAAAGGCATTGCACATCAATATTTCCCGGATCCACATATCTGTCTCTTGAAACTTTACCCACCTTTCAAACCCAACTGAACTGCTTTCTACGAGGATACTTTCCTGATCCTTCTCTTCTCTAACTCAATCCCCAGTGCTAGGAATTATTTTTTCTTCTAATTACCCGTAGCTTTCAACACACTTCTGTTAGAGTTTACCACAGACCACCATGAATTATATCTGGATTTTTTTTTAACATCTTTATTGGAGCATAATTCTTTACAATGGTGTATTAGTTTCTGCTTTATAACAAAGTGAATCAGCTATACATATACATATATCACCATATCTCCTCCCTCTTGTGTCTCCCTCCCACCCTCCTCATCCCACCCCTCTAGGTCTTCACAAAACACCGAGCTGACCTCCCTTTGTTATGCGGCTGCTTTCCACTAGCTATCTATTTTACATTTGGTAGTATATATATATGTCCATGCCACTATCTCCTTTTGTCCCAGCTTACCCTTCCCCCTCCCCGTGTCCTCAAGTCTATTCTCCATATCTGCATCTTTATTCCTGTCTTCCCCTAGGTTCTTCATAAACCTTTTTTTTTTTTTAGATCCCATATATATGTGTTAGCATACAGTATTTGTTTTTCTCCTTCTGACTTCCTTCACTCTGTATGACAGTCTCTAGGTCCATCCACCTCACCACAAATAATTCAATTTCATCTCATTTTATGGATGAGTAATATTCCATTGTATATATGTGCCACGTCTTCTTTATCCATTCATCTGTCGATGGACCCTTAGGTTGGTTCCATGTCCTGGCTATTGTAAATAGAGATGCAATGAACATAGAGGTACATGATTCTTTTTGAATTATGGTTTTCTCAGGGTATATGCCCAGTAGTGGGATTGCTGGGTCATATAGTAGTCCTAGTTTTATTTTTTTAAGGAACCTCCATACCGTTCTCCATAGTGGCTGTATCAATTTACATTCCCACCAACAGTGCAATAGGGTTGGCTTTTTTCCACACCCTCTCCAGCATTTATTTTTTGTAGATTCTTTGATGATGGTCATTCTGACTGGTGTGAGGTGATACCACATTGTAGTTTTGATTTGCATTTCTCTAATGATTAGTGATGTTGAGCACTCTTTCATGTGTTTGTTGCTTATCTGTATATCTTCTTTGGAGAAATGTCTATTTAGGTCTTCTGCCCATTTTTGGATTGGGCTGTTTGTTTTTTTGATATTGAGCTGCATGAGTTGCTTGTAAATTTTGGAGATTAATCCTTTGTCAGTTGCTTCATTTCCAAATATTTTCTCCCATTCTGAGGTTGTCTTTTCCTCTTGTTTATGGATTCCTTTGCTGTGCAAAAGCTTTTAAGTTTTATTAGGTCCCATTTGTTTATTTTGGTTCTTATTTCCATTTCTGTAGGAGGTAGATCAAAAAGGATCTTGTTGTGATTTATTGTCATAGAGTGTTTTGCCTATGTTTTCCTCTAAGAGTTTTATAGTGTCTGGCCTTACATTTTGGTTTTTAATCCATTTTGAGTTTATTTTTGTGTATGGTGTTAGAGAGTGTTCTAATTTCATTCTTCTACAAATAACTGTCCAGTTTTCCCAGCACCACTTATTGAAGAGGCTGTCTTTTCTCCATTGTATATTCTTGCCTCCTTTATCAAAAATAAGGTGACCATATGTGCGTGGGTTTATCTCTGAGCTTTCTATCCTGTTCCAACAGATCTATATTTCTGTTTATGTGCCAGTTTCATACTGTCTGGATTACTGAAGCTTTGTAGTATAGTCTGATGTCCGGCAGCCTGATTCCTCCAGCTCCATTTTTCTTTCTCAAGATTGCTTTGGCTATCCAGGTTCTTTTGTGTTTCCATACAAATTGTAAAATTTTTTATTCTAGTTCTGTGAAAAATGCCATTGGTAGTGTGATAGGGATTGCATTGAAGCTGTAGGTTGCTTTGGGTAGTAGAGTCATTTTCACAATGTTGATTCTTCCAATTCAAGAACATGGTATATCTCTCCATCTGTTTGTATCATCTTTAATTTCTTTCCTCAGTGTCTTATAGTTTTCTGCATACAGGTCTTTTGTATCCTCAGTTTATACCTAGGTATTTTATTCTTTTTTGTTGCAATGGTAAATGGCAGTTTCCTTGATTTCTCTTTCAGATTTTTCATCATTAGTATATAGGAATGCAAGAGCTTTCTGTGCATTAATTTTGTATCTTCTACTTTACCAAATTCATTGATTAACTCTAGTAGTTTTCTGGTAGCAACTTTAGGATTCTCTATGTATAGTATCATGTCATCTGCAAACAGTGACAGCTTTAATTGTTCTTTTCTGATTTGGATTCCTTTTCTTTCTTTTTCTTCTCTGATTGCTATGGCTAAAACTTACAAAACTATGTTGAATAATAGTGGTGATAATGGACAACCTTGTCTTGTTCCTGATCTTAGAGGAAATGGTTTCAGCTTTTCACCATTGAGAACAATGTTGGCTGTGAGTTTGTCATATATGGCCTTTATTATATTGAGGTAAGTTCCCTCTATGCCTACCTTCTGGAGGGTTTTTATCATAAATCGGTGTTGAATTTTGTCAAAAGCTTTTTCTGCATCTACTGAGGTGATCATTTGGTTTTTATCCTTCAGTTTGTTGATATGGTTTATCACATTGATTGATTTGCATATACTGAAGAATCCTTGCATTCCTAAGATAAACCCCACTTGATCATGGTGTATGATCCTTTTAATGTGCTGTTGCATTCTGTTTGCTTGTATTTTGTTGAAGATTTTTGCATCTATGTTCATCAATGATATTGGCCTGTAGTTTTCTTTCTTTGTGACATCATTGTCTGGTTTTTGTATTAGGGTGATGGTGGTCTGGTAGAATGAGTTTGGGAGTGTTCCTCCCTCTGTTATATTTTGGAAGAGTTGGAGAAGGATAGGTTTTAGCTCTTCTCTAAATGTTTGATAGAATTCGCCTGTGAAGCCATCTGGTTCTGACCTTTTGTTTGTAGGATGATTTTTAATCACAGCTTCAATTTCAGTGCCTGTGATTGGTCTGTTCATATTTTCTATTTCCTCTTGGTTCTGTCTCAGAAGGTTTTGCTTTTCTAAGAATTTGTCCATTTCTTCCAGGTTGTCCATGTTATTGGCATAGAGTTGCTTGTAGTAATCTCTCATGATCCTTTGTATTTCTGCAGTGTCTCTTGTTACTTCTCCTTTTTCATTTCTAATTCTGTTGATTTGAGTCTTCTCCCTTTTTTTCGTGATGAGTCTGGCTAATGGTTTATCAATTTTGTTTATCTTCTCAAAGAACCAGCTTTTAGTTTTATTGATCTTTGCTATCATTTCCTTCATTTCTTTTTCATTTATTTATGATCTGATCATTATGATTTCTTTCCTTTGGATAACTTTGGGTATTTTTGGTTCTTTGTTCTCTAATTGCTTTAGGCGTAAGGTTAGGTTGTTTATTTGAGATGTTTCTTGTTTCTTGAAGTAGGATTGTACTGCTATAAACTTCCCTCTTAGAACTGCTTTTGCTGCATCACTAGGTTTTGTGTCATCATGTTTTCATTACCATTTGTTTCTAGGTTTTTTTTTTTCTTTGTGCTATGCGGGCCTCTTACTCTTGTGGCCTCTCCCATTGAGGAGCACAGGCTCCGGACACGCAGGCTCAGCAGCCATGGCTCATGGGCCCAGCCACTCCACGGCATGTGGGATCCTCCCAGACCGGGGCATGAACCCACGTCCCCCGCATCGGCAGGCGGACTCTCAACCACTGCGCCACCAGGGAAGCCCTCTAGGTATTTTTTGATTTCCTCTTTTATTTCTTCAGTGATTTCTTGGTTATTAAGTAGTGTATTGTTTAGCCTCTATGTATTTGTATTTTTTATAGGGTTTTTCCTGTAATTGATATCTAGTCTCATACCATTGTGGTCAGAAAAGATACTTGATATGATTTCAATTTTTTTAAATTTACCAAGGCTTGATTTGTGACCCAAGATATGATCTATCCTGGAGAATGTTCCATATATCTGGATTTTTGATGCATGCACATGTCCTTTTCAGACTGAATTCCCAGAGGGCAGGGGTTATATCTTATTCATCTTAGTAATCATCACAGTGAAAAATGAATACAATTTTATCAGTATGCAAAGGAGGAAAGAACTTTCCAAGTAAATGAAATGTATGATACATTTTGATTCTTTTTCCAAGGGGTCGTAGATTAATGTGTAATGAAATATTTTAATCCATCTTTAGTATTTTGTATGTCTCCATATGTAGATCTTCCTTCTTTAAGTCTACTCAATAAATATAGCCAATAAAACCAAGTCACAGGTTCTTAAGAGAACCTAATGAGATGAAACATATATTTAGCAAGTGTCTGGCCTATAGTAAGAAGTAATTAAATATTATTTCTACTCTTTAATATATTTATTCCTATTATTTCCATGTTATCATCATTAATTTTATTATGATATATTTGGGTTGATCTTTCAAAGACAATTTGAGCATGCTCAATTTGGATTTTCAATCCTTTTATTTTGTGTTAATTTTTTCAAAGACACCTATGTTGTATGAAGTTATTTCCACCAAATCCAGGGTCTCATGTCTTACTAGCAGAACTGTGATTTTTGACTCCATAATACTTGGAAGATGCATGCTGCTCTGAAGGACCATTGATTTTCAACTAAAGTGAAATGCTTTCATTTAATGCTTTCTGAAGAGAATTACAGCAGAGGTTGAAGAGGGTTTGGCTTTAGAGAAACCCATTATTAATTTTACTGGGCAAAATTGGGATTTATATATTGAAATTTAAATTCAGAGTTCGCATCCAGCTGCTAAATCAAAATGTTGTTCTAAAACTGTTTGTCTTTTCTTTTCTATGAAATGGAAAGGCTGTTTTGCCCTAGACTTTTAAATCTCTTTATTCAAACCAGTCTTAGTATTTGCTCTGAGGGTGTACTACCTCTTTGTTCAGCATAATGGGTATAACCTCAGATTTCTCATCTATGTAATTTTTTTCTGAAGAATTTTAAAGAGCTTTGATCATCTTAAAAATCTCTATCCCTAGGCCTCCCTCCATGGTAGAAGAAAACTTAGACTAAACCAGACATATAAATGCATTCACAGTCCACCTTGAGTGGGCCCCATTAAGTTTGTCATAACTAAATGCTAGCCTTAACTCTGTTCACTTTCACCTTGGAGGCTTCTAACACGAATTGGTGCATCCTTAGATTCTTAACAGACTCAGTCCAACATAACCCCTTTAAATCAAGAAGAGATGACTTTAAGAGCACCCTCTCTCCCACCACTCAAACCTTAGTAACTTGAGAAAAATTTAACCTTGTGTCTGTTCATTGTCTTATGCAATAAGGAACGTAATACCATAAAGCTGGATTTTTTCATAGTTAAGCTCTTCCTAAGTAATAAGGTTTAAAAAAAACCACACAATTTCACAAGAATGTGATATATTTCATCCATGTGTGCATAGCTTAAAGGCAGCAGAAGGAATTCGGTTTAGACTATTCTCTCCCTTCCAGCCCTCCAAAAAATTTCCTTTGGGCTAAATCAAGCATAGAAAAAATTTGCCTAAACGCATTTTTTAAAGAAAAAGTCATAATCAATTGAAAAAAAAGGCAACTGATAATGAAAATGGTTTTCTCAAGCATAGCGATAACATTTGCTGCTGTGCATTCTATAAAAAGCTTTTGGATTCCTATAACAGGGACAGTGGTATTGCTTTGCTTCCTGCTGCTGATTATAATTTTAAAGATGGAAAATCTAGATGTTCTATTTTGTCCTCTGAAGTATCCCTTGACTCTGTGGTCAGCCTGGTTTCATATTTCTCTATGAGGGACCAAAGATTTTCCTAGGCATGAACCAGGAAATTTGCATTGTTCATTTCTTCAAATATTGCTATGCAACTTCTAGTCTTGGTTCTGGGATAGAGTAATTAAAAAATTCTGGCTTATTGGAAGTTGGATAGGTAAGTAAACAGTTGAAATACCATGTGGTTAGAGTTACAACTGATATTATACTCACCATTATAAAGACGTGAAGAAAATAGATGTGCATGAGTCTTGAAAAGGAATTTCAATCTTGCAGAGTCTTCTAAAAGATAGAACTCTTGATAACAGATATTCATTGCGTTCCTGCCTAGAATGCAGGATGATCAGACTAGCTAATGCCCTTTAGGGTCAAAAAGAAGGGTTGTCTATAGAGTGAGCAGGCTGCTTGCTTTGTGTGCCTCAATAAGTTTGGATCTAAAGGCAATTTCAAACGGTGCTCCCAAAATACTTTGAGCCAAAGTGGCAGCACTGAGCATTAGGGTTTAATGGTTGAAGGTTCATAGCATAGCATACAGATTGAAGGCATATTTTTGGAATCAGATATTTTGGTTCAATCTTATCCAACCCAAGCTAGCAGTTACTTACACCTGTTACTTAACCTCTGTACAAGACTCAATATTCTCATCTGTGAAATGAAGATGATGTGACCTCTCTTAAACAATTGTAAGGATTTAAAAAAATATATGTGAAGCTTTACAGAGTATCTGACACAGAGTAAGTAGTTCATACATGGTTAATGTTTTTCTGATAGTTATTCAATATATATTCATGGTACTTTAGAGTTTACAGAGTGCATTCAAAAATTATTTTCATTTATTTAATTTTTAGCACAACCTATTTGTTTAAGTATTAATTATTCTACTTTATAGATGAAAAAACTGGAGTTCAAAGGTTAGTGGTCAACAGCAGATCACAAGCTAGAAGGCAGCAAAGCTAGAAGTTCTATTTTCTGATGGCTATATTGAGCCCTGTTCTTCTCAGTATATCAAAGCTGAGCCTGTGTGGATAACGATTGAAAAAACAGGTTCATATTAGAGATTACCTTTGTCTTTCCTAGCCATTATTCTTTTCACTAACAAAGTTGAAGCCTGATTCACAGCCAAAGGTAGTCATGGACCGTTTTGAAGTAAGTCTTAAGTATTAATGCAACAGCTTTTAATAAATTACTGTTATTTAAAATTCTTCCTATGTACCTCCAGGATGTGTAATAACTTGCCTCATTTATGTTTTTTTCTTATTCATTCATTCTCAATGGACAAAGTTTCTAATTCATTCAGTCTCTCCTGACACATTGTACTTGGCAGGTAATTCATAATAAACTTTAATTTTGAAAATGAGCATTTGTCATTTGGGACCGTCATTTAGATAGTTTGAAAACACTGAACCCGCTGTGCAAACATCTGGCAAACTTGATGTTTGTTGCAATCAACAAGTCTACCAATGACAGAATCAGACTTGGAAAGGTCTGTTGTTAGAGATCACCAATAATGGTGACTTGTCAGGGAAGAGTTATTGGAGAAGGTAAAGAAAAGGGTCCTGTTCCAACCATTTGGCAAGTGCATTTGCCATTGTAGGCTAGCTGCTAATTGATGCTTTAAACCGGTCATAAAATATACTGTTAAATACGAAATCTGTACACACAGATTTATACCTATGTGAAGATAGACATGTGAGGTCAATTTAGAGATCAGAAAATTCATGCAAAATGCCATACCTTGAAAGACACTCCTTTGGAAATTGTCAAGTGCCAGTCAGGCACTTGTATATATCAGTTTTCATGTGAAGACTGGAGGAACAGGAACAAGGCTCTAAGAATTTAGACCACAGTTTCTTTAGTAATATATGCAGATAATCAGAGAAGTAACGTGAGAAAAAATTATGATTTTAGTTTTAAAATATGATAATCTATTCTTTTTTAAATAATAATTAACATCACAGTACCTAAAGCCTTTTTGTTCACCTTCTTCTCTGATAAGCTCTATTTTTTAAAGGGCTAAAATTTTTCAGGAGATTCTCAAGGGAGATTCTGGACTTGAAATACCTAAGTATCAGAGACTAGTTTTTATAGTAATAGAAAGGGGTCAAGAATGCCACTGCAGAGCATTCTGGGACCTACCTTGGAACGGAGATTAGGTGGGCTCCAAAATCTTTGAAGGAGCATGTCTAATTAATCCCCATAGCATAAACTAGATACTCCTAAACTATGCTTTTAAGTAATGGAGAGAGACAGACATATGAACAGATAATTTAAAAATTACAATATATAACCATTTTGCAGAGGCAGTTAAGTACTAAGTACTTAATTAAGTACTAAGAAAGCACTGTGGACAGAGCATCCAACTGCCAACTAGAATTACAGTCTTCGTTGAGAAGCTGGCATTATGGCTTGATCTTGAAGGAGGCAGGGGAATTTGCCTGGTGAAGGATTTTTCAGGAAAGTGAATAATAGCATATGCAAAAATGGTAGGCGATATTTGAAGAATGGCAGGTTTTCTCTGGACGTGAATCTAATGGGATTACTGTCTCCACTAGTTCCTCAGTGGTGAATACACCTGAGTCAGAATTTTAGGGAATCAGTGACTAAAGAGAATTTCTTTATTAGTGTGTGTTTGTGTGTGTGTGTGTATCTTAGGACATGAGATGTGGAGAGAAAAAGAACCTTGATTTTTAGGTCATCTGATATAAATTGTGAATGAAAAGTCTTCCTAGAGCACTTTGCTGAGAGATTCTCATCCTTTTTGATGTCAACAGAAGGAAATGCCAGGATCAATTAGTAATGACTGCCATGACATGTTAATGACAATTAGGCCAGGTTTTCTCACACGTGGTTTAAATATTCCAGGGCATCTCCAAATAGTTTTAAGAAAAGCACCAAAGACGTAGACAATTTAGTAATAAAAATCTTACACTGTACCTTTCTTCAAAGATCAAGGGTTTTTCCAAACTTGAGCCATGAAACTGAAACAGAAAACCATACTTCTTACTCCAGGGAGTGAGTTGATGCCAAAAGATTACATAAGCATCACTAATGAGCTTACATGGGAAAATATTGCTGCCAATTATATTTCTACTCTAACGATGTTACTCAGATCTTAAGATGATGTCACTGGATGTGTGTGTGTGTATGTGTGTGTGTGTATCTTATGACATGAGACCTGGAGAGAAAAAGGAAAGGTCCAGGCTGGTTTCAATAGAAGCTTTGGCATTCACATGCCACTTACCTGAATTACTTTTACATCAGACTGTCCTTCAATCTTATGATTCAATCAAACAGCTAAACAGTGAAATGTATTTTGCCAACGCCATGGTTACTCTCAAAGTCTTATAAAAGCTATTCTGGGCTCATGAAGGCTGAATTAAAAGACATTCACTTGTGGTGGCTTTAAACTACATAGGATGACTCATCATATTGGTTACGTCCACTTGTGCTGAAGTTTGTCTTGAGTAACTATTGTCTTGAGTAACTATTGCCTTAAGTGCTTTCTATAAGTAGCATTCATTCAAATCTATTTTTTTTCCTGATCATTAAGGCACTTTAACACAAAGGGGTAGAACTCTACCTTGTAACCACATCCTGAGTTTGTTTCTCTATAGGAAGATTGCTTTGTGCCTGAAAGCTATACAGGATATTTAAAGACTTGAGCAAATGATTAAAATTACCCACATTTTTTTTTCCCTGGCAGCCCAAGCCCTATGCTTTACTTGTCATTCAATTCTTCCAGGGCTGAGACCAAGTAGAAATCTTGTCACATGGCCTCATCTTCCTCCCTAATCTCCTTTTTAAGGGCTCCTGCAATTGTCATTTACATTAAACTTCTGTATTCAGGAAGGCAGGTAAAGAATCACTCTTTTTTTGAGAGTTTAATTTCTGTTACAGGTCAGAAAACAAAGATTTTGCCAGACATCAGACTGTTTTCTAAAGTATTTTGTTGCCAACATTTTCTAAACAGGGAAAGAAAGCCAGGAAGCAAGGCAATCCTTGAAATGTTAGTACGATATGAAGGTTCCCTTAAGAAAATGAGCAACTTGGCTCTCAGGCTCTTTTGGAATCCAGAGTTTAAGAATATAATGGCATCTACACCTATGATATCTAGAGGGATTTGGAAGAAAATGGAAGCAACTCAACAAATTCTACAAGCATTTATACAGTATTTATAGTTCATGCATTGTATAGGCTCCGTGGGCACGAGATTGAGTTAAACCATATCTCAGACTTCATGGAGCCCAGTTTCTAGTAAGAACAATTTATGCCCTAGTGATTACAACAGAAGTGCAGTCTCAATGTAGTTGGAAGGATTGAAGGACAGTTCATAGTAGGATGAAACAGAGAGAATAGTGTTCTTCTCATGTCTCATCCTTTTAAAGTCTATTTTGACAACATAAATATAGACAATGCAGTGTAGGGAGATAAGTAGGGACTTTGGAACAAGTTTGTCAACAGGTAATTTCCTGTCTGTATGATCTTGAGTTGGGAAATAATTAGGCAATAACCAGAGGATATTTTCTATGTCTCCTGGAGACATAGAAAATATCCTCTGGTTATTGCCTAATTATTTCCCAACCCAAGAGTTTATTGTCCTAAAAAATAGAGTTTATTGTCCTAAGACTATAGAAGATACCAGAATTTAATTGAAAATTTGGGCCATGTTTTACCTTAGAAATATATCTTGTTAAATTATATAATCTGCTGTCATTTTTTTTTGGGGGTAGAGATTGTGAATCTCCTTATTTTCTCTAATCTTCCTTGTAATTAACTTACTTTATTGGATTACAAACTTAATGCATACTTTTCTTGAGAGGTTCACAAAATATAGAAAAGTTCAAAGAAGGAAATTAATCTATAATCCTACCATCCTAGTACCCAGACTTAATCACTGTTAATGTTTTGAAACATTTTTTCCAGAATTTTTGCATAACCTAATTTATTTTCATAAAATCTATCATATCATTGTGATGTATTATACAACCTGATTTTATTGATAGAAGTATTCATGCTTATAATTTATTTAACCAATCCTATATGGTTGAATATTACTGTTTTTTAAATTTCTTCACTTATATTATAGTTCTTCATGAAAGAAGGAAGGCTGAAATGAGCACTGCCAGTCAAGATCAGGAACCAATTTGATACATTCTACAGAAAGGACTACAAACAAAATTCACAAAATCTTCAACTGACAGCAATATATTTGAAATCAACGTCCATGTGCTACATTTTGTATTCTCTGCATTGAAAACTACAGACTAGGTAGCCATGGAGTAGCTGGTTTAACTTACCTAGAAATATCAGAAAGAGAATCATAGAATATGAAATGAACTACTTAAGAGGCACAAAGCTAAGCTTTGTTAAGGATTCATGTGTGCCCAAGCTTTAAATATACCAATGATTTTACTTTGAAATTAGAATAAAATCTATTTGTCTTAATAAGGGCAATAATAATATTATTAATAATAATGATGATAAAGGAACAGTTTTTGAGTGCTTTTTATGTGTAAAGCTTTGTGCTTTATATACATTAACTTATTATCTATTAGAACCTATTATCATTATCCTCAGATAATAATAGGAGAAACCAAGACTCAGAGAATATAAGTAACTTGCTGTAGGTCACACAGATAGTATGGGAGTGGGATGCTAGGATTTCTCTGCATTCAGATCTTTCTGTCTTTTAGGTTTCATATCAAATATTGCCACCCTCTATTATGGACACTTTTTATTATAAGACCCCAGTTTATTTTTCTCAAAGTACTTTTCATTAATACTGTTATTTTCCTCCTAATTTGTTTGCTTATTACCTATTTTCTTAACTAAAATGTAACCTCCATAAAGGCATGAACTTTACCTATTATGCCTATTACCATGTCCTCAACACCTAGAATAATATCTGATAACTAGCTGGTGATTTATAAATATCTTGTTGAAAGAAAGAACGCATGGAGTAAAGGGCATGGTATCTGCCCTCAAAAAACTGACAGCCTAGTCGACTCTAAGATAGGCACAAGAGTTGTATTTGGTAAATGGGTGTTTTTATGAGTTTCTAAGAATTGTAGTTCTTTGTAAGCAAAGGCAAGACGGAGTTCACACTCACCCGAGGGTGTTTAGAAGGTAACCCAGGCAGAGGCCATGATTAAACAGTTCCTTGGGCATATAAATTGCTCGAAAAAGTCTCTTTAACTTTGTCCCAGTCATTTAATCCCAGCCCTGGTGATTCAAGAAATGAAAGAGAGTCCCTTCAAAGGGACAGCTAGGAAAACCCATAGCCTTGATAAAAACGCATCAAATGAGATGCTAACGCCCCACATTGATCACCTCAGAAAGCCTGACTGAAGATGTTTATCCTAATCCTCCAATCCAGACACTTCCTGAGATATGGTCAGGGGGGCTAATTACTCCAATACATAAAAACGGAAATGCTCTCAAACCGAGCAGCCAGAGAGATCTACATTAACGGCAACAGCAGTAAACCCTGAAGCTGCATGCTTAGTGAAAGAATAAAGCAATGTCGGACCAGTGACAGCAACATCCATAAAATTCAAATTGGATTCCTCCCTTGATAACGAGCCACAGACTTCATCTCTCCCCCATTGCTGCATATTAACAAACATGTGAAAAAATCCAATCAGGAGAAGAGATTTTCCTTGCTTTATTAGACTTTAAAATCGCCCTGGATTCAATCTGGCCCCAGAAGTGAATCCACAACTGCTACAAAGGGAATGGATGGAAAAAAAAAATGACTTATTTAGCTTTCCATATCAATCCATCAATTGAAGGATGGAAATAAGCATAAATGGATGTCTCCAAGCAGGAAAGTGAGACAAGGACTCACATTTCATAGCTTAACAGATACTAGGATGAGTTACTTCCAGGGCTGGAGCTGCGCCCAAGCTCAGGGCCTCTGATAAACCAAAGAGACACCACGCTGAGCTGGATTTCTTTGTGACATTTAGATCATTCAGGTGGAGGCTGAAAGAAAGAGGTTAGTCACACATTAGTGACCAAACTCTCTAGATCCATCTGCATAGAAGTTCTAGGACTATTTTATTGATGATGGTCTGATAGAGTAATGATTGATAGTAACATACAATATGGAAAACAACATGCCTGGATGATCATTCAAATGTGAATGACAAGGAATAAAACATTGCAATGTATTTAATTCCATTTTTTTTCCTGTTACCAGAAGCACATCACATCATTCTAGCTTTGAAAGAGCATACCATCTTTTGGAAAGAAGAATGTAGATGTGAAAACTTTTCTTAATAATCTTCTTAATCTTCTTCACAAACCAATCCTTGATATTTCTGCAGAATGTCTCCATCACCTTTCTCCAAACCAAGCATAACACTGGAGCATATAAAGCTGCCCAATTCACTTCTCCTTCATGGAATCAATAGCACTGACACATATTAGCTTAAATTAAAAGTGGCCCAAAACCTGCAAGGAATCACCATAAAATGAACCATGAGGTCATTGGTGTGCCAGAGTTTGGGCCACAGGTTCTTATTTATGTCCCTTAATGCCCTGTAATTTGAAGAAGAGTTTTTAAGAAAGCTAGATTCAATTATAAAGAGCACCCCAGAGTCAAAAGTATAATAATTAATATGTCTTTAACTACCTTATACTTATCCTTCCTGGATAAGTGTTTTCATGAAAATAATTTTATTCCAGTATAGCTCTGATTTATTTGTAATGAGCACTTGTATTCCAGCCTAGACTCCTTCACCTCAGTGTACTTCTTACATCTAAGAGGAAACACTCCAGAAGCAACAGGAATTCAATTTTTAAAAAAAATTATTGATCTTCTGCTATCTGCCAGGTACTGCAGAGAATAAGTAGGCAAGCTTCCTGTTCTCATGGAAGTAGTGTTCTGGTAGTAGAGAGCCAGGAATTAAACAATTAAATAAGTAAATAAGAAGGACTTCACACAGTGATGTGTGCTCAACTGAAACACAGAATACATGGCATGTTAGAGAACGGTTAGATGGCTGTTTTTTTATGAATGGTCAAAGGAGACTCCTCTAAGAAGTTGACATTAAGATCTGAATTACCCAGTGGATTGAGTCATCTTCAAAGGAAGGATAAGAGCATTTAAGGTTAAAGGAAGAACAAGTACAAAGACCAAAAGGAGGGATAGATTTTGGCTTCTTGTAGAAAAGAATAAAGTCCAATAAGAGAAGGGGGGAAATGGTGTGAGACACAGCTAAGTATTTAGACAGAGGTTTAGATAGAGATCATTCAGGGTTTTGTTAATCAGAGCAAGGGGACAGAATTATACTCTGAAGGAGAGAAAGCACTGGAGAATTTTCCCCAGAAAAATTGCATAATCTGACTCATAATTTTAAAGAATCACTCTGGCTTCTAGGTCAAAAATACACAACATGGAGGCAGATTAGAAAGCACCAATTGCAAGGGTCTAAAAGAGAGATAATAGAGGCTTGGACTAGGGTAAAATGGTAGAGTTGGTGATAAAGAGTTATATCCAAGACATATTCTAATGGTGAAACACAGGAATTACTGATTGCTTCGTATTATCTTAAACAATTCAAAACATCTTAAATGTTAAATCAAAGTTTACATGTGATAAATAAGTTTCAACTTTTAGAAATTTATCTAAATTGGACTAACATAGAGAGATGTATGTATGAACAAAAATATTCATCACTGTCAAGGTAAAAAACAAAAAAAAGAACTGGGAAACCCAATGGGGCATTTTTAGATGTCCATTAATATGAAGGTACTTTGCTAAGTTGTGGGCAAAATGCTACACAGTTATTATTACTGATGGTGTGAGTTTATATTTATTGATATGAAAGTATGTCTATGGCTGCTGTTAAGTGAAAAAGTAGGTCAAATAACAGTATAAGTTCTGTTAAAAAAATTAAGTTATATATATATATATATACGTTCACATGCAATGTATGCATAGAAAAACATGGAAAGAAATACACAAAACTATTTCTACTGACTTTTTTTGTATGAGCACATGTTACATTCATCATTTAAAAATATCAACAATAAATATATTTCCATTGGGGGAAAATGGATATTCAGTACCTACATTAGTGCCTTCACTAGTCATGGTTTTGTTTAAATCATTTGTGCAAACTTTTGAATATCCAGGTGTCAGTTCTCTGTCAAGTTAGGTTTCCTTAGCTGCCATGTGTCTGCTAAATAGTTAATAATTTATCAATTTATATCAATGTCCTCACCAGCAGGGTTTAAATACAGAGTACCAGCAGAACACCCTCCAACAAGACTCTTTAAGGACATTTAATGGTAGGAAGTGAGCTCTAAATCATTATCTCTTTGGTATGACATCTTATATTTTCATCAGTGGAATTTTTTCACAAAAACAGGGGCACCAAAGATTGCAATCCGTGGACATTTGGACTTTTGTCCAGCAACTTAAACCATAACTAACTTTGTTTTCCAACATTATCAAATCACACTGAAAGATCAAATCACACAGAAATAGAAGGTTAAAAATTTTAATCACTTAAATTACAAAGTTAAAATATTCCTGATACTTTACATAAGTTCTTGCGATAATTATTCACTATATTATAACAAATCCTTTTCTTAGATGCCTTTCATTTATTCATTAATGTATACATTTCTTATGTTCCTACTCTCTTTTTACCCCTTCTTTCCTTTACATCTTCCTTCTTTCTTTCCTCCTTTATTAATTTTGTTCAGCCTTTCATTTATTTATTCATTTAATAAATAGTTATTGAATCCTACAATATATCAAACATTGCTAAATGCCATAGATATGAAATGAGTATGACAGAACATGTTTCTTCAGGGGACCTAGAGCCTGTCTAATGGGAAAGACAGAAACATAGAAATAAAAACAACCATAGTGATGTTATGATTTTTAACATTGACAATGCTGAGTTTTAAAAGATAATAAGGAAATTTTTATTTTATGTTTTTAATTGAATGAAAGATTCTTTAACTTCTATAGTGCTTTACAATTTTCAAAAGATTCACACACATGATTTCATATAATACCATAACAACCTTTTTTTTCTCCTACCCCTATATTGCCCCTCACCTCCTCTCTCCCTACTAGAGATTACTAATTACTAGTTTGTTCTCTATATCTGTGAGTCTACTTCTTTTTTGTTTTTTTCACTAGTTTATTGTGTTTTTTTAGATTCCACTTATAAGTGATATCATACAGTATGGACCAGGGGTAGGAGAGAAAGGGGTCATTAATATAGAGTAGCAGATCCAGCAAAGGTAGAGTACTGAGAAATAGGCTGGCACCTTAAGAGTTTAGTTGCACCCAAGACAGCTGAAGCAAAGTGAAGATTAAAAGATTGGTGGGATAAAATTAAAAATAGTGTTGGAAATCATTCCCATGGCTAGACAGGGTTTCTCTGAAACATATAAGGGTCTCAGCTTCTTCTCACAGGTCTTTCTGCCACAAGTAAAGGATCTCCAACTTACCTAATGTTGCTGCTGTCCTCATAATTGGAGAGTGACCCAGAAAGTTTTGTAACTGAGTAATCAGATGTTCAAGTTTATTAATAAGTATTGCTCTAACTGGGTAATCAGATGTTCAGGTTTATTAATTGATATTGCAGAAGCCATTGATACCTGGATATTTATGGAATGGTACCTGAAGCATATTGCTCTCAGGGTCTTAGTCTCAGTCTCAGACTCAGACAAGGGGGTACTGCCCTGGGCTCCAACATTTAGGAAACCTCTTCTCTGGTTGTCCTTTGGTCACGCTTCTTTTGTTCAGTGAGGTATCCACAAGACCTGGGAAACATGACTACACAAGGGTCCATGTATCACAACGTTACTTCAAAAAATCATAGGTATTTCAAGTCCTGCAATTTCCTTCCCAAGAGGTCCCAAATCCTTTTTTCAGGGTACATGTGACCAAGGGGCAGCTGTTTGAAATAGAGGGGGCTGGATACTTTAGTGCAGGTAAAGCTTAGAGATGTGTCTGAGTTGTCAAAATATAAACATATGGGATCCCTCGCTGTGTAAGATGGAGCCAGGGTAGGAAAAGAAAGGGGAGACTGTATCTAGAAGTGAAGGGTGTTGTAAGAGGCCAGTGGTGAAAGACCCAAGTTCTGGTATAGAATTCAAAGGAGTCCAAGACCTGTAAATTTGAACCTGAACTTAAGGGTTATTATGAAAATATGTCCATCAAAGAAGGAAGATAGATTCAGTGGTATGCTAGAGCCAGTTCATAAAGTCTCAGGGGAACTAACTGTTATCCTCTCTTCCCAATCCCACATTCAGTGGCATCACATTGGTGATTTGAAACTAGCCATGGAGAAACTGTTTACACCATAGAAATCAACAAATGTTACAAATAAGCACCCCGACCCTTCGTCAGAGACCCAGTTGTTAAATATTTATTCTCATGCCACTGCATTTAATATGCTTATTTATTTATTTATTTATTTATTTATTTATTTTTTATATAGGCAAATAATACACTTTTCTTTTTTTTTCTTTTTTTTATTAGTTTCTGCTTTATAACAAAGTGAATCAGTCATACATATACATCTGTTCCCACATCCCTTCCCTCATGCAACTCCCTCCCTCACACCCTCCCCATCCCACCCCTCAAGGCGGTCACAAAGCACCGAGCTGATCTCCCTGTGCTCTGTGGCTGCTTCCCACTATCTATCTACCTTACGTTTGGTAGTGTATATATGTCCATGCCTCTCTTTCGCTTTGTCACAGCTTACCCTTCCCCCTCCCCATATCCTCAAGTCCATTCTCAAGTAGGTCTGTGTCTTTATTCCCGTTTTATCCCTAGGTTCTTCATGACATTTTTTTTTTAATTCCACATATATGTGTTAACATACGATATTTGTCTTTCTCTTTCTGACTTACTTCACTCTGTATGACAGACTCTAGGTCTATCCACCTCATTACAAATAGCTCAGTTTCGTTTCTTTATATGGCTGAGTAATATTCCATTGTATATATGTGCCACATCTTCTTTATCCATTCATCCGATGATGGACACTTAGGTTGTTTCCAGCTCCGGGCTATTGTGAATAGAGCTGCAATGAACATTTTGGTACATGTCTCTTTTTGAATTATGGTTTTCTCAGGGTATATGCCTAGTAGTGGGATTGCTGGGTCATATGGTAGTTCTATTTGTAGTTTTTTAAGGAACCTCCATACTGTTCTCCATAGTGGCTGTACCAATTCACATTCCCACCAGCAGTGCAAGAGGGTTCCCTTTTCTCCACACCCTCTCCAGCATTTATTGTTTCTACATTTCTTGATGATGGCCATTCTGACTGGTGTGAGATGATATCTCATTGTAGTTTTGATTTGCCTTTCTCTAATTATTAATGATGTTGAGCATTCTTTCATGTGTGTGTTGGCAGTCTGTATATCTTCTTTGGAGAAATGCCTATGTAAGTCTTCTGCCATTTTTTGGATAGGGTTGTTTGTTTTTTTGCTATTGAGCTGCATAAGCTGTTTATAAAGTTTGGAGATTAATCCTTTGTCAGTTGCTTCATTTGCAAATATTTTCTCCCATTCTGAGGGGTGTCTTTTGGTCTAGTTTATGGTTTACTTTGCTGTGCAAAAGCTTTGAAGTTTCATTAGGTCCCATGTGTTTATCTTTGTTTTTATTTCCATTTCTCTAGGAGGTGGGTCCAAAAGAATCTTGCTGTGATTTATGTCATAGAGTGTTCTGCCTATATTTTCCTCTAAGAGTTTGATAGTTTCTGGCCTTACATTTAGGTCTTTAATCCATTTTGAGCTTATTTTTGTGTATGGTGTTAGAGAATGATCTAATCTCATACTTTTACATGTACCTGTCCAGTTTTCCCAGAACCATTATTGAAGAGGCTGTCCTTTCTCCACTGTACATTCCTGCCTCCTTTATCAAAGATAAGTTGACCATATGTGCGTGGGTTTATCTCTGAGCTTTCTATCCTGTTCCATTCATCTATCTTTCTGTTTTTGTGCCAGTACCACACTGTCTTCATTACTGTAGCTTCGTAATATAGTCTGAAGTCAGGGAGCCTGATTCTACCAGCTCCATTTTTCATTCTCAAGGTTGCTTTGGCTACTCGGGGTCTTTTGTTTTTCTGAACAAATTTTGAAATTTTTTGTTCTAGTTCTGTGAAAAATGCCAGTGGTAGTTTGATAGGGATTGCATTGAATCTGTAGATTGCTTTGGGTAGTAGAGTCATTTTCACAATGTTGATTCTTCCAATCCAAGAACATGGTACATCTCTCCATCTATTTGTATCATCTTTAATTTCTTTCATCAGTGTCTTATAATTTTCTGCATACAGGTCTTTTGTCTCCTTAGGTAGGTTTATTCCTGGATATTTTATTCTTTTTGTTGCAATGGTAAATGGGAGTGTTTTCTTGATTTCATTTTCAGATTTTTCATCATTAGTGTACAGGAATGCCAGAGATTTCTGTGCATTAATTTTGTATCCTGCTACTTTACCAAATTCATTGATTAGCTCTAGTAGTTTTCTGGTAGCATCTTTAGGATTCTCTATGTATAGTATCATGTCATCTGCAAACAGTGACAGCTTTACTTCCTCCTTTCCAATTTGGATACCTTTTATTTCCTTTTCTTCTCTGATTGCTGTGGCTAAAACTTCCAAAACTAGGTTGAATAAGAGTGGTGAGAGTGGGCAACCTTGTCTTGTTCCTGATCTTAGTGGAAATGGTTTCAGTTTTTCACCATTGAGGACAATGATGGCTGTGGGTTTGTCATATATGGCCTTTATTATGTTGAGGAAATTTCCCTCTATGCCTACTTTCTGCAGGGTTTTTATCATAAATGGGTGTTGAATTTTGTCAAAAGCTTTCTCTGCATCTATTGAGATGATCATATGGTTTTTCTCCTTCAGCTTGTTAATATGGTGTATAACATTGATTGATTTGTATATATTGAAGAATCCTTGCATTCCTGGAATAAACCCCACTTGATCATGGTTTATGATCCTTTTAATGTGCTGTTGGATTCTGTTTGCTAGTATTTTGTTGAGGATTTTTGTATCTATGTTCATCAGTGATATTGGCCTGTAGTTTTCTTTCTTTATGACATCCTTGCCTGGTTTTGGTATCAAGGTGATGGTGGCCTCGTAAAATGACTTTGGGAGTGTTCCTTCCTCTGAAATTATTTGGAAGAGTTTGAGAAGGATGGGTGTTAGCTCTTCTCTAAATGTATGATAGAATTCGCCTGTGAAGGCATCGGGTCCTGGGCTTTTGTTTTTTGGAAGATTTTTTATCACAGTTTCAATTTCAGTGCTTGTGATTGGTGTATTCATATTTTCTATTTCTTCCTGAGTCAGTCTTGGCAGGTTGTGCATTTCTAAGAATTTGTCCATTTCTTCCAGGTTGTCCATTTTATTGGCATAGAGTTGCTTGTAGTAATCTCTCATGATCTTTTGTATTTCTGCAGTGTCAGTTGTTACTTCTCCTTTTTCATTTCTAATTCTATTGATTTGAGTCTTCTCCCTTCTTTTCTTGATGAGCCTGGCTAATGGTTTGTCAATTTTGTTTATCTTCTCAAAGAACCAGCTTTTAGTTTTATTGATCTTTGCTATCGTTTCCTTCATTTCTTTTTCATTTATTTCTGATCTGATCTTTATGATTTCTTTCCTTCTGCTAGCTTTGGGGGCTTTTTGTTCTTCTTTCTCTAATTGCTTTAGGTGCAGGGTCAGGTTGTTTACTCGAGATGTTTCCTGTTTCTTAAGGTGGGATTGTATTGCTATAAACTTCCCCCTTAGAACTGCTTTTGCTGCGTCCCATAGGTTTTGGGTCGTCGTGTCTCCATTATCATTTGTTTCTAGGTATTTTTAAATTTCCTCTTTGATTTCTTCAGTGATCACTTCGTTATTGAGTAGTGTATTGTTTAGCCTCCATGTGTTTGTATTTTTTACAGATCTTTTCCTGTAATTGATGTCTAGTCTCATAGCATTGTGGTCGGAGAAGATACTTGATACAATTTCAATTTTCTTAAATTTACCAAGGCTTGATTTGTGACCCAAGATATGATCTATCCTGGAGAATGTTCCATGAGCACTTGAGAAAAATGTGTATTCTGTTGTTTTTGGATGGAATGTCCTATAAATATCAATTAAGCCCATCTTGTTTAATGTATCATTTAAAGCTTGTGTTCCCTTATTGATTTTCATTTTGGATGATCTGTCCATTGGTGAAAGTGGGGTGTTAAAGTCCCCTACTATGATTGTGTTACTGTCGATTTCCCCTTTTATGGCTGTTAGTATTTGCCTTATGTATTGAGGTGCTCCTATGTTGGGTGCATAAATATTTACAATTGTTATATATTCTTCTTGGATCGATCCCTTCATCATTATGTAGTGTCCTTCTTTGTCTCTTCTAATAGTCTTTATTTTAAAGTCTATTTTGTCTGATATAAGAATTGCTACTCCAGCTTTCTTTTGATTTCCATTTGCATGGAATATCTTTTTCCATCCCCTTACTTTCAATCTGTATGTGTCTCTAGGTCTGAAGTGGGTCTCTGGTAGACAGCATATATATGGGTCTTGTTTTTGTATCCATTCAGCCAATCTGTGTCTTTTGGTGGGCGCATTTAGTCCATTTACATTTAAGGTAATTATTGATATGTATGTTCCTATTCCCATTTCCTTAATTGCTTTGTGTTCGTTATTGTAGGTATATTCCTTCTGTTGTGTTTCTTGCCTAGAGAAGTTCCTTTAGCATTTGTTGTAAAGCTGGTTTGGTGGTGCTGAACTCTCTCAGCTTTTGCTTTTCTTTAAAGGTTTTAATTTCTCCATCAAATCTGAATGAGATCTTTGCTGGGTAGAGTAATCTTGGTTGCAGGTTTCTCTCCTTCATCACTCTAATTATGTCCTGCCACTCCCTTCTGGCTTGTAGAGTTTCTGCTGAGAGATCAGCTGTTAACCTGATGGGGATTCCCTTGTGTGTTATTTGTTGTTTTTCCCTTGCTGCTTTTAATATGATTTCTTTGTGTTTAATTTTTGACAGTTTGATTAATATGTGTCTTGGCGTATTTCTCCTTGGATTTATCCTGTATGGGACTCTCTGTGCCTCCTGGACTTGGTTAACTATTTCCTTTCCCATATTAGCGAAGTTTTCAACTATAATCTCTTCAAATATTTTCTCCGTCCCTTTCTTTTTCTCTTCTTCTTCTGGAACCCCTATAATTCGAATGTTGGTGTGTTTAATGTTGTCCCAGAGGTCTCTGAGACTGTCCTCTGTTCTTTTCTTTCTTTTTTCTTTATTTTGCTCTGCATCAGTTATTTCCAGTATTTTATCTTCCACCTCACTTATCCGTTCTTCTGCCTCAGTTATTCTGCTGTTGATCCCATCTAGAGTATTTTTCATTTCATTTATTGTGTTTTTAATCGATGCTTGATTCATCTTTAGTTCTTCTAGGTCCTTGTTAACTGTTTCTTGCATTTTGTCTATTCTATTTCCAAGATTTTGGATCTTGGAAATAGAATCTTGGATCATCTTTACTATCATTATTCTGAATTCTTTTTCAGGTAGACTGCCTATTACCTCTCCATTTGTTAGGTCTGGTAGGTTTTTATCTTGCTCCTTCACCTGCTGTGTGTTTTTCTGTCTTCTCATTTTGCTTATGTTACTGTGTTTGGGGTCTCCTTTTTGCAGGCTGCAGATTCGTAGTTCCTGTTGTTTTTCATGTCTGTCCCCAGTGGCCAAGGTTGTTTCAGTAGGTTGTGTAGGCTTCCTGGTGGGGGGGACTAAAGCCTGTGTTCTGGTGGTTGAGGCTCGATCCTGTCTTTCTGGTAGACAGGTCCACGTCTGGTGGTGTGTTTTGGGATGCCTGTGGCCTTATTATGTTTTTAGGCAGCCTCTCTGTTAATGGGTGGGGTTGTGTTTCTGTCTTGCTAGTTGCTTGGCATAGGGTGACCAGCACTGTAGTTTGCTGGTCGTTGAGTGAAGCTGGGTGCTGGTGTTGAGATGGAGATCTCTGGGAGATTTTCGCTGCTTGATATTATGTGGAGCTGGGAGGTCTCTTGCGGACCCGTGTCCTGAAGTTGGCTCTCCCACTTCAGAGGCACAGCACTGACCCCTGGCTGCAGCACCAAGAGCCTTTCATCTACCCGGCTCAGAATAAAAGGGAGAAAAAGTAGAAAGAAAGAATTAGTTTTAGAAAGAAAGAGAGAGAGAAAGAAAGGAAGAAGGAAAGAAAGGAAGGAAGGAAGGAAGGAAGAAAGAAAGGAGGGAGGAAGGATGGATGGAAGGAAAGAAAGAAAGAAAGGAGGGAGGGAGGGAGGAATGAAAGAAAAAGGAAGAGTGAATTGAAGAAGGGAGGGAGGCAGGGAGGAAGGAAAGAAAGAAAGAAAGAAAGACAGGAGGGAGGGAGGGAGGAAGGAAAGAAAAAGAAAGTGAAAGGAAGTAGGGTGGGAGGGAGGGAGGAAGGAAAGAAAGACAGGAGGGAGGGAGGGAAGAAGGAAAGAAAAAGAAACAGTGAAAGGAAGAAGGGAGGGAGGGAGGAAGGAAAGAAAAAGAGAATGAAGGAAAGGAGGTGCGGAGGGAGGGAGGGAGGAAGGGAAGATAGGAAAAAAGAAAGAGCAGGTAAAGTAAAATAGAATAAAGTATGAAATATAGTAGCGTTATTAAATTAAAAAGTAATTATTGAAAAAAAAACGGACAGATAGAACCCTGGGACATATGGTGGAAGCAAAGCTATACAGAGAGAATCTTACACAGAAGAATACACATACACATTCACAAAAAGAGAGCAGGGGAAAAAATCAAAAATCTTGCTCTCCAAGTCCACCTCCTCAATTTGGGATAATTCGTTGTAAAAAGAGGAAAAGGGCGAGAAGTCTGAAATCTTGCTCTCTAGGTCCACCTCCTTAATTTGGGATAATTCGTTGTAAAAAGAGGAAAAGGGCGAGAAGTCTGAAATCTTGCTCTCTAGGTCCACCTCCTTAATTTGGGATAATTCGTTGTAAAAAGAGGAAAAGGGAAGAAAGTCTTAAATCTTGTCCTCGAAGTCCACTTCCTCAATTTGGGATGATCCGCTGTCCATTCGTGCACTCCACAGACGCAGGGCACATCAAGTGGACCGTGGAGCTTTAATCCGCTGCCTCCGAGGCTGCACAGAGAGATTTTCCTGTCTCTTCTCTGCTCTCACAGCTCCCGGGTCTCAGCCTTGGACCTGGCCCCGCCTCTGCGCGTAGGTCGCCGGAGGGCGTCCGTTCTTGGCTCAGACAGGACGGGTTTAAAGGAGCCGCTGATTCGGGGGCTCTGGCTCACTCAGGCAGAGGGGAGGGAGGGGCGCGCAGTGTGTGGCAGGCCTGCGGCGGCAGAGGCCGGCGTGACGTTGCACCAGACCGAGGCGCTCCGTGCGCTTTCCCGGGAAAGCCGTCCCCGGGTCCCGGGACCCCAGCAGTGGCGGGGTGCACTGGCCCCCCGGAAGGCGGGGCGGACAGTGACCCGCACTCGCACACAGGCCCCGCGGCGGCGGCAGCAGCAGCCCCAGCGTCCCACGCCCGTCTCCGGGGTCCGCGCCTTCAGCCGCGGCTCGCACCCGTCTCCGGCGCTTCCCCAAGCAGCCCTCTTAATGCCCTCTCCTCGCGCACCAGAAACAAAAGGGAAGAAAAAGTCTCTTGCTTCTTCGGCAGCTCCAGACCCTTTCCCCGGACTCCCTCCGGGCTAGCCGTGGTGCACTAACCCCTTCAGGCTCTCTTCCTGCCGCCAGCCCCAGTCCTCTCCCTGCGCTCCGACTGAAAGCCGATACCCGAGCCTCAGCTCCCAGCCCCGCCCGCCCCGGCGGCTGAGCAGACAAGCCTCTCGGGCTGGTGTGTGCCTGAGGGCACCGGTCCTCTGTGCCAGAATCTCTCCGCTTTGCCCTCCGCACCCCTGTTGCTGTGCTGTCCTCCGCTACTCCGAAGCTTTCCCCCTCCGCCACCTGCAGTCTCCGCCTGCGAAGGGGCTTGTAGTGTGTGGAAACCTTTCCTCCTTCACGGCTCCCTCCCACTGGTGCAGGTCCCGTCCCTATCCTTTTGTCTCTGTTTATTCTTTTTTCTTTTGCCCTACCCAGGTATGTGGGGAGTTTCTTGCCTTTTGTGGGGTCTGAGGTCTTCTGTCAGCGTTCAGTAGGTGTTCTGTAGGAGTTGTTCCATGTGTAGATGAATTTCTGATGTATCTGTGGGGAGGAAGGTGATCTCCGCGTCTTACTCTTCCGCCATCTTCCTCCGGGTAATATGCTTATTTAATGTCTTGTGAGTTTAATGTATAACTTTTGAACTTTCATACATGTGGTATGTACGTCTCTATTTGTACTCTACAAATGTTAGGAGTAAGATTGCCTAAGGTAAGGCTGTGTTATTGCATAGCTGCTTAAATTAAACTCACTAGGATATGTATGGTCATCTCCCATTAGATGAAAAAGGGTGAACATTCTGTTCTGGTACTATATAGCACTCACAAATACCTATTATAATACTCATGCTCCATTTCTTCTATATCTATGTGATAGAGGATGAATTATCACGTTTTATGTTTATGGGTTGAGACTCCTCAGCCTTTTGAGAAATGAATAAGAAGGTGCCCTTTTGAACTCTCTAGAACTCAGAGATAACAAGGGCCATATTGTAGAATTTTATGGCATACCATACACCATGATAAGGAATTGTTCTGTAGGGGGCATTCTGGAAGTCTTCATAACATAGATCTAGTCATCTCCCAAGCCATGGTGTATAACTTCTATTTCTATTTTGGACTCTAGGAAAGTTTTTTTTAAACTAATTTCTTGAAATTCAAGTCTAACTAAATCTAGGATAAAATGCCTGTAGCTGGCTTTCCATATTTTAAAATGTATATATAAAATGCCTGAGAGGGTAATTTAAAATGATGAGTCTCTTCTCTTAGTCCCAGAGATTCTGACTCAGCAGATATGTATTGGGTGAGGTCCAGAAATTTGAATTTTTAATAAATGTCCCAGTTGTTTCTGATGAACATGGCCTATGGATAGTACTTAGAAGGTATTAACTCATAATCAGAAGTGTCCAATGTAAAATTTTGTAATTTCTTTTAATTTTTTTGGTATCATAGAAATGAATTGACATTAATGGATAGATTTTGGCCCACTCACATAGATACCAGAGGAGTTATGGACTGAGTTGTGTCCCCCCAAAATTCAAACGTTGAAGATCTAACTTACAGTTTGACTGTATTTGGAGATTAGGTCTTTAAAGAGGTAATTAAGGTTAAATGAAGTGTCCTTATAAAAAGGAGAGACACCAGGAATGCATATGCACAAAGGAAAGGCCACATGAGGACACAGTGAGAAAGTGATGTCTGCAAGCCAGAAAGAGAGGTCTCATCAGAAACCAACCCTGTGAGCACCTTGATCTTGAGCTTTCAGCCTCCAGAACTGTGAAAAAACAAATTTCTGTTAAGGCACTTGATCTCTGGTATTCTGTATGGCAGTCTGAGCAGACTAATAACACAGGCTAAAATATTTTTAAAAGAAATAGCAAGTGACAGGTGAAGTCAATATGATGGTCTTTAGCATGATGAAAATATTTCCCCTAGAAGCTGTATTCCATCATTATAAGAGGACCTATGTTTAATTTATCAGGCTCTGACAAGAGGACAATTCACATTGGCCAAAGCAAATGCTCTGATTTTGAAGGTTCTTAAATGGGCTTTTCTAAGGACTGACTCTCTTAACTCGTTTTCTTTACTTCCATGGTTGACCCAGTCTTCCTCTGGCAAATCATTCTTTTTTAGTTTTTTTTTTTTTTAAACACAATCAATAAAATTACTGTTTGATCTTACTGACCAGAGACCCTCTATATTTTTCTAAGATGACTTGACATGTCTCTACTCAAATACATCTCATATTAGTTACATAGTTAATTTGCAGAGGAAGATCTTATTTCTGCATGTGTGTGTGTATTGGGCAGTCAGGAAATCAGGGTGAGGAGTGGGGCTACCATGAACCCTCCAAAGTGAATTTTCCTCCAGTGTGGACTTCCATCGTTGATCAAAGAAAAGAAATGGAAATGAATGATGTAGCAAACCCTCTTTCTTAGGAAAATTGGCAGCAGATAAAAAAAGTATTTTCTCAGTAGGCAGAAGAACTGATTAAGAGGGAAATTTTACCTCATGACCACAATGGATAACTGAGTGTTTATGCTGATTAAAATAGAGGTACTGGCATCTATAAGATACAATGCAATGTCCTCTTCTTCTGAATTCAGATTATTTTTGCTAGTCACTTTTCAACTGTAAGTATCTATTATAAATAAGTTAGTTTTAAATAAACTATTTCTAAAAGCCCTAGGAAGTATATTTTTCACATTTCTTTTTATTTGCTGTGGTAAAAAAGGAAACCTCTGTCTCAGTCACTGTGATTATTAAGTCATCTCTCCACAGGTTTCCAGGGACCCTCTGCTAACTAATTTCCATTTTGAGTTGCTGATGACTATGTTCATTCAACTAGAGTGATGGAATTTCTTTTCACTGGTTTTAAAATAGGGTCTTTTATAGAAGGTTTTTGCATATCACTGTTGAAGGTGCAGCATGCCATCTGTTTTTGTTAAAAGTTTCATTCAGGTCATACATGCCTGAAGATGCTTGGATGGTGAGTTCTGCCCTGAATTCCCTGAGTTTATTATTGAAGAAATGTAGTCTTAAAGTAACCCACAGAGGGGAGAGAAGTAATATTTATTATTACTAATGATCATTTCTCTATACTCAGGACATTGCACAAGATATTTTCTAATATTATTTCCATTTTCCAGATGAATAAACTGAGGACAAAATAAGTGAAGTGTATTAGCTTGGGTGTAGAATGGCATGAACAGCAGAAAGTTACTAGCTTCTTCCATTAACGATGGAAATACCAGACTTTAATCCCAGGTGTATCTGACACAAATCTAGTGTGACCCATTATTTCTGGTTTTCCCAGTGTTTTCTATTTTAGCACTGAAAGTCTTGTATCCTGTCAATCCTGAGCAATCTGGGACAGTTGGTTACCTTACCAAATCCCAAGCTCTTCTCACAGTACATTGTTGGTTCATGCTATGGCTTTATCTGTAGATTTGCTAAATCAATTATTTTAAAAGGATGTGTTAGTATGAAGTGGATACTATTTAAAAAATATTAACCAAATGTTTTCTCTCCTATGTTTGCTTATACACAGTGGCCTTTCTTACAGTCAGTTAGGACATTCTGTGCTCATTATTTTCAAGGTAGGGTGTTCAACAGGGAATAGGAGTTTTTTCTTGGTCTATTTCAAGTTTAGGTCCTTTAAGAAATGGGAAAGTCTTTAATAAGGACAATAAATTTGGTGACATATATGATGATGTATAAATAAGAATTTACATCCCTGAAAGTTATGATGATGATGGTAGCTAAATTATTTTGGACACTTGCTACATTGAAAACACTTTTCTAAGTGTTTTACGAGTGTTGTCTTACAATTTCCAAATGAATTGTGTACTCCTTATTTTACAGGTGAGAAAACTAAGGCACAGAGAGACTAAGTAAAGTTTCTAAGTTCAAACAGACACTAAGTGGCAGATCCAATATTCAACTTCAGGCAGTCTGGCTCCAGACCCTGTGATCTTCAGCACTGTGCTCTGCTGAATAGAAAATGATAACATTTTAATTAGTTAGTAGACAGAGATGGTTGGTTGGCGGGGAAGGAATGAGGAATTAGATGGCAGTCATTCCTTGAGAAGAAGCTCAATAACTACTCAATCTTTCAGGGGCTGAGCCTTGGGGAGAACAGATAAGAAAATCAAGATGTGTTCTGAGGGAATCTGAAGAAAGAATGGATTTGTGTTCCATTCCCAAGTAGACCCAAGATAGGGCAAGATCCCATAGTAGAAATCACCTTGTGGTTAATCTAAGAGTTTATTCCTGAGATAACAAGGATTAGTTAGGATTTGGTCCATCTGCACATAACAAAAACCCAAAATAAAGGAGGCTCAAACCAATAAGAGAGGTTTTTGTTTTTATTCTTCTCAAGAAGTCTGGCTTGATGATCATCAGGTAACAAGTTTCTTGATCACTATACTTACCAAGTTTCTTATGCTCTAAAATGGCTGCATGAGCCATCAAATTCATATTTAAAGGCAGGAATGAGGTTTAAAAAAAAGAGCAAAAGAACATGCCCTTTTTCAAAGTCCCATCTAATAACTTTCACTTACATCTCAATTGGCCAGAATTTATTTGCATTGCCACATTTGGTTGCAAGGAGGCAAACAAGTGTAGCCTTTTATTCGACGTATTGGTACTCCTAAACAAAATACAAATTCTTTAACTAAGATAAGGAGAGAATGGATATTGTGTATGAACTAGCAGTTTCAGCCAGTGGTCCCATATAGGAGCAATGGACAAAACCACTAACCTAAGGAATCCAGTGGCCCAAGAGTGGCAGAAGAAGCGAAAGAGCTCAAGGTTCCCAAGAAACAGCATGTCCCAGTAGTATTGGAAGGATTCCTGAAAGCCAAATGATCCAAAATTAGCTAAAAGATATTCAGACCCAGAAGGCCAGAAGGCCAAGAGGGAGGTACAGCACAGCAGCAGTATTCTTGACAGTTGAAAATAAACACATTGAGAAATGATCTTCCCTGATATGTGATACTGTGAAAACAAATACCTCTTAAGTCCCTGAGAATGCGACACAATGCTAGGGAAAGGGTACAGGGGCCCCAGCTGGGCTGAACTTCAGTGCAGGGGCCCCAGCTGGGCTAAAATTCAGTGCATTCCACGACAACAAAATGTTATGGAGAGATTAATTTCACTTGAAAAATAAAGTTACATTTCTTTCACCTCTGAAATTGTAGACCAAGATTCAGAAAAATTACACATGTAAGTGAAAAAAGAGATGCATCATTACATGTTAGTAACAAGATTGTGCTTAGAGCCAAATGAATATTTATGGTATCCTTTGATACAATTTGATTATATCCCTGCCTCTTCAGACCCTATGAGTGTTACTTGAAGTACTTTGGCACATAAATAAGCAATTTCATTATGAATTAGAATGCATCTCTTTGAATTCAACTGTGCTAGTTTTCTGGGGTTGCCATGACAAAGTACCACAGACTGGTGGCTTAAACAACACAAATTCATTTTCTCATAGTTCTGGAGACTAGAAGTCTGAGATCAAGGTGTTGGCAGGGTTGGTTCCTTCTGAGGCTTTTATCTTAGCTTGTAGATGGCCACCTTCTCCCTATGTCTTCCCTCTGGGTATGTCTGTGGCTTAATCGCCTCTTCTTATATCAGGATACTGATCATATTGGATTAGGGCCACTCTAATTACCTAATTTTGACTTTATTGCCTCTTTAAAGACCCTGCCTTCAAATGTGGTCCCATTCTGAGGTCTTGGGGGCTAGGACTTCAGCATATAAATTTGAAGGAGACACAATTCAATACTTCACACCAACTTCTCACCAAAATGATCTTGTGCTTATTATTTTTGAAAGTGACACTATTGGGTGTCACTTGAGGACCATAGAAAGCTGCAAGGTCATCACTGCATTCAAAGATTATTGATTGATCACCGTCTATTTGACATACCCTCTGTTAGGAGTTGTAGGATCATAAGACCCCAGCACTGTGCACAGCTTCTCATTAACTGAGGTTTCCGGATATTGAAATGTTACACAAGGCAATCTAGTCTACCTGCTCTCTTATTGAAGTTTATGCTTCTATAGATGTAGGAAAGAGTCCACATACTTAAATCATAAATGAGGTCAATGCTGTAAATAGAGCAAGTATATAATAAGTATATACGGTGTGAATAAATGTGAGAACAAAATATTACTGCTTAAATTCCTTGTAATTGAGTCTAGTTTATGGTATTTAGTAGTTGCATAATCCTGGTTATTCGTGTTACATCTCTTTAAAATGGGGATAATAATTATTAATAAAGCTTTGTTAAACAACATGCCATATGACAAGAGCAGTTTTTTAAGCTCTCATCATACTATATCATAGTTATTTTTGGAATCTATATTAATATTAATTATATATTGTGATTTGCAGGGAAGAGAAACACCCTCCATTATTTCCATGCATGTTCATTTCACTCATGAAGGCCCTACAATACATCAGAGACTTCTGCAAAGCTCTGTCTGATATTACTGTCATTCTTCTTGGCAGGATTGAAGAGGACAAGGATGATATTTATTTAGAGTCTATAGTGCTTACCAATTTCTATGTAGAAGATTATCTCTTTGTCCAATTTCCTTAGGGGAAACCGGGTAAGGGCTTTCTTATTTCTGTTTTTTGAGAAAAATTTATACCTTTTTAGGCTGTTCAAAATATCAGAGGATTATCGGGGTAGCAGATAGGGAAGAACACCTATATGTGAAGAATATTAAAAATGGTTCTGTATCAGTTAGGTTTAGGTTAGCTTATACTGTGGGAAAAAAATAATCCCGAATATCAGTGGCTAAAAAATGTATATCTTGTCGACATTATATGCCTAACCAACATAGTCGGGCAGGACAGGTTTTTCTCCTGTAGTCATTCAGGAATCGAGAACAAGAGAGGATTTCCTTTAACATACATATCTACCAAGAGAAAGTGGTAAATTGCATAAATTGCACATCGTATCTCAGAATTACTACCAGGAAGTGGAATACACCACATTCGCTCACATTTCCTAGACTAAAACAAGTCACATGGTCATGCCTAACTCCTATCATGTGCCTGGAAGGAAGATGGAAAATAGTTGGTGAAATGTAACAATGTCTATCACTTTTTAATTTATTAATCCCTTCCACATGAGGAAAGCCTACCATGTATCAAGAAATGGCCTAAGCACTGAGGATATAGGAATTTCTATAAACCTTATGTTCTAATGTTTATATAGCATGTAATGAATATGCATGTGATGGATAATATCATAGCAAGAAAGATGGATAGAGATGGTCTGGAGTAGAGAAATTTCAATGGTATATAGGCTGCTCAGGAAAGGTTTCACTGAGAGTGTGAAATTTCAGTTAGTTTGTGAAGTAGTTAAGAAGGTAACCAAGTCATATGGGTAACTATTTGATAATCATGCTAGATAGAGGGAACAGAATGTGCAAAGGCACTTAGGCAGAAACATGCCTGGTATTCTTGCAGAGAACTAAGGTAAACATAACTGGAGAAGGGTGGGCAAGGGGGAGAGTAGTAAGGAGTGATGTTAGAGAGGTAATGGGGAAGGCAAAGAACATATCATACAGGGCCCATTAGATCATTAGAAAGACTATGATTATGAGTGAGAGAGGAACCCACTTGTGTGTTCTGAGGAAAGGGTGACATGATCAAACATATTTTAATGGTTCAAGGCTTGGGAAGGAGGCAAGGCAGAAACAGACCAGTAAAAATCTCATTATTCGGGTCAGAAAGGATGGAGGCATTGACCAAGGTAGTAGCATTGGAAGTGACAAGAAGAGATTGGATTCTGAATATGTTTTGAACTTATGTCCAGTAAGATTTGCTAATGTCTTAGCTTTCAAATAAGGATTTTAACTGAGTCTGATATTAAAAAGTAAAGACTGGAAAAAGATACCACTAAACTGTGAGAAAACTTGCATGATGGGGACAGAATTTTCCCAAGGCAGTGAGAAAAATCAAGGCAATCTAAATGCTTGTTTTCCTCCTTCATTTCTCCACCTCTTTGTGATCTCATATGACCATGTGCTTACTTCAGTTTTAATTTTTATATTACTTAACTTCCTTTCTGACTAAACAGGATATCAGAGAGAGAAGCTATTTTTTTTCCTTCTCTACTCCCTTTGAAGTCTAGAACTTTGCTTAGGACAGAGCGTGTGCTCCATAGAAGGCATTAAATGAAGAGAATACCAAGAGTGGCACTACAGGGGAAAAAGATGTCACAAAGCTCCTCCCTGGATCATAGTAAAATAGGGTAGATTGCTTTGTTTATTCTGGCTTTCACCCTTTCCTGATGGTGGTGATATTAGAACTATTTTACATTCCTCTGTTGATGGACATTTATGTTGCCTCCATGTCCTGTCTATTGTAAATAGTGCTGCAGTGAACATTGGGGTGCATGTGTCTTTTTGAATTATGGTTTTCTCTGGGTATATGCCCAGTACTAAGATTGCTGGGTCATATGGTAGTTCTATTTTTAGTTTTGTAAGGAAACTCCATACTGTTCTCCAAAGTGGTTGTATCAATTTACATTCTCACCAAAAGTGCAAGAGGGTTCCCTTTTCTCCACACCCTCGCCAGCATTTATTGTTTGTAGATTTTTTGATGATGGCCATTCTGACTGGTGTGAAGTGCTACCGCATTGTACTTTTGATTTGCATTTCTCTAATAATTAATGATTTTGAGCATCTTTTCATGTGCCTCTTGGTCATCTGTATGTCTCCTTTGGAGAAATGTCTATTTAGGTCTTCCATCCATTTTTTGATTGGGTTATTTGTTTTTTGATATTGAGCTGCATGAGCTGTTTATATATTTTGGAGATTAATCCTTTTTCAGTTGCTTTGTTTGCAAATATTTTCTCCCATTCTGAAGGTTGTCTTTATTTGCAAAGCAGAAATAGAGACACAGATGTAGAGAACAAATGTATAGATTCCAAGGGGAAGGAGCAGTGGGATGAATTGGGAGATGGGGATTGACATATATACACTATTGATACCATGTATAAAATAGATAACTAATGAGAACCTACTGTATAGCACAGGGAACTCTACTCAGTGCTATGCAGTGACCTAAATTGGAAGGAAATCCAGAAAAGAGGGGTATATATATACCTATAGCTGATTCACTTTGCTGTACAGTAGAAACTAACAACATTGTAAAGCAACTATACTTCAATAAAATTTAAAAAATTAAAAAAGAACTATTTTATAAACTACTGGTATTGAGCTATAGATTCTTTAATTTTTTTATAGGTTATCTCCCATTATCCACTTTTTCCTGCAACTTATGGATAAGCCCTCAAGGGAGTGCATAGTGTATTACATTGGATTTTATTGAACAAGCCTAAGAAAATCATAAAATTCTATTTATCTAAAAAATTTTTCTGGATGTTAATAAGTGAAAACAGACCCATTATGTATTCCCAGAATCTTAGGCCACCCTTTTATTCTTAAGTGATATACCTTACATTTACATTACATACTAGTACATACACCAGGTAACTCATTTTTCCATAAATATTTGTGGTGTTCTATGAACCAGAGACCATGGTAGACACTACGGTTACAGACACGAACAATCCAGACACTAACCAAGTAATTACAAATGTGATCTGTGTGACCAAAGTGAATGTAAAAAGCCCTCTGGGAGTCTAAAATATGGTTCAGGCAGCAAAGAGCAATATTTGTAAAGTGCTTAGACCCACTTATGAATGGAAAGTTTATACCAGGGGTTGGCAAACTACAGCTTGTGGGCCAGCTGCATGTTTTTGTAAATATATTTTTTGGAATACAGCTCGATTCATTCTTTTAAGTGTTATCTATGAGTATTTTCTTACCACAATGGCAGAGTTGAATAGTTGTGATAGAAAACTTTAAGACTTGCAGGCCTAAAATATTTACTGTCTGGCCCTTTGAGGAAAATGTTGTTGACCCCTGGTCTATACAATGGTTAATAACAACCACAGAAATACTCATAACTTTTAAGGGTGATGAGGACCAAAAGCTATTCTTCCTGGCTTTATCACATAGTTTTGGCATTGGCAACAAAATTCTTAGCTGATTGGCTTATGAAAGCAAGCCCGGCAAATGAGGGCATTTCTCTATGCTGACCTGAAGGAGAGCATTGTTCCAGATGGATTACTTTTACAAGGCCAAGAGAACATTTTAAACATGTGACTGTTGGTGTATCCTTCAATCTCAATAGTGAGAAAAACAGCACAGAAGCTATCTCCAATCCAAGTGTTGATTTATTGACACTGGAAAGTCTTGAGATCATGTTTGCCTTGTCATGACAATAAAGTTATTCAAATTAAAGTTGAATCAAATTGACAGAAGTAAGAAGTGTAGCTAAACTGGCCCAAGTACATTTTTTATTTATAGGATTCAGCATGGTGTATTATACTGGCATTTAATAAAAGCCAAAACCATTCCCAGACTGAGAAACAACCTAGTACAGAACAGTAAACTGCCCAGCAGTTGCCTACTCATCAGTTGTTTTTTTTCTTTTTAATTGAAGTATAGTTGATTTACAATCTTGTGTTAGTTTCAGGTGTATAGCAAAGTGATTCAGTTCATATATCTATATATCTATATATCTATATATCTATCTATATATCTATCTATCTATCTATCTATCTATATATATATATATATATATATATTCTTTTCCCTTATAGATTATTACAAAATACTGAGTATAGTTCCCTGGGCTATCATCAGGTTTTACCTGATGCAGTATGAGTGTTGTGCCTTGGAGGTGGCGATGCAGTGACACAGGGAGTATTATTACTGGGCAAAGAACAATCTCCTCCAAAATAAAATAACATTTGTGGAGGTCCTGCTCAAATCTAGGAGTTTTAAGAAAATTTCAATGACCACACTTGTGTTCTATTACTTTCATATTTCTATAAAAGAATTCCTGTTGTTCTTCCTACACAAGTTTTATATATTTATTTTTTATTTAAATTCACAATTTTAAACTCCTTTATTCCCTTTCAGTATTCAACAGCATTTATTAAACATTCATCAGCACAATGGATTTATCAAATGAGCAGTCCCAGGAAGAATGGTAGAACAGGCCTGTTGTTTTTAAAGAGGATACAACCTAAAAGGGGAAGGAGAATAAATTCTAAAATGTTTTTAAGGCAGACAATAAAACACAATACATACATACACTCACACAAAACATGTATAAAAGGTGTGGGAATGTGGGGTTTCCTGGAATATTGGGTTGATTATTGGTTAAAGCAGCCCAGAAGAAATTTGGTAGAAGTGAGTTTCAAATGGAATTTGGAAGGAAAGAATTCATGACATTTGCAAGTTAGATTAGATCAAGGATTTATAAACTATAGTCCAAATCTGGTTTGCTGGCTGTTTTTGTAAATAAAGTTTGATTGGAGCACAGTCATTTCATTTGCTTTTGTATTGCTGAAGGCTGCTTTCATGCCACAATGGCAGAATTGAGTAGTTGCAACAGAGTTGGTATAGCCTGTCAACCTAAAATAATTTACAATCTGGCCTTTTAAAAAATGGTTTGCTACTCTGCCTTAGAAGAGAAAGAAACTAGAGGCAGAGACACAAACCAGCGAAAAGTTCTTATATCTGTAAAATGGGACATGGATATTCATGTATTTGTCTTCCTTATGTTATTTCTGGCACAAGTGTAGATACAAATTAAAATTAATATATAAGATCATAATCACATAATTGTTTGAGCCTTGATTCCTACTTGACAGGTAGGAATGATATCACCTACAAACAGATCTTTGAGAGGATTATATGAGGAAAGCCCCTTTCCCATGAAATGTGGCAGGGTTATTACTCTGGAGTTGGCTTCCCACTATCACTGAGTTGTGAATCTCGAGCTACCATTTTGTTGAATGAGGATTTACTTTCATAAATATTTCTGGCTTTTACAAATATTTTAGCACCTTCTTCTGATTGGGAAACTAGATTATTTTCTTCTGGACTCTTCAAATTATCCCAAGTGTAAACTGCAGTTTTAATCGATGCACGAAATATACATGTGAAAGAGAATATAGGACATTTGACATTACATAAAATATGTCCTAAACCAACTTAGGATTTGTTGGGAATGGAAATATCATACTTTGATCTTATTTTTTTTTCAAAATTTAAAGATAGAAACCTTTAAGAGAACTACATTATCCACAAAAAATATTCTAAGTACTGCCATGTTATACAGTCTAGCTGTGAAACTAGTTCTACCTCATGTATAACGCACCAAATACCAAGCTTCAGAATTTAAAGTAATTTTAAGAATTATGGGTGGAGGTGAACACATTTCTCTTTAAAGGTACTACTAAATTGAAGCTCATGCAAATATGCTGTAGACATTTACATTCTTACATTCTAATCCCCCAACCCCTGTCTAGGATTTCAAATATGCTTCATGTTTCCAAGTACTTTTACATTGTTGGCTTTGTCCCAAAATCTTGTTTGGGAGACAGTGTGAAAGTAGTTATTACCTATCTTTTTCTGATATAAAGGCTAAAGCTTAGCAGGTTAAGGGACTATTTTAGATAGACATCAGGATTGCCATTAATGCCTGGGTCTTTGGTAATCATTCTGATGTTCTTGGAAAGACAGATTTCACATTGCATAGAAACTTTTCTGAGCAAGAGAGAGAGAGTGAGAGGGAGAGAGACAGAGAGGGGGAAGTTATAGGAATCACATTTACTCTCTGTTATGCTAATGGTTATTGTTCAGTATCCTTTGCAAGGAAAGTTCATGGATTATGTTTCTTTTCTGCAGTCACAGCAGATGTAGGACTCAATGCTTATGTTGAGAAGGACATTACATGTTCCTCAATTCATGGAAACTTCAAGTCTAGAAAACAGAGGAGTCTGGTTAATATCTCTAGAGACCCACAGGGAGTGTCACGCTCCATAAAATTGTTTGTGCATTTATATACAGAACGTGATCATCACCTCTTGGAAAGGGGACACAGGTTAAGCACCTTCCATATGCAGCAGGGAAAAACCCTTCGGCAAGGAGGTCTACCCATTGGCATGCACAAATTATACTAGCTTTAGTTTCACTATGTTGAAAGGAATATTCACCATGCTTAATAAGAGGTATTGGGTTAATGCCATGCTGGGCTTTTTCAGCAGGCGAAGGAATGTTCAGATGCTTGGGAAAACAAGGCACCTGGAGGGTGCAGTAAAGGTCACTTACTCATATTGAAACACCAATTATTTTTATGGCTGCAAATAGAGTCCACAGTATGCCTATGGGATGTGTGTGTGTGTGTGTGTGTGTATGTGTGTGAAATGAATACACACATACATTTTATGTACTTTTACTGCCACTCAGGTTTAATTTAAAAAGTGAAAAAGCAACACAATCTTGCTGCAGATGACCAGTTGATCTAGTTTTTGCAAGTCTTTTCCTCCCTTGCAGGGAGGAAGTCTTGAGAATATGGTTGTATCTGGCTGTATCCTCAGAACCCCTGATTTGTTTGCCAATTTGATTTTTCTTTCCATTAATTTTTTATACAATTACTCTGAATAGGCAACAAATATGGACTAAATGACAAGCCATGGATTTCATGTTCAAAGTATTCTCATTTTAAAGATTCAGGGAATATGGGAGATCCTCTTGTCTCAGTGAGAATACATTTTTGAAAGCATCTGTTAAGGGATTATGGTCAAATTCCAAAACCAACTTAAAGATATATATATTTCCGTTCAGAAAAACTCATTTCTTTGACCAGCCTACATGATGCTTATCATTTCCATACAGAGCATTATCATTTTTTAAGTTGTAGCATTTTTTTTTAGAATGCCTAACAGTACACAGCTTCTATAAAGTCAAGACATTAATAGTTGTGTGTTTGTGGACATTACTGAGTAAACTAGTGTATCTAAATGGTTTGTCCACTAAAGGAAATTGCACATGGCAGGTAAATTTTGATTGATAGTAGGGAGGATTCACTTACTTGACCATTCATTTTTCTCAAGCATTCCTTTTTTCTTTATTAAACATGGTTTATTAACTTTCCACTGTGCAGGTTGAATGTCCATAGGAAATGCTAATTGTTAATCTTAAGTCTGATGAAGACAATGGCACCACATGAGACATCCCGGTGCACAAAGCATAGAAGGAGGAAGTTAGAGGAAGGAATGTTGAGATTCATGAAGAGAACAATCATATTAATCATAAAGTCAAAGGCGAGTCCCACTTCAGCCTTGATCCTGACCACTGCCTGCATCACTGGGATAGCCAAAGTGGCAGAGGAGACTGTTGGGTGTCGTGAAATAGTTTTCATGGTAGAGAAGCACCCAATGCAGCACGGATGCCTGCCCGAGAACACACGTCAGGGCTTCTTGCCTGACGACTGCCTGCAATAGTCCTTTAATACCCCTTTAGTGTTCTAGGTTACAGATCCTGGGCCAGGATCTTAATGTTAAAACTAATAAGATGATTATTAAAGAAAAAAGAAAAAGACCATTAAAGGAAATACAGAGGTCCTGCAGACAACATTCTTCTGAGTCAAAGCCACGATTCTTACAATGGCCTACAAGATTCTCACCGACTTGACTTACATGGCCCAACCTCTCTAGCCCCGCCCCCCCACCAATGCCTCTCTGAACTCAGCTCTCTCTCCACCTACTACAGGGTAAGCTCTAAGAAGACAGGAGACAGGGGTGTCTGCAATATCTAAAACAGTGCCTGGCAAACAGTAGGCACTCAGTATATATTTCTTTAAAGCAATGCATGAAGAGTTGATGGGTTTAACTGCTTTAATTCATAACCTCTCAGAGCCTCGGATCTCTCATTTATACTGATAAGAACCACACTGCCTATCTTTCAGAGAAGCTGAGAGAATTAAAAAAGGATAGTATACATAAAGGATCTGGCAGAGTGTCCCACACAGTTGGTATTCAATATATATTTTTTTGTTTCCTGTCCTCTTTTATTCTTCTAGATGCAATAGTAGTCGTTAATATTTGTTGTATTGTTGCCATATGCCAGGCTCAATGCTGAGCACTTTACAAGCATTGTCTCATTGCATTTTCTCAACCCTGTGAGCTAGGACCTTGTATTACTCCCATTTTATAGATGAAGATTAGAAAAGTTAACTTATTTTTCTAAGATCACAGAGTGAGTAAGCAGTCAAACCAGGATGCAAATTAGATTTACCTGACACCATAAACCCACACTTTTCCATGACACTACACTGCAAGTTGGGTAAGGAATACTTAATTGCACTCTTGAGCTTGAATCACCTGCAGATAGATGACTAATATATTGTCCAGTCTCCAATACTGGGGTATAAGCGTGTTGCTTACCAGTGGACAGCATAGTTCATTTACATGTGTTTTTGTTTGTTTAATCTCAGGAAAATTTAAATAGCTCAGCTAACTTGACAAGTTTGCCTGGACCATCCTTGTAAAACTCCTTCCCTGACTCTAAAGCACTGATTTGAAGGTCTTCATATGCATAAAATAGATTTGTTATCTTCCACTGATTAATTACTTGCAAGGAGCTATAATATAAAATTATATTTACACATATTATATTGCATATAGCATATTTTTTAATTCTCAAACCAACCCTATTACATAGGCATTATTATCCCCATTTCACCATCAAGGTCATGAAGAAATGAGAACATTTGACTGAAGTCACACAGCTAGTAAGTGGCAAAGCCCTTAATAAATTATGGAATCTGAATTTCAGCAATTGATTTTCATAGGAGTTAACATAACTCAAGAACTTAATTCAGTCTAACTCAAAAGTCTGTGCTCTTGACCATTATATTAAACTATAAAGTGCTATATAAATGTGAGGATTTATTATGCCTCTTCTAATACCATTATTCCACATGGAAATTTCTTCCCTGGAATGCCTTCATAAGAAATTTAAGTTCCCATTTAGAGAAACCCTCTTTGCAATCAATTACTCAAAGAAATACATTGGCAATTGCTCTCACCAGTATCCAAAAACAAAGGCCAAAAATGACTTTGACATGACAACCCAAATACACATCAAGTGTCTATCTGACCACTTTGGCTGAATGGAGAGGCCCTTAGCCATGAAGTAGCAGGCAGTTCAGACAAAGCATTTAAATGGGCTGTCTAAAACCCAAAGCTGTCAATCTTCCTAAAGTGATGTGCCAAGCTTCTGACATCTTCCTGGGCAGAGGGGAAGGTTCCATGCTTTTTCCTCATTGTTAATGTTCTCAGTTGCCAAGGATGCATGCCTGCCAGCCGCCAGATCAACTTCTGGTTGAGATTCGAGGTGGAGACCACTTCTGTGGAGTAAATTAGGCATCTGGAGAAACAGCATTAATTTTGTTAAGCTGCTCAAAAATAAGTTAGGGGCAATTCAGCATCCCATACACTGCTTATGTGATCAGTCAGCTGCATCTTATAGCCGATGTTATCGTTTTCTTAAAAAAATTTCCTGACATAGTTGGAAGCCTTCTTGCTTCTCCTCCATGATAATTTGTTATGTTACAGTCTCCAAATGAATTACTCAATCCCATGTTCTCTGAGTTTAGAAAAACTTCAATGCCTTGTTGAGCTTAGTATGACTCCTAACCTCATCCATCAATATCTGTTTCAGTCTTGTCATGTCACATGTCACCTTTATGGGATGTGTTTGCTTGCATAGACACTAGTCCACCACACACACACACACACACACAGGCTTCTACATTGTCTCACAGCCCCATCACAGCACACTATTTCTTCTTCAGGGTATACAAACAGCAAGATCAAAGACATGATAAAGTGACATAAAATTGTAGGCCACCAGGTTCATGATAGCATCCAAAAGTTTGGCAGGAGGGCATCATTAATATTTGAGAAGATTCCCAGCTTTTTGGCAGGAATTCTGCCCACAGCTTTCCTATTACCATGCTTTATGGCTGGAGGGAAGCTTGTTTCTCAATTGTCAGTACCTTGTCTGACTGAAATCTTATTCTCCCAGACAAATTACAAAGGGATTTGTACAACTTTACCCAGACTCCAACTTAGCCACAAGATTAATATGAAAAAAGGGTCCTTCCTCAAGTCTTCTTTGAGTTCTTCTGAGACTTTTCTTCATTATGTCTTCCAAATGCTCTGCTTTGCTAATGGAACATTAAACAGTATTCTTACCAGGAGTTGTGGGATGGAAGTTCCAACTAAATCTTCTCAGAAGAAAGATCTGGACTGTGACATTGCATTAGGGAATGAGAGGCAACTACCTCCCGTGACACATCCTTCTTAATCTCTGCTTGCTATGCGTTGAGATACAATTAATGTAACTTGAGCTGAGAAGAACTGTATCTTAACTTAGTAAACAAAACCTTCACAACATCTCTTCAGTTTTATGATTTGTGCCTTCTGGGCAAAAGCCCCAAACATCAATAGGGAAATTTTCTGAGTATATTATATTGTTTGGAAGTACTTTAAATCTTTGTCTGAGGCCCTACATGGTCCTATTTGGGATGGCTTGTGGTTTAAGAATGTTCTTGACTTATTGTTGCATGAAAGGTGTCTCAGACTTCTCCCATCAGAGAGGACATTTTCCTACTTTACGTGACCCTTTACCATAAATATGTTTTTAGTGAAAACCTATGGGCTGATACTCCAGTTATTCTAAATTTGTAACATGTTGGTAGAAAACACTTCTCCCTTGTGATATTTATGGTTTAATTTGAAAATTAGACACAAAAGTATATTCTACATTAACATTACATAAACACTTACCAAAAAATCTTTTGAGATACCATCATAACAAGTACCCATCATTCTATGATTAAAAGCTTTAACACATACATATCATGTTTTAAAATTAAGATGTTACATATAATAGCTCATTGAATTTTCCAGTTAACTTTGAGTATAGGTAAAACATTTGTTAATCATATAAAACACATAAAAATCCTGAGGAATATAGGGCTTATAATAATGATCATATTATGTTTCTACCAATGTCTTATCATTAATAAGATTGTTATGATAATAAAACTTTTTTTCACATGAGTAAACAAGATGCATAATGGTAATAGTAAGGAAGCCAAGATGTCTTTAACAGTCATCATGCCAATCTAAGACTTTTTTTCTAGATTGTTGTCATCCATTCAACTATAAACACCTCAGGACCAGGACTAGTTAGGCTCTCTCTCAAAGCACAACATTTAAGGAAGTTCCCAGAATGCAGTAATCAAGATAAATAACATTTTTCAAATTTTTATTTTACTGAATTATAGTTGATTTACAATGTTATGTTAGTTTATGGTGTACAGCAAAGTGATTCAGTTGCACATATATATAACAGTTTGCATCTGCTAATCCCAAACCCCCAATCCATCCATCCTCCCAACCCTCGTAGATAAATAACATTTTAAGATGAAATTTTAAAAAATCAAAATTATGGTACAGCCATTATCGGAAACAGTATAGAGATTCCTCAAAAAATTAAAAATAGAACTGTGATCCAGCAATCCCACTTCTGAGTATATACCCAAGGAAAATGAAAAGAGATGTCTGCATTCTCATGTCCATCACAGCATATACACAATATCCAAGCTATGGAAACAATCTAAGTGTCTGTCAACAGCTGAATGGATAAAGAAACTGTTACACACACACACACACAAAATGGAATATTATTCAGCCATGGGACACAAAGAAATCCTGTCATTTGCAACAACATGGATGGATCATAAGGGCATTATACTAAGTCAAATAATTCAGACAAAGAAAAACAAATAATGCATGATATCACTTACATGTAGAATCAAAAAAAGCTAAACTCATAGACACAGAGACAAGAATGGTAGTTACCATGGGCTGCGAAATGGGGGAAATGGAGAGATGTTGGTCAAAGAGTACAACTTTCAGTTTTATGATGAGTCAGTTCTGTGGATCTAAGGTAAAACATGGTGATTATAGTTAATAAAACTGTAGTATATTCTTGAAAGATGGTAAGAGAGTAGATCTTGAATGTTCTCAGCACAAAAAAGAAATGGTAGTGTGCTACCTGATGGAAGTATTAGCTAATGCTATGGAGATAATCATTTTGCAACATATATCAAATCAACATGTTGTACACTTTGAACTTACACAATATATGAGTCAATTACATCTCAATAAAGCTGGAAAATGTATTTACGGAGCAAAAATTATAACAATTAATGAAAAATACATAAGGAACAAAATATCAAAATTTTAAATCAAGACAGGGTTAGTATTACAGATTTTTCCTTGACTCCTGCATTTTTTAATAGGTCAATGGCAATTTTTGACCTATATTATTTGCATAATAATATTTTTGGCCTTGATGTTGCACTAATTTTTAAATGTTAACTCACTTTAATATGTGGTTGTCTCTTTCTACCTGGATGGTAAGCTACTAGAATTCAGGAACTCTGAGTGCATTTATCCACTGCAAAAGATTATTGACCATTGAGGACTATCTAGCTCTATTTAAAACCACATTTGGACAAGGAAAAGAACATGTCTCTTTTTAAGAGGCTATTGATTGAAATGAAAAAGGTAGAGGTAGCAAGGTATAGGGAAAAGAGCAGTGGTTTGATTATTAGTTCTACCTGTATAATCAGGCAAGTTACCTAACTTCTCTGGGCCTCCATTTCCTCACCTTTATAATATGAGCATTTGAATATTTACCTTGCTGGGGACTCTGAGGATTAAACGAAATAACCAATGTGAAATGCTCAACCCATTGCAGACACTGAGATTTTTTTTTCTTATTATTTAGTATCCTCTCCAGCCCATCTCGGGTTAATTTAAACTTTCATCTCCAAGGTGCCAACCAACAGGTGATCATTCTTGTCTACAGAGCATCTTTGCAATGTGTGAACTCAAGTGCTAGCTCTGCCTTCCCACTTTTCTTGACCCTGGGCTACATTCCTTCCCTAGTTATATAACCTGGGGCATACACCAGATGGCAGTGTCCCATTGAGGACAGGATACTTCTGGCCTTTCAGCTCGCTGACCAAGTGACCAGTTGCTTTACCATATCTCTGTGCATGTTACAGGTCAATAGCATTAGCCTCGGGGTCTGGTTGATGTTCAATGTAAAAATAAACGTTGGAAAATCTCTGTACACATTCTATTCCCTTTCAACTGCAAAGTGTTTTCTTTCCAAGGTCAGTTGGAAGAGGCACATATGTGATGTTGGAGTAAACATACACTTCAAATAGATTTTTGTCAATATTTACATTTCCTTGCACTTTAATCAGTACATAACAATCCCTTACAGTATATCTGACCCACACCTCTTCCAGGGACCAGGGCTACAGATGTGAGTGATGCAAGTCTGCTACCTTCAAGGAGCCCACGGTTTAGTAGAAGAGACAGAGTTTTATGCAACTAATAATATTACAGTGTGATCATTGTTATGCTATTTAACCCAGATGGCTTCACAGTTTTTTTTATGTTGTGGAATAGATTTTTTATCTATTCCAAAAGATAAAAATCTGTCTTGGAACTAATCATTCCACGGGTTGTACTAAGTTCACTTGCCTTCAGCTAAGAGCTCTCAAATCTCATGGATGCCTGGTGTTCTCCATTTAAAAATACAATGAAGGTTTCTATATTATTCATAATGTAAATGACTTAAGAGGCTTTCATCATAGCCAACTTTCAATACTAAGAAAGAGTGTACCCAAATAGTTTCTGGTACCTCTATTAATTTATCCTACAAACACTCGCTACAGGGTTCCAGGTACTGCACGTGGGGAAATATAAACATGAATGAACTATAGTTCTTGGCCCTGAAGGCTATGAGTCTAATAAAGGGTTAAAAGTTGGTTAAGATCTGAGGTTCTGCCAAACTGGTGTGGAGTATGCTCTGAGTATATGAGTGTGTGTTGGTGTTTATATACACATGCAATTTTCAGTTGTTTTGGTACTTTCAGTGAGATTCATGAACTCACAGCTGAGTCACATACATGAGGGGTATGTGTGTGTGTTTGTATGTGTATGTGTGTGTTGTCTCTTGATGTGTGATTGTGGCTGCTGAGATTAAACACCACCTCTCTGTGTAGTACTCAAGATACACGTACCTTCTAGAATTGCCAAACTGGCAAAATGATAACTGGAGTCAGTTTCTTCTGGTCACATTTCATTCCCTTTTTCCCCCTATCCACTCCCTTCCTATCTCTGTCCTGAGCCACCCTGCCTCTGACCAGCAGCAGGCATACACCCTCTTGTGACCTCTAAGGACTCACAGGAATCTGATTTTCCTACAGACCCGCCAGCTGGGGACTTGGGAATCTGATCCACTCTTGGATCCTTCACAGGATCGGCAGTGGTATTTCAGAATAGGCGCCACACAGATCCCTGCCTCACTTGTGCCCCAACGTGCACAAGGACTCCACTTAACAAGGTTTTAAAGACCAGCTCCAGCCCTTGAGGAGGCTTGCTGTTCCCAGGAATTTTGCTGCCAGCACCAATGGAAGCTAAGCAAGGAGGCAGCTCACTGGGTTGCTTGGCCAAGTAGAGCCCAAAGGTGCCTGTAAGAGCTGTGCATGGCCAAAGTTCAAGTTCAGCTGGATCATTATCTGAGATTTAGATGAAAAGGGTTAGTGTTGATATCATGCTATCCCCTCTGTACAAGAGGGAAACAATAAAATAGTCTCTGATTTCCTGAATTATCTGTGACTTATTGGAACTGCCATCTGCTTCTTATGGCTGTTGGTGATGCTTTGGGAGGCATCATAGTGACTATCTGTCCCTTCCTATGATTCAGATCCTATGATCTGAGACTGAGCCTGGGAATTTGCTTTTTTTAAGAAAAATACATCATGATTTTCTTATGCAGCCCAACCATATGGAAACCATTGTTTAAAGTTTCATCCTAACATAATACACTGTGATTCTATTATTTCCAGGACACAAAAAGGTAAGGGTATGATACAAGGTGAGATATGAAGAGGGGAACAAGGTTAAGATTAGAACTTGAGTCTCCTGATACCTAGTCAGCTGCCTTCTCTTGCTCTGCCCGCTCTGCACAGAACAAGAGCCCAGCACGTGGTTCCAATGAGAGATGACAATTGGGCTTGGCATGAAAAAGGCAGATGGGTGCTTACAAAGTTTCCACGGGGTTCCAAAATTTTTTTAAGTCGTTGTTTAGAGCTGAAAAAAGAGAACCAAAGGAAAGGGGAGTCTGACCTCTAGAAATGAGACAACACAGTACAAATTTCTAAAAAGGAAGGTAGATATTAAAGAATAAATAAGGGGGTAGGCCCTTAGTTGAATCAGGTTATGAGTGTTGTGAAGAGAAGCTATGTTCAGTCTGTAAAACAAGTCACAGGACCTGAGCCATTGACCAAACAGAGCAGGTTCTGGGGAAGGATGATGGCCCCAAGGAGGGAAGGGGGAGCCATATAGGTGGGTAGGTGTCCTAAAGGCATCAGTGAACTCTAGTATGACCCACCCAGGTCACCCACTCCTCTCACCTTGAAAAGTATATCTCCGGGTCACTTTAGAGATGACATAAGGCCAAAGAGAGTAATCATAACAACTATGGGTTATCATGCTTGTGTGCTGTGCCAGGCACAGGTCTCTTGCTAGCATGTTCCTTTGCAGAAGGAGAAATGATTTACTGTGAAGATAGTGAAGTTCACACTCGGGGGCCCTCACTTGCCCAGGCTCCATCAATGGTCCTGGGAGGGGCCCTAGAAACGTGTTCACATAGTCACATGTTTTCTAAAAATTATAAAGTAGAATATTTTTCTTTTCTTATTCACACAGAATTAAGCTCTGAATCCCACAGAATGTGTGTCCACCTTGGTAAGGTAGGTCTTGATGGTTATTCTGATATTGATGCTGCTCCTAACCAGCTGTGCCATCTTAGACAAATGGCTTTCTCACTGAGCCTCACTCTTCTCATCTGTAAACTGAACCTATCTGCCCCATCCAAATTTATAGAGGAACTCAGAGTATTAAATTACACCATAGTGATGGGGAATTCTGAGACATGAGCATAAATCACTGTTTTACTTAAGGACTCTGGAAATTGTCCAAATATATGGAAAGAAATACTTAGTCTCAAATATAAAATAACATTCTCTACTGGAATTGTTGATGTACTTGTAAAGCCCCACTCAGCTGTACACTTGGATGGGCCTGGGTCTAGCTCTGGAATGGAACACTTATTGACAAAAAGGTCTTTAATACTCATTTACCTAAAAGCAACCAGATCCCAGCATCACCCCACAAATAGTAAGCTTCCCCACTTCAAAGATTGCTTTACCAACCTCCCTGGGGACCAGAGGCAGGCCACACAGAGAAAAATTAGAAATTAAATAGTGTGTTCCATGTGCATTGCACAAATTGCTTATGGCCCAGGACCAAGAAGGAAGTCACTGCCCATAAAGCCACTCTCAGGTCATCAAAGCCCTTTTCACATGTGTAGTGAGGTTAAAGCAGATATCCCAGCCTTGTTCAGCAGAGGGAATATCATTTGGCCTTCTTCAATGCTGTGCTTTGAAGATACAGAAACACTTTAAAGGAAATGTCTTCTCTCAGTGTGAACCTGCTCAGTGTACAGCTGTTTCAATCTGCCCACGTCCCCAAGGATTCCTTTCTCCTGCCTGTAGAATGTTCACCCTTGAAGGAAAGGATTCTTTGTATAACTGATGAACTCTCCTCTTCCCTTGGCTTCTACCTTCTCTTTCAGAACGGCCTGCAGGTCACCCCCAATAGAACGCCAAGCACATCTGTGCTGAGAGAAAGGAGTGAGGAGGACACAAAGAAATTGGTGGTAAATAAGAAAGAAATAAAGTATAAAACAGAAGATGTACTGAATTCCTATAATGCTGCAATACTTTATGCACATCATCTCATTTAATCCCTACTAGCAGAGTGAGAGGAAGATATTATAATAGTGGTATTGCAGAAGAGAAATTGGAGTCTCAGGTATGGGAAGTAACTTTCTGAAGGTCAACAATGAATGAGATAAAAAGCCAATGTTAGACCCTGGTCTTTGGAATTCAAAACCCGTGCACTATTTCCTCTACTCTGCCTCCTCTTTTAAAAGAAAGAAAGAAAGGAAAAAAATATGGTATTTTCTTGCCCTCAGAATTACAAATTGGATTCTACCAAGTGGAATGCAATGCCATCGGGTTGCGTGGTCACTTCTTTGTTTTTATTTATTTATTTATTTATTTATTTATTTATTTATTTATTTATTTTTTTTGCGGTATGTGGGCCTCTCACTGTTGTGGCCTCTCCCATTGAGGAGCACAGGCTCCGGACGCGCAGGCCCAGCGGCCATGGCTCACGGGCCCAGCCGCTCCGCGGCATGTGGGATCCTCCCAGACCGGGGCACGAACCCGTATCCCCTGCATCGGCAGGCGGACTCCCAACCACTGCGCCACCAGGGAAGCCCCCACTTCTTTGTTTTTAATTCCACATAATCACGGTGGCTGTAACTTTTAATCCCCTGAATGGCCACAGCATACATTGATGGTTCCACACCAATCTCTAGAGCCCGGACACCTTCTAACGCAAGCCAGTGTGACTCCCAGGCTTTGAAAAGTGCCTTGACTCCCTTTGATGGGGACTGTTGGTCAGGTTCACTATCAAGAAGTCCGTGCCCAGATGAGGATGCTCTCAGCTGCAACAGAACAGCCGTGTTGCCACTTCAGCCTCCACACACAGCTTTCTTTGTGTGGTTCCATGGCTCCCTTGTAAGTAATGAAATGGCCATGTGTGTGGTACTGTGGAGGGTTCTAGACAGTAGGCAGGCAGGCCAGCTGCACTGGAATGTTTGGAGTAGTTGGGGTTTATGAGTAATGCTCTCAAAGAGTGTGGTTATTTTCTCTGAAGTGGGCCATAGTGAGTTCATCCTGGTTTAAGGGGCAGTGCCAGAGCCCCCTTCTCCCTTTGACTTGTGTGTTTTTGGGGAATGCTAAATGAATATTTCATGGTTACCTATACAGAATTGGATTTTTTCCCTCTGCTTTTATTCACCCATCCATTCTTGTTATATATATTTATTGAGCAACTACTATAATCCTTGTACTATGCTAGGAACATGGGAAACAAAGACGAATAAAGCATAATCTGTGCTCTCAGTAACTTACAGTTCAGATAGGGAAGTATGCACCTAAATGAAGGTGAGTGGTATTCTGTGTATTACAACAGAAGTATATTTAGGGCTTAAAGGAAAATGTGGTCAATAGAATCTGAGAAGGTGAAAGAGAGGAGTATTCAGAAAAAAACTTTATAGAAGAGGCTTTCCTTGCAAGACAGCATTTTTAGCAGGAAGGATACAGGCTGTTGAATTAGAGCAACAGGAAATTAAATCCTAGTTCTGCTAATCCTGAGGTATGTAATCATGATCTTTATTTTACCTTTCTGAGCCTCATCTGTAAAGTGAGGATCACACTACAGGCACCCACCTCAGAGAGTTCTGAACATTGAATGAGATTCATGTTAGATGATTCAAAGTGAGATTTTAATAGTTGGATATAATATAGTAATTTTCCAAGGAGAGAGTGTCTCTGGGTCAGATAGGTGATTTTCCCAGTCATGCTGTCTGGACTTTGGTATGTGAATGCTTCCTTTTACCAATCTAAGATGTGCCAAGAGTAGAGAATCTTGACCTTAAAGATTAGAAATGTGATCTTACAAAAGAAAGACCTTAGCAACACCCAGTCACACATGGTGGAAGGCAATGCCCATTGTCCTCTGGAGCAATGATGATGTAGTTTACAACACAAAAGAGTATGTTAGCCTTTACACCATGCTGTCCTCTGGAACCATGGGAGTGTCAGATATTCATATTTGTATATGGAAGCCTGACAAAAGGCAAGTAGACATGACTTATTCTGCAATCTTTGTCTTTTCAGCTTAGTCAATTTTCTGCTATATTTGGGAAGCAGAGGCAGCTTAATAGACATAAACTATTCATCAAATATAACAGTGATTATTATTACTGCATCAGTAGTGGTGCTATAGTGCAAGCAAAAAATGCTGGCTCTGGCTTATTAAGAAAAAGAGTTTATTAAAAACTGTTGAGTTGCCCACAGAATCACTGAGCAGGCTGAGGAATCAGACTAAATGTTAATCTTTTAGGAAATTCTCTAATGAGAAAAACAAGGACATGCTGGTGCCACCATGGAACATTAGGTGCCATTGTCCTCTTGGAACTTGCCATTTCTAAGGAACTTGAATTTACCACAAGTACCTCCAGCACCAAGGCCTTTTCTTTGCCAGGAATTCAACAGATAGCCATTGCTACTGCCACCACCACTAGAGAGGAAAGGAATTCTCCAACCCCTCCTTTCTGCGTCACTAGGTCGTTAAGTACTTCCATTGGTAGAGCCATGCACTAGCTATCAGAGAAATTGGGTGAGTTTGACCTTTTATTTTGAGAAAGTAGAATCTATAATACAAGGAATTTCCAAGCTTAGAAAAAAATATGGAGAAGATGCCATTGGACTACAAACAGGACAAATACCCACTCTAATAGTTATTGTCACCATCATTATTGCCTCTCGTAATTCCATATAGGTATTTATTGATGCATTAACAAGTGTGAGGCATTGTGTGGAAGAATAATTAGAAATAAAGCCTAGGACACTTGCCCTCAGCTTTCACTTGGAAATAATAAGGCATATACCCCAATATAGAAAATCTAATTCTGTTAAAGGAAGAGTTTGATGTATGTGTGAGTGTTAGAAAGGGCTTCATTTTGCCATTTAGGAAAAAAATGGAGTCTTAAACGACTTGTAGGATTTGATTAGGAATCCTTTCTTCATCCAGTAAGTTAGAACAGTGGTTCTCAAACTTTCACATGCATCAGAATTACCTGGAGAACTTGTTAAAACAGAGTGTAGAACTTGCCCCCAGGATTAATGAGGAGGAGGGGCAGAAATTAGCATTTGTACCAAGTTCCCAATAGTAGTCTGAGGACTACATTTTGCATACCACGGAGTTAGAGAAACCTTCAGGACTGGGGGCAAGGAAGAAAGAATAAGCCCGTGGGATTCAGTGGTAAAGATGGTAGCTACTTATGGAAGAGAATTTGTATAAGGGAAACATCAGGAACAATGTTGAAAAAGTAAATTTAAACCAAGCACTCAGGGGTGGATTATACTAGAATTCCCTCCTGTGGGTGCATGGATTTAATGTTATAGGCAGAAAAAAATGCTAGAAGACCTTTGGGCAGTTTACCCCAAAAACTTGTAATAAAGACACTATTGTCCTGGATATTCTGCTAAGTGATGGGAATAACAGAAATAAATTTGATTTTTTTTTCAATAAGGTAAATCATTCAGTTATTCTCAAGAGAAGGAAACACCAGTCCTATCATGGTCTTGTATGGTGACATCCCAAAGGGGAATGAAGGACCAAAGTAAATGACATTTGAGGGAAAATCCATAAGATATCTAAATAGAGACCACTTTCGTTATTATTAGTTTTCTGTGTGAGCTTGGGCATACTGTGTAACCTCTCTGATTTTTCAATTTCGTTAGCTAAAAAATGATCTTTAAGGATCTGCCTCTGTGTGATGGTACATAAGTCTATGATTAGATGGAAGGCTAAAAAAGAGAGACAACTCAAAGGTGATATCGACATGAAAAGACTGGAGAACTGGGGAAATCATGAATCTAGTGACAAAAATAGAAATAACGTCAACAGTTTTCATCTCAAACTCGAAAATACTATGACCTTGCCTCAAAGTGGAACAACAATAACAAAAAACTAGTGCATCAGGACGTCTTTGTTTAAAAAGTTACATTCAATTTTGGAGGTTAAGAATAGATAACGTATTCGGAGGCAACAGATATGCATATAGATGAATCCTAATTTAATGCAAACCTATTAGTTTATTTATGTTATTAATATGATACCCTAGAGGATATAAACCAATTAAAAACCCATTTCAATTATTAATTGAGTCCCATAATTGAAGTGACATAATAAATTAATTAAAATGTCCTCAGCTTTATTCACTAAGGAAAACACCTAAGTCAGGGAATGGATTGGACAAACAGATTGGTATTAAAATCTTCAACTGGATCCTATCCTACTTCACATAGAAGTAGTAGCCAAATCCACAGTGGGGAGGTGTTTGAATGAGAAGACCAGGAGAAGAGCGATACAAAGATGGATATCCCACTTTGTTCTGTGGATGTCGTTTCACAGACATGCCAATTAAACATTTCAGGCCTCAGTTTACTTAAATATAATATGAGATCATTGAATAGAATAATTTAAAATGTTCCTCTCTTGCTCTGGCCATTATAACTCATGATAAATACATGGGCCAAAAATGTCAATCCTAAAACGCTCAGTGATGATGAATCATTAATCGAGCATTTACTGAGCACTCTAAGACTAATCTGTGCTCACAGATAAAGGCTCTGAAGATAAAAAGACAGTTCTTGCTCTCAAACAGCTCACGATCTCAAGGTGTCAGAAATAGATGTTAAATCGGTGAGAGTGGGGATGAATGAAAGTATGCACTTGGTGTCCAACTAACCTGGCCTCAAGTCACAGCTCTGCATGTGGATGGCCCTTGGTTCTCTGTTTCTTCAAGTAAAAGTGGGAATAATAACATCTCAGAGTGTGAGTATGTTAATTAAGTAAGATAGATGTAAAGATTATACAGCATACCTGGTAGATGGTAGGCACTCAATACAGGGGTTTACTTTCCCATATCTTTTCTAAATAAATAAAGATGTCTTGGCCCTCCACGGAGGTCTTTGGACAACATCACATAGGTGAAGGAAAGTGTTCTTTCCTGTTGCTTTGTGCAGAAGTATTTACAAGTATTTAGGAGGGTATGAAACAACAGATGGTTTTAATGCTCAGTGTTCAGTAGATTAAAATGAGCTCTGGTAGAAGAGGAAAATAATTTTTTTTACTGTATAATTGAGAAATATAACCATGCATATCAAAGAGAGTATATAGTAATTTTAGAACACATTAATAAAAATAAATAAAATAAACACCCCATACCTAGCACCAAGGTTAAGAATTACCTGGAAAACGCCTACATGTCCTTCTACTAACATTTTATTTCACCACCATCAGAGGTACCTGAATTTTTTGTGCTAAGAATGCCATTACTTTGTCTTAACATTTTTATCACATGTGTATTTACACCTAAAATATGCATTGTTTGGTTTTATCTGGTTTTAAACATTATGTAAGTGGAAAAATATTCTATATTCTATGATGACTTGCTTCTTTCACACAACATAGGATTTTGAGATTGATCTATACTGTATTAATTCATCTTCACTTTTGTATTCCATTGAATGAATAGTCCACTATTTATTTACGTGTTTCACTATAGATAATATTTTCTATTAAGTGCAATGCTGCTACAGATGTTCTTTTATATCTCTTCTGGTAACCATAGAGAAAAGTTTCTCAAGGCTATATATCCTGGAAAGCTGATTTGCTAGACCATCAGATATTCTCAAGCTTACTAAACATGCCAAAATTGTTTTCCAAAGTCATTGTTTCAGTTTGGACCCCCACTTGCAGTGAATACTTCACTTGCTTAAAAATATTTTATATTTTCAGATGTTGTAGTGTTAGAAAAGTGATGGTTTTATTTAGCTGTTCTATGATTTCTAATAAAGTTGAGAATATTTTCATATAATTTTGGGTCCATTTGTGTTTTCACTATTCTGAAATCTTTGTTTGGTTGTTTCATTCATTTTTATATTGGATTGTTTGTCTTTTTCTTCTTGATTTAAAAAATAGGCTATCAATTTATTATACTAACCCTTGTCTGGTTTTACATATTGCAAATAGCATTTTTAAGTCTGTACTTTCTCTTTTCAATCTTTATATGGCATCTTTTGAGAAACAAAACAATTTTAATTTAGCTTTTCTTTTTATGGTTTTATTTTTTTATTAATTTTTGTTGGAGTATAGTTGCTTTACAATGTTGTGTTAGTTTCTGCTGCACAGCAAAGTAAATCAGTTATATGTATACATATATCCACTCTTTTAGATTTCCTTCACGTTTAGGTCACCACAGATCATTAGAGTTTCCTGTGCTAAACAGTACGATCTCATTAGTTATCTATTTTATACATAGTAGTGCATATATGTCAATCCCAATCTCCCAATTCATCCTACCCTCTTCTTCCCCTCCTTGGTAGCCATAAGTTTGTTCCCTACATCTGTGATTCTATTTTTGCTTTGCCAAATCATCTGCATCATTTTTCTAGATTCCACATATAAGTGATATTATACGATATTTGTTTTTCTCTTTCTGACCTACTTCACACTGTATGGCAATCTCTCGTTCCATCCATGTCTATGCAATTGGCACTATTTCATTCCTTTTTATGGCTGAGTAATATTCCATTGTATATATGTGCTACATCTTCTTTATCCATTCCTCTATTGATGGACATTTAGGTTGCTTCCATATTATGGCTATTGTAAATGGTGCTGCAACGAATATCGGGGTGCATGCATCCTTTCAAATTATGGTTTTCTCCAGAATATGCCTAGGAGTGGGATTGCTGTGTCATATGGTAGCTCTATTTTTAGTTTTTTAAGGAACCTCCATACTGTTCTCCATAGTTTGTACCAGTTTATATTGCCACCAACAGTGTAAGAAGGTTCCCTTTTCTTCACATCCTCTCCAGCATTTATTGTTTGTAGATTTTTTTTGATGATGGCCATTCTTACCGGTGTAAGGTTATACCTCATTGTAGTTTTGATTTGCATTTCTCTAATAATTAGTGATGTTGAACATCTTTTCATGTGTTTTTTGGCCATCTGTATGTCTTCTTTGGAGAAATGTCTATTTAGATCTCCTCCCCATTTTTTTCAGATTCAATGCAATCCCTATCAAATTACCAATGGCATTTTTCACAGAATTAGAACAAAAAATTTCACAATTTGTATGGAAACACAAAAGACCCCAAATAGCCAAAGCAATCTTGAGAAAGAAAAACGGAGCTGGAGGAATCAGGCTCCCTGACTTCAGACTATATTACAAAGCTACAGTAATCAAGAGAGTATGGTACTGGCACAAAAACAGAAATATAGATTGATGGAACAGGATAGAAATCCCAGAGATAAACCCAGGCACATATGTTCACCTTATCTTTGATAGAGGAGGTAAGAATATACAATGGAGAAAAGAGAGCCTCTTCAAGAAGTGGTGCTGGGAAAACTGGACAGCTACATGTGAAAGAATGAAACTAGAACACTCCTTAACACCATACACAAAAATAAAGTCTTTTATGGTTTTAGCCTTTTATCTTTTTTCTTTTTAAAGAAGATGTTGGGGGTAGGAGTTTACTAATTTATTAATTTATTAATTTATTTTTGCTGTGTTGGGTCTTTGTTTCTGTGCAAGGGCTTTCTCTAGTTGTGGCAAGCAGGGTCCACTCTTCATCGTGGTGCATGGGCCTCTTACCATCGCGGCCTCTCTTGTTGCAGAGCATGGGCTCCAGATGCACAGGCTCAGTAGTTGTGGCTCACTGGCCTAGTTGCTCCGCGGCATGTGGGATCCTCCCAGACCAGGGCTCGAACTCCCGTCCCCTGCATTAGAATGCAGATTCTCAACCACTGCCCCTCCAGGGAATCCCCCTTTTATCTTTTTAAATGAACTTTTTTCTAAGTTTAAAGTCACAAAGACTTTATGCTAACTTTCCTTTGTAAAGTTAGATATCCACGTTAAATACTAGATCTATCTGGAATTCTGTTTTGTATAAAACATTAGATAAAGACCCATTTTTTTTCTTTTTTTTTTTCTTTTTAAACAAGCATCCCATACATTGTTTAGTAATCAGGCCATCTTTCACCACTGATAATGCCATAGAAGTACTGTCATGCATTAGGCTCTTACATATGGGTGGATATGGTTCTGACCTCTCTATCCTAGGCTCATAAAATACTGTCTTAATTTTTTATGTATTGATAGTAAAATTTTATATCTGGGACAGCATGAATCCTCTGGTTCTTCTTTAGAAATGTCTTAGCTGTTTTTAGTTTTTTATACTATCATTTATATTGTAAACTCAGCTTGTCAATAATCCTATCAAATAATTTTTAGAATTACCCATTAATTTCTGGGTCACTTTTGGAAGAAGTTACCTTTAAAATATTGATTATTTTCACACATGAACATGGTATGTCCATTATTTTTATGTTTTATTTTCCATTTTTCTGTAAACTTTTATAATTTTCTCCTTTAAATGCTTATACATTATTTTGCTCCTAGGTGCATTTTTGTTTGCATTTTCTATCAAAAATGGTACTGATACTATGTTCAAACAAAATCAAATTGTACATATTGAATTGTGTATTGTGTATTGATCTGTGTATTAATATTATATCTGGAAAATGGTATTGATATATACAAAAGTTGAATTTTATCAGGAAACATGGCTAAACTTACTTTATTCTAATAATTTTTTGAATATTCTTTGAGTTCCTTTATTAGATTAAGGAGGTTTATTTTTATTCCTAATTTGAAATGTTGTTGAATTCTAGCTTGATTTATTTAGGCTTCTACTGAGATGATTATGTGATTTTTCTATATCTACTAATATGGATAATTACAGTGTAGGTTTTCTAATGTTGAATTAAATTTGCTTTCTTGCAAGTTATGATGTAGTATCTTTCCTATGTATTGCTGGATTTTGGGTCAACTATTATATTGTTTAGTACAGCATCCTGAGTTATGTTGTCATTATATTTGTATATTCATTAACCTTTTTTAATAAACTATCTTTATGGTCTTGGAACCTCTATAAAAATATATCCTTTCTTTCTTATTTTACCATTTCTGCCATAATCTTTATTGTTTGTTTAATTATTCTTTCTTTGAGTTTATTCTTTTCCTCTTTTTCTAAATTAGGATATGTGCTTAATGTGTTAACTTTCAAGTTTTCTTCTTTTCTAATATAAGCATTTAAAGCTATATATTGCCCTCTAATTACTGTGGAATTTAGCTGTCCCCAACACAATTTGGTGCCCAGTATTTTCATTATTGTTTTGACTCTAATATTTTTCATATTAAAAAATATATTTTAAAACTTCCAACAATAGAGAAACTTTCAGTTATATCTTTGGTTTTTATTTTTAGCTTAATTACATCTGGTCAAAGACTATGTCTCAAATGAATCTAATTTTTAAAAATTTCTTGGGCCTTGCTTGTAATTGTGCTCCTTTTTTGGTAAATGTTTCTTTGGTTTTCAAGATACATTACCAGGAATTATAAATCTAGAATTGTTATATCTTTTTCATTAAGTGAAAATTGTTTTATATTGGTTCTTCTTGTGTCTAGTAAGGCTTCTTGACTCAAAATCTTTTCACTTTATATAATACAGTATAGGTATATAGTCTATGATTAGATTTGGGTTTATAATTTTTCCATCATTTACTTACAATTAAATTGCATCTTTCTGAACTTTTCTCTGTGTATGTTTTAATGATACATACCAGAAGTCTTTTTTAACCTAGTAAGAAAATCTTTAAGTTTTGCTGATCAGTTAGTCCATGAACTTTAATTGTAATAACCCACATCTTTTATTTTATTTCTATAAGATTATTTTATATTTTAGTTTGTTCTGATTTATTTTTAAATTTACTTTCCTCCCCAATTTTTTTATTTTATTGATTGATTTTTGGCCAAAATTTATTTTTTTCCCTTTAATGTTATGCACTTTATGTACTCTTACTTTCAGCCCTTGGAATTTTTAATAATTGCAATAATTTAAAATAACTCAGAATGTGTCAACTCTAATCACTGATTTCCAACTTATGTGTTTTTAGCTAGGGTTTTTATATTTTCTGGTTTTAGTTTTTAAACAACACTCATTGGACAGTATTCTTATTCTTTTTAGCAACCAGTGTTTAATTTCCTCACATACTTGCTCATTTATTTTTCATGATCCCCCAGAATATGTGAATTTCCTTATAAAATTGTTTTCCTTCTTCTCAGTATATGTCCTTTATCCTTTTCCCATAAAATTATAGTTGATATACAATATTGCATTATTTTCAGGTGTACAACATACTGATTTGACTTTTATACACATTATGACTTGATCACCATGGTAAGTCTAGTAACAATCTGTCACCATACATAGCTATTACAATATTATTGACTATATTCCCTATGTATTTCCTATGCTGTATTTTACATTCCCATCACCTTTATTTTATAACTGGAAGTTTGTACTTCTTAATCCCCTTCCCCTATTTCACCACCACCCTCTCCTCCTTTCTGGCAACCACCATTTGTTCTCTGCATTTATGAATCTGTTTTCATTTTGTTGTGTTTCTTTTCTTTGTTTTTTAGATTCCACATATAAGTAAATTCATATGGTATCTGTCTTCTTCTGTATTACTTATTTCACCTAGCATAAACCCCTCTAGGTCTATTCATATTATCCCAAATGACACAATTTCATTTTTTATGGTTAATTAATATTCCATTGTATATATAAACAACAGTGCATGAGGGTTCCCTTCTCTCCACATCCTCACCAATGCTTGTTATTTGTTGTCTTTAATAATAGCCATTCTGACTGGTGTGAGGTGACATTTCATGGTGGCTTTAATTTACATTTTCCTTATGATTAGTGATGTTGAGCATGTTTTCATGTGACTTTTGGCCACCTGTATGTCTTTCTTGGAAAAATGTTTATTCATGTCCTCTGCTCATTTTTTAATTGGATTTTTTTATATTGAGTTGTGTAAGTTCTTTATATATTTTGAATATTAAATTCTTATTGGATATAACATTTGCAAATACATTCTCCCATTCAGTAGGTTGCCTTTTCATTCCCTTTATTATTAAGCAGTAATCCATTCTCTAAGTTTTTGTTTGTATCTCTGATAATGTCTTTTTTTGCCACCATTATTTTATATCCCAGAAATTTAAGGCCATCATTTTACTATGCTCTGACTTACATGGTAGAACTTGAGAAATTAGATGACTATCTAATTATCTCTTCTTTGTTAGTGATCTGTGTCTCTGCTCTGGATGTTTTAAAGGGCTTTGGTTTGTCTTTGGTGTACTGCAGTTTGAACAAAAAAGTGTCTCTGCATGGATTTCTTTTTATTTATCTTGGCTGAGATTTTTTTTCCCGAAAATGAAAATTGCTAATTTTCATCAATTCAAGAAAAATTTCAGGCACTGTCTATTTGTTTAGAGCCTCTTCCCCATTTTCTCCATTTTCTGCATCTAAAATTCTGAGGTACTTTAAAAAATCTTTATCTTTCAATGCTGAATTATGTTGTTTATTTGGTCCTATTTTCCAGTTCTCTGATAATCTTTTAAATTTTTTCCAATCATATATAGTAAACTAGTTTTCCCTATGTGTTATAGATATTATTCCCTAGTCCTGATTTTTTGTTTGTTTGCTTGTTTGTTTGTATTTATTCACAGTAATATTTTCCATGAAAAAATAATTTTTATAAAGTTTCATTTGTCAAAGATTTATTTTGTAGTGTTAGGATTTTTTTTCTCTCAAAATGTATTATATACTCCAGGTATATATATTATAGTTTCTCCTATTTAAAAAAATATATATTTATTTTTATTCTTATATATTGAACCACCTAGATTTCAATTTGGAGGAAAGAAAGAATATTATACAAATCTAAATTTTTTTTCTAAGTGGAAAATAATTTTGGAAGTATAAATGCTTTTACTGAATTCAATAGACTGCAAGCTCCTTCAGGGAAGAAACTTTGACTTATTATCATTATACACGCAGAACTAACCTCAGTTGGTTTGTATATACTTATATATTTTCAAAGTAATTTTATAAATAAATTAATGACCTTCAAGAATGCACATATTAATAACTTACCTCTAAATTTCTGTCTTTGGAAATTTTATGTAAAAAATAATACAGGATAAACTAAATTTGAATCATATATAATGCACACCAATAATTTTGAGTTAGCATATACTATCCATGTTTATATATTTTATGTAATTTTACTAATTGTTTATATATTATTTTATTATGCTCCTTACATATACATTTAATAATCATTATACTAAATTATCATTTTAACAACTTAATTCATTTTATCTTGCTCACTTACCATATTTCATTTAACTAGTTCTTTGATGTTAGCTGTATAAATATTTTCCAATTATTTTTATTATAGTAATTATGTTTCATAAACTTATTTGTACAGTTATAAATGTGTTTCTTCTATGGCATGCCTAATATTGACATTAGGAACCTTGTACTCATAAAGGTATGAGTTGAAAGCTAATTTTACTTCTTACTCACCAGCCAATTATTTGACCTTTCTGGACTTCATAAGGCCTAGATCACAGGGTTTTCACTGGGATTAAATTCTTAAAATATGCTGTGGATGTCACCAAGTGCAGTGGTCTCAACTAGTGGTAATGGACTCTACCCCTAATCTTCTGGCTTATAATAAATACATATGAGTAGAATTATTTAGTTAAAGTGTATGAACATCTAATGACTCCTGTTAAGTATTCAACTGATTGCAACTTTCTGAATTAATGACTCATAGCATATTTAGCTTTAGAACAGTATAGCAAACATGAGCATTGCTCATACCACATATATAGTGTAAGCTATGAATAACATGCCCCCAATTTACAGATGACAAGGTGAGGCACAGAGAGGTTAAGTGATCTTCTAAAATCACACAGCTGATAAATGGCAAATAAGAGGCAGATTTGAATCCAGGCTATCCAGAGATTGTGTATTTAATGTTATGATGCCTGAAACTTATATAAACATCTCCTTGCCACTAATTACTTCTTATATTATGGAGACAAACACATTTTAACTAGGTTTCTTTATCTAAAATTGCACAAGATTTAGGGCCGTCCTTATTTTCTTTGCTAGTCATTTTCCACTTAGTCATACAGTGTTTCAGTGTTATTCGTTTCACAAATATATATGCCTCCTCAGCTGATTTTAAGCTTCTTTAAGAGTTAGACTAATTTTGCATGTTTCTTTTGAATCCTCCATAACATCCCCCATGGTGGATAATCAGTAAACACTTACTGCCTGATGTGTAGACAGTCTAAATGCTTTATTTCTCTGTGAAGTTGTCTGTTTCTAATCAACAAATGGAAAATAAAAGTTATCGTAAGAAAACAAATCTAAAGAGAGAAGGAAAAAGCAAAAATGCTTAAACGTCATATTAGACCCATTATAAAGAGTGGCCAGATCAGAATTCTTTAACAGTTCTGGTGAAAATAAGCCCACTATATTAGTTCCCTGGAGATCTGAGAATAGAAGAGAGCATCAGTGCCAGAATCTTCCTTGCTAGTAATCTTACCAATCTCGTGGATGTGGTGGGTAAGAACCAACCACACTGGACAACCGCCAGGTAATATTTTACAATAGAGCATCCCCTCTCAATCTGCCTTAGAAACGTGGTCTAAACTAGCATCACATCTGACATGGTGAATGTTTGTATTATCATTTAGGATTTGGGAGATTGAAGAGTTAACTCCAACCTTGAGAGGCAGCAGTATATATGTAAAGAAATTCAAAACAATTGTGATGATTGGATTTGCCACCAACAGGCTGAATAAGCTGAAGCTGCTTTCCTGATACATGGAGCTTCAGTAAAAAAATGAAGGGTAAATCAACCTCACCGGTATGTTGTAAAAATTAATGCAATAACATATTATCATCTGCCCTATTATAGGCACTTAGCAAATGGTGCTATCACCATGATTAAAAGATTACTCATGGGGAGCACCTCCTTTCTATCCTTTCTATAGCCATCTGGGTTTTGAGTGTTCCCAATTACTACAAATATAAATTGAGATAGGCTTAAAAGTATAAGGCATACATATGTATATAAACACACACACACACACACACACACACACACACACATATATATATATATATAGTTTTCTAAGTCAGTAATTATGTCTTATACCACTGTCACTGTGACTAAACCTATTAAATCATACTAACACATATGTATGAATAAACAAATAAAACCTTAAGTAAATCAATTATAGCTATTTACCATGTTGAATTTTAAAATAGATGAAATTTCCTTGAGATGTAGCTAGGAAAATTATTGGCAAGGCACATTTTTTCTCATAAATTGTATTTTTACATTCAAGCAACATCTTTCCTCCATTGAGTAAGCTAATTTTTTTCAATGAACTTAAATACTAAAACCAACACTTAAAAAGTGAATTAAATAAGGGTCATAAAATTTTTTGCAAGTCTGCCAAATGTGTAACAAGTGAAAAGAATTGTCTGATATACCTTATGTGTCAGTAAATTTAATATTGTCATTGAGAAAATATTGATATATACCTGATGTTGATCTACTACCATAATATATATTTTAGGAGCTGCTTGGTTTATTTTCAGCACCTGCTCCATGACAGGTTGCATTCATGTCCAGTTAAATGCTGAAACTTGATTTTTATTCCTGAAAACCAATCCACTGACTCATCTAAACTGGTCTGAAAAACAGACATCTTCATACTGTTTCCTTCTGGCTAACATAAGTGCTACCAGACCCTCAATATCATGTCCATTATCCCCCTCACTCACATTCCATTTATATTAAATATCCAGAAGAGGCAAATCTATAGAACTAGAAAGTAGATTAGTGGTTGCCTAAGGCTGAAGAGACACAGAGGTGGGGGAGCTAAAATAGAAAAAAGGGTATGGGATTTATTTTGAGGATGATGAAAATATTCTAAAATTGATTATGGTGATGGTTGCAAAACTCTGTGAATATATCAAAAATCATTGACTTGTATACTTTAAGTTGGTGAATTCTATTATAGGTAAATTATATTCCAATAAAGCTTTTATAAAAAACATAAAATAAGTTTTTTGGAAAGAGCTAAAAGAACAGATGAAGCCATGTGACTTCCATCAGCCAAGTTTTACTGACATCTTAGCTCAATCCATCTTGATTGAGGGATTCAGAAGGAAAAGAAAAGATTAGAAGTTTCCCCCATGCAATATCAAGGCAAGGAAAGGCTATTTTAATACTGCCAAAATATTTACCATAATTTTTCTGCTTAACCAGCTCTATTAACATGACTCACACATAACGGACAGTGAAGGGTTAAGACCAAAGACCCATCTGTCACACCCTGTAAGTTGTCACGTTTGATGTACAGAAGCTTTGCGTATGGCCTTAATGATTTTCAAGAGGATGACCAGAGAATTATAGAGGTCTGACTTTATTTCCAGGGCAGTGGGCACTTTCATCCTGATACAGGGTAGAGTCACATCATATACATACTCAGCTCAATGGAATTTCATCATAGGTATTTAAATGGGTGGGGAGGAAAAGAAACAGAGAAGAGAAATATTAATTTGATTGATACTGAATAGTCAACCTGTACAGCTATTTAATGTGCAAATATCCCAGATGTAGCCTAACCTGGGAGCTCAGAATCCACCTCTGCCAGCATCTTGGTTCCCATATGCCTCTTAGAACCTGAGTATCTCACCTGTGAAGCTATGTTTAAAGAACCTTTACATGGCCTGTATAAAGAAGCCAACTACTTTATCTGTGGTTCAACTGAATAAAGAGTGCATGATTCCAATGCTGGTGGAAAAATGGACTTAACTTTGTTAAGAAAGATCTCCCACCTAGAATCTATCAAATGGAGTTTCAGATGTAATTTGAACATACGCAATTGTCTTCTTATTTATGCTCTGACCTTAGACTCTAGCTCTCATGTAAGTGGTAACTACACCCTTCACTTTATTTCTTAGTCTGTTCATTTGATACAGCTTTTGGACCTGATGGTAACTCAATGACAGCTCATAAGTGAGAAAGAGCTGTGAGACACTACCAGAGCATTAGATACAAAACATTATGCAGATAAAAAGAAACTTGGAGCAAAAGAGAAGCAGTGCAAGAAAAAGAAAATGCATGTTTAGAAAATACAAAAAGGAAACCAACAATAAAAAAGGAGACATGAAATGAATTCTGTAGGGCTTCTTGTAACCTTGACTCATGTAGCAAATAGAATTGTTTCAAATATATACTTTGGGCCTCCCTGGTGGCGCAGTGGTTGAGAGTCCGCCTGCCGATGCAGGGGACGCGGGTTCGTGTCCCGGTCTGGGAGGATCCCACATGCCACGGAGCGGCTGGGCCCGTGAGCCATGGCCGCTGAGCCTGTGCGTCCGGAGCCTGTGCTCTGCAACGGGAGAGGCCACAGCAGTGAGAGGCCCATGTACCGCAAAAAGAAAAAAAAAAAAAATATATATATATATATATACTTTATTTGTGTCTGTGGTTGTACCTTAGTACCTTAACTTGCAGTACTCCAGTTGATCTGAGATTTGAAATATTACTCTCTCATTAAGTTAATTGCACTCTCAATATTTAAATAATTATTAAATTTTTCCATAAGTTCTCCCAAGTTGAATTACTGCTTGACTAAAGAAACTTGTTCAGTTTTGCTTTGTTTTGGCTTCTCTTAATGAATTTTTATTGGAAGCGATACTTCATTTATAAGTAGAAAGAGGTGAAAACATTATGCTGGGTTAGAAAGCACATAAACAAAGGCAGAAATCAGAAGATCTTATAATTTTTTTCATTCTGAGAATTTAATTTACTGTACAGTGGCCTACTGAAGCAACACCAACTGAATAACAATGGTTGACTGGCTCCACTAATGCATCAGCATTGCTCCCACTAGTGGGCTTCTTCTGCATAATATATGCTTATTTTAAAGAGGGATGCAACTCCTTGACTATCAACAAAATGCTAACTGAGAAGTTAGTAGGTATCTAGGAATAAACTAGGTGGAGTTGAGAAATATAGGGAAAATAAATGACACTTTTCCTTTACCCTAAGAATTTCCATTATTGTTTGGGGAAAACAAAATTGAATTAGAAGAAACAGAAAATAGAAGATTACTATCATATTGCTGTATGGTGACTTTCCTGGTATGTGTGCTACAGGAATTCAGAAATGGGAGATCTAAAGCTAGGCTCTAAGAGTCAAGAGCAACTTCATGGAAAAGGTAGAATTTTAATTGGGTGTTGAAGAATGGGTAGAATGGGAATAAACAGAGGATGGGAGCCAGGGCTGCTCAGACAGGGAAAATGGGTCAACAAAAAGTCAAAAATTAGAATGGTTATAGATAGTGTTTGGAGAAAGTGGGAGAGAGACAGCAGAAGCTGGCTCAAATGACGGGGCTCAGGTGTGGGACCCCCAGTGACACATTGAGTTCTGTTTGTGACAGGACAGCAACATGTTGTGGCTACCCTTTCCTTTCATATCCAAATAAACTACTGTGACCCATCTCAGCTGTGAGAAAGCCTGACCCCACTTCCACCTCCTGAGGATTCCCAAGGTGGGGGAGCTGATGTTGTCTTGCTCCAGTCACATGCAAGCCATTCCCTGCCTTCTTGATTCTGAATATCCTTGCAGATCTTTACTTTTGAAATTCCTATTAATTTCTTTCACTTTTCAACTCTCTAGCTATTACCTGGTAGACACAGCTCTAACCCCTTCATTTCTGGAAGAACCAATAATTCAGGCTGGTATAGAATATAGCATATTCTAACTGAAGATTAGAGAAACAATATAGAGGTACTTAGTGGGGTGGGGATATTATAGCACAATGGGAAACATTCTAAGATTGATATTATTGATATTATTGAAAAGAAATGAAGACAGCAAAAGCTAGGAGAATTCAGCACCACCAAACCAGCTCTATAACAAATGCAAAAGAAACTTCTCTAGACAGGAAACACAAGAGAAGAAAAGGACATACAAAAACAAACACAAAACAATTAAGGAGATGGTAATAGGAACATACATATTGATGATTATCTTAAATGTGAATGGATTAAATGCTTCAACCACGAGACACAGGCTCACTGAATGGATAGAAAAACAAGACCCATATATATGCTGCCTACAAGATACCCACTTCAGACATAGGGACACATACAAACTGAAAATGAGGGGATTGAAAAAGGTGTTCCATGCAAATGGAAATCAAAAGAAAGTTGGAGTGGGCTTCCCTGATGGTGCAGTGGTTAAGAATCCACCTGCCAGTGCAGGGGACACAGGTTCGAACCCTGGTCTGGGAAGATCCCACATGCCGTGGAGCAACTAAGCCTCTGAGCCACAACTACTGAGCCTGTGTACCACAACTACTGAAACCCATGTGCCTAGGGCCTCTGTTCCACAACAAGAGAAGCCACTGCAGTGAGAAGCTCACACACTGCAACAAAGAGTAGCCCCCACTTGCCACAACTAGAGAGAGCCCACGTGCAGCAATGAAGACCCAATACAGCCAAAAATAAATAAGTAAATAAATAAATTTAAAAAAAGAAAGAAAACTGGAATAGCAATACTCGTATCAGATAAAATAGACTTTAAAATAAAGAATGCTGCAAAAGACAAGGAAGGACACTACATAATGACCAACAAGAAAGTACAACAATTATAAATATATATGTATCAACATAGGGGCACCTCAGTACATAAGGCAAATGTTAACAGCTGTAAAAGAGGAAATTGACAGTAACACAATAGTAGTGGGGGACTTTAACACCTCACTTACACCAATAGACAGATCATCCAGACAGAAAATTAATAAGAAAACAAAAGCTTTAGATGACACAATAGACCAGATAGATTTAATTGATATTTATAAGATATTCCATCCAAAAACAGCAGATTACACTTTCTTCTCAAGTGCACATGGAACATTCTCCAGGTTAGATCACATCTTGGGTCACAAACCAATTTAAGAAAACTGAAATTATATCAAGCATCTTTTCTGATCACAATGTTATGATATTAGAAATAAATGATAAATAAATTATTTATTTCTAATAAATAAATTTATTAAAAATAAATTTATTAGAAACAAATTAGATTAGGAAAAAAATGTAAAAAGTAAAAACACATAGAGGCTTAACAATCTGTTACTAAATAACCAAGAGATCACTGAAGAAATCAGAGGAAATAAAAAAATACCTAGAGACAAAGATCAATAAAATTAAAAACTGGTTCTTTGAGAAGATAAACAAAATTGATAAATCTTTAACCATACACATCAAGAAAAAGAGGGTGAGGACTCAAATCAGTAAAATTAGAAATGAAAAAGGAGAAGTTACAATGAACACCAAAGAAATACAAAGCATCATAAGAGACCAATACAAGCAACTCTATGCCAATAAAATGGAAAGCCTGGAAGAAATGGACAAATTCTTAGAAAGGTAGAACCTTCCAAGACTGAACGAGGAAGAAATAGAAAACCTGAAAACCAATCACAACTAATGAAATTGAGACTGTGATTAAAAATCTTCCAGCAAACAGAAGTCCAAGACCAGATGGCTTCACAGGTGAATTCTATCAAACATTTAGAGGAGAACTAACACCCATCCTTCTCAAATTCTTCCAGAAAATTTCAGAGGAAGGAATACTCTCAAACTCATTCTATGGGGTCATCATAACCCTGATACCAAAACCAGATGAAGATACTACAAAAAAAGAAAATTAAAGACCAATATCACTGATGAATATAGATGCAAAAATCCTCAACAAAATACTAGCAAATAGAATCAAACAACACATTAAAAGGATCACACACCATAATCAAGTGAGACTTATCCCAGAGATGCAAGGATTTTTCAATATATGCAAATCAATCAATGTGATACACCATATTAACAAACTGAAAAGTAAAAAACACATGATCATCTCAATAGATGCAGAAAAAGCTTTTGAAAAAATTCAACACTCATTTATGATAAAAAAAAACTCTCCAGAAAGTGGGCATAGAGGGAACCTACCTCAATATAATAAAGGTCATATACGACAAACCCACAGCAAACATCATTCTCAATGGTGAAACACTGAAAACATTTCTTCTACGATCAGGAACAAGACACAGAGGTCCACTATTGCCACAATTATTCAACATAGTTTTGGAAGTCCTAGCCACAGCAATCAGAGAAGATAAAGAAATAAAAGGAATACAAATTGGAAAAGAAGTAAAACTGTCACTGTTTGCAGATGACATGATACTATGTGTAGGGAATCCTAAAGATGCCACCAGAAAACTGCTAGAGCTAATCAATGAATCTGATAAAGTTGCAGGATACAAAATTAATGCACAGAAGTCTCTTGCATTCCTATACACTAACAATGAAGGATCAGAAAGAGAAATTAAGGAAGCAATCCCATTCAGCATTGCAAGAAAAAGAATAAATACCTAGGAATAAACCTACCTAAGGAGGTTAAAGACCTGTACTCAGAAATCTATAAGACACTGATGAAAGAAATCAAAGATGACACAAACACATGGAGAGATATTCCATGTTCTTGGATTGGGAGAATCAATATTGTGAAAATGACTATAATACCCAAAGCAATCTACTGAGTCAATGCAACCCCTGTTGAATTATCAATGGTAATTTTTACAGAACTAGAACAAAAAGTCTTAAAATTTTCATGGAGACACAAAAGATCCCAAATAGCCAAAGCAATATTTTTTTTTTTTTTTTTTTTTTTTTTGCGGTACGCAGGCCTCTCACTGCTGTGGCCTCTTCCATTGCGGAGCACAGGCTCTGGACGCGCAGGCCCAGCGGCCACGGCTCACGGGCCCAGCTGCTCTGTGGCATGTGGGATCTTCCCGGACCAGGGCACGAACCCGTGTCCCCTGCATTGGCAGGCGGACTCTCAACCACTGTGCCACCAGGGAAGCCCCCTACCAAAGCAATCTTGAGGGAAGAAAAAGGAGCTGGAGGAATCAGACTCCCTGACTTCAGACTATACTAAAAAGCTACAGTAATCAAGACAGTATGGTACTGGCACAAAAACAGAAATATAGGTCAATAGAACAGGATAGAAAGCCCAGATATAAACCCACACACATATGGTCATCTTATTATTGATAAAGGAGGCAAGAATATACAATGGAGAAAAGACAGCCTCTTCAATAAGTGGTGCTGGGAAAACTGGACAGCCACATGTAAAAGAATGAAATTAGCATGCTCCATAACACCATACACACAAATAAACTCAAATGGATTAAAGAACAAAATGTAAGGCCAGACACTATAAAACTCTTAGAGGAAATCATAGGCAGAACACACTATGACATAAATCACAGCAAGATCCTTTTTGACCCACCCCTGGAGAAATGGAAATAAAAACAAAAATAAACAAATGGGACCTAATGAAGCTTAAAAGCTTTTGCCCAGCAAAAGAAACCATAAACAAGATGGAAAGACAACCCTCAGAATGGGAGAAAATATTTGCAAACGAATCCATGGACAAAGGATTAATCTCCAAAATATATAAACAACTCATGCAGCTCAATATTAAAAAAACAAACAACCCAATCCAAAAATGGGCAGAAGACCTAAAGAGACATTTCTCCAAAGAAGACATACAGATGGCCAAGAAGCACATGAAAAGCTGCTCAACATCACTAATTATTAGAGAAATGTAAATCAAAACTACAATGAGATATCACCTCACACTGGTTAGAATGGGCATCATCTGAAGATCTACAAACAACAAATGCTGGAGAGGGTGTGGAGAAAAGGGAACCCTCTTTCACTGTTGGTAGGAATGTAAATTGATACAGCCACTATGGAGAATAATATAGAGGTTCCTTAAAAATCTAAAACTAGAATTACCATATGACCCAGCAATTCCACTACTGGGCATATACCCAGAGGAAACCATAATTCAAAAAGACACATGCACCTCAATATTCACTGCAGCACTATTTGCATAAGTCAGGTCATGGAAGCAACCTAAATGTCCATGGGCAGATGAATGGATAAAGAAAATGTGGTACATATATACAATGGAATATTACTCAGTCATAAAAAGGAACGGAATTGGGTCATTTGCAGAGATGCGAATGGTCCTAGAGACTGTCATACAGACTGAAGTAAGTCAGAAATAGAAAAACAAATATTGTATATTAATGCATAGCTGTGGAATCTAGAAAAGTGGTACAGATGAACCAGTTTTCAAGACAGAAATAGAGACTCAAATGTAGAGAACAAACATATGGACACCAAGGGGAGAAAGTGGTGGGTGGGAGTGATGGGATGAATTGGGAGATTGGGACTGACATATATACACTAATATGTATAAAATAGATAATTAATAAAAACCTGCTGTATAAAAAAATAGAATAAAATTCAAAAAAAAATTTTTTTCGGCCATTTCTACCCCAAGAAATGTCTTACAAATCCTTTCTGCTCAGAATCCAGATGGCCATAATTTCCTGATTTCTGCGTGTGTCTATGTGTGAGTATATATATATATATATATATATATATATATATATATATATATATATATATATATATACACATAAAACGTGTGTCTCTATTTTCTTCTTCACCTCATTCTAGAATACACCATTATCCCCCCCACCTCCAAAAACAGTGGGGCACAAAAGTAAAATTCTTGAGACTTGATAATACAGAGTAACTTTGCTTTCTGTCTCTACTCCCATCCTGGACTAGTTTTGGGGGTCTAATTTTGCATAACCTAAAAATCCCTTCAGTAAGTTTTTCTAAACAAAAGATCATCTACTCCAGAGATGAATTCTACTCTTCCCCTCTAGCAGAAAACAGCTGCAGCTATTTCTATTTTTTAGTGAACTTTTTTTCTTGCCTGTTACATATTATTGAAGATTGATTAGCTGAGCAAATCATTTAGGTTCAGGAAGAGGTAAAACAAACACATGCTTGAGGATGACAAAGCCCATTTGAAGCAGGCTCCGGGTAGTGCTTGGTTCATACTTGGAGAAAAAACAGAGACCTTGTTTTCTTTTCCTTTGTTTTTTTGTCTTTCCACCATATTCAACAAAATAAACTCAGCAAATAACATGAAAATCACTGTATGAAAACAAGGCGATAGCACTCAAAGTGCAGAGTGGGAAAAACTGGCAATGCAGATAGCACAGCTCTTTATTTTCACAAAATATTTTGCCCTTCATTGGTGACCCTTTGCATCTGTTGCCTATGGTGCTGAGCCAGGGACATTAGGAGACTCAATGGGGATAATGTAACAGACTCCAGTTCCCTAATGGGAGAGAAGCCCTCATTTATGCTGGTGTAAGTATGCATTCTAAAGACTTACAAACCTGTTTGGTTTTTCTGTAGCTTTTAGATTTCCCTGAAAAATCACCAAACCACAATCTTCGTCTGCGTAATGTTTTTGTCTGTTTTTAGGAAATGTGTTCATAGCAGTCTTTCTGAAAAGGCAGGTTTGTGTGAGTAAATGGTTTGATTTGTCCTCTACTGGTCTCTGGTAAGAGTATTGGACCGTGAGGTTGGTTTGACAGAACCAAAATCTGTCAAGCAAAAAACTTAATGCAACTTCAAGGAAGTTTTTCCTTAATGCAGCTGCCAGATTAGGACCTGGATATAAATGCAAGAGCATAAAAAATTGAACTGCCAGAAGGCACCATACCTAAGCAGGGCCAGGGATCCAGACAAATCACACAGTGCCAAGTCTATATGCCCCTCTCTTTGTCACATGGACAAAGTCTAAGTAAGATGAACCTTGCTGGCAGCCTTGATCAATGAAAGTGGAGCACAAATATCACAATCTGTTATCAGTGGATAGAAGTGGTGTGGGGTCAAAGCTAGCCTCCAAGGGGAGGTCCTGAGATTCACGTGCTAATGTTAATATTTATGTCAGTGACAAGTTGATAGCTATGCCCTTTTCTTCTTCCCAGGTCCCTGAATCACAGAACACATTGGAGACAGCTCTGTGGTCAGGAATGAACTTGCCATAAAATATTTGGCTTCCTGTTACTCTCAAGGCACACCCAAGGAGGCGAGATGTGGGTAAAGACTACATGCTGCCTGCAGAAAAATATATTCCCCCACATGAAGACCTTACTTTCCTCATCAACTGTGAGACTACAGTCCGCCTGCTTTGTCCATTTGTTGAAGCATGGTATTAACTATCATTCTTTATTGTCCTAAACAGTCCTTCTCCTTGGTGATGTCTGGGTATATCAGCTACGTGGCTACAACTGAAAAAATTTTTGCTATAGACAAAGAAGCACTACCTTCCCTTCTGGGTCTACATCTTGGTGCACACTACCCGATGATGGATGCACGTGTAAATTCAAACTGCATGCCTTTTGTGAGTTGCATGCTGTTTCTCCAGCTTTTTTTTATACAGCATCCTCCTGCTTGTAAGGAAACAAGCATACTGGATTTTATATGGTTATAAAACCCCACATAAGACAAACTAGACAAAAGCCTTTTTATGTAGCTTGGGAATTCTTCAGGATAGTTTTTTTTTTTCCTGACTCTGCCACACACCCTACCTCCCATGCTGTTTCCTTCTTTCATTCTCCGGTCTTGAGACCTCTTATTCAAAATATTCTGGAGACTTCTAGTTTTTTTCTGTCCATTTTTTACTGCTTTTATGAGCTCAGTGCCTGGGAATTATTCTTTTTAACTATGAAGTAGCACACTGAGGAAGGTTTGTAATGACAACATCTGTTTGAAACAAACAGATGTTGGACTAATCCACTATTACACACTTAGCATGTTGGTCAGTACAAGACAATATTCAGCCTGAGAGTAAGGATCCCCTTGTATTCTGGGGGTCAAGACAGATATTTGATAATTTAAACTATAAACTACTCTGGATGGTGAACCTCATTTTTGGATAAAAATCTATAAAAACACAACAGTGCTAATCCCCGTCTACTGCAAAACTCAAATTAGTTATTTGTATTGTATTATAAATTATGTAACATATAAAGCTACTGCCCACTTTATGAAATTTATTTTAAAATAATATGCATGAGTTCTGCATTGCCTTGAGATATGTTTGTTTACACAATAAGCCCAGATAAACATTCCACTACATCACATGTTATCCTTATTAACAGTAGTCAAATATTCCAAAAGGCTTTTTTGAGTTTAAGTTAATCCATCATTAATCATGACCTTCAAATGAAACCTTGGCTCTAGTATTATTTTCAAAAGAAAACTCCAATACCAGCCATACTTAGCTAGTGCCAGAATGCTTACAACATGATCAGCAAGTTACACATATACCCTTAAAAGCAAGTCAAAGGGTTATAATTGAGAAGCAGGCTGAGAATGTGTTATGATGGTGAATGTAATTCAAGATGCCCAGGCAATATGAGGCACAGGTCATCCTAAACTTTACACTCAGAAAAACAACTTTCAGAAGGCAGTGATGCTTGAGCAGAAGCCTACGTGCAGGGAAGGCACCAGCCATGCAAATATCTGGGGAAGAGGACAAGAGGCATAAGAAACAGCAAGAATGAAAGATTAACTTTGGGAATGTGCATGAGAATAGGAAAGAGGCCAATGTTATTGGAGCAGAGTCAGCTAGAAGGTAGGAGGAAATGAGGTCAAGAAAGTAGCCCAAGGTGAGATATGGCCTTATAGGTCATTAAAAGCCATTTGAATTTTATTCTAAATGTGGGAAGCCCAAAAACTTGAGACCAGAAAAATGAGGAGTAATTATCAAAATAATACAATAATTATATTTCAGTGTAATAAGTACAAGCTCTTTAAAAACTAGGAACATAGAAAAGGAAATGACTAATATTTCTTAGGATGCCAAAAAGGGTAAAATTGTTTTTTGATTTGGAAGTACTTGGCTGAGAAGGGAGAAAAGGTGATTCAGATAGAAGCAACACGTCTGTGCAGAGGGGGCAATATGCATAAAAGTGGAGGAGGGGAAAATATGATATATTGAAAAATAGTTTATCTGGTTGGAGTATGGAAGGAAGTGGCATGAGATGAGGTTAGCATTAGATCTTCAAGGTCTTTGCATGTCACCCAAAAGAATTTGGACTTTAACCAGTGGGCTAGGAAGCCACTGAAATATTTTAAGCAAGGAAGTGATACAATACGATCATAGTTTTATTTTGGAAAAACAAACTTGTCCGTAGTGTGAAGAATTAATTGAAGTACAGAGGAGTGTCTGAGGTCAGGACTACCAGCTGGGTAACTTGAAATAATCCATATGAGTAAGAAGAGATGAACTAGAGCCATGGCAGTAAAGAGAAATATATTGGAGTGTTATTTAGAAGATAGGGGTTCACAACTATTTGGATATGAGTGGAAAAACTGACTGTCATCAAGGAAAATTTCTTGGCTCATAGTTTGAGGAATTTTGTCAATGGTGATATCATTACCCAGGATAGTCTGCAGGAACAAGTGTGAGACTAAACGTATTTTCAGATTTAATAAAATGTGCAATTTGTGAAATAGAGGAGGTACCCAATGGACTAAAGACCTAAAGAAGGTAAGATGATACAAGTACAAGAATATAGATGTAACTGCTAGTCTCTGGCAAAGAAAGAAGGACAACTTATCTGTAAAGGAAAAAAAAAGATATAATAGTTGATGAGAACATGGATAAATTATGAGATGGAAGGGAAAAATAAGAGAGTTCACTCAGGATTACCCTCTTTGCTCTCTCTCAACCTCTCTCCCTCTCTCTTGATAGATAGATAGAGAGATGGATGGATAGGTAGATAGATAGATGATAGATAGATAATGTAACTTTATATGTGTAACAACTTAATGCATGTGCATACATACATACACACGTTAATTGGGAGAAAAATTTGCATGAAAGATATATAAGCTGAAACAGGCTTAAAAGGATGAGATATATAAGCTGAAGCAGGCTTAAAAGGATGGATAGGATTTGCTTAGCTCAAGAATAGTCAAAAATGATGGTGAAATTTCAATGTTCAGTGACAAAATTAAGGCATCATCATTTGAAGAAGCTGAGGAACCAATTTGGAACTAACTTGTTAGTAGGAGAGAAATCAGTGATTAATTTCACTACCTACATGTTGAATTTAAGGTGATGGTAAGAAACCAAAGGGTATTTGTTCACTCTAAAATTGACTTTCAAGGCTAACAACAAAAGATCAGAAAGAAATTAAGGAAACAATCCTACTTAACATCTTATCAAAAAGAATAAAATACCTAGGAATAAACCTACCTAAGGAGGCAAAAGACCTGTACTCAGAAGACTACAAGATACTATGAAAGAAATCAAAGATGACACAAATAGATGGAGAAATATACTGTGTTCTTGGATTAGAAGAATCAATATTGTCAAAATTACTATACTTCCCAAAGCAATCTACAGGTTCAATGCAATCCCTATGAAATTACCAATGGCATTTTTCACAGAATTAGAACCAAAAATTTTACAATTTGTATGGAAACACAAAAGACCCTGAACAGCCAAAGCAATCTTGAGGGGAAAAAATGGAGCTGGAGGAATCAGGCTCCATGACTTCAAAGCTACAGTAATCAAAACATTATGGTACTGGCACAAAAGCAGAAATATAGATTAATGGAACAGGATAGAAAGTCTAGAGATAAACTCACGCATTTATCATCAACTTATCTATGACAAAGGAGGCAAGGATATACAATGGAGAAAAGACAGTCTCTTCAATAAGTGGTGTTGGGAAAACTGGACAGCTACATATAAAAGAATGAAATTAGAATATTCTCTAACACCATACACAAAAATAAACTAAAAATGGATTAAAGACTCAAATGTAAGGCTGGATACTATAAAACTCTTAGAGGAAAACATAAGCAGAACACTCTTTGACATATATCACAGCAATATCTTTTTTGATCTACCTCCTAGAGTAATGAAAATAAAATAAAAATAAAATATGGGACCTAATTAAACTTAAAAGGTTTGCACAACAAAGGAAACCATAAATAAGACAAAAAGACAACCCTCAGAATGGGAGAAAGTATTTGCAAATGAAGCAACTGACAAAGGATTAGTCTCCAAAATATACAAACAGCTTATGCAGCTCAATATCAAAAAAGCGAACAACCCAGTCAAAAAATGGGCAGAAGACCTAAATAGACATTTCTCCAAAGAAGATATACAGATGGCCAAAAAACACATGAAAAGATGCTCAACATCACTAATTATTAGAGAAATGCAAATCAAAACTACAATGAGGTATAACCTCACACCAGTCAGAATGGCCATCATCAAAGAAATCTATGAACAATAAATGCTGGAGAAGGTGTGGAGAAAAGGGAACCTTCCTACACTGTTGGTGGGAATGTAAACTGTTAAAACCATTTTGGAGAACAGTATGGAGGTTTGTTAAAAAACTAAATATAGAACTATCCTATGATCCAGCAATCCCACTCCTGGGCATATATCTGGAGAAAACCATAATTTGAAAATATACATGCACCCCAATGTTCATTGCAGCACTATTCACAATAGCCAAGACATGAAAGCAACCTAAATGTCCATTGAGAGAAGAGTGGATAAAGAAGATGTGGTACCTATATACAATGGAATATTGCTCAGCCATAAAAAAGAACAAAATAATGCCATTTGCAGCAACATGGATGGACCTATAGATTGTCATACTGAGGCAGTAAGCCAGACAGAGAAAGACAAATATCATATGATATTGCTTATATGTTGAATATAAAAAAAGTACAAATGAACTTATTTATACGATAGAGTAAAAGATGTATTAAACAAATGTATCGTTACCAAGGGGGATGGGGGAAGGGATATTTTGGGAAATTGGGATTGACATGTACACACTACCGTATATAAAATAGATAACTAATAAGGACCTACTGTATAGCACAGGGAACTCTACTCAATACTCTGTAATGACCTATGTGGGAAAAGAATCCAAAAAAGAGTGGGGATATATATATATATATATATATATAAACTGATTCACATTGCTCTACACCTGAAACTAACAGAACATTGTAAATCAACTATACTCCAATAAAAATATTAAAAATAAAATACAATAAAGTAAAATTGAAATTACACTATTGAACCAAATATGGGTGGTCTCAGCAAAAAGGATAAATCTGCAAGAAGATAGTGTTGAAGCTACAGAGTTATATTGGTAGCAATACATGAAAATGGTAAAGGAGAAATCCTTGGACAATGCTAATCAAAGAGAGAGCTGTGCTTGTCCATAGACTCCAGAGTCACATCCCACCAAAGTGTCTTATATTGGCTCTGAACTGGCTAATTACCTGAGAAGGGAAAACCTCCCACAAGAAGCAGATGTTTTACACCTAAATAACTCCTTAATAGAAATTGATGAAAACAGGATGGAAAATGCCTGTTCATGGAGCATGTGATCAGAACATCACTAGAAAGTCCATGCAGGACAATAAAAATACAAAATGAAAGCTGAGAGATTTTGCACAGGCTGGATGAAAAAGAAAGACACCTAAGATAAGTCCTAGAGACTGAGTCCATCAACATTTGCAAATAGCTGAATTTTGAAAGACAAACAAAACAGGAAAATGACAGTCTCTGGGAGAAGATACACTATGTATACATACATGTCTACCCCATCAGAGATAGAGTAAATTGGCAGTGATAACAGTAATATTTTGCTCAGACATTTCTCCAATCTGAATTTAAGTTTACAGATTGTGCATTCCAGAAAAAGAACTAACCAGCATTCAGTGATGCTAGGATGCTGACACCCTATTTTCTCCATCACTCTTTCTTATGCCAGTTCCACCAAGTCTCCACTAGTGTCTGGCAATACAAATCTGGGTTCTTGGAATGCAATTTTACCTGGCATAAATGCCCTTGAGGAAGACAACTGGCTTATTTCCCAATGTGATCATTGTGGGGCTAGTGCTGTGAAAATCTCATGTGTCTCATTAATTCTCTGTAATCTTTAAAAGGTTAGAAATATCAGAGCCTTGGAAGTAAGTTAACACATCTTCTGAGACTCTGAAGAATGTACACAGATCTTTTTGAGAGACAGTCCAGGTTACAGCTGCTTCTGAAACCTCAATGCCACCAGCCGTTGAAAATATCTGTGACTGAAACCATGCAGAATAGGAAACTATGGAAAACAAATTTCTTTGAACTTTAAACACACAGAGAAAAAGAATTAGATTTCTTACTTTATTATTTTTGGTCTTTAACTTACAAAGTGTTGTTATATTTGTAGTTTTATTTCTTTTAATAATTTTTTAATGAGTTGGTGTTTAAACTCAAACTGAGACTATTCTGGTCTTGGTGTTATCCTACTGTACCCTCCTTGCACATTTTACTATTGGAGTATCTTACTGGTGTTATCTAATCTGACTGATGAATTTACGATATGTTCCAATGAACAATGTGACTGGCCAAAATAGAGAAATAGAACAGGAAGTGAATTTTCAACTCTGGTTAAAGACTGACCTGAAGTTGATTATATAACATATATGTCTGACACATTTCATACCTTTATGTGGACAGACTCAACTGCACACAGTTGGTGCAAGGACAAAACCCAAATGAGTTCTAGTTGCCATTGAAGGAGTAACTTCATGGGGGTGAGAGCAGAGTAATCCTGATAGAGGTCAAATCACTCCTATGCAGCTGCCAGCCACATCTTTAATTGACTGTAGTCTTAAGAGTTAAACTCAATGGACAGAGAAAACAAAATGATGGAGAACTTTAGGGAAGAGTCCATCCTGTCCATTCTTCCACTCCTAGTTTCTATAAAAGGAGACATGGTAAGCAGATTAATGTCCCCATTCTCCCAAAGGTGTCTACAAACTAAGCCTCAAAACCTGTGAGTATGTTACCTTACATAGCAAAAGGGACTTTTCAGATGTGATTCAGTTAAAGATCTTGAGATAGGAAGGTCATTCTGGATTATTCAGGTGAGTCCAATGTAATCACAAGGGCTCTTATAACTCAAAGAGGGAGGCAGAAAATCAGTGTCAGTCAGAGAAGGAGATGTGGTGATAGAAGCAGAAGTTGGGGTGATGCAATTGCTGGCTGGAAGCTACGAGTTAAGGGATGAAATTAGCTACTTAGAGGATGAAAAAGAAGAAAAAAGATTGTCCCCCTAGAGACTCTAGAAGGAATACTGCCCTGCTGACACCTTGATTTTAGTCCCATGACATTCATTTTAGACCACTGACCTCCAGAAATGTAAGATAAATTTATGTTCTTTAAGCCACTGAGTCTGTGGTGATTTGCTACAGCAGTGATAGAAAAGGACTACAGAAGGTTTTTCCCTATTTGTGGTCTCTGTTTAGCTTTGCTCATACTTCCTTGGAGGAGAAATACCTTGCTTGATTTGTATATTTAGGAAGTTAAAACAGAAACTTTTAGGCTTAGCTCTTCTCTTTTTCTTCTTGCAAGTGTGCCTGCACAAGCTCCTCTCTGGTTCTCCATGTGGGAGTATTACATGAGGACTTGGGTGGCCTGCCCTCATCCATGGTGGTCTGTGGTTGCATGGGTGAGTCTTTGAGTTTTGGAGCTCAGTGAACAGGACCATTTTGCTCTCACATAGGCTTTATCAATAATGAAGATAATATTTTGATATCAACCTGGCCTTTCTTTCTGATTTTTTATTTTTAAATCTGGGTGAGGAAGTGGGCTATGATTTATTGGATGCTTGAAGCCCCAATAAATACAAGAAAGTAGATGGCAAAACACACCCAACATTGTGGGAAAAGTTGAGACTAATAAGGAAGACTAAAGACTGCTGGATTTGGTAATGAGGTTACCATAATATAATACAAACTTATCACCTTCAGCCTGAAGCATAGCATCATGCTTAAGAAATGCTAGAAACACTTAACATTAATGTTAGGAGACAGGGTGTCTCCTTACACTGCTTGTAACCTTCTTGAGGTTTTAGCCAACTCTATTAGAGGAAAAAATAAATTAGAAGTATAGAAGCTGTAAAATGTGAAGTAAAACTCTTACAACATGCTGATAATATGATTATGTATCTAAAAATCCAAGAAAAAAATTAAAATGATTAAACGTTATGATAGTTTAAAATCTTAGATTTTTATGTGATTAACAATCATATTTTGTGTATTGTATATACTGTCTCATTTCAATCATTATACTATTTTTTTCCTAATTGCATTGCCTATGAGCTCAGTACCATGTTGAATAATAATGATCAAAAATGTTTTCATCTTATTCCTAACATTAATAGTCATTAAGTATGATATTGTTATATTCTTTTTAAAAATACTCTTCATCAGGTAAAGGGAGTCTATTTCTATATAACTGTGTTTAATAAGATGTATACATTTCTGTGTGTGATTTATTATCAGTGTATGCAGGATTATTGAATCTATACCATATTTATAAATGTGATTGGTCTCTCTATACATATTTCCGTTAACTGTTCTTGTCTGATATTGATATCTATGAGTTATACCAACTCACAAAATGTTTTCCTTTTCGCCTAGTCTCTGAAATATTGTATTTAAGAAAAAAATATTTTACTTAAATTTTTGGTAAAAATAGTCTATGATAATACTGAACTTGGTAATTTGGGTAGGTAATTTTTTATTACAAGTCACTTTCACTGCTTTGTCCTCCATATTTTTAAACTACTCTGTCACATTTTCATTTCTTTAACTTTCTGATTTAGATTTTGGATGAATTTTTCATCCAATGTAATTAATTTCAATCACATTATATTTCATTAAATTTCTCTTTAACAGTGTCACACTAGAATAGATGCAATATATTGAGATTTTTAAATTTCAATGACCATATTTCCATTTTTATAATTTTATGTATACCTATTCACAATTCATTTGTGGCAGCTTTAATATATTCTTTTGGGAGACTTCCGGGTAAGATGGCGGAAGAGTAAGACACGGAGATCACCTTCCTCCCCACAGATACACCAGAAATACAGCTACACGTGGAACAACTCCTACAGAACACCTACTGAACGCTGGCAGAAGACCCCAGACCTCCCAAAAGGCAAGAAACTCCCCACATACCTGGGTAGGGCAAAGCGGAGAGATTCCCGCACAGAGGATCGGTGCCGAGCGGCACTCACCAGCCCGAGAGGCTTGTCTTCTCGCCCGCCGGGGCGGGCGGCACTGGAAGCTGAGGCTCGGGCTTCGGTCACAGCGCAGGCAGAGGACTGGGGCTGATGGCGAGAACTCAGCCTGAAGGGGCCTAATGTGCCACAGCTAGCCGGGAGGGAGTCCGGGGAAACTCTGGAGCTGCCGAAGAGGCAAGAGACTTTTTCTTCCCTCTTGGTTTCCTGGTGTGTGAAGAGAGGGGATTAAGAGCGCTGCTTAAAGGAGCTCCACAGACGGGCGCGAGTTGCGGCGGAAAGCGTGGAGCCCAGTAACGGGCGTGGGACGCTGGGGCTACTGCTGCCACCGCCAAGAAGCCTGTGTGCGAGCGCAGGTCACTGTCCACACCGCCCTTCGGGGAGCCTGTGCAGCCCGCCACTGCCGGCGTCCCGGGATCCAGGGGCGGCTTCCCTGGGAGAACGCACGGCGCGCCTCGGGCTGGTGCAACGTCACGCCGGCCTCTGCCGCTGCAGGCTCGCCCCGAACTCCGTGCCCCTCCCTCCCGTCCGGCCTGAGTGAGCCAGAGTCCCCGAAGAGGCTGCTTCATTTACCCTGTCCTGTCTGAGCGAAGAACAGACGCCCTCCGGTGACCTACATGAAGAGGAGGGGCCAAATCCAAAGCTGAGACCCAGGAGCTGTGGGAACAAAGAAGAGAAAGGGAAACCTCTCCCAGCAGCCTCAGAAGCAGCGGATTAAAGCTCCACAATCAACTTGATGTACCCTGCATCTGTGGAATACATGAATAGACAACAATTCATCCCAAATTGAGGAGCCAGGAGTCAGTGCTGTGCCTCTGAGGTGGGAGAGCCAACTTCAGGACACTGGTCCACAAGAGACCTCCCAGCTCCACATAATATCAAACGGCGAAAATCTTCCAGAGATCTCCATCTCAACACCAGCACCCAGCTTCACTCAACGACCAGCAAGCTACAGTGCTGGACACCCTATGCCAAACAACTAGCAAGACAGGAACACAACGCCACCCATTAGCAGAGAGGTGGCCTAAAATCATAAAAAGTCCGCAGACACCCCAAAACACACCACCAGACATGGACCTGCCCACCAGAAAGACAAGATCCAGCCTCATGCACCAGAACACAGGAACTAGTCCCCTCCACCAGGAAGCCTACACAACCCACTAAACCAACCTTAGCCACTGGGGACAGACACCAAAAACAATGGGAACTATGAACCCGCAGCCTACAAAAAGGAGACCCCAAACACAGTAACATAAGCAAAATGAGAAGACAGAAAAACACACAGCAGGAGAAGGAGCAAGATAAAAACCCACCAGACCTAACAAATGAAGAGGTAATAGGCAGTCTACCTGAAAAAGAATTCAGAATAATAATGGTAAAGATGATCCAAGATTCTATTTCCCAGATCCAAAATCTTGGAAATAGAATAGACAAAATGCAAGAAACAGTTAACAAGGACCTAGAAGAACTAAAGATGAATCAAGCATCAATTAAAAACACAATAAATGAAATAAAAAATACTCTAGATGGGATCAATAGCAGAATAACTGAGGCAGAAGAACGGATAAGTGATGTGGAAGATAAAATAGTGGAAATAACTGATGCAGAGCAAAATAAAGAAAAAAGAATGAAAAGAACAGAGGACAGTCTCAGAGACCTCTGGGACAACATTAAATGCACCAACAATCGAATTATAGGGGTTCCAGAAGAAGAAGAGAAAAAGAAAGGGACTGAGAAAATATTTGAAGAGATTATAGTTGAAAACTTCCCTAATATGGGAAAGGAAATAGTTAATCAAGTCCAGGAGGCACAGAGAGTCCCATACAGAATAAATCCAAGGAGAAATACACCAAGACACATATTAATCAAACTGTCAAAAATTAAACACAAAGAAATCATATTAAAAGCAGCAAGGCAAAAACAACAAATAACACACAAGGGAATCCCCATCAGGATAACAGCTGATCTCTCAGCAGAAACTCTACAAGCCAGAAGGGAGTGGCAGGACATAATTAAAGTGATGAAGGAGAGAAACCTGCAACCAAGATTACTCTACCCAGCAAGGATCTCATTCAGATTTGATGGAGAAATTAAAACCTTTACAGACAAGCAAAAGCTGAGAGAGTTCAGCACCACCAAACCAGCTTTACAACAAATGCTAAAGGAACTTCTCTAGGCAAGAAACACAACAGAAGGAAAAGACCTACAATAACGAACCCAAAACAATTAAGAAAATGGGAATAGGAACATACATATCGATAATTACCTTAAGTGTAAATGGACTAAATGCTCCCACCAAAAGACACAGATTGGCTGAATGGATACAAAAACAAGACCCATATATATGCTGTCTACAAGAGACCCACTTCAGACCTAGAGACACATACAGACTGAAAGTAAGGGGATGGAAAAAGATATTCCATGCAAATGGAAACCAAAAGAAAGCTGGAGTAGCAATTCTCATATCAGACAAAATAAACTTTAAAATAAAGACTACTAGAAGAGACAAAGAAGGACACTACATAATGATCAAGGGATCGATCCAAGAAGAATATATAACAATTGTAAATATTTATGCACCCAACATAGGAGCACCTCAATACATAAGGCAAATACTAACAGCCATAAAAGGGAAAATCGACAGTAACACAATCATAGTAGGGGACTTTAACACCCCACTTTCACCAATGGACAGATCTTCCAAAATGAAAATCAATAAGGAAACACAAGCTTTAAATGATACATTAAACAAGATGGACTTAATTGATATTTATAGGACATTCCATCCAAAAACAACAGAATACACATTTTTCTTAAGTGCTCATGGAACAGTCTCCAGGATAGATCATATCTTGGGTCACAAATCAAGCCTTGCTAAATTTAAGAAAATTGAAATTGTATCAAGTATCTTTTCTGACCACAATGCTATGAGACTAGATATCAATTACAGGAAAAGATCTGTAAAAAATACAAACACATGGAGGCTAAACAATACAGTACTTAATAACGAAGTGATCACTGAAGAAATCAAAGAGGAAATTAAAAAATGCATAGAAACAAATGACAATGGAGACACGACGACCCAAAACCTATGGGATGCAGCAAAAGCAGTTCTAAGAGGGAAGTTTATAGCAATACAATCCCACCTTAAGAAACAGGAAACATCTCGAATAAACAACCTAAACTTGCACCTAAAGCAATTAGAGAAAGAAAAACAAAAACATCCCAAAGTTAGCAGAAGGAAAGAAATCATAAAAATCAGATCAGAAAAAAATGAAAAAGAAATGAAGGAAACGATAGCAAAGATCAATAAAACTAAAAGCTGGTTCTTTGAGAAGATAAACAAAATTGATAAACCATTAGCCAGACTCATCAAGAGAAAAAGGGAGAAGACTCAAATCAATAGAATTAGAAATGAAAAAGGAGAAGTAACAACTGACACTGCAGAAATACAAAAGATCATGAGAGATTACTGTAAGCAACTCTATGCCAATAGTACAGACAACCTGGAAGAAATGGACAAATTCTTAGAAATGCACAACCTGCCAAGACTGAATCAGGAAGAAATAGAAAATATGAACAGACCAAACAAAAGCACTGAAATTAAAACTGTGATAAAAAAATCTTCCAACAAACAAAAGCCCAGGACCATATGGCTTCACAGGCGAATTCTATCAAGCATTTAGAGAAGAGCTAACACCTATCCTTCTCAAACTCTTCCAAAATATAGCAGAGGGAGGAACACTCCCAAACTCATTCTATGAGGCCACCATCACCTTGATACCAAAACCAGACAAGGATGTCACAAAGAAAGAAAACTACAGGCCAATATCACTGATGAACATAGATGCAAAAATCCTCAACAAAATACTAGCAAACAGAATCCAACAGCACATTAAAAGGATCATACACCATGATCAAGTGGGGTTTATTACAGGAATGCAAGGATTCTTCAATATACGCAAACCAATCAATGTGATACACCATATTAACAAATTGAAGGAGAAAAACCATATGATCATCTCAATAGATGCAGAGAAAGCTTTCGACAAAATTCAACACCCGTTTAAGATAAAAACCCTCCAGAAACTAGGTATAGAGGGAACTTTCCTCAACATAATAAAGGCCATATATGACAAACCCACAGCCAGCATCGTCCTCAATGGTGAAAAACTGAAACCATTTCCACTAAGATCAGGAACAAGACAAGGTTGCCCACTCTCACCACTCTTATTCAACATAGTTTTGGAAGTTTTAGCCACAGCAATCAGAGAAGAAAAGGAAATAAAAGGAATCCAAATCGGAAAAGAAGTAAAGCTGTCACTGTTTGCAGATGACATGATACTATACATAGAGAATCCTAAAGATGCTACCAGAATACTACTAGAGCTAATCAATGAATTTGGTAAAGTTGTAGAATACAAAATTAATGTACAGAAATCTCTGGCATTCCTAAATACTAATGATGAAAAATCTGAAAGTGAAATCAAGGAAACACTCCCATTTACCATTGCAACAAAAAGAATAAAATATCTAGGAATAAACCTACCTAAGGAGACAAAAGACCTGTATGCAGAAAATTATAAGACACTGATGAAAGAAATTAAAGATGATACAAATAGATGGAGAGATGTACCATGTTCTTGGATTGGAAGAATCAACATTGTGAAAATGACTCTACTACCCAAAGCAATCTACAGATTCAATGCAATCCCTATCAAACTACCACTGGCATTTTTCACAGAACTAGAACAAAAAAATTCACAATTTGTATGGAAACACAAAAGACCCCGAATAGCCAAAGCAATCTTGAGAAGGAAAAATGGAGCTAGAGGAATCAGGCTCCCTGACTTCAGACTATACTACAAAGCTACAGTAATCAAGACAGTATGGTACTGGCACAAAAACAGAAAGATAGATCAATGGAACAGGATAGAAAGCCCAGAGATAAACCCACGGACATATGGTCACCTTATCTTTGATAAAGGAGGCAGGAATGTACAGTGGAGAAAGGACAGTCTCTTCAGTAAGTGGTGCTGGGAAAACTGGACAGGGACATGTAAAAGTATGAGATTAGATCACTCCCTAACACCATACACAAAAATAAGCTCAAAATGGATTAAAGACCTAAATGTAAGGCCAGACACTATCAAACTCTTAGAGGAAAACATAGGCAGAACACTCTATGACATAAATCACAGCAAGATCCTTTTTGACCCACCTCCTAGAGAAATGGAAATAAAGACAAAAATAAACACATGGGACCTAATGAAACTTCAAAGCTTTTGCACAGCAAAGGAAACCATAAACAAGACCAAAAGACAACCCTCAGAATGGGAGAAAATATTTGCAAATGAAGCAACTCACAAAGGATTAATCTCCAAAATTTATAAGCAGCTCAGGCAGCTCAATAACAAAAAAACAAACAACCCAATCCAAAAATGGGCAGAAGACCTAAATAGACATTTCTCCACAGAATATATACAGACTGCCAACAAACACATGAAAGGATGCTCAACATCTTTACTCATTAGAGAAATGCAAATCAAAACTACAATGAGATATCATCTCACACCAGTCAGAATGGCCATCATCAAAATATCTAGAAACAATAAATGCTGGAAAGGGTGTGGAAAAAAGGGAACACTCTTGCACTGCTGGTGGGAATGTGAATTGGTACAGCCACTATGGAGAATGGTATGGAGGTTCCTTAAAAAACTACAAATAGAACTACCATATGACCCAGCAATCCCACTACTGGGCATATACCCTGAGAAAACCATAATTCTAAAAGAGACATGTACCATATTGTTCATAGCAGCCCTATTTACAATAGCCCGGAGATGGAAACAACCTAACTGTCCATCATCGGATGAATGGGTAAAGATGTGGCACATATATACAATGGAATATTACTCAGCCATAAAAAGAAACAAAATTGAGCTATTTGTAATGATGTGGATGGACCTAGAGTCTGTCATACAGAGTAAAGTAAGTCAGAAAGAGAAAGACAAATACTGTATGCTGACACATATATATGGAATTTATGAAAAAAAAATGTCATGAAGAACATAGGGGTAAGACAGGAATAAAGACACAGACCTACTAGAGAATGGACTTGAGGATATGGGGAGGGGGAAGGGTAAGCTGTGACAAAGTGAAAGAGCGGCATGGACATATATACACTACCAAACATAAGGTAGATAGCTAGTGGGAAGCAGCCGCATAGCACAGGGAGATCAGCTCGGTGCTTTGTGACCACCTGGAGGGGTGGGAAAGGGAGGGTGGGAGGGAGACGCAAAAGGGAGGGGATATGGGAACATATGTATATGTATAACTGATTAAATTTGTTATAAAGCAAAAAAAAAAGAAAAATAAGTAAAAGAAAAAAAACTGCTGAAAAAATATATATATATTCTTTTGCCTTTAGATATATTTTTATTTTATTTCTTTGAGGATTTTACTTATTTTTAAGGCTTTTTTTTTGAGATTGCTCTTTATTTTCATTTTTAGAAGTGATTTTAATTCCTGACATTTTTTTCTAACTTCAAACAAAACGTTACAAATACCTTTGAATTTTCAAACTTATCTTATATGACACCTTTATTACTACTCTTCTGTCTCTACTTGGCTTTCCCTATATAGCAGGTACACAGGTTTATTTACTCATATTCCTGTAGCTCTGTCAAACATGAGGTGTCATGTCCATGTCTCTGAGATCCTTTCTCATGGTTCTGCTCAGTTACTGAGACAGCATGCAGCTTGACCAAGGTCTTGGTTACTGAGATGTCTGCTTCTATTCCAGACATGGTCTTGTATAAGTGGTAGCTAAGACTCACGTTCCCACTAATCTCTTAATTTCAATTCTTGAATGAAGAAGCAAACTCCAGGCTATCAGTTTTAAGCAGTGTGACTTGCTCTAGTCTCCAAAACAAATGGAAGTCCAACTTTCTGCCATTTCAGCATTCTCTGGTACTCTGAGGCCTACACATCCAAAGCTTTAGTCTTTCTTTGTCACTGTAGGCCCCTGTTGAAGGGATATTTAATTTTTAAGAATGGCTATACATTTTTATAATATATAAATATATTACAAATAATTAACTGTAATCAATAAAGAAAACTTTGAAAAATATAAACATGTTTTTGATATTGACTTCAATTCAAATGTTGTTTCAAAAAAGACATGTTTATTTTTTGTAGTTAATTTGAATTATTTTTTGCCTTTTATTTTAATTTAAATTATTATTTCTCCCTTTACTGTTATAATTGACATACCAAAAGTACAGTCTCTAAATATAAAAAGCACTGCTGTGGTTGTATACTTTACATTTAAATGTGCCTATGTTTTTCATTCTTTTACTTTGAACCCTTCAGAACCTCTGTATTTAGGCATGTTTCCTTTAATCTTTATATGATTGAGTTCTTTTATTATTCAGTCTAAAAATTCTTACATTTCTCAGCAGTATTATTCTATTTATACTTTATGTAAGTATAGATATATTTGGTTTAAATCTACCATCTTAGTATTTGTTTTTTGTTTGTCCTGATTCTGATCTCTTTTTCTCTCTCTCTCTTTGCCTCTCCACTTTTGGGGAATACATTTATTATTCTATTGCCCAATTCACTGGAAATTATATATATATATATAAAATGATATTATAATTATATATAAAATACACATTATATATTGATATAAAGAATTATAATATATATAAATGAAAGATTATGTTTTGTATATGTACACATTATATTATATATTATATAAAATATTATTTTATATATTATATTATAAATATATATGCATTTAAACATTTATATATAAAGAGACTACACATAAAGATATATAAATACACAAGTGAATATATATATCTTTATAATTTTTCTATTATTTAGTGTTATTTTTTTGTAATTATAGTGTGAATCCTTGTCTTAATACTGCCTAATATAAATTAGTACTTTTACCACTTCCAGGATAATAAAAATGCTTTAAAATATTTTAACTCCATTTCTCCCCTTCTTGATCTATGGGCTAATGTTGTCATATGTTTTAATTCTATGTGTAAAAACCAACAATATTTGTTGTTGTCTTAACTAGTCAATGTCCATTTGTATTTATAAATATTTATAGTCATTTTATTCACTTTTGTTTATTCTGGGATAATTTACCTTCTGACTGACTTTTTAGTACTTCCTTTCCTGGATGATGAAGACAGCCAATTCTTTCATTTGTTTGTCTGAAAATATTTTGTTTTATTAAATAATATATCAAACTCTGATTGTTGAATTTAGATCTGCAGTTATTTCCTTTTTTTCCTCTGGCTTCTTTTAAGATTTTGATTTTGCTTTTCAACAATTTTACTATAATATGCGTGAGTGTTGTGTGAGTGTGTGTATGAGTACTTAGGTGTGTATGTGTGATTTTTGTTCTTTTGCATTCATCCTGTTTGAGGGTTGTAATTCTTCAACCATCTATATGTAATACATTTTGTAAGATTCTTGGCCATATGTCATTGAATATTACTTCTACTATGATCTCTTTCTCATTTCCTTTTGATATTCCAATTGTATGTATGTTGGATTTTTCACTGTATCACACCTTCCTCTGTGTATTCTTTCATCTATTTGTCTCTTTACAGTTCAGTTTGTGTATTTTCTTTTGACATGTCTTCCAGTTTATTAATTTTCTTTCCAGCTGTCTTTAGTTTTTTTCAAAACATCCACTAAGTTCATAATTTTACTTACACTATTTTGAGTTCTAAAATTTTTATTTTATTCTTAATTATAATTTTATTTTTCCTGACATAGATCTCTATCTTGTCACATATCTAGTTGAACTTAGTAACCATAGGTATTTTTAAGTCTGTGTCTAATAATTTCAATTTGTGCATCTTCCATGGATCTATTTCAATTTCTCATTTTATTCTCTTCAATTTTCAGTAAGTCATTGTCTTTCAATTACCAAATTATATTTAATTATCAGTATTGCATAAAATTATAGTAAAAATGATATTTTGGATTAAATTACATTCTTCCTAATAAGATTTACTTTTTCTTCTTCCTAGCTACTATTTTAAGGGTGAATCACCTTAGTCAATAATTGAAATGATTAGAAACCTGGATTTAGTCTTGATAATTGTTCTATTTCTGTTTCACATTATTGCTAGGATTTAGGCAGTCTTCTCAGCCTTCAGCCAACATTTTGGCTTTAAGAACTGGTGATAAGTCAAGGAGAAAAATGCTCCAAAATCTGGATTCACCTCCCTGGACTTTCTTTATTTTCAAAATCTTGATCCTGAAAATTTTCACTGCCTTAATAAGCTTGCCAGTAATTTCAGTCATCTTTTACATATGTAATTTGTCCAGTTTTATTGTTTGTCATCAGGAGAGTTGGTTCAGAGCAATATTCCCTCATTTGTGGAAAGAAAATGTTTAAAACTTTTGTGTGAAGTCTCACTTTATCTTCAAATTCATAAAATGTTTTACTGTTTGCCAATAATATCTATGTGTGCATATATGTATATATATAAACATAAATGGAGGTATATGTATATCTATATATATCTTTCTAACTATCTATCATCTGTCTATTTGTTTTAAATGATCTTTATATAGTAATATCAATGGCTAGAAAAATGCTTCCATTTAATCCTGTGGCTTCCCATCATCACAAACACACCAAAACATACCTCCAGGAAGCAAAATATCTCATTTCCATAAGTTAGTAAATTAAGTGAAGAGTTAAGTGAGCAATGAGTATTTCACCTCAAGGTGTTGCATACCAGTTTTATAGTTCAGAAGCTGAGTACTATAGAAATGGTAATGAAGTAGACTAATTTTTCCTTTGTAAATATTACTTTTCCACATATTTTGTTGTACTCACTAACTCAGTTGTCTACTTCTACCTAAGTATTCACATCTTAGCACTGACTCAGGGAGGAAAGAAGATCCTGAATTTACAGAGGCTAGAAGAAACAGAATATAAATAAAAATTATTTTCCATTAAACTATATGCTATGATAAATGACATTAAGAGAGTTGTGGACTCTTTGCAAGATATCATTTGTTCATTTGACATAATTTATGACATTAATTTAGCCCTAGATGTTGGCACATGAATAATGGTGCCATTTATTGCATGCTTAGAAGTGCCCTCTGAACACAAAAGGGAAAACTGGGTAAAACAAATCATCTAACATGGTATTTTCCAAAATGTAAGACGTGGTTCCAGAGTTTGGAATTAAATACTATTAAATCACAGACTGAAATAGTTATTCTGTTTCAAAGTTTTCTTTCAATATTGATTATCTCAAGAGAAAATCTTGGTTTAATTTTTGTTAGTTTTAAGGCATCTTAAACTAACTGCTAGTCCCTCCTCTTACCAAAGAGTGCAAACTTCCAGCTCTGAGCACTTGGCAGGCTGCAGTATCTAGCTAAAATTTAATGACATTGTCCTTTCTTGTTTTGTTTTTATTGCATTTTTTGTAATGTTACACTTTATTTATCACAAGTGTTACAGTTTCCTTCTGCAACAGTGTTTTCTTGTTTCACTTTTGAAGATAGTATGATAGGTAAAAAGTGAATGAATAGAAAATATTAGCTATTAGGTTGAATTATATGAAATTCTCAGTATTCAGCCATTGTGGTTGAATACCACAAAAAATGTCAATATTATGTTGTTCAAACTAATTATAATACTATAGGTATTATGTAGTAAGAAACAATTTGTGATGATGTTATGGGAATGTCTTAAATCTGGGAATACTGATATTATAATGAGTCCCTTTGACAGGAGCTCATATGATTAACAGTTGACAAGAAGAACTTTTTCTGCCCTCTTCTTAAGGTGTTAAAATCATTTTTTAACAAGGAGAGTGATGCACACTTTGATTCTAGCTTTGGAGTCAGCAATGACCCACATACTGTCATTCTCTAATCTAGCATATTAATTCATCAGATACTAAAAAGAACTAGCAAAATTAGAGGTTGAACTTTGTGCCATGAGCCACGAGCCAAAACATGACTTCAATATGTAATCGGCTGGCATATCCAAAACTTTGAGATTATTGAGAGAAATTTACTTTATATTACAAAAGGCATAATATTCTAATTAAAACGACCACGTGAACTGGGCAAAGACCAGAGAAAACACAAATTTGTTAGTAAAGTTGATCCTTATCAATTACCAAGCTTCCACAAATAAAAGCCTTATTTCTATTATAATTCATCTTTTTAGTCTTATTGCTAGATGAGTTATATCAAGAAGTTTTAGAAGGAAATTGTCATAACTGAAGAGCCTGCTACAGAATACAAATGGAAATAATTCTAAGCTATCAATATATAATCTCTGAAGGTGAGATCTCAGTGCTAAAAATCAGGAGGTTATGAGATTAAAAAGAAAATTATAAATGCATTCCAAAAATGAGAGAAAATGAAAATGGAAGAGAACTTGAGGGGAAGCTTCTTAGAAGGAAAATAATTAACTCGTCTCTCACTATACATCTTTTCTTGTCCAGAGAATTCACCCAGCCCTTTCACCAGTGACCATGAAAATTGATGCAGTGTTACATATACATTTTAAATGTAAAATGAAGGAAGAAAATAAATAACCAAGGCCACAGTTTCCAAACCAAGAGAAAAAGAAAATGGAACATCATAAAACTATACAAGCAAAGAGGAAAATCAATAAAATTCAATGCAACACATCTTCCTGCTCACTTCTGAGCACACAAAGTCCACTCATCTAAAATTCACCAGGTGTATGGTATGTGTTATAAATCTTTCAAGTCTTCATAAATATGATCTATCATTAGAAGCCCTGAAAAAGACCAGGTGGCTTCACTAATTGTGGTTTTCGCTTTCTTCCAAACTTAGATATTGACCAGCACCCTGTGGGCTTTGGATCCATGTTAGTCAACAGAACAGTCAGAGAGAAGGTAGACGCTAAGAACAGTGTTCTTCACAGAAAATTCTAGTTCTCACTCTTGAAATCCTGATTCAGAGAATCTGAGAGTTTATTGTCTCTCTTACTCCTCTTCTAGGTAGAGAAATGCCATTTCTATACCAGGATGTTAAGGTACCACAACTTCACCCCATCCTTGGTGACTGAATATTTTCATGATCTCAAAATTACTAAGAAGAGTAATTCTCAAGATTAACTTTCCATCAAAATCATCAAGTTTTTTTTAATTAATGTAAATTTCTAAGCACCATCTTCAACTTAAAGGTATGATACTACCTGGGAATTTACAGGTATGTGCATTTTTTAAAAAATAGGATATTCTGATATAGCCAGTCATAGAACCATATTTGGGTGCCACTGTATAAAAGTACTCATCTCTCCCCTTTATCTTTATAATGGGCAAGATTTAATAGCATTCTTCTCTACCTTTGGATAAAAAAGACTCTATAAAACCTTCCCCCATTCTCCTCCAAAAGGTGTCAGAATACCCCACCTTAATTAGTCTTAACTTTATCAAATATCTTCTTAAAATATCTCATCCATTTCCTTTTAATCTCTTCCTAAATCCTAATGTCCTAGGTCTGTTAAGTTCCTATATAAATATTGCTATATATAAATAATCCCTAGTAGTGAAGGCTGGCTAGCCTTTACTGACATCACATTTCTCCTAGCCTGAATATATATATCAGGAAAACTAGAAACATATTTCTACTATTGAGCCTAATAAACTGACAAAAACCTATTTAAAAATTCTTAGCCACCGAGCATTGTGAAAAAAGGCAAACTGCAATATTCCAAATTTCCCAAGTGGCTTGTTATAAGCATTTCCCCATGTCACTTAGAGACATTGCAGAGAATTCCAATAATATCCGCGTGTTTGGATCAAGACCCTGACTTCACTGCAGTGTTTTCTGCTTGCTGGGATTTTGTCGAGTAAAGATGCTCCAGTGGGATGCTCTGTTGTATGGCCTAGGGGGAAGGTACTGAATGTCTTCCACAGTTAAGTTCTTGATCAAACCTATTATTTCCATGGCTCTTTCCTACTTTATCCTACCTTATGCATAGATCATGATGGATTCAAGATGCCAAACGGTATTTTTATTACACCTCACATTATATGAGTTCCTTGGCTAAGTAGAAAATGGTATGAACAACTCAGGTGTCCTGGACTTATCTCTGTTAGTAGTGACCTATATGGCAGTGTCAGCCACTTACCTCTCTGGTCCTTAATATGTTTTACTATCAGTAGATGGCATTGGTCAGGACAAGTAGCTTTAAACTGTTCCTTTAGATATATAGAATAATATATCAAACACTGCTGAAGTGTAACATTAACAGCCAAAACCAAATTCTTTCATATCAAAAACCCTTTCTCCCCATTAGAATAGTAGCAGAGGTAACCATAATCTATCCTGAATTACTGTATATCATTATCATTTTTGCTTTTAGAGTTTTAAAACTGTATTTGTATCTTTAAAATATGTATATTCTTAGTTTTATACATTTAAAATTTATATAAAGAGTTTCATAATATATATTCTTATGTGACTGGTTTCTGTCCATTATTATTATTATTGTATCAATAAAGACCAAAATGTATACATCCATCTCCCTGTTGATAGATATTTGGATTGAATCCAATTACTGCCATAAAAATTTTTATACACCTCTCTTTGTGGCCATGTGTATTTATTATACAGAAACATTTTAGAATCTTAGTGTATACTCATCTTCAAGTTTACCAGGTAATGCCAAATTACTTCCAAAAGTGGTTGTATCAATGCATAATCCAACCAGAAGTGTGTAAAAATCCCTGTTATTCTAAATTTCATCAGTACTTATTACTCCAGATTTATTTTTTTAGTTTGGTGGGTTAAAATTTTATCTTCCCTGCGCTACCACTAGCAATTAGATACATTCTATTGTAAATGAAGACTCACAGAACTCAGTATGATAATACTTACAAATCTATATTTTTAGAGAGAAAAATAATACAAAATAGCAAGAGAATTAAAGTAAGGATATCCATCAAAGTTAAAGGCCGCTTAACAATGAGAAATCCAGGAAGAATAGGCATGAATTCCAATTGTCCTCTCTCTGTAAGGGTCATGACAAATGTACATTTTCTCTCAATAAGGAACCACAAACCTGTGCATAGCATACCCAGGAAAAGGGAGCCCAAGACTGAGTTTCAGCCTAGTCTTATTATACCCTCTTTATCAGACAGACACAGTTCCTGTACAGAACAGTCCCAATGGCAGAGCTCTCCGGGGGTTTCATGAAAACCAGGTGCAAATCTTGGTGGCCTTGTTATTAATAAACAATGGTGACAAGCTGATCTAAATCAACCAAGGCTCCTTGGACCCATGATAACAAAGCAAAACTATTAATCAGTATGTTTCATACCTTATCTGGGAATCAATACAGTACTGATACTTTTTTATCTTAGTAAAATAGTTCAGGCCAGTTCCAGGCCTCTGTACATCATCATTCTTGCAATTTGAAATTCTCTGAAGACTAACAGATAAATTCATATATTAATTGACAGCTTGAAATTTCTCTCATGAAATTCCTGTCCTGGCTATTTGATCATTTTTTTCCTGAGTATTTTTTTTCTTTTTTGTGCTGGTTTTTAAGAGTCTCTTATAAATTTTGGATACTAATTCTTTACTACAACTTACTCTCTAATTTACAAATTCAAATTGTCATGTATAGACTATCTCATCCTCTCATTCATAGTTTTAACCTTCCTCTTATATTTTTGCTCTTCGTCCTAGATTTCAAATGGTTTACTCTGAATCATCTTCTAATTCACTAATTCTCTTTTCACTTGCATTTAACTGACTGTTTAACTCATTGTGGTAGCCAATTAATTAATTAATTTGTTACATAAAAACAACTTAAAACTTAATAGCTTAAATCACTGATTGTTCACTGTCACCCACAAGTCTATGGATTGTCTGGGGATTGGCTCATGTAGGCTGAACTCAGCTCAAAACTCTGTTGATTCCACATAATATGTGAATCAATGGGGATTGGTAGATCTAGGCTTAGTTTGGCTAGGAAAGCTTGATTGGGATGACTGGTCCATGGGGTTCTCATTCCTGACGTTTTTCTAATGATCAGGGGAGGAAAAAAAGAAGGCCAAAGGAAACACACACATGTGTATATATATATATATATATATATATATATAAGCACACACATATCCACATCCTATCCTATTGATTCTATATCTCTGGAGAACCCTAATACAAGAGTTTTTTTTTTTTTAATTTCAATTCCTTTTTTTCTTATTTGTAGAATTATACCAGATTATTTTTCAAAATCTGCCAAATTAGTTTGATTCTATTTAATCTCTTTAAGTACATATTACATATTTAATACATTTAAGTATATTTAACATTGTATATTTTAATATATATTTAATACATTTAGCATTCATTATGCTATAACTATAAGATCTTAAGTCTTCGCTTATCTGAGTCTATAGATTTTTGTTCTGACCTCCATTTCGCCTGATTCTTTTTTCTCTGGTTCCTTTCAAGGTTTTATCTTTGTCTTTAATTTTCTTCAGTTTGAATATGATAAACCTTGGTGTAGTTTAAACAAAGATTTTTTTTTTTTTAAAGAAGATATTGGGGGTAGGATTTTATTAATTAATTAATTTATTTTTGCTGTGTTGGGTCTTCGGTTCTATGCGAAGGCTTTCTCTAGTTGTGGCAAGCGGGGGCCACTCTTCATAGTGGTGCGCAAGCCTCTCACTATCGCGGCCTCTCTTGTTGCAGAGCACAGGCTCCAGATGTGCAGGCTCAGTAGTTGTAGCTCACGGGCCTAGTTGCTCCTTGGCATGTGAGATCCTCCCAGGCCAGGGCTCGAACCCGTGTCCCCTGCATTAGCAGGCAGATTCTCAACCACTGCCCCACCAGGGGAGCCCCTAAACAAAGATTTTTGAGCTATTTATCCTACTAGGTGTTCTCTGAGCTTCCTAGACCCTTGTGATTATGTGTTTGTATTAACTTTGGAAAATTCTCAGCCATTGTTATTTCAAACATTTCTTCTGATTTTTTTTTTTTTTCTTCTCCTTCTGGTATTCCAATACACACACGTTCTATCTCCTGGAATAGTCCCATAGTTCTTAGATAGTCTTTCCATTTTTCAAAATTATTTTTTCTGTTTCCATTTCAGTTTTGGAATTTCCTTTAGGCATATCTTCAAGTTCACTGATCTTTCCTCAATCATGTCCATTCTGTTGGTGAGCCTATCAAAAGCGTACTTCATTTCTATTAGTTTTATTATTTCTCGCATTTCCTTTGGCTTCTTAGAGTTTTCATGTAACTGTTTACATTACCATCTGTTCTTGCATGTTGTCTACCTTTCCATTACAGTCCTAAGCATTGTAGTCAAAGTTATTTTAAATTTCTAGTCTGATATTCCAAAATGTCTATCATATCTGAGCTTGGTTTTGATTCATGCTTTGTTTTTTTAAACTGTGTATTTAGCCTTCTATTATGCCTTGTAACTCTTTGGTTGAAAGCCAGAAGTGATATACCCCATAAAAGGAACTGAGTAAATAGGCCTTTAGTGTGAGGTCTTTATGTTTATTTGTCTAGGAGTTGGTCTCTTTACTGTTTGCTGTAGCTGTAGGTGTCAGAGAGTAAAATTTTCTCCAGCATCTTTGTTTTTGTCTCTTATGATGTTATTGGGTTTACCCAGAGTCTCCTTCTGAAATAGGATCTGAAGCATCCAGTTAGTCTACTTGAAATCCTCTGTTATTATACAAAAACCTGATTGACTTTGTGATAAGGTGGTAAAATTGGTAAGACTACATTCTATAATCCAATAATTACATCTCTGTCTTTTCATAAGCCTATGCCTTTTGTCTGTGATTCTCAAAGTAGTTTTAACTTGTTTTCCCCTCCCTTACGTGAGACAGGGTTGGATTTAAGTGTTCCACTTTCTCCAGGTCAATTAGGTTTTGGTAAAATTCAAGTTGGTTATGTAAGGTTATGGTAAAATAGTGTCTTTTGAGGAGTGACGGAACTCCTTTGTTGAGAAGAGAATGCTCTGAGTGTATTTCAGAATGGTTACTTTCTCTTCCTCCCCCACTCCACCCTGAAGTCTAAGGGGACTTTTCTCCAATCTGCACCCTGAGGTGAAGGTGGTAGAGCTCCAGGAGGTAAACCTCACAAGAGTGTGGGGGACCCTAAAGGCCAGGCTGCAGGAGCTTTTACTCCAAAGCTGGTCCTCACGTAGCCTCTAGAAATTCTTCAGTCACACTTTAGTTCTCTTATGAGTACTGGCTCCAGAGGCAGGGTTCTGATTGGACTTCTGCTCTAGGCAAGCAGAAGGTAATGTGGTTTTTGGTATCTAATTCTCTCTCCAGTGTTTAGGACACCAGTTTGCCCTGTGACATCAATTATCTGATGGGTCTAAAAAGAGTTGTTGATTTTCAGTTTGTTCAACTTTTTACTTGTGAGAACAAGAGTGATAACTTCTAACATTTTTATATGTTTGACCAAAAACCATATGCCTTATTTCTTCATGAGTTTCTTTTTAATGTTTCTGTAAGCTTATATTCCTTTGGAGTTTTACCTGTGGAATTCTATAACATCTGTGCTGAGAATGCATTCCTTGAAAGAGGATTTGCATTTGCTTCTGCTAGACCCTTGAGGGAACTTTAGCCCAGGAATATTTTACATAATTTCTTGACTCAGGACTTTTAGATACTGTAGACCTTACTTCTCAACTTATGTGAAGGCTAATATGTAGTTAAGAACTTTTAGAATAAACTTTTAAAATGTTATCCCACCTAAGACTCAAGGCTGGGATTGACAAGGCTCTTTGCTTTTTCCCTTCAGATGGTGTATATTTTTCTAATTTGTCTTTTTTTCTGAGGAAATAGCCTGTTATGAATCTCAGGTTTAAGGGTGACTGTTGTGACTCTGCAAGACGCTTTCTCCTCTTCTCCACAAGATTGTTAAAAGAAAAGCTATAGCTTACTAGAAATCTACAAATACTTTTATGAAATCCTCCATTTTATTCCACTGTATTTCTGTCTACTTTTTTCTGTCGCTTAAGAACTTCTATTTTACTGAGTACTAAAATACATTTAAATTTTATTTTTAATTTCCATTTTTTTGTGTGAAAGAAATGTGTTCAGTGTACCTAGCCCACCATGTTGTGAGGAATAGAAGTCTAGTTCAGCTTTTATCTGTTTAATATACTAGGATTTAAAAAAAATAATATATTTTGTATAAATGTTTCCACGACTACAAAAATGTTAAAAATCATTAAATTAGAAAATATCTATGAGTGTTTCCTCTTTTAAATTCAGTATTGTAGTTAAAAATATGAGCTTTGGGGCCAGATTAACTGAGTTTGATTTCCACCTCTGATAATTATTAGAGTGACTTTAGGCTAGTAATTGGAGCTTTCTGTACTTTAATATCTTCATCTTTAAAATGAGGTTAATACTATCACCTTCCTCATAGGCTCAATAGAAGGTTTAATGAGACGGCATATCTAAAGCACCTAAAATTGTGACTGCCACATAGCAAGCATTCAATAAACCTCTACTACTACACTAATACTATTATGTATTTTGTTGTATTTATTATTGCTGTTGTTTTGGGATCATTCTTAGTTAGTTGTTATGGATTAAATGTTTGCATCCCCCCAAAATTCGTATGTTGAAGTTGTAACCCCCAATGTGACTGTATTTGGACATGGGAGATAATTAAGTTTAGATGAAGTCATGAGGGTGGTGTCCTCATAATGAGTTTTGTGCCCCTGTAAGAAGAGGAAGAGACACAAGAGCACTCTCTCTTCTTTCTCTCTCTCTCCAGGAGCACACACTGAGAGAAGACAGCTGTCTACAAACAAGAAAGCAGGCCCACACTGAACCTTCAGAATCCTTGATCTTGGATTTCTCAGCATTGGACTATAAGAAATAACTTTCTGTTGTTTAAGCCATCCAGTCTGCAATATTTTGTTACAGTAGCCTGAGCAGATTAAGATATTGGCTATTTTCAGATTATGAGTAAATCTCTGTTCTTGCACTAATATTCAAGAATTACTTATCTCTTTGGAATATACTGCTTGACTGAAGTCAATACCTCTAGATGAACATGAGCTGACCACACACAGGGCACCTGAAAGTAGGTACTATTGCCAAGAAATAAAAAGTGAACACTTTTCTTCAGGTGCAGCTCTACGCACTGTCCTACAAACCTACTTTGTTCAAAGCTGGTGTTTTTCTTTCATCCAAGGACAAAATTGCATATCCTTTATAAAGTTGAGAGTTTCTGCTGTCTAGAGACTGAATAGCTGTACTGGACTCTCCTGGTTTAATTTCTTTATGCCCCTGGGCAATAAAAAGATAGATTTTCAGGTAAAATCAGTGACATGTTACAGGGAGGCCACTTCCACATCCACCTAGACTTGTACTTCCATCTTTTTTCCTAACATCACATCACTGAGGACCAAAGCTATCCATGCCACTCACATTCATTTATTCACCTCAAGTGTTATTTACCAATTTTACGTTAGGTACTATGCTAGGCACTTGTGATACTGTGTGGGTTAACAAGAAATCCCTTCTCTCCAGAAAGTCACAATCTAGTGACAAAATTCATCCACTTAAAGAATGTACATATAATGCCTGGTGGGGTGAAAAAAAGGCTTCACTGAGTGGAAGTGATATTTGATCTAGATCTTGAAAGTTGAGAAGGAATCTACCCATTGGAGAAAATAGAAAGTACATTCCAGGCAAAGTGAACATTATATGCCAAATTATATGAGTCAGTCATTTGGAATAGTATGGCTTCAGTTAGCCAACCCACATGGCTGAAGTGTAGGATGTATTTGGGGAGGAGGCACAAAAATAAGTCTAAAAGTTAAATGGAGGACAGAGGCCTCATATGCTAAGTTTTGGGGCTTTGTCTTTGGGGTAGTAGGCCTACAGAGCAGAGAGTTAAGCAGAGAAGGACATAATCAAGTTTGCTTTTAAGAAAAAAGACAGTGGGAAGTGGGATGAAGAATTCTCATGTTGAGACCAATTAGAGGACAGCTGTGGTGATCCACGTCTGAGTACAGGCAAAGGCAGTGAAAATGGATTAAATGGGAGTGATTTGAAAGATGTTAGCAGGCAAAAATGACAGGACTAACTGAGCGATTATAAAGGAAGGATGAGAAGAAAAGGACAGGCCTTCATAAAGACTTCTAGTGTGGATGGCATATTTAAGTGATAGAGAATACACAAGTGAAAGCATTAGAAGAGCACTCATTTGTTTTTAATTCTATACCAGGAAAAATTGGGCAAGGCTTGATCATGTAACCACAAAAGCCTTTGCACTCTTGAGTTTCTGGACCCTCTGCAGCCCAGGCTTGCTGCTGTCCTGTCTTTCCTTGGAGCAGGCCCCAGGGACTCCACCTACTCCCAAGTCTCTGAAGCTGCAAACACTAACTTTATCCCTCGAGGATTCTCTCCCCTGGAGCTTCCTTGCAGAGAGTAACAGTCTTCCCAGCTTCCTCCTTCCTTCCAGTCCCCAAAGACAAATGCACATGACATTTTAAAAAATTACTATTAATCACCATAGAGAAATGGAGAAAAGCAAGAATAACAAACACTAGGGAATTGCAAAGTTTAAGAAATTTTACAGACTTCTTTATCCTTCTCTTACTGAGAAAATATCAGAGAACTCATTACCGCATTTTGTTACACCTTTATTGTTAATGATGGAGGGCAGCCATCTCCTCAAGCTAGTGCCAATCTTTTAAGAAGAGGGCATGATGACTCCTTTCTCGTGAAAGCCCTTTCCTTTAAAGAACTGGCCTGATTTCCTTCATATCTGCCCATTAGTTCCACAAGTACTTATTGAAACTTGCTTTCTCCAGGCACTGTGCTGGGCCCTGGGACTACAGTAGTGAAAATGAAATAGTTCCTGCACTGCAGGCTCACCCAATAGTGGTGGAAGAAGCTGGACACTTTACCAGGCAGTGTCCTTTTCCCAACCAAATAACATATTCAGGTAACCTCCATGGTGGCAGGAATATTTTTTAAAAATATGTTTTTTCCCTGCTGTCCATCACTCTTCCATCACCAAGAATAGAGCTCAGCTAATAGCTGGTGCATAATAAATGCACTTTGAATCATGAAATGTCCTTTGTCCAAAACAGAAAAGTATTTGAACATTTCCTCAAAAAGGCATTGATTCCTTTTATGACTGAGATATTCAAAAATAGCCCTATAAGAATAATATTCTTCATATTCAGAAAAGTATTATTAAAAAAGTAATTCATTTGTTGGAATTGACTTTACTTCATTCACAACTTTACTCCTATTCTGTGAAGTGTATTAAGAATACCAGTTAGTGAGTTGCACTAGGATTTTTTAAGTTTAGACCCTAAACATGGGGTATAGGGAGACGGAGGAGGAGGCCATCAATATGAGGACTTCAAGACAACACTGGGCTTCTTATACTGAGATTAGTATATTTCGGGTCCATACTTTTTGGCATATTATATTTCCCAGAGGTGGCAGATTGTATTTTCAGCAATATCTCCCAACACACATGCTCTTCTTTCAGTGTGGTTTTAACTCTCCTTTTATTGAGAGGTGGTGTCTCAGTTCTCTCTCCTTGAATATGGGTTGGCTTGTAGCAAAAATGATGCTACATGACTTTTGAAGCTAAGCCATAAAAGCAACATAGGTTCTACCTGGCTTTCTTGGAACACTGACCCTTGGAGCTCTGAGAAACCATATTAGCAGTCTGGCTGTCTTCAAGCCACCATGCTATGAGGAAGCCCAAACTAGCTTACATGCAGAGACCAGAAGGACTGAATGGGTGTGAAGCTATTTGAAGAAATAGATAACTGAGACAATAGTAAATATTTATTCGTATTGAGTCATTTTCACTCAAAGCTGGCATGTAGTATTGTTGTGTCCTAGTGTTCATTCCTTATCGAGTTCTTAATAGCACTCAAATATATTTTTTCTCTTTTCTTCCTTCCTTTCTTTCTTTTTCTTCCTTTCTTTCTCTTTCTTTCTTTCTTTCTTTCTTTCTTTCTTTCTTTCTTTCTTTCTTTCTTTCTTTCTTTCTTTCTTTTCTTTCTTTCTTTCTTTCTTTCTTTCTTTCTTTCTTTCAGAATTACCTCTCCATCTGTGGTTGGTCTTGGAGGAAAGGTAGTTAAAGCAATATACCAAAGGTGAGTAAGAGTTCAAGTTTCTCCAAGGACATTAAATCTTGGAAAGAGTAAAGTAATTACCAAAAAAATAGGGCTTATTCATCCCATCCATCATGATGAGGTTATTAGTCAATGTTCTCTAAATCCCTGAAGTACTTCCGGCTCTCATCCTATTCTAAACACACTTTTGTGAACTTCCCTGTAATCCTATACAAATTCCTTTTCTGTAAAAATTATCTGGCATACAATTTATGTACATTCCTAGATAATCCAAGTTGAGTTTTGAGTTTCTATATGCAGATTGATCAACCCATACAAATAATGACAAAAAAAACAATGCTGAATCTCCAGCAGATCAGCAGATCTGGTCCAGCAGACCAGAAGATTATTTTGGTTCCTGACACATTGCTTAATTTGATATTCCCTAACCAAATTGATGTTTAGGAGTTCCTGAGGTCAGAACCTCCTTCTCCTCTATTTTTATTATATCATAGATTTTGTAATATTCTTATGTTTATAAATGAATATATATTCTTCAAAAACTTAGAAAGTAATGATAAGCCAAATGGAACAGAAGAGAAAAAGAAGAAATTGAATCTCTCCATATTACCAAGGGACATACAAATGGAAATTAGAAGATGCACAATTTGAACTAATTTAGCTAAAAAAGAAATGTATTGGCTCATATAAACAAATTGCAACAGGGCAAGGATGGTGATGTTCTCAGAGATGACTGGGTTCAGGGATTGAACATGTCAAGACTTTCTCCCTATTTTCATCTGTACTTATCTAAGTGGAGTTGTACTACCTCATACAACATAGGTTGGGAGTAGAAGGATTTAACTACAGGCAATTCTAGGCTGAGTCTAGCACCAATGCATATAGATGACCTCCAGGAAAGAAATATATTATCCAGCTGACTCTTTGTCTTTATTTGGAAGCTGTAATTTTCAAAGGTTCTACAAATTTCTTTCTGAGTATGAGACAACCTGACCAACACATATAAACTAGTTAGCATGAGACAATCAGTTCTGTCTCCCTCAGTCACTTCCTTTTGTGAAGTTAGTTAAATATTTGACTCTTAGATATGGACACAGACTCCAACCCCATTTCTACTGCCATGGAAAAGTGATTCCTTGGTAATCCTCATTATGTCACTAGAAGTAAAAATTCTATCCAGCTTTGACTGCTAAATTCATATGATGATTCAGAAGTCTCTGGCATTCATAATACCCAGGATCCCAGGCTACAGAAAAGTTACCATTTACAATCAATCCAAAGGCTTCTTATTTCATAAGGAGGGAGAAAATATATATATATATATATTAAATACCTACTGTTTGTCAAGTACATGCTTATTTCTCTGAATATGTTTCTCAGTCCTTTCCCTCAATAGTGTGAAATTTCCTGGTCAGATTCAGAGGCTGCCCTAAGGTATATATTTTAAGAGATCACAGCACCTCCATTCTTGGGCAAGGGTCCAAGTCTTCTATCACAGCTCTTAGGGTTTTATAGGATCAAAACATAGCAAGTCTATTTCTCACCAAGATTTGGGGCCAATTAATAGATAGACACAAGAAGATGGGAACAAAATTGTTAGCTTCATTACTGATTTTTTAAAAAAACTAGATTGGAGGACTTGGGTGATATTTGCAAACAAATAGGATTCTGTGGTTCTCTGTCCCATACTCATCCTTTCATATTCTTTGCTTGGTTTAAATGTTGGGTCAGCCTAGCTAAGGGATAGTGCCTACAAAGGACACACGCATGCCTAAGGCAGGTGCTTCTCAATGTCTTGAGGCAACAGGAAAGAAAGGAGAACAACTCTCCAGTATTTCAGTCATTGACAGGAATATCTTACTTGATAAGGAATTGTGGACTGATGGCTATTGCTATTTCATGGGAAAATGTTGAATATATAGAGAAGGAATAAAAGTCAGGGGTATCATTTTTATGGTGGTAAGTCCACCTAAAAACATGAAGAGAGTGAGACAAGTGGTTCCTCCAGCCCTGCATGTTCCTGGCTGCTACAAGTACACTAGCTATGAATGAGAACAGTAGTTTAGATTAACCAAGTGGTCTACACTCAAGCTCAGGGGCTTCAGTTTTCTCTCCAGGTCAAATTTAGCAACCCTGAAGTCTTCAAGTGCTGATAATGCAGGCAACCCATCATGCATCACTTTCCATCCTTTCTAAGGTACTCTAACATCCCTCAACCAGAAGCTCATTTACATAATATTCTCTCTGCCCCTAAAGCCAAACTTATCTCCATGTCCTCCCAAACCCTGTCATATTGCCCATGGGTTATGGCAATATATCATCAACATAATATCCTACAATTATTCTCAAATTTTTCTCTGAATGATTCCTTCCCTTTTTTATCAAACTGAAACATAGATAACCCCCGAGAACTCTGCTTCCCTACATCTCTCAATCACACACCAGATTTCTCTCAGTTTTACATACCTTTTGACACTTAACTCATATCTATGTCCTCCTTACTTCTCATTGCTTCTCTCAAACAATTTAGTTCTTTCAAAGACCCCAACTTCTTTAAAGTGAATATTATCAGGTGTCATCATCTACTTCTGATTTTTGATGTTGCCATTTCCCCTTTCAGTCCTTCCTTCTCATTTATAGATGACCATATATATCCTTCTTAGCTACTATTTTAGTCATTTTTTTTTTCGGTGCGTGGGCCTCTCACTGTTGTGGCCTCTCCCGTTGCGGAGCACAGGCTCCAGACACGCAGGCTCAGCAGCCATGGCTCACGGGCCCAGCCACTCTGTGGCATGTGGGATCTTCCCAGACTGGGGATGAACCCATGTCCCCTGCATCGGCAGGCGGACTCTCAACCACTGCGCCACCAGGAAAGCCCTATTTTGGTCATTTTTGACACTCAATTTGAGCAGAACGGATTTAACCAACATGCTGGCCTCTCATCTTCTAAGTCCTTCACCAAAAATATCTTCTTCCACAACACTTCAGCCCCTCCTATAATCATACCCTGAGATTTATACCAATAACTGCATCTCTGTGTGTGTCTCTCTTCCTTTGGCACTCTCTCTCTACAACCAATACTTATTTTCCTTTTAATTAATTTTCCCTTGAACTCCCACTCCAACAATTATCCAATACCTGTGAGATTTCTAATCCATTGACTCTGATATTTATCCTGTCCGTTACCCTCCTGCTATTCTCACATCCTAATTTACCCTCATTTCCATAGGTTGGCATAATAATTATTTTCAAAAAATACTCAATGTCCTTGTTCACATTTATTACTTTCATAGTCCCTGAATTTTTTCTATCCTGTGTAACAAATTACCACAAACTTAGTGACTTAAAACAACATCCATTTGGCACTATTTATAATAGCCAGGACATGGAAGCAACCTAAATGTCCATTGACAGATGAATGGATAAAGAAGCTATATATATATATATATATATATATATATATATATATATACACACACACACACAATGGAATATTACTCAGCCATAAAAATGAATGAAATAATGTCATTTGCCGCAACATGGATGGACCTAGAAATGATCATACTAAGTGAAGTAAGGCACACAGAGAAAGACAAATATCATATGATATCCCTCGTGTGGAATGTAATTCTTTTAAAAATGATATAAATGAACTTGTTTACAAAACAGAAACAGACTCACAGATTTCAAAAGCAAACTTACGGTTACCAAAGGAGAAACATGGAGGTGGGAGGGATAATTAAGAGCTTGGGATTAACATACACACACTACTGTATATAGAATAGATAACCAACAAGCACCTACTTTATAGCATAGGGAACTCTCCTCTATATTCTGTAATAACCTATATGGGAAAAGAATCTGAAAAAGAATGGATATGTGTATATGTATAACTGAATCGCTATGCTGTACACCTGAAACTAATACAACATTTTAAATCAACTATACTCCAATAAAATTAAAAATAAATGCACAACATCCATTTGTTATTTCACAGTTTCTATGTATAATGGAATACTACTCAGCCATAAAAAGGATGAAATTTTTCCATTTGCAATAACATGGATGGACTTGAAGGGAATTATGCTAAGTGAAATAAGTCATACAGAGAAAGACAAATACTGTATGATATCACTAATATGTGGAATCTAAAAAATAAAATGAACTAGTGGATATAACAAAAAAGAAACAGACTCACAGATGAAGAGAACAAACTACTGGTTACCAGTGGTGAGCAGGAAGGGAGGAGGTCAAGATAGCGATAGGGGATTATGAGGTACAAACTACTATGTATAAGGTAGATAAGCTACACAGATATATTGTACAGCACAGGGAATATAGCCAATATTTTATAATAACTATAAATGGAATATAACCTTTAAAATCATGACTCACTATGAAACACCTGAAACTTATGTAATGTTGTACATCAACTATACCTCAATAATAAATAAATAAACAAACAAACAAATAAATAAATAAATAAAAAGAAGTCTGGACATTAACTGGACTCAATGTTCACAGGATCATAAGGCTGAAATCAAGTTGTCAGCTGGACTGTGCTCTTCTCTGGATGCTCTACTAAAGAAGGACCCACTTTCAAGATCCCTCGGGTTGTTGGCAGAATTTCTTTCTCTTTTGGCTGTAGATTTCATGGAACTTCTTTCTTCAAAGTCAACAAAAGAGAGTTTCCGCTGTCTAAAGTCTCTATCTTCAGGGAAGGTTTGCTTACTCTTTCAAAGGACTTAGCTGACTAGGTGAGACCCATCTAGGATAATCTCTCTTTGATTAACTCAAATTCACATGGTTAGGGATCTTAATTAGACATCTGCAAAATCCCTTCACCATTTCTATATTTTATTGGTTAGAAGTCAAAAGGAAGGTACTATATGTGAGACTTTTGGGGATCACTTTAAGGTGTGTCTATACAGGCCTCTCAAAATCTCAGTTTTGATTTATGTTGGTTCAATTGAACTCACTGCTAACTCTGCCCCTGCACCCAAACATACAAATATTATCAGTTAAAAAAAAAATCACACACTTGGCTGTTTGGTTACTTTTCAAACACATGGAAATAAACCTCAAATGGCTATTTAACACTGGATGTACTTCACTAGAAAAATCCCTCTCACTTCTAGGAAACGATTTTCACATCTTTCACTCCTCACACTTAGCTGATGACAGTGCCTTATACTCCAAAGACAGCTACTTCATCCTTCTGCTATCAAGTCCTCAAACTCCCCATCATCTGTACCCACTCTGCCTTTTATTCTGTCTCTGCTTCTATTTAAGACCAACACCTTTCCCTTGTACCATAGATCTCTTTCTCATGGATCACTATCTCAAGGAATTTGTTCTGTCATGATCTCTTTTTTTTGTTGTATCACTTCATCTCTCTTCTTTTAAAAAAAAAGGAAAAAAATCCTTATCTTAAAACACAGTCTCCAAGAACAATCTCTGCAATTATTCAATAAATCTAAAATTATTCCAAAAATAAAAAATTTATAAAAACAAAAGCAAAACAATGTCCTTTGTCTCCAGATCTTCTGGTTGCCTTTTAATTCCATGTTTCCTTTCACACCAGAGCCCCTTAAGAGTTGTTTCTATCAAATTTCTGAACATCCTCACTTCCCATTCTCTCCTCAGCTCCTCTTAATCTACTGCCTTTTTATCGACATCATTGGTTTTTCTTCCTATTGTAGGCAATACTCAGGTCCTCATAATTATCTTCAATTAACCACTCCCTTCTTCTTGAATACCCTTTTTTTCTGGGATTCATTGGCACCATAGGCACCATACTGAACTATTTTTTTTCTCACACTTAACTGGTCTCTCTTTCCCAGTCTCCTTTGCTGGCTCCTTTAAATACAATAAATCTTCTAATGATATGTTTGCCACAGGATGTTCTCTAGGGATCCAGATCCATACACCCTATTTCTTATTTGTCATCTCCTCTGTATGTTCAAAATGCATCTCAAATTCCACATGGCCAAAATAGAACTAGTTATTTTCTTCCAAAAATTTACTTTTTCACAGACATTTTCTATCTCACTCAGTGATACTACCATTCACTTAGTTGCTTAGTCCAAAAAACCTGTAAATCTCATCTTCTCTTCTCCTCTCACCTTTGTGTTCCATATTCAAGACACTTGGCCCTTACTCAAAAATATATTCTGAATATAATTGCTTCTTAGATGGCTCTTCATTGATCTCTTCTACTAAAGCAGCACTATACCCTCTTTACATTCTCTCTCATGTTAGCACAGTTTACCTCTTCCAATCTTTTGTCTGTTCTTAAAATTCTTATAGCCTTTGTTTATTTTTTCTCACTTTCACCCTTGTCAACGAGAATATAAGTACTTGGAAGGCAAGGACTCTATGGTATTCTCCAAATAAGAGAACTGAAGCTCAGTTAAATGGTTGAAAATGCTAATATGAGGAAAAAGTGGTAAAAATGGACTTTGAATAGGTCAGTTTCCAAGCCCATGATGTTTCTATTGCATCACTAAGAAGAAAACCTCTTAGATTAATAGTAAAGGAATAGTATTTAATCTCTCCAATTGTGTCTTGCATGTGTCCCGTATTTTCCAACCTGAGTTTGCTTTTGATGAGATACTATGAGCAGTGGCCCACAATATTTCTGATATCATGATAGAGAAAAGTAATAACTCACTCAGTAGTGATACTTCCTGGCTGTCACCTTGGAAATCACATAGTTTCCTTCTAAGATAAGACACAACCGGGCCTATAACCTATGGAATCATTTTTATTTTTAAAAATTTTCTTATAGTGGTAGATTTCATCTGGTTTAAAGTTAAAACCTTCAAAAATTTTTTTCCAATTTTTTATCTGCCCTCTCTCTGACCCTAAATCCACTCTCAAGGGAGCAACCAGCAGCATCTTCTCCTGAGGTATGATTAAAGAATAAACTAGCATCATGAATTCTAATCCCAAGTATAGCAGCTATAGCAGTTTCATGACCTCAGGTAAGTACCTAAACTTTATAGATCTTCGTTTCCAGTATATCAACCACGGATTTTAAAAGAGACTTGCCAATTTTATTACATAATCCAGATACATGTAGTCTATGCTTTTACTCTGGACCAATTTAAATCTAGAATTGGCTCTTATCTGCATTTCCCAGAAAGAATCCACTTCCCCCAAAAGTATCAGTCATGAATATAGAACATAGAAAAATTTATAAAAGGGGACAGAGGTGGAAATTTTTCTCCCCCATCAAATATGTAAAACTAATCCTCAAGTAGATCCATTTTCCTGTTCCTCCTTCCACTGTTTGCCACCACTAGGGAGTTCCCTTGGTTGTCCCCCTTCTATGTAGCACCCAAATTCATTGGCTCCATTTGCTCTCCTTCTGAATTTCACCCTTCCCATGACTCCTCACATTATTACTCCATTTCTCCAAATTTGCTTACTCACACCCATTCCAATGTTCAGCAAAGTACTATTCAGCTGCCATGTGAAGGGGGATTCTCCCTCCTAAGAAGGCATTGGGGGGCAGTTAATTTTTAAACTATCTTACAGTTAGAATGTTGCTACTTAATGGTTCCTTCACTTACAATTGCCTTAGATCCTCTGTATCAGTTAGGGTAGTTTGTGTTTCAAGTTACAGAATACTCCTAATCAAATGCCTTAAAGAATAAAGAAATTTGTGATTTCATACCTGAAGTTCAGAAGTCAGGTTCTATATTCTAATAGCATAGCTTCAAAGATGTTAACAGAGACCAGGTACATTCCATCTCTCTGTTCTGTTATGTTCAGGATTGTTTCACCCTCAGGCTTGTTTCCTTCTTGAAAGCAAAATGGTTGTCAGTAGCATTCTGCATTACATTCTTCCTTGTTTACATATAGTGGAAGAATGTGAGAAAAACTCCATTCCTTTAATTTGATGGAGTCATTTCCAGTCAAATGTTAACACCTTGGTTGAATCGTAGGTGACCATAAAATGTATTTGTTAACTATGCTGGGACAACAGGTGTAAACCAGGCGAGGTCAAAGTAAACCCAGACATATATCAACTCTAATAATAGTTACTAAATCAATGTCCTATGCTGACTTTAATCTCTACAATAGTGAATTTATTTTTCAGTGCTTTAGGGAAAAACTCCTGCTTTTCCTCTTTTCTGGTTTCTCCTTTAAAGTTTTCTTTGTCCATCTCTTAAGTATTAACCTTTTAAAGATTTTGTTCTGAGCCTTTCTCACATAGCATCTTCTCTCTCTGGATAATCCAATCTGCCCTAATTGCATCATTTATCATGTATATGCTAATAACACCAAATCTTTATCTCAGCCTATACAACACCCATGAACTACAAATACAAACTAGTGTGTACAAAGTCATGTTTTGGACACCAAGAAATTGATGCTCCACAGACACCTCAAAAATATCTAGTATTTGAGAACTCACAATATACCAGGTACTATTCTGAAATTTTTACATGTATTTTCTTATTTAATTTTTGTAGAACTCTATGGATTTAGTACTACTACAACTGTGTTAGTTAGAGCTCTCCAGGTTAAACAGAACCAATAGGTTGTGTGTATATACAAATATGTACTATATATATATATATATATATATATATATATATATATATATATATATATATATGTACTATATATATACTATATATATATAGTCTCATGTGACTATGGAGACTGCAGAGTGGGCCAGCAGCTAGAGAGCTAAATAACAGGTGATGTTGAAGTTCAGATTTGAAGGTGGTCTGCCACAGAATTTCCTCTTGCTCTGGGGAGGTCAGTCTTTTTTTTTCATTCAGGCCTTCAACTGGTTGGATGAGGCCCACCAACACTATGGAGTACAATCTGCTTTACTCAAAGTTCACCAATTTAAATATTAATCTCATCCAAAATGTCATCACAGAAATATCCAGACAGACAGAAATATCCCCAGACAGAAACCACAATTTTAGGTATTGTGCTGAGGCTGGAGTAGTGAAAAGAGAAACAGGACCAGAGTCTGTGACCAGAGGAAAGGAATGGAAGAGATGGACAAAGATGAAAGAGGTCCAAGATTTGACCCTGTGGAGAGTTATTTTTTTTTTTATCATTAGAGAACTGAAGCATAAGCAGTAGCAAAGGCAGGACCTCAGGACTTTGGGAAAGTATATCTTAAGTTTATAAGCATAAGGCTGCCTACTGTACATGTGTGATTGACTCATGATGTGCCTTGGCCAGAGATTCATGTCTAGAGTAAGGATCAACATTGGTCCCAATAGCCTCATAAAATTGTGAGTTAAGCCCACCATTGGGAAATGCTGGAAGGTACTGAAAACAACAGTGAAAATTTGATTTTCTTTGATGATTTTGCCTCGTGGTTATTGCTGATCAGAAATACATTAGAAGCCATTGTTTTCCTGACTTTTTAAAATAGTATCAAAGCCTGGCTTACAAGAGCTATTTGTAGGTGCAGAACGTTTATTTTTTACTTCCTTCTTTCTATTATTCTTTTAGAATCTCATCTTCTCCTCATGTCTACACTACAATGTAACAGTTAAGAGCATGGACCCTGCAGACAATGCCTGGGCTAAAATCCCTCCTGTGCCACATCCTACGTAGTTGAGCTTGGGCAAGTTACTCAAGCTCTCTATGCCTTAGTGTCCTTGTTTGTAAAATTAGGAAGACAAAAGTGCCTACATATCAGGATTGTTGTGAAAATTAAGCCATTAGTGTATGTGAAATCTTGGAAGGGTGGAACGCAATAATCTTTGAAGGGTGGAATGCAATAAGCTCTGTGTGGTATTGGCTATTATTTTTCAGAGTTCGATAGATACACTTTCACATGCTTGAATAATACTTTATGTATAGCTCTAGCACACTTCAATCAATTGTGTTTTGCTTGTACATTGTCCCACTAAGTTGGGAGCTCTTTGAGGGCAGGTATTATATTCTCTGTTCTCTTGAGTGGATAGCAGTGCTTGGTTCTTACTAAGTGCAAAACGTATGTTTGTTAATCAATTGAGTCCCATGAAATATACAATGTCACTCTCCTTTGTCTTCCAATGTGTAAAAGAGATATGTTATGGTGTTTCAACTTCTTAAAAACTTGAAATAAATAGAGGAATACAAAAGTCCTTCCCAAACTCCTGAGTCCATGCCACCAAGAGCAAAAGGGAGTGCTTCAAAATGTGATTCTGAAGTTGCTTTTGCTTTATTTAAAGTCTCAATATATTACAGTAATTAAACTGCTTCATGACCTCATTGAAATCCTATAAGGCTTAATTAATGTTTGTAAAGCCTTTTACAATTCTTATATGAAAGGCACCAGGAAAGCATTAAGGAATCATTATTATTATGACTGATGCCATCTTAAATGACTGCAAACAGTTTGCTTCACTTGGATTTGCTGATTAAATCCTAGCTATGACCATGCAGAAACACAAGGAAAATTCACTTCTGCAATGTAGTTCAGCTTGTCTTATTTAAAAGGTCTTAGACAGATATAAATAAATTTTTATGCACTATTTTTCAGAAGGACAATACTTAAAATGATGATGAAAGAAGGGATAAAGTCAAAAGCATGAGAATAGGCTATTGGCCTAAGCTGTACCATCTTGCAAACTACCTTCCCATAAACTCTGGAATCAAGCAGATCTGCATTTTTAGAGTCAGGCAGATTTGGGTTGGAACACTGGCCCTATGATTTAACTTCCTTGAAACTTTGGGAAAATTACTTAGTATCTTTGCCTCCCCCACTAATCCGTGAACTCTGTAGGGATCATGGGCTCTGTCTGTCTAGTACAAGATTTTTACCAAGTGCTCAACATATGTATTCAAGATATATTTTTTAATGTATATCTATAACTATTCATATGAAACAACTAAAATACAATATCACCAGCGCTTAAAATATTGATCACCTCCATCTTTTGAAGGGCCTTCATTTCATCATCCAGAATGACTTATTCACCAACCGTTCTGGAAAACTGGATTTTACTGTGTTATTTCCATGACTAACAATTCTATTTTTGAAGGGCACTCAAAGGTAATATCATACAAAGGCTTTACCTAATATGTTCTGTTTATCTAGTGTTTTTATCTAGTTCTGTTCATTTATTATCTATTGATATTTCTATCTATAAAAAACACGTCAAAATTTAGTAGTGTTACACATCTATTTTATAATGCTCATAATTCAAACAGGGAATGTCTTTTCCTGGCTGCCTGATGAATGGGACTCAACAGGGCTGGCTCAAGTGGCTGGATTTTGCTGGAACAGCTTAATGAGGGCTATATTTTAAGGACCTATTTATCAGTTGCATTCTTCAATTCTTCTCCACATTATATCTCCTGGGACTAGAACATCCAAGATGGTTTCATAATTCAAAAACCTGGTCTCTAGGTTGGGATGGCTGAGACAACTGGGACTGGCTGGTCATCCCTCTCTGTCCATGCATGCAGCCTCTCCACATGGTTGTCTTGAGCTTCCCTAAAGAATGGTGTTTTCAGGACTTCTTACTTGGCAACTGAGCTTTCCAAGAGGCCTAGACAGAACCTGCATGTGTTCTTATGACTTAGCCTAAGAAGTCCAGATTATCACTTTCACCACATTCTATTTTTCAAGCAAGTCACTAAAGACATCCCAGATTCACAGGGAAAAAAAATAGTAGACTCTACCTCTCAATGGCAGGACTTGAAAATATATATTCATCTTTTTCTTCCCCATAAGAGAAAAAAAGATTGCTGCCTTAATTCTTAGAAATCTGAAAGTCATCATAAAGAATTCTATCTTCTTAGCCATGCTTCTTTCCAATGGGTAACTGTCTGATCCACTTCAAAGGGTTGAGAGATGGGTTATAAACTTGATTCTATCACTGATTAACTGTGTGACTTTGAATACATCTTTCTTTTTTTTTTTTTTTTTTTTTTTTTCGTTACGCCGGCCTCTCACTGTTGTGGCCTCTCCCGTTACGGAGCACAGGCTCCGGACGCACAGGCTCAGTGGCCATGGCTTACGGGTCCAGCCACTCCGTGGCATGTGGAATCCTCCCGGACCGGGGCACGAACCCATGTCCCCTGCATCGGCAGGCGGACTCTCAACAACTGCACCACCAGGGAAGCCACACTTTGAATACATCTTTTAATCTTTCTCATCTTGTCTCTTCATCTATCTCAGAGAAAAATAATGTCTCTGTTATCCGTGTCACTGAGTTGTGGAGAAGATGAGATAATAGAAGGATAAAGAGATAAAATTTTAGAAATCCTACATAGCTGCCAGTGTCATTGTTAGTAAAATATAGGAAGGAAGCTATAGTCACTAGGCTTTCCAAGTCTAATTAGAAGAGTTAGTTTGTTAGCTGCCTTGAGTTCCTGGATTCAATAAGACTGATAGAAATCCAGAGACTAAGGCATAGTTCATTCAGTCTAGAGGTTATACTTAGCTTCCAAGTTCAGGACTTGGTCATATCTGGGTTTAACTATGCAAGGCTCTTGAGTCTCCCAGCTGTGCTGTAACCGTCTCAAATGGAAAGATGAATAAAGTGATAACTTCCTGTGTAAGTAACAAGTAAAACCATCCAAACAGTTGTGTCTTTTGGTCAATTTAAAGCTTTTTAATTATGAAAATGAACTCAATTATTTGTTCATTATCTGAACAGAAAAGCTTTAAGGCTCTAATTTTTGCTAGCAACAAACTGGGCAAGGGAAATAATATCCGAGTGAGCCATTTAGCAAAAACTGGGGTATAGATGCTGCTGTGATCCCAAAGTCTATATGGCTTTAAGGTGGTATCATGTCGTTTGTGGTTTTCATAACTGTGTGTCTCCCCTTCATTTTGTGCTTCTGAGCATGTTTTTCAAAAGTTGTATATTCTACAATTATTTATGGAAAGATAAAGGTTTTGTGAATAATGTTTAAACACAAATATTTGAACCTAGTAAAGCAATGTGGTATAGAGAACATGGCACAAGTCTAGTCACAGTAATTGGGAAAGTACTCTAAACTTCCATTATTTTGAAGACAATGAGGTCAAACTACTTGAATTTCTGGGAGTTTCACATAGCATGATTCTGTGATACCATTTTTCAAATATATGGCCCTTATAGATTCTGAAACTATGTAATTATAAACTAAATGTGGCCATTATAGATTCTGAAACTATGTAATTATAAACTAAGTCCAAATTTAAATTCAAACAGTGAGATTATCTGGCAAATTCTACTGTAATAGAACACAAGAAGCCCTGATTTGACAGGTTTCCAAGTGGTAAGTCTTTCTACATTCACTTATGATCTGAAATAAGTAAAAAATGCTGAATTCTAACAAGCACCCAATGTGTATATTTTACAAACCTCTCCTTAGTTCACACAGTCTTTATGCATCAAAATTGTTCTCAGACTTCCTTGCCACTAAATCCCATGTCCACTTTCCAAGCTCATCTTCCTTGACTTTTGGCAGCATTTGACCCTGGTGACAGGATTCTCCTTATGAAACCTTCCCTTAGTTTTATTTCTGAGACATAATCCTCCTGATTTTCATCCTACTGTTCTGGCTAATTCTTCATAGTCTTATTCATGGTATTTCCTTCAATTGCCCAATCTTGAAATGTATATGTAATATAATCCTCTTCTCTACACATGCTTTTGGAATGATCTCACTCATTCTTAAGGCTTTAATTATCATCAATTTGACATGCATGATTCATAAATATTTATTGAATGCCTTTTGCTTTCCAGATACTATAACGTGATGTTCCAAATACAAATCTATAACTTAGTGCTTTATGCTGAGCTCCAGACATACATATACAGTTGCATACTTGCAGATATAGTACATGGCAGAACTCCTGAGTGCAGCAGTTATGCCCTACGTGTGCAGCTCTCTGTCTGCCTTAATGTATGACTCAAAGTCAGCTTGTCCAAAATGAAACTCATCTTCCATTCCCCAAAAATTATTGCTCCTTTTGTGTTTTCTAGCTCAGTGAATTAGTTTCAAAATTGGCAAGTTGTGAAATCACTGAGTTGTCAGGATCTTCAGCTTAAAAAAAAAAAAAGAAAGAACAACATCAGCTTTAAAGGAGCGTAAAGAAGATTAAGGGAAATAATACATGCAAAACACTCTTTCTAGTATCTGTCATATATTAAGCACTCAATGTTTATTACTCCCCAATCCCCACTGACATTCAAGCTAGAAATCAGGGCCTCATCTTTGACTTAAAAAAAAACTGTTTTCAATCCCTTCACTAAGTTCAAACAAAACATCATTTTACAAATTTTAAATCTCATAAAGTCTATCCTTGTATTACCACTACCTAGGTGAATGAACATTATATTTCTATTTCATCCTACTAACTGGTTTTCTTAATTCTGGCCATGCTAGATCTCCCACACCCATCTATTTTTTATACCTCTTCTTCACTGAACTTTCAAAATACTCTTATATATGCTGCTGGTCTGTTAGTTACTCAAGCACAAGCTTTCCATGACTTTTAGGGAAAAAGTCCAAACCCTTAAGCTTCACATTCAAGGCACTGCAGGACATGGCCCCTTCCATCATCCATCTCCCAAAACTCTGACCCAGACAAATTCAACTGCTTTCAGTTCCCTTGTCACACACCGATTCTACTGCTGGAAATACCCCCTCCTTCTTTCTCTAACTTACTGCTGCTTACCTTTCAGAACTTAGCTCACAGGTCATGTCTTCCAAGAAACTCTTCCTGGGCACTGAGACTGGATTATGTGTCTGTATCTTTTACACTGGTGATAGTCTAAGGTCCCTGAAGCAGAAACTGCATCTCACCCATCTTTGTACTCCCGATGCCACAAAAGGCCTAAAGTACATATGTTTGTAAAAACAATGAATGAATGAAAATTTTACCATTCAGACAAATGTTATGCAGGCAATGGTTCTAGCTGTTACAACTGTATAAAGAAGGAATTGCTTGAACTTGGTGGTAGTGGAGGTGGTGGTAGGGGGCAGCTTAGAAACAATCTGTGTTCCTTCTCAGGATGCTAATGGATATGAATAAGTTTAATAGAATGGTGGGATTGTCAGAGAAAAAATTACTTGTGTGAGATACTAAAGAGCATCTATAGGGTCACAAAATCTTAAGGCAAGGCTTAAAAATTCTAAGATTTTTTAAAAGTTTTATATTAAACTTGGATGATATAAATAGACACAACAGATTGTAAAAACATACCAACTTATAACTGTGTAATACAAGAATTTTTAGTGCCAATGTGTGTTCTTAAATAATGCTATTTTAATTATTGTGTGCTAATGAGAAGAAAAAGAAAGGGTGAAAATGATTTAATACATTGTGTTGCTTTAACATAAAGTATAGGTCAAATTACATCAAGACTCATTGAATGAAAAAACTATGCAATCTTGTAAAGAGTGGAAAACAGTGGAGGGATTTTATACATGTTACTCTAAAAACAAGACAAAACTGTGCCATAGCCCATCAATACCATATTCACATTACAGGAATTTAGTTTCAGCAAAACAACATCATTCATCACAGTATCACATTACATTATACTGTTAATTTTAGATTTTGTTTCTGTTTGCATTTACCTTATAAACTTATTTTTGCTTTATATTATATACAAGCTTTAAAGATACAAATATTTAGGAAACAGTATAATAAAAATAACAGTATAATGATAGAGACCTGAGAGATTATCTTCTTTAAAATAATTCATACTTAACTCAGGGTGGAAGAAGACTATGTTAAAAAAAAGGATCAGGACATAGCAAGCCTACTTGGGAATAAAAGCTTCCTTATCAGCGTAAAATGATTTATCTCTTAGCCCAGCATGTGCATACATACACATATACCACACACATGCACATACAAAATCACATACAAATAACACAGATATATACCACATAAAGGACACACACAGCACATACTTTTACCTATATGTATGTGACACACAAATACATATGTATCTGCTTGTATCACAAATAACCCTATGCACAAAGGAAGCACACACACACACACACACACACACCCCTTCCATAAACGTATATCTGCACTTTATAAAGAGACAATAAATACAAACTGAGAAAGCTAAAGTTGAGCACAGCCTTTTTAAGAAGGAGGCCTCTGGAATAGGCTACCAAGCTACCAGTGTCAGTTCTGCCCCATCCTAGCTGAATAGCCTTGGATATATTTACTTAGTGCTCAGTTCCTCACTCTTCTAGTCATTAAATAGGAAAAAATAGCAAGTACCTAACTCACAGAATTGTTCAGAGAATTAAATACACTATTGTATGTTGAGAAATTTAACACTGTGTTGGCACCTAGGAAGAAATCAATAAATGATGACTTCTTTATGTACATGTATATGTGTGTGTGTGTGTATATATATATATATATATATATACACACACACACACACACACACACACACACACACATACACATAGACATAGAGCACTGCTTTGGGATGCTGTAAGAGTTGTCCCACCAAAGAGAGTTTTTCCCTTCATGGTCAGAGAAAGTGAGAAACCTCGGGGTCATCCCTAACATTTGCAATACTTCATTGTCTGTATTCAATCTATCACCAATCTTGTTGACATTTTTCCCCCTCTGAAACTCTCTCAGATTGATGCATCTCTCTTTACCCCATATGGGTTGAAACAAGAGGCTAATAATTTCTTTCCCCACATTTATTCTTTTTTCCTCACTGTGACCAGGCAGCACTTTTTCGAAAAGCACATACGACCATGTATTCCCCATAATACTTTAATGACTCCCCATTGCTTTTAGGGTAACCTTTGCACAGTCTAGCCCTCTCTACCTCTCCATCCTTCCTGCTGGGTCAAGACACTCTTCTATATTGTGTGGCATTCCCCTATTGAAAGCCTATTAAGAACAAGGATGGTCTGTTTTAGCTAACCATTGTCTCCTTGTCACCTAGTAGAAGCCTCTGTAAACATTGATTGGTTGGATGAGAAGAACATAACACTGCTTTAACACATCAGTAGAGGGATGTGGAAGATGGTGCCCCGCAAAAAAGACTATGATGTCTGATATGATAGGACAGTACTCTATGGTATATTTCAGTGCCTGGTGAAAATCAGTAGTATAAAGTTCCTCATCAGTGTATGTTGGGAGTGAACGTAACTAACAAAATTTTCAGCAGTGCCCAATAAACATAATGATTTCCAATAAAGGAAAACAGATTAAGAGAGGAGATTTTTATTTTGTTTGTTTGCTTGCTTGCTTGTTTTTTTAAATCTGTGGTTTCTGAAAATACTTATCTGTGAACACAAAGGTGATTCCTCCTGGCTCTTCTTGGTTATATACATAGTGGGATCATTAAAGCAGAGTGGAAGTGCTGTAAGATCCAGCATAGTGGTTGCTATGTAGCTGTATCTCACTTTTTTACCAAATGAAATGAAAGATGTGTCCTAGTCTGGTTCTCTGACTTGCATGATAATAAAAAACTATACTCACATATCACAGTTTTACAGATTATTGAGGTCACGGATCCATACCCAGCATAGTTTCACATGTCACTTAGCTCAGGTCACACTAGTGAAGGAGGATAAATGTCACTGACTCATCAATTCTAGTTTCTCTTGGTTCCATGGAGACATATTTATGAAGGCAACATGGTCTAAGGAGGTCTAGAATAATTCATTGTTAAGTTTGAGATGCTGCTCACAAATTTCTTCACAAATGCCCTTATTTTTGGTATGAGAAGCATTGATGGTTTTTATCTGAATACGTTCAACTAAATAAGATATATATTCAATTTGCCAAATCTTAGTCAGCTTACTTATATCTCTGATTCAAGCATCCTCTACACATATACCGCTATTACACTATATCCCACTACAAACATCATCTTAAAATGTATCTTAAACTGAATTTTTGTTAAGTATGTGTACTTTTTCCATTGCCCTATTTTAGTTTTTCCAAGATCTTAAGCTCTTATTCCTGGTGTATAGTCAATTGAAAGCAGTTTCAATACTCCTTTCTTGTGTATTAACTTCATTTTCTCTCCAGCTTAACCTCATTCTATAAAGTATTTAACGATCTGATAACTAAGAGCTGAATGCACTGGTAATCTCTGATACTTCAATAATTCTTCTGTGAACTTTCTTGTAAAGTGAACATTTTTTCTGCAATAAAAATGATCCTTCCCAGTTATTGTTTTGTAGATTTTCAGAAAGAGGAAACTATTTTTTTAAACAACTGCCACTAATGTGTGTAAAATGAATGACTAATAAGAATTAAAAGAAAAAAAAAGAAGGAAGAAAGAGACAAAGCAGTGGCCTCCAACTACTAGTGAGTGAGAAAGGAGGCATAATTACATAAATAGGCAACAAGGCCACAGTGGTAATTAAAATGGCTTGACTGTATAAATCTTTGGCAGTAGCTAATTGATCACAGTCTATGTAGGATTAGAATAGGTTATCTCATTTCAGGGAGAGAGAAATGTGTCTTCATTTATACAAGGAATTTATTAGGATAGGTAAGTATAATTTTTAATGTATAACTATGGGGAAAGTCAAAGAAGTCAAAGTGTTGGACTATAGTAAACATTCTTTTTGCTGAGTTGTTCCTATTTGGGGGGGAAGTCCCAAGATCAGGGGAAGCAAGATTCTACCTCTCATTGCAGAAGCCAAAGTGGAGAAGATAATCTGTCTTCCCTATCTTTTGGGAGACAGAGTGTGGGCACAAAAATAATAATAATAATTTTAACTATGCATATATTTATTAATGAAAGTTATTGTGAACAGTATATATAGATAACTAATTTGTTCAGAATTTACATATTTCCCCTTAACACTAAAATAATAAGAAATATTTATTTTCTTCTTGTCACTTCATAATTCTGCTGTATTTGGGAATCAGCATTCATACTACTATAAAGAAAATATGGGTGTCATTTATTTAGTGTTGTTCATCAGATTTTTTTGAAAGGAGGGGGCAATTGATGATTTCCCAGGAACCATTTTGTTGTATGATCTGGTTATTTTTTCACATGCTTTAACTGTTCTACAAGTAGTGCAGATAATTAATATGTTCATTCATTCAATTATTCAACAAATATTTACTGTGAAATTACCATGGACTAGGCATTGTCTAACAGCTTTATCAACTGTTATGATTAACAAACAATAAACTACATATATTTAAAAAGTGTACAATTTGATCAAATTTGACATATACTTATCCTCATGAAACCAACACCACAAAAAACAATGAGCATATCCATCACTCCCAAAAATTTCCTTGTAAGCATGTGATCATCCCACCCCAAACCCCATCACCAGGCAACCGCTGATCTATCTGTCAAAAAAGATTAGTTACATTTTCTAGAGCTTTAGATGAATGGAGTTATACAGTATTTAGTATTTTTGGATCTCCTTTCTTTCCCTCAGCATAATTTCTTTTAGATTCATTCACATTTTTGAATGTATCCATAGCTCAATCATTTTTATTGCTGAATAGTAGTCCATTGTATGTATATACCATAGTTTGTTTATCCATTCACCTCAGGTTGACATTTGGGTTAATGCAAGTTTTTAACTATAATAAATAATGATGTTATGAATGTTCAAGTACACGTCTTTGAATGAACTTATGCTTTCAGTTCTCTTAGGTGAATGCTTAGCAGTAGATAGATGTTTAAGTTTTTAAAAACTGCACTTCTTTTCCAAACTGGTTTTAGCATTTTACATTCCCAATAGTAGTATATGAAATTTCATTTGCTCTTCATCCTCACAGCATTTCATATGGTCAGTCTTAAATTTTAGCTATTCCAATATACGTTCAGTTGTATCTCATTGTGGTTTTAATTTGAATGGACCAACTGACTAATGACATAGAGCATCTTTTCATGCATTTATTTGCCATCCCTATTTTCTTCCTTGGTGCAGTATTTATTCAAATATTTCCCCATTGGTTACTGGGTTGTTTGTTCTCTTGTTTTTCAGTTCAAAGAGTTATTTATATATTCTCAGCACCGTCTTTTACTGGTATATAATTGGTAAAAATTCTACTAATCTGTGTATTTTTTTCATTCTCTGAACAGTATCCTTCAAGGAATAGAAGTTTTTTATTGTTGATAAAGTCCAGTATATCAATTTTCCTTATATGGATACTGCTACTCTATATAAGAAGTCTTTGCCTAGTCAAAGAGCACAAAGATTTCCTCCTATGCTTTTTTCTTAGAAGTTTTAAAGTTTTAGGTTTTATATTTAGGTCCATGACCCATTTTTAATTTCTGTATATGGTGCAATGTATGAATTGAAGTTCATATTGGGCACACAAAAATACCCATTGTCCAGCACAATTTTTTTGAAAAAAAAAAAACTATACTTTTTTCCCTGAAATGCCTTTGCACTTTTTTTTTTGAAATAAGTTGTCCATATAATGTGGGTTTATTTCTGATCTCTCTATTTTGTTCCTCTGATTTATTTATCTATGTATCAATACTAAACTGTCTCCATTACTATAACTTTATAATAAGTCTTGACATCTTCCCTTTCAAAGTTGTTTTGGCTATTTTGGGTCCTTTACCCTAAGTCAGAATTTTAGAATTAACTTCTTAAATTCTACAAGATAGCCTGTTGGGGGTTTGATTGAAATTATACTGAATCTATTGTTCAATTTGGGGAAAATTTATATTGTGATAATATTGAGTCTTCAGAACCATGAACATAGCATGTCTCCTTTTATTTAGGGTAACTTTATCTCAGCAATGTTTTGTAACTACCATGTACAGTTACTACACATAATTTTGCAGATTTTCTCCTATTTAATGTGTTTTCATACTATTCTAAATAGTATTAATTTTTCAATTTAAAATTTTGATTGTTGCATATATATACAAATACAATTGACTGTTGTTCTTGATTATGTATACTGCACCATGTTAAGCTCATTTATTAGTTCTAGTAAATTTTTGGTAGATTCAATGATATTTTCTACATAGATCATGTCAACTCTGAGTAAAGTTTCCTTTCCAATCTGAATGTTTCTATTTATTTATTTTTATCTTGCCTTATTATACTGGTTCAGACCCACAACAATATATTGAGTAGAAAGTGAACACCCTCCCTTGTTCTAATCTTAGTGGTAAACCCTTTAATTTTTCAATGTTAGTTGTGGTGTTAACTAGAGATTTTTCTTAGATACACATTATAAGATTTAAGAGGTTCCCTTCATGGCTGAGAGTTTTGCATTAACGTTCATTTTACGTTTTTAAGTAAAAATAAAAGACACATTTTTCATTTTCATCAAGAACTTTATTGAACAATGTATTCACCGTTTTGTTCCACTACCTTCTGCTATTTTTCAGGCAACTTCATAATCCCATCTTCCCAAAACTTTTGATCTTTTTGAGCAAAGAGCTGTTCCAGGTGCCTGTTACAATCTTCCAGGGAATTGAATTTTCTTCCATCAAGAGAATTTTGTAAATACAGAAATAAATGGAAATCCAAGGTGCAATGTCTGGTGAATACGGAGGATGAGTCAGAACTTCCCAGCCAAGCTGTAACAGTTTTAACCTGGTCATCAAAGAAACATGCAGTCTTGAGTTATCCTGATGGAAGATTTTGGGTTTTCTGTTGACTAATTCTGGATGCTTTTCGTCGAGTGTTGCTATCAGTTGGTCTAATTGGGAGCAGTACTTGTTGGAATTACTCGTTTGGTTTTCTGGAAGGAGCTCACAACAGAGGACTCCCTTCCAATCCCACCATATACACAACATCAACTTCTTTGGATGAAGAACAGCCTTTGGTGTGGTTGATGGTGGTTCATTTCACTTGCCCCATGATCACTTCTGTTCCACATTATTGTACAGTAACCACTTTTCATCTCCAGTCACAATTTGTTTTAAAAACGGAACATTTCATTATGTTTAAGTAGAGAACCTCATGCCAAAATACAGTCAAGAAGGTTTTTTTCACTTAACTTATGTGGAACCCAAACATCAAAGCGATTCACATAAGCAAGCTGGTGAAAATGATTTTCAACACTTGATTTCGATATTTTGAGTATGTCGGCTATCTCCCATGTGGTATAATGTTGATTGTTCTCAATTAATATCTTGATTTGATCGTTGTCAATTTCAACTGTTTTGACCGTGGAGAAATCCAGAGAGAAATCTCCAGCACAAAACTTCACAAACCACTTTTGACACATTCAATCAGTAACAGCACCTTCTCCATACACTGTGCAAATCCTTTTTTGTGTGTTTCAGTTGGGTTTTTACCTTTCTTAAAATAATAAAGCATAATATGTTGAAAATGTTGTGTTTTTTTCTTCTATCTTCAATATTAAAATGGCTACACAAAAATTCACCAATTTTTATAATTTTTTTTAATGCACACTGATATGACAGCTGTCACAATACAAGCTAACAAAAGTGTTTTGAATGAAGTTAAAGACAACTAAGCACTACTAGAGCCATCTTATGGAAAAAACTGAATGAACTTTTTTGGCCAACCCAATAGTTGTTGTTGTTGTTTTTTAAATTAATAATGGATGTTGGAACCTGTCAAATGATTTTTTTTTCCCGTTTGAGATGATTGTATGGCTTTTCATTTTTGCTTTGTTAAAATTTAGATTGATTTTCAAATTATAAACAAATATTTGCATTTCTTGGTTAAACCTCACTTTGTGGTGGCATTTTATCCTTTTGATGTTTTGTTGGGTTCTATTTTCTAAAATTTTTAAAAGAATTTTTTCACGAATATTTATTCAAGATATTGGTCTATAATTTTATTTTCCTATAATGTCATTGTCTGGTTTTTGAACTAGGGTATTGCTGGCCTAATAGAATGAGTTGGGAAGTATTCTCTCATCTTTAATTTTTAGAAGAGTTCATGTAGAAATGTTGTTGTTGTTGTTTGTTTGTTTTTTAATGCTCAGAAAAATTCACCAATGAAGCCATCTGGGCCAGGATTTCTTTTTATAACTAGAAATTTATAATTTAAGTAGATATAGTTCTATTTAGGTTATATATTTCTTCTTGACTGAGATTGGTAGTTTGTATATCTTAAGTAATTTGTCTGTTTTACCTAATTTAGTAAATTTGTTGGTATAAAATTGTTCAAACTGTTCACTGTAACTTTAATATCTGTTAGATCTGTAGTAATGTCATCTTTCTTATTTCTGATATAGTAAATTTGAGTCTTCCCCCTTTTCTCTTGATCAGTCTGTCTAGATGTTTAACAATTTTATCCATCTTCTAAACAACTAGGTTTTGGTTTTATGATTTTGTTTTTACATATCCTGTATTTTTCACACCAGTCAGTTTCTTCTTAGAAGTTAATAACTTTTGATAAGGTGTAAACTATACAAATAGTATCTTGTATATTTACCCAATTGGCTACCCTTTCTGGTGCTCTTTATTTCCTGGTGTGGATCTGTATCTCCATCTAGTCTCCTTTTTTTCTGCTTGAAGTACTTCCTTTAACATTTCTTATCATCAGGGTCTGCTATTATTTTAGCTTTTGTATGACTGAAAATTTCTCTATTCTATATTCACTTTTTAAGTTATAGAATTTTAGGTTGACAGTTTTTCTTTCAACTGGTATTCTTAATTTTATTGTTTCTGACAATAAGATCTGCCATTATCCTTATTTGTGTTCTTCTGTACCTGCTTTTTTTTTAAAGAAACTTTTATTTTAGATTTACTAAAACAATGCTGATATAGTACAAAAAAGTTTCCATACACTGTGTGCACTGTTTCCTTTATTATTTACATCTTACATTAGTATGGTACATTTGTTATGACTATTGAACTCAGATAGATACATTATTATAATTAAAGCCAATATTTTACTCAAAGTTCCTTAGTTTTTACTCAATGTCTTTTGTTCTGTTTGAGGATCCCATTCAGGGTATCACATTGTATTTAGTTATTATTTTTCCTTAGGTTTCTCTTGGTTCTGATAGTTCACATGTATTTTTCCTCTTCTTGCTGATTTTAAAATTTCTCTTTACCACCAGGTTTGAGCAATTTGATTATATTGTGTTTTGGTATTGTCTTATTCAAGTTTTCATTTTAATTTTTTTTTTAACTTGGGGTTTGTTGAACTTCAAGGATGTTCTTTATAGTTACCCTTAAATTTGGAAAATTTGAAAAATCCTTATTACCACAAATGATTTTCTGTGCCCCACTCTCTCTTTCAGGGACTCAAATGAGAGTCCTCTCAAATGAGAGCATATTTGACTAATTGATGTTCATTTTTTTTCTCTTTGTGTTCCTTTTAATAGTTTTCACTGCTATATCTCTAAGTTCACTACTATTTTTTTTCTTTTGCAGGGCCTAATTTTCCATTAATTACATACTGTGTATTTTTAATCTCACACATTGTACTTTCCACCTCTAGAGTGTGATTTGGGTCTTTTTAAATATATATTCTATATCTCTACCTAACATGTTCAATTCTTCCTTTAGCTTTATGAACATATGGAGTACAGATACAATACTTGTTTTATTATCCTTGTCTACTAATTCTAACATCTGTGTCACATCTGTGTCAGTTTCAATTGATTGATTTTTATCCTTATTACAGGTCATGTATTTCTGATTCTTTGCCTGCCATCTAATTTTTGATTGGGTGCCAGACATTATGGATCTTGGTTTGATGAGTGCTGGATTTTTTTATGTGTGTATTTCTATAAATATTCTTAGCTCTGTATTAGGACACAATTTATTTATTTGGGAGCAGTTTAATCCTTTCAAGTCTTTATTTTAAGGTTTTTTTGTTTGTTTTGTTTTGTTTGTTTGTTTTTTGGCAGGACCAGAGCAGCGTTTGATCTAGGAATAATTACTCTCTACTTCTAAGACAAGTCCTTCTGAGTACTCCACTCAACGTCTTGTGCATTGTTTTTTATTTTTATTTTTTCTTTTCTTTTCGTTCAGTCTGGTTGTTAGAAATAGGCACTACTTCCAGCCTCTTGTGAGTGCCAGGCACTCTTCTGTCTAATTCTCTCAGATGGATTATTTCTCCAGCCTTTATTAGTTTTCTCATAGGTACATTGTGATTTTTACTCTGCTGAATACCTGAAACTATATATGGCCTCTGCGCATATCCAGTTTTCTCTCTGAAACTGTCTCCTGTTTGATATTCTTTGGTGTAAATTATTGGCACCCTTTTTCTATTTGAATTCTCAGCTCTGTCTTTTGAACTCAGATTGTTCACCAAGGCTACCTGTGTTTCATTCCCTGTGCCATGGCCTGGAAACTCTCACTTTTTTTCTGCCTCATTTACCACTTTTGGATTCCCTCTTAATATTGGAGGACCCCAGGTAATCTCTTTTCTTTGCATTATTCACCTCCTTGCTGTTACCATTTGTTCTCATCTATATGTTAATGACTACCAAATTTATATCTCTAGCTTGCATATCTTCTCTAAAATACTTAAATATTTATTTAATATTTAATGTTTATTTAAATATTTAAAATGTTTAAGGGGCTCCCCTGGTGGTGCAGTGGTTGAGAGTCTGCTTGCTGATGCAGGGGACACGGGTTCGTGCCCCAGTCCAGGAAGATCCCACATGCCACAGAGCGGCTAGACCCATGAGCCATGGCTGCTGAACCTGTGCATCCAGAGCCTGTGCTCTGCAATGGGAGAGGCCACAACAGTGAGAGGCCCACATACTACACACACACAAAAAAAGTTTAATATATTGCTTAAGCCTACTATATTAAGATATATTAAGATGTCCAAATCTGAGTCATGATCCCTTTTTCCCTTCTCAGAAACATACTCCTCTTGAAGTCTTTCTCATCTCAATTAATGGTGACACCACTCTTCCAGTTTCTTATGCTCAAAACCATGGAAAAATCCTTTAATCAGCATTTTCTCTCATACCCTCTAACACTTCAACAAATCTGCTGATTTTATCTTCAAACTATATCCAGAAACTAACCATTTTTCACCACTTCCTTTGCAATCAACATCATCTCCTATCCAGATATTATCTACTTAAAGTCTCAATGTCATCTGTGTACAGTGTAAGGCTACTTCTTTAAACAGAAATGTTACAAATAGTTTTCTTCAAACATTTTGAATAAATGTTTTATTTTGAAATAGTTTTAGATTGACAGGAAAGTTGCAAAGATTGTTTGAATTATACCTTTACACTGCTTACCCAGTTTTAGTTTCCTCTAATATTATCATTTTACATTATCATCTTACATTTGTCAAAATTAAGAGACCAACATTGGTATATTACTTTTTAACTAGACTCCAGAGGTTATTTGAATTGTGCCAGTTTTTACATTTTTCTCTTGTTTCTATTCTAAGACCCAGTCCAGCATTCTACATTGCATTTAGTTGTCATGTCTCCTGGTTTCATCTGTTCTGTGACATTTTCTCAGTCTTTCCTAGTTTTTCATGATCTTAATAGTTTTGAGCTGTACTGGTCATGTATTTTGTAGAATATTCCTCAAGTGTGACTTATCTGATATAGTCTCATAATTAGAATGAGGTTATGGGTGTTGGGAAGAAACATCACAGAGGTGAGTGCCCTTCTTATCATATCACACCATCCCATTTTTTCCCTTTTTATACTCTATTCATTGGAAGTGAGTCACTAAGTCCAATCCACACTCAAAAATAAGTGTATCAACATTTTGCAAGGAAAATATGTCTATTCTCCTCCATTTACTGTTTATTTATTCAGTCATTTATTTGTATCAGTATGGATACCTGTATATTTATTTTATACTTCAGGTATAATTCAATATTATTTATTTTGTTGTTCAAATTGTTTTAGCTTTGGCCATTGGGAGCTCTTTCAGGTTGCCTTATATGTCCAATTGACATGACCCCACACATGTATTTTTGGCCACTTCCTTCCTAATATTTTCAAACATTTTACTTTCAAGGAATGAAAAAAGTAATAACAGCTGAAAATGTTTAGGTTTTTCTAACACTATGCCCTTTATGAAAGCAGAACATTTGTCATTGGTTTCAACTACTTACTACAGCAAAGATGCCTGGGGATAGCAATTTAATTGGGTTAAGATGCTCTGTTAAAGTGTTTCTTTTCAATGTAGCTCAAGGCTGTCTGATGCTTCTGAATTTCCCAAGGCCAATCTACATAATTTCTTTGAATTCCTTATTCTATTATAGACACCACTGGTGTCTGCCACAAAACAAGCAAGTATATCTAAACATGTTCTTTGTTACATTAATGTGCATATCTATCTTTGACTTAATTTTTTTACATTTATTGTACTATACTTAAGGGAAATTATAGTTCCCCAAAATATTTTCTTTTAGCTGATCATAGGTGGATAGAATATGAGGCACATATAAGGGATAAGTTATATGTTACAATGGATGATGAGAACCTCTAAAGTGAATTAGATAGTAAAAGCACATATGGTCAATATTTTTACATTTGCATCTTTTCTAGTGTTCTCATGGTTCTTTTTTTTTTTTTTTTTTTTTTTTGCAGTATGTGGGCCTCTCACTGTTGTGGCCTCTCCTATTGCAGAGCACAGGCTCCAGAGGCGCAGGCTCAGCGGCCATGGCTCACGGGCCCAGCCGCTCCGTGGCATGTGGGATCTTCCCGGACCAAGGCACGAAGCCGTGTCCCCTGCATCGGCAAGCGGACTCTCAAACACTGCACCACCAGGGAAGCCCCTCTCATGGTTCTTAATATATGAAGATGCTTAGGAGCCAAACCATGACCATATCTATCTATCTATATATATAGATATGAATATATTCACATTACAAAGATCCACATGGATCTTTGTAATACAGATTTTTTTATATGGCCACAATCGTTAGTATCTATTATTTTTGTATATACTTAAAAAGTTTTCCAGTAAACTCTATAGTTACTTATGTTAACATCACAGGATACATTTCAGCATAGACATTTCTCCCATACCATTTTGTTTAGTTAAATGCTTTGGTTAATATTAACATTAACCAATTGCAGATGTCAACAATTAAGCTCAATGCAGCAAAACATTTAGTCAGGCACTTTCCTCAGACAGAATAAAAAGACTTTACATAAACATGCGTAGTGCATTTTGAGTCTATCTTAAGATAAAATAGTTGTGTTTAGTGACTAAACATATCATTACTCAGATGCCTTATCCCCTTTTGCAGCTGTTCTTGCTGTTTTGGTTCTACATAGCCCCTTTGCTTGTATTTCTTGTGGCTCTCACTTAGTGTTGCACTATTTGGGGGGAAATCTGCAGATGAGGGGTTCTGGCTGATTTTGTAATGTGCCTGCAGAAACCTAAGCTTGCATTGTAATGAGGTCAGATTTAATTTCTAATCAAGGTCATGCTCCTGGGTTGGTAGAACTCCAAGGAAAATCAAAGTGCTGACAGAAACATCTAAAAGGTGGAGATTCAGTAGGTGGCACTCTTTCCTCCCTGCAAATTTTGTTGTCAAAACTCGGGTTCATTTTGCCTTTCAGAGTAGATTTACATGTCCTCTTTTGACCATTAGGGAATCTAGAGTAAAAGAGTTTATTTGAGGAGTGCGGGGGAGGGGGTGTTGGTTTATAGTTTTCTTCAGAAAACAAGGATGTTGCCTTTAATTCCTGTGTCTTAGATATACATGAGCTCTGTATTTTTGTTTTGCTTTACCTAGAATTTCAACTTGATGGGCTGGGCTAACTGTACAGGCATATATGCTGCTGAAAATCTTTATTCTGCTTGGAAGACATTTTCTTATCTGTGTATGAGTTTTCTACTTTCTGATTATTTATGAAATTCTCATTTAGTTCCCAGAGTTGCAGAGCCCACAAAATTAGCCTGCCTTGTAGAAGCTTCAAATTTTAATGACTACCAAAAAAATACAAATACTGATTTCTTTGCTCTTTCTTCATGAGCTTGGGACACAGTAATTTTAGCTTTTATTAAACTGAATGTCAACTAGGATCCAGAGGATAGATTTATTAATGAATTAGACTTCCTTCCCAAACTTTCCTTTTCCTCAAATGTAAAAATAAAACAAAAAATGGAGCTGGTACTTTTCCACAACAAAAGTCATAATGGAGCACGTTTATTCCCCACTTTATAAAAAACACACTGAAATTACTTCGAGAACCATTCATGATGTCTTATTTAGATTGAAGATCAGTAATGGAGAAATTGGAACTCCCTCCCTGCCCAATCACACAAAAGAAAGTACTAGACAAATAGAAACAATCTGAGCTGAAAAAAATTGTTGCTTCTCCTATCAGATTATTACATTTTCTTTTGAAAAATTTTCTTCTTTTTCTTTCTCTGCTTACATTAGACTTTTGCTTGTCATGTGACTTGGCTCTTGTTAAAATGTATAAAGAATGTCAGGTGTGACTGAACTTGGACTTACAAGAGCAAAGGAGTGTAAGTAAATTCATTTGAGGTTCTATTAGTTCAACCTGGAAAGATTGCCTGGGTGTGATGGTTTGACATTTATCAGTACCCATAGAATGTTGTGCAGAAAGAAAAAGAATTCACACACACATTCACAGGCACACATGTGTATGCACACACACACACAAACACAGACACGGTAGGGTGCCATTGAGTCAGATCAACTTGATCAGCTCCAAAGAGAAACGAAAGAGACAAATTTCCCAAGAATGCGATAATCATATAAACCATCTCCTTCCTCTAGTAATGTTGTTTGAACCCCTTGAATAGCTTTACTTGGAGCCCCTCTCAAATCCTCCCACCAATTAAGTTTTAACACACCAACCAGCACCAACCATAAACTCCAGTCACAAAATTGTATGATCTGCAAATCTCTCTGAACTCCTTTGGCTCCTATTCCTAGAACAATACTGTGCCATACATACTATTAATTGTTCCTGGTGACAGGGATAATTTTAGAGAGGACTTGCCTGGCTTCTCTGGCCTCCTTATTTGTACTTCTTTATGACAAGTTCTAGAAGAAGCCAGGCATAGACGCTGTTAATTCCCCTATAAAACTAACTCACAGTCCTGAGGTAATATGCCTTCATGGGAATCCTGCATCCTTTTTTCTTATTTAAACAGGTCAGAAAACGCAAAGCAGGCTTAACTGGCATTATTTGTGCTTGACGCTATATAGCTTCAATCATCTTCTTTGGATCTTGTGATATAGAGATTTTGAACAAATCTTGACTGCAAATAAGAAATAACCACAAGTATTTGTGGCTTAAGAAGATAAAAAATACCATGTTTACATAGTGAGACACATCATCATATCAGAGTGTATTGAATCCTCACCTCCATGATCCCTTGAAGTTTCTATTCTAGCAAATCTTCACTTATGTTTCAAGCTTCTGTACATTCTTTTCTTTCTCACAAAAATGCTTTCCCCAAACCCCTCCTTAATCCACTTTGCAAACTTTTATTCCTCTTTCAGAATCCAATGCAGAAATCTACTCATTGGAGAAGCTTTAGTTTACTCCACACTAAGGCAACTGAGTTCATCTCTTTATTCCCTGATCAATGACTGGGCTTCATTAATTGAGTCTCCAGGGCCATAAAAATCCACACTACTAGAGGTGATTAGCACTCTCTTCTATATGGATGACACCTTTGAAGTTGTGGAAGGAGGCAGACCTAGCCTAGAAACTACTGCAATGTCTTCCACATAGAACCTACTCAGTAGATGTTGATTGAAATGAATTTGTCTAATGTAAAACCAAGAATTACAGCCATAAATATGCTAGAGTTGAAAAGAACTTTAGATGTCATTTGGTACAAACCATTTAATCTATAGATGAGCAAATGATGCCCAAAGCTATGAATTGACCCATTAATTTTTTCACTGCTTGGTGGTGGCCGATTGACTTGGATTAGAACCCATTTCTATGTATTCATCCTTTCTGCAGCAGCAGGATGCCTCACAAACTGCTGAAATAAAAAGGTATTATTCCAATAGGGAAATATTGATATTATTAAATCCTGCCCTTGGAAAGCATCCCTATGGAGAGATTCATGTTTCTTCCACTGTGGCTGTAACTAAATTGAGCAATCTCTTCAGCCATTTTTTGTTCTCGGGTTGAATAGCGCTTTGCATTCTTTTCCTTGTAAGATCACAGAATTCTCTATACTTACTAATTAGGCCTCATGACACTCCCCTGTGGAAATGATCTTATTATTATGACTAAAATGGTACTGAAGATATTTAAGATGTTTAACCTAAAAGTGAAGAAAAGGCATTAAGCAGTCCAACCCCAAGCTCCTGGTACTGAAAGCACTGCAATGCCAAGAAACTTGACAGTGTGGCCTGGGGCAAACTGAGGAAGTAGAAAATACCTTTTCTATTGGGCACAACTTCAGAGGGACATCAGTATTAGTCAGAGCCCTTCACAGCAACAGAACTAATAGGTTATTAGGATGTATACATTTACATACATACATACATACCTATATTATACATACATATGTACATATATATGTATATATGTATGTATGTGTATATATATATGTATATATATGTATATATAGACATATATATATATATATATATATATATATATATAGAGAGAGAGAGAGAGAGAGAGAGAGAGAGACAGAGACAGAGACAGAGAGACAGAGACAGAGACAGAGAGACAGAGAGAGAGAGTTTGAGAAATTGCCTCATGTGATTATGGAAGCTGAGAAGTTCCATGATCTGCAATGTGCAAACTGGGGAACCAGGAATGCCAGTGATGTAATTCTGTAGGTCTGAAGGCTTGAGGACCAGGGGAGCTGATAGTGTAAATCTCAGTCTGAGAACAGGAGAAGATGAGATGAAATGTCCCAGCTCAAACAATGAGGTAAGAAAAAGGTGAATTCTCCTTTCTCCATCTTTTATTCTATTCAAGCCCTCAGTGGATTGGATGATGCCCACCTACACTGGTGAGGTCAACCTGCTACTCAGTCTACCATTTCAAATGCTAGTCTCATCTAGAAACACTCTCCTAGACAATCCAGAAACAATGTTTAATCTGGGCACTGTGGTCAGCCACGTTGACACATAAAATTAAGCATAGCACCATCCCCATCACCTCCAACCTTGCTTACACCTTCCTCCTTTCCAGACTACTTTAGCTTTACCTTCTCTGGACATTTTTCCAGCTCCCCTTTTACTCTTTTAACCTCTAATTTGGGAATTCCTCTAATAACCTGATGTCTAACCCTGACAATTGACTGCTTAAGACTGCAATGTCTTACGTAGGTATCCTTTTTTTGACAACTGTTTTGTTTTGCCTTTTATTCTATAGTGCAGGGTGACAATATATACGCTGTAGCTTTTATTGAACCAAAGTAGTTGAAATGTATTCTAAGCACCTATCCATCCATGCTGCCTGGAAATTCATTCTACATCATTTAGGGGTTTTTATTCGCCACTCAGTACACTGCGTTAATGCAAAAGTTCTGTTGTGGAAGAGGTATCTCATGCAACTAAAAGAATTAAGAGAGAATCCTCAACTTTGGTCCACACCGGTCTTTGCTAATATAGTCACTGGTTAATTCTTCTGAGTTTCTTGAATACGAGGGTCATCTTGCCTCTGAGCCTCCCTTGGGCATGGTAGTACTTGCTAAGGTAGGGAAATGAAGACCTTGATCCTGCTTCCTGAGATATCCCACACAGCTCTTGGTCTCTGAAGTCATTTAGCCTTCGTGTGATGTTAGAAGTGACTCTGGGAAGTTTCCCATAGGTCATGAAATCTGTGCCTTTTACAGTCTTTTGGGAACTTCTCCTCATCTCCGTCTAGAGTTCAATTGCTTCTGTCTTCCCAACCCAAGCCTCCCCTCTATCCTCTTTCCCCTGGAAACACCCTGAACAAACTTCTCTGAACTGACCTTTTAAAACATAACTCTGTCCTTTCCTTCCTCTGGGAAGAGGTGGGAAATAAGATCATCAGTGCAGTTGTTTTCACTTGTTCACTATTTTCTTTCCTCCTCTCTTTCCTTCCTTCCTCCCTTCTTTAGGTCAGTATGATCTATCTTCCTCCCTCCCTCCCTCCTTTCTTTCATTCCTTCTTTCCTTCTATCCTTCCTTCCTTCCTTTCTTCCTGGCATAGCTATTCTTTATATCCTCCAATTAACTTAATGTTTTATTAAACATAGCTTCCATATTGCCCTCATGCAATTTTGTTTCAAATTTCTTTGTTTATGTGTTTCTATTTTCCTAAACTTGCTTTTCTTACTATTTTATAAGCAAACTCCTATTATAAGAACAAAGCCCAGCTCTGAGGTCACTTCATTCAACATTTTAATAAATATTTAAGATTTATAGAATAATTTCAAGTTGTAGGTATATTTTAGTAAAAACAAAAGTTTAGATTCTGCTTTCATTATGCTTATCCCCTTTGTGAAGCATACTCTGCCATTTCCCAGTATTGACATGTATCTTCTATTACAGCAGTGATTCTCAACCAAGGTGTATTATTGCTATTACTGTGATGTATTTTAATTATTGGTTTTCATATCTGTACTTTCTATAATTCTGAAAATCCTTGAGGGCCATACTTGTATCACTTTGATTTTGCCCCCTCCTCCCCATTGCTCAGTATAGAGGCTTGTACACATTCGGTGATCATAAAGTGCTTGTTGAATTTTGATGATTTCAAATCTCTTCAGCATCTACTGTACAAAAAGCACTGTAATAGTCCCTTTAGCAGTTTTAAAGTTTGATAAAATAGGCATGGTTACACTAAAAATAACTAACAGGGAGAAATAGGGAGTTGCAGTTTAATGGGGGTAGAGGCTTAGTTTGCAAGATGAAAAGGTTCTGGATGTTGTTTGCACAACAATGTGAGTATACTTAACATCACTGAACCACATTTAAAATGGTTAAGATGATAAATTTTATGTTATCTGTATTTTACTTTATTTTTATTTAAAAAGACTAATAATCTAATAGGTATAAGTTTTGCTCATGATATCAAGTAAAGAGTGATAACTCTCCTAAGAAATATACAGACCTGACTGGAATTCAGAAGATGGTGAAGAGACCAAGGAAATCCCAATCTCCTCTTTTCCAGAGATGTTACCTACATCACACCTGGAAGACTTGACTGTCCTGTGTGCAAAATCTTTGGAATTTTATAAAATAATAATGGAATTTATGGGGAAAGTAAAACAGGTTAATATTGGTTGATTTTGAATCAACTGTAACCTGTCAGGACTTCCTAGGAGAATTTGCCCAGTAGCCATAAGAAATGTAAGGTATAGGCTTAGGAAAAAGGTCTGAATGGAAGATAGTGGCTGAAAAATTCACTCCCAACAAACCTGGACCCATGAGACTATATTATGTCTAAAAAGGAAAAAGGTCAGGGGAAGGAAAGCAGAGAAAGCTAAGGACTGATCTTGTAAAAGAATTAACTAAGGGCACAAAATGAAAGAAGGTGAAAAGGAAACATAAGAAGAGATGTAAACCTACTGATCTTTTTAATCTTCTAATAATGACTCTGACTTTTACTGGTGCTTTATAGTTTTAAAAGAAAGGTTATGATATGTATTTTTATTTTCTATTAATAAATACTAACATTTGGGTCATGCTTTACAGTTTACAAAGTCGGTCCTTAGCATATTCTTATGAAGAAAGAATCCATTCTTCCCATTTTTCAGAAAAATAAGTGCTATGTATTATAGTTTATTTTGCTGCCACATGGGTAAACAGCAGAAACCATGTTTTCTGACACCAATTCTCGTTTTCATTTTAAACACAATTTATTAACATCTTATTTTTAACACCAATTCTCAATTTTTCCTTACATCATCCGTTTCCTAAAAAGTATTAATTCCCATTGAAGGATAAAATTGGTGATTTTACAATCATGGATGACTTCAAAGAGAGCAAATTGAGTTGAAGAGCTGAGATCTTTGCCTGTACCCAAGGACTGTGTGTGTGTACTATGAAAACGAAGGCAGAAAATGTAGATTACTTTTTGAGGTACTCTGATAATGTTTCAAAGCAGAATTAGGCTGATTTCTCCAAAGGTGGTAGGATTGGATAAGACTCTCTCTAATGTATAAAAGATCTGAGAATTTTTAGGAAGATAATTATACAGTGGGTTAGAAGAGATGGAAAAATGCAAGAAGGAAAAATGAATAACAGAAGGAGGGGTTCCTTGAGGAGACAGGAAAAAAACGGAGTCAAGAGGATTAGCTTGAAAAAGGAGGAGGGACACTTCTCCCAGACATAGAAGAGAAGACCAAAGTCTACTTAAAGGTAGAGACAGATATAGAATGGTTATGGTAGGGTTGTTGACAAAAAATTTTGAAATGGAGAGAAGATAAATCAGCTGCCCGAGATAACTTCAGTCTTCTCAGAAAATAAAAATGGACATAAGAGTAAGGGAGAACAAAATCTACATTGAATTACAGGAAAAATTTTGAAAGAACTCTGTTGTGCTGATAGAGGAATGGATAAAGAAGATGTGGTACAAATACAATGGAATGTTAGCCATAAAAAAGAACAAAATAATGCCATTTGCAGCAACATGGATGGACCTAGAGATTATCATACTATATGAAGTAAGTCAGACAGAGAGAGAAAAATATGTATGCTATCACTTATATGTGAAATCTTAAAAAAAAAATGATATAGATGAACTTATTTAGAAAACAGAAACAGACTCACAGATTTCGAAAACAAATGTATGGTTACCAAAGGGGAAATGTGGGGAGGAGGAATAAATTAGGAGTTTGAGATTAACATATACATACTACTATACATAAAATTGTATAGCACAGGGAACTCTACTCAATATTCTGTATATGTATAAGTGAATCACTTTGCTGTACACCTGAAACTAACACAACATTGTAAATCAACTATATTACAATATAAAATAAAAATTAAATTACAAATAAAATAAAAGGAACTCTGTTGCAAATGTTATATGGCACCAAATGTGGTGAATAAAACAAACTTAAACTTGAAAAATGGAGTCTTGAGATGGTTGAGAATTAATCTAACCCGTGTGCCCAGTTCTTGGTGTCTAGGTATCATTCCTTATTAAAAGGAATTAGAGTTCCTTGGAGAAATGGCTAATTCCAAGCGAAGCGGGGGAGGCAAAGAGAATGCAAGATAAACCAGAATATCTTCTTGTGCCTGAAAATAAAAAGTGCTCAAAAAATGGACTTGTGAAAGTATAAAGCAGCCAGATTGAAGTGGTTCTCAGGAGGCAAATCTGAAACAATTTGAGCATCAGCATAAATGATGATGTTAATGTGTTATAATCCATTGAAAAAAATAAGAATACCCAAGCCCATACTGATCACAAATGAATCGAGAAACATTTGGAGAGAGGGTAAAACAGAATGACAGACAATAAATGTAGAAAAAAATGAAACAGCAAAATCACCATTGTGCAGTCACCATAATAATAACAGAATCAAGCAGAAATCAATAATGAGATCCTAACACTATTGTCTAAAAATTTCCTGAGAAATATAATATTTACAAGGTCTTAAAATATCTCCTCACAGATTTTTTATTGTCTTATTTCTTTTTATTTTATTTTTTCTGAATTTTATTATATTTACTTAGTTTTTATACAGCAACTTCTTATTAGTTATCTATTTTATACAGATGAGTGTATATATGTGAATCCCAAACTCCCGATTCATCCCACCACCACCACCCCTCACTTTCCCCCCTTGGTGTCCATATGTTGGTTCTCTACCTCTATCTCTCTATTTCTGCCTTGCAAACTGGTTCATCTATACCATTTTTCTAGATTCCACTTATATGTGTTAATATACAATATTTCTTTTTCTCTTTCTGACTTATTTCACTCTGTATGACAGTCTCTAAGTCCATCCATGTCTCTACAAATGACCCAATTTCATTCCCTTTTGTGGCTGAGTAATACTCCATTGCATATATGTACCACATCTTCTTTATCCATTCATCTGTAGCTGGGCATTTAGGTTGCTTCCATGACCTGGCTATTGTAAAAAGTGCTGCAATGAACATTGGGGTGCGTGTGTCTTTTTGAATTATGGTTGTCTCTGGGTATATGCCCAGTAGTGGGATTGCTGGGTCATATGGTAATTCTACTTTTAGTTTTTTAAGGAACCTCCATACTGTTCTCCATAGTGGCTGTATCAATTTACGTGCCCTCCAACATTGCAGGAGGGTTCCCTTTTCTCCAAATGCTCTCCAGCATTTGTTGTTTGTAGATCTTCTGATGATGCCCATTCTAAGCAGTGTGAGGTGATACCTCACTGTAATTTTGATTTGCATTTCTCTAATAATTAGTGATGTTGAGCAGCTTTTCATGTGCCTCTTGGCCATCTGTATGTCTTCTTTGGAGAAATGTCTATTTAGGTCTTCTACCCATTTATTGATTGGGTTGTTTGGTTTTTTAGTATTGAGCTGCATAAGCTGTTTATATATTTTGGAGATTAATCCTTTGTCAGTTGCTTCATTTGCAAATATTTTCTCTTATTCTGAGGGTTGTCTTTTCGTCTTATTTATGATTTCCTTTGCTGTGCAAAAGCTTTTAAGTTTCATTAGGTCCCATTTGTTTATTTTTCTTTTTATTTCCATTACTCTAAGAGGTGGGTCAAAAAAGTTCTGCTGTGATTTATGTCAAAGAGTGTTCTTCCTATATTTTCCTCTAAGAGTTTTATAGTGTCCAGTCTTACATTTAGGTCTTTAATCCATTTTGAGTTTATTTTTGTGTATGGTGTTAAGGAGTGTTCTAATTTCATTCTTTCACATGTGGCTGTCCAGGTTTCCCAGCACCATTTATTGAAGGGACTGTCTTTTCTCCATTGTATATCCTTGCCTCCTTTGTCATAGATTAGTTGACCATAGGTATGTGGGTTTACCTCTGGGCTTTCTATCCTGTTCCATTGATCTATATTTCTGTTTTTGTGCCAGTACCATATTGTCTTGATTACTGTAGCTTTGTAGTATAGTCTGAAGTCAGGGAGTCTGCTTCCTCCAACTCCTTTTTTTCCCCTCAAGATTGCTTTGGCTATTCAGAGTCTTTTGTGTCTCCATGCAAATTTTAAGATTTTTTGTTCTAGTTCTGTAAAAAATGCCATTGGTAATTTGTTAGATATTGCACCGAATCTGTAGATTGCTTTGAGTAGTACAGTCATTTTCACAATATTGATTCTTCCAATCCAAGGACATGGTATATCTCTCCGTCTGTTTGTGTCGTATTTGATTTCTTTCATCAGTGCCATATAGTTTTCTGAGTACAGGTCTTTTACCTCCTTAGGTAAGTTTATTCCTAGGTATTTTATTCCTTTTGTTGCAATGGTGAAGGGGATTGTTTCATTAATTTCTCTCTCTGATCTTTTGTTGTTAGTGTATAGGAATGTAAGAGATTTCGCTGCATTACTTTTGTATCCTAAAACTTTACCATATTCATTGATTAGCTCTAGAGTTTTCTGGTGGCATCTTTAGGATTCTCTATGTATAGCATCATGTCATCTGCAAACAGTGACAGTTTTACTGTGATATGTGATACACCATATTAACAAATTGAAGAATAAAAACCATATGCTCATCTCAATAGATGCAGAAAAAGCTTCTGACAAAATTCAACACCCATTTATGATAAAAACTCTCCAGAAAGGGGGCAGAGAGGGAACCTGCCTCAACATAATAAAGGCCATATACAACAAACCCACAGCAAACATCATTCTCAATGGTGAGAAACTGAAATCATTTCCTCTAAGATCCACAACAAGACAAGGATGTCCACTCTTGCCACTATTGTACAACATAGTTTTGGAAGTCCTAGCCATGGCAATCAGAGAAGGAAAAAAATAAAAGGAATACAAATTGGAAAAGAAGACTATTTATTAATTAGAGGGAAAGTAGTAACTAAGTGAGGAAACATGACAGTCATAACTTTAACTAAGAAATCAAAGTTAAAATTACCCAAAATGGGACAAATCAACTGACATTCTGTGCCTCCTAATGTGATGCTCTGAGGACACATAATTACCTCTGTGGCATTCTTGCCTAAAAATGCACACCTTAAATCTAACCAATAGAAAGCATTAGACACACCATATTGAAGAAGATTCTACAACATAACTGCTCTGCAATCTCACTACTCAGCATATACCCAGAGACAACCATAATTCAAAAAGACACATGCACCTCAATGTTTACTTCAGCACTATTTACAATAGCCAGGTCATGGAAGCAACCTAAATGCCCATCGACAGATTACTGGATAAAGAAGATGTGGTACATATATACAATGGAATATTACCCAGCCATAAAAAGGAACAAAATTGGGTCATTTGTAGAGACGTGGATGGACCTAGAGACTGTCATACAGAGTGAAGTAAGTCAGAAAGAGAGAAACAAATATCATATATTAATGCATATCTGTGGAATCTAGAAAAATGGTATAGATGAACCAGTTTGAAAGGCAGAAATAGAGACACAGATGTAGAGAATAAACGTTTTGGACACTAAGGGGGTAAAGCAGTGTGGGGGTGGAACGAATTGGGATTAACATATACACACTAATATGTATAAAATAGATAACTAATTAAAACCTGCTGTATAAAAAATTAATTAATTAAATTAAAAATTTAAAAAGTTAGAGAAAGTCAAATAGTGTATGATATGATATCACTTATATATGGAATCTAAAAAGTACAACAAATTAGTGAATATAAGAAAAAAGCAGACTCGCATATATAGAGAACAAATTAGTGGTTACCAGTAGGGGGAGAGGGTGGGCAGTATAGGGGTGGGGCAGTGGGAGACACAAACTATTGAGTGTAAGGTAGGCTCAAGGATGTATTGTACAACATGAGGAATATAGCCAGTATTTTGTAAAAACTGTACATGGAAAGTCACCTTTAAAAATTGTTTAAAAAATTAAAAATTAAAAAAAATTAAATTTTCTCATAATATTTTGTTACGAATAAAAATTAATTTAAAACAAAAAAATCATACCTGCTGTGTACTTTTCAAAAACATTGATATGACGACAGACAAAGAAAGGATAAGAAACGATTCCAGATGAAAGGAGACTAAATAAACATGATGACAATTAAATAGATGAGCTTGCATTGAATCCTGATTCAGAAAAAAGAAATAAATTTCTCTGGAGAACCAATTGGAAATATTTGAATATTAGCTGTAAATAAAAGTATTTTTTAATGTTTAATTTCCTGACTTTTATAACTTTATGATGATTACATAGAAAAAAATACTTTTGTTCCTAGGAAATAAAAACCAAAGCTTTCGGTAGCAGAGGCTTGATGAATGTAATTTGCTCTCAGGTGGTTCAGGAAAAAAAAAATAGAATGCTTATATAGAGAGAGGAAGAAAATGATTTAAAGCAAATGTGGCAAAATGTTAATGACGTGTGAATCAGGGAGAAAGGAGTATGAGGTTCTTAATGCACTTTTTGAAATTTTTCTGAAAGTATGAAATTATCTCAAAGTAAGAATGAGAAAATAATGACATTTGCCACCAAACTAGTAATTAATGAGCACCTATCAGACATCAGACCTCAGAGAGGTACTGGAAATCCAGAACTCTAAGATAAAATTCCTGGTCCTAAGTGGTTCCCAGTTTACATCAGGGGATGGAGGAACCAGCACTCAGGATACTGGAATCAGTGCTGCGGTATGGAAAGAAGTGGAATGGGCTTATAAACAACCCTTAAGCTGGAAAGTGAGGTCAAAAGGTAGGTGGGTTCATTTTACTTATCTATCAAAATTTTCAAAGAGCTTCCTGTTTCTTACCAACCTCCCCCCAAAAAAAAACCCAAAACTTCAAATGTTTGAGTTCAGTGGGTTTTTTCTACTTTGCCAAACTCAGTTGAATGGTACTGGCTGCCTCTCAGATTCAGTCTGAGGCCATGACATGCACTGAGGTATAGGAACATCACCTGGCACAGCACTGTGGATCTGGGGTCGGTTTCCATTATTAATTTGCTAAGGCTGCCTTAACAATGTACCACAGTGTGGCCTAAACAACAGAAATCTATCGTCTCACAGTTCTGGAGGCTGGCAGTCTGAAATTATTGTATGGATAGTGTTGGTTCCATTTAGGAGCTATGAGGGAGAATCTATTCCATACATCTCCCCTAGCTTCTGGTGGTTTGCTGTTCCTTGGCTTGTAGATCAGAGAGCATGTTGATCTCTGCTGTCATATTCACATGGCATTCTCCCTGTCTGTCTCTGTGTTCAAATTTCCCCTTTTTATACAGAAAGAGTCATATTGAATGAGGGCACACCCTCATGACCTCATCTCCTCTTGATCATCTGCAAAGGCACTATCTCCAAATAAGGTCACAGTCACAGGTATGTGGTGGGTTAGGTTTTAACATCTTTTGAGGGGATGTAATTCAACTCATAACACTGCCTCACCATGACATTTACAGCTCTCAAAGAATCTTCCCAAACTATCTGCTCAATCTTATTTCATATTCCTCCCTATAAAAACACCTATTCCAGATAATTTGCTATAAATGCCCTTGGAATACCTTTTCCCTAGATCTGAACATGGCTAACACATTCTTCTTCCAGCCTTAGTTTGATTGTTACACATTGAGTTACTCCTTAACACATTATGTAGCTTGATTTTCTTTGCAGAAGTTACATTCTGATCTTATGTATGTGTTTACTTATTTATAGTCTGTCTCTTGCTACTAGGTTGTATGCTCCATGAAGGTGAGCATTCTGCCTGTCAGGGTGACTACCACAGCCTCAGCCAAGTTCAGTGTTTGGCACATAGGAGATGCTGACTATCTCTGCAACTGCAATGAGGACAGGGGCCATTTCAGTCTCTGTTATATATTTTCTTCTTATTTTGACCAGTCCTCCTTCGCTAACTCAAAGTAGGCATTTTATGTTCTGAATAAGTGTATAAATCGAAGTGACCTAGATGACAATAACGAAGATTCATCAGAACAAACAAAATGTCCAGTGATGGGATAGCCCTTGAAAGCTAACCAAATGAACCTGTTTCCATGACTATAAATAGTAAAGAAAAGAAAAACTCAGTTGGAAGTAAATTAGAAATGTGAAGATAATAAAACATAGGAAAACCACAGCAACAAAATCTGTAACATGGAAAAAATACTCCAAAGCCCATAAAAGCTTATGAATCTACCTTGCAGCATACTCACGTTGCCAATGTTGGAAAAACCAATGACAGAAAATATTTAATTTTGGATCATATTGCTGTTGTTGTTGCCCAACCTGCTTTTGTACAAATTGTTTTTTTTCCAAGTGCACTCAGCCTCAGTGCTATTGTGTATGTGTGTGTGTTTGTGGTTTTTGGTTTTTTGTTTGGCTTATTTATTTATTTATTTATTTTGCTAATTACCAAGGGCATACAAAAACCATTCATTAAATTGTTAAATGATAGTACTTGTTACTATTATTACTGGTCTTCGCAATATATGTATGTGGAAGGTGGAAAAGGAACACAATTTTAAACATGAGAAAATGAATGCCTAAAGGTCTTACATGCCTAATCCAAGGTTAAGCAGGGCTAGAATGAGAGTCCAGAGAGCACCTTCTTTCCCTGGTCCACACTTTCTCATTAGATTTGTTTGTTCAGTCACGATCCGGAGCCATACCCTTTGGGGACAGAGTGCCTAGGGTCCTGTTTCACCTGCCCCTCTCAGACTCACACTGCCAAGCTGTAAGGTTAACTGGTGTGACTCAGCTGCCTGCTGTACTGCAGTTGATAGAGTCACATGGCAAATCCCTCACATGCAAGGAATGTCACCATTCCTGGGTTAGTCACCTGTGTGTGGGTATAGCAAGAGGGCCCCAAAGGTAAAACTGCAGTCACACTGACAGTTACTTAGCTGTTCTGTCCATTCACTGTACAGCAAAACAGTGGGACACCAAAAAACAGAACTGATATGACACAGAAAAACAAGCACGGGTGGAAATTGCATCCTACGATGACAAAGGGAAGAAGAATGTGTCTTGAGTTTGATTTTCAAGAAGTGTATTCGTCAAAAGTAGCCATATGAGTAGTTAGATATAGTTGGAATATATTTTAGTTATAGTATGCTCGTATAAAGAGTAGAGGGTAGACTCTCTCTGAGTTCATAGATGACAACATTGAGAATATGCCAAACCACCTTTTAGCGAAAAAAGGACAAGGCACGTTCCTTCCACAAAACAAGACATCCATGGTCAAATATAAGCTGCATGGGCAACAACATAGTTATTATCCCCTCCCTGCCATCCATCTGTGTCTCTCCTCTTTCTCTCCTCTTGCCTTCTTGGTGGCCTTTTGCATAAATGTGAGTAATGCATTGCTTACACACTTGAAGCAGAAATAGATACATTTTTAATATGCAAGTCTAAAGGTTCCGTTTGACAAAAGAAATCCCAGTGATCTATATTGTCCCTTTTTAAATAAATTTATTTCTTTTATTTATTTACTTTTGGCTGCATTGGGTCTTCATTGCTGTGTACAGGCTTTCTCTAGTTGCAGAGAGTAGGGCTTCTCATTGTGGTGGCTCCTCTTGTTGTGGAGCACAGGCTCTAGGCATGTGGGCTTCAGTAGTTGTGGTTTGCGGGCTCCAGAGCACAGTCTCAGTAGTTGTGGCTCATGGGCTAAGTTGCTCTGTGGCATGTGGCATCTTCCCAGACCAGGGCTCAAACCTGTGTCCCCTGCATTGGCAGGTGGATTCTTAACCACTGCACCATCAGGGAAGCCCTATATTGCCTCTTAAATTGATCCAACATATTCTGGTATTCAGGCTGAGTTACTTGCTAATAATTTCTTAACATAAAATGGAAAGACAATAGCATTAGTAAATCAAACCAAAAGTGTGATTAACTGCCATGTGAATATCAGGCATTTGTTTCCGTTCCATCAGTCTGACTTCATGGCAGACCAGCCAGGGGAGGGGGTCCTGTAATTTGCATGCTACAGCAAGGTTCATTATACAAATCACCCAAAATTATCCACTGTTACAAGGCAACTGGCTGCTGGAATATAGCATTCGTATATCAAATGCAAACCTCCAGTGAGGGCACACCTTGATTTCTCATTTAAGGGGATATTCTTTGTTGCCTTACAGTATGTGCCCTTTCCCAAATCCAACCATACTAGCTTCCCATCAGATTCTTTGATGTTTAGCCATCATGGCAAACTGGCAGTAACCTCTTACTTAACAACTTTTATGCCTTCTACACCTTTCTCAATACAACAGGCATTTCTCTATCACCAACTTCCACAGAATTCTGGGTTTTAAAGCTGGTTTTTATTCTCATCTACAGCTTGAAATCAAGCTAGATCTAGTCTTTTCTCTCCTGTGCTTGCTATCTCAGTTTGAACGATCATTCCACCCCTTTTCACATTTGAGTTTTGAATGCTTGGGTCAGGGATACATCTGAATTCCACAGTGGAATCTGGGTGCTGCTGTGCTCTGTGAAACACCTTTCCATTAGTGATCCATCCACAGATGAAGTGTCTGAACTCTCAGGAATGACACGAGAAATCCAGGTGCTAGTCTCAAAGTTTGAGAACTCATCATTTCTTTCTGTGGTAGAGTGCCCTCCAATTTTTATGGGGATCCCTCTTTCAGAGTCTCACACAGAAAGCCTGATTTAGGGGGTAAATCACTTACCAAGTGGGGAAAATATATCTGCTTATTCATTTATTCATCATATATATTTTGGGGTATGAAAAATGTGCAGACATGTTTTAATGGACAGGGCAAAAAATTGATTCAATTGTAATCCTTGGTTAATAACATATTGCTGTCCTTCAAGCATGACCCTCTCAATTTATTTATTTAATTATCTTAGCTAGGTAATAAGAAGATAACTAGCACTCATGGCAAACCCATCACCTAATTCCTTACATCTACCAATTTGCTTCTACCTAACCCTACCCCTTGTGCTTCTACAGGGCAATGACTACCTGAAATTTTGTATTTCCTTGTTTTGTTTAAATTATTCTTAAGCAAAGTATTGTTTAGTTTTATCTGTTTTTGAATATTTTGAGAAGGGCACCATGGAGTCTTCCAAGATGTCATTTTTTTCACTCAGAATTATATTATCGAGATTTATTTTTCTAGTTGCACATACAGTTGATTCTCATTATTTGCAGTAGTTGTGTTCTGTAAAGTCACTGTGAATATTGAATTAGCCAATAGTGAAAGATTGCTCCTAGTGGAAATTCAGGGTTAGGTTCCTATGAGCCTCTGGTCACAACATTTTTGTTAAGTGATTAATACCTAATCTTGTTTTTTGTGTATTTTTGTTTAAAGACAGCTTATTTAACATATTAATATTGACCTCATACAGCCAACAGGACTATAACTCATGCCTAGTCAAAGCTTATATAACACGTGCATTTTCTCTATAGGTCATACCACAGTCTTCTTGCACTTAGGGCCACTTGCAAGCATTTTAGCAACTGCACTTGGAGGCCATTCAAACAGTAAAATCATCAAAAAGATGCACAAAAGTGAGAAAAGTATGACACTGAACAGACTGTGAAAAGGATATATGTTTACAGCATGAGAGCTGAAACAAGAAGGCAGAGTATCTTGTGCATCAGGCCACTCAAACTTCTCACCCCATGTGTCCATAAGTGACCCCAAAGTGCCGTAAGTATTTGTTTTGGGGCTACACATACAAATTTTAGCAAGTTGGGAACTTGCAACTATTGAATCTGAGAATAATGAAGATTGACTGTAGTTACCTTTCATTCATTTTTATTGCTGTATAATAGTTCATCATGTAAATATACCCCATTTTAAACATCACCCTTCTGTTAATGAACATTTGAGATTTTACTAAGAAATTTTTTTAATGAATTTTAAGTTTTCCTTATACATGAATTGATCATGCTACTGAAATAACTGCACAGGGGAGAAATGTTGTTTTCACGTAAATATAATGTTCTGTACTTACATGGCAAAATGCCCACGGCTATCTGCTATCAACCTAAGTATTTACTATACATATTTAACACTTGACTTTGTAACAGAAACAAAGATGTATTAGATGCGGAGTAACTTTTATCAAGATTTTTGAAGACAAGTGTGTATTCTATGTTAAAAATATGTGTGTGCACTGTGATAAACTCTGAAAACAGAGCTAAAAGGATGATCATTGTCTCCATGAGTTCCAAGTCCAGGGATGTGTAAACAGGTAACATGAAATTATAAATACAACAAAAGTAGTATAGAGGCTTCAAAGTCCAGTCACAGGAATGTTGACCTCTGCAAAGGAGGTGGAGATGATGTTGATATTTGAAACATAGTGATACCTACACCAGGATCCCTTAATGACACTTTCCAATGGAAAATTTGCAAATTCTCTGGTCCTCATTATTACTTGTATTATTTGAAATACAGAGAGACCAGCCTTGGCCTTTATACATGATTGCTTCCCTCAATTTCATGCAGTCTTCTCCGTTGACACTAAATAAGGGCTTTAGAGGCTGTGAGCTGGTTTTAGCTGCTGTAGGTTTTGAAGAAATAGAATTTATCCTCCTCTATACTCCCTTAACCTTTGGTTACATGTGCATTGCGTTTGTGCTATTTCTGAACTTGATGGTATGATAGGATTGGCCATTCTTTTCTGAATAGTGTCAGTTCCTCTTCACAGACACCCAGACCCTGTCAGTATAAGCCAAGGCTTTCAGTGTGTGGTTTTCAATCCAGCCACACCAGCCTTGTTAGAAATATTAATTCTCCACCTTCATCCCAGAGCTACTGAGCCAGAACTTCCTGGGGTGGGGTCCTGTGATCTATGATTAAAGAAATCTTTCAGGTGATTCCAATTCATGCTAAAGTCTGAAAACCAGTGCAAAAGGAAATCTTTATTGATTTAACCTGTCCCTAAACACCAGATTTTGTCAGGGGTGCAAATTGATCAAAGGATGTTTTCTGGCTCTATTCTTAAATAAGGACTTAAGAGAGAAAGTGATCAGAAGACTATAAGTTGTAAATCACAAGCGGAAAGACACAAATGCATTACACAGGTTGGAATTGAGAAAGCACTTAGAGAAATGAAGAAATATGCCATTGTACCCAAACCCACATGTCAGTACCTGGAAACAGCACTTAAGCCTGTTTCTTTAGACCCACCCAAATGGATTTATAGATCTGTGGTACAAGTGTCTATGCCCATTCTATACAAAATATGGTCCAACCTTCAGCAATATTGGCTTCATCTAGGAATTTTAAGAATTAAAAAATCTCGGTGCTCCACCCCAGACTCATTGAATGGGATCTGTTTTCAAACAAAATCCCTAGATGACTAATTGCTCACAAAGTTTCGAGAAGCACTGGTCTAATCTTTTGCACAGCAGTACATGGTATATGTCACTTCTTAATTTTGAATTGATGAAAGAATGAATAGAACCTTCCATAAGTCATTTAGCCTTTAGATATTAGACAGAAACACACTTAATATGAGTAAGCACTTGTCTAGCACCTGCTATGTGCCAATCCTCATTTTAAAATGTTACATACATATATACAATGGAATATTACTCAGCCATAAAAAAGAACAAAATAATGCCATTTGCAGCAACATGGATCGACCTAGAGATTGTCATACTGAGTAATTTAAGTCAGACAGAGAAAGATAAATATCATATGATATCACATATATGTGGAATCTAAAAAAAATGGCACAAATGAACTTATTTACAAAACAAAAATAGAGTCACAGATGTAAAAAAAAAAACCACAAAAAAACTTATGGTTACCAGAGGGGAAAGATGGGGAGTCATAAACTGGGAGATTGGGATTGACAGATACACATTACTATATATAAAATAGATAACTAATAAGAACCTACTACATAGCACAGGGAACTCTACTCAATACTCTGTAATGACCTATATGGGAAAAGAATCTAAAGAAGAGTAGATATATGTATACCTGATTCACTTTGCTGTAAAGCAGAAACTAACACTATATTGTAAATCAACCATATGCAATAAAAATTTAAATAAATAAACAAATAAAATATAACATATATTGATTCATTTAAGCCTTACAACAATCTTATGAGATAGGTACTGTTATATCCGCATTTTACACAGAGAGGTTGGGTTCCTTGTTCAAGGACATTAATTTAATAAGGGACAGAATTAGGATCCAAATTTTACCGATTTGGTCCCCAGTCCTGTAGTATCCCTAAAGCTCTGTCCCCTGATTCTCATATGAGCAGAGAGTTACAATGCACTTGATTAGATTAAGGAGTTGTATTGGTTTTGTATTATAGAAACTCATAACCAAACTATGGACAATGGGGCAGATTATGTTTAATTGGAATCTTTTTTCCACAGTCCTCATGATTTCTTTTAGAGGAATTTACTAGAGAAACACTTCTGGACCCTTAGTTCCTCTAAGTTGCCTCACAGATGAATCTGTGATAAAGATCTGGGCCCATTATGGATCAGCTGCTTCTGGGTTTTCTGTGGGTCTCCCTGAATAGAGCAAAACCTGATCTCTTTCCAATAAACCCAGAGAAAAGGGCCTGTCTCTATTTTGTGAGACCTAGGGTTTTCTAGCCCTACTTAATACAGAGGGTTAAATTCTGCAATCTTAGGAAACTCGTTGTTGCTGGACATCTAAGCTGCATCCTTCAATCCATTCATCATCACCAATTAACACAGATATTTTGGTCCATATTTTTTCACTTAAGATAGTCAATCTCTTAATATGTTCTGGAATCAAGCATGGATTCTTTTCTCTTCAAAACCATTAAGATGTATACACTAAGGGAAGCAAGACTGCCTTTTCAGAATTTTCATAGCAAAAATACTCAGTCACGGGGCTTCCCTGGTGGCGCAGTGGTAGCAGTGGTAGAGAATCTTCCTGCTAATGCAGGGGACATGGGTTCGAGCTCTGGTCTGGGAAGATCCCACATGCCGCGGAGCAACTAGTCCCGTGAGCCACACTACTACTGAGCCTGCACGTCTGGAGCCTGTGCTCCACAACAAGAGAGGCTGCGACAGTGAGAGGCCCGCGCACCGTGATGAAGAGTGGCCCCCGCTTGCCACAACTAGAGAAAGTCCTCACACAGAAACGAAGACCCAACACAGCCAAAAATTAAAATTAATTAATTAATTATTTTTTTTTTAAAGTGCAAAGATCCCTTTAAAAAAAATAGTCACTGTAACATCCATAAGTGAAATCTAATTAAACTGTTTCCATATAATGAAGAATTCAGACTTCTGTGATATTGTACAAGCTCTTTCCTCTACCTTGTCTATCTGGAAAAGTCCTGCTCCTCCTTAGAGATAAGGTCACCTCTACAGAACCTGCCCTTTGTCATGAATTTTTCCACGGCCTCTCAAGGGACCACTGTGTGCTCCTCCTCTTCCTCTCTTTTTTTTTTTTTTTTTTCTCGGTACGCGGGCCTCTCACTGTTGTGGCCTCTCCCGTTGTGGAGCACAGGCTCCGTCCGGACACGCAGGCTCAGCAGCCATGGCTCATGAGCCCAGCCGCTCCGCTGCATGTGGGATCTTCCCGGACCAGGGCACGAACCCGTATCCCCTGCATCAGCAGGCGGACTCTCAACCACTGCGCCACCAGGGAAGCCCTCGGTGACTCTCTTGATACCTATATTATAATATTCACTCCCAGGAAAGAGGCCTTGAGTACAAGGGTTACTTAACTTTTCTTTGAAAATAGCTAACACAGTTATGCCTGGGTACAAAGTAGCCATGAAATAGATATTCATTCAATGAATAAGTGGATGAATAACTTGGACTTGCAAGGTGAACATATTTTGAAATTAAATTTGAATTAGTGCAATCTTTGCACACAGAAAAAGAATTATCATAGAGATTCATGAAAGAATAGCTGCACTGAGTTGGTTAAAAGCCCAACACCAAATTGAAATATAATTGTGTTATTTTAGAATGCTTACAGAAAATTTGGTGATTTATAGCCTAGAATTTTGGAACAGTATCAGACTGATAAATTCAAAGCTTTTAGCCCAATAATCACACTCACAGGAGAAAGAATATACAGTCACAAGGACAACAATTCAATCTAGCCTTGCTCTGCAGCTCAGTGGATGTCTTTAGGGAACTCGTCAAAATGTCCAGGTAACACTTGGCCTACAAGTGGCTCTGTGGGAAAGTATACACTGATACACTTGGAAAAAAATCAGCTCCCCTGAGAATTCTGAGTATTTTCCACAGTTCCTCTTCGTCTTCCTGATCTTGTTTGCCTTGAACTTGCACAATCAAAGAAGTGCTGGTTGCACAAATCCCTGTCTGAATTATCACAAATTTCAAATTGGCAGGATCTGAGTTAATGAAAATTTTACCCAACTGCATTCCATTTCAGCTCTTCCAGATAAAATGTGCTAGGGAAAATTTGGAGGCGGTCCAGAAGACAGCAACTAAAATGATGAAAGGTTTGACTAATATTCCCTCTGAGGAAAGGCTAAAGGAGTTTACTTAGCCTAGAGAAAAGAAGCCTGAATAAGGAATTAATAATAGTTCTAAAGCATATGAAGAAGTGTGTGAGTGACAAGAAGCAGATTCCCTTACTCCTAATGAGTCCAGAACAAGAGGAAAGTGGCTTGCGACAGGGGAAAACTGTGTGTCATCCTTAGAAAGCCTTCCTGACTTTACAAGACTCACAACAGTGACACCTCGGGGACTGCTCCAGTGGATGTTTTATGAAAGACCAAAGCATTTACCTTCTTCCATGGGCTCATGTTAAGTCTTGCCTGGATGCAAGTGGGTTAGACTAAATGACCTGTTGGTGTCCTTTCTAACCTGGTGATTCCATTTGATGAAGGGTCATTTGGTTGAATTGGTTGGAAAGTTAAAATTGCACTCCTGGATCAATGGATTTGTACTGCAAGAGAGAACCCTTCAGTTCTGTGTGGCTAGTTCGAATTTCATCCTGTTGGCAGCGACCCAAAGTTATACCACACTGCCAGCGCAGCCGGGCACACTGCACTATCCAAAGTAATAAGCCTTGTTGTCATTGCACTGAGAGTGTTCTATCTTGCCTTTGAAAAAAAATGTTTCAGGGCTGCATGAACGACAAAACCACAGCACCTTTAAGATTTACCTCAGGTACTAAGACAGCAAAGACTCTGCAACAGAGCATTGTGCCAGAAGAAACAAGACAGTCTAGGCTTTAACCTCTAAGAACTTCAGAGAGTCTGAAACAAATAGAATCAGAATAGGGATTCCTAGAACATGAGTGTCAAATATATATGTGAGGGACTTGCAGTCTCTATACTGTCATCTAAAAGACAGGACAGTCACAAACTAGGGATCCTGAAAAGCTACTCTAGTAAACATAACAGTGAAAAGTCTTCTTGAGAAATTCAAGTATTCCCCTAGACCTGAAATCAAGGTGACATTCTTGACTCCTTCCTCTCTCTCCACAAGTCCCTCCCAAATCTGTATCCAGTATCCAGTTACTCATCCGGCCCTAGGCTACTTTATTCTGTACAACTCTTGTGCACAGCCCCTTTTTGCAACCACATTACCACCCTCTGATCCATCTTCTTTACAAATTTCAACTGTAGCCTTGAAGTAACCTCCTCACCAGTCTGCCTTATTCTTCCAGCTCACAAGCCACTCTACACCCAATAGCCAGAATTTTAAATTGCAGATCTAATCATATCACTTACCTGCTTGGGGATCCTCAGTTGATTCTCCTGAATTCCAAAATATAGGTCAAACTCCATCCCAGTAAGACTGTGAAAGACTTTCATAGTCTTACTGGTGCCCACTTCCTTAGCCATACTAATATCCCCAGTTGAAAAATAATTTTCTGTTCCTTCAATGACTCATGGTTTTTCAAACCTGTATGGCTTGGCACATATTACTCCATTTGTGTAAAAATGCCTCTTGATTTCCTACCGTAGCTCCCTGCTCCATACTTCACACAGATAATTTGTTTTCATATTTCTGTTAAAGCACCACTTCCAACAGAAGACTTCCTAAATCCTTCAGGGCTATTCCAGCACTAACACTGTGTTTCTACATTCTCCTGACATAGAGCTATTTTAGTGGTCATTTCTGTGTTTTTTTTTTTTTTGTCTGCTCAGAATCCATGCCCTCTTTTTCTAATTTTCTTTTCCCTGTGATGTGATGATGTGATGTTTGCCATCCAGAATGCCCTGCTTTCCCCTAGCCAACTGGGGAGTTGAGATAAAGCTAGGCCAATTGAGCTTACTCTCTTGGAAACTTGAGATCTTGAGTGGAGAACTTAAGGATGGAGAATCGTTACTGCTGATTAACCAGACAAAACCACTGATTGATTGGTCCCTGAATTTTATCATGGAGTCCCTCTGGCTCCTATCCATTTGGAAGCCTTAGTTACTCAGATTTCCTTTTAGTACTGTGAGCAACTCCATAGCCTTCAAATAATTTTTAATTAAATTAACTAGAGTTGATTTCTATTGATTACAACCAAAAATCCTAACAGATACGATTCTTCTAGAACTTATCTCTAGTTTGGCTCACATTATAGGCTGTTTTCTCTTAAAGGGCAGGGAGCAGGCACTTAACATCCTTTTGCACTCATCATTTAATATAATACCTGCCTTATAATAGGTGCTCATAAATAAGTGAATGAATGATTTACCTTATGGAATGAACATGGGCAAGAAGCAGTGATTAATACCAGCCTAGTGGAAGCATACTAATGTCTCTAGTCTGGTTTACATTATTTGTCAATGATTAGGATGATGATTTAGATGACATACATATCACATTCGCAATTTGCACTTAACTGAGAGGGATAGAAAATATATTAAATGGCCAAATCAGGTCCCCAAAAGATATAAGCAGGCTAAAAGGATGAGTTATATTTTTTAAAAGTTTTATTGAGATATAATTCACATACCATAAAATTCATTTAAAATACACCATACATAGGTTTATAGGATAATCACAGAGTTGTGAAGCCATTGCTAAAATCCAGTTTTAGAACATTTTCATCACTCCAAAACAATACCTCATACTCGCTAGCAGTCACTCCCTATCCCCCACTACAATCCTCAGCTCTAAGCAATCACGAATTTACCATCTGGCTCCATGAATTTGTCTTTTCTGGACATCTCACATAAATAAAATCATACAATATACCACATGTGTGACTGGTCTCTTTCACTTAGCATAATGTTTTCAAGGTTCATCCATGTTGTAGCGTGTATTTATACTTCATTCCTCCCTATTGCTGAATAAATATTCCATTGTATGAATAAACCACATTCTGTATATCCATTCATCAGTTGATGGACATCTGCATCATTTTAATTTTTTGACTGGTATAAATAATGCTGCTGTGAACATTCATATACAAGTATTGTGTTGCTATATGTTTTTCTTTTATTTGGTGTATTTTAGAAGTGGAATCACTGAGTCATATGGTAAAGTTATGTTTAACTTTTTGAAAAACTACCAAACTCTTTTGCAAAGTGGCTGCATTTCTACCAACAATGTGCAATGGTTCCAATGTCTTGGAAAAATATTTTGCCATTTTTTTTAATTGGGTTGTCTTTTATTATTAAATTATGAGTACTTTATATATTCTGGATAAAAATCCCTTACCAGAAATATGATTTGCAAATATTTTTCTCCTATTCTGTGAATTGTCTTTTCACTTTCTTTTTTTTTTTTTTTTTTTTTTTTGTGGTACGCGAGCCTCTCACCGTTGTGGCCTCTCCTGCTGCAGAGCACAGGCTCCGGACGTGCAGGCCCAGTGGCCGTGGATCACGGGCCCGCCGCTCCGCGGCACATGGGATCCTCCCGGACCGGGGCACGAACCAGCGTCCCCTGCATCGGCAGGCGGACTCCCGACCACTGTGCCACCAGGGAAGCCCCTTTTCACTTTCTTGATGGTATCGTTTACAGAATAAATATTTATTTAATTCAATTTATTTTTTTTCTTTCTTCATTTGTGCTTTGGGTGTCACATCCAACCCAAGGTTACAAAGTCTTACTTTTAGGTTTCTTCTGTGAGTCTTAGTCCTTATATTTAGGTCTATGATCCATTTTGAGTTAATTTTGTGTATATGGTGTGAAGTGTGTGTTCAACTTTATTCTTTTTCATGTGGATATCTAGTTGTTCCACACCATTTGTTGAAAAAGCTATTCTTCCCCCCTATTGAATTGTCTTAGTACCTCTGTCAAAAATCAATCAAACAAATATGCATGGATTTATTTCTGAACTCTCAATTTTATTCCATTGAACTATACATCTATCTATATGTATGCCAGTACTGCACTAAGTTTTGAAATTGGAAAGCATGAGTCCTTAAAATTTGGTCTTTTTCAAGATTGTTTTGACTCTTCTAGGTCCCTTGCATTTCTATATGAATTTTAAGATCAGCTTGTAAACATCTGTAAAAATAAACAGCCGGAATTTGGATGAGTTATATTTTATATTATAAAATATAATCTGTTTAAATACCTAAAAGTATGATTAGTGAATGAGGACAGGGTAATTTAAGGTCCTTGTCAACTCTGGAATAGCAGAATTCTGAAAATTAGCCATGGTAAAAGAGAATAACTATTTACAAACAAAAGTACAAAAAATAACAATTTAATTTAATTAATTTAATTCTTATGTGAGAAATTTCATTTACCCTTTTGCCAGCCCCAAGCTTCAAGTCTTTTTTTTTTTTATTTGCCTGAGGCTCATTATTGTTATCACCATCAAACATTAATATTTATAGCTATTGATGATCAAGCTGTTAGCTCACCATTGTGATTTTAGCTAACTTAAAAGAATAATAATAATTTTTTTTTAGAGAGTCAGGAAACGTTTCCAATCCTGAGAGGATGGAGACCATGCTCTATTTCCCTTTAGAGAATTAGCATTAAGTATCTAGTATCTACATCTAGCACCAGTAGATCTCAGATTTTCCAGGCTGAAACTGATGTTTAAAAAGGTTGGCTTATAACAGCACCAAATGACATTCATTTGGTTGCTCACCCACAGATTATCGCAATGCTTCTAAACATGTTTCTTAAGAACCTTTCCCAATTCTTAACCGATCTTTTCTGAAAAGCCCAGAAAAATGCTCACAGATGGCCATCAGGACCATCTTCTTGGTTATTAAGTATTATCTGTCATTTTCCTATTATTCAGTTCTAGCTCTATGAAGAGTTGTATGAGACTTCAAATGCACAGAAGCTCCACAAAAGTCTGCACAGCTCTAGGGACAGTGCCATCCCATCAATCTAGAACTCTATTCTATTCTCAAAGCTACTATGCTACATCCCCTTGAGGCATTTTGCTCTCCAGGCTAAAAGTCTTAATAATACCAGGAAGGATTTTAATACTACTATTAATAATAGTGATTTATTGATTTTCTTTTCTAATAATTCCTTATTCATATCTTTTAACTACTTTTTAAAATCAGTTCTTTTTTCTTATCTTTTCTCCTTGACTTGCAGGAGTTTCTTTTATATTCAATATTAATCCTATATTGACTTGTGATACTGTGAATAATTTTCCCAGTCTATTATCTATCATCAACTTTATCAGTGGTTTCCTTAAGTAGATATCCTTTTTTTAAGTATTCATAATTACCAGTTTTTCTTCTTATGTTTTGCTATTGCCATCTTGTTTAAGAAGTGCTTCATCACCCTTAGGGACAAATATGTCTTCTACTTTTTTCTAAGAGCTTTATATATTTTTCTTCATACTTAAGTGCTTAATCCACCTGTGGGACAGGGTGGGAGCTCTTTTATATGGTGTAAGACAGGGATCAAGGTTTCGTTTTATTTTCTGTAAATTGAGCAAATCTCTGTTCCTCAATGATTTAAACCAAATTGTGATATATAAATGGGACTTATTTTAAATTCTTTTTGCTAGCTTTCTCTATTTTATCACAGTGCTCATATATATTTTCTTTTCCTTTTTTTTAACTATGGCTTTGCAACATAACTTTCCAGAAAGAATTCTCTCTTGCTGCTCTTCTTTTTAATATACTCTACATAGCACTTTCATCTTTCTTTTAAATTTTGGAATAAACGTTTCAATTTTATCAAACTATTAAGTTGAATTTTTTAGGATTATATTAAATCAATTGATGAAATTTGGAAACTGCCCCTTTATAAATGAATTTCAATCACCTAATAGCATATATCAATCTTTCTGCTTGTCTTAGATTTTCTTTTAGGTCAATTAACATAATTAGTTTTTTCTTTTTAAAAGTATTTTACATTCTTTGTCAGATTATTTCCTGGATACGTTATATAGGGTTTTTATTGTTATTTGAATGTTATGTATTGTATACTCTTTTCTAGATAAATATTATTGGTTAAAAGGGAACACCATTGATTTTTTATAAATGTATCTTGTATCTGGTAATCTAATAGATTACTCAGGTAAGTCTAATATTTTATTTTAGGAGTATGTTGGATTTCCTACACAGATCATCTTACCTAAATCATAAATTTTATTTGTACTCTTCTAATCTTTGCATTTCTTATTTCTATTTTTTTCTCACAGCATAAGTAAGGAAATCTATGTTAAACAAGGGTGGTTATTAAAAAACATCATTATTTTATTCATAAACCTGAAGGAATGTGACTCAAGTTTTTCCACTGAATAAGAAGTTGTAGGTTTTAACTATAAGGCTTTTATTTATTAAGTTAGGGAAGTTTCATTCTACAGGTGATTTTCTGAGTCTATGTCAAAAATAGACATTGAAATTTAGTAAATGATTTTTTGTACCTATTAAAATAGTTGTATGCTTAGTTCTTTATATGGTAAAACATAAAATGGATCTATAAATGCCTTATTTTGTATTCTACTTATCCATTTTCAAAATCAATATTTTACTAGTCTCATAAAAACTTGGGTGTCTTTCTCTCTTTTTTTAGTTTCCTTAAAGCATTTTATAACATAGGAACCATCTATCCCTTGAAAGCATGGAAGAACTCAGCTATGAAGCTATTGGGAACTGAGACGTCTTTGGAGGAGAGCCTGAAATTACCGTTTCAATTTCTGTAATGGTTATTGGTCTCCTCAGGTTTTTTATTCCCCTTGCTTCAATTCTGTTTTTTTTAATAGTTTTATACAAATATCTCTCTTCTTTCTAGGTTTTCAAATATATTAGTGTATAGCTGCTATAATAATTTTTAACTTATTTCCAAATCTTTTTTTGTATATATATACATATAATATATTTTTCATTCTGTGTTTTGTTGATTTGTATATTTGCTTTTATTTTTTTCCTAGATCACTTTTGCCAAAGATATCTGTACCGTATGAATCCTTTCCAGAAAACACATTTTAGGAACTATTATCTCTGTATTGTTGGGGTTTATTCATTCATTTATTAACGATGTATTGAGTACCTGTAATGTGCTAGACTTTGTTACAGGCACTCTGATATAGAAGTGAATAAAGCAGACTAAAAGCCGTGACCTCATGGAGGTTACATGCCCATGATATTCTCTAGATCCAGCTAAGATTATGATCAGCTCCTCTTGCTTCACTGGCTTTCTTTCTTTCTTTGTTTTTTTCCAAATTTTTACATTGGATGCATATGAATTTCCCTTTTCAAAATGCATTTACATTATCATTAAGTGGCTAAATATTGTATGTTTTAATTTCCTTTATGGTTTCTTCTTTATATATATTTTATTTTTTTTTTTTTTTTTTTTTTTTTTTTTTTTTTTTTCTTTTTGCGGTATGCGGGCCTCTCACTGTTGTGGCCTCTCCCGTTGCGGAGCACAGGCTCCGGATGCGCAGGCCCAGCGGCCATGGCTCACGGGCCCAGCCGCTCCGCGGCATATGGGATCCTCCCAGACCGGGGCACGAACCCGTATCCCCTGCATCGGCAGGCGGACTCTCAACCACTGCGCCACCAGGGAGGCCCTATATTTTATTTTTAATCTCCAATTAATTATGCCTAACATAAATATTCACTAATATATCATTTTAAACTTACTAATAGCTATATCTTCCCCCATACAGAGACCTTGCTTCTTTGGACAATAAACTTGATTGAACTATTTACTTATCCTTACTGTCATTTATGTATTATATCTATCTATCTATCTATCTATCTATCTATCTATCTATCTATCTATCTCTATCTCCTCTAGGATTTCTCTTATTATCTAAGTACTTTCTCCAAAAATAATCTCAAAGAGGGTTATGCAAGATAAACCTTATGAACACTGAAAATAGCTTTATTTGTTTATGTATATTTAAATAATTTCTAGCTTATTAAAAATTTTAAGTTTGATGTTCTTTTTTTCAACAGTTTGAAAATATTACCCCATTATCTTTCCTTGTTTTGCTATTGAAAAACTTAATGTTCAATGATTTTTTATCTAGAGAGTTTTAGCATATTTTATTTTTGCCATTTTTCAATTCTTGTCATTCACCACAAGTTGTCTATATATAGGGTTTTTTTAATCTAACCATTTGGCACTCTATAATCCCTTTCAAATTGAGGTCTTTCATTATCCACTAACTCTCATGAATTCTCAGCCCTCATTTCTTAAAATACATTTTCTCCTCCATTTATGAGTTTTCTTACCTTTAAGGAATCATAAAAAGTTAAAACTGCTAATTCTATTCTTCGTATCCTCCAACCCTTTATTTTTTCTTTTTCATCTCTCAATTTCTTTCCATGCTCTTGTGGTGACATCCCCAAACTCTGTATTCTAGGTCAGCAATCCCTGTTGGATGGATACATGTTGCTATTTATCCTTTCTATTGAGTTTTTACTCTTAATTCATATTTTTATTCTTTGTATGTGGATGGCACTGGGGTTTGCCCCACCCTGGTTTGCCATTTGCTCCTCTTATCAGTTAACAATGCTTCCTATGACCTCGAGATTTTTCACATGTTTAGAATTGATTTGTGTATTTAAATGCTCCTCTCTTTCCTATGTGATATTATCAGAGTGCACTTCAAGGAGGGAAGCACAGTATACTAATTCCCACTCTTGTCAAGATTATTCTTTTATATCAAGAGTAGCAAGCAGAAGGGGGTTGAGAATTTAGGTGTGAATCCTAGCAGGATATCCCCATGGCCAGGCTGGGTGTCTTCCAAGAATGTCCCAACCATCATGTCTACCTGGGACCTGCCAGTACATTGACCATATCTGAAGAAGATTGAGGACTTGAGGAGAGTAACATAAAAATCAAGCAAGAGGGAAATGAATTCCAACAACAAATAACATTTTCACGGAGAAACCAGTGATCAATATTCTCATTCTTATTCTTATACATACAAAGACAGTGACTGAAAGATAAAAAGAAAATATTCCCTGCTCTCACCTAGGCAGTCACCCTGGAGGGTGTTAGGAGCACATGGATTGATCCTTAGCAATTGGAAGCCTTCAGAATTTGCTCTCTTCTTTCTTCTATCTTCTTTCTTCTCCTTGTCATTATTTACACACACTCACACACACACTCACACACACACAAACACAGAGCACTTCTTTATTTCCCCCCGAAATCCACATTACTTGAAAACTGATTACTCATGAACAGGTTGGCACTGTTGATTTTTCATTTTCTTCCACATATTCTGCCCTCTATTGTGAAGAGTAACTTACTATGTATCCCAAAAGAATATACAGTAAATATATAGTAATATGTATTTACTATATAATAATAAAATATTAAATAATAGTATAGTATTAACATATAATGCTTTACTATAATAAAGTATATATTATATACTTGCATATATAATATACTAGTATATTGTATGTTATAATAATTATTATTATTCTGTACTACATAATATAGCAAAATATAGGGGTACCTGTTTTTCTCCTGATGCATTTTTTAAGTGTCTTTGGGAATCTGTATATTCATATTATAGAAAATAGCAATGTGGAATTCTCAATAGATTTCCATGTTAAAAGTGCTCTTGGAGGAACTTCAAGATGGTGGAAGAGTAAGAAGTGGAGATCACCTTCCTCTCCACAAATACATCAGAAATACATCTACATGTGGAACAACTCCTACAGAACACCTACTGAACGCTGGCACAAGACCTCAGACCTCCCAAAAGGCAAGAAACTCCCCACGTACGTGGGTAGGGCAAAAGAAAAAAGAGAGACAAAAGAATAGGGACAGGACTTGCACCTTTGGGAGGGACCTGTGAAGGAGGAAATGTTCCCACACACTAGGAAGCCCCTTCACTGACTGAGACAGTGGGTGGCAGGGGGAAACTTCAGAGCCACAGAGGAGAGCACAGCAATAGGGGAGCAGAGGACAAAGCAGAGAGATTCCTGCACAGAGGAGCAGTGCCCCAAAACACTCACCAGCCTGAGACGATTGTCTGTTCACCCAATGGGATGGGTGGGGGCTGGGAGCTGAGGTTCTGGCTTCAGAGGTCAGATCCCAAGGAGAGGACTTGGGTTGGCTGTGTGAACACAGCCTGAAAGGGGCTAGTGCACCACAGCTAGCTGGGAGGGAGTCTGGAAAAAAGTCTGGAACTGCCTAAGAGGCAAGAGACCATTGTTTTGGGGAGTGTGAGGAGAGGGGATTAAGACCACCACTTAAAGGAGCTCCACAGACGGGTTCGAGCCACGGCTATCAGTGTGGATCCCAGAGCCAGGCATGAGACACTAAGGCTGCTGCTGCCAACACCAAGAAGCCTGTGCGCGAGCACAGGTCACTATCCACACTGCCTCTCCCGGGAGCCTGTACAGCCCACCACTGCCAGGGTCCCGTGATACAGGGACAACTTCCCCGGGAGAATGCATGGCATGCCTAAGGCTGGTGCAAGATCACTCTGGCCTCTGCGGCCACAAGCTCACCCCGCATCCATACCCCTCCCACCCGCCCTGGCCTGAGTGAGCCAGAGCCCCCGAATCAGCAGCTCCTTTAACCCCAACCTGTATGAGTGAAGAACAGATGCCCTCAGGCGACCTACAAGCAGAGGCGGGGCCAAATGCAAAGTTGAATCCCAGGAGCTGTGCAAACAAAGAAGAGAAAGGGAAATCTCTCCCAGCAGCCTCAGGAGCTGCAGATTAAATCTCCACAGTCAAATTGAAGTACACTGCATCTCTGGAATACCTGAATAGAAAACGAATCATCCCAAATTGAGAAGGTGGATTTGGGGGCAATTATATATATATATATATATATATTTCCCCCCTTTTTCTCTTTTTGTGAGTGTGTATGTGTATGCTTCTGTGTGTGATTTTCTCTGTATAGCTTTGCTTTTACCATTTCTCCTAGGGTTCTCTCTGTCCATGTTTTTGTTGTTGTTGTTGTTGTTGTTAGTATACTTTTTAGCACTTCTTATCATTGGTGGATTTGTCTTTTGGTGTGGTTTCTCTATTCTTTCTTTCTTTCTTTCTTTTTTATTACTTTAAAAAATTTTTAATAATTATTTTCCATTTTTCTTATTAACTATATTTTATTTTATCTTCTTTCTTTCTTTCTTTTTTTCTCCCTTTTATTCTGAGTCATGTGGATGACAGACTCTTGGTGCTCCAGCCAGTCATCAGGGCTGTGGCTCTGAGGTGGGAGAGTCAAGTTCAGGACACTGGACCACAAGAGACCTCGCAGCTCCATGTAATACCAAACGGTGAAAATCTCCCAGGGATCTCCATCTCAAAGCTAAGACCCAGCTCTACTCAACGACCAGCAAGCTACAGTGCTGGACAACCTATGCCAAGCAACTAGCAAGACAGGAAGACAACCCCAACCATTAGCAGAGAGGCTGTCTAAAATCATAATAAGGCCACAGACACCCTAAAACACACCACCAGACGTGGACTTGCCCACCAGAAAGACAAGGTCCAACCTCATCCACCAGAACACAGGCACTAGTCCCCTCCACCAGGAAACCTACACAAACCACTGAACCAACCTGAGCCACTGGGGACAAACAACAAAAACAACGGGAACTACAAACCTGCAGCCTACAAAAAGGAGACCCCAAACATAGTAAGATAAGCAAAATGAGAAGACAGAGAAACACACAGCAGATGAAGGAGCAAGACAAAAACCCACGAGGCCTAACAAATGAAGAGGAAATAGGCAGTCTACCTGAAAAAGATTTCAGAAAACTGATAGTAAAGATGATCCAGCATTTTGGAAATAGAATGGAGAACATAGAAGAAGTGTTTAACAAGACCTAGAAGAATTAAAGAGCGAACAAACACTGATGAACAACACAATAAATTAAATTTAAAATTCTCTAGAAAGGATCAATAGCAGAATTAATGATGCAGAAAAACAGATTAGTGGCCTGGAAGATAAAATAGTGGAAATAACTACTGCAGAGCAGAAAAAACAAAAAAGAATGGAAAGAATCGAGGACAGTCTCAGAGACCTCTGGGACAACATTAAATGCAACAACATTTGAATTATAGGGGTCGCAGAAGAAGAAGAGAAACAGAAATGCACTGAGAATATATTTGAAGAGATTATAGTTGAAAACTTCCCTAATATGGGAAAGGAAATAGTTAATCAAGTCCAGGAAGCACAGAGAGTGCCATACAGGATAAATGCAAGGAGAAACATGCCAAGACATGTATTAATCAAATTCTCAAAAATTAAATACAAAGAAAAAATATTAAACGCAGCAAGGAAAGAACAACAAATAACACACAAGGGAATCCCCATAAGGTTAAGAGCTGATCTTCCAACAGAAACTCTGCAATCCAGAAGGCAGTGGCAGGACATACTTAAAGTGATGAAAGGGAAAAATCTACATCCAAGATTTTTCTACCAGGCAAGGATCTCATTCAGATTTCAGGGAGAAATTAAAGCCTTTACAGAAAAACAAAAGCTAAGAGAATTGAGCACCACCAAACTAGCTTTACAACAAATACTAAAGGAACTTCTCTAGGCAAGAAACACAAGAGAAGGAAAAGACCTAAAATAACAAACCCCAAACAATTAAGAAAATGGTAATAGGTACATACATATTGATAATTACCTTAAATGTAAATGGATTAAATGCTCCAACCAAACGACATAGACTGGCTGAATAGATACAAAAACAAGGCCCATATATAAGCTGTCTACAAGAGACCCATTTCAGACCTAGGCACACATACAGACTGAAAGTGAGGGGATGGAAAAAGATATTCCATGCTAATGGAAATCAAAAGAAAGCTGGAGTAGCAATTCTCATATCAGACAAAATAGACTTTAAAACAAAGACTATTACAAGAGACAAAGAATGACACTACATAATGATCAAGGGATCAATCCAGGAAGAAGACATAACAATTGTAAATATTTATGCACCCAACATAGGAGCACCTCAATACATAAAGCAAATATTAACAGCCATAAAAGGGTAAATCAACAGTAACACAATCATAATAGGGGACTTTAACAGCCCACTTTCACTAATGGACAGATCAACCAAAATGAAAATAAATAAGGAAACACCAGCTTTAAATGACACATTAAACAAGATGGACTTAATTGATATTTATAGGACATTTCATCCAAAAAAAACCCCAAAATAAACATTCTTCACAAGTGCTCATGGAACATTCTCCAGGATAGATCATATCTTGGGTCAGAAAACAAGCCTTGGTAAATTTAAGAAAATTGAAATGGTATCAGGTATCTTTTCCAAACAAAACTAGATATGAGACTAGATATCAGTTACAGAAAAAAATCTGTAAAAAATACAAATGCATGGCAGCTAAACAATACACTACTTAATAACCAAGAGATCACTGAGAAAATCAAAAAATACCTACAAACAAATGACAATGAAAACACGACAAACCAAAACCTACAGGATGCAGCCGAATCAGTTCTAAGAGGGAAGTTTAGAGCAATAAAATCCTTCTGCAAGGAACAAGAAACATCTCAAATAAACAACCTAACCTTACACCTAAAGCAATTAGAGAAAGAAGAACAAAAACCTCAAAGTTAGCAGAAGGAAAGAAATCATAAAGATCAGATCAGAAATAAATGAAAAAGAAATGAAGGAAATGATCACAAAGATCAATAAAATTAAAAGATAGTTCTTTGAGAAAATAAACAAAATTGATAAACCATTAGCCAGACTCATCAAGAAAAAAAGTGAGAAGACTCAAATCAATAGAATTAGAAATGAAAAAGGAAAAGTAACAACTGACACTGCAAAAATACAAAGGATTATGAGAGACTACTACAAGCAACTATATGCCAATAAAATGGAAAACCTGGAAGAAATGCACAAATTCTTAGAAATGCCCAACAAGGAAGAAATAGAAAATATGAACAGAAAAATCACAAGCACTGAAATTGAAATTATGATTAAAAATCTTCCAACAAAAAAAATCCCAGGACCAGATGGTTTCACAGGCGAATTCTATCTCAACATTTAGAGAAGAGCTAACACCTATCCTTCTCAAACTCTTCCAAAATACAGCAGAGAGAGAAATACTCCCAAACTCATTCTACAAGGCCACCATCACCCTTATACTAAAACCAGACAAAGATGTCACAGAGAAAGAAGACTACAGGCCAATATCACTGATGAACATAGATGCAAAAATCATCAACAAAATACTATCAAACAGAGTCCAACAGCACATTAAAAGGATTATACAACATGATCAAGTGGGGTTTATCCCAGGAATGCAAGGATTCTTCAATGTACAAAAATCCATCAATGTGATACACCATATTAACAAATTGAAGGAGAAAAAACAAATTATCATCTAAATAGATGCAGAGAAAGCTTTCAACAAATCGACATCCATTTATGATAAAAACCCTCCAGAAAGTAGGCATAGAGGGAACTTACTTCAACATAATAAAGGTCATATATGACAAACCCACAGCCACCATCATCCTCAGTGGTGAAAAACTGAAATCATTTCCACTAAGATCAGGAACAAGACAAGGTTGCCCACTCTCACCACTCTTATTCAACATAGTTTTGGAAGTTTTAGCCACACAAATCAGAGAAGAAAAAGAAATAAAAGGAATCCAAATCAGAAAAGAAGAAATAAAGCAGTCACTGTTTGCAGATGACATGATACTCTACATAGAAAATCCTAAAGATGTTACCAGAAAACTACTAGAGCTAATCAATGAATTTGGTAAAGTAGCAGGATACAAAATTAATGCACAGAAATCTCCTGCATTTCTATACACTAATGATGAGAAATCTGAAAGTGAAATTAAGAAAACACACCCATTTACCATTGCAACAACAACAATAAAATATCTAGGAATAAACCTACCTAAGGAGACAAAAGACCTGTATGCAGAAAATTATAAGACACTGATGAAAGAAATTAAAGATGATACAAATAGATGGAGACATATACCATGTTCTTGGTTTGGAAGAATCAAAATTGTGAAAATGAGTCTACTACCCAAAGCAATCTACAGATTCAATACAATCCCTATCAAACTACCACTGGCATTTTTCACAGATCTAGAACAAAAAAATTTGCAATTAGTATGGGAACACAAAAGGCCCCGAATAGCCAAAGCAATCTTGTTAAAATAAAACAGAGCCGGAGGAATCAGGCTCCCTGACTTCAGACTATACTGCAAAGTTACAGTAATGAGGACAGAATGGTACTGGCACAAAAACAGAAATATAGATCAATGGAACAGGATAGATATCCCAGAGATAAACCCATACATATATGGTCACCTTATCTTTGATAAAGGAGGCAAGAATATACAGTGGAGAAAAGACAACCTCTTCAGTAAGTGGTGCTTAGAAAACTGGACAGCTACATGTAAAATAATGAAATTAGAACACTCCCTAACACCATACACAAAAATAAACTCAAAATTGTTTAAAGACCTAAATGTAAGACCAGACACTATCAAACTCTTAGAGGAAAACATAAGCAGAATACTATATGACATACATCACAGCAAGATCCTTTTTGATCCAGCTCTTAGAGAAATGGAAATAAAAACAAAAATAAACAAATGGGACCTAATGAAACTTAAAAGCTTTTGCACAGCAAAGGAAACCATAAATAAGACCAAAAGACAACCCTCAGAATGGGAGAAAATATTTGCAAATGAAGCAACTGACAAAGGATTAATCTCCAAAATTTACAAGTATCTCATGCAGCTCAGTATCAATAAAACAAAAAACCCAATCCAAAAATGGGCAGAAGACCTAAATAGACATTTCTCCACAGAAGATATACAGACTGCCAACAAACACATGAAAGGATGCTCAACATCTTTACTCATTAGAGAAATGCAAATCAAAACTACAATGAGATATCATCTCACACCAGTCAGAATGGCCATCATCAAAAAATCTAGAAACAATAAATGCTGGAGAGGGTGTGGAAAAAAGGGAACACTCTTGCACTGCTGGTGGGAATGTGAATTGGTACAGCCACTATGGAGAATGGTATGGAGGTTCCTTAAAAAACTCCAAATAGAACTACCATATGACCCAGCAATCCCACTACTGGGCATATATCCTGAGAAAACCATAATTCAAAAAGAGACATGTACCAAAATGTTCATTGCAGCTCTATTTACAGTAGCCAGGACATGGAAGCAACCTAAGTGTCCATCAACAGATGAATGGATATAGAAGAAGTGGCACATTTATACAATGGAATATTATTCAGCCATAAATGGAAATGAAATTGAGTTATTTGTAGTGAGGTGGATGGACGTAGAGTCTGTCATACAGAGTGAAGTAAGTCAGAAAGAGAAAAACAAATACCATATGCTAACACATATATATGGTATCTTAAAAATAAAAGGAAAAGAAAAAAAATGGTCATGAAGAACCTAGGGGCAAGACCGGAATAAAGACCCAGACCTACTAGAGAATGGACTTGAGGGTACAGGGAGGGGAAAGGGTAAGCTGTGACAAAGTGAGAGAGTGTCATGGAGATATATACACTACAAAACGTAAAATATATAGCTAGTGGGAAGCAGCTGAATAGCACAGGGAGATCAGCTCAGTGCTTTGTGACCACCTAGAGGTGTGGGATAGGGAGTGTTGGAGGGAGGGATACGCAAGAGGGAAGAGTTATGGGGACATATGTATATGTATAACTGATTCACTTTTTTATAAAGCAGAAACTAACATACCTTTGTAAAGCATTTATACTCCAATAAAGATGTTTCAAAAAAAAAGTGCTCTTGTTGGAAATCACCAGTCCCACATATTCAAAGCCCAATCTCAACATTTCTTATGTCCTTTGAAGGGTGTGGGAAGCACAGAGGGAGAGAAAACAAGCAGAACTCCATAAATACTCAAGGTCTCCCTTAGACTCCCAAGCTCTGTAGGTGGCTGGACTTTCTGTAACCTTAATCACTGGAGCCTTGTTAGTGTCCGACCTGGACATCAGGAAACAGAGATGAGTTAGTCAGACCAAATGTGTTAATAAAACCAGATTGCACTACTAAAAAAGAAAAATCAGCTACCAGTTATCAGGTGACTCTTGTACAGTTTTTATTATGCTCTGACAGAACGATACATCCTTTCCTTCATGTGTTCCTGGGGCAGGAGAAAAGACAAAATTCTAAATCAGACATGGTGAGGCCAAGGGAAGATTGTTGTGTTGGATTCAGGCTAGTATTTGTGTGGTCTCTGTACAAGCCAGGTACTTCATAAGCATTACTTCATTTTATTTTCCCAACAACACTGTTAGATGTATGTTATTTTGAACATTTTACAGAGGATGACACTGAGTTTAATGACATTCAGTATCATTTTGGTTTCACAAGTAACCATGGAGGAAGCAGATTCCCCCAGAAGAATGTTTAAATGTAAAGTTTGTACTCATTTCACTCTTACAAAGATAGCACCCTGCCTTAGACAAGGGTTTGCCCTTGATTAAATATGAAGCAGCTTAAGAATACCTGTGATACCTCCCACCTGTAACATTCCTGTTATAGATCTTATTTTCCCTTTGTAGTACCCGGCTCCCTACCATTAGGCATCCAGTACTCTTAGCCAGTATCTAAGTTTCCTAGAATATCTCTGATATTCTAATTCTCACTTTGGTGTTAGCCAGGAAGTTGTTCTTTGTTCTTGTTCCTTTTTGCTTGTTTGTTGTTTAGATTGTTTTGTGTTTGCTTTACTTAGAAAACCATACATAAAGGGTAAATCGTTTCTTTCCTATCTTCTATTGTTTAGTTCAAAGACATGAATTTCTGAACTTAGAGTTTCATTCTCTCAAACCTAAGAACAGACCACATAAACCTGGGGTCCCCAATGCCCGGACCGTGGACCAGTACCAGTCCTTGGCCTGTTAGAAACCAGGCTGCACAGGAGGAGGTGAGCAGCGGGCGAGCGAGTGAAACTACATCTAATGCTCCCCATCATTCCCCATCTCTCACATTACTGCCTGAACCATCCCCTTGCCTTCTGTGGAAAAATTGTCTTCCATGAAACCAGTCCCTGGTGCCAAAAATGTTGGGGACCACTGATGTAAACATTAAATTTACTATCATCAAAATGCAGTCAAATCTAGGAAATTATCAATGCCCCATGGTCCTTTTGGCACAAGAAGTCCTAGTATCTAAAAATGCAAGAGAAAGTAAATCAGGTGATCTTGAAAAAGATTCCCTTGAGACAATCAAGGTAGAAATAAAGAAATCTCAAAAGTTTGGTGTGTGGATGTTTATCTTGCTAGTTACCATCAGTAGTTTTCAGTAGCTGCTTATTGAGCTGGCTAATGTTTAATTTGAGTAACCTTGTGGAAAGACCTGTTTAAGTAGCACTATCAAACAATAGCAGCAAGAGGAGAGATAAGGAGAAAGTATAAAAGGATTATTAAAGAAATGCTGGGGGTGGAATTTATCTCTCCAAACAAATCAGGGTGTTCTGGGCTTAATAGAAAAATCCTATAATAGGTGGACAGATAGGAAACTGTTATTTTCCAGAACATAGTAGCATGTAGGTGGTTTTACTCTGATTTTGTGGAGGGGAACTGGGGTGGGGAGACTGACTTTCAATCATTATTTTTATAACACATTTTCTTTTTTTTTTCTTTTTTTCTTTTTTCTTTTTTTTGCTGTACGTGGGCCTCTCACTGTTGTGGCCTCTCCCGTTGCGGAGCACAGGCTCCGGACGTGCAGGCTCAGCGGCCATGGCTCACGGTCCCAGCAGCTCCACGGCATGTGGGATCTTCCCGGACCGGGGCACGAACCCATGTCCCCTGCATCGGCAGGCGGACTCTCAACCACTGCGCCACCAGGGAAGCCCTATAACACATTTTCTAAGATCTTGACATCCTAAATACATTTATTTTTAAACAAGGGATCAAAGTGGAGGGAAGGACAGGAGTTTGAGAATGCCTTCCCTAACTCGCCTTCCATAATGTAGTTGCATAGGAAAGAAATCTCTGTTGTCCCTTTTGCAACCCTAATACATTTTACAGTAATACTTGGATAAGCTTTGGCCAGTTGCATCAGAATAGTTTTACTAAACATCCAGAGTAGAAAAGAGATATAGAGAGTAGAGAGACTAATTACTAAATAGAGGCTGAGTTTGCCTTTCACTGTCTCTGTTACCTAGCTAGACATAATGAAATTTCCAACATGTATTTCTTGCATTTCTCTATCACAGAAGAGAAGTAATAATGTGCATGTATTGATCTTTTATTTGTATAGTTGTTGAAGCAAAGGGGTTGATGTAAAGAATCCAAGATTCTATTTGACCAATCAGCTTATATTTGTTAAGAATTTAATAAGTAGCCACCTCTGTGGGGATTTGGAGCAGGGCTATCAGAAATGGAGTGACTTTTTTTCAGGAGCTTACAGAAGAGGTGGGTTGACAATACATATACACAATAATCAGGACAGCAGAGCAAGATGCTATAGCTTGGACAAGTCTCACTTCCTCTTCTGTGTTAGCAGTAGATAATTACTGGGCTTTTCCATAGAAACTAAAAGCTGGGATGAAGGTTTGAACAACTAGCTATGCATTGCAGTTACCTGTGAATTTCTAAAAATTCAGATGGACTGGCTCCACTCTAGATGAAACAAATCAGAATTTCTCTGGATAAGTGTTACAGATTAAATGTTTGTGTCCCCCCAGAATTCATATATGGAAGCCCTAACTGGTAATGTGATGATATTTGGAGAGGAAGCCTTTGGAAGTAGATGAGGTAGTGAGGGTGGGGTCCTCATTGTGGAATTAGTGCCCGTATAAGGTGAAATATGAGGGCTTGCTCTTACTCTCTGTGTTCTCATAAAGAGGAAGTCAGTGAGTCCACAGCAAGAAGGAGGCCCGTCTGAAACTCAAGGGGAGAGTTCTCACCAGAACCCAACCATGATAGCATGCTGATCTTGAATTTCCAAACTCCAGAATTGTAAGAAAATAAATTTCTGTTGTTTAAGCCACCCAGTCTGTGGTATTTTGTTATGGCAGCCTGAGCAGACTAATGTAATGAGTCTTGGAGATTGTGATGAACTGAGTTCCTGGTCTTTCTGCCTCTACTTAAACTATTTTTACAAGATAGTAATTAATTTTTTTTCAAAACTTTTCTCATTGTCCTCCAACCATTCAGCTGTAGTCACCACTGCCTCACTAGGAGAGTGGATATAACTCAGGAAGAAACAGACTTAAGCATGTTGTGGGTTAAAGGGTGACCCACCAAAAAAAAAAAAAAGAGAGAAAGAGAGAGAGAGATGTTAAAATTCTAACCTCCGGTCCTTATTTGGAGGTAGGGTCTATACAGAGCTAATGAAGTTAAAATAAGGTCATTAGGGTGGTTCTTAATCCAATATGACTTATATCCTTATAGAAAGGGGAAATTTGGACACATAGACATAGAAAGAACACTATATGAACTTTGTATTATGCTGTCCTAAGACAAGGAATGCCAAAGAGCACCAGCAAACCACCAGAAGCTAGGCAACAGGCATGGAAAATATTCTCCCTCACAGCCCTCAGGAGTCAACCCTGCTGACACCTCAGTTTAGAACTTCCAGCCTCCAGAACTGTGAGACAATGAATTTCTGTTCTTTAAGCCACCCAGTTTGTGGTACTTTGTTAGTGGCAACTTGAGTAGATTAATACAAATCATCTGATAGCTAAAGCACTTATGATTTCTAAGAGCCAAGATCTTGAGGAAAGATTGCTTGCTTGTTTGTTTGGGACGTTTTTTGTTTTGTTTTTTCTAGAATTTACCAAGACTTAAAGTCCTGTAACACTTGGACCAGTTGTTTTCAAAATTTAATATGCATCCAAATGGCAGAAAGTGTTCACCAAAACACAGACTGATGGGTTCATCCTCAAAGTTTCTAAATCAATAGGCCTAAGATGAGGCCTAAGGATTTGCTTTTCTAATAAGCTATTAGGTGGTACTAATGATGCTGGTTGGAGGACAGAGAAAAATATTGGCTGACAAAAGAGCCCGTTTAATAAGCAAATGGTGATGAGAGATGGAACAGTCAGTAGAGAAAGAATCAATGAGTAAGCACAGAAGCCATGCCAACTGGGATATAGTCTTGGTACTCAAATATGTAGAACAAGACAGCTTAATCAGTGGTTTTCTAAAAGAGGGTCAATATAAGTCATCAGGTATTTCACAGATTTAGTAGTTCAGATATTTTCATATATTTGTCCACGTTTTCCAAAACATACAATTCTGGCAGAGCTGGATTACTAGAGGTGGGGCTAGAAGGGTAAGCAATAAGAAAGTTTCAGGCAGAGTGAAAGAGTGAACAGCATGTGCAAAGCTCATATAAAGCATGTTATAGCGTGACAGCTCACCTCTGTAACCCTAGAGGTGGGAGAGCATTTCTCTGAGATGAGACTGCAGGTTACACTCTGGGTGGGCATCCCAGGAGGTGTCTGTTAAAGAAGTTAACTCACTTTGGTGGTTTTAGAGTTGAAAGAAGCCTCTAACTTCCAGATCTTCCAATTTGTACAGAAAGGTAAAAATACGATAGGGATTCCTCATGAATTTCAAGCTATCTCGTGAGTCCAACCTCTACAAGCCAGTTGGTAGCCAGATCAACAGTGCAGGCATTCTATTTTCTATAAAAAGCATCTTAGGTCATGTCTCCAGAAGCAGATCCTGAGACAAGATTCACTTGTATGTGATTTATTAAGGAACTGCTCCTAGGATAAGCTGTCAAAAAGTGGAAGAAGAATAGGGAAGGAGAAGTTAAAATAAGGTGCTATCCTGAGCCTGCTGCTGGAGGAGAACTCTGGACTGTAAATTACATTGTGGTCATCTTGGTCTGAGTGGGGTCAGGAGAATACCCAAGAGCTGTCCTCTAAGAAGAGAGCTCCCTGGTAGCTATTGGAAGCCAAAACATACCAAAACTAAGGGAAGAATGCAAAGAAATGGTAAAGGATAGCTGTCTTAGTCTGCTTGAGCTACCATTACCAAATAGATTGGGTGACCTAAATAACTCAAATATATTTACTCATGGTTCTGGATGCTGAGAAGTTTAAGATTAAGGTGTCATCCAATTCAGTTTCTGGTGAAGTCTCTCTCCTTGGGTTGCAGACGACTGACTTCTCACTATGTCCTCAGTGGATGTGCATGTGGGGAGAGAGAAAGATGCATCTCTATCCTGTTCTTATAAGGGCACAAATTCCATCCTGAGGGCCCCATACTCATGACCTAATCCCATTACCTCCCAAAGGACCAGGTCCAAATACCACTACATTGGATGTTAAGGCTTCAACCTATGAATTTGGGCGGGGGGGCACAAACATTCAGTCCATGACAGGAGCCTAGTGGATATGGTTGCAATGTGGACAAAAACATCCGCTACAACATGTCTTTCATGTCTGCTTCTAGCCTTTCCTGATGCTGGCCTCATCAGCATCACTTAAATTGATCAAATATGTTCTAAATGTTTAGAAAGTTTTACACTGGTTTAGGAGACTCTTTTATTTATGCAAATTTTCCTGTTTGCCCAACACTTTATGGTTGTGTGCAGGGAGGAGCACCAAAAACTTCCTCAGCCTTAGCTTGAGCCCTAATGGAGTCAAAAAGACATGCTTCAGATGCACACATTTGGAGAACAGGTATGGACTTGTGCTACATTTATTTAATTGAAAGATCATAGGGGTGACTCTCTCAGAACAATGTAAGTCTACTATTGAGGAAGCATCTGAGTATGCAACTCCAGAAACAGAATACAGATAGCAAAGTCCAGATGGGAATTCTCCAGCTTAAAAAAATATAGTCCCTTCCCTGGAAGTACCACAGTACACCAAAAATAACATCAAGCACCCTTACCTCCAATGAGCAGGAAGGATATTTTTCTGGAAAAGTATTTAATTTTTTTCCCCTGCACTGTAGTTCAAGTTGTCCCTGAAGCCTATTCCAAGTTAAGGATGGAAAAGAATTACCCAAGAGATCAATGCAAACATCATCCCTTGCAGAAGGTCCTTTCACACTGAGCTTGCTGACGTTGCAGTCTTCAATTTTACACTGTTTCTGGTATATATATGTATATGTATAGATACATACATGTGTATGTATATATGTATATGTACACATATGTATATGTGTACATATACATATATATACACATATATAAACCCGAATTTTTTTGCTTTACAAGCCTCTTCTGGTCTTCAGGCTGACTGTAGGCATTAAAATAAATAGTTGTAGAACAAATGCATTAGAGTATGGGCTTTGGCATCACAAAGAACTGGATTTGAGTCCTAGCTCCTCCACTCTTGTGTGTAACACTAAGCCTCTCTGAGTCCCAATCAACTCACCTGTAAAGTAGGGCTAATTATACCTTATCTCGATTAGTTGTCATAAGAAATGCATCCGATTACATTTGTAAAACTTTCAGCTCAGTGCTCAGCACACAGTTATAAAATAAATATTTACTAATATAAAATAGCAATATTTAAAGAAAGAAGTAAAGAACGCTGAGAATATTGATGCACATGCTTAAAGCAAAAATGATCCATTTCCTATTAACTCAACTACCCCCAAAACATATTTTTAATTGAGAGAATGAGTCAGTTTGACAATGAAGTTTGTAGAATGAACGAACTTTAGTGTTTGAAGGAACATTAGAATCAAGTATTCTTCACTTTCAGATGATCAGAGTAAGGTATCAAATATGCTCTGACTTGTTCAAGGTCAAAAGCCACCAGGCAGAGGCAGTGTTAAAATGCAGTACCACACTGTGTTTGGTACAACAATTTATTCGACCTCAATTCCTATTTGCTGAAGGAGTGGATCTGTTTCTTTTTAGAATTCAAGTATAAATTTATAAAGCTGGTTCAGGACAGGTAATTCCATGTAACATGTCACTAAAACAACTGAGCATTGGTTTCACACACATAATTTCTATCCAACAAAAAAGCTTACGTGGGACTTCCCTGGTGGCGCAGTGGTTAAGAATCTACCTGCCAATACAGGGGACACAGTTTTGAGCCCCAGGCCAGGAGGATCCCACACGCGGTGGAGTAACTGAGCCTATGCGCCACAACTACTGAGCCTGCGCTCTAGAGTTCACGTGCCACAACTACTGAGCCTGTGCTCTAAAGCCCTCAAGCCACAACTATGGAGCCTGAGTGCCACAACCACTGCAGCCCGTGTGCCTACAGCCTGTGCTCCACAACAAAGAGAAGTCACCACGATGAGAAGCCCGCGCATTGCAACAAAGAGTAGCCCCCGCTCACTGCAACTAGAGAAAGCCTGCACACAGCAACAAAGACCCAGTGCAAACATAAAATAAAATAAAAATAAATTAAATTAAATTAAAGAAAAAAAAAGCTTATGTTGATGTCTGAACATATTCCAGAGTCTTGGAAGTAGAAGAGAAGGTTTTAAAATGCAAACAAACCTTAGTCATGCTATTAAAGGACACGTTTTGGAATAGAACTCTGGAGTGCTTAATTATCAACATGTGCCTTGCCATCCCTGGCCTATTAAATCATCTGGCCTGCTAATAATAGCCTGTTTAGCCATCAGGAGAAGATGGATGAGTTTTAGTCCCCATTTTCAAATCCGAGGGATCTGCCCTGTTTCTGAATTATCCGCAGATGAAGATTAGTCACTTAGGTATCTGTAGGTTGTACAGAGGACACTGGAGTCTTGGCCGGCACATTTATCCTCACCACTGTGCTCCTCCCTCTCCTCCCGGGCTTCCATTGGTGAATAGTGACTAAAAGAGCCAACGTTAAATGCAGGGAAGGAAACCTTACCAATTAAAAGCTCTTTTTAGCATTTGAAAACTGGATTTAATTGCTTCCTGTTTTTAAACCATCCATGAATAGATCACCTATTTAGCTTGGCAATGGCAATTGTACATGTAGTATGACTGCTTTTACAAAGACAGCTGTTTTTTATTTTCTTTGTTCTTTTTAATCTGTGTCTAGTGTGCCTGTTTTCTGTTGATGTGTAACAAACTATCCAAAAATGTAGTGGCTTAAAACAATAATTTATTTGGATCATGGTTTTGTGGATGAGGAAGTTAGGAAGAGCTTCACTGGGTATCTCATCTCTGCTCCATGAGTTGTTAACTGGAGTTACTTGACCGGTCCAAGGTGGCTCACTCACAGGGCTAGCAAGTTGGTGCTGATGTCGACTGAGAGTTTAGCCTAGTTTTTTGTCAGGGTAACTTGGTTGTGATTCATGAGGGCCTGTCTGCAGTCTGGTTGGACTTGTATAGCAAGAGAAGCTGAGTTTCTAGAATAAGTGTTCCTTCAGCTCAGTGAAAGCTACAAAACACCTTCTGACCTAGCCTCAGAGTCCCAAAAAGCCACTTTTGCCATATTCTTTGGTCAGGCACATCACTTAAGGCATGCTCAGATTCTATGGGATGGAAAATAGACTCTCTTTCTTAAGGGTAGGACAGCAAAGATTTTTCAGACATCTTTAATCTATTACATGGGAGAAAATCATAATCCTTCAATTTTAACTACCCCCTCCACCCCAGGGGGTAGTTAAAATTAAGGAAGTTAGGAAGCTCTTCCAAACTTCCTCATCCACAAAGTCATGATCCAAATAAATTGTTGTTTTAAGCCACTATGTTTTGGGATAATTTGCTACACATCAACAGGTAACAGGTATCTGACGTTTCTCAGAAACTTAAAAGTATTTTTAATTTATTCATCAGATCTCCCTCCACTCATGATATTTAATATGTAACTTAATAAATTAAGTATTTTATTTATTTATTTAATTAACTTATTTAATATTTAATTTAATAAATATTGTGTGATGTTTTAAAACAATAATTTCAATCAATCAATCAAATTCCATTTATTTTTCTGATGATTACTCCTTTCCTTTCCCAGCCCATTTCCATGTTGATTATAATACCTCAAATGTCATTCTGGATTCTAAATACCTAGTAAGTGACACATAATGGAAGCTTCAACACAACATTCTCTGCGAAAGCAAGGCAGACAGGGAAAAAAATAATTAAAAAACACTTGCAAAGCTAAAGAAGAATCTTAATGGCAGAGCTTTTGAAATATTTAGGTGGCTCTCATGCCACCCTTTCTCTTTTATGCTCCAAGGAGTAAGGATACAAAAAATCAGTTTTGCAGATCTTATCTGTAGACCCCAAAGTAGAAATTAACTAGTAGTAAAAATCACATATATTGAGTTCCTTTCCATTTGCATATATTTGCATATGAATTACCAGCTAATTGTTGTGAAGTAACAATTAAGAGAACAATAGAAGAAAGAAAAAGGGATTGAAGCTGCAACAGACACCTGGAGACTGTATTTAAAAAGCTTTTTAAATATTTGAATTTTTTTCACTAAAGACAAAGGCACTGAACAATGCACAGAAAATGCTACCAAAAGAATCAAATGGGAAAATGTGACTTACTAACACCATTTTTTGATGAAGAGAACTTTAATTCTTCCCCCTTTAATATAATATGATTAGAACCTAAGGCACTATCTAGAGACAGTGCTGAAGCAAGTTCTAAGCTTCTACTGCCAAGCTCATAAGTTTGCACTAACCCTTCTTCAAACTGAGATTTTAAAATAGTTGTTTAATGTTCCTTTAATAGAGAGCTTGTTTACTGTGCTTGGGACAGGTTGCCTTCCATTTTCCCCTTTGTCATCCTAAACAATTCACCTCTGGACCCAAATTGGCTTACATCACTTAGCAAAACTAATGACTTCCATTGAACCCTTTCCACTCTTCTTCAAAACCAACTATGCAAACATCTGTGCTACCTTGAGCACAATCTTTATGGGATATACCCCTGTAATAGATTTTTTTAAAAAAATTCCTGCCTAGCATCTATTCCCTCTTCTGGAAATAGAACCCTAATTTTTCTTCATACAACTTTATCTTATATTCTCAGTCACTGTGGCTTCTGAACAGACTCCCACCCGCAGCTTTAAGAATAGAGCCAAGACTTCCGGGTAAGATGGCGGAAGAGTAAGACGCGGAGATCACCTTCCTCCCCACGGATACACCAGAAATACAGCTACACGTGGAACAACTCCTACAGAACACCTACTGAATGCTGGCAGAAGACCCCAGACCTCCCAAAAGGCAAGAAACTCCCCACATACCTGGGTAGGGCAAAGCGGAGAGATTCCCGCACAGAGTATCAGTGCCGAGCGGCACTCACCAGCCCGAGAGGCTTGTCTGCTCGCCCGCCAGGGCGGGCGGCACTGGAAGCTGAGGCTCGGGCTTCGGTCAGAGCACAGGGAGAGGACTGGGGCTGGCGGCGAGAACTCAGCCTGAAGGGGGCTAATGTGCCACAGCTAGCCGGCAGGGAGTCCGGGAAAATTCTGGAGCTGCCAAAGAGGCAAGAGACTTTTTCTTCCCTCTTGGTTTCCTGGTGCGCGAGGAGAGGGGATTAAGAGCGCTGCTTAAAGGGGCTCCACAGACGGGCGCGAGTCACGACTGAAAGCGCAGAGCCCAGTGACGGGCGTGGGATGCTGGGGTTGCTGCTGCCGCCGACAAGAAGCCTGTGTGCGAGCGCAGGTCACTGTCCACACCGCCCTTCCGGGAGCCTTTGCAGCCCGCCGCTGCCGGGGTCCTGGGATCCAGGGGCGGCTTCCCTGGGAGAACGCACGGCGTGCCTCGGCCTAGTGCAACGTGACGCCGAACTCTGCCGCTGCAGGCTCGCCCCGCACTCCGTGCCCCTCCCTCCCGCCCAGCCTGAGTGAGCCAGAGTCCCCGAAGAGGCTGCTCCTTTAACCCTGTCCTGTCTGAGCGAAGAACAGACGCCCTCCGGCGACCTACAGGCAGAGGTGGGGCCAAATCCAAAGCTGAGACCCAGGAGCTGTGAGAACAAAGAAGAGAAAGGGAAACCTCTCCGAGCAGCCTCAGAAGCAGCGGATTAAAGCTCCACAATCAACTTGATGAACCCTGCATCTGTGGAATACATGAATAGACAACAAATCATCCCAAATTGAGGAGCCAGGAGTCAGTGCTGTGCCTCTGAGGTGGGAGAGCCAACTTCAGGACACTGGTCCACAAGAGACCTCCCAGCTCCACATAATATCAAACGGCGAAAATCTTCCAGAGATCTCCATCTCAACACCAGCACCCAGCTTCACTCAACGACCAGCAAGCTACAGTGCTGGACACCCTATGCCAAACAACTAGCAAGACAGGAACACAACGCCACCCATTAGCAGAGGTGGCCTAAAATCATAAAAAGTCCACAGACACCCCAAAACACACCACAAGACGTGGACCTGCCCACTAGAAAGACAAGATCCAGCCTCATCCACCAGAACACGGGCACTAGTCCCCTCCACAAGGAAGCCTACACAACCCACTAAACCAACCTTAGCCACTGGGGACAGACACCAAAAACAACGGGAACTACGAACCTGCAGCCTGCAAAAAGGAGACCCCAAACACAGTAACATAAACAAAATGAGAAGACAGAAAAACACACAGCAGGAGAAGGAGCAAGATAAAAACCCACCAGACCTAACAAATGAAGAGGTAATAGGCAGTCTACCTGAAAAAGAATTCAGAATAATGATGGTAAAGATGATCCAAGATTCTATTTCCCAGATCCAAAATCTTGGAAATAGAATAGACAAAATGCAAGAAACAGTTAACAAGGACCTAGAAGAACTAAAGATGAATCAAGCATCGATTAAAAACACAATAAATGAAATGAAAAATACTCTAGATGGGATCAATAGCAGAATAACTGAGGCAGAAGAACGGATAAGTGAGGTGGAAGATAAAATACTGGAAATAACTGCTGCAGAGCAAAATAAAGAAAAAAGAATGAAAAGAACAGATGACAGTCTCAGAGACCTCTGGGACAACATTAAACGCACCAACATTCGAATTATAGGGGTTCCAGAAGAAGAAGAGAAAAAGAAAGGGACGGAGAAAATATTTGAAGAGATTATAGTTGAAAACTTCCCTAATATGGGAAAGGAAATAGTTAATCAAGTCCAGGAGGCACAGAGAGTCCCATACAGAATAAATCCAAGGAGAAATACACCAAGATACATATTAATCAAACTGTCAAAAATTAAACACAAAGAAATCATATTAAAAGCAGCAAGGCAAAAACAACAAATAACACACAAGGGAATCCCCATCAGGATAACAGCTGATCTCTCAGCAGAAACTCTACAAGCCAGAAGGGAGTGGCAGGACATAATTAAAGTGATGAAGGAGAAAAACCTGCAACCAAGATTACTCTACCCAGCAAGGATCTCATTCAGATTTGATGGAGAAATTAAAACGTTTACAGACAAGCAAAAGCTGAGAGTTCAGCACAACCAAACCAGCTTTACAACAAATGCTAAAGGAACTTCTCTAGGCAAGAAACACAACAGAAGGAAAAGACCTACAATAACGAACCCAAAACAATTAACAAAATGGGAATAGGAACATACATATCGATAATTACCTTAAATGTAAAGGGACTAAATGCTCCCACCAAAAGACACAGAGTGGCTGAATGGATACAAAAACAAGACCCATATATATGCTGTCTACAAGAGACCCACTTCAGACCTAGAGACACATACAGACTGAAACTAAGGGGATGGAAAAAGATATTCCATGCAAATGGAAACCAAACGAAAGCTGGAGTAGTAATTCTCATATCAGAAAAAATAGACTTTAAAATAAAGACTACTAGAAGAGACAAAGAAGGACACTACATAATGATCAAGGGATCGATCCAAGAAGAAGATATAACAATTGTAAATATTTATGCACCCAACATAGGAGCACCTCAATACATAAGGCAAATACTAACAGCCATAAAAGGGGAAATCGACAGTAACACAATCATAGTAGGGGACTTTAACACCCCACTTTCACCAATGGACAGATCATCCAAAATGAAAATAAATAAGGAAACACAAGCTTTAAATGATACATTAAACAAGATGGACTTAATTGATATTTATAGGACATTCGATCCAAAAACAACAGAATACACATTTTTCTCAAGTGCTCATGGAACATTCTCCAGGATAGATCATATCTTGGGTCACAAATCAAGCCTTGGTAAATTTAAGAAAATTGAAATTGTATCAAGTATCTTTTCCGACCACAATGCTATGAGACTAGATATCAATTACAGGAAAAGATCTGTAAAAAATACAAACACATGGAGGCTAAACAATACACTACTTAATAATGAAGTGATCACTGAAGAAATCAAAGAGGAAATTAAAAAATACCTAGAAACAAATGACAAAGGAGACACGACGACCCAAAACCTATGGGATGCAGCAAAAGCAGTTCTAAGAGGGAAGTTTATAGCAATACAATCCCACCTTAGGAAACAGGAAACATCTCGAATAAACAACCTAACCTTGTACCTAAAGCAATTAGAGAAAGAAGAACAAAAACATCCCAAAGTTAGCAGAAGGAAAGAAATCATAAAAATCAGATCAGAAATAAATGAAAAAGAAATGAAGGAAGCGATAGCAAAGATCAATAAAACTAAAAGCTGGTTCTTTGAGAAGATAAACAAAATTGTTAAACCATTAGCCAGACTCATCAAGAGAAAAAGGGAGAGGACTCAAATCAATAGAATTAGAAATGAAAAAGGAGAAGTAACAACTGACACTGCAGAAATACAAAAGATCATGAGAGATTACTATAAGCAACTCTATGCCAATAAAATAGACAACCTGGAAGAAATGGACAAATTCTTAGAAATGCACAACCTGCCAAGACTGAATCAGAAAGAAATAGAAAATAGGAACAGACCAATCACAAGCACTGAAATTGAAACTGTGATAAAAAATCTTCCAACAAACAAAAGCCCAGGACCAGATGGCTTCACAGGCGAATTCTATCAAGCATTTAGAGAAGAGCTAACACCTATCCTTCTCAAACTCTTCCAAAATATAGCAGAGGGAGGAAAACTCCCAAACTCATTCTACGAGGCCAACATCACCTTGATACCAAAACCAGACAAGGATGTCACAAAGAAAGAAAACTACAGGCCAATATCAGTGATGAACATAGATGCAAAAATCCTCAACAAAATACTAGCAAACAGAATCCAACAGCACATTAAAAGGATCATACACCATGATCAAGTGGGGTTTATTACAGGAATGCAAGGATTCTTCAATATACGCAAACCAATCAACATGATACACCATATTAACAAATTGAAGGAGAAAAACCATATGATCATCTCAATAGATGCAGAGAAAGCTTTCGACAAAATTCAACACCCGTTTATGATAAAAACCCTCCAGAAACTAGGTATAGAGGGAACTTTCCTCAACATAATAAAGGCCATATATGACAAACCCACAGCCAGCATCGTCCTCAATGGTGAAAAACTGAAACCATTTCCACTAAGATCAGGAACAAGACAAGGTTGCCCACTCTCACCACTCTTATTCAACATAGTTTTGGAAGTTTTAGCCACAGCAATCAGAGAAGAAAAGGAAATAAAAGGAATCTAAATCGGAAAAGAAGAAGTAAAGCTGTCACTGTTTGCAGATGACATGATACTATACATAGAGAATCCTAAAGATGCTATCAGAAAACTACTAGAGCTAATCAATGAATTTGGTAAAGTTGCAGGATACAAAATTAATGCACAGAAATCTCTGGCATTCCTATACATTAACGATGAAAAATCTGAAAGTGAAATCAAGGAAACACTCGCATTTACCATTGCAACAAAAAGAATAAAATATCTAGGAATAAACCTACCTAAGGAGACAAAAGACCTGTATGCAGAAAATTATAAGACACTGATGAAAGAAATTATAGATGATACAAATAGATGGAGAGATGTACCATGTTCTTGGATTGGAAGAATCAACATTGTGAAAATGACTCTACTACCCAAAGCAATCTACAGATTCAATGCAATCCCTATCAAACTACCAATGGCATTTTTCACAGAACTAGAACAACAAATTTCACAATTTGTATGGAAACACAAAAGACCCTGAATAGCCAAAGCAATCTTGAGAAGGAAAAATGGAGCTGGAGGAATCAGGCTCCCTGACTTCAGACTATACTACAAAGCTACAGTAATCAAGACAGTATGGTACTGGCACAAAAACAGAAAGATAGATCAATGGAACAGGATAGAAAGCCCAGAGATAAACCCACGGACATATGGTCACCTTATCTTTGATAAAGGAGGCAGGAATGTACAGTGGAGAAAGGACAGTCTCTTCAATAAGTGGTGCTGGGAAAACTGGATAGGGACATGTAAAAGTATGAGATTAGATCACTCCCTAACACCATACATGAAAATAAGCTCAAAATGGATTAAAGACCTAAATATAAGGCCAGACACTATCAAACTCTTAGAGGAAAACATAGGCACAACACTCTATGACATAAATCACAGCAAGATCCTTTTTGACCCACCTCCTAGAGAAATGGAAATAAAGACAATAATAAACAAATGGGACCTAATGAAACTTCAAAGCTTTTGCACAGCAAAGGAAACCATAAACAAGACCAAAAGACAACCCTCAGAATGGGAGAAAATATTTGCAAATGAAGCAACTGACAAAGGATTAATCTCCAAAATTTATAAGCAGCTCAGGCAGCTCAATAACAAAAAAACAAACAACCCAATCCAAAAATGGGCAGAAGACCTAAATAGACATTTCTCCACAGAAGATATACAGACTGCCAACAAACACATGAAAGGATGCTCAACATCTTTACTCATTAGAGAAATGCAAATCAAAACTACAATGAGATATCATCTCACACCAGTCAGAATGGCCATCATCAAAAAATCTAGAAACAATAAATGCTGGAGAGAGTGTGGAAAAAAGGGAACACTCTTGCACTGCTGGTGGGAATGTGAATTGGTACAGCCACTATGGAGAACGGTATGGAGGTTCCTTAAAAAACTACAAATAGAACTACCATATGACCCAGTAATCCCACTACTGGGCATATACCCTGAGAAAACCATAATTCAAAAAGAGACATGTACCAAAATGTTCATAGCAGCCTATTTACAATAGCCCGGAGATGGAAACAACCTAAGTGTCCATCATCGGATGAATGGGTAAAGAAGATGTGGCACATATATACAATGGAATATTACTCAGCCATAAAAAGAAACAAAATTGAGCTATTTGTAATGATGTGGATGGACCTAGAGTCTGTCATACAGAGTGAAGTAAGTCAGAAAGAGAAAGACAAATACTGTATGCTGACACATATATATGGAGTTTAAGAAAAAAAATGTCATGAAGAACATAGGGGTAAGACAGGAATAAAGACACAGACCTACTAGAGAATGGACTTGAGGATATGGGGAGGGGGAAGGGTAAGCTGTGACAAAGTGAAAGAGCGGCATGGACATATATACACTACCAAACGTAAGGTAGATAGTTAGTGGGAAGCAGCCGCATAGCACAGGGAAATCAGCTCGGTGCTTTGTGACTGCCTGGAGGGGTGGGATAGGGAGGGTGGGAGGGAGACGCAAAAGGGAGGGGATATGGGAACATATGTATATGTATAACTGATTTAATTTGTTATAAAGCAAAAAATTAAAAAAATAAAAATAAAAATAAATAATAAAAAAAATAGAGCCAAAACAAGGGGAGGTATAGTTCAGAGACAGAGATGGACCAAAGTAAGTTGAACATAAGAAAAGAAATGGAGGAAAGACAGAAGGAAGGTGAGAGAGAGAGAGACAAACAGAAAACACTGATGACATCATTTGAGATCTTGAATCCAAACATACCTCAAACTATATTTTCAAGTTACACAATCTTCCTCCCAAACACCCCACCCACACACACACATACACACACAAAAGTATTCTGTTAATTTATATAATAATATTAGTCATTATTTTGCTTAAGCTGGTATGATTTGAGTTTCTGTCACTTGAAATCAGGCTTTATTAGTACAATCCCTTACCAACCCCAAGCAGAGTTTCTTCCAACTGTTTATAATACTGCCTTTGAAAAGCACTGTCAAATCTAGACTAGTATGTTAAATTCACTTCACTGACTTTCATATAATAAGTGCAAACCAAAGGTAGCCTTTCCAAATTACTTATATCTTGTATGGGATTATTCAACATCACTAACTAAATTATCCAATATAAAATTATTTAATTTGTCTAGACAAAATTTTCCTGTTAATATACTTACACACATTCACACATACCTTTTGAGTAAGGGTAAAAGGCCACAGTACTCCAATTCTCTAAGTGGGTACACATCTAATTAGTGTCCCAATATGTGTGTGTATTTGGTAGTTTGCTGGAGTGACAAACAACTCCAATATCTCAGTGTCATATAACACAAAGGTTTATTTCTTGTTTACTTTACATGTAGGCTTTAATCCAGTAGAGTTCTGCTCCAGCAGTGGCTCTGTTCCATCTGTCTTGTCAATTAGACCTCCAGACTATAGGAGCAACTTCTATCTGGAATGTGCCACTCTCAGAGCAGAAAGTAGAAGCAAGAGGCTAAGCTGAACCATGCAGTCATATTTAAAGCTTCTGCTCCAACATGGCACACATCATGTTCACTCAAATTACACTGGGCAAGTCTTCTAATGGGACAGAAATTATATAACACCCACACACTGGCACAGCAAGTTACACTCTAAACACAAGGACATATAAACTCCTTACAAAGATGGGAGTGAATTGTTTTGAACAATAATGTAATCTGACACAAAGATATAATCTGATGCAATAGATCTGTGTCAGATTATATTACTGTCTTTACCTGGCTATGCTCTAGGGCACCTTTACAGCTTGAATCCAGAGCCCAGCCTTTCATTAGATTTCTAGAGTCTCTAATGAGAAAATTTACCTTCAAGAATTAGCACAGAGAAAATCCATGTACCCCTGCAGTGAGAACACATGCCCTAGAGCTATGAAAGCTGAGGGTTCTTGCATTGTGCAGGGGGAGAAGTTCCCTTTCTATCGTGGACTCCCTTATGGTCACTGCTTTATGACTATAAAGCTTGCTCAGAAAGCTATATGAAAATGACCTAACCCTAATGTGTTGGTCTTAGATATGATTAGTAAATATTTTGACTCCACCATCCTATTCCTCTGACTCTAGGTTTTTTTTTTTTTTACAAATATGCAAAATATACACCCCTCAAATGTTGACACTATTAAGATGTTGTGGTTATCAGCGGGATGACTTATATTCAATAATTTATTCATACACTCATATACTCTAAGGCATTCTAGTAAATACAGTTTTCTCCATTTCTCTATATTTCCAGTAATATTTTAGGAATCCTTAGGTGGGCACTATTCTAGTAACTGTGGCTGTTTAACAAACCACCCTAAAACTTAGTGACTTAAAACAACATTAATCATTTATTATTTCTCATGATTTATAAGAATCAGAAATTTAAGAGCAGCTCAACTCTGCAGTTCTGAATTCATAGACTGATGGTGGCTAGGGCTAGTGTCATGAAAACTTCCTCACTCATGTGTATGGAACTCCAGCTGGAAAGACTTGCATATCTGGGAATAACAAGGGTTCCTTGGGTATCTTTTTGTAACTCTAAGTGGTGTCCTATGTCATCTCCAGCATGGCATCTTCAGACCTACTTACATAGCTGATCAGATCTCCAAAGGTCCAATTACATAGAGAGAGGGAGAGAAAGAGAGAGAGAAGGGCTCCAGGTGAAGCTATATTACATTTTATAACCTAACCTGAGAAGTCAGGCAAGTGTCAGTTTTGCCATGTTCTCATAGTTGAAGCAGTTACACAGGTATGCTCAGGTTTGATCATATGGACCAGAGACCTCACCTCTCAGTAGAGGATTGTCAACATCACTTTGTAAGAAGAGTGTGTGGGATGAGATTAATACTGGTGTTATCATAAGTGGAAAATCCAATTTGCCAAAAATACCTTGGCTTCTTTGCCCCTTAATCTAGTTCTGATGAGATACACTGCATTTGAATCAAAAATGTTATAGCTAAAAGGAAAAGACCATAAAATAATCTCATGCAACTTTTTCCAATTGCCAATTCAAGGAATTTAAGTAATTGCTCAAGGTAAGACAGATAATTAGATATAATATACCAAAATTAGACTAGGAGTCCCTATCCTGAGCCCTTTTCACTGAATCACAGTAGCAGGATTAATTTTATTGGGCTTCTTCTTTATAGGTCATGGCCATGGTGTAGTTAAAATGATAAAATCTGAATCTCAAGTTCTATGGAGCTGCAAATCAACTGTTATCTGGTCTTGGGTAGTTTGGGTAGTTTTTTAGATTTTTTTAGCTGGTAGTGATACATACTTAAATCATTGGTCAAAAACAGAACAGACTTCACACTCACTCAAAATTAAATCCAAATGTACCATAGATTTAAGTGTAAATATAAAACTATAAAACTTTTAGGAGAAAAAATAATCAGAATATAATATAAGATTACTAAAGAACATAAAGTGATACTTGGTATGATTTTTAAAATATTCTTAGCTCAAATCTGTATGAAATAAGCAGTATTAAGATTTTATAAGGACTTAAAACTCGATTCTTTAATAGTTGAATTCAAATCCCTTAATAGTTATAAGGTAATTGCAGTCATCTATTTCACAATCTATTTTATATTGGATAAGTAGTGGTAGCTTCTGTTTTTCAATAAAGTGATTTATTTCATCTAAATTTTCTAATTTAGAAAATTATGAAGAATTGTTCATAATTCTTCAATACATGAAGAATTGTTCATAATATATCCATATTATTTTTTGGTATATCTGCATTGTCTGTAGTGGTATCCCCTGCTTTATTTCCCTTTCTTTTTTCTCTTTTTTTTTTCCTTCCTCAATGTTGCTAGCTGTTTGTCAATTTTATTGATCTTTTTGAGAATAATCTCTTGGTTTCATTGATTTTTTCTATTGTGTTTCTAAGCTCACCAATTTCTGCTCTTATTATTTCCTTCCTTCTGTTTGCTTAGAGTTTATTTTGTTTTTCTTTTATGGGAAGTTGAAGCTTAGATTATTGATTTGAGACATTTTTCCTAATGTGTGAGTTTAGTTGTACAAATTTCCTCCTTAGCACTGTTTTATCTATGTCCCACAAATTTTAATAATTGTATTTCCAATTTCATTCAGTTAAAAGAACATTTTAAAATTTCTCCTGAAACTCTCTTATTGACCCATGGATTATTTACAAATATGCTGTTTAGTTTCCAAATGTTTGAAAATTTTTCTGTAAATTCTCTTACTGATTTCTAGTTTGATTCCATTGTGGTCAGAGAAAACAACTCTGTATAATTTCAACTAGTTTAAATTTTTGAGGTTTATTTTATGGCTTTCTACCTCAGGATATGACTCATGGGCACTTGAAAATGGTGTGTGTGTTCTGCTGTTGTTGAGTGTTCTAAAAATATTGAATAGATACTGTTGATTAAACACTGCTGTTGAGTTCTTCTATATCCTTGCTGATTTTCTGTCTAGTTTTTCTATAAATTGCCGAGAGAAGGATGTTGAGATCTCCAAGTATAATGATGAGTGTATAATTTTTGTTTCAGTTTTATCAATTTCTGCCTCACACATTTTGCATATATGTTGTTTGTGTATACACATTTAGAATTTCTGTGTTCATTTATAGGGTTACCCTTTCATCATTGTATGTCACCAGTTCTTTTTTTGTGATTTTTTTTTGCTCTAAAGTCTACTTTATCTGATATTAATATATCCATTCCTGCTTTCCTTTAATTAATGTTTGCATTATATACATATATATATTATATAGACATATGAAACCTAAACCTATTAAAATGTAAACCTTGCCTCCCTTTAAGTTCCTTTGAACTCTCCTATTTATAATATAATTGTCTTAAATATTTTCTCAGCATAAATTTAGAACCTTATCACACAGTGTTAAAATTTTTGTGTCAATCATCAAAAAAATTAGAAAACTCAAGAGAAGAAGGAAAACCTATTGTATTTTCCATATTTTCTTTATTTTGCTCTTTCTTCCCCTCCAAAGTTCTAGGGCTCCTTATTTTATTTTCCTTTCTGCTTAGAGGCCTTCTTTTAGCCATTCTTATAGAATAGGTCCAAGAGTGAGAGATTACCTTAGTTTTTCTTCCTCTAAGAATATCTTGGTTTCCCTTTTATTCCTGAAGGATATTTTTGATAGGTATAGTTTTCTAGGTTGAAAGTTCCTTTCTTTCCCCACTTGAATAATATTGTCCACTTTATTCTAGCCTCCATCATTTTTGATGAGAAATCAGTTATCATTTTACCTGTTTTTCCCCTACAGGTAAGGTGTCATTTTTCTCTGATCACTTTCCAGATATTTTCTTTGTTTTTAATTTTCAGAAGTTTAATTATAATGTGTCTTTGCATGGATTCTTCTCGGTTTATCCTGTATGGAATTTACACAGCTTCTTGAATCTGGAAATTTATGACTTTTGACAAATTTGGGAAATTGGTCATTATTTCTATGTGTAACCTTTTCATCCCTGTTCTTTTTCCTCTTTTTCTTAAACTCCAGTGGCCAGACTGTTAGGTGTTTGATTATAGTCCCACAGATCCCAAAGACTGTTGATTTTTTCAGTCCATTTTCTTTTTGCTGTTCAGATTGAATGATTTCTATTCCTCTGTCTTCCATTTACTGATGAGTTTCCCTGTCCCCTCCATTCTGTGATTGATCCTATTCACCAAGGTTTTATTTCAGTAATTTTATTTTCAGTTCTAAAATTTCTATTTAGTCCTTCTTTATGTCTTTCATTTCCTTGCTGAGACTACTTCTTTGCTAAGACTTTATATTTTTTCATTTGTTACAAGCACATTGGTAATTGGTGATTAAAACATTTTTACTGTTGCTGCTTTAAAATCTTTGTTTGACCATTTTAACATCCCTTTCATGTTAGCATTGGCATCTCTTGATTGTATTTTATTTAGTTTGAGATCCTCCTGATTCTTGATATGATGAGTGATTTATTATTGAAATCTGGATATATTTGAATTATGTTGGACAATTCTTTTTTTTTTTTTTTTTTTTGCAGCACGCAGGCCTCTCACTGTTGTGGCCTCTCCCATTGCAGAGCACAGGCTCCGGACACACAGGCTCAGCAGCCATGGCTCACGGGCCCAGCTGCTCCGTGGCATGTGGGATCTTCCTTGACCAGGACATGAACCTGTGTCCCCTGCATCGGCAGGCGGACTCTCAACCACTGCACCACCAGAGAAGCCCTTGGACAATTCTTGATATTATTAAACTTCACTTTTAGCTGGACTTTATGGGCATGACTTGTTGAGGGAAAGGAGAAGGTACCATCTTTTTACTGCCACATGAAAATAGAATTCCAAGTTTGCCACTTAGCCTCCATTAACACTCAGGTTGGGCAAGGCTCCTCATTACTGCTGGGCAGAGGTGGAAGTTCTGACTCCCCATGTAGTCCCCACTGACAGCAGTGGGGGTGGCTGTAGGGAGCGTTACTGCCAAGTATGAATAGGAATCCAGGCTCCCAGGTGGTCTGCCTTTACACTGTGGATGAGGAGCTTTGTACTGCCAGTAGAGATTAAAATTCTTGCTTCTTACTTAACCTTCTCCAACTCCATCCCAGCAGCGGTTTTATATTTCCTCCTCACATCCTCAAGTGGATTCCTACTCAGCCTTTGCTGGCATGGGTAGAGTTGGGCCAGACTTTTCTCTGTGTTGTTTAGCTGTCTTATTAGGCTGCTATTTTTCCTGGTCCTTTGGCTAGAAAGAGCTGACTTTTGTTGGGGACATTTTTGTCAGTGCTGGCTGGTATTTCCAGGTTGCTGGCTTCATCAGCTCTGAGTCAGGATATATGAGGCAAAAAGAAAACTGAGGTAACTAACCACCATATCATCCCTTAGGTCCTAAGTTTCCTTGACAGTCTGTTGCCTTCTTTCTATATTTCAGAGTCTTCTAATTTTAGTCTTATATATATTGTTTAGTATTCTTAATTGTACTTAGTGTGATGATAAGGGAAGTATGTCTACTCCATCTCCTAGAAGCAGAAGTCTTATTAACAAAACTTTTTAAAATAACAATTAATTTATATCATTTTAAATTAAAAATCCACTGTCTAGTTTGTTTGAGAGATTGCCCAGCAAGCGACAGAGTCACAAAAATAATATTTGCTACTGTGATCAGCCTATCGTAGAAAGTGAACTCAAATAGTACTTAAAATATTGTTACCCATGCAATCCTTAGCTCCCAAAGAGCCAGAAGACCATTAACATATGTTTGCCTTCAGGTTATATACTGGGGCAAGTACTTGAACCAGTCACATCAAGCAAAATCTTGGGGCAGATATTAAGACCAAACAAGAAATCATGGTCGCAGGTAGACAGACAGACCAGGGAGAACAGGCGTGTCAGTAGTCTTTTACTATCATGCCATCTCACTTCATCTTGACCAAAGCCCTGTGAAGTAGGTACTGTTATTGATTTTCATTTTACAAAATAGGAAAGAGGCACTTAGGGACTAAATAATTTTCCCAAATTTTCACAGAAAATAAGTGGAGGATCTATTCTTTAAAATGTGTCTGTCTGACTCTAGAATCTAGGCTCTTAACTATTAGAAATCAGAGATGCTCAGATGAAGTGACTGTAATATTAGCGTTCCAGTGCAGAGAACATAATAATGATATCCAAGGGTCACAATAACCTCTAATTTCAGACAAAATGATCTACTAAGATAGTGATCCAAAAGGTAGCTACAGGTTTCCAACGGATGAGCTGAGCTTCAGTAAATTCCAACACAAATGCTCTGTAGTTGCTGCAAGAGAAGCAAACTGGTAACATCAGAAAAATAGTCAGGGAGAAGAAAGCCCGAGTTCATGGATCAGGGTCAGAGTAAAAATTTCTGGACTAATTTGAAGGGACTTGACAGAAATGTAAGGAATAGACAAAAAGCTCATGAGGAAAAGGGAGGACTGCCCAGATGATTAGAATGATGACTCATAATCAATAATCACATTGATAATGACCACCAATTATTGAGTGCCTGCCATATACCATAGGCTGAGCTAGATACTGAAATAAATTTCAGTAACTGGAAACTTATTTTAGCAGAGATTCAGATTTGAATTAAGTTTTCTGAGTTCCCTTTATCACAATGAAGCCCCTTAAAAGGATGTACTTGGAATCTCACCATTCAGCACTGAGGGTTTAAAACCCTTATAAGTAAAGACAACTTTGTAAGAAATTTATGAATAAGAAAATGGAAATTCTTATGTACTTCCTGCATCAAATCATGATTGTTTCTAGAACACAGGATGCAACAAAGTCTGCAGTTGAACAAATCAATGATCTGTGAGGTTAGAAATTTAAAAAAATATATATCAGGAATAAAGTCTCTCACCTTTACTAGGGACACATTTATTGTTCCAAATCCAAAGGGGAAAAATCAATAAAAGATAGCATCCCTGCAATCCATTCACCTATCAAATATTCATTCATTCATTCATTCATTCAACGACTAGTTACTAAATACCTATTCTATGCTTGGAATCATGCTAAGTCCTCTGGATACAGAAAAGAACAAAAGATGTCTGATTTCTGCCTTTGTTGGGCTCACTGTCTAACACCAGAGACCACAATACAATGAATTGATTGATTAATCAGAGAACACATGAAACAGTAGACTAGCTGTTTAAATGCAGAGGTTTCCCTGCTATGAAGGATATAATAAAAGTGTATAGCAGAGATACATAACCTTGCTCAGGGAATAGAAAAGCCTTCCCAGTGGAAGTGACATTTAAGCCTCAGCTTGATTTTTAGTGAAGTAAGGAAGGTGAGTGTTAAGAAAGTTCTAGTCAGAGTGAATAGTCTGTGCAAAAGCCCTGAGCCTGGAAGTTACACCTCATGCTGAAGAAGCCAAAAAAAGGCCAGAGTGGCTAGACTCTGGGTAGGGCACAGTTCACCTCTGTGACGTTAGAGGCAGGAGAGAATTTCTTAGAGATAGAACAGAGTACTGGCTGGGTGGGCAGCATAGGAAGTGTCTCTGAAGTGGCTGGCTCACTTTGGTTATCTTATGGGTGGCAGGAACCTCTCTATAAGGCTCTGCCCCCTTGCTGTCTTTGTACTAAGCACAAAGGGTGAAGATGTGAGAGGACATCTTCTTATGTCTTAAAACCTCATCTTCTCCACAGCAGGAGTTCTCAAATGGCCCCAAGTTGGTATTTGGAGAGCAGTATTAAGTCTGCCCTTGTGAAGAGTCATCTATGAGCAATGGAAGTTACTTCTGCATCAGCTCCTCAGATCAGAGGCAGCCGGGCAGCCAGGGTCCACATGGCCTGATCCAGGTTGCCATGTAGCTGAGGAAGATAGGGTTGGGACTCTGTCAGCTATAAGATATAGTACTGAGAAGCCAAATCATGTGTTTTAACCTGCTTCAAAATCAGTGGCTGTTTTCTCCTCCTCTGAAGATTATTACCATTAGTAATCCCACTGACATCTAATACCAAAGGGCAGTTGGGAGGTATAATTTTCCATCCAATTCAAGCATCCTGTTCTGCTAAAACCCATCTCATTGTAAAACTACAGAATAGTGTATATCATGTACTTCTTCCCCATTTATATTTGGAATTATTTTGGCTGGATTCTGTGTGTTTGTTTCTTTATTTATATAAAGGATGGTTGTAATAATTTTGATAGAGTAACTACCAACCCTGTGTAGGTAGAATAATTAAATGCATAAGCTTATTTTATTTATTCAATAACTATTTACTGATTCCAACTATCTGTGAAGCACACACCTATGTACCAGAGGTCAATGGGGAAAGAGATGCACAAAGTTCTTGTTCATGTGGGGTTTGTAACCTAAAGAGTTGAGAAAGTAGACAGGTAACAAAGAAGAAAAAGAAAGGAAATAAAGAGAGGGAGGGAGGGAGACAAGTAAAAGGAAGGAAGGGAAGGAGGGAAAATGGGAGTAAAGGAAGAAAAAAGGACATTTCCAGTAGTGTTAGCTAGTAGGAAAGTGTAATGTGATAAACCAAACCATACTTGGCATGTGTCTGGTTAACTAGTGCTCTGCAACACACTACTCAAATACTTAGTGACTTAAAACAACATTGTGTTTTTTTTGTTTATGTTTATGTTTTTGTTTCTGTTTTGCGGTACATGGGCCTCTCACTGTTGCGGCCTCTCCCGTTGCGGAGCACAGGATCCGGACGCGCAGGCTCAGCGGCCATGGCTCACGGGCCCAGCCACTCCGCGGCATGTGGGATCATCCCGGACTGGGGCACGAACCCGTGTCCCCTGCATCGGCAGGCAGACTCTCAACCACTGCGCCACAAGGGAAGCCCCAACCTTGTGTTTTGTTTACAATTGTTGTGAGTTGAGAATTCTGGAAGGATTAAGCTGGGTGATTTGTCTGTGATCCATATAGTGGCAGCTGGGGCAGGAAGATCCACTTCCAAAAACAGCTTTTTCATTCACATGTCCTGTACTCAGGATCTCTCTCTCACTCTCCCTCTTTTGTCTTTCTCTTTCCACACAGCGTTTCATCCTGAATCTCTCTTTATGGCTTGGGCTCCTTACAGTATGGTGGTCAGAGAGGAGTCACACTAATTACATGGTGACTTGCTTCTAAGTGTGAGTGAAAGTTGCCAGTCTCTTATCACCAGAACCCAAAAGAGACTGGCAACTTCTCTTTATATGAGCAGTCACGGAGTCCACCCAGTCTCAAGGAGATACTACATGGGCCCCCCGCTCTCAATGGAGAAGTGCCAAAGCATACATGGCCATCTTTAATCTACCACAGGGTCTCTGATATAATGTTGAATGATTAGGATAGCTTTCCTCAGGAAGTTACGTTTTAACTGAGTCCTGAAAGAAAAGAAGAAACTAAAGTGCTAACTTCTAAAAGCAGACCATAATATGCAGAAGGAGTAACAAGTACAAACCCCTGACACATAAATGATGTATTTGAAAAAGAGTGAAAGCTAGTGTGGCTGGATCTTGAAGACTGAGGAAGAGACTTTAAGGAGATGAGATAGTAAAAGTAGAGTCATTTGGCCATGGGCAGGAATTTGGATACTATTCTTAGTGTAAGGGAAGGCATTGGAAGCTTTTGAAATTAGCATGAAGTAATTTACATATTTAAAGGATTATAGAAGTGTAAGAATAGCAGTTGGAAGAACAGTTAGGAGACTATCACAGTAATTCAAGTATGAGATGATGATGACTTAGATTCACTTGAATCCAGTGGAGACAGATTTAAGATGAATGCAGATATAGATATAGGTATAGGTTTAGGAATAGGTGTAAGTAGAGATACAGATAGAGATGTACAGATAGATTTAGAGGTAGACCTATATAGGTATAGATTTAAATATAGATAGAGCTTTTGCAAGGAGCCCGCGAGGGGGGTTGGCGCGCACTAAACGGGAGAAGCACTGGTTTGAGAAAAGCATGGGTCGCAAGTACACATTGGGACCCTGCCATTAATGGAGGGGAAAAGCGGGGAGACGCCAGCAGATTCCATCCTGTAAGCTGGTAGGAAGCCTGAAGGCTTGATGGGATTCCAGTGTGATAGGAGGCAAGGACATGCTTCAGGACCCCGGAGGAAGATGGCGGAAGAGTAAGACGCGGAGATCACCTTCCTCCCCACAGATACATCAGAAATTCATCTACACGTGGAACAACTCCTACAGAACACCTACTGAACGCTGGCAGAAGACCTCAGACCCCCCAAAAGGCAAGAAGCTCCCCACATACCTGGGTAGGGCAAAAGAAAAAAAGAATAAACAGAGACAATAGGATAGGGACGGGACCTGCACCAGTGGGAGGGAGCCGTGAAGGGGGGAAGGTTTCTACACACTACAAGCCCCTTCGCGGGCGGAGACTGTAGGTGGCGGAGGGGGAAAGCTTCGGAGTAGCGGAGGAGAGCACAGCAACAGGGGTGCGGAGGGCAAAGCGGAGAGATTCTGGCACAGAGGACCGGTGCCCTCAGGCACACACCAGCCCGAGAGGCTTGTCTGCTCGGCCGCCGTGGCGGGCGGGGCTGGGAGCTGAGGCTCGGGTATCGGCTTTCAGTCGGAGCGCAGGGAGAGGACTGGGGCTGGCGGCAGGAAGAGAGCCTGAAGGGGTTAGTGCACCACGGCTAGCCCGGAGGGAGTCCAGGGAAAGGGTCTGGAGCTGCTGAAGAGGCAAGAGACTTTTTTCCCTTTTGTTTCCTGGTGCGCGAGGAGAGGGCATTAAGAGGGCTGCTTGGGGAAGCGCCGGAGACAGGCACGAGCCGCGGGTAAGGCACGGACCTCGGAGACGGGCGTGGGCCGCCGCCGCCGCCGCCGCCGCCCGCCGCCGCGGCCCGCCGCCGCCGCTGCTGCCGCCGCCGCCGCCGCCGCGGGGCCTGTGTGCGAGCGCGGGTCACTGTCCGCCCCGCCTTCCGGGGGGCCTGTGCACCCCGCCACTGCCGGGGTCCCCGAGACCCGGGGACGGCTTTCCCGGGAAAGCGCACGGAGCGCCACGGGCTGCTGCAACGTCACGCCGGCCTCTGCCGCCGCAGGCCCGCCCCACACTGCGCGCCCCTCCCTCCCCTCTGCCTGAGTGAGCCAGAGCCCCCGAATCAGCGGCTCCTTTAAACCCGTCCTGTCTGAGCGAAGAACGGACGCCCTCCGGCGACCTACGCGCAGAGGCGGGGCCAGGTCCAAGGCTGAGACCCGGGAGCTGTGAGAGCAGAGGCAGGGAAATCTCTCTGTGCAGCCTCGGAGGCAGCGGATTAAAGCTCCACGGTCCATTTGATGTGCCCTGCGTCTGTGGAGTGCATGAATGGACAGCGAATCATCCCAAATTGAGGAAGTGGACTTTGAGGACAAGATTTAAGACTTTCCCCCCTTTTCCTCTTTTTACAACGAATTATTCCAAATTCAGGAGGTGGACTTAGAGAGCAAGATTTCAGACTTCTCGCCCTTTTCCTCTTTTTACAACGAATTATCCCAAATTGAGGAGGTGGACTTGGAGAGCAAGATTTTTGATTTTTCCCCCTGCTCTCTTTTTGTGAATGTGTATGTGTAATCTTCTGTGTAAGATTCTCTCTGTATAGCTTTGCTTCCACCATATGTCTCAGGGTTCTATCGGTCCGTTTTTTTTTTTTTTTCAATAATTACTTTCTAATTTTAATAACGCTACTATATTTCATACTTTATTCTATTTTACTTTACCTGCTCTTTCTTTTTTTCCTACTCTCCCTTCCTCCCTCCCTCCCTCCGCTCCTCCTTTCCTTCTTTCTTTTTCTTTCCTCCCTCCCACCCTTCTTCTTTCCACTTTCTTTTTCTTTCCTTCCTCCCTCCCTCCCTCCTGTCTTTCTTCCTTTCCTTCCTCCCTCCCTCCCTCCTTTCTTTCCTTCTTTCTTTCCATCCTTCCTCCCTCCCTCCCTCCTTTCTTTCTTCCTTCCTTCCTTCCTTCCTTTCTTCCCTTCTTCCTTTCTTTCCCTCTCTCTTTCTTTCTTCTACTAATTCTTTCTTTCTACTTTTTCTCCCTGTTACTCTGAGCCGGGTGGATGAAAGGCTCTTGGTGCTGCAGCCAGGAGCCAGTGCTGTGCCTCTGAAGTGGGAGAGCCAACTTCAGGACACGGGTCCACAAGAGACCTCCCAGCTCCACATAATATCAAGCAGCGAAAATCTCCCAGAGATCTCCATCCCAACACCAGCACCCAGCTTCAGTCAACGACCAGCAAGCTACAGTGCGGGTCACCCTATGCCAAGCAACTAGCAAGGCAGGAACACAACCCCACCCATTAGCAGAGAGGCTACCTAAAAACATAATAAGGCCATAGGCACCCCAAAACACACCACCAGACGTGGACCTGTCCACCAGAAAGACAAGATCGAGCCTCAACCACCAGAGCACAGGAATTAGTCCCCCCCACCAGGAAGCCTACACAACCTACTGAAACAACCTTAGCCACTGGGGTCAGACACCAAAAACAACGGGAACTACGAATCTGCAGCCGGCAAAAAGGAGACCCCAAACACAGTAACATAAGCAAAATGAGAAGGCAGAAACACACACAGCAGGTGAAGGAGCAAGATAAACACCTACCAGACCTAACAAATGAAGAGGTAATAGGCAGTCTACCTGAAAAAGAATTCAGAATAATGATAGTAAAGCTGATCCAAGATTCTATTTCCATGATCCATAATCTTGGAAATAGAATAGACAACATGCAAGAAACAGTTAACAAGGACCTAGAAGAACTAAAGATGAATCAAGCATCGATTAAAAACACAATAAATGAAATGAAAAATACTCTAGATGGGATCAATAGCAGAATAACTGAGGCAGAAGAACGGATAAGTGAGGTGGAAGATAAAATAGTGGAAATAACTGATGCAGAGCAAAATAAAGAAAAAAGAATGAAAAGAACAGAGGAGAGTCTCAGAGATCTCTGGGACAACATTAAACGCACCAACATTCGAATTATAGGGGTTCCAGAAGAAGAAGAGAAAAAGAAAGGGACGGAGAAAATATTTGAAGAGATTATAGTTGAAAACTTCCCCAATATGGGAAAGGAAATAGTTAATCAAGTCCAGGAGGCACAGAGAGTCCCATACAGAATAAATCCAAGGAGAAATACACCAAGACACATATTAATCAAACTGTCAAAAATTAAACACAAAGAAATCATATTAAAAGCAGCAAGGCAAAAACAACAAATAACACACAAGGGAATCCCCATCAGGTTAACAGCTGATCTCTCAGCAGAAACCCTACAAGCCAGAAGGGAGTGGCAGGACATAATTAAAGTGATGAAGGAGAGAAACCTGCAACCTAGATTACTCTACCCAGCAAGGATCTCATTCAGATTTGATGGAGAAATTAAAACCTTTACAGACAAGCAAAAGCTGAGAGAGTTCAGCACCACCAAACCAGCTTTACAACAAATGCTAAAGGAACTTCTCTAGGCAAGAAACACAACAGAAGGAATATACCTACAATAACGAACCCAAAGCAATTAAGGAAATGGGAATAGGAACATACATATCAATAATTACCTTAAATGTAAATGGACTAAATGCTCCCACCAAAAGACACAGAGTGGCTGAATGGATACAAAAACAAGACCCATATATATGCTGTCTACAAGAGACCCACTTCAGACCTAGAGACACATACAGATTGAAAGTAAAGGGATGGAAAAAGATATTCCATGCAAATGGAAATCAAAAGAAAGCTGGAGTAGCAATTCTTATATCAGACAAAATAGACTTTAAAATAAAGACTATTAGAAGAGACAAGGAAGGACACTACATAACGATAAAGGGATCGATCCAAGAAGAAGATATAACAATTGTAAATATTTATGCACCCAACATAGGAGCACCTCAATACATAAGGCAAATACTAACAGCCATAAAAGGGGAAATCGACAGTAACACAATCATAGTAGGGGACTTTAACACCCCACTTTCACCAATGGACAGATCATCCAAAATGAAAATAAATAAGGAAACACAAGCTTTAAATGATACATTAAACGAGATGGACTTAGTTGATATTTATAGGACATTCCATCCAAAAACAACAGAATACACATTTTTCTCAAGTGCTCATGGAACATTCTCCAGGATAGATCATATCTTGGGTCACAAATCAAGCCTCGGTAATTTTAAGAAAATTGAAATTGTATCAAGTATCTTCTCCGACCACAATGCTATGAGACTAGACATCAATTACAGGAAAAGATGTGTAAAAAATACAAACACATGGAGGCTAAACAATACACTACTCAATAACGAAGTGATCACTGAAGAAATCAAAGAGGAAATTAAAAAATACCTAGAAACAAATGACAATGGAGACACGACGACCCAAAACCTATGGGACGCAGCAAAAGCAGTTCTAAGGGGGAAGTTTATAGCAATACAATCCCACCTTAAGAAACAGGAAGCATTTCGAGTAAACAACCTGACCCTGCACCTAAAGCAATTAGAGAAAGAAGAACAAAAATACCCCAAAGCTAGCAGAAGGAAAGAAATCATAAAGATCAGATCAGAAATAAATGAAAAAGAAATGAAGGAAACGATAGCAAAGATCAAGCAAACTAAAAGCTGGTTCTTTGAGAAGATAAACAAAATTGACAAACCATTAGCCAGACTCATCAAGAAAAAAAGGGAGAGGACTCAAATCAATAGAATTAGAAATGAAAAAGGAGAAGTAACAACTGACACTGCAGAAATACAAAAGATTATGAGAGATTACTATAAGCAACTCTATTCCAATAAAATGGACAACCTGGAAGAAATGGACACATTCTTAGAAATGCACAACCTGCCAAGACTGACTCAGGAAGAAATAGAAAATATGAATAGACCAATCACAAGCACTGAAATTGAAACTGTGATTAAAAATCTTCCATCAAACAAAAGCCCAGGACCAGATGGCTTCACAGGTGAATTCTATCAAACATTTAGAGAAGAGCTAACACCTATCCTTCTCAAACTCTTCCAAAATATAGCAGAGGGAGGAACACTCCCAAACTCATTCTACGAGGCCGACATCACCTTGATACCAAAACCAGGCAAGGATGTCACAAAGAAAGAAAACTACAGGCCAATATCACTGATGAACATAGATGCAAAAATCCTCAACAAAATACTAGCAAACAGAATCCAAGAGCACATTAAAAGGATCATACACCATGATCAAGTGGGGTTTATCCCAGGAATGCAAGGATTCTTCAATATACGCAAATCAATCAATGTAATACACCATATTAACAAGTTGAAGGAGAGAAACCATATGATCATCTCAATAGATGCAGAGAAAGCTTTCGACAAAATTCAACACCCATTTATGATAAAAACCCTGCAGAAAGTAGGTATAGAGGGATCTTTCCTGAACATAATAAAGGCCATATATGACAAACCCACAGCCAACATTGTCCTCAATGGTGAAAAACTGAAACCATTTCCACTAAGATCAGGAACAAGACAAGGCTGCCCACTCTCACCACTCTTATTCAACATAGTTTTGGAAGTTTTAGCCACAGCAATCAGAGAAGAAAAGGAAATAAAAGGAATCCAAATTGGAAAAGAAGAAGTAAAGCTGTCACTGTTTGCAGATGACATGATACTATACATAGAGAATCCTAAAGATGCTACCGAAAAACTACTAGAGCTAATCAATGAATTTGGTAAAGTAGCAGGATATAAAATTAATGTACAGAAATCTCTGGCATTCCTGTACACTAATGATGAAAAATCTGAAAATGAAATCAAGAAAACACTCCCATTTACCATCGCAACAAAAAGAATAAAATATCTAGGAATAAACCTACCTAAGGAGACAAAAGACCTGTATGCAGAAAACTATAAGACACTGATGAAAGAAATTAAAGATGATACAAATAGATGGAGAGATATACCATGCTCCTGGATTGGAAGAATCAATATTGTGAAAATGACTCTACTACCGAAAGCAATCTACAGATTCAATGCAATTCCTATCAAACTACCAATGGCATTTTTCACAGAACTAGAACAAAAAATTTCAAAATTTGTTTGGAAAAACAAAAGGCCCCGAATAGCTAAAGCAATCTTGAGAACGAAAAACGGAGCTGGAGGAATCAGGCTCCCTGACTTCAGACTATACTACAAAGCTACAGTAATTAAGACAGTGTGGTACTGGCATAAAAACAGAAAGATAGATCAGTGGATCAGGATAGAAAGCCCAGAGATAAACCCACGCACATATGGCCAACTTATCTTTGATAAAGGAGGCAGGAATGTACAGTGGAGAAAGGACAGCCTCTTCAATAAGTGGTGCTGGGAAAACTGGACAGGGACATGTAAAAGTTTGAGATTAGATCATTCCCTAACACCATACACAAAAATAAGCTCAAAATGGATTAAAGACTTAAATGTAAGGCCAGAAACTATCAAACTCTTAGAGGAAAACATAGGTAGAACACTCTATGACATAAATCACAGCAAGATCCTTTTGGACCCACCCCCTAGAGAAATGGAAATAAAAACAAAGATAAACAAATGGGACCTAATGAAACTTCAAAGCTTTTGCACAGCAAAGGAAACCATAAACAAGACCAAAAGACAACCCTCAGAATGGGAGAAAATATTTGCAAATGAAGCAACTGACAAAGGATTAATCTCCAAAATTTATAAACAGCTCATGCAGCTCAATAGCAAAAAAACAGACAACCCAATCCAAAAATGGGCAGAAGACTTAAATAGGCATTTCTCCAAAGAAGATATACAGACTGCCAACAAACACATGAAAGAATGCTCAACATCATTAATCATTAGAGAAATGCAAATCAAAACTACAATGAGATATCATCTCACACCAGTCAGAATGGCCATCATCAAGAAATCTAGAAACAATAAATGCTGGAGAGGGTGTGGAGAAAAGGGAACACTCTTGCACTGCTGGTGGGAATGTGAATTGGTACAGCCACTATGGAGAACGGTATGGAGGTTCCTTAAAAAACTACAAATAGAACTACCATATGACCCAGCAATCCCACTACTGGGCATATACCCTGAGAAAACCATAATTCAAAAAGAGACATGTACCAAAATGTTCATTGCAGCTCTATTCACAATAGCCCGGAGCTGGAAACAACCTAAGTGTCCATCATCGGATGAATGGATAAAGAAGATGTGGCACATATATACAATGGAATATTACTCAGCCATAAAAAGAAACGAAACTGAGCTATTTGTAATGAGGTGGATAGACCTAGAGTCTGTCATACAGAGTGAAGTTAGTCAGAAAGAGAAAGACAAATACCGTATGCTAACACATATATACGGAATTTAAAAAAAAAAATGTCATGAAGAACCTAGGGGCAAAACGGGAATGAAGACGCAGACCTACTTGAGAATGGACTTGAGGATATGGGGAGGGGGAAGGGTGGGCTGTGACAAGGCGAAAGAGAGGCATGGACGTGTATACACTACCAAACGTAAGGTAGATAGATAGTGGGAAGCAGCCGCAGAGCACAGGGAGATCAGCTCGGTGCTTTGTGACCGCCTGGAGGGGTGGGATGGGGAGGGTGGGAGGGAGGGAGATGCATGAGGGAAGGGATGTGGGAACAGATGTATATGTATGACTGATTCACTTTGTTATAAAGCAGAAACTAATTAAAAAAATAAATAAATAAACTTTAAAAAAATAAATAAATAAAAATAAATATAGATAGAGATTTAGATATATGTATGCACATAGAAATCAATATGGAAATAGTTATATAGATTGAGATAGAAATATATAGAGAAACATATAGAAATAGGTAATTGATTTAAAGATAAGATATAGAGAGACAAAGATATAGAAATGTATTTAGATATAAATAGAGATAGATATCAGTGCAGAAGCAGATGAGTTTAGGCAGAGATAGAGACACAAATGTAGATGTAGATACACATTTGAGGTGGATACAATAGAATATCCTAGTGAATTAGGTAAGAGAGTAAAGATACAAAAGAATTCAAGGATGACTTGAGCACTTAGACGCAGAGTAATGTCGCTGACTGAGTCAGAGGAGACTGATTTATGGAAATTATTCCACTAAAGAGGTAAAAGAGGCCCAAGCAAACGTCTGAACTCAGAAGTACTTGAGGAAGTAATGTCACAACTATGTATACACCCACTGAGTTATCTCCTCTTCCCTCTCACATGAATGCTCTTTCTTGCCTCTGTCTTTCATCCCAGCATTTCTCACATCTGGAATACTGGGATTGGGAGAGCATCACAGACTTTGGATCAAGAGAGGTTTGTATTTAAACCCAGTTGCTGCCATTTACAAGCTATAGCATTTGTACGGGCAAATGAGCTCTCTTTAAGCTTTAGCATCTTCCACTTCAAACTGGAAATAAATTTACCCATCTCACAGGGCTGCTATGAGAATTAAAATTTTAAAATGTGTAAGACGAATTTAGCGCTGTGTACAGAACCTAGTAGGGCTCAAGAAATGTTAATCTTCTTTTCCTTATATCCTCAAGCCTTTTAAAATCCTACTTGTTTACTAAGACCCAACCTTTCTTAGCTTTTTTTTTGAAACTTTTTAAATCATCTCTGCTCCTAAATGCATCATTCCATGATTATTACCATTGAGCTAATGCAATTCCTCAACTAAACTGTAATTTCTTTAAAGGCAGGGATTCACTATTAACACATCCTCTCTTTTCCACAACATCCAGCTCAATGCTGAACACTCCATAAGTACTATATAAGTAAACCCTGTTTGTTGATTTTTTTTTCTTTTGGTGAATTAAATAATTCTTCTTCAGTAATGAGATTTTGATGAAAAATTGACTCTAAAATGATTTAATATATAGAGTTTCATGGATTTTCCTAATAAGAAAAAGACTTTGGAGAGATTTGTTTTTCTTATTCTTCTCAAGTGTTTCTCATATTTACTAGAATGTAATAGATATAAAAACACAAGGTCTCTGTAATGGAAGATTTTTTTCTATCAAGGTCTCTGAAAGTTAGTCAACATCTACAAATTACACTGATGTGTCATAGTCTTAAATGAATTATATTAGAATGTTTGTGAATACTAATTCTCAGTACTCTTGATGTAAAATTTAACTTCCTGAGACAGATATTGTGTATTATATTTTAAAGTACATATGTTACAAATAGTATTTTTTTAATTCAAAATGTGACTTCTGGATAAGGTTTCACATTAAAATAATATCTTACTCTTCTTTCTGTCTCTGCTTGTGACCATGAAACTATTCTCTTGCTTACACAGACTATAAAGTCATACTCACCAATGCTGGACTTTTCCTATCACTGCAAAAACTGTGACCACTGAGAATGAAGCTTCTTCTCCAATTCTAATCAAATATAAGAATTGATATCTTTGTCAAACTTTCTTAATGTGAAGAGAATTTATCTTTTGGTAGATTCTTCATCATGTGTTTGTAAAATTGTCTCTTTATGATTTGAGAAATTTTATTTTCAAGAAATATCTCTCATTTTACATTATTATTGCTTATTGGTCTTGGTATCCATTGATTTCCCACATTGGATGTTTTTATGAAATAATAGTTCCTATTTTAAGAATAATCTCATATAAAATATTTAAAATAACATATATACAAATACCCTTTTCTACACTATGCAAATACCATTGTTGGTATATCCTTTTCATCAGAGTTGCAAACTGAGTATTCTATAACAAAGGCTATATATAACCATAATAAGAAAAAGAAAATTATGAAATAAGAAATATTAAGCAAAAGTTTCCTTTCCCTGGTACAAATATAAAAACATTCCCTTATGTATAATTTTTAATAGATTCTGGAATGTGGGTTATCCCATTGTTGAAACATTGGCATAAAAATCTATGTTCCAAATGGATGATTCAGTAAGTAAAAGGAATAGTCAAAGATGCCCCAAATCCTTTGATCATTTTTCATCTGTCCCTCGTGTGATGTGGATGTTTGGACCCTTCTTTCCTTTCTGTCCTCATGTCAGGTTACTCCTTGCCTTGCTCAGTAAGCTCCAGACACACTGATTCTCTCTGATTCCTTGAACACACATAGCTCTCTTAGCACAGAGATTTTGACCCTGACATTTCCTCTCCCTCCAACATTTTCCAAATGCCTCTTCACATAGTGCTATCTTTTCATCCTTTGGTTTAAATATCACCTTCACAGTAAGACTTTCTTCAGCTATTTGAAGTACAACTCCCTGTATTGATAGAGCATCTTCTTTCTTTCAGAGTACTCATCCCAATGTGTAATTGTAATCATACATTGTTCAGTGGTTTATTTTCAGTCTTCCTCATTAGAATAAGACTTCCATAAGGACAGGAAATGCATCTGTTATTGATCGTCACTCTCTTTCTGGTGCTTATGAACTGACTGGCACATGGCAGATGGTCAACACAATTTCTGCATGTATGAATGAATCATACACTTACACCATGGAAATAAACTGAGTGGTAGGTCTATATGACCCCAACCACCATCATTTCCAAGGACACAACACTAAACCTTCCTCCTCCAATGTAGTCTACTTTTACCCTTTTGTTATTCTCTCTAATGTGTGAGAAAATTATACTCTTTGGAGTCAGAACCCAAATTGACAAGTTTATTCATTAACTCACCCAGCAAAATAATATGATATTAAGTATTGGTGAGCTAAATGTTGACTGCATGTAAAGAAAATATTGGGCAGCTACCAGAATAGAAAGGAACTTATATGTTATTATTTCTCAAATTTGTCTGTTTAATAGAATCCAAGGAGCTTGTTAAAAAGTAGAGATACACAACAACCCACTCCTTTCCCAGACTGACTGGTAGATTGACTCTCCATGTGTGACACTTAGGAACCTGGACATTTAACAAGAACTTACTTATGATTAAGCAAGTTTAGGGAACATGAGTAGACTTCATACTAGAAATTTTTTCCCGAAGATGTGGGGAAAACAGTTCAGGAGTTTAAACAGGAAGTAATCTTTAGGAAGGATTTCCTGATGGCTGAATGTAGTAGTCAGAATACAGAAGAGGCATGATTTCTATGATATTAGGTGGGAACATGGAAGTGAACTTTGGCCAATGCTTAGATTTATGGGTTGAAACTTTTGAGGGGAAAAATCAGGTGGATAATGGTGCCTTTCACTGACACTGGACTTTCAGAAGATCAACTTCAGAGTAGAGTGGTATGTGTGTGTGTGTGTGTGTCTGTGTGGTTGTGTCTGTGTTTGGTGGTGGGAAGTTGAAGAGTTTAGTTTGGGAGACATGAGATTTGAAGCACCTGTGGGGCAGTCCATTCCAGTGATCAGCTGGGAATATGTTTCAGGGTTCTGGGGCGTGATCTGGGTTGGAGATGTTAATGGAGAGTGGTCAGTATAGAGATAACTGTTGAAGTCAACAGAGTAAATGAGATGGGGGAGGGAGAGTGTTTAGAGAGAGAGAGAAGAGGGATAAGGATATACCCTCATGAAATTCTAATATTTAAAGGAGAGGCAGAGGGAGAAGGATCCATAAAGGAAGCTGAGGTAATGACCAATGATATAGGAGGAATCGGATAAATGATGTGAGGGAAAAAAATCAGAAAGGATTTTCAAAAGAAAAGTGATCACAGTATTAACTTTTGCCAAAGTTAAGTAATACTAGAAGTCAAAATGCTCACTGCATTCATTAATAAGATCACTAATGACATTTGCTTATGAACTTTTGATAGACAATAATAGAAGTTTGATTATCATAAGATGCAATATGTGTAAAATAAGAGTACAAATGTCTATGACATTCAGATTCTCATCTATGAAATAGATACTGTAGTACCTTCCTTGAAGGGCTGATGTGAAGATTAAATGAGATCACAGGCTTCTAACACACTATTTAACCATTTAGAACATAACAACTATCCAAAAAAAATATCTTGAAGAAATATTTTTGTTCAATATTATCAATACAAATTGAGGGATTCCATATTAATTCAGTAAAATTTAGTTCAGTTTATATGGGTTAAATGCAAAGAGTCCATTAATTAATATAATGAAGATACTGACTCATTTTCATAATTGTTTATTAATGATGAGGACACAGGATAATGTTTTTGAGCGCATAGAACTTATAAAATTTATCTAAGTAATATATGCTAAAATCCTATCAAAATTGATAATAATTTCAGTTACTTTGATATTCTTTGGGGCAAAATAATGCCCTTAAAACAAAATTGTATATATGCAAGTCTGATATAATGTAATCACTTTATATTCATGAGTCATTTCTGTACTGCAATCCAACATTAGAAAGGTGTTTATTATACTGTATTGCCAGGGAGAAAAAACTGTAAGACAAGTTACCATTTATTAGACAGTTAATTCAGTTTTTAATTCACATTTTTAGTGAATTTTATGAGTGAAACATATCATATCACTTACTTAAACTTTACAATAACCTTATTGCTCATTCCTCTTTCACAGATGACAAAATGGAGATTCATAGAGAGTAAGAGTATTGCCCGGGACACACAGCTAATTAGTACTAGTACTTGGACTGTGACAGTTTAACTCTTAAGCAAACTACGATGTCTATTTCACTTGTTCTCAACATCTCCACTCTAAGAAGCAAGGCATTGAGTTACCATCATTGTTCAGCCTCCATAAACATATATCTGCTGATTATGTAATATGGGCAGAGCTCTCTGTAAAATCTGTGTGTGTTGATGAGTATAAGACATCATCCATTGCTTTATCAAAGACAAATGAAATAATGAGAAATGCCCACAAAATACATTATTATTAGTTAGAACTTTTTAGTATTAGTGCATACATACTGAAGAATGAAAGTTGTATCTATGATTAACTAAATATTTGAAGGTTGGAGATTTTATCTATATTTGAGTCCAGCTTTACTCCTGTACATTGCCTTATAGCACTGGATATTGTTTACTGGAATTAAGAAATTTGTAAAGGTGATGAACTGCTGATACCTAGACACGAGGCAATATATGGAGTCAAGAGTACAAAAAATAACTGGTATTAAGTTAGGCATGGAGCCAAAGTGGCCAGAACTTGTGTTGTTGGTGAGCTGAATAAAATGTACTTTAAAATATTTCAGCATATCTCTCTATATTATACTGTTACAGGTTTGTTAATTGGTTAAGCTATAATCACATGCAAATGGCTGCTCTAATCAGGAATTCACACTTCAAGGGAATCTAGCATTTTTAATTTAAAAACTCTTATTCTAGAATTGGCTTCTACCTGTGCTTCTCTTACCCTGATCTCAATTAATAACAATGTTTTACTAAGTAGCTTGGTAATCGTCAGGAAAAAAAGTTGTCAAAATCAATATGCTGTTAAATATCATGGTTAATATTAGACATGAGTTCTCATTGGTAAAATATTCAAAATATTTTAGATTGGCAAAAAATTTATTAGAGAAATTCTAATCCTTGCATTAACAGCATGTACAAATCTAGGCTGCACTTTAAGAAACAGTTCCTTAAGTTCCTGTGCCAGCCCACCAGTTAGGAAGATTTCTGGTTGCCAGCTATAGACCATAATGGCCAACAATCTCTACCTCTGGCCTGTTGTTACATTTACCTTGAGTGAATGTCTCCTGCAAGGTGATGGTCAGAATACCTAGCAGGATGGAGGGCTGGAACTTATCAGGTTTACAGAACCAAATATGTGCACTTTCAAAGACTGCTTCCAAATAAATGTTTAGAAAACAAACAAACCCAATAGTTTGTGTGAAAGATGTTGATCTGAAGCTTACTGTTATGATAACCAGGTAGCATGCTTGTAGAGGATTAGCCAGCCCTGACCCTCTTCAAAATTCTTGGTTGACCTGTTTTCTACCAGTAAGAATCTACAAGTTATATATGCCTATATTGATTTGAGGTCATGTGCATAATACCAGAGTACATGGACCGAAACATAGTGGGGAGAGGTATTTTTGATTATTAAGATATAGTCATGGCTTTCTATAATAAATATCATCATACAAGAGTGGAAAAATCTAAAAGAGGTCCATAAGTCTGTCTCCCATGACCCTACTCTTATTCTCCTTTCTGTTTCATCAAGGATAACTTTACCATTTTCACTATCTTTCCTATACAGTCCAGGGTAATCATAGAACATTACCAACCATTAGTATATTTTTTTGATATAAAAGCCCTTATTAAAATAGCTCCATATAAAAACACCTGTTTTTCCATGTTTTTCAAAAGTATCTTGCATTCTAATGTGTGCATGTTAAAAATATTATCTCTAAATATTTTGATGATAATTTTCCAAATTAATATGCAAATTTAAAGTGACTTATTCTGTGTTAGATATAGTTATTAATGGATTTTAACAAGAAAGATGTCCACATATGTCATGGTGCCTCATATCTATTTAATATTACATTCACAGTCCATTTTGGAAAACTGATAGAGTTCTCAAAAAAATATTACACCCTTTGGATCAGCACAAAGTTTTGGCTTAACATAATAGAAATATAGTTATACAATATTTAGATGATACTGCCATTCCTTCTATTGGGATTACCAATCGTTAACTTGGAAAGAATGCTTGTACTCAGAGGTTATCCCATACATAGTATTTAGAGTAGAAACATAATGGAAGAAACATAATGGAACATGGTCCATTACTGAATCCATTCTAAAAACGTTTGATTAGAGCACCTGTTAATTCTCTCTGTCCTTAATTTTGAATATGGATAGTACGTTGGGTGCCAAGGAACTCAAAGTTTCATTTCATTTTATTTTATTTTATTTTATTTTATTTATTTAACATCTTTATTGGAATATAATTGTTTTACCATGGTGTGTTAGTTTCTGCTTTATAACAAATTGAATCAATTATACATGTACACATGTCCCCATATCTCTTGCATCTCCCTCCCTCCCACCCTCCTTATCCCACCCCTGTAGGTGGTCACAAAGCACCAAGCTGATCTCCCTGTGCAATACAGCTTCTTCCCACTATCTATTTTACGTTTGGTAGTGTATATATGTCCATGCCACTCTCACTTTGTCACAGCTTACACTTCCTCCTCCCCATATCCTCAAGTCCATTCTCTAGTAGGTCTGCATCTTTATACCCATCTTGCCCCTAGGTTCTTCACGACCTTTTTTTTTTTTTTTTAGATTCCATATATATGTGTTAGCATACGGTATTTGTTTTTTCTCTTTCTGACTTACTTCACTCTGTATGACAGTCTCTAGGTCCATCCACCTCACTACAAATAACCCAGTTTCATTCCTTTTTTATGGCTGAGTAATATTCTATTGTATATATGTGCCATATCTTCTTTATCCATTCATCTGTTGATGGACACTTATCAAAATTTCATTTTTGCTAGAAGGAATCAATATTAGTGATTGAATGGGACAAGTTCATCTGTCTACCCAATATTGAAATATGACTGATGTGGTGAAAATACATCTAGTTGGAGGAAACAGAGACATTTGATAGCAAAATAGGTGGGATCTTGCCAAAGAACTCCCCCACCTTCTCTTTCTCAGTGACATTTGGACCAGAACCAGAGTAAGAACTAACATGTTTCTGAAATGTTCCAAGGTCACCCTTCTGGGAGTTGTTTCTGCTATTTTCCTTAGATACATGTTTATTCTCATTTTTAAATGAGGTTCATCTATGGAAAAGTTTTTTTAATAGGAGTTGTGCATTTTAAGTCTAAACAATATATTTTAATGGGATGAGGGAAGAGTGATAATTTTTCACAAGGCACTATTCCAAATTCCTCTAGTCCTACACACCACATCTTCCTCATTTTGGATGTATTCTTGACAGAGCCTAAAGTTAACCCCCAGGCATAAATGCACATTTTTAGGGAAAAGGTTTGCATCCTCCAATGCAGATTTGCATCAAGATTTGAGGGGGGGGTGTTGTTTTGTTTTTGTTTTGATTTACAAAAGGAGTATTTCTTAAAATACTCCATTAAAAGTCCTTGGCCTAGCAGCAGGCAAAAATGGTGAATGCAGGCATGGGCACTGGAGATAGCTAAATATATCTGACCTCAGTGGACTCTTTGGTATTCAGATTTTCAGTGATCTGCTAAATGTTCTGAACATTTGAAAAGCTGTTTTAAGGCAATTCATGTAAGATGGCATAACAGATCATGGTTTGGATTTGTAAAACATGTTTATTTAACAAATTCAGATTTACTTCAGTTTGATACTGTGGCATATTATATTTTTATCTCTTCAAGATTTAGAAAACTTTCTTTAGGAGCCTTCCAATCTTTCCTACAAAAGAGTAACAAATGCTGTCTTGCCTGGTAATCTTTTGAATGGTATTCTCAAAACAGAATTTTCAGAATTTCTTTTCCTGCTATAGAATCCTGAATCAGCAAAATTTGCAGCCTTGCTGCATACTAAAAATAGGTTGGCATGAATCTAGTATGGTATTGCTGGCATGTGTTATGTTTTTAAAAAAATCTGTAAGGTCGTCAGAATATGACCAGTGCATGGAAAAAAAGAATCTATCCTCCTGAAACACTCCAGTGCCTGTTGCTTTTCTATTGCTTTGCCTTTGTGCTTCAAGACTAATGATTTTGAATTACAGTGGCCTGGTGGCTTGTCAGTGACAGAAATGAATGACTTTTGAGCTATCCCAGTTTTCACAACTCCTCAGTATTGATTTCTCCTTAGCCATTCATAATCAACATTCAACATCCTATTTAGATACTCTTAAATCTCTAGATAACCTCTTTAAGATAGAGGGCTGTTGGAAATTGGGAAAGGATATTAACATTTGGTAGAAACTACAATTTCTTTAATAACTGAAAGAAAGCTTGGCTTCAAGGTATCTGGGGAAAACAATTCAAACACAAAAGAAATCAAGAACCAATCCAGAAGAGTCTTCTTTGTTTCATTTCTGAAATCTACTCTTTTGCTGAAGTGGTATTATCCACCTCTTTGGAGAACTTTCTCTATGAATCCTACTGGGTTTATGGTGTGTTTGGGTGTTTGGTGGTGGGAAGGTATTTGACTCCTAATTTTGTCTCTTACTCATGGTCTCACTTTGGGCTGCTTTCATAGTTTTTGATCCTGAGGATGGAAAGAACCACTGGAGAAGGTGCTCACGTGCTGTGTATATTTACTCTTCTGTCTGCCTAGCATGCATAGGTGCTTTCCAAAACATCTTGTATTTCCCTTATGGGGTTAACTCTCCTCCATTGATATCACTCTTGATGGGACTGTAGATCATACATTCCCTCCCCTTTAGAAGACAATGGAGTCCTTGGAGACACGATAGGCTTCTCCCACGAGGTCTTTCCTCTCCAACTCAGTATAGCCAACAAGTAGGTTAGCATAATACTTAAGTTCAACCAATCAGATTCTTCTTCCCGGAATTTTGAATCTCAGCAAAAGAGTTTTAAGATCTGAATGAAACATGGTTGGTATTAATTTATTCTAACTCTGGCACCCTGATATACTGGCTGAATAGTTTTTCCTGCCCTTATTGTTCTTATTCTGTTTGAAAGTATGTGTGGATATGTGTGTGTGTGTGTGTGCCCTAGTTTTATGGTCTATATACTAATTTTGTAAGCTACTAATATTTTCCCAGTAAATTTATTTTTGCTCAGAAATAATAATAGATTTTTATTATTTGCAACAAAAAAGCAAGCAAACAAACAAGACAAATACCCCTAAAGGACATATCCATCACAAACCCTTTCTAGAATAAAGTAGGATAGAAATAAATGTAATAATTAAGTATAAAAACACGCTCTGGGCATAATACATTTCTTCAGGTGCTGGGACTGTTATTAACTCTAGACATCCCCTTGTAGGGATGCTATGAAAAAAGTTTCAAACAGTATGTAGCTTCAGACAGTAAGAAAATTTCAAACCAAATGTAGTAAGCACTTACTATATGTCACATTTCATATGAGAATAGATATGAGAGATAAAACAATGAAGAAGTCACTCTCAAGCAGTTTATAATCCAGCCTAAGAAGCACATATAAACAGATGATTTCAAAATAATTGTGTAACAGCTGTAAGCCCATATGAAGCCCTATTTCTGCTCTATGTCAACTTTGACCTAGTGTATCTCATCACCTAGATAGAACCTACTCACATCAATATGTTCATCAGCAATATAGAATTTTCTCAAAACTGTGTTAGGGAGGAATATGGATATGGAGGATTTTAGACTGCACACTCAAAACTTCTGCCTCACTTATACATTCTCTGCATGTCTCCTTTCTTAGGCTTCTTTTTTTTTTTTTTTTTTTTTTGTCCTTTCTCCAGGCAATTTTTGTCCTATTCTCTCTGTTGCCAGCAAATGTCTTCCTTGACACTTCCCTTCCTCTCACTCACACTTTTTTTTTTACCTACAAAATGATTACTCCTCCAAATTTACTTTACCCCCCGGCCCCCATAACCCTTCTCAACTAACCAGGGATCTACTGGTAACAGGATTCATCATCCTTAACAGAAAACGGTAGGCTACAAATGAAGGTGTTTTGGTAAAGATGATGGTATATAATCTGGGTTTCAGTCTGTACCTAAAATCTGTCAATTAGCATGGGTCTGTGCAAGTCTCCTATCATCTCTAAGTTTTATTTTTTCCAACTTAACCCAGACCTATTTCCTTTAAGTGTCTGTTGTGAAGATAAACTATGTTCTTTGCAAAATGTTCCATATTATAGATGTGTAAGAAAATAAAATGCTATCTAGGTGGTAGTTTGACAAGATCACCTTTATGTTATCTTATCCCAAGATGTCATCTGTTACATGAATCATTACATAGAAGAAATCCAATCGAAGGTACATAAATGACAAGGAGGGCATCTAAGTTTTCATCACCAAAAGTTCCAAAGCAATAATAAACTTTGCCTTGCAAAGTTCGGTACTTTTATAGCCCTGCTGAGTAACCAGATATTCTCATTCAAAAGTGTTCACTTGGATCACACTAGACTATAATCAAATACTCCTACCTATGGTCACATTTTCTTATCTGTTCAGTGGAACTGGGTCTAGGAGGATGAGATCAGGGACAGAGAGGCAAACACATTGAATATTGAAAATACTCCATTACAACAAACACTCTCCCAAACAATACACACACAAACACACACAGACCAACACAGGCACACATACCACACAAACACAAGCCCCTTTAGTATCAGAATACCTGCTCTCCTGGGGGTCTTTTTCCAGGAGTCAATTGTCATGAAAGGGGTTGTTTCTCCTCTTTCTGAAGACCCACTCTCCTCCCAAAAGTGTTGATTTTCTCAAGAACCAACCTCAGCACAAGAAATACTTAAAATCCAGTTGGAGATTCACTACATTTACAATATTGGGCTATGTCTGGGGCAACAGGTCTTCCTTTCACTCTCAGAAGTTTCTAAATTTCTGGGACATCAGATCCTATTAAAAATTAAGTATAAGACAAAAGCCCTGTGGTTTCTCTGCCACTGGATTTGGTGGCAAGCAAGGAGAGATTCCGCAGCTAATGGACACGTGGGTTTCGGTCACAGCTCATTGCATTGCCTTCTCACAGTGCGTGTGTATTAGTGATCACCTCCAAGCAATCAATTTCATCTAGAGTGGCCGTAATGGAGTGCTAATATATATTATTGTATTGAAAATATACGCAATGCCCCTTGTGTCTGCACTGATATAAGACAATGAAAAGTAAAGCATTTATAAACATCTAAGATAAAAATTCTGAGAACCAGTTGCTTTATAAGAAATAATGATTATGATAACCTGGCCCCAATATTGGAAATAAAACACAAAGCCTTTGGTTAATCTTAGTACTACATAGAGCTCACCAGAAGACACATGACCTAGGTAGGCCAGGGTACATTTTTCAATAACTCTGCCCCAGCCTGACAGGCTCTACATTTCCCCACTGAGCAGGTCCCACATAGCAGGTCTGTGCAATGCATACAACTCTGTCTTTTGTATATAGAAATCTGGTGGCCACACAGACATCTATCAACTGTGCAAACAAGACTATCGGTGCAGGATCACAGGGAGTCATATAAGGACAGGACTTCTTCCTCCCAGCTGTGTGACCTTCCACCCCAGAGCCACCAGCACCCACAGGAAGCTGTCAATGCTAAATGAATGAAAGCCTATGACAAACCAGTGCCTCCCACGGTGCGACTTGATATTCAAACAACTGAGGACTTCCCAAGTTTTCAAAGGAGGGACAGCCTCCTCTCTTATTTATTAAATTATGATATATGAAAATCTATTTTTAAGCCCTAAGGGAGCATTCAGGCAAGAATCAATTTAAGAAATAACTAAGATATGCCTCACATACAACTCAGAGTTAGGAGGCCAGCCATTCAATTCTTTCCTCATCCCCATTGTAGTAAGACTTCTAAATACACAGACTTGAACTTGAAGCAACCCCATAGGCAATACAGTTTGGCCAGTTATAGTTTTCTAATTCATGAGAGATACTGATAATTAAAAGAGGAAGTGGGTCACTCTCGAACTTACAAGAAGCAAATGGCTTTTAAACTAGAGTTAATGTGTTCCCAACAGGTTTTATTTATTAGCAAACATGCAACACATACCTGGTGGGCATGTACTTTCTGGGAAAACATATATACACAGAATGAGGAACTATGAGTACATACACTTAAATGTGTCCAAAAAGACAAAAGTATGTTTTTCTGTTGCTTCCTGAATTAACTCTGAATTGGAAAACAAAGTTTCATATTACAGCATGAGTAACGCATGCAGTGTCTTCTTCCCATGCCTCTTCTGGCAGAGGGATGTGTTGGCAAGAGCAGAATTATACTTACAGGTTGACTTGGCCAAATCAGCCTGAGGATTAACTAAAAAAGTGATGGTTACATGCAGATGATGATGTTGGCCCAAGGGGGAGTCTCTCTCTTTATTTATTTTTAGGCATTGAATTAGATTGACTGAAACAAAGCTTCACAGGCATCTCATATCTGATGTATTTTAATCTCTCTGGGAAGCATTCCTCGACCTCACTTTTCAGTTTGTGGTGAGGGCTGTGGGATGAACATTTTCTGGTTTATCGTTCCCTTTAGTCAGCCATTCTGGGGTCTCTGACTGCAAACTAGGCTTGAATGCAGTTGCTGTGGAATACATTAATTAATTACATTTATTTAACATAATTGGCATTAGGGCTTTCTGAACAAAAATGCAAATTTATGGAAATTGGTTGAAATACTTATGCAAAATTATATAAAAATGAACCTCTAAATTATTGGAAAAAATAAGGTAGTTTTAATTGAACAGCTAAAAGATTTGTACTTTACCATATGATTATATCTAGTAAACTCAATTTAAAAAGTAAGTTCATTTGCTTCTATCTAACCCTTCCATATCTTGCTCAGTATTGTTGGTATAATTATCACCAATAAAGGACCAATCTTCTTTTCTATCTCTTTTTGCATCAAGTGTTATTTCTGTAAACAGAAATGGAATATGTTATTCTTTTGAACAGAGCCTTGTGCATTACAAATTAGGAAGCATCAGTCCAAAGAGTTGCAAAGCAACCAATTATTGCTTAAAGGGGACATAATGCAGCACCCTGCTTATTTGTTGTTTTGCAGGGGGAATGACTTTGCTGTAGAACAAGACTTTCCACAAAAGATCACTGCAAGGCAGTTGTAAGGTAAATTGCCTTGCAATCAATAGAATATATCTGGCTACGGTGGCAAGGGATGTGTAATATGGAGGGATATGCAGTTAGGGGTGTAATAAAGAGTATTATGATACTTGTGACATAGGAGTGAATACCTGAATACTGATAAATGAGCACTTAATAAAAAAATGTGTCAAGAAATGTGGAATATGGATGGGTAAGCACTAAATGAAAGGAGTGAGAAATAAAACATTCCCAGGTTAGGGGACAGAGACATTTACATTCAATTAATAGGTTGTTAATTATTGATGGACAACTCCCAAAATTCAAAGAGATCCAATTTAATATACATTCAGCTAATCAAGAAATTAGACTGACCTCCAAACTCCAAGGGTATGGAAGTAGTTTCACAAGATTCAAATAATTATGCTAATGCATTAACTTTCTTATTCCGTATTTTTTCCTTTGGAGGGGTGGGGAGATAGTTTGGAACAGATTGAGAGTGAGCTTACTTTTCTGGTGCTATTTCAGTACCTCCACTTGGATAATTATTTCTGAAAACATCCTTGGGATTCAATTGAATACTCTATTCTCTTTAGGTTCCTACCATAAAATGTAATGGGAGGTTGCCTGAGACTATTTAAAGCTTGTCAACCTCTCATCAAGAAATGGTAGGTAAATTGATCTTTATAAATAGAGGGCTACACTCTCACACCTTGTTCCTCTGGAATGATAAGTAGTTAAAGGACAAATCTGTAGTAATCTGAAGAAATGAAATTAGTAAGTCTTAAAAACTGTTACCTGAAATATTCAGATTTTTAAAGCCAATATGGGTCTGTGATATTAAGATTCTCATCATGTATTTTCTGTGTGATGACACATAATTTCTTCCATTTTCCTCTTTTGTTTTACAATGTGCTGCACTGCATGTTTATTTGCCCCTACTATGTGCAGAATAGTAGAAGTCCTGAAGAGAAATACAAAAATATTTTGTCAGCACAAAATGTCACTCACAAAAAAGGTCCAGATGTTTCAAACCAGGAGTAATGGAAATGATACATGATACATTTGATGTTTCTTTCCCTGTACTGTAAAGCTTCAATGCACTCATATGAGAGCACTATGTAAACCAGGATTCATTAACTCCACTTGCTACATCAAGAAACCAAGACCCAGAGAGAGTAGGATACTTATTACAATCCCCACAGCTCTCTATGAGCACAGCTGGATCTCAAATTATAGTTCCCTAATTCTAACTCAAAGTTTTTCCAACAAACTAATCATGTTCACATTCCATCCTTTGGGTCTCAGAAACCTCACTGGCAAGAAGCTGAAATGAAAAAAAAGTAGGGGGTTAGTATCGTAGGAATTAAAGGAAAACCTAAAGTTTGGTAAGTATGAGTGAGTTTTAGGAAATTAACTTAATTGTAAAAGATTATTTTACAAGTCATAGTTCCTAACAATAAAATTCAAAAACCTCCATATTGTTTTTATTATGTTGGTATTTTATAGGATGAAGGTTGGGGAGGGGATACTTAACTTTGATAGTCTTCATAAGTAACCAAATAAAGAACCTAAAAAAACAACTACACGCACATGTGCATGTCCACACACATGTTGTCTCTCAGGGGGAGTGTGTGCTTGACCAAGAGTGAGTCCCCAAAGTAGTGGTGCCCCAATACCTTGCTGTTATTTCTCACATTTGAACCCACACTCAGTGCCAGTCATTGTGCTAAGTGCCATATATAAATATATTCTCATGTAATTTCCACAATAACACTGAGTTGAATTTTACAAACTAGGTAATGTAAGCAATAGGTGTTGAATTTGAAGCAATGTCTGTCTGATTCCAGAATCTACACATTTAACCTTGATATTACCAATATTGAAATGTAGGGAGGATGTTTTGAGGTTTAAGTTTCTTCCTAACCACACACTCAGACAGTGTGTGCGGGAAAACTAATGAGTCGACTGTCCCACAAGCTAAATTATATTTACAGTTGATTGTTATATAAATAATAACTGCAAATGATATAAAAATCATTTAAAATACAGAAGATATAAAACGGAAACTTCTCCCACTCCACTGACTTATCCACATTCCCTCTCATCAGATAATTGTTGTGAGTAATTCACTTCAGTTCAAATGGGGACAACTATGTATTTATCAACTTTATGTACAAAACATGTACTTATCAACTTTAAATAACTATTTTTAGCATCCAATTTAAATGATGAGGTAACTTTCAGTTTATACCACACTTATTTCTTCTTCTCTATTCAACCAAGTTCTCTCAGCAATATTATTACTTTTACATTGTTAAGATTTACACCACTTTCACTGAACTTAGCAGTCATAATTATACTGTCTAGTTTTGCCTACAGCTTGATTCTAAATGCTGAAAATTATTAAAGCATCTAGCTTCTACCTAGATGGTCTAAATGGATCTGTAAGAAACACTGAACTATACTATTTAAAAGATAATATTTTGTAAGTCTAGATCAAATTATCTTTTCTCAATTGCTCATGTTTATGCCATTTATTTTCTTCACTTTTGAACGTTGATTTAGTTTTCAACAAGATTTGATCTGAAAGTTGAAAATGAAATCATTGTGACCATATATGTATTGTTCACTGACCCAAAGTAACACTTCCTCCTTATATAAGACTTGGTCTTTTTGGAAGTTCAAATGTTTTTTATTTCATAATAGTACATTACTTGCTGTTAAGCACTTAGGGTCCAAGGAAACTCCAAACCAGCTCATGGAATCATTTTTTCATCTCATAATAATTTCTTCTAAGAACTGTTTGCCCTTCTCTTCTGCCCTAAATTTAAAGTCCACTAGACCTCTTGCACAACAATTATCCTGGGAATTCCCTTCATTGTTTCCCTTAGTTGGAGCTACTACTTCTTGGAAACCATATGGTAAGCACAATGTAACTATAAACCATGTCAAATAGCTTCCATGCTTAAAATCTTTATGTGTCCATTTTAATTATTAGTTTTATTGATTCTTTTGTGGTTTCCTTTTGTGTTTGAACGTTTTTACACATTGTCTTTGAAAAATTATTTGGGGTCATGGATTCTCTATGACCTAGGATGAAGTTACTTTCTACCAGGTTCTATAAATCCATGACGACCCTAAATCAAAGCTGTGGTTTACTTGGAGTCCCAGGCAGCATGAATCTGAACCACAGATCTGAGAGACAGCAATGAAATAACCACAGCTCTTCAGAGTTTTTGCTGTTGTTAATACACTTTTCTTTTCCTTCCTTTATCTGTTCAGCATGAAGGCAACTTTTTCTGTGCTCTCTGAGGAGACAATTATTTCCTGTTCACCTTTATCTTCCCAAGTTAATGTGGAGGTGTCTCCTGTTCAGTATTGGATGGGACATTCTTGCCTAACCAAAGGCCCAAGTTTGCCAGCAGCAACAAATGCCCTCAGAGCAAACACTCCTTTATTCCAGTACAGGACACTGCTTGTATCTCTGGGTTCTATATTCCCACAAATTTTTGACTTAGTAGATCCTTGTCATCTTTTCAGCTATCCAATACTTTGAAGAATTTTTTAAGTATTTTATCCAGCAATTTTTGTCACTTTTAGCAAAATTATCCAAATAACCTGGATCCCTATGACTGGAAACAGGAACTCTTCTCTTTATTCTTGCAGTTCAGTTATTTCACTAGTCTATTTTGGTGTTGATGGGTTAGGGGCAGGTGTACTTTTTTCATCTACAAATACAAGCTCTTTCCTAAATTTCACAATAGTTTTATTTTCATTTTATATTTTAATATTTTATGTTCTACATGTTCTATTCTCATCTTCAGAAACACCATGTTTTACAAATATTCAATTTCCTTTTTCTGTCTTCCACACTGAGTATATTTTTGTATAATCAATTTTAAATGTTATTTTATTCTCTTCCAATTTTCCCAAACCCATCTGCAATATTGTTGACAGCATTTTCTGTTGAAGTTATGTCTTACTGTTTTTTTTTTTAATGTGCATTTTCTCTTTATTCTGTTTTCATTGTTCTCTCCCATATCCTTTCTGAGCTCTTCCTGCTTGGCTTTCATCTCTGACTTTTGTTTTATAATTTCTTCTTTAAATCCTTGTGTCTTTTGGTTGACACCTTTTTTATTTCTTTGTATTAATAGATAAACAATGTCTGCCATTCTTTTGAGTCTAAGTCTAACTAGTTGTCTGAATCCATCTTGTGTTTCATTGGATAATTCTGTTAGTTTATGGAAAATCTTTTCTTATTAAATTATGTTTTGTAAGGAAATAAATCCAGATGACAGATCCAGGGGTGTTGGTTGGAAAAAGCTGGAAGGAGCCTTGGGACTTCCTATAAATCCACTCTTTCTCTATAAACTACTAATGGGACTATGGGACCAGGATTAGTCACTCTGAGTTGATATGCTTAAATTGGAGAAGGACAAGGAAGAAATTTTTTTCTATCCTTCACATAATTACACACTGTTTTCTTCCTTGCCATAGCTCAAAGTTTTTTTTTTCCAATATTCTAATGGATCTAAGACTCACTAACCATTTATAAACCACATGACAGTCTAAAAAGTCACTTTAACAAAGTTTACAGTAGATGCATAAAAGTATTTTGAAAATACCGTATTGTTATTATTTTTATGATTATAAGTATTCAAATGATTGAAAGGAGGTATTTCTTTATCATAGCCTAGAGTAGTTTTCTTTGCTCTAGCTCAGAGAACTTAGGAATGACACAAGCATTCATTTTACAGCATTTTGAACAAGATTATGTCCAACTTACCTTGACTCCTCCAGCAATGTAGAGACTTGAGTGACTTCAAACATGTCTTTGGATAGAGGGAATGTAAAGACCCTAAGGTGGGGGTTAACTAGCATATTTGACAAACTACAAGGGGACAGTGTGAATGGAGCCGAAAAAGGGAGGTAGGAAGATGAGGGCTGATAGGTTGGGGGGCAGAGTTACACTGGGCCTTTTTGGGGTTTTGACTTTTACTCTAAATGAGATGGGGAGCCACTGGAGGGATTGTAGCAGAGGAATGAGATAATCTGGCCTATGTTTCAAAAGGATTACTCCAACTGGTATCTTAAAATTACACTGTAAGGGAGGAAAAGTGGAATTAGAGAGACCAGTTGGAAGGCTATTGAAATGATACGGGTGAGAGATGGTGGCAGCTCATAAGGAGCATTTGCAGTAGAGGGAGTGAGCAGTGGCCAGACTCTACATATAATTTCCAGCAATCATCAAAAGAATTTCTGATGTTTTGGATGTGGGCTATGAAAGAAGGACCCTAAAAAGGGATAATTATTTGTTTCTAGTCCTTAGCAACTTGGATGGATTCAGTTGTTGTTGAACAAAGATGGAAGAGACACTGGGTGGAACGTGTATTTTGGGATAGGAGATCAGGAGTTCAGGTTGTATATGTTAAGTCTGAGATGCCTCCTAGAGATAAGTCACCTGAAATGGAACTTGGAATCTTAGTATACTGAGTTGGATAGTGTCTCCTCAAAATTCATGTCTATGTGGAACCTTTGAAAGTGTCCTTATTTAGAAACAGGGTCTTTGCGGATGTAATGAAGTTAAGGTAAGATCATACCGTATGAGGTGAGCCCTAAATGCACTATGACTAGCATCCTTATAAGAAGAGGGAAATTTGGACAGACAGAGACAAAAACACTTTGGGGAGAAATCATGTGATGACAGAGGCAGAGACCAAAATAATGCAACTACAAACCAAGGATGCCACTGACTGCCAGTAGCCAACAGAAGCTAGAAGGGCAAGTAAGGATCTTCCCTTAGAGTCTTCAGAGAGAACATGGCCCTGCACATACCTTGATTTCAGACTTCTAGGCTCTACACCTGTTAGGTAATAAATTTATGTTATTATAAGGCACCCAGCTTATAGTAGTTTGTTATGACAACCTAGGAAACTAATACACCTGTGTATGTTAGTATGGCCTGACTGGCTCTTAGCAGTTCAGAACCATTAGCTCCTGTATTCTGGATTCTCTGTCTCCTGCCCCAGTCACAGATCGTATTCACTCCAGGGGCAGGAATCTCCCTCATACATGTGACTCATATTGAGCTAAATATCTTCAACCACTAGTTTCAGGGGGTGCTGATTTTTTTTTGTTATGATCCTGGCTGGTTAATTTATTCTTCATCTTGTATTTCTGCATATGATATTCTCAACACAAAATCTTTCTGAGATTTAATTTCTTCATGTATATGAGAGAGAAGTTCTAAGAAATGCAGTGTATCCATACAATGGATTTTGGAGTTATACAGGCAAGATTAAAAACAAAAAAACAAAAACTTGAAGCAAATTCAACAACTTGTCTCATGTTGTAAACACTAAAGCTAAAGACAGTTTTGTGGGTTAAGAAGATCAGTAACTTAAAAAAAATAGTTAACATTTTGTCTAGTTCAGATATTGTAAGTCATGTAGATTTAAATCATGATATATCCAAAATGTTAGTTCATTAAGCAATCCATTCTTGCTCTTTAGGAAATGAAGAATGCCTTATCCACCTCCTAGGCTTACAAGAAAAGTCTAAGCACTCATACTACAAGTGGCAATGCCTTATCCAAAAAGACTTTAGTAACTTCTGTTTTAAAATTTTCCATCTGAATTTGCTTATGGCTGGTAAAAAAAATGTTATGCATGTTTTTCTTTTGCCATGAGCCCTCATCATTTTGAGTTATTTGCAGTTGTAGAAAGAAGGAAAGCTGGGGAAAGACCTCAGAAACTGCAGAATTTCTCTGAGGGTCAGAAAGACAATAGGCTTTTTGGAAAAGTAAGGGGGAATTCTCATATGGTGAGGATAAGTTGTTGGGATTGAGCTAAAAGCTAAGCATCTGGCTTATGAAAATTTTTGCTGTCACTGCTGGAGCTAGTCAGCATTATATAGTTCCTTGATCACTAGGGACTTTACGATCTGTCTGAAGTTATTTGTGCACTAACAGTAACTTTAATTGTTCATTTCATGATTTCTACTATTTGTAGGGAAAAAAAACAGAGTAAACAGTGTCTGAAAAATCTGAACATAAAGACATGTTAAAATAAGGAGATTGAATGTTGAAAAACAAAAAATACAAAAGAACACCAGGAGATGCAATAAATCCAAATGGTTTTCCAAACAAGAGTGGAAAAAAACTAGCTAACACAAAACTGAACTGAAATATGCAAATAAATAAGTAAATTTCTCATTCAGGATCCATTTGGACACTGTATTTCTTGCAGAGTTACTGCTTATTATTGTCATGCTTCTAGTTTCCCCTCTCCTTTTGTCAGTCTATTGAAAGCTTGTTCAAATCTTATTTGCTTTTCCTGTTCTTTTGTGGTAGTTGCTCTTGCCTTAATTTTAATGTTAAATCATGTGGAATTAAGGTAAAATGTAGAAAAAAAATCAGCACGAATCGTCACTGCAGTGGCCTAGTTTTATGGATATTTTATATATTGATCAGCTTATGTTTTATTCAGACAAATGAGAGAAAAATTGGGAAATAAATAATATTTATTTGCATTGCAATTTATTATTTCTCTTAAATAATAAATTGCAATGCTCATGCAAAATGTCTAAGGGTTTCCTGGAGAGACTGGCTAGAGTCTGAAAGGGGTACTGACATAGAAAGGAAATAATTTGTCCATGGATATTCTCCTTGTTTTGGAGAAGATGATAATATATTTTATCCTTGCTGTCCAGAACTAAGCACAGTGTTTGACAGATAGTAGATCTTCCATAAATAGATGGTGAAGGAATATATGAAAAACTTGATGATGTCAATTAAGTACACATTCACCCAATTAAAAGTAATCTAGTCCATGGAGGTTCTAATGGTCGGAAATGTTGGACTGTCCACATTCAAACCAAAGACCACTTGAATACAAATCCTATGGCCTTAGCCACTGCCCAACATGATTTAGAATGTAATAACTGTGTAGTCTTGGGCAAATAACCTTTGTGAGCTTCTTTTTCTAATATTGGAATAGAATGAGATAATATCTCAAAACATAGTTGTGATGATAACAAGTAATAACTGAAGTACTTATCACTGTGTCTGGTGCATAGTTAACATCACTGGGGATGATGATGGTAGAAGCAAAGGAGTATTAAGTGTTTTCCTCTTTGTCAGCTACTTCTCTAACATTTTCTCTTTCTTGTTCCCAACATTCACTAGAGAATTTTTAAAATCATATTCATCCTTGGCTGCCTCTCACAATGCTGTCATCTGCATCACGGAGGGCCATGAGCACCTTAACATTTGCTCATTCTCCACTGATAACTATCACACCAGTCCCTGATTTCAAGTCCATACTCCATATTGCTCTAGAGACTATGCAGAATCTGGTGAAGCCTGTCTGGCCATTTTAATCACACACAAGAAATCCTAATAGAATACCAGTGCCTTGCACGTAGTGGGCTACATTAAATATTTATTCAACTTTCATCAGCTAACTACACCTTACGGCAGAAGGTGAAGACAAATTCACAGACATGTTTTCCCCCTGCCCCCAATTTTAAGTTTGAGTCTGGACTTCAACAGGCCAAATCCAGGGACCTGGTACTTACATCAAAAATCACAGAAAGTCTAGCTACATCTCATGAAAACTTCAAGACAATCTCTCTCGATGATTTACCTATGAGATTAATCATTATTTTCTTCAGGAACATTTTATACTGCCTCTTTCTAGAAGATGCTGTGCTGAACATTAATCTGTATTGGAATTCTAAATGAATTGGGCCCACTGCTCTCAAAGGAATGAGAGGAAATGTATCTCTTAAAAAATTAAGATTACCTCCCCTAACTCCACCCCTCATGCCCCACCCAAGCCCGTTACATTGGTGCTAAATATGATCTCTTACCAGGGTGTGTACTGCATATCTGAAAATCAAGCATGGTGAGCCTCTGGAGTCTACTTCTTTCTTTCTTTATTAATGAAAGCGTTTTTATGTGTGCCCTCCATTATTCCCAGAAGTACAACACAAAACAAGATGGGGAACCATGATTTATCTTCTGTTTGATAAAAAACATCTGCAGAATAAACTGAGCCTCTTGATGCCGGAATTGTCATCAATGATGACTTTGACAAAATGAGCAACACATAATTTTCTATCTCCCTCACAAAGCTGCAACAGATTGTCAAATAAAACACTGGAGGAGATGCATATGGGCTTAGTAGACCAGCTTTGAATAGGAACACACACAGGTGGTGGTTTAGTAGTGGCTCTAAGAAGGAGGACTGCCCTAATTTGGAGGGTCATTTGCATTTGAAAATGCTCATTGCTCAATAGTGAGTATTCCCTATAGGAGAAGAGAATGGATATGGCCAAAACTTGCATTTATTTCTGTCTTTTGGTAACTTGAATAAATCAGAGAGCCCAAGCAAAGGAGAGGGCAAGTTATATTCAGACAAACTGTAATAGTGGGCTTTACAGAATACAAATCAGTAACATATGAAAAAGATGCTTATGAAAATCAATTGCTTTATGGTTAAAGATGGATCTTCCATAAACATTAAGCATGGAAAGTGTGCTAATGGGTATATTCAGTATGCTTTTTAAGAAATGTCAATCAAATGCTTTTATTAGTCTTTATATCTGAAAACTACAGCAGAAGTCATGTAATTATTTTAAGTTTGAATTTCAAAAGCCAATACTAGTTGCCAAGATAGACAATCAAAGCTCCTATACCCTGAAGATTTGGATCCTTTACCTGGGAGAAACTGCCTCCACTGAAATTCCTGTTAAGTTCACTTCTTCTCTCAAAAGAAGAAAGCAATTGATGTTTTGCCATAATAGTTACATCATTTACTCAAAATATTATTCTCCTTTAGTGTATATGTATTTCTAATAATTTTTTTATTCTAGAATAAATTTAGATTTAGAGAAAAGTTGTGAAGATAGTACAGAGTGTTCCATTTAGCCCACAACCAGTTTCTCCTGTCATTGACATTTTACAATAGTATATTTGTCAGAATTGATGAATCAATATCGATACATTTTTATTCAACCCATACAGATTCTCCATACAGATTTTCTTAGTTTTTACCTAAATGAACTAGTTTTCATCCAGGATTTCATCCAGGACCTTGCATTACATTTAATAATCAAGTTTCCTTGGGCTCCTCTTGGCTATAACAGTTTCTTAGGCTTTCCTTGTTTTTTAGTAGCCTTGACAGTTTTGAGGAATATAGGTCCAGTGTTTTGTAGAAGATTCTTCAGTTTGGGTTTGTCTTATGTTTTTTCACATAGTTAGACTGGGGTTATGGAGACCACAGAAGTAAAGTGTCATCTCATCCAATCATATTAACAGTGCATGCTCTCAATGTGACTTGTGTTGATATTAATTTTGGTCACTTGGTCAAAGTAAAGTTTGTCAGGTTTCTCCACTGTAAAATTATATGTTCTCTCTTTCTGTGCACTAGTCTTTAGAAGCAAGTCACTAAGGACAACTCATCTTAAAGGAATGGAGTGGTTAAACTCCATTTATTTGAGAGGGTATTGTCTACATCACTTATTTGGAATTCTTCTGCACATGAGATTTTTATATGTAGGATCATAATCCAATACTCAGTACCTTTATTATAGTCAGGGTTTTCCAGAGAAGCAGAATGAATGAATAGGTTGTGTGTGTGTGTGTGTGTGTGTGTGTGTGTGTGTGTAGAGAGAGAGGGAGAGAGATTAAGGAATTGGCTCATGCAATTGTGGCGTCTGGCAAGACCAAAATTTACAGGGTAGGCTGGCTGGCTAGGTCACCCACGTTATGGAGAGTGATCTGTTTTAATCAAGTCTAATGATTTAATTGCTAATCTCATCTAAAAAATATATTTATAGGAAAATTTAAAATAATGTTTGACCAAATATCTGGTTACCATGACCTAGCCAAGTTGACTCATAAAAGTAGCCATCACATCATCTTATTTTGTTGCTCAAAGAGTTTCAGACTTGGCCATTGGGAGCACTTTCAGTGGTCTCCCATGACTCTCTGCTATACACTTATTATTGTGGATTGTTTTTTCAATTGGGGGAGGAACTTCCTTACTTTCTGGCACTATAAGAAACTCAGACTCATACAGTAGTCCCCTCTTATCCATGTGGATATGTTCTAAGACACCCAATTGATGCCTGAAACTGTGGATAGTGCTAAAACCTATATATACTATGTTTTTTCCTATACATGCATGCCTAGGATAAAGTTTAATTTATAAATTAGGTACAGTAAGAGATTAACAATAATAATTAATAATAAAATATAAATATTTAAAAATAAAAATATCTGTTCAGTACCTAAAAAAATACCCAAAATGGAACAACTATAACAATATACTGTACTAAAAGTTATGTGAATGTTGTCTCTCCCTCTCTCTCTCTCTCTCACTGTCTTAAAAGATCTTATTGTACTGTACTCACCCTTCTTCTTATGATAATGGGAGATGGTAAAATGTCTATGTGATGAGATGAAGTGCATTGTGACATAGAGTTAGGCTGCTGTTGACCTTCTGATGACATTCCAGGAGGATCATCTGCTTCAGGTGATCCTGGGTCATCAAAACATGACAACATTGATGGTTGGAAGTGAGGAGTAGACGACATTGATGGTTGGGAATCCTGGGTGGGAAGAAGCAGGATGGTGCAAGATTTCATCATGCTACTCAAAATAGCAAGCAATTTAAAACTTATGAATTGTTTATTTCTGGAACTTCCCATTTAATGTTTTTGGACATCTGCTGATGATAGGTAACTGAAGCCTCAGAAAGTGAAACTGCAGTTAAGGGACAGGCTACTGTGCTGTATTTTCCTTCCACATCCCTATGTCAGCCATTTCTCCAAGCATTGTGAGAGAGGGTGAGAGAGGAGAGGGAGAGAGAGAAAAAACGTACTTTGGTGTCTCTTATTTTAAGAACACTAATATTATCAGATCAGGGTCCCTCCTTTATGACCTCACTTAACCTTACTTACTTCCTTAAAGACCCCATCTCCTATTACAGCCACACTGTGGCATTATGGCTTCAAAAATAAATTTTTTTGCGGGGGGTGGGGGCAAAAAACATTCAGTTCATAAGATATCATTTTCTTTCTGCCTGAAGAATTTTAAGGTTTTTTTGCAGGGTAGGGCTGCTGGAGACAAATCTCAGTTTTTATTAGACTGAGAAAGTATTTCTGCTTTATTTTTAAAGGATAATTTTGCTGAATATAGAATACTATATTTGTGGTGTGGGGATGGATGGTTCTATCAATATTTTAAATATTTTGCTCCACAGTCTTCCTTTCCTTTTTTAATATTTTATTTATTTATTTATCTATTTTTAACATCTTTATTGGAGTATAATTGCTTTACGATGGTGTGTTACTTTCTGCTTTAGAACAAAGTGCATCAGCTATACATATACATATAACCCCATATCTCCTCCCTCTTGCATCTCCCTTGCACACTCCTTATCCCGGCCCTCTAAGTGTACACAAAGCACAAATCTGACCACCCTGTGCTATGTGACTGCTTCCCACTAGCTATCTATTTTACATTTGGTAGTGTATATATGTACATGCCACTCTCTCACTTTGTCCCAGCTTACCCTTCCCCCTCCCCATATCCACAAGTCCATTCTCTAAGTCTGCGCCTTTATTCCTGTCCTGCCCCTAGATTCTTCAGAATCTTTTTTTTTTTTTTTTAGATTCCATATATATGTGTTAGCACACGGTATTTCTTTTTCTCTTTCTGACTTACTTCACTCTGTATGACAAACTCTAGGTCCATCCACCTCACTACAAATAACTCAGTTTCATTTCTTTTTATGGCTGAGTAATATTCCATTGTATATATGTGCCACATCTTCTTTATCCATTCATCTGTCGATGGACAGTTAGGTGGCTTCCATGTCCCATTTATTGTAAATAGAGCTGCCATGAACATTGTGGTACATAACTCTTTTAAATTATGCTTTTCTCAGGGTATATGCCCGTTAGTAGCATTGCTGGGTCATATGGTAGTTCTATTTTTAGTTTGTTAAGGAACCTCCATACTGTTCTCCATAGTGGTTGTATGAATTTATGTTCCCACCAACAGTGAAAGAGGGTTCCCCTTTCTCCACACTCTCTCCAGCATTTATTGTTTGTAGATATTTTGATGATGGCCATTCTCACTGGTGTGAGGTGATACATCACTGTAGTTTTGATTTGCATTTCTCTAATGATTAGTGATGTTGAACATCCATGTGTTTGTTGGCAATCTGTATATCTTCTGTGGGGAAATGTCTATTGACATCTTCTGCCCATTTTTCGATTGGGTTGTTTGTTTCTTTGATATTGAGCTGCACGGGCTGCTTGTAAATTTTGGACATTAATCCTTTGTCAGTTGCTTCATTTGCAAATATTGCCTCCCATACTGAGGGTGATCTTTTCATCTTGTTTATGGTTGCCTTTGCTGTGAAAACGCTTTTAAGTTTCATTAGGTCCCATTTGATTATTTTGTTTTTATTTCCATTTCTCTAGGAGGTGGGTCAAAAAGGATCTTGCTGTGATTTATGTCATAGAGTGTTCTGCCTATGTTTTCCTCTAAGAGTTTTATAGTGTCTGGCCTTACATTTAGATCTTTAATCCATTTTGAGTTTATTTTTGTGTATGGTGTTAGAGAGTGTTCTAATTTCATTCTTTTACATGTAGCTGTCCAGTTTTCCCAACACCACTTATTGAAGAAACTGTCTTTTCTCCATTTTATATCCTTGCCTCCTTTGTCATAGATTAGTTGACCATAGGTGCGTGGGTTTATCTCTGGGCTTTCTATCCTGTTCCATTGATCTATATTTCTGTTTTGGGGCCCATACCATACTGTCTTGATTACTGTAGCTTTGTAGTGTAGTCTGAAGTCAGGGAGCCTGATTTCTCCAACTCCATTATTCTTTATCAGGATTGCTTTGGCTATTCAGGGTCTTTTGTGTTTCCATACTAATTGTGAAATTTTTTGTCCTAGTTCTGTGAAAAATGCCAGTGGTAGTTTGATAGGGATTGCATTGAATCTGTAGATTGCTTTGGGTAGTAGAGTCATTTTCACAATGTTGACTCTTCCAATCAAAGAATATGGTAAATCTCTCCATCTGTTTGTATCATTTTTAATTTCCTTCAGCAGTGTCTTATAGTTTTCTGCATACAGGTCTTTTGTCTCCTTAGGTAGGTTTATTCCTAGCTATTTTATTCTTTTTGTTGCAATGGTAAATGGGAGTGTTTCCTTAATTTCTCTTTCAAATTTTTCAGCATTAGTGTAGAGGAATGCAAGAGATTTCTGTGCATTAATTTGTATCCTGCCATATTATCAAATTCATTGATTAGCTCTAGTAGTTTTCTGGTAGCATCTTAAGGATTCTCTATGTATAGTATCATGTCATCTGCAAATAGTGACAGCTTTCATTCTTCCCTTCCAATTTGGATTACTTTTATTTCTTTTACATCTCTGATGCTGTGACTAAAACTTCCAAAACTATGTTGAATAATAGTGTTGAGAATGGACAGCCTTGTCTTGTTCCTTATCTTGGAGGAAATGGTTTCAGTTTTTTACCATTGAGAACGATGTTGGCAGTGTGTTTATCATATATGGCCTTTATTATGTTGAGGTCAATTCCCTCTATGCCTACTTTCTGGAGGGTTTTTATCATAAATGGGTATTGAATTTTGTCAAATGCTTTTTCTGTGTCTCTTGAGATGATCATATGATTTTTCTCCTTAAATTTGTTAATATGTTGTATCACATAGATTGATTTGTGTATATTGAAGAATCCTTCCATTCCTGGAATAAACCCCACTTGATAATGTTGTATGATCCTTTTAATGTGCTGTTGCATTCTGTTGGCTAGTATTTTGTTGAGGATTTTTACATCTATATTCACCAGTGATATTGGCCTGTCGTTTTCTTTTTTTGTGACATCTTTATCTGGTTTTTGTATCAGGGTGATGGTGGCCTCATAGAATGAGTTTGGGAGTATTCCCCCCTCTGCTATATTTCAGAAGAGTTTGAGAAGGATAGGTGTTAGCTCTTCTCTAAATGTTGGATAGAATTCGCCTGTGAAGCCATCTGGTCCTGGGCTTTTGTTTGTTGGAACATTTTAAATCACAGTCTCAATTTCAGCGCTTGTGACTGGTCTGTTTATATTTTCTATTTCTTCCTGGTTCAGTCTCAGAAGGTTGTGCTTTTCTAAGAATTTGTCCATTACTTCCAGGTTGTCCATTTTATTGGCATAGAGTTACTTGTAGTAATCTCTCACGATCCTTTGTATTTCTGCAGTGTCCATTGTTACTTCTCCTTTTTCATTTCTAATTCTATTGATTTGTGTCTTCTCCCTTTTTTTCTTGATGAGTCTGGCTAATGCTTTATCTGTTTTTTTATCTTCTCAAAGAACCAGCTTTTAGTTCTCTTGATCTTTGCTATTGTTTCCTTCATTTCTTTTCATTTATTTCTGATCTGATCTTTATGATTTCTTTCCTTCTGCTAACTTTGGGGTTTTTTTTGTTCTCATTTCTCTAATTGCTTTAGGTTTAAGGTTAGGTTGATTTGAGATGTTTCTTGTTTCTTGAGACAGGATTGTATTGCTATCAAATTCCCACTTAGAACTGCTTATGCTGCATCCCATAGGTTTTGGGTCATCGTGTTTTCATTGTCATTTGTTTGTAGGTATTTTTTGATTTCCTCTTTGATTTCCTGGTTATTAAGTAGTGTATTGTTTGGGCTTCATGTGTCTGTATTTTTTACAGATTTTTTCCTCTAATTGATATCTAGTCTCATAACATTGTGGTCAGAAAAGATGCTTGATACAATTTAAATTTTCTGAAATTTACCAAGGCTTGATTTGTGACCCAAGGTATGATGTATCCTGGAGAATGTTCCATGAGCACTTGAGACGAAAGTGTATTCTGTTGTTTTTGGATGGAATGTCCTATAAATATCAATTAAGTCCATCTTGTTTAATATATCATTTAAAGCTTTTGTTTCCTTAATTATTTTCATTTTGGATGATCTGTCCATTAGTGAAAGTGGGCTGTTAAAGTCCCCTACTATGATTGTGTTACTGTCAATTTCCCCTTTTATGGCTGTCAGTATTTGCCTTATATATTGAGGTGCTCCTATGTTGGATGCATAAATATTTACAGTTGTTATATCTTCTTCTTGAATTGATCCCTTGATCATTATGTAGTGTCCTTCTTTGTCTCTTGTAATAGTCTTTGTTTTAAAATCTATTTTGTCTGATATGAGAATTGCTACTCCAGCATTTTTTGATTTCCATTTGCATGGAATATCTTTTTCCATCCCCTCACTTTCAGGCTGTATGTGTCTCTAGGTCTGAAGTGGGTCTCTTGTAGACAGCATATATATGGATCTTGTTTCTGTATCCATTCAGCCAGACTATGTCTTTTGGTTGGAGCATTTAGTCCATTTATATTTAAGGTAATTATCTATATGTGTGTCCGTATTACCATTTTCTTAACTGTTTTGGGTTTGTTATTGTAGGACTTATCCTTCTCTTGTGTTTCCCTCCTAGAGAAGTTCCTTTAGCATTTGTTGTAAAGCTGGTTTGGTGGTGCTGAATTCTCTTAGCTTCTGCTTTTCTGTAAAGCTTTTAATTTCCCCCTCAAATCTGAAGGAGATTCTTGCTGGGTAGAGTAATCTTGGCAGTAGAATTTTCCCTTTCATCATTTTAAATATGTTCTACCACTCCTTTCTGGTTTGCAGAGTTTCTGCTGAAAGATCCGCTGTTAACCTTATGGGGATTCCCTTGTTGTTTTTCCCTTACTGCTTTTAGTATTTTTTCTTGTATTTAATTTTTGATAGTTTGATTAATATGTGTCTTGGCATGTTTCTCCTTGGATTTATCCTGTATGGGACTCTCTGTGTTTCCTGGACTTGATTAACTATTTCCTTTCCCATATTAAGGAAGTTTTCAACTATAATTTCTTCAAATATTTTCTCAGTCCATCTCTTTTTCTCTTCTTCTTCTGCGACCCCTATAATTAGAATGTTGGTGCATTTAATGTTGTCCCAGAGGTCTCTGAGACTGTCCTCAATTCTTTTCATTCTTTTTACTTTATTCTGCTCTGCAGTAGTTATTTCCACTATTTTATCTTCCAGGTCACTTATCCCTCCTTCTGCCTCAGTTATTCTGCTATTGATTCCTTCTAGAGAATTTTTCATTTCATTTACTGTGTTGTTCATCATTGTTTGTTTGCTTTTTAGTTTTTTAGTTCCTTGTTAAACGTTTCTTGTATTTTCTCCATTCTATTTCCAAGTTTTTGGATCATCTTTACTATCATTTTTCTGAAATCTTTTTCAGGTAGACTGTCTATTCCATCTTCATTTGTTACGTTTGGTGGGTTTTTACCTTGTTCCTTCTTCTGCTGTGTGTTTCTCTGTCTTCTCATTTTGCTTAACTTACTGTGTTTGGGGTTTCCTTTTCTCAGGCTGCAGGTTCGTAGTTCCTGTTGTTTTTGGTTTCTGCCCCCAGTGGCTAAGGTTGGTTCAGTGGGTTGTGTAGGTTTCCTGGTGGAGCAGACTAGTGCCTGTGTTCTGATAGATGAGGCTGGATCTTGTTTCACTGGTGGGCAGGTCCATGTCTGGTGTTGTGTTTTGGGGTTTCTGCGACCTTATCATGATTTGAGCCAGCCTCTCTGCTAGTGGATGGGGTTGTGTTCCAGTCTTGTTAGTTGTTTGGCATAGGTTGTCCATCAGTGTAGCTTGCTGGTCGTTTGTGGAATTGGGTCTTGTTGTTGAGATGGAGATCTCTGAGAGGTTTTCACCATTTGATATTACATGGATCTGGGAGTTCTCTGGTGGACAAATGTCCTGAATTTGACTCTTCCACCTCAGAGGCACAGGCCTGACACTCGGCCAGAGCACCAAGTCCATGTCAGCCACATGGCTCAGAAGCAAAAGAAGAAAGAAAGAAGGAAAGAAAGAAAGAAAGAAGAAAGAAAGAAAGAAAGAAAGAAAAAAGAAAGAAAATTATTAAAATTAAAAATATTATTTAAAATATTTAAAAATTAATAAGTAATAAAAAAAGAAAAAGAGAGCAGCCAAACTGGAAAACAAATCCTCCAATGATAACCAGAGCTAAAAACTATACAAAAGGGAAGAAAAGGACACACAGAACCCTAGGAGAAATGGTAAAAACAAAGCTATACAGACAAAATCACTCAAAGAATCATACACATACACACTCTCAAAAAGAGAAAAAGGAAAAAAATATTTTTTTTTAAAAAAGGAAGAGAGAAACCAAATCAATAAACAAATCTACCAATGATAATAAACTAAACACTAAACTAAGATAAACATAAAACCAGAAACAAATTAGATGCAGAAAGCAAACCCCAAGTCTACAGTTGCTCCCAAAGTCCACTGCCTCAATTTTTTGATGACTCATTTTCTATTCAGGTATTCCAGAGATGCAGGGTACATCAAGTTGATTGTGGAGATTTAATCCTCTGCTCCTGAGGCTGCTGGGAGAGATTTCCCTTTCTCTTCTTTGTTCTCACAGCTCTTGGGTTTCAGCTTTGGATTTGTCCCCACCTCTGCATGTAGGTCACCTGAGGGCATCTGTTCTTCACTCAGACAGGACAGGGTTAAAGTAGCAGCTGATTAGGGGGCTCTGGCCCACTCAGGCAGGGGGAGAGGGGAGTACGGAATGAAGGGCGAGCCTGCAGTGGCAGAGGCCAGCATGACATTGCAACAGCCTGAGGCACACCGGGTGTTCTCCTGAGGAAGTTGTCCCTGGATCACAGGACCCTGGCAGTGGCGGGCTGCATGGGGTCTCGGGAGGGGAGGTGTGGATAGTGACCTGTGCTTTCACACATGGTTCTTGGTGGCAGCAGCAGCAGCCTTAGCATTTCATGCCCATCTCTGTTGTCCATGCTGATAGCCAAGGCTTGTGCCTGTCTCTGGAGCTCGTTTAGCCAGTGCTCTGAATCCCCTCTCCTCGCACACCCAAAAACAATGGTCTCTTGCCTCTTAGGCAGTTCCAGACTTTTTTCCATAATCCGTCCCAGCTAGTTGTGGTTCACTAGCCCCCTTCAGGCTGTGTTCACACAGCCAACCCAAGTCCTCTCCCTGGGATCTGACCTCTGATGCCAGAACCTCAGCTCCCAGGCCCACCCATCCCATTGGGTGAGCAGACAAGCGTCTCAGGCTGGTGAATGATTTGGGGCACTGCTCTGTGCAGGAATCTCTCTGCTTTGTCCTCTGTACCCCTATTGCTGTGCTCTCCTCTGTAGCTCTGAAGTTTCCCCCCACTACCCACTGTCTCAGTCAGTGAAGGGGCTTCCTAGTGTGTGGGAACTTTTCCTCCTTCACAGGTCCCTCCCAGAGGTGCAGGTCCTGTCTCTATTCTTTTGTCTCTCTTTTTTCTTTTGCCCTACCCAGGTACGTGGGGAGTTTCTTGCCTTTCAGGAAGTCTGAGGTCTTCTGACAGTGTTCAGTAGGTGTTCTGTAGGAGTTGTTCCACATGTAGGTGTTCTGCAAATACTTCTGATGTATTTGTGGGGGGCGAAAGGTGATTTCCATGTCTTACTCTTCTGCCGTCTTGAAGGTCTCTCCACAGTCTTCTTGCTTGCATTGTTTTTGATGAAGGGTCTTCAGTAATTATTATTCCTGTCCCTCTATTTTTCCCTCCCTCTGGCTCAAGATTTCTCATTTTAATTTTTTTCTTCAGTTTTAATATAATATGCTTAAATATAGTGTTTTTTTCCCAATTTATCTTGTTTTGTGTTCTTTTATCTTCCTGGATTTGTGGTTTGCTGTCTTTCATTAATTTTGGAAAGGTCTTGGCTTTTATTACTTCAAGTATTTATTCTGCTCAATTTTATTTTCTTCTTCTTCTATTCCAGTGATGTATATGTTATACCTTTTGGTATTGTCCCACTGTCCTTGAATGTCTGTTCTCTTTATAAAATTCTTTGAGAAAAAAGAACTGCATTTCAGTCTGGGAATTTGGTATTGACTTATCTTCAAGTTCACAGATTCTTTCTTGGCCATGTCAAGTCTACTGATAAATTTATCAGAAAGCATTCTTCATTTATGTTATACTGTTTTTGATTCTTTCTTAGGGTTTGTATCTTTCTACTCACATCACCCATCTGTTCTTTCATATTTACTCCTTTATTTCATTAGAGCCCTTAACATGTTAATTGTAGTCATTTTAGATACTTTGTCTGATAATTCCCAAATCTGTGTTATATATGAATCTAATTCTCATGCTTTCTTTGTCTCTTCAGACATTTGTTGTTGTTGTTTGACTGTTTGCTTTTGCGTTTTGGCATGCCTTGTACTTTTTTTCTTGAAGGCCAGACATGCTGTATTTACTAATAGGAGTTGCAGAATTGGTCTTTAATATGTAGATTTAAATTAATTTGGCTAGGATTTGGACTGTGTTTAATGGTTGCTTGTATCTGTCAATGCTAGAGGCTTTAATTTCCTCTAATGTCCTTGTTTTGGTCTTTTCTATGTGCTATTCCTCAGAGGAGTTTGTACATACAGCTTTTCCAGGTAAAACCCATGGTTATTGTACCAGATCCCTGTTTGTATAGTGGTAAAGTGAAGGGGAAGCAGAGTGTTCTATAATCTTCTGATTAATTTTTAGCCCTTCAACGGGCCTTTTTGTTTCAGGGCTTTTTTTCAGAACTTCATAACTGTTTTCTCCCATGTTAGTTTTTCTACCACAAGCCCTTTATTCTCTTCCATAACCACAGTGTTCCCAAACTATTCCCTTGAATACTGAACCCTGCATAATGTATTTTCCTCCTTAGGTGAGACAAGAGGCTGGAGTGGGAGGAATTCCACTCCCTCAGCTGGGATTAGGCTCTGGCAAAGCTTTTTCCCCCTCAAAGAGTGGGCCTTTGTTACGGAGAAGGCTCTGGGTATATTTCATAATGATTACTCTTCCCTTCCCTTTGCCAGAGCCATGAAGGGTATTTTTCCTGTATCTTTATACAAACCTGGTGGAGTTCTTGGAGGTTAAACCCAGAGAACTGTGCCCCACCTCCCCAAAGACTTTGGTCACCAGGTATTTCTCAATATCCTGCAAGTCCATACTCAGCCCAAGCAAATCATCAAGATTACCACTTAAGTGTTATTGCCAGATTATGGCCCCAGGACTTCTGTCCCTGATAAGCAGATTCAGGCTGTATCTCTTTAGATGTGCCTACCTCTAGAGATTTCAGGAAGCTGATTTGTCCTGAGACTTCAATTCTCTGATTGGTCCAAGAAAAAGTCAGTGATTTTTCAGGTTGCCCAGCTTTTCTTGTTGTCAGCTTGGTGGTGACAGCTTTCAATCACTTTATATGTTAGAACTGAAGCTAGAAGTCTATGTTTTTTAACTCTATTAAATTTTGCACATGTAGTTGATGCTAGTCTTTTAAATTAGAATTTCTAAATGGCCATGTCATAGAAATTGTCTTTTACCTTCTTCTTATGTGTGCATCATTATCTAAAAATGTTCTATCCCTACCAGTTCACCATGAGGAATTTTTGTTAATTTATTTCATGTTCCTCATCTACTACAAGTCATATCAACTCTCCATTAAAGACTAAAGACTAAAATATAGCAAATTTCATATTCTCTTATGATATCAAATAGTAAATAATCATTCAGGACAGTTTATGACTCAAATATAACTCCAGGCATTATTCATTACGGGAACACACAGCCTATAATGGCCAAATTAAAATGACAGGAAAAGAATAGAGTCTTTAAAATAGCAGTGCATAAATTGTGGCTGTTGCTTTTTTTTTCTTTTTTTCTCTACTTCTAACTTTTTTTTCTTTGGTAGTACTTTATGGATTCAGTAATTGAAAATTTAGAGTCTGGGCTAATGAATGTGTCAAAGCATGGGACAAAGTGCAACCTGGTGCTTCCTGACAATAAATGTTTAATCCTCCTTCTTTGAGAGACTTCAGAAAACTCTAGTAATTGAGGAAGCAAGAATATCTAACCCTGGAGTACAACTTTTTATGAACACTGTGTAGTTCATGGCACACAAGGGATCTTTTAAAAACAGAGCATTGGTGTTCAGTAAGTTTACCCTTTGACAAATGACTGTTTTACTGTATACAATACTCCCTACAAAACTTTTACTACTGTTACACAAAAGAGTAATAAAACGAGATACACCATTTTTTTCTTTCTCTATTTATAGATCTCTTTTGCCTCTGTAACTAAGCCTAATATTTACCTGTGGGAGAAAAAAAATTCTAGGAAACCCTATGTAGGGCTGATAAAATAAGCAATGAGCTAACCTAAGAAGCAGTTTATTGAGTTACTGAATAACCCAGGAATATCCCACCACACCTCCCCATATTCTGCCAGTCCACAACTGGAGAACCAGTAATAGTGACCCTACCAAAAGAATGGTCATCCAACCTAATAGAAAGATGTAGGGGATAGTTGTATTTGTAAAGATGAAGGGGTATTTCCCATTTCATTATTTATGTTTCCTTGTGCCATCTTATAGAAAAAATGTTCAATATGAATGCAGAAATTTACAAGTGTCCCTCCTCCCCTTCCCCCACACTCCTGCACTGTATACCTAAACAGAAATTTTGCCAGAGATGGTATCATATGGAACTAACAATACACTCCATTAATTACTCTCTCTAAGGAAGAGACATGTGACACATCTTACAGAATCAGCTCAAAAGACAGAAAATCCAGAGCACTCATTATATATTTTCTCCTGACACAGCACATTAAAATCTGAAAAAAGAAGGCCATCTTATCATAAAGTCAGCAAAAAGAAAACAAAACAATGCTCCTATTTGCACACCTCTGATCATTTGGAAGATTATGCATTATGCTACAAATATTGTTTTCTGAAGACCCCACATGGTGTAGAGCAGGGAACATAGAATGGTTAATTAAAAACAAATTAAATCTCTGTGACTTCCTAATCCATGTGATCGTCTAAGAGTTATTTAACCTCTCTGTTCCTCAAATTAATACCTATCTTCGAAGGTTGTAGTAAGAATTTTTATGAGATGACAGAAGTAACACACCTAGTAAAGGTTTTAGCACAGAAAATAACTTAGCAAATATTCGTTTCTTCTTGCTTGACAGTCTCTCAGTATGTAAATGAGACCTAAAATATAGCCAGAATGACTTAATTACTTTAACCACTAGTAGGTTGGGAGATAGTCCCTAGAAGTATAAACTATTTCATTCAGTTAACAATCCTTTGTGCTTCATCTGGTAAAGCTTCTTTCTCCTTCTCTTTTAAGGCCTTTCTCATCAGCATATTACATCACAGGTTTTAAATAAAAGCTGCCATCTTAGATATCTAGTATTCTAGATACACTGAATGGGCCAAAGCTAGAGAACACCACTTCCTTGGCTAAACCGATTGGCTTGGGGTTAGGAAGGAAACTCAACCAAGGAAAATCAGGATCTTTCACTAGAATTTCCACCCACAAAAAAAAATATCATATGTTAAATGTCAAAGTTTGAGAAAAGAAACGCTACAATCTTTTACATGTTTTAGTTCAAAAGGTTTTGTTATTTATCTATTTATTTAGACTCTTGAATATACAAGGTTCTTAAATGAATTGAAATGAATCTAAAGTGAAATGATTTCACACTCCCTAAACTTTCCTCCAGGAAAAAATAATCAGAAGCCAAAGACTGAGGTATCCACAGGCAAGAAGCAGTTGGAAAATAAATGGAAAATTTTTCTAAGAAGGGCAGAAATATATTGTTTTGGCTTATCCCTTTCAAGGTTTTTACTAATGGTCCTTTAGAAAGTCATCACTGAATTCTCAGTACTTAACAAATGTCCTTCACAATTTGGGACTTTCTCTTAGCTTCAATTTCCCAAAACTGTCTTTTAAGCCAATCCATGTTCAGTGCCACTGAGAGAGGATTTATGATTGACCTCTTCATTTGGATTGCTCATCCAACCCCCCAAATCAGGGAACAATGGGACCTGCCCTGATTTCAGAACTAAGGAGGCTTGTGTTCAAATCCAGTTCTCACTAAATCCAAGCTGTGATCTTTGGCATGTCTCAGTGGTCCTAAACCTTAACTTAACTGTATGAAAACTATGACTAAGTGATACAAACCTCTCAAGTTTGTTGCATGGAAAAATGAGATTTGTGTATAAGTACATGGTACAGTGCAGGACATGCAGAAGGTGCTTTAAAAAGGTAGTCGTTATTCAACAACATTATGAAAACTTATATTTGTTTGTGCCAGGTATTGTGATGGGCACCAGTAAATAAGGGGTGAGGGAAAGTTATTTCCCTCTGAGAGGTACCTTCTCTAAGGGACAGACCCATCAACAAGTAAATGAATGAATGAGGGAATAAATGAATGAATCCCTACAGATTTTTAAAAATGCTGTGAAGGGGAACAACAATGAAGAGAATGCTGGCAATGTAGGGGGAAAAGATGATTTTGATAAGGCTTTCTGAAAATGTGATATTCACATTGAAATGTTCTACGGACTGCTGTCCAGCCAGTGGAAGTCACCAAGGGAAACAACTTCCAGGCAAGAAAGATATATGCAAAGGCCCTGGGGCAGGAATGGGCTTGGCTTTCAGGGAACTGAAAGGAAACTAGCATGGATGGAGATTAGAGAACAGCTGGATTTTGGAATAAGATTAGTTTAGAGGTGAGCAATAAAAAAACAGGAAGCAATGGCAAGAGTTTAAATTGGATCCGAAGAGCAATGGGGAAGGAAGTCTTAAAAGACTCAAGTAGAAGAGTTACTTGCTCTGAGTAATCTGGTGTGTGTTGAAAAGACTACATGAGGGCAAGAGTTGAGACAGGGACACCAGCCGAAACTTTATCAGAGTAGTCCAGTGGAGAAATGATAGTAACATTCACTAAAGTGGTAGTCATGGAAATGAGGACATTTGCACTGTCACATCACACAGTTTTCTCCCTTGTGGTGTTATGATTAAGAACATCAAGACACCCCATCAAAGCACCTACACTCAGCATTGGCTCACAGCATCCTCAAAGTTCCACTTCCTCTACTTTCTGTATTTCATCTGCACATGTCTCTCTTGCTCTCTCTTAGATCCAAGGCTCCTGTGAAGTTGGGAGCTCCATCTTAAACCCATCTTGCTTGCCAATTCCCTCCATCCCTTCATTCCTCTCCTAAATACAAGCATATAACATTTGGATAACAGTCAAAAAAATAGCCAAGATAAGTAAGTGATGAATGTCACAATGGGCAGTTTGGAAGCCTAACGGTTCTCTCTGGTTCTCTTCCCCTCTAGAAAAGTATTGCAAGTCTCCTTCTTCTGAAATTTGAGGTGCCCTGACATCTTTCAGAATGCTACTCATACTAACGGTGCAGAAAATTCTGCCTGATTATCTGGTTTAGAAATAGTTTCTTTGAACATCTCATCATAATCAGAGGTGAATTCTGGCTCTGGCATTATTTCTGGCCATAATTAGCTCTAGTTAAACCACCCCTGTGCATCCTGGCAGGCAGATCACCTACATCAATACTGCTACCAGCTTAAGCTTGCTCTGGGGACACATTGTATGTGACAGACTTTATCTTCAGGGCAAACTGCCACCGAGCACAGTTGCAGAATCCATCTCTCTGTTCAGTTCAGCTAGAACTATATTTGATTGGTGGGCCTTATGGTTGACTGTCAGAATAATAAAGATACTAATCATTTGTAATCACATGGCACCATTCATCCAGGGATCTCTGAGGACTTTGCTGGAGTTAATTAATTTTGATGATGCCTCTGTGAGCTAGGTAAGTGTTATTATCCCCATTTTACAGATGAGGAGACTGAGTAATGGAGAAATTAAGCAGCCTGCTCAAGGTCACTCAACAGAAAGACGAAAATTCAAAAAAATGCCCCTGAGCCTGCTGAGCCCCTGTTGCCTTGTCAGTTAAATACGTCAGCTCATCATTACACGCTGCTTCTTAAGCAATCATGTTTTATTAATGTACACTGTTAGGCAGCTGCCATATTTCACCCAAGAGATGTCCATCTTTCAATCAAGGAGAGAGTAATTCGGGTTTAACACAACTGTGGTAGTAAATGCTAAGGGAAAATTAAGCTGCCTGTCTTCTATTATATCCCTCACTCTTTGCCCTTAATGACTTCTTGCTTGGGAGGAAAATCTGGTCGGAAACTTTTGACTGGTTGCTTTGTATCTAAAGGTAATTGGGGGTAATTTTTGACATAGGAGAGAACTATTAGACAACCATACTTCTCAATAACTGCCTTGTTATTAAAAAAATAACCGAACTCATTATTTTACTTCAGCACCAATAGAAAAGTGACTGAACTAAACATGTGAAATATTCCACATAATGAACCTGAAAGGAGATGAGAAACTTTGAAAGCTGAAAAAGTGTATCCAGGTAGAAATGTTTAAACCCTCCCTTTCGTCAGGGAGTGATCCAATTTTTGTTCTTTGCAGGATTACAGAGTTAATGGAAAGATGAAGGGCAGAGAAGCCAAGCCTGAGACAGATGTGAAGAAAGGGAAATTTGTTTTCAAGGCCCAGCCATGACCTTTTCTTTGCTTGCTTTCTTGCACGGTACCATGTGGCTGTGAGAATGTGGTGCTTAGGAATAGGAAAATATTTTGCCACTTTTATTTGAGTGACCTTGAGAAAGATTTTTTAATTTTCTAAATCCTTGTTTCCTCATTGGAAAATTGGAATATAATCCACCTCGCAGGATTATAGAGAAGATGAAATGGAATACCGTGTGGAAGATTCTAGTCTTGTGCTTGGCAGGTAATAGACACTTAAGAAAAGGTAGATAATGCAATTACTGTTAGCAGCCTCTTTCTGTAATGTAAACATCCTCAAGACCCTTCAAACCCTCAGTCACCTTAGCTATTCAATATGCCCGCTACCAGTTCAGTAAGAACTGACTCTCCCATATGCTGTCTCACTTCTCCTTCCCCCTCCCGGCTGCTTACTTACTCTTTAATCCATTCCTTGAATTCATTCACCAATCAGAGCCTCAGTTTCTTCCTCTGTTTGATGAGAAGGACCTTCCCTTCTGCCTACCTTATCTCACATGATTAATCTAAGAAACAGATGGATAAATAACTCAGTTGGTATTGTATACTCTGGCATGCCATCCATCAATTTTCAGTTTTCAAACATCACCACTATTATTTCTTAAGGCTTCACTGAGGGAAGAAATCTCAATTTAATTATTCACAGTAAGACATTAGTGATAAAGAGGAAATGGTTTACCCCTGCTAGGTAACACTGATTTATTTAATAGAGGCCTTTAGTGCCTTAATCCAAAATTGGAAATATTAGTGAGAATCCAAAGCAGAGGAAAGAACATGGAGGGGATTTACTGGCATGACGTAACGTCTAAAATTACCTTGCATATGTTTTGCCTTTAAAAAAGGATCGTCCGTCCTGGTACATTTTATGCCTGCAAACTCTTTGCACAGTATTCAAATGTGATATTGAGAGAGAAATTGTAACAAAAAGGGGGTTGATTTTCTGGTCATCAAACAGCCAGTATTTCATTTTCCTCTCTTCTCTCTCTGTTTCTAATACTGAGAAGGTTTCCTTGTTTGACAACTTCAATTTAAACATGTTTTCCCTCGTGGATAAGAAGAATTTTCTGCTGCAAGTGTTGATTGTCCTGATAAGGACGCCTGTCCTCTTAATTTGAAGAGTGGCTGTGCTAAATGATGCAAAATATCCAAAGATCTATAGTTATACCCCCTCAATAGGAAATGTTATTATGAAAAGTCTTCCACTTTTCATATAAAATTCCCTGCTAACTGTTTTAGTGGTGAAAAAGTAAGCCCAATACAAATACAAAATCCAAGTGCCAAAGAGCAAATAAAATGATTAGAAGATCCTGGCACTGATTTGCAATGATGTGCTGAAATATGCCAAGTCATGTTCAGGAAGAACATTAGGTTGTTGCTGTAAATGAGACCTATGGATCAGCTAAAGCAATAGAGTCTAATTACTATTATTAATAATAGCAAGAGTATATTAATCTCCCCTATCAGCAAGCAGGTATAATATTGACCTTTCCTTTCAAAGATAGCTCTAATGCTATTATTTACTATACCAGCCATTTTATTCTGCAGTACTAGTCACAAAATGATTAACACAATGATGTCCCATGCTGCACTTTCAAAATTCTTTTGAATTCCATTGGTCACAACGATGGTCATGCCCTTCAGCTGAAAAGTATCAGTGTCAATGCATTAAAAGCGTAAGGAAGAAAATAAACACCAGCCTAGCTAAGATGATCAGCTGAAATAATGATGATCAATGAGGTAAAAGATATCTCACATTTGTCCATCCATCTGTCCATCCATCCATCCCAATCATCCTGCCCCACTACCATCACCAGCAGCACACATTGAAGAATACCCATTGATAGTAGAAGCAGGATTCCCAAGGGAGGTCAGGTGTGACAAAGATAGTTTGCACCCAATAAATCTCAGGTATTCTAATAAATTTCTCCTATCAGGGCATTAAGGCTTGCATATACCAATGAATTGTGAGAGAAAGTGACATCTGTCACTTCAAGGACAAGGCAAAAAGTAAGTATCCGTATGTCTCCTTTACCTCTCTCTTCTCCTGTTAGAACAATTTTGGAGGACATGTGTTGCAAATAGCATATCCACACGGTGGCTGAAGACCACCTAGTCCACATCAGTTTCAAATAAGGAAGAAGGAGACCCTCTTGTTGTATTAAGCTGCTGGATTGTGAGGCTTTGTCTATTGGAGCAACTAATGTTAATCTTCCTGAAACATAAGATCCAAGCATTATCATAACATGTTCAGTGACTCTGGGCAAGTCACTCAGAGTCTTGAGGTCTATTTTTTTCACAGGTAAAACAAGGAATACCCTTATTTCTAGCATTCTATAGTTTGCAATATGTTTCTTGAGTATATTGGGGGAAAGGCATTCAATTATTGGATTTCATCTATAACTTTCTCTTACTCTACAGCCAGAAGATATTGCCCCACCATTAACATTCTTACAGTTTCTATGCATAACTCTCCTATAATATCTACCCCATTGTATTGTATTTGTTCATACATCTCTCTGTGTTTTGTTTTTGTTTTTGTCTTACATAGAAGAGTGAGCTCTTCTGGGACGGGGATTGTTTTTTGGATCACTTTATCACCAGTGAGAGAATGCTTAGCAATCAATATTTTTTGTTGTTGTTGGAATGTAATTATGAATCTTGGAAAGAAAGCTTGCAATAGCTTGTTGTCTCTTTCCTGCCACCACTAGGGGAAAATTACCATATAGGATATACAAGGAGTTATAGAAAATGGAAGTGCATGCAAAGAAGGGACAGAGGATGAGAGATAGAAAGAATGAAAAAGGAATTGAGAATACTAGGGAAGAGAACAGGAATAACTTATTGATATCAAAGGGGACACAGAGAAAGTATGAGCGAGTTAAGCCAGAAAGCATAGTGAAAAGTCCAGGTCAGAGCACAAAGACCATCTCTAGCAGAGCACCTAATCATTTTTGAAGAAGAAAATGAAATGTGACTGAGAATTGGGAGTTCAGAGATGGGATGATCATACATCCAATATCTTTTCCTTTCAAGCAGGGACATGCCATTGCTGGGACTTAGAGGGAATGAAAATTTGAGATCTGATGGCAGGGTCTCAACTCTCCAGATGTCTGGGGCCAAGAAATACATGGCAGGGTGAATTGGTCAGGATGCTGGTGACACTTTCAAACTTGTTTGACAAGTAGAACAAGACAGGATGATATGACTAGATGTCAAGTGGAGTATCAAGCCTCTGGTACTGTCTCAACTAATATAATCAGGGAAGGAAAACATTCCACTCTCTCTGTTGCTAGAAATGTCCAACCCAAAGTGGGAGTCTCAACAAAGCAACCACTACTCCTCAGCATGTCACCAGGGTTCTCAGAAGGCTGTTTATTGTAACACTGGTTAGCAATTGGTCTTTGCCTGATTGTTTTCTACTAGTAAAGCAGGGAGCCCCAGTTTTTCACCATGAATGAATCTTCCCTATCTCTGAACCTTGTTCTTGATACACCAAAGTATCTTGGGGTTCAGATATCCCCAATCTGGGGAAAATGACAAAGCTAGGACAACAACACATGATGACAGCAATCTGCCTGACCCTTTGTCAAATCCCACCCAGATTGGGATGTGGGCAAGCCTGACCAAGGTGCCAGTTACACAGAACTACATTCAGGCTGGGGATTAAATTGCAAGCTGCCAGAAAACAAATAAATAAGCAAAGAGCTAAAGAATATTAGAGGCAAAGTTTTTAGGGAGTGTTGAGAGTCAAGTGTAAGCCCTGAATCTAAAAGGCCGCATCATAGGAAAAATAAAGAATGAAGTCAAAGATCAAGGCACAGGTGGCCCTGGAATAAATGAGAGGAGATGGAGAGTAAGGAAGAGTGAGGGAATGATGTTTCTATGCCAGTGTTTTCCAATGTTGAGAAGTAAACTTCAAACGGTTCTATACCCTAGTTCAAATACATGCTGTCCTTTCTTAGGACTAGAGCTCCAAAAATCATGTCCCTGAAAAGTTCTGTATCTAAATTCCTTCCTTAGGTTCTTGCTATATTTATTTATTTATAGGTCTAAGGAGGCCTCTTAAAGAATGGAATCCCCCGTTTTGGATTTCACAATACCAGAAGTTTTTCATCCTCCTTGTGAGTCATCAAACAGGGATTGTTTACCTGATGGTCTCTCTACTAGATGCTCTTATTTCCCTACCTGTCACTTTCATGTTGTCTTCGCATTAATTTCCTGGACCTCTTAACCCTCTCTACTTTCTCCAGGACCACTGTGTTTCTAGGTCCAGAAATTCTCTCTTGAATGCAGCTAGGTCAGTGTGTATCTTGTCCCCAGGCACTGACTCTAATTTCTTGGTTTCTAGCTGAGTTCCAAGTTCCAAGTCTAATTGTTGGAGTCAATTAAGATCGCTAATAGTATAACATCAGTGTATGTGGTATCCAACCAGTCTAACTAAGTTGTTAGTTGATTTTGCCTGCTTTCTCCATAATTTAAAAAAAAAAAATTGCATTTCTTTAACCACTATTACTAGCATAATTACTTTTTGTTTTTAATTAGGGGAGAAAAATCTCCAGTTCACCAGTTCCCTGATTCCTCCTATTGTCTCTTAACTGGGGAACATGTCTGGCCAAGGGAAATGATACAGTGATGACTGCATCAATCATGATGCATTCTGGGGTAAGAGTCTAAATGCCATGTAATCAAAGGATCTCCACGTACTATCTGAACAAATTGGAGTTTGTTAGCAGGGAAGAAAGGGGGAATGACTGATGTATATGCAATGGACTTTGTCTGCATTTTTTATTTATAACAACATCATCAAATTAATTGAAAAAAGAAAACTCTGAAAATTAGAATTGTCCAACAATCCAATGGAGTCCTGAGTTCTTGCTCTGGAAATGTCCAAGCAGAGGTCAGTTGACCACCTGGAAGTATAATGTAAATGGGAAGCTGAGACAGACCTTAATATTCCTGCCCCACATAGCAGATAAAGTCCCTAAGCATCTGGGGAAAATCATGAAAACATTGGAAGTGAAGGTAACTGAAAAAAAGGAAAACTTTCAAAAGCACACTTGGCTCCCTCCACTTTTCTGGGACCTGTGAACAGATGGCCCCTATTGATTATGTCATAGACTGTTGCTTCCTCCAATTTCCATTCTCACATTCCTACTTTAGTAAGGAAACTGCTAAGTTTTAATTGTACATATGGCTGCCCAGCTGATGACTACAGTTCCCAGCTTCCCCTGCAACTGGTATGACCATGCTGAGCTTTCTATAATGGAATGTTTTAAACTTCCTGTGAGTGGCCTTAAAGGCAGCAGATTTGTTGTCCTTATGCCCTTCATCCACCCTCTTCTTGCCTGAAATGTAGACATGGATGGAAAATGATCTTGGATGATTTCAGAAAAGGCAAAAAAAAGCACAGAGCAAGCAAACAGAAAGTTTTGTTTCTCAAGACTATGGGGTCACTAAATAAGTCTGTGTTGCTTACACAGAGATTGTTGCATGAAAGTGATATACACTTCCTCCTTGTTTAAGCCACCATTATTTTTGTCTGTTACACTGGGCAGATGTTTATCCTAATAAAACTATGGCTCTTCTCCATTTCAAGCAGTAGCTTTTGCACACTTTTGCCAGGCCTCTAATAGCACAAGCCCAATCTTTAACCTCTTTCACTCTCTGTAAATGGCCTCATATCTTACTTTTTGCTGACAATTCTGGTAATTAAGAGAAATTTTCTGAAATTTTTTAACCCTCTAATCCACAAACCTATCTGCATCAATATCTATTTTGATTTAGACCCTCCTGCCATCACAGACCTAGGGACACAGAACAAGATTTCTCAAGGACATTATCTTTTTTTTTTCATATAATGTTAACATTATTCTCATTGTTGTTATATTGCATTGACATTAATATATATTCAAGTCCTCCAACTGTGTGTGTGTGTGTGTGTGTGTGCAGTTGGAAAGCAGAGGTGGAAGTGAGGAGAGAGCGATTGAAGTGCATTCCGTATCTTAGACTTCGTGATTTTCATCATAAATATCTAGGAAAACACAGAAAGACATGAGAGTGCATAATAAACCAAGAAACTAAGATTGACAACTAATCTACTGCCAAAATCTTAGAGGAATTTCCTCTAATTATAATATTCATGGAGTGGAAAAGAGAAATACAATTGTCAGGTGACATTAACATATACCTTGTCACTTGCAGGAGATCAAAACTGCCAACGTGAAGGACAATGCAGAGGCTCATCAACTCAGCCTATGCCTTGGCTCAGAAAAGCAGAATCTGTATAGCTACAGCCCTATCAAATAGAACATGGAACATGGATTCTAAAGTAGCTGTGTATGTGTGTTTGTGAGTAATGTGTGTATCATATGAGAAGGATTACACAGACACACACACACACATGCACACATACATATATTCCACTCCATATTTCAGATTCCCCAGTTTTGACATCTTCTAAATAATTTCAGGGATTACAATTTTCAGGAATCCTACACACCCATTGGCAGAGAAGTTAAGCTATAGCATATTTTCATCTTAGAATAGAACGTGAAAAGAAAAAAAAAAGCATGTTAGTGGAACTCCAAGTTTTGCCTTTATTGTTTCAGGAAATGGAAGGACCTCTCACTACTTTCAATCATCTATAAATACTTGTTCCTCCTGGTAATAATAATGGCAAACATTTATCAGATGCTAAATACAGAGCACTCACTGCAAGCCAGGTGGCCTGTATTCTAATGCCATTTTTACATCTTACAAGCTATGTAACCTTGGGTAAATTACTTAATTTGTTGATACCTCAATTTCTTCACCTATAAAATGAGTATAAAATAGTTGAGACAATTCTGTGAGTTAATGTTTGAAGTACTTCAGAACAATATAGGTTTGATATCAGTATCAATTCTCATATGATGCAATAAGGCCTGTGCTATTATAGTGTCCATTTCACAGGTAGAGTAAAGTAGGTCTTGTAGAGGTTAAATGACTCTTCTAACAATTGGTAGACCCAGAATTTGAATGCACCATTTTCATGTATACAGTTCATCTAATATCCTAATTACTACAGTATGTTGCCTCCTCACAGCAAGTCAAGGATACCTCAAGAATAGATGTTAAATACCTCAACATCATCATTGACCACTAGACACCATAAATTTGACATTGAGGCATAAATATCAACCAACTTTTTGCTCCAGATCTGGGAAGAAGACTTTAACAGTAATCTAGGGCTGAGTGGAAGGAAATGATAGTCCTCAGTCAACCATTGATAGTTACCCGTTTGTTTAAAGATAACAACACTGAAAACAGAAAAATAAATGGTTCCAATGAAAATATTGTGCACATTAAAAGGAAGAAAGAGTGATCAAGATGCAGCAAAAGAACAGTTTAAAAACTCACTAAAGGAAACAGAAATTGCTGAAATTGTCTGCTTTGTAATCTTAATAGAAATGAAAACTACAGCCTCTGAATAAAGAGATGAAAGATGAGATTATATGAAAAATAAGTTGAGATAAGAAGGGAGTTGGCTGAGAGGCAGGTAGAAATAAAAACAGGAGTTTGACATGCTAAAGAAAGACTTAAAGGAGTTAAAAATGCAATAATAGAATAGAAATCTGCATTAAAAGCAATAAAGAGCAGAATTAACACTATAGAATTAGTGATAAGTTTAAAACTAGAATCTGCAGAAAAAATGCAGAATGAAGAAAAACTCAAAGATGCAGACATTTCTGGTAAGAACAAAGAACAAAGAGAGAAGGGTCCAATGTGGGGATTTTTTAGAAGCACAAATGACAACAGAAGCAATTAGTTGAGTTATATATGGCTGTCATTTTTGGTTTGAATGTATTTATAAGTCAGTGTTGCTGCTCATTACATGAGTATAATATGTACATTGAGGAAAAAACTTAAAAATGCAGATAAATAAAATATTTTTAAAGTTGTCTACAACCCTTTTACATAAATATTACTAGCTCTATTCTGTGTATTGTTTCAGACTATACCTGAAAATTAATTATATCATACAAACATATAAACATACATAATATTTTATAACATATTTGTATCCATATCTGTGCTATATATTTCATAATCATTTAATCATAGTTAATACTACTCTCAGATTACATTAGGATAAGGTGAGTTAAAGTACAGAGAACTTAGAAAAATACTTAGTACACAGTAAGAATTATATAAGTATGTGATATTTTTTGTCAATGAGAAAAGTTAAAAATTCATGCAATCCATAAAATTATCAATAAAAATTTAATCACCCCAAATTTCTTTGAGAAATAAACTGTCATCACTTTGAAAATGTTTTCCAGGTATCTCTTTATACAAATGGAAATCGGTTAATATAGATGAACTATGAATCTGGCCAAAAATAAACATAGAAATACAGATAAATATAGATAAATTGTTACATAAATTGATCACATAGCCAGTGCTATATAGATATCTACTTTTTCACTTAGCAATGTATTGGACACATTTTTATGTCAATTAATAGAGATTTATTTTATCATGTTAATTCCATCAGATTACCTTGTATGACTATGCAATAATTTATTTAATGCATTGAGTACTGATGAGCACTTGGATTACTTTTAAACCTTTCTGTGGCTTAGTTTTCTCATCTGTATAATGGGGATAGTTAATACTACTCTCAGATTACATTAGGATAAGGTGAGTTAATAAGTGTACAGAACTTAGAAAAATGCTTAGTACACAGTAAGAATTATATAAGTATGTGATATTATTTTAATTAATATTGTATTTAGATTGTACATTCTGTTTTCAATCATAAATATAACTATGAGGAAGAAAAATCTTTATGTGTACATTTTAATAAATTAGTTCATCTTTATTCTAGGTAGTGCCAGAATCAGATTTAAGTGTTAAGTTTGTCCCAGGGTCTTTATTATTTTTGTTATTCTTGGAAAAGAAATTTTTCTTCCTTTTGTTTTCTTGTTGGCTACTATTCGATATGTAAAAATCTGTTGCATTTATATTTAACTTTGTAATCAGTCTCCTTTTCTCCTTACTTAATTTTCTTAATAGAATTTTATTTATGGGTCTTCATTTAATTATATTTACTTATTTTTTAAGTATAATCTTTTTATTGTTTTAGTAATATATCTGCACGTTATTATATTATATTATAAAAAGCATAAGGAATAAAACACCAAATTACCTCCAAATAATCTTACTTGGAGAAATAATATTTAGTGAGGCCTCCATGCTTATAAGAACTCATATTTTTTTAATCTATTTAAATAGACGTAGTAGAGGTAGACAGATACATACACAACAAGACATGCTAATATTCTGGTATTAAATTTATAAGGACTTTAATTTTACCTGAACTTAAAGAGTATTAAAGAAAATGTAGTCAATCTAAAGGAATTAATGTATTTTACTTAAAAAGTTTTTTACTTGATTTTTAAATTATGAGATATTGAATCCTTTACATTTGTCTGGGTTTAAGGCAAGAAATATTGAAAATATTAAGAAGCTAAGGCATGAAGAATTTAAGCTCACCTTCAACATAGACAACCTTGAATTATTCCTTGTTGTCAAATATGAAATAGACTCATACATTTCCTCATATTTTAACCCTCCCTTAATTATCTTTTTGATGCACATATTTTATTTCAAATTTTCTACAGTTTATATTATGCTCTGTAACCATAGTTATCCCAGTCAGTCTTATTTCTACATTGAAATAGATTTAATGATTTATGGATATTTGTCCCACTTTTGAGCTCTTATTTTAATCCACCTCTTGGTTAGCATTCAGTAGATTTTTTCAAAGGAGAAATTATGGATTCCATTTTCTCTGAGTTTTTTCAAGTTTATATGTCTTTTGTCCTGTATGTCTATTGTCCTGTCTGCTTGAGTATATCTTGGCTGGGTATGACAATTTTAGGTAATACTTTCTTTTCCTTAGAATTCTGTATATTTTACTATAGTTTTCTAAGAAGTCTGAGGCTCATTTAAAGTTTTTATCTTAGAAAGTAAACTTGGTTTTTCTATATGAATGCTTGAGGAAATCTTTCCTTATGATTAAAATTTAGCACTAAATCAAGATATAGTTAGATGCATATTCGTCTTTTTCAATTCTCTTAATACATGGTGTGCATTTTTATTTTTCCATATAAATTGGAGAATATACTTACAAAGTACCTAAAATGTGAGATTATGGAAAAATTTATAACATTAGGTCATCCCATCCACGGAATACTGTTGATCACCGAAGTAGTTTTGTGAATTTTTTGTTATTTCCTAGATTCAGAATAGTTTTTATCAACACATGAATTGCATTTATTTTTTTAGTGTACTGTAAGCTGATTTTTAGATTACTTTAAATTGATCCTATATATGATAAACTTATTAAACTTTCTCATTTGATAGAGTTATTTGCTACTTCTTTCTTCTATGTAGATGATCAAGTCTTCCACAAATACGGGTATTTTGAGATTTTCCCTTTCATTCCCTACACCTGTTATTTCTTTTAATTTTCTAAGAAATTCCTCAGGACATCCTGTACTATGTTTGTTTGTTTGTTTGTTTTAATTGATTGACTATATTGAAGTACATTTTTATCTCTCAACATAACTTTTTTTCTTTTTCTTTTTCTTTTTTTTTTTGGCTGCATTGGGTCTTCGTTGCTGCGCCCAGGCTTTCTCTAGTTGCAGGGAGCAGGGGTTACTCTTCACTGCAGTGCACAGGCTTCTCATTGCGGTGGCTTCTCTTGTTGCAGAGCAAGGGCTCTAGATGTGCGGGCTTTAGTAGTTGTGGCACGTGGGCTCAGTAGTTGTGGCTCACAGGCCCTAGAGCACAGGCTCAGTAGTTGTGCATATGGGCTAAGTTGCTCTGCAGCATGTGGGATCTTCCTAGACTGGGGGTCGAGCCCATGTCTCCTGCATTGGCAGGCAGATTCTTAACCACTGTGCCACCAGTGAAGTCCTTTTCTGTACTATGTTTTTTAAAAAATGTAATAGTGAGTTTTGTTGCCTTATAGAGACTATATTTAAATTTCTCTGTCATATTTTTACCATTTGTAGTGAATGTTATTGTGTACTGGTCAGAACCTCTCCTTCAATACTGAAACTCTCATTCTCCAGCTGCTGGCAAATCAACAGCTCTCATACAATTCCCTCCAAAACTTGACCTTGGCTGAAGAGACCCTCCTTGCACAAGATCACAGCCCTTTCCCAGGGACCCACTACAGCTAATGATAGGTAGATTTGGTTGTATAGAATTATTGCCATCTTGTTTCAAATGAGCTCAACTCTAAATGGCTGTACCCAGGCTCCTTACAGGATTAGGTGAGGGCTTTGTTACAGTTTCATAAGCAGTTGATCTTCTCTTGCCCAATGTTGCTTTCTTCACTCTCCTCAAACCCCAGTATTGTTCATCAGAGCACTCCTCAATAAACTTTCTAAAGGGAAATGTCTGTCTCAGGGTCTGTTTACCATCAGTCACACTAAGATAGCAAGTGTCCTTAAGTTTTCAGTTTAGTAAGGATTTTTTAATCATGAATACATGTTAAAATCTGTTAAATATCTTTCTTCATCTATTCAGATAATCATTTGATTTTTCTCCTATATAAATGTAATATGTTACCATATTGGTAGACTTTCTGATGTTAAGCCAACCTTGCATTCCAGGGATAAACCTAACTTAAGGATCATAATACATTTTATAAAACTCACTGGATTTGTTTATATATAATATAATATATAATCATATATATGTAAATTTTAAAAATCTACATTCACAAGTAAAGTGAGCCTATGAATTCCTTTTCTTGTACTGTCCTTAATTAAATTTGTAATAAAACTATACAAGACATTAAATTAGCTGTAAGCTTTGGCTATAATATTAATCAGAATAGAAGAGACTAAACTGTAAAAAAATTATCAGTGTCTTAAATGTAGCATTTTATTTCTTTCTTATGCAAATGAATGAGAAATGTTACAGCTCCCAACATTTCTCTATTGTAATTGTGCTCCATGTAGTGCTCTTTGATTTTGCTGCTCTGCCATCCATATGTGAGACTTTTTCACTGCCAAGCCTGAAAGTGACAGGTGTCACTTCTGTTCACAGTCTACTGGCGATCTGGTCACATGATCCCATCTAATTACAAAGAGGACTAGAAAGTAGAGAATTCTGTGCCTACAAAAGAAAGGAGAACTAAATGTTAATGAGAATCATTTCATTTTGTTTTATATAACAACTTATATAAGACTTACATATTGCTCCTTAAAAATAAGTTTAAAATAAGTGGGAGATGGTGGGTGCCTGGTAACTATTTCAAGTGAAAGTATATTATAAACTACAAAACAAAAGGTTGGAAGACAATATGTGGCTATAATCTTTCAACTGAATAGGAAGAGATAGGGGGATTTGGAGAGGAGAGGAGGTTAAAAAAAAAGAAGTAGGAGGAGTAAGTGCCTATGTGAGAAGGAAAGGTAAGGGGAGAGAAAAATAGAGCATCCAGAAGGGTTAGGAGCAAGTTTCAGTCCCTTGGTGCCTTGGTCAATATCTGGATTTACCTCTGATAAGCATATAACTTAGATCAAGTTACCTGACCTCAGTTTGTCTTAGTTTCTTAATTTGCAAAATGAAAATAATAATATTAGTGCATCTCTTACAAGGTTGTTTTGAAGTCTTAATGAGTTAGTATGTGTAGCACATCACTTAGATTGATGCCCAGGACATAATGAACACTAAAAATTATAAACTTTTATTTCAAAGAGGAAGAAACTAGACATAAACATGTATAAGAAGTAGAATGTTTGGCTGTGGAATTATGTTTACTGGTTAAGAATTCAGACTCTGAGCCAGACTGCCTGGGTTGAAATCCTACTTTTGCCTTTTAGGGGCTTTCTGTCATGGAATAGAATACTAACTTTTCTGTGTCTCAGTTTCACATCTTTCAGTTGGAATGAGAACAATCACTGCCTCAGATAATTAACTGAGTTAATAAATATTTAGTTTTGAACACAGTGCTGGGCTCATAGTAGGAGCCACAAAAGGACCCCCTCACACCTAAGCAGTTTTTTTCTGAGGATAGAGCAAAGTTTATTAACTCTATTTTGTATGTGGTGGGGAGTGCCTGCATGTGTTTTGAGAATTTTAATTGGGTTATGTAATGACCCTTTCAAACTTTAGCAAAACTGCATCACAATGTAAACATTTGTGTTCTATTTCTTTTTTTTTTTTGGTAAAAGGTTGGAAAGGGTAAAAGGTTGATCTATATAACAGCTTCTCATTATTAAGTTGTTTCTTCTTCATAACTCATAACTTCTTTTTGCAATTTGGACTTTCTTATTTTTAAGCAAATATTTATTCACTTGCTTCTTTCTTACTTCTCTAGAGAATTTTGTCATTCAAAACTTAAAGGCCTAAAGGGGGAGTGTCAAACTCCTATATTTCTCTATAGTTTAACTAAAAGTTTACAGTGAGAAAGGAGACATTCAGACCCACGTCTGCTATGTAAGATCCAAATGACACCTAGAAGTCATGTAGCCTGAACTCAGGATGACGTGTCTGTCCAGGAAAAATGCACTTTACATTCAAATTTTGTGCTGGTTCCTGTAACTTCTTCATTCCAAGGAAAGTTCTATTAACATCATTGACATAATTCTTTGGTAAACCACCGTGGACTTCTGTTATTTAATTTTGCCTATTTGTGTGCCTGGTATTATTCTAGAATCTGAGAATAGAGCATTGGACAGCAAAAACAAGGTCTCTGTCTTCATGAAGCCAGCAAGTCAATGAGAAAAAGGCAACCAAACAAATAGAGCAATGCAGAATTATATGTACTGAAAATGTAAAAACAATAAATTAATGTCTCATATACACACACACTCACTTTTAAACTCATAAACTATAAAATAAATCAATTTAAATGAAATATCATTACCTATCAAATTGAACTTTAAAACTAATAATAATATGATTATTCATATAATCAAAGAAAGGAAATCAACCTAAATATCCAAAAAGAGAGAACTGTTCCAATGAATTATGGTGCCCTCACACAATGAAAGATTATTCAGTCCTCTGCTCTGAGGGAACATGAGATTAAGTAGTCACAGGATTCTACCCTCTGGGCATATCAATAGTAGCATTATGAATTGGATATCATTTCAGCACATTTAAGACTGAAACAAGAAATAGATCTCCACAGTTAGCTGCTTTGAGTCGCCTGATCCTATTTATAAGGCTCTTGAACATTAAATGGCTCTTTGAAAACAGTTTTCTCATACCTTAAGTGCAGCTTGAGTCAGAAACACATATATTTTGTAGCTATTTGAATCACAAAAATGATTGAGTTTTTGTCAGTTTAAGAGGGATTATCAACTCTGCATATCATATCTTTGAAATGTCAGTGGACTCTCTCCTACAGGATTTTTACTGGAAGAAGCACACACTTTATTGTCAGATGCAACTTGGTTTGCATCTCAGCTTTACCAATGCAGCATTACCTTTGCAAATTTCCTACATTCTCTTTAGTGCATTTTACTTACCTGTAAAATGGGGATTACAGTGAATGGTTTGAAAGTATTGAATGGGTTCAGGTTTATAGAGCATCTAGAACTGTATTTGGCTCATAGTTGACATTTTAAGAATGATTTCATTTCTGCTTTTCCTCTTCCTTTGTAGCTTCCATATGCCAGGTGGGAAAACCTAAAGATGCTTAGCTCTGGTGGGGAAATTAAATCCTTAAGGAAGAAGAAAAGGAACCCTGGGTGGGAGGGTTGCGTTTTACAGTAGAGAGAATATTAGACCTGCGTTAACTTTAAAACCAAGTCTTATTGAAAATAGAACTCAAACTAGTCCACAGAGCTGGCTGGGGATGAGGAAATTCCTAATAATTAATCAGAGTCAGAGGCAAATAAAATTGGGCAGAGACAAGTTGTGGTTCACAACAACTGGGTGATCGAGTGTCATAACAAAGTCAGACAGAAATTGAGACCCCAAACTTGTCATTCACATAGTCTGAAGTTGAAGAAAGGATTCTAGTCTTTCTCCAAGTATGGTAGGGACTCAGGCCACTGGTGACATATGATATTATTTTAGGTGATACAGCAATAATTTTAAATTAATAGTTACTTTCTATAGGTCAAAGAAAATGGTTTTATAAACAATGTAACATTTTCTGTTATAATAAATTGATATAATTTTTTTAAAGTAAATTGATTTTAGAAAAAAATTTAAAATAAATAATAGTACACATGGTACTCAGATATGACTAAAGTAGTACAGGTAGTATATCCAAATGTCTAAAGTTTGGGAGCCACTATTCCAGACAAAGTCAAGAAAGAGGGCTTGTCTTAGTCCACTTGGGTTGCTATGACAAAATAACATAATTGAGTTTCTTCTAAATAACAAACATTCAATTCTCACAGTATTGGAAGCTGGGAAATCCAAGATCAAGGTGCCATCAGATTCAGTGCCTGGTGATGGTCTGCTTCATTGACAGCTCTTTTCCTTCCCACTGTAACCCCTCATGGTGGAAGGGGTAAGGGAGCTTTCTCTGGTCACTTCTGTAAAGTGACCAGAGATTCCATTTGTGAGGGGGACCTAATCACGTTCCAAAGACTGTACATCCTAAATACCATCACCACCGGAGTTAAGTTTCAGCAAATGAATTTTGGCGGGGGGCATAAACATTCAGACCATAGGAGGGTTTAAGAGGTAAAGCAGTAAGACATCCCTAAGCCAGCATTGTGTGTGAGCTGCTAGGCATTTATTGCTCTGAAAGCTACTTAACTGCTCCTGATTTAAACCCCAGCATAGTGTCATGTACACAATATATACCTGGTGATTGTTACTTCCCTTCTCAGTCTTTTGACTCTTGCCCGCTCCTCGTCATTTTGAAACACTTCCCATTGCGATTAGACCCTCTCAACCTGTCTGTCAAAAGGGCTGTGATGAGAGGTTGAATTCCATGTCTCCCCCTGGTCCTGAGTGCCTGGGCCTCAACAATTCAGAGAAAGGTCAAGCTTGGTCAGAGACTTTTCCCAATTGTACACTTTACTAAACTTTAAAGTAGGACAGGCAATTCTCTACCTCAATCTTAGACTATTAGTCTGCAAAATCTTAAAGAAAATCCGTGATAGCAGGACCTTTCCATTTGAAGAATGGGGAAGTCAAACCAGCCTGAGTATCTTCCATCCTAGTTGAGAGCAACATTAAGTACTGGCTGGCAAATGATAACCACTGAGAGAGACACTGTTACAGGCTGGAGATCCGAGAGTGAAAAGCAAATGCAGGGATGTAGCTTCTGCTGGTGTTTGGAAGTCAAACACTCCAGATACAATTGGACATATGAGCATATCTAGAACCCAAGAAATCAGCATGACTAATGACAGAGAGGGGGCATTTTAAAATGCTATGGCCTCTTATCAAGTGCATGAGGGCCTGGGCTAGGGAAAAACAACACCCAGAACAAGCAGTTCAACAGATGAAATCAGATTACTTAGGTCTTTATTAACCAGACTTCAGAGATATAAACCGTGAGAAGGAATAAGTTATGTTTTACATGTTTTCAGTGTTACTACAATTAAAAAGCGCTTTTCTAGAATAAATGACAAAGGAAGGTACTGTCAGTTAAATAACTATTATGGGCTAAGTGTTTTACTCACATTATATTATTTTATTTACTTAGTCATTCAATAAATATTTATTGAGCACCTAATATATTGTTGTTACAAGCCAGGGAATATTAAAGTGAGGAAGACAGCATCTTTCTTCTCAGGGAACTCAGATCTCAGTGAAATAGATAACAAGTAAAGTAATAAATATGCAATGTAATTTCAGATATAAATAAGTACTATGAAGAAAAATAAAGCAGGTAAGGATTAAAGAGTGACTGAGAAGACAGGCTATTGGAAAAAAAGTGACCAGGAAGACCTTGTGACCAAGTGCACTGGAGCTTACAACAGAAGGGAATCACAGCACAAGTTAAATAAAAATGCAAAGATAGTTCCAACAATGGGAGGAGCAAATGCTCAGGACTTCAGGCAGGAGTGGGCTTGACCCATCCAAGCAATAGCAAAGAGACCAACGTGGCTGGAGCTGAGTGAGTGAGGAAGGAAAGGTTAGAAAGAAGCAACCACGGAGAAAGCCAGAGATCCCAGCAGCAACCTTGATCATCTCACTCTCGCAGTAATCTGGCAAGGGAGGCTTTCTGATCCTAGATTTTAAGATGCAGGAATCTGGGAAGAGGGTCTCAAAGTCATTAATATACTATATTATATATATCATTAATATTATAGCATAATATAATAATTATGTAATAATATAATACTATTATTATATTAATACTATTATACTAATATAATAATAGTATATCATTATATAATTAATATACTAATATAATAATAGTATTATATTATATAGTTATTATATTATAATAAAATTTTTATTAATATTATAACATATTAGTATATTATAGTATGTTATTATAGTATATATATTATATAATTATATACAATATATTTTAATTATAGTATATAATATATATAATTTTGCATTAAGGAATACTGATACCCAAAGAGATTAAATGGTATGTGTAGATCAGGTAGCATCAATGCATGAGATCTGAATTTCTAGAAAGTCTAGCTCTCTGGAAAATCACTAGAAGATATATTAAGGGTGTTTATGTACATGATTTTATTTATTGATGAATCATTGAAGTGCAAGTAATAGCCCATAAACACAGGGATCAAAATACATCATGGTCTTTATATCACAAAGAATAAACCTTAATACATACAATTTTTTAAAAAATCTAGGATTCTGAAGTATCCTAGAATGGCATGAAGAATGTGACAAAACAATCTAATTACAAATGTATAAAACAACCTCACTGAAGGGATGAGGGGAAAAGATGCTAATCTAATCTAAGTAACTTTGGAAGTGCATGGAATCTCCAAGTTTAAAGGCAAAAGAAATTATACATAAGCTCTGTACTCTAGTTAACATTATTTCCCATGGGGGTATAGGTTAACAGCTCTGATACCGCAATACATATATACTTGAACAATTAAATAAATGGATGGCAGATGGTGGGAGCCAAGTTTCTCACTGTTGGACTAGGAGGTTATATGTGGGCAAGAAGAAAAGACTAGAATGATCTATGTTGTAAAGGATTAGAGTCAGAGACATCAGTATGAATTTGTGTTTAGCTTAATATAGATACAGATGGTTAGACATAGAAATATTTATAGCTATTTGTGTATACACAAGTTAATATACACAAACATACATTTCCTCATTCTGGCAGCTGAGCTTGCCTAGAAGCAACAGCATTCCAGTAGCAAGAAGTACATCTAGAACCCAGATCTTGGTTTCTACTACTATTCTCCAATAATTGGAGCCAGAATTCCTTGGAGAAATGTTTGATTCTCCAAAGGCAGGAAGCATATAAGACAGACCTGAAACATATGGTAGTGAGAGAAATTAAACACACACACAGTGATCAATGATGGGGACATGTGAAAGGGATCCAAGAGCCCAGTGAAAAAACTCCTATTGGACTAAGATGGAACAATTTGAACAACAAAATAAATAAGGTAATAGTGGATTATAACTTAAAGTATAAAATAAATATCATGGGTCTAAACTGATATAAATAAATGATAAATAAATGCGGAGAAGAGACAAATATCCTTCACAGAATTCGAAACAATTTAGGTAGTTAGTCCACCCTCCAGAAGGTGGAGTATAACTTCTCACTCCTTCAGTGTGGGCTGCCCACAGTGACTTCCTTTTAAAGAGGAGAGACAGTGTGAGAAGAGGCAGGGAAGAGTAACTTTACAGTGGAGAAACCTGACAAATATTACTTAAGGCAAATGATCAAGGTCTAGAGCTACAGTGATAAGTCATGTTGATAGTGTGTACCCTTGATAGGATGGATTGGAAATGTCTATTTGATCCTATGCTCTTCACTCAAAACTCATTAGCCCAATCTAATCCTAAGAAAAATACACAAAACTGAGGAACATTTTACAAAATACTTGACTAGCTCTCTTCTAAATTATCAAGATCATTAAAAAACAAGGAACATTTAAGAAAAGTCACAGCCAAGAGGAGCTGAAGGAGATGTGACTCCTAAATGTAATGTGTTATCTTGGATGAACTCCTGGAACAGAAGAAGAGCATTAGGTCAAAATTAAGGAAATCTGAATAAGTTATTGGCTTTAGTTAATACCAATGTATTGATATTTCTTCATTAATTATAGCACATCCTGTAGTCTATAAGATGTTAACACGTGAACTCTTTGTATTATCATCCCAATTTTTCTGTAAACCTAAAACAGTTATAAAATAAATTTTATTTTTTAAAAAGACCATAGTAGCATAAGTCTACATTATTTTAGAGCTAAAAGAAATCTAGAGCTATCTCAATATAACCCTACCCTCTTATTTTGCACTGAGGATATGCAAAGAGACTAAATGACATGTATAGATAACGTATCATCAAAACTTGCTCAGAGTCGTGATTATTTCACTTTATCCTGAATGGTGATACAAGCTCAAAATGACTTGAAGCCCAAAAGTTTCTTTTGAAAATGTGTGAAATAATTTCTCGTCCAGCAATTCCTTCCAAAACGTTAACCAAAATTAGTCAAATTGTAAAAAGAATTGTCCAAAATTGTGTCTACGGAGACAACATTTAGGCCATAGAATTAATAACAATTTTTCCAATGGATAGCTCCAAAAGAAAGCCAGAAGGTCTTTGTCACATGGTGCAATGCTTCAGTTGGATTTTTGTGGTTTTATCTGTCCTACAATCTTTAAACCCAAAGTTTCAGGGTTTCCGAACTAAGCAGGTTTTGGGAAACTAATCATGCAGATCAATCGTAGAGGAGACTAGGAGCTAATTTAGGAAGCCATTTCATTGATTCAGATATAATGAAATACCTAAGTGTCTCAGAAACCAAATCTCTGGTGTTAACACGATCAGCCCAAAGTTGCTCAGTAGTTTGACCAACATGAGGAGCCACGCTATATGGAAAAGTGTGCTTGGCACAGAATCACAGCAATGACGTATAAGTTGACAGATTTGAACTGTTAATGGAATTAAACTCACATGCCCTCAGTCCAATTTGCCACAGGAAAGGACTTTCTTTGGCAATGCTAGCAGTCCATCACACTCTGCCCCCTTGGTTCTCCTGTTCCAAGGTTTGTCAACCTGGTTCACATGAGAATCACCTGGGGAACTTTAAAAAAAGCTGATGCTGGATCCCCATCCCAGTGTGTCTCTGGCGGTGGGATTCCAATCTTGCCACTGTGGCACTAGTAAGTAGCTCCACAGACTGTGGCTAAAAAGCCACAGTTGAAAATCACAGATCAATACCTTCTATTCCTCCTATGAACCCACTCATGCTACTTCTGAAAGACAAATTATTTTGGAACTTTTATTTCAAAGAACTATAAAAGCTAGAATGATAATGGGAATTTCACAGTTTAATAGACAAGTGCTACCAGTATAACAACACACATGCCGTATGCTGATGAATTACAATGTTCAATTTCAATAAATATATCTTTATTCATATACAGTTTTATATCATGCTGTATAAGAAAAGGAATTATATTTCTGCTAGACATTTCCTTAACTTAGAGAAACTCCTGCCAGCTTCTCCTGGCTCTGCTGTAAGGGCAGCCTATGTCATGGTCCTCATCACCAGGGAAATATGAGAGAGAAGGGGGTAAGAAATGGATTTAGTATTTATTAGTTTGTAAAGTGTCGCATTACTATTTTGTACAGTGTTATTTCTGGTTTGGTATGGTTCTAAAGGATCAGTTTTCTATGCTGTTCCTTCCCTCCAATTCCCAGCACTAAAAGTGGATTGTGGAGGTAGCAGGAGACATTGGCTATGACTCATTCATGGGCTTGTTCATATAAATTAATTTCTCCTTATTCTCCCTGCATTACTTATGGTGTGTGAAAAATTGATCAGATCTTCACTTCAGCAAAGAGAGAGAAAGGACACAGACTAGAATGAAAACATGGTCCCAACAGGTTTTTTTCCTTGTTTCTCTTGTTCTTAATGTTTTCTGATTCAATATGAGAATAGATAGGTATTGTATTTAAAAATTAAATTTTTAATTTTGTAAATAGTTATAAAATGTAATTTCTTAAAATAAAACAATAAGTTAAGCTAAACTAAGGGATTAAACATTTACAACTAATATTAGTAGAGAAGCATAGAAGAGGAATCTAAGACATTACAATGAAAACATAAAAAGGCAGAGGTCAGAATTTCCAATCTGGCTAATATTTACTAATCTCTCTAAGTGGCTTTGTACAATTTCTCTTTGATCCACTATTTGTAGATTGTAAGGTTTAGTACTGAAAAGCTGAGTTTTCCTCATCTGTAAATGTCTAAATGTTGGTGTCTCCTTTGTCACCATGCACATTTATATGTATATTTACTTTCACCTTTTGCTCCTTCTTTTCAAGTGAAAGGAAGATACAAATGCATCTTACTGCTCTTGTATATCTGGCTTCATCAAACATATCTGACATCCTTCAATACATCTGTCTATACTAAATATATCTGCTTGAATCAAATGCATGTAGCATTTTTCCCCAAATACAGATTTCCATGTAGCCCCAATTTTACAGTGTTTTAGAATAGATATAGAATCTGGTTTTGCTCTACCTTATTGCCTTGTATTTCTTTCATCATCATCCCATGGGTTAACTTGATTAGTGGCCTGGAAGTTGTGGTTCTCCCTTTTCCAAAATTCACTGGGAGTAACTTTCATCCCAGAGTTGACACCAGGATTTAGCTCTGAAGTTCTAAGAGACTGAGCCTTAGCTGTATTTCAGGGCTGGATAAAAAGCAAAGAAAGTGAAACTGCAGAATTCTCTTTCCTGGCTTTCTTTATTTGTGTACCACAGTCTTCCATGAGCTAGGAAAACATCAAAGGAAAACAACCAAGATACCCTCTAATTATCTGTAAACTCAACCTGCATTAAAGATAAATGAAAAGGGAAAATTTAGGCCTTGACTTGTTCCAGTCGACAACCAGTAAGAGACCTTTTGCAATGCCTAGCCTAACCCCAATCAAACCTGGTACCCCTCACTTTTCTTATAAATTTCATTCCAGCGTACATTTCAGAGAAGTGAACTCAGAGCAAGCAAGCTGTGGCTAAACAGGAAAGTTACGATGGATTCACGTGTGACTGCATGCATTTGTCTTTATCTGATTCTTCTCCCTGTCAGTCTCCCTCACACATACCTCTCCACCCACCGCCTCCACCACTGCTCCATACACATTAGGTTGATCTATTTAAAAGAAGTAGCAAGACTTTCTGAAAATGTGGCTAAAATAACTGGAGAAACTTGAACAATGTTGGGGCTTGAATATGAAAAAATTTAAAAACCAGTAATTAGCTGCTTTGACCAAACCCTCAGAGGCAGTCTCTAGAAGTGTAAACCCACAGTGGTTCCAGCAAAGTAATCCACTGGGGCAGCTAGGAGCAATGGATTCCCATAGTACCCTGCCTCCTCACTTCCATCTCTCCCAATTCTCTATGCAGTATCCTAAGTTTCAACGTTTTATAGGAGCTAAGCATATCTCAAATACTACTGTACTTATACCTGCTATCAATCTGGTCAACCAAAGTTCAGTCCAGGTGAACACCTTCTATTCCCCAAGCACTCCTCATGACACTGGAAATTAGACACAGGCTCTGCCCTAGAAGTACTTCTAGTCCAATAGTGAAAGGCAGTTATATATAAACAGGTGATTAATATGATAAGAACTAATGGAAGATGAATTCATAACACATTGTAGCAACACAAGAAGAGCTCTTAAATATACTTAAAATTCAGAAAAGGAGAAGAGATGACACACAAATAAAATAAGAGTTAGGAGAAAAAATATGGGAAGGCTTTTACGGAGGGGTGAAATGAATAAAGTAAGAAATGGAAAATAAATATGGCTAACTTCAAGAAGTTAAGGAGTATATGCCTGTCAAGTGTAAGACAAAGAGGGCAGGAATTAAAGCTATAGCAATAGGTTGGAGATGTTTCAGGGAAGCCGTGGGGAGATTAAGGAATTCAGAATCATTCTGTAGGTGACAAGGAGTCATTGAAAGGGTTTAAAGCTTCAAATGATCTCAGAGTTTCAAAAGATGTAGGTGGGAATGTCACAGAGAAGACCTGTAATATAAAGACCAATAGGATCCACTATACTGGTGATATGGAAGTTACTGGTGACCTCTGTTAGAAGGAATCAGGAAGGAAAGGAAGACAAGTGAGATTGCCCTCAAATGCTTTTTTAGTTATCTATTGCTACATAAAAATTACCACAAATTTACCAGCTTAAAAGAACACACATGCATTATCTGATAGCTTCTGTGAGAGCTTGAGAATGGCTTAGCAGAGTCTTCTGCTTGACGGTCTCACAAGACTACATTCAAGGTATGTCAAGTGGGCTGTATTCTTACCTGGAGATTCAAATGAAAAGAATCCATTTCCAAACTCACTCAGGTTGTTCTCAGAATCTGTTTCTTTGAGGTGGACTTAGGGCTCCAGCTTCTTGCTGGCTGTGGGCTGGAGGCCGCACTCAACAACTAGGGGTTGTCCAGAGTTCTTTGCCATGAAGGCTTCTCCAACATGGCCACTTACTTCACCAAGCCAGCAAAAAGAGTCTCAAGAATGAGCATCCCAGGAAATAAAAACAAAGATAAACAAATGGAACCTAATGAAACTTCAAAGCTTTTGCACAGCAAAGGAAACCATAAACAAGACCAAAAGACAACCCTCAGAATGGGAGAAAATATTTGCAAATGAAGCAACTGACAAAGGATTAATCTCCAAAATTTATAAGCAGCTCATGCAGCTCAATAGCAAAAAAACAAACAACCCAATCCAAAAATGGGCAGAAGACTTACATAGGCATTTCTCCAAAGAAGATATACAGACTGCCAACAAACACATGAAAGAATGCTCAACATCATTAATCATTAGAGAAATGCAAATCAAAACTACAATGAGATATCATCTCACACCAGTCAGAATGGCCATCATCAAGAAATCTAGAAACAATAAATTCTGGAGAGGGTGTGGAGAAAAGGGAACACTCTTGCACTGCTAGTGGGAATGTGAATTGGTACAGCCGCTATGGAGAACAGTATGGAGGTTCCTTAAAAAACTAAAAATAGAACTACCATATGACCCAGCAATCCCACTACTAGGCATATACCCTGAGAAAACCATAATTCCAAAAGAGACATGTACCAAAATATTCATTGCAGGTCTATTCACAATAGCCCGGAGATGGAAACAACCTAAGTGTCCATCATCGGATGAATGGATAAAGAAGATGTGGCACATATATACAATGGAATATTACTCAGCCATAAAAAGAAACGAAACTGAGCTATTTGTAATGAGGTGGATAGACCTAGAGTCTGTCATACAGAGTGAAGTAAGTCAGAAAGAGAAAGACAAATACCGTATGCTAACACATATATATGGAATTTAAGAAAAAAAAATGTCATGAAGAACCTAGGGGTAAAACAGGAATAAAGACACAGACCTACTTGAGAATGGACTTGAGGATATGGGGAGGGGGAAGGGTAAGCTGTGACAAAGCGAGAGAGAGACATGGACATATATACAGTACCAAACGTAAGGTAGATAGCTAGTGGGAAGCAGCCGCAGAGCACAGGGAGATCAGCTCGGTGCTTTGTGACCGCCTGGAGGGGTGGGATAGGGAGGGTGGGAGGGAGGGAGACGCAAGAGGGAAGGTCTGTGGGAACAGATGTATATGTATGACTGATTCACTTTGTTATAAAGCAGAAACTAATTAAAAAAAAGTTAAAAAAATAAGGAATGAGCATCCCAGCAGGATGGAATCTTTTATAATGTAATATAATCATAAAAGTGGCATCCCATCACCTTTGCCATATTCCACTGGGTAGAGGAAAGTCACAGGTCCCGCTCACACTTAAGGGTATGCAATTCCACAAGCACATGCACACCAGGAGATGAAGACCATGGGGGCCCTTTAGAATACATCTGCCACAAATATCATACCTTAAACATTTTCTGTGCCCAGGTTTTAAATTTTAAGGTGACTGAGTGATGACATGGAGAGGTCAGTTCTTGGAAAGAAAGATTTAATGTTACTCAAAGTTCCTCTGGTGAGGCATGACTTACTGAAGAGCTACAGGAGGAACATCAAGTTTCAGGAAGCAGAAGCAGGACCAGGGGATTGTTTGAGGGCTTTTATTGGGATTTCCATAGGAAAGACATGTTAGGGAGGGGTAACTAGTTTAGGATTGGATAGATTGAATAGTTTTGACTACCTGTGGGCTAGAGGGGTGATCTCTAGTTGCCTGGCACTTGGCCTTGGGATGATTAAGGCAGAGAAATATTGCCTCCTGGGCTGTAGGAATCAGATAGAGGAGGTCTGGCTCTGGATTGGTGAGTTTGCATATCAAAGTCAGCTCCAGGCTGGGCCCTTTGCTGTCTGTAAGCATTGGCTAGCCCTTGAAGGGGAATCTCTTCCCAGCCAGAAAAGTATTTTAAGACATCAACACATCATAACATACAGAAAATTTTAAATATGATTAAAATTAGATATCTGTATGTTTTCCTTTCTATATTTGGTACCAGGATAGAGGTGGAGGAAAAGTAAAAGAAAACAGAAAAGTAAATAGAAATAAAAGTATATGACTATAACTCAAGAAATCCATTGGCCAACTGGCTGCATCATCACCCATCTAATCCTAAAATACAGTACTTGGACTTCCCTTTGATTCCAGGACTAAATGAGGCTGGAAGGAAAACTATTAGAAAGACCTGTATTTAGTAGAGAAAAGAGAGCAACCAGTGTTAATAGTAATATGTGTGGAGAAATAGAATCCATGAGTGCAAATGAATAACATCTTCCTTTTCCATAGAATTCTTTGGGTTCTCAGTGCCAACACAGACATTGGGCTTTTGACTAATGGCCTTTGTGAAGTAAGAAACAAAGGCTAATGAGCTCTCTCAAATACACCAAATGTGATGGTATTCTCCAGTCTTTCTCTTTTCTAACTATGCTTCTCCCAGTTTCCTTCTCTCTGTCTTCTCTCTCTCTCAAACACACACACACTTGCCTCACACACACACACCCCTTCTCATGTTCCTTCTCTCCTAAGGTCACACACCACACTCCAGAATCAGATAAATCTGGTTCAATCATTAGCCCAGCCATTTACTAGCTATTTTTTTCTTAATTCTTGGAAATAGGTATGCAAATACCACTTATCTCACGTGGTTATTTTGAAATTTCAATAACATGAGTAACTCACTAAACACAATGACTGGCATAGAGGGAGCATACTGTGAATGGTATCAATAATAATGATAATGTTGATGATGGTGATAATAATAATGACAGGGGGAAATACAGATGTGATAATGGTGACTTCCTTGCAGGGATTTGCAGAGCAATTGCCTATGAATTAACTATTTCAGCAAGGGAAGCTATCAATATCTGGCACATGATGTCTTAACCCCTTCCCTAACCCTGATTAAAGGGAAAGTTCCAGGACAAATGATGACTGGCAAAATCAATAATTCACAGTGTGACAGACTGAGATGTTGCCCAATGAAAGGAATAAAATAAGGTTCAGAGTAGATTTAGCCAAGGTGTGTTGGCTTTAGATGCTTGTTTATGTTTTAAAGGAACATCAACTGATAGATTAGTCAGAAACACTTAGTGACCACACACAGAAGAGAGTCCCAAAGGCACTGAATTGATGCCTGGAATGCCCTAGGTTTAGGCACCTTTGATCTAACCATTTTTGGGGCACTGGGCCATTCTAAATTCACATGAACGATGGGGATTACAAGTGTGACCAATATTATCAATTCCCAGGGAGTGCTAAGAAGGCAAGTCCGGTTTGGAGGCATGAACAAGAAAGATTACTGGTGTGACCACAGGAGGGAGAGGAACCAGGAGGGACTCATGTAGAAAGAGTAAATGAGCCATTTAAATGATGTTTTTGAAAGCTTTAATGGAGCAAAACAAAGTTTACAGTACAATTTTAAGTGAAATAAAAAAAGCAGTATTCATAATTGTATATTCAGTAAATAATTTGAAAAATACAAAATCTAGCTCATTTCTTCATTACTTCCTCATCCCTCACCACATCCACACCCAAGATAAGAAGAAAAGGTGCCATAATGTTCAGGGTTCATATCTGAGTGGTAAGGACTTAAGATAATTGTTTTTCTTCCTTCTTTATCATTTTCTGTTTTCCAAAAAGTTCACGGTATGTATACATTAACTACACAATTGACAAAAATAAGAACAAAAAAACCCTGTTTCCTTGGTTTATTAGACTCACCTACTTCACCTAGCTGACTCCTACTTAATCTCCCTGCACATTTAGCTCTTACTTTATCAAGGAAGACATCCCCCCATCCCAACAATGTAATGGGAGGAGCCATGACATTATCCCCATAGCGCTCGTCTTCACCCACCACTTATTCTATGCACTGTAATTCATTTTCTTTCTCTACTAAATGGTAAGCTCTGAGAATAGGGACCATGTGTTTCTACATCACTGTTGTATTTCAGTGCTTATAATACCTGGTCCCTAGGAAGGATAGTAAAAACAAAGAAATGATGCCAAAAAAAAGAGGACATGAGAAAGGTTTAACTTTAGTGAGTAGAACCGGAAAGGGCTCCTAAGCAAAAGGGTGTCTGAGGCAGGAGAACGAGGGCAGGGAAGAGAGTTAGTGCCTGAAGCAGTACTAACCAGCTGAGGGCAAAGGAATGTGGAGAAAGGCAGGTTGAGCTCACCTTATGACCGCTGAAGTTCAGTAATAAAGTCTTCAGCTGACAAAAGGGATGAAGAAACACTGCTCAGGCTTTGGAGGAGAGAATTGGCATGGCTGGGAAGAAATTAGGAGGAAAGGTTTTATGTCTGGGACTAGACAGCATTATAAGTGGAAACACAGAAGGCATTACTTCAGATCTAAAACGGAAACAGAGGCTCTTGATTTTCCAGAGTCCTAAAAATGTGTGTCATCCTCCTGCTGACACCTCTTCAGGAGACCTGGCAGCACCTTCTGCCCTCCTCACCCCAGGTAAGCTGGGAGAGGAGGAGGGATGGAGGGAGGGAGTGAGACTAATAATCTATACAAGGGGAACCAAACGCAAGCTCTCCAGGCCCCATCACAACCAGGAGCCTCCTGCCTCACTGCTGTTTTTGAAGGGATGGTGGCTTTGTTTGTATTCTTTTGAGGAAATCTATTTGAAAGTCAAACTTTTTATCCTGGTTAACCCACTAGCTAAGCAAATAGAGCCAAAGCTGACAAAATATCTCTTTAGGACAGAACTCAAAGCCAATTGTGTCAGCTTCCTGTTTTAAAAGCTGCTTTAGTTTCTGGACCCTCTAAGAGAACGCTTGCCTCATTGAGTTAAAGCTGCTTGAAGGAGCTGAGTGTCTATCCTGGGGAATGTTATTATGTAAAAGACTGTAGGAAACAGTCTTGGGTCTTCTGCTTGGCTCTGCTGTCACGAGAGAGTTATGACAAATCCAATGCACCACTCCAGTAATATTTTAATTACAAAGGAATTGGAGCATTAGCAGGTTATCTTCAGAACACTGAGCTTAAACTGGCCAAAGTCTATGTCCTTCTCAACAAAATTCTTGAAGAACAGCCAGCATTAACAACTAGAAAAAAAAAAAAAAACGTATCCAGGAGCATAAGATAATCAAGAACCCTGCAATGTACTGCAGCCTTCTGCTTCAAATTGGAAAATGACATTTTAATCTCTCTGAGCCCACCTATTCATGGCTACTCTGAGAATTAGTTCTCAGATCATATGGAAGCCTAAGATGTGTTTATGACATTAGAACATTTTAAAGTTTTGAATTGATATATTGTGGTCTGTGGTGTTTTCACTAGGTCCTTCTGGGTGAGGTGTTGTGTTATGGCAGTTAGCCTTTATTTTAATTTTATTTGGATGCTGATATGTTTTCTCGCTAACTTTTATGGACCTGAAGGAAAGTATTTGCTGATACTCACCATGTAGAATGGTTGTCAGTGTGTGTATTAGTCAGCATTCTGGATTCAAAGCAATGGAACCCGATTCTAGATCAATTCAATGGAAGTGAATGATAAGAAAGAAGTCACAGAACTGATAGAAGGCTGGAGAAGTAGGCTTACAAATGAACAGGCATCAAAAGAGCTCCAAAGTATTAGGAGGAAACACAGCAGTAGTTCCATAGCAGGAAATGTCTGACCAGCTGGAAATCAAATGATCTTTACCTAACACTGCCTTCTAGAGCTACTAGGTCAAAATTCAAGGCCTCAGCATATGGGTAACCTAGAGGAGGAGAAAGAATGGAAAAGCAGCCCTACCTCACACGCTGACTATATACAATGAAGAGTTGCCCCGAAAGGACATCAAGGTGCTCTTAGGAAGGAAGAATTGAATGTGGTTAGCCAAAAGATGGTAAATAGTCATTCTGGTCTGATAATCATAGGAAAGAGATGCAGAAAGATCATTTAGAGATCGGTTAGCTTAACCTACAAATTGAACACAGTCAGGTTCCCTGATTTCAGGAAAAAAATGCTAGCCAAAATATCATACTAGTGCACCAAATGCTTTCACCTGATTTTTTTAAATGCATTTTTACCTTTTAAAAATTTGGTTTTAAATTATAAAGAAAAAATGGTGATTTTGGAAAACCTTCAAAATGCATAGAAGCAGAAACAAGAATACATATGTTATTACTCACAATTCCATCATTCCCAATACTGATGAGATTCCAGTTATTTCCTTCTGTTTCCTTTGTATGCTTATTTCCCGAATATATACACTTGTATATTCTGCTTTTCTTCGTCTTCATAAACAGAATTTTCCATATTATTAAAAGCATCTCATAAGTGTTATTTTAATGGTTGCATAATATTCCGTTGTTTTGTCTATCATTAAGTCACTGTAGTCTTTGGGAGATATTTACTTTGTGTCATCATTAAAAATAGATATCAATAAACAACTTGGTATGTAAAATTTCTTTTTTCCATTCTAACAAAATATGGCTTACTTATAGTAGAAATGTTAGATAGAAAGGTCTGAAACTTTTCAAACTCTGCTACAAGCAAACCATATTGGATTTTCAATCCACCAGGCAAATTTGAGGAGAGCAAATCACGTATCTCCCTTCATATTTGAACATATAATAAAAAACACATGTGATCATTTAATAGTCAGTGTGGAATCTCTACTGGTTTAAACGATGCTTTCTTGTTTGTACTTCTCTGAATGTTGGTGAGCTTGGGACGGTTAATGGAATGTATAGGAAAAGGAGTGCCAGACAGGGACCTAATTCTGAAGTCTGAAGTTCGTTTGTTTGTTAACTTGTGACTTGGGCAAGTTATTTAACTTCTCTCATACTCTTTCCTCATTCACAAAATAGGGAAATAATAATAACCATCATACAGTGTCATGAAGATTCAATGAACTCATCATGCATAAAATTGCTTTGTAAAATATAAAACTATCTTTAAATCAAAGCGTTTTTTTAGATGTCAATATGTCTTGGAGGTTTGGGTGAGGGGCGTCCAGAAAAAGCTCATCTAAGTTCATGCCTCCTTTCACACGAGTCCAGCATCATAAAGTACAGAAATCCCTGCTGTGTTTATGCATGCCAAATCTAATATTAGACCATCAGAGGGTGTCTGATTGAAATTAGGCTTGCTTTCCTCACCTGGCAATGTAGTAGCAAATTAACTTTTTCTTATTGTAACAGAATTGCATCTACTTCTCAGGATTTTACCAATATTAAAACTAAAGTGTGGTATAGTGAAAGAATGAAGAGAAATACTAACTTTAACCCATTATATCTCCCTCAACAATAATATTCTCAAGAAGATCCTCTCTCCCCAGATTTCTCCCACCACCTTCTTCCAAGTTCAGGATGAAGTATATCAATGGTTACAGTGCCATACAATTAAAAACATCACAAGGGACAGATATACAAACCAAGTAACCCCACCAGGTATCACAAAGAACACCTTAGTCTCCCAGGACTAAGTGCCAATTGAGTCAGGAAGTTTGTAACTATCTATAAGCCAGGGACCTTAATATAGAATCAGGAAAAGGTCAATGATAGGCTTTTGGGGAGATTCTAGTATGCTTTTTATTCCACTTAATAATTCCTAGAGTTCCTGAATCTCAGGACAAAGCTTGTCCTGACTAGAGTGTGATCTAAAATTGATGGAAAGCCTAGGAAGAATCCAGGTGTATTCTTGATTTTGTGTTGTAGTAGAAGTGTGTATAGTCCCCAAAGATTCATTTTCAAAAGGAATTAATTACTAACACACCCACCCACCTTCCCAGGTAAGGGACAACAAGAAAGCATGGCTAAGGTTTTCTATGATGTTGCCTTTTTAAAATAAATTGTTTGGTAAGTTCCCTTGTAGAAATAATGGTGGATCCTTCTAAAACATGACTCATTGTCATGAATCCTATTTCCCTATTTCTTAGGGAAATCACATGTTCTAAAACAGCATAGCTCCAGGTAATAAAAGACCAATTCATATAGAAGGCAAGCACTGTTAGGGAGTTCTATATTCTTTGCCAGCTTATCTTCATGCTATTCTAAGGAACTATGGGTGGCAAGATCAGGTGATTAACAACAAAAGTTCTGGAGTCAGACTGCCTTGGTTCAAAGCAAAACATCTCCATACAAAAGCTATGTGCTTTGGGGAAGATGCTAAATATGCAGAACCATAGTTTTCCTCTCTGCAAAATGAGAGGAGTAATAGATTCTACATCTTAGACTTGTCATGAGTATTAAATAATTTGCATAAAGCAATTATAGCAGTTCTAGAACATATTAAATGCTCAATTAGTATTTAGTGGTATTATTTTCAGAACTAGAACTTCAAGAAACTGAGTAGAAAAATAAAAACTTTCCTTAGGTAAGTAAACTTTGGAAATCATGTTATGGTTATACTTTTTTTGAGATTCACAACATGAATTTATTTATTAAAGGCTCTTAAAAGTCCTGCACATGTTGAACACAATTTTACTCAACTTAATTAACCACACACTCATTTGGAGCTTTTTATGTGCTATACCTGTTTAACATCTCTCCTCATCATCCCCTCCAAATTAGCATTTCATTCATTCATGGAGTAATAATTCAAAATCTCCCTTTAGAAGCATACACCTTAAGACAGCATTACAGATGGCAAATCCCACTTCTTAGGAAGTGTGAAAGTGGTCTGACTATAACATCTGTCCCCTTTCTACTCTGTATTTGGGACAGCCAAGTATACGTCCTCTTCACACTTGGTTTGAGAAAATAGCCTTCTTAGAGGAGAAATTTTCTCTAGACATGCTTTATAAGAAGCTTTTGTTTCCTTCTAGAATGATCACTCCATCAGAGAATCCCAAACGCCCCAGAAAAGATAATCTGCATCAATGAGATGATGTATGTGTTTTTCAAGTTACTGGTGCTTGAATTACTAAAATTCCTGAGTCTTCTATGCCCTCTTTTGCTGTAAAGTTCTGGTATGGGCTTGTGCCTCTTTTCATTAAGTGAAGAGAAAAAAATTTTTCTCTCTCTTCTTTTCTTGAGGTTCAGCAGTGAACTTGACTGAGACAGTTTACAGAAAAATGCTAAGGTCATTGGTATTGGTGACCCCGGTATGTAGAGACTCCTCAAGGCTATTCCCAGAGATGTCAGAGTGCAAACCTGACCCATGGAATTCATACTTCCTTTGCCTGCTCCTGGGTCCAGAGATTCCCTGATAAATTATTTTTACTTACAGATGGCAGATCTTTTCCACCCTCCTTTAGGCTAATCCATAAATATGCAGTGTGGTGTGGATGTGGGTGACATTTTTCTCTTAGACATTTTTGTCTACAGCAAATACCGTTTGTTCCACATACACTCCAGACACAATTATGAAGGCTCAGAAGATCCTGTACTATTTCTCTGCTCAAGTTGTTATAAAAAATTTTTTTAATGGTATAACTAGCACTCTGTGTAACTCATGGTGTGAGTTATCACATATCCTTTGAAATTTTAAATAAAGAATAATGATTCAGGAACAAACTTATTGAAAAAACCCTTGACCCATATACTCTGGTTTGAAGAGAGGGGTATTTAGATTGGTCTGTCTTGGATTGTGTGGATTCCTAAAACCAGTCACCAGAAGTCAGCTTATGTGATGAGGCTGGGAGTGTGAGTTGAGGCTGGGAGTACGATGATAACCATGGGAATTGGGGAAGAGCAGTTCCTGTAAAGGAAATAACTGGTAGAAATTTCAAGAGGTTCACTTAGGAGGAGAAACACAGTAAAAGAAGAAACTTGGGGACTAGGTAGAGACCAGATAATATAGGACTTGAAGACCACATTATTAAAGGTAAAGCATAGTCAAAGACTTCAGTAAGTACCTATCATCATGGCCCAAGATGGCTCTTGGGACTTGGCCTAAGTCTCTGCTTCAAATTCACCATGAACAAATCCCCTTGTCCTGCATACTTCAGCCACATGACACTATACATCCCACTAAATCACCACGTCCAACCTTCTTTTTTTTGTTTGTCTGTTTGTTTGTTTTGCGGTACGTGGGCCTCTCACTGTTGTGGCCTCTCCCGTTGCGGAGCACAGGCTCCGGACGCGCAGGCTCAGCAGCCATGGCTCACGGTCCCAGCTGCTCCGCGGCATGTGGGATCTTCCCGGAGCGGGGCACGAACCCACGTCCCCTGCATCGGCAGGCAGACTCTCAATCACTGCACCACTAGGGAAGCCCACGTCCAACCTTCTTTAAGAGATATTTTGGACATATTATTTCTACTACTTTGAATGTTTTGCACCCCCCTCATAAGATGATTCTTAAACTTCTTAAGTCTACTGGGGTGGCTCTGAGGATTTTCCCTCATAGCCCTTGTAACTACCTGTAAATATATATTTATCTATGTGGTTATGTATCTATTGTGTGTCTCCACCAATCAGCTTGAAGCCTTCTGAAGTCGGGACCCACATTGCTGTTGAACATCATTTTATTCCCCTGGCTCAGCACAGTACCCCAACACTCTATATGTGTGATAAATGTTTGTAGAATGGATAGATTAATAAACACACCTTATATTTCAATCATTTTCTGAGTATAGAATGTCCTCTCATACTCTTGTGGTGCTGTATATTCTACACTTCCCTTCCCAGATTCTCTGCACGAATGCTTTCACTCCTGTGTTATAAAAACTCATTTTCTTCCCCTTTTCTACACCATCCCAGGCTTTCCATTCTCTCTCAGAAAAACAGATACTTCCGGTATGTGACCCTAATCTCCCAGTGCACACTTCCATAATGGCAAGCCATTGCACGTTATTGTAAATTATGCTGCTATTACCTACTTTCACTGTGCAGTGTGTTCCTCAATAACAAGTAACTTTGCATCAGCAACAACTAGCAAAATGCATGCAACACAGCAGTCATTTCATAAATGTTTCTTAAATTAATGAATGAGGTGAGAAAATAATAGTTTATTACTGAAATAGGCTACAGAAATCCCTTTATTTCATAAATGAGAAAGTCACATTACATAATAATGTTATTTTATCTTTCAAGTCAACCAGAAGTTGAATTATGTGTCTCTCCTGGCCATCATTATATCCTAAATGTCTAGTGTTATGCACAGTATATATATCCAATGAATAATGCTTAAATGTTAAAGTTTAAAATCTCATAATCAATTAGTGACAGTGCTAGTCTAAGAAATAAGATATTCAGAGGCTTCCCTGGTGGCGCAGTTGTTAAGAATCCGCCTGACAATGCAGGAGACACGGGTTCGAGCCCTGGTCCAGGAAGATCCCACATGCCGTGGAGCAACTAAGCCCATGCGCCACAACTACTGAGCCTGCGCTCTAGAGCCTGCGAGCCACAACTACTGAGCCCGTGTGCCACAGCTACTGAAGCCCGCGCACCTAGAGCCTGTGCTCCGCAACAAGAGAAGCCACTGCAGTGAGAAGTCCGTGCACTGCAAGGAGTAGCCTCCGCTCGCCACAACTAGAGAAAGCCCGCACACAGCAACGAAGAACAAATGTAGCCAATAAATTTAATTAATTTAAAAAAGAAAAAGAAATTCTTTAAAAAAAAAAGTAAGGTAATCAAATGCCAGATTCATTTTCTATTTCTCAATGTGTGCCTCGTTAAAAAGTGCTGTCTTCTTAGAGTTGTTTTCAAAGTAAAGGAAAACACCAATGCATTTCCAACTTAATAAAATAATCCCCCTTTACTCTGTTTCCTCCCTTTTTCTCTATTTTAAGGTTGACCTTTCTCCCTTGAAAAACCATCATAATCTAAACTCTCCAGTTTGGATTCAGTTCAAATCCAAATCAAATAATCAACCCTGAGCACAAGGCAGTCACGGCTGTGGTTCTTGGGAAGCAAACCAGGTCAATGCATATTGACATAAAGCTAGCATACAAGCCCCTGTGTTCCCCTGTCCATTTATAAAATACCCTCACATCTTTCAAAATCTATCTCTAGCATTCTCTGCTTAAAACTGGTTAAATAAATTATAGTGGCTCTTCACCACAAGATATTTTGCAACCATTAGAAATCTTTCAAAGACTCAAAGACTTTTCAGTGAATTGGTGAAATAGTACACAATACTAGGTGATGAATTGGGAAAGAAAATTATATCTATCATTTGATCTCAATTTTGCGATAAATGGATGAGAAAAAAACCACATTGAAATATTAAGAGTGGTTTTCAAGAGGGGTAATTCTCTAGTAAATGTCTTCCCTCTATTTTTTATCTATTTTCCAAATATTTTTCCAATGAGCATGTAAAAACTCTTGAACCAGTGAAAAATAATGTTGTAATAATTCTCATGAAAGTATCTACAATTAGTCATTTCTACATCAGTGTGGTTTTATTTTATTACTTTACCCCTCCAGAGGCATTTTCTCTCAAACTTCTTTTCTCATTGTGAAATAAAAGGCTTTATTTCCATTCAGAGGGCTTTCAAAAATAAGAGGAACAGTAGCAGTACTGGGGAACAAATTTGTATGGTTGGAAAGAGCATGGATTTTTGGAATCAGAAAAATGTGAGTTAAGTCTGCCCTTTACCAGGAGAATAATCTTCACTAAGTTGACTGAGCTCTCTAAGATCCAGTTTTTTCATTTGAAAACCAGAATTGTTAATGAGAGGAAGAAAGGGCACAGTAAAGAAGAATTAATATGGCATGCTGAAGATAAGATGGACTGGGTTAGTCAGAAAAAAAATGGGAGAAAAGAGGAGCAGTGACCCACCCAGGCTCAAGGTGAGTAAAAAATTACTTAAGTTTACTTAGTGTCTATTATGTCCTGAAGTGTGCTTTGCTTTGAATATAAATTTACTGGTTTATGAAGTGACAACTCTATAAGAAATGTGGTTAAAGTGATTGGCTTGGGATAGGTAATCCAAAGCTGAAGTACTTATAGGTGCCAGGTTACCCAGTGACCTAATTTAGGACTAAGATATGTATATATTTTCTCTACATTAGTATCACTTGAATACCTTTTTTTTTTTTTTTTTTTTTTTTTTTTTGCAGTACGCAGGCCTCTCACTGATGTAGCCTCTCCCATTACAGAGAACAGGCTCCGGACACGCAGGCCTAGCAGCCATGGCTCACCGGCCTATCCACTCCGTGGCATGTGGGATCTTCCCGGACCGGGGCACGAACCCGTGTCCCCTGCATCGGCAGGTGGACTCTCCACCACTGTGCCACCAGGCAAGCCCAGGCATGCATAATTTTTAAAAGCCTTTTAAGGTGATTCTAATGTGCAGACAGAATTGAGAACCATTGATCTGGGCTTATCTTCTTTACTATTTTTCTCGTTGCTTGTGTCTCTCTTCTAACTTTCCTTTCCTTTCACTGTGATTTAAAGAATGTTTACAACAAGGAGCTTCTCAACTGGAAGATATATATCAGGGTTATTGTTTCAATAACAACTGAACCTACACCTTTATGTCAAGGAGGCATTAGGGAGTGGTGGAGACTAGGATAAACTGGAGAGCAAATGTCCTGTCTTAAGAGGCATCTGCTACTTACTCATCTAATGCCTGTTGTTGCCAGGTGGAATGTCTACCCACTGTTGGAGGTTTCTATCCTTTAAAAAAACCAGAACTCAAGATTTTCTGTAACATCTCTTGATATTTAAATGTTGGCTCAATTTTTGTATAACAACATAGGAGACAACCAAACCTTGTCTGTGGGCCAATCCAACATTTTAGCCACTAGTTTGTGATTTGGGGATTAAAATATGACATAAGCATCTATCATAGGAGTCTTGGAAGGGCTGGAGGAATGGATTATTTCAATGAAATATACCTGCTATGAAACAGTCTATCTTCAGGCTGTTGAGAAGTTGGTTCTTATTTCTGCACAAGGGACACAGCACTTGCACTGATGTTGGCAGTGTTTAGTACTTAAGCCTGCTCACCCAGTTTAGGTCCACTCCAAGAGACCCAAGCCAATCCCTGCAGGGACCATAATGATAATTCCCAACACCTTAGAGATAACATACATAAAGTGTGTATTACAGCACCTGCACATAGAAGACATGCGATAAATGTTTGCTTTCTCATCCACTCTTAATTGGCTGCCTTTCCTCCCCTCCCAGGCTCCTGTAAACATTTGACATGTCATCTTCTTCTCCAGCATAGCCTTGATCAATGCAATTGACTGCTGCTATCGTTGCTTTAGAGTTTTTGAATATCTGATATAAACATTTATTGAGCATCCTCTTCCCTACCCAGAGATCAGCAAGTAATTCTGACAGAGTAGTTTTAAGGCAAATAGGTATAAAAGAAGGGCAATTTGGCAATATCCATAAAAATGTAAACTACCCATCCTCTAACACGTGAATTCAGCTAGGAATTTATTCTACAGATAGGCTTATACATGTACTCAGAGACAATGAATTTGGAATGCTCAGTGCAGCATTTTTTGTGTGATTTCAAAAATTGAGAACAACCTAAATATTTATCAAAGGGGAGTACATATTTATATAATAGGGGCCCCTAAAGCCACATTTCTCAAGCAAGGGCAATTTTGCACCTCAAGGAGCATTTGGCAATTTCTGGAGATAGTTTTGCGTTTTATGAATGGGAAGGTGCTACTGTCACTAGTGTGTTTAGGTCAGAGATGCTGCTAACATCCTACAATTCACATGACCGGCCTCCACATCAAAGAACTATCTGGCTCCAAATATCCATAGTGCCAAGATTGAGAAACCCTAGCTTTGCAGGTACTAAAGAGAATGAGCTTGTCTGGGTAGGCTGATAAGGAGTAATCTTGAAGACACATTGTTAGAAGTAAGGCACTTTCTATTTTCATTTAGGTAACTAAAGAGAATAAAGACACACACACACAATGCACACATATGTATACACCCTATGTATACTAGTATATCATATATGCATATATGTTTGTATATTCAAGTATTTCTGGGGAAATAAACTTCAACATTTCCTAAGAAGTCGCTTCTGGAGAGAGGTCTAAGAAACTGGCACTCCGCAGTAGAGGGTAAGCATTCATACACTTTTGTATTGTTTGAAGTTTTCAGCAAATCATCTTATTTCATTTCCAGTTGAAATTTAGATTTTATGTTTGTTGTTAAGTACAATGGGTAAAGGTAAAATGGGACTGTGACCAATATGTCTCTTTTTCTATTCCCTTCCTTTCCCTCCAAAAAGGCATCCTCCCATTCAGGATATCAGGACTCTTCTCTTATCACAGTGGTCTCCCAGGAAAAGCTTAGCTATCAGTAATTTTTACTTTAATAAAAATTTAATTAAAATGTAAACTCTATTAGGAAGATTTATGTTTTCAACCTTGTTTTTTCAAATTCTACTATGAAATAAAAAATCGTGTCATGTGAAGTGGGATTTTAAGGATGGAGTACATTCTAGAGACAGGAAGATATTTTTGGAGCTGCTGAAATGGTGCCAACTATGGAAGCATCCTGCTTAAATCTTTGGCCAATTTTCTTTTGGGACTGTATCTCTTTATTCGCATGTTCAGAGCATTCACAAAGCTTTATAACATGTCAGTTCAGTGATTTATACTACAAGCTCCAAGGAAGCTAAAATTTTCAGTTTGATTTTGGGAGTTTACTTTTGTTTCCAAAAGTTTCCAATTAACCCTAAAATTAATACCTCTGTCCCTAATTTCAGGAATCAATCATGGCATTTTCTAGTTAACTGATGGCTATTCTATGCGACAAGAAGCACTAAAAAAGTTAAATCCTGTTATAATTGAAAAAGGAAAACCCTGGGACTTCCCTGATGGCCAAGTGGCTAAGACTCCATGCTCCCAATGCAGGGAGCCCAGGTTCGATCCTTGGTCAGGGAACTAGATCCCACATGCTGCAACTAAAGATCTCACATGTGGCAACTAACCTGGTGCAGCCAAATAAATAAATAAATATAAAAAGGAAAAGATAAACCCCAATATTTAAGTAAAGCTTCCTGGTGTCTTCAATTTTTATCAACAAACAAGAAAACAATCTGGGACTGGTGTCATGATGTAGTTTGTAAGAAAAATGTTCTGAAAATATGGTGATGTGGGATGGGGGCTGGTATTAGAGATATTAAATAAAGCTGACATATAAAGGGCTATATGATCCTATTGGCATTTGTGTTGTGCATATTTAGAATCTTTCAAGGAGGTAAATACTTTTTTTTAAAAAATGCCACCTCTTTACTATGTAAAATAGTCTTTTATAGATTGTCCTCTTTGTTATATCGGCCCTTCCAATCAAGCATCCAACTGTAATCCTGGCTCCCTTCCTTGAATCAGTTTTCACTAGTTGTATATTCAATACACAGCCAACGGTATATAGTTATGGTCTCCATCTGCAGACTCCTATATCTTCAATAGCCGTAGGAAGATTTCCTTTGGGTACTTTGAACAGAGACAAAATAGGCAATCGATGATCCTGAAGCAATTATAAAGCTGGATTGTTCAGTTCTTTATGGTAAGAATTCATGTGCCTAACTCCCAACATAACATCACTTCATATAAATGCAATAAAAACTATAGGCTCAGACTCAATTCTGGCATCACATATCAGAACATTGCATCTTAGCAAAAAAATTTCTCCGGTGACGAGAGTGGCATGGGCATATAGACACTACAAAATGTAAAATAGATGGCTAGTGGGAAGCAGCCGCATAGCACAGGGAGATCAGCTCTGTACTATGTGTCCACCTAGCAGGGTGGGATAGGGAAGGTGGGAGGGAGATGCAAGAGGGAGGGGATATGGGGATATATGTATACGTATAGCTGATTCACTTTGTTATACAGCAGCAACTAACACAACATTGTAAAGTAATTATACTCCAACAAGGATTTTTTTTTAATTTCTCAGGTGAAATAAGCTGCATATAGTTACAGAAATGCTTCAGTCATAAATGTGATTGCCATAAAAAAAATCACGTTAGCAAAAGGTCTACCATTTAGAGAGTCAAAAGAGCCATCTAACATGCTCTGCAAAAAGAAATTCTCAGTTTCTGCCCGTGAATCCCCAAATTAAAATACTTTTCAGGGACCCAAATACTATGGATAACGTAAGTATAATTACTTACCTCGGGTGACCACTACTGTAGCCTCCTAATTGTTCTCTTTTAACAGAAAATAACAAATGTCTCCAAACTAGCCTCCATGGTTTTTTCAGTATCATCTTTTCTCAATGACAGTCTCATCTGGTCACTCTCCAGTTTCAAAACATGACTTATCCCTGTGATCCTCAGGGTAAAGTCTTTGGAGGTTATCTTCAGAGAACAAACAAGACCTTTCATCATCTTACTCCAGCCAGTTTTTCTAGCTTCCCTCCCTTCAACTCTCCTACTCTTTCCTTGTACTTCAGCAATACCTTAATAATTGCAGTTCCCTGCATATTTCTATTATTTGATGCTTAGGGATAGGACTAGTTTGAGGAGGGTGAGGCTTTTGCCTCAGATGTGAAATTTTAGAAGACACCAAAAAAAAATCAATCATCAAGGTAAGTAATGTTATAATGCAATATTTTAAAAAATAAATGCAAAAGTCCAAAATGAATAAAATATCAAACTATTTTAAATATATATACTATTACATAAATATCAAAGATAGTTATCTATTGATCATCATTCCTCACTTTGTGTATCTGTTCTGTATTTGTTTATTTTATTAATCTTATTCATCCTTCAAGAAATACCTCTCGTAGGAAGATTTCTCTGATTTTTCCCTTTCCAGAAAGAACTGGGGGCTCCTTATTCTGAGCTACCATGGTACCTTATACATGCTTCTATTTTTGCACTTATCACTCCATGTTTAATTGTAAGTGTATGTGTGTGTGTGTGTTTATTTGCTTATTTACCTCTGCACCAACTTGAGGTTAGAACACTGGATTCCTTTCACGTGTTTCTTTCAAGTCATTGTGTTTATTGTCCCCAACATCTCTTATAGATACTATGGTAAGCAGAGTTCCAAAATGGCCCTGTAATCTCTGCCCCCTGGTGTTATGTTCATGATTAAGTTACATTATATGGCAAGGGTAATGGATCCCACTCCCCTGAGAAGGTTAAATTATAATACAATTATAGAGGAATTTTGCAGATGTAATTAAAACCCTAAATAAGTTGAATTTAATCAAAAGGGAAATTATCCTGGACAGTCCTGATTTAGCAAGTGGAAAGCCTTTAAAAAGGGGCCTAGAATTTCCCTGAAATCAGAGATGATCTGGTTGGCTTTCAGAAACAAGTTACCATAAGTTCTACAGCTGTAAGAAAATGAGTTTTGCCCCCAAACTGAATTTATTTACATAAAAGCATGTGATCACCATCTTCTCATTTATGCATATATGCATTGACGTTCATGTATCTTCATAGAAATTTCCTAGAAGCATATACAAATAGTAGTCAATTGTTGTTAAGCCCTGGAAAGCTGAATTGAAATAAAAAAATTTTTTTGGTAAGTTTTTACTAATCATTAGAGAAATGCAAATCAAAACCACAATGAGATATCACCTCATGCCTGTTATAATGATTAGCATCAAAAAGAAAAGAGATAAATGCTGGTGAGGATGTGGAGAAAAGAAAAAGTTTGTTTACTGTTGGTGGGACTGTAAACTGGTACAATCAGTATGAAAAACAGTATGGAGATTCCTCAAAAAATTAAAAATAGAAGTGCCATAAAATCCAGCAATTCCACCTCTGGGAATATATCCAGAGGAAACTAAAACACTATGTTGAAGAGAGAGATATTTGCATCCCCATGTTCATAGCAGCACTATTTAAAATAGCCAGGACATGGAATCAAGCTAAGTGTCCATCAATGGATGAATGGATAAAGTATTTGTGGAATATTATCCAGCCATGAAAAAGAAGGAAATCCTGCTATTTGCAACAAAGTGGATGGAACTTGAGGGCATTTTACTAAGTGAAATAAGTCAGAGAAAAATAAATACAATATGATTTCACTTATATGTGGCATCTAAACAAACAAAAAAACCAAGCAAATGAACAAACTCAGACATAAAGAGATCAGATCTGTGGTTACCAGAAGCAGAGAGTAGGGGGAATTGGATGAAGATAGTCAAAAGTTACTAACTTCCACTTATAAGATAAATAAGCACTAGGGGTGTAATGTACAACATGATAACTGTATTTAACACTGTAGTATGATATATAGATATAGATATGCATACACATACACATACATATGAAAGTTGAGGGACTTCCCTGGTGGCACAGTGGTTAAGAATCCACCACCTGACAATTCAGGAGACATGGGTTCAATCCCTGGTCTGGGAAGATGCCACAGGCCGCAGAGCAACTAAGCTCATGCACCACAACTACTAAGCCTGTGCTCTAGAGCCTGAGAACCAGAACTACTGAAGACTACATACCACAACTACTGTGAAGCCTGCGCGCCTAGACCCACTGCTCTGCAACAGGAGAAGCCACCACAACGAGAAGCCCGCACACTGCAATGAAGGGTAACCCCCACTTGCTGCAACTAGAGAAAGCCTGCGTGCAGCAACAAAGACCCAACTCAGCCAAAAATAAATAAATGAAATAAAATAAATTTAAAAAATAAAGTGAACAAAGTAACTCCTAAGAATTCTCATCACAGGAAAAACATTTTTTAAATTTTTATCTTCTTTTTTTTTGTATCTATAGGAGATAATGGACGTTAACTAAACTAATTGTAGTAATTATTTCACAATATACGTAAGTCAAATCATTATGTTGTACATCTTAAATTTATACAGTGCTGTGTATCAATTATATCTCAATAAAACTGGACAAAAATTTAAAAAAATTGTTTAATCTTGTAAGTTTAAAAATTTTTTGATCTGTTTGGCCACTTTACTACGTGCATGTATTACTTTTAAAAATTAATAAAATATGTACATTTATTATAAAATAAATATAATAAATTATATAACTATATATTTATATATAGTTACTTATAATACTTGTCTGTATATAAAATATACACACCTTCAAAGAAGAAATATAATCACAAGTTCAATATAATCACATTTCCTGTATTTGAGGAAAAGGGAGAAAAAACACACAAACATATAAATCCAAGATAATTATTACCTTCATGTGTTTTCCTTGTCTTTCCTCATATGCATGCTTTTCTCCTAGTTTTTATTGTATTTGACATTGAATTTTGCATAAACAAATGAACTTGTATAAATTAACTAACATAGCAAATATTTGTTGAGATTATTCCATAATCTTCATAAAGCATAATTTTAATAGCTGGAAAATATATCTTGAAGTATTGTGCCATATTTATTAAATCAGTATATCATGAGCTAGGATTTAAGTTGATTTCATTTATTCACCATTGTAAACAGTATTGCAATAAATATTTGTTTTGAAAAAATATTATCCTTATTTAGCATATTTTTATTAAGATAGATACCTAGAGTCTTCCTGGCAGTCCAGTGGTGAAGAATCCGCACTTCCACTGCAAGTGGCATGTGTTCGATCCCTGGCCAGGGAAATAAAATCCTGCATGCTGCACGGCGTGGCCAAAAAAGAAAAAAATAAAAATGATAGATACCCAGATGTGGAACTGTATCAAATGTACCAGTTACCATCCTTATAGAGTTTCTTTACCCTATTCCCCCCTAATATAATCTCTCCCTGATAACACATTTTAGTATATTGGTCTATTTTTACATACTTAACTACTATCTACCCTTTACAATGCATATATCTATATCCTATAGGTAACTAATTTCCATATAACACACGAATATATAAATTGGGTAGTAATAAGTGGAAGATGTTCTTGCCAGGCTGTTATGATATGAGGCTAATGGTAAGGGGATACACTAGGGGCTTCAGTCTGTGGTATTTCTACTTCATGTACCCCTGCTGTTGTATGAAGACTTTCCAAGAGTTCTGAGTGCCCAACTTCCTTAGGAACTCTTATATAAAATTAGTCCCCTTGAGAACATTAAAGACATCATGGAATTTTTTAAACTTTCCACCTGCTTTAAACAAAACCTCTTTTCTTCTTGTTTAAGGTAGAAAGGCATAGCTCCCACCAATCCTGGAGTCTACCTCTGATAAAATACTCCATATGAAACTCTATGACACCAAACAAAGGGACACATACTGGTGGAGATGCTGAAAAACTGAATTAATCTAATAACTAGGTGACAAATTTTTTTCTGAAAGTTAGGTAGTTTCTAATTCTTTACTTTCAGCAAAACTAAGGAGGACTTAGTTGTCAGCTAATAGATTAAAAATAATTTATGATGCTAGATGACTATGTGAATTCTTGCATATACCTCTGAAGAAGATCAAAGAATTGAGTAACATTGCTCCTTCCATTCCCATCCCCTTATTTATGTGAATATGACTTCTTAGTGCTTACATCTATAAAAAAATAGGAGCAGAATTTATGCAGTAACTATATGATTCTAGCAATAAGTAATATTCATTCATAGATATGAGCCAATGAAAGAATAAAAAGACATCTATCTCATTAAGAGATGAATTTCCAATAAAATATTACTTTTATACTTAATAATTATTGATCATTTTTGAAATATAACATATTGTTTTGATCAATGGTGTACTTAAGACAATTACCATAACTTAATGTGAAAGATAATTTTAACACTTAACAGTCTTATAGTTACAGGAAACATTAAAAAAATTAAATCTCAATTTATATACATGGTTTATTGTAGAGAAGTATGTTCAGGTGATTTGTAAAGTCTTTCAAGCACAAAACACATGAAATTAGGATAAAATTATTCAGAGAAAGTAGACTAAAAAATACTAGTTTGAAGAGTAAAAATAATTTTATTTTATTTAAAGTTGTTCATGTGGTTTTTTTTGTGGTACGTGGGCTCCTCACTGTTGTGGCCTCTCCCATTGTGGAGCACAAGCTCTGGACGTGCAGGCTCAGCGGCCATGGCTCACGGGCCCAGCTGCTCCGTGGCATGTGGGATCTTCCCAGACCGGGAAGAACCCGTGTCCCCTGCATCGGCAGGTAGACTCTCAACCACTGCACCAACAGGAAAGCCCTTTTCATGTGTTTTAATGGGACTTCCCTGATGGTCCGATGGTTAAGACTCTGTGCTACCACGGCAGGGGGCACAGGTTCAATCCCTGATCTGGGAACCAAGATCCTTCATGCCACGTGGCACGGCCAGAAAATAAAAAATAATAAAAAAATAAAATAAAATTTACCACTTTATTTAAAAAAGTAAAGTTGTTCATGTGCTTTAAATGAACGATGATAAGTATTTATTATTATTATTGTACTTAAATTTTATTGGAAAAATTTAAAGCACGGTCTAACAGTTTTATTTTAAATTTTTAATATCTCTACCATGTGGAAAATGACATTTCTGAAAGTATTTAAATATATGATGACATGGGCTTCCCTGATGATGCAGTGGTTAAGAATCTGCCTGCCGATGCAGGGGACATGGGTTCAATCCCTGGTCCAGGAAGATGCCACATGCCACAGAGTAACTAAGCCAATGAGCCACAACTACTGAGCCTGCGCTCTGTGCATGCCACAGCTATTGAAGCCCGTGTGCCATGACTACTGAGCCCATGTGCCAGCTTTGGCAAGAGAAGCCACCGCAATGAGAAGCCTGAACACTGCAATGAAGAGTAGCCCCTGCTCGCCGCAACTAGAGAAAGCCCGCGTGTAGACCAGTTTGTTACTCAAGACAAAGCTCTATTAAAATGCTCCTTTATAAATTGATCTACTAAAAAATTTGAAGTATTTTTTAATTAAAGTATAACTGACTTACAATATTATATTAATTTCAGGTGTACAACATAGTAATTCAATATTTTATAGGTTATACTCTTTGCAAATTTATTATAATATGTTAGCTATATATCCTGTGTTGTACATTATATCCTTGTAATGTATCTATTTTATACCTAGTAGTTTGTACCTCCTAATCCCTCTCACCCATTTTCCCCTTCCCTCCACTCTGGCAACCACCAGTCTGTTCTCTGTATCTGTGAGTTTGTTTCATTTTGTTATATTTGTTTGTTTTATTTTTTAGATTCTACATATAATTGAAAACAAAGTTTTCCCTCTTTTTATAAAAAGGAGGAAGCATTATGTTATCTTCACATAAATGAAAATGCATCACAAGTCTCAAACTGAATAGAAAGTTCAACCAGTGTATAACTCTCTGGATCCAAGGGTGCCTTATAAACTTGTCAGGTTGCAAGAAAGTTATCTGTAGCACAACACACCAGATCTTGATTGTTCTACACCTCTCCAAAATGTAATCATTAAAATGTAATTAGGGTTTCTCTGGTGGCGCAGTGGTTGAGAGTCCGCCTGCCAATGCAGGGGACACAGGTTCATGCCCCAGTCTGGGAAGATCCCACATGCCACGGAGCGGCTAGGCCCGTGAGCCATGGCTGCTGAGCCTGTGCGTCTGGATCCTGTTCTCCGCAACAGGAGAGGCCACAGCAGTGAGAGGCCCGTGTACTGCAAAAAAAAAAAAAAAAAAAAAAAAAGGTAATTAAAGCCAGGTAATCCAGTTTAAAATTACAGTGATTTTTTAATGTTAAATCTAAAAGATGCTTAAAAACATGTTGTTACACATTTCCACCTAACACACACATCTAGAACTTGAACTCTCTACTTGGCACTATAAAGTATACTCTAATATTTTCATAAAGCTCTTTGTGCATATAAAATGTACCCAGCAGTGTTCAAGGTATTGGGGATTAAAAATAAAAAATAATCCCTGCCTTAAAGAGGTCACTGTGTGTAGGGGAGGTAAATTTATAGACAATGAATTTAAAATTGTAAATTGTGAATTTATAACTGTAAAATGCAAAAAGTAAATTAGAAATTGTAATATATTAAATATTTTAGTGAAATAAATAATAATTTCCCATTATTAATTCTGTTCCTTCTACATAGTAGTTATTGCGCCCATCACATGACTTCCTATTTCTCTTCTCCCAGCCGTGCCCCAAGGTGATCTTATTATCCACTACAACTAAACTGAGAAAAAAATAAATAAATAAGTAGTTAATTTGACTTGCTAAGTATGTGATTATGGCATATGAGATAATAAATGTATGTAAAAATGCAGGATTTTGTCCTCAACCCTCTTTTTTCATTCTTATAGTCTCTCAGTAAATGATCTCCTCCATTCCCATGACTTAGAATGCTATCTTTAGGTAGACGACTCTCAAATTCATAATATCAAGAGTACCATCCCTCTACACCCCAGATCCATACGCAATTACATATTTTCACTCCCAAACTTGTCAGTTCAAAGTTGAACACTTGTTCTCTCCTGAAATCTGGAAACTGGATATTTTTCCCTTTCGTTGCCAGTAAGGGGCTCTGACATCTATCAGTTGCTAATGCCAGAGACTGGAAGTCATCCAAGATTGCTTCTTTTTCCCTACCCAACATTGAATCCATTTAAAGTCTCATTGGTTCTACTTCCAAAAATATACTTTGAATCTGTCCCATCTCTACTATCAGCACCAACATCACCCTTGTCCTAGACCACAGTAAAAGCTTTCCTTTCAGTGTTTCCCTGTTTTCACTCTTCTGCCCTCTCCAGCCCACCTAACCTTCAATCTATTCCCCACACTATAGCCACGATGCTCTTTCCTAACCCATAATTTTGATCATATCACTCTTTTGCTTAAAACCTCCATTGTCATCCTTTGCTACTTGGAATGAAGCCAAACTCTTTTCTATAATCCTAATATGAATGATATGGCCCCTGCCTACTCCTTCAGCCACCTCTTACACCATCATTCTTATGCTCCAGAGACATTGGCCTTCTTTCAGTTTCTCCTCTATATTAAATGTTTCCTTTTTCAAGACGTCCATACACGTTATTACCTCTGCATGTAAATACCTTCTCCTGTGCTTTGTATGGCTATTCTCTTCTCAGTGTCGGTCTAAGCTTTCAACATAATCTTCTCGGAGTGGTTTTCCCTGATTATCTTATCTAAGAAGAATCCTTGCTGACATTTTTTAAATATTACATCTAAACCCTTCCTATCTCTTCAATCAATTTGTAAATATACATTTCTTTACTTGTTTATTTCCTGTCTTCCCTACTGAAATGTGAGATCCATAAGACCTAAGACTGTCTATTTCATTCATCAAAGTAGATCTAGAGCCTGTAATAATATCTGGCACATAGTTGATACAAGTATTTGCTAAGTATGAATAAATTAAAAAGAGAATCTTATTGAATACATGAAGGAGGCATGACTTCTAAACATTTGAGAAGCAGTCAAATAAAACTGTGCCTTTTTAGCTCACTTATAAAATAGGGATAAGAATGACTATCATTCCTAAACTCGTAAGGATATAGTAAGTATCATGAGAAAGAAATTGATGTGAAAGTCTGAAAAGTTAAAAGCATTAAATCATTGACTTTTATTATTACTTAATGGTCATTATTTTTATCACTGTCATTGTCCTAGATGATATAAATTCTGATTATTAATAACTAGATGTCACCAAATGTTGGTGTCCCTTTTGAAAATCATGTGATAATATTCTAGTACCAGTGCATACATAAGAGTTTCCATGTTAATCATAAAACTGACCCAGTATGACTTATGGACTAAAACACTGCCACACCCCACTTTCTGCTCACCCTAGCCTTAATGTGGAACTTCAGGGAATTTGCTTTGTCTCTGGGGGCCTCAGTTTCCTTATCCATAAAGTGGAGTCTGCCTCTTAGAAAGTGCTCTGTAAAATAACTAATTAATGAGGGCAGTCACTAATTGCTGAGAATGAAATTGGGAATGAGGGACAATCTGAATGTTAAGGGCTATTAATTGTAATAAAGCACAAATGTCACTAACTTACATCTTTCTCCTTTGAGGGACTCAGCCAAATGGATTTGGAGCACTTTTGCAGAAATTCCTATTAGGTCCTTGCATTGAGCTCACAATGTCCCTGGGGTTTGGGGAGGAGAAATCAATGGTTCACTATAACAGGAGTCCTGCAAGGATAATAATGTATTTCAACCTTCTTTATACATAGCCATTTGATATCCACAGAGGATGCTTGGCAACCAACAGTCAAGATAAAAAGTGTCCTATTTTAGTGATTTTCCTTTTGATCACCAAAACTCCACATTATTGTGACAGTGAGCTAATGCTCATGATATCCTGTTAATCTGGACCTAGGCAACCCTCAGGAGCTACTTGCTTTCAGGTAGCTTCTTTCTCTCTGATGCCAATTTCATCTTCTGGAAATACTACATTAAACAAATCACTCCACCACTTAAAGGTCCTCAGTGCCAGTTGCTCTTGTGGATTTCCAAGACATTAAGAAATCAAGCAAACCTTGGTTAGCATTCAAGGCTCTCCCTGACTTGATTTGGCTTATATTCTGATGCTCTCCTTCAGATGCCCCATGCTGCAGCCAGACTGATCTGGAATTGTTTCCTCATGCCTTCCTCCTCATGCTGACACTTCTAGGCATTCCATTTTCAGCTAAATAAAACCCTTGCCCCCATTCCTCTACAAAGTCTACGCTTGCTGCCCCTCTTGCCTGGAATATTCTTCAGCAATTCATTCATTCAATTCATGTTTATTGAGCACCTATCATGTATTTTGGACACAGAGCCGTAGAGAAAATAGGCACATTTCTGAACTCATGGAGCTTAAATAATGCTAAAGAGAGACATCCAATGAAAAAATAAATGAAGAGTACCTCCTGAGGTAATAAATACTATGAAGATAAATGATATGAGGTAAGGGGTGTGGCAGAGAGAGATGATTTGGGAGTAGTATGTTGTGTATGGTGGCCATGGAGGGCCTGTCTGTAAGAGGTGAGAACTAAGTGGAGACTTGAATAATGTAAGGGGGGGGGAATCTATGTATCTATGTATATATCATGGCAAGGACATAGGGACATTTTGGGGAAAGGGTTCCAAGAAAAGGAAAAGGGAAGGCAAAGAATCTGCCTTGTTTGAGGAAAAGCCTGGAGTTTCAGAAGCTCTTCAAGCTTCTGAAGTACTTCAAGATGGAATTCCTGTAGGTATTTCAAGATGCATGAACTAGGAAGAAGGGATTAGGGACAGAGGTAATGGCAGGGAGTGAGACTTTTACTGCCTAATAGACGTTTTTTTTTTTTTTCCTGAGGTGGGAAACCATTAGTGGGTGTTTGGAGAAGAGATGTGACATCTTTTGATGTCACATCAAATAGATGTATTTTATAGACCCTCTGATTTTTTCTTCTCTGCTTGATGAGACTACAGTGCTCTGCTAGCTGGTGCTAGGTGCCTGCTCCCTGCACTACAGTCCAGAAAGCCCTTCCACACAGAAAGCCCTGTAGAGCTCACATCATTTGTTTCCCTCCTCTGTCCTGCATTGCCTATTTCCAATGCTTCATACATTTTGACCAGTTTTCTTGTTATTTAAAGTAGGAAGGCAGGTCCAGTACCAATTAAGAGGAAACTCCAAAATTATTTGCGTTATGATTTGAATGCTTATAATTATTTTGTTGTCTGCTTTAAAGGAACTGGAAGTGTTGGGAGGAAAATGTTTAAATTGCTCAAATAATCTAAAAAAACTATGATCCCAAGAGAAGTCTGTAAAAATCATACATTAAGGATTCATTTCTCCTTTCTCTCTGTAGTGGGGAGAGGTACAGCAGATCACTTACACATTTATATTTGATTTTACTGTGTGTGACAGCTATTCCAGGAAGGGTCTCCCTCAGCCTTCCTTGTTTAGTGCTGACACTAAAGTGACTTTCAGATAGCACCCCTTCTGGGAGGCACATTCTTTTCTTGTTGACGTGGTCATCGCTGTCTTCCTTGTTGTTATTGCTGTTTTTTGCCTCAATCGTGGATCTAGAAATAAATTTTGAATGGAAAGGGATCACAATCTACTAGATGCTAAATCAAATCATGTGTCTAATGCCACCAATTATCTCAATTAATGTCAGCATCGACTCATCTGCTAAAAGTACTCTCTCACAAATCCTACTTCTTCTACTCATGTACACACATATATTCTGTCTTCAAGCCATTTGTGTTTAGATGGCTTCCTTCAGTCTACACACTGTTCTTCCTTCAAGACTCAGTGCATGCCCCAAGTCCATCAAAAATATTTGCCAATTACTAGTATTTCCTAGCATATACACTTACTGTCTATCTATTATACACACCTGGCCCTTAGCTATATACTCTACTATGAATTAGGTTAGGTTATATGGTGAATCAACAGCTGTTCACTAACATTATGGGGTCCTTGGGATGTTATATGTTTTGTATCTATCACAAGTCTTAAAGGTAGGTTCTCAGTAAATACTTAACAAAAGTTCATCAATATTGTTATGTAATTCCACCAATCAGTTGCTCATCATGAATATACAAGAACATTTTTTTAAAAGGAAGATCATTTGGAAAATTAAGGCAAAAGGGAATTCCCTGGTAGTCCAAGGGTTAGGACTCTGTGCTCTCACGGCTGAGGGTCCAGGTTCAACCCCTGGTTGGAAAACTAAGATCCCACAAGCTGTGCAGCATGGCCAAAAAAAAAAAGGAAAAAAATTAAGACAAAAGATATGAACCAATAATTCACAGAAGATATATAAATGGCCTATAAACTTGCAAAACTATTTAGCTTTAATAGTAAGCAAAGAAATGCAAATCAAAATGGCAATGAATATGTATTTTCAATTTTAAAAATTGGAAAAGATATTTTTAAGTAATAATGTTCAAGGCTAATAAAACTCCAGTGAAAAAAGATCATTTTTCAACTACTAGAGGGGATGTAAATTAGCACAACTTTTCTGAAAGTCACTTAGCAATATATATAAATTGCTTAAAACAATCCATACCTTTTTATTCTTTTATTCCTATGGGAATAATCATAGATTTACCAAAGAAAGGGGTGGTAAAGGATACTATTCATAACATTACTCATAATAGCTCATTAAAACCAAATACAAACCAATAAAGGAGAGGATAAATAATAGTACATATAATGAGCTTTTTACATTGCCATTAAAAATGATGTTTCAAAGAATATTTAATGACATGCAATATAACATGTAGTGAAAAGTCAGGCCAAAATCAATATATAGAAATGTTAACAATTTTGTTAAGAGTCTACCCATACACTCGAGAAAATAAAAAGAAAAAATGAAATAAAATTAAATGGACTAAATTAAAAAATTAATGAAATGATTCTTTTAAATCCAAATATGTCAGTAATTATATTAAATGGCAATGGATAAAATGCTTTACTCTTTCTGGATAGGAGTTTCTATTGTGTTATCTTCTGTCATTCTATTAAGTTGTTATTTACTAATTCTTTAAATGGCCACCCTAGAAATTACAACTTGCATTCTTGATCTTAAATTAATAATTTTCCTGTCTCTCAAAAAATGCAAGTAATAACACTTTAACTCCATCTTTTGTGCTACTCCTATATTTTGGACCCAGTTTAGGATATATCAGGAGATGTTTAGCAGCCGGTTATCTGGGAAAAAATGTATGCAGAGATACATAAATGAGTTTATTATTGTTTTTCTTGATAAAAAGAATGTGTAGCACTAAATTTTCAAATAAAAATAAAATGTACAATTTTATCTGTTATAAATTCCATATAGTCAATTGGTTCTCACAGAATGCTTACAATGCATTTTTTTTCAAACTCTTGTATCCTTAGTCAAACTATAGCTGAATTTGATAAATACATATAGTTATAACACCAGTGGGCTCATATCTTGGTTACATTAACATGAATGATGAAAATGAAACAAGGATAAAGGTCAGAGCTTGACAAACTGACATGAGCTATTTCTTTGCTAAAATGGTTGATAGTTAATCTGCTTTATCAACATTTTTATCACTTTCTAGACAATTAACAAAAACAAATCAAGCCCTGATTTGTAGTATATGCCAATTTTCATGATATAAATACTCCTATGAGAGCCAGCTCCAAATTACAGTGTGACATCACTGAATGCATGTTGAAAACAGTTGTGCATTAATACACCATTATGTGGTATTTCCATCATAACATATATAATAGATACAAATAATCTCCAGAGCATAGATAAAATGTAGTAAGATAAGGAGTAGGAAGTTATGGAGTTCTGGTTATTTATTACATTTGTTGTTACTAAAAAATATTTTACTGGAATATTATTCAATTTAATTTTTAATAATAGTTAAAATACTGTGTTCAACAACCAAGCTTCAGAATTCCTGAAAACTTAACGTAAGTTCTTACAAGCCAGTACTAACTGACTCCAGCACATCACTGGACTCTCTCTATATATATCTATATATCTCAATTCCTCAAGACATTATCATTTTAAACAGTTATGCATATCCACATATTTATCTTTTTCGATAGTTTTTGTTTCTTCCTGAATTATCATGGTTATTATTAGAATTATTTTTCCTCTTCCTGAAGAACTCCCTTTAGTATTTATATCAGTGAAGGCCAACTGGCAACAAATTTTTGAAGTTTCTATTTTTCTGTGTTGTAGGCAGAATAATGGCCGACAAATATGTTCACACTCTAATGCTCAGACCTGTGAATACATTACAGTATGTTACCTTTCATGACAAAAGGGACTTTGCAAATGTGACTAAGGTTATGTACCTTGAGATGAGAATATTATCCAGAGGTCCAGTCTAATCACATGCATCTTTAGAAATAGAGAGCCATTCCTAACTTCAGGAAATGAAAAAGATGGCAGTGTGAGGAAGCCTAGGTCCACTGTTGCTGATTTTAAAGATGGAGTAAGAGTCCCACAGACCAAGAAATGGAAGTGATCTCTAGAAGCTTGAAAAGGCAAGGAAATGAATTCTCCTCTAGAGTCTCCAGAAGAAAATTCAACCCTGCCAATGCTTTGATTGTATTCAGTGAGACTGGTGTTGGACTTCCAATCTATACAACTACAACATGATTATAAGTTTGTATTGTTTATGGGACCAAATTTGTGGTGCTTTGTATTGGCAGCAATAGAATACTAATACAGTTTGAAATGCCTTTAATTTACCTTCATTTTTGAGGCATGTTTTAACATCTTTATTGGAGTATAATTGCTTTACATTGTTGTGTTAATTGCTGCTGTATAACAAAGTGAATCAGGTATACATATACAAGTACCCCCATATTCCCACCCTCTTGCATCTCCCTCCCATCCTCCCTATCCCTCCCCTCTAGGTGGTCACAGCACTGAGATAATCTCCCTGTGCTATGCGACTGCTTCTAACTAACTACCTATTTTACGTTTGAGAGTATATATATGTTAATGCCACTCTCTCACTTCGTCCCAGCTTACCTTTCCCTCTCCTCGTGTCCTCAAGTCCATTCTCTAGTAGGTCTGCATCTTTATTCCTGTCCTGCCCCTAGGTTCCTCATGACCTTTTTTTTTTTTTAGATTCCACATATATGTGTTAGCATACAGTATTTGTTTTTCTCTTTCTGACTTACTTCACTCTGTATGACAGACTCTAGGTCCACCCACCTCACTACAAATAACTCAATTTCGTTTCTTTTTATGGCTGAGTAATATTCCATTGTATATATATGCCACATCTTCTTTTTCTGTTCATCTGTTGATGGGCATTTTGGTTGCTTCCATGACCTGGATATTGTAAACAGTGCTGCAATGAACACTGTGGTACATGACTCTTTTTGAATTATGGTTTTCTCAGGGTATATGCCCAGTAGTGGGATGGCTGGTTCATATGGTAGTTCTATTTCTAGATTTTTAAGGAACCTCCATACTGTTCTCCATAGTGGCTGTACCAATTCACATTCCCACCAACAGTGCAAAAGGGTTCCTTTGTCTCCACAGCCTCTCCAGCATTTATTTTTTGTAGATTTTTTGATAATGGCCATTCTGACCTGTGTGACATGATACATCATTGTAGTTTTGATTTGCATTTCTCTAATGATTAGTGATGTTGAGCATCCTTTCATGTGTTTTTTAGCAATCTGTATATCTTCTTTGGAGAAATGTCTATTTAGATCTTCTACCCATTTTTGGATTGGGTTGTTTATTCTTTTTGATACTGAGCTGCATAAGCTGCTTGTATATTTTGGAGATTAATCCTTTGTCAGTTACTTCATTTGCAAATATTTTCTACCTTTCTGATGGTTGTCTTTTTGTCTTGTTTATGGTTTCCTTTGCTATGCAAAAGTTTTTAAGTTTCATTAGGTCCCATTTGTTTATTTTTGTTTTTATTTCCATTTCTCTAGGAGGTGGATGAAAAAGGATCTTACTGTGACTTATGTCATAGAGTGCTCTGCCTATGTTTTCCTCTAAGAGTTTGATAGTTTCTGGCCTTACATTTAGGTCTTTAATCCATTTGGAGTTTATTTTTGTGTATGGTGTTCAGAAGTGTCCTAATTTCATTCTTTTACATGTAGTTGTCCAGTTTTCCCAGCACCACTTATTGAAGAGGCTGTCTTTTCTCGATTGTATAGTCTTGCCTCCTTTATCAAAGATAAGTTGACCATATGTACATGGGTTTATCTCTGGGCTTTCTATCCTGTTCCATTGATCTATCTTTCTGTTTTTGTGCCAGTATCATACTGCCTTGATTACTGTAGCTTTGTAGTATAGTCTGAAGTCAGGGAACCTGATTCCTTCTGGTCCATTTTTCTTTCTCAAGGTTGCTTTGGCTATTCGGGGTCTTTTGTGTTTCCATACAAATTGTGAAATTTTTTGTTCTAGTTCTGTGGAAAATGCCATTGGTAGTTTGATAGGGATTGCACTGAATCTGTAGATTGCTTTAGGTATTATAGTCATTTTCACAATGTTGATTTCCAATCCAAGAACATGGTATATCTCTCCATCTGTATCATCTTTAATTTCTTTCATCAGTGTCTTATAGTTTTCTGCATACAGGTCTTTTGTCTCCTTAGGTAAGTTTATTCCTAGGTATTTTATTCTTTTTGTTGCAATGGTAAATTGGAGTGTTTCCTTAATTTCTCTTTCACGTTTTTCATCATTAATGTATGGAAATGCAAGAGATTTCTGTGAGTTAATTTTGTATCCTGATACTTTACCAAATTCATTGATTAATTCTAGCACTTTTCTGGTAGCATCTTAAGGATTCTTTATGTACAGTATCATGTCATGTGCTAACAGTGCTAGCTTTACTTCTTCTTTTCTGATTTGGATTCCTTTTCTTTCTTTTTCTTCTCTGATTGCTGTGGCTAAAACTTCCAAAACTATGTTGAATATCAGTGGTGAGAGTGGACAACCTTGTCTTTTTCCTGATCTTAGTGGAAATGGTTTCAGTTTTTGACCACTGAGAATGATGTTGGCTGTGGGTTTGTCATATGCGGACTTTATTATGTTGAAGTAATTTCCCTCTATGCCTACTTTCTGGAGGGTTTCTATCATAAATCTGTGTTGAATTTTGTTCAAAGCCTTTTCTGCATCTATTGAGATTATCATATGGTTTTTCTCCTTCAATTTGTTAATATGGTGTATCACATTGATTGATTTGTGTATATTGAAGAATCCTTGCATTCCTGGGATAAATCCTGCTTGATCATGGTGCATGAACCTTTTAATGTGCTGCTGGATTCTGTTTGCTAGTATCTTATTGAGGATTTTTGCATCTATGTGATATTGGCCTGTAGTTTTCTTTTTTTTGTGATATCTTTGTCTGGTTTTGGTATCAGGGTGATTGTGGCCTCGTAGAAGAGTTTGGGAGTGTCCTCTCTCTGCTATATTCTGGAAGATTGTGAGAAGGATAGGTGTTAACTCTTCACTAAATATTTGACAGAGTTCACCTGTGAAGCCATCTGGTCCTGGGCTTTTGTTTGTTGGAAGATTTTTAATCACAGTTTCAATTTCAGTGCTTGTGATTCGTCTGTTTATATTTTCTATTTCTTCCTTGTTCCGTCTTGGAAGGTTGTGCTTTTCTAAAAGTTTGTCCATTTCTTCCAGGTTGTCCATTTTATTGGCATATAGTTGCTTGTAGTAACCTCTCATGATCCTTTGTATTTCTGCAGTGTCAGTTGTTACTTCTTTTTCATTTCTAATTCTGTTGATTTGAGTCTTCTCCCTTTTTTTCTTGATGAGTGTGCCTAATGGCAATTTTGTTTATCTTTTCAAAGAACCAGTGTTTAGTTTTCTTGATCTTTGTTATTGTTTCCTTCATTTCTTTTTCATTTATTTCTGATCTGACCTTTATGATTTCTTTCCTTCTGCTAACTTTGAGGGTTTTTTGTTCTTCTTTCTGTAATTGCTTTAGGTATAGGGTTAGGTTGATTTGAGATGTTTCTTGTTTTTTGAGATAGGATTGTATTGCTATAAACTTCCCTCTTAGAACTGCTTTTGCTGAATTGCATAGGTTTTGGGTCATTGTATTTTCATTGTCATTTATTTCTAGGTATTTTTTTATTTCTTCAGTGATCTCTTGGTTATTTATCAGTGTATTGTTTAGCCTCCATGTGTTCGTGTTTTTTACAGATGTTTTTCCTGTAATTGATATCTAGTTTCATAGTGTTGTGGTCAGAAAAGATCCTTGATATGATTTCAATTTCCTTAAATTTACCAAGGCTTGATTTGTGACCTAAGATGTGATCTATCCTGGAGAATGTTCAATGAGCTCTTGAGAATATAGTGTATTCTGTTTTTCTTGGATGGAATGTCCTTTAAATATCAATTAAGTCCATCTAGTTTAATGTATCATTTAAAGCTTGTGTTTGCTTACTTATTTTCATTTTGGTTGATTTGTCCATTGGTGAACATGGGGTGTTAAAATCCCCTACTATTATTGTGTTACTGTCGATTTCCCCTTTTATGGCTGTTAGCATTTGCCTTATGTATTGAGGTGCTCCTATGTTGGGTGCATAAATGTTTACAGTTGTTATATTTTCTTCTTAGATTGATCCCTTGATCATTATGTAGTGTCCTTCTTTGTCTCTTGCAGTAGTCTTTATTTTAAAGTCTACTTTGTCTGATACAAGAATTGCAACTCCAGCTTTCTTTTGAGTTCCATTTGCATGAAATATCTTTTTCCATTCCCTCACTTTCATTCTGTATGTGTCCTTAGGTCTGAAGTTTGTCTCTTGTAGACAGCATATGTATGGGTCTTATTTTTGTGTCTATTCAGCCAGTCTATGTCTTTTGGTTGGAGCATTTAATCCATTTACATTTAAGGTAATTATTGATATGTATGTTGTTACTACCATTTTCTTAATTGTCTTGGGTTTGTTATTGTAGATCTTTTCCTTCTCTTGTGTATCCTGCCTAGAGAAATTCCTTTAGCATTTGTTGTAAAGCTGGTTTTGTGGTGCTGAATTCTCTTAGCTTTTGCTTGTCTGTAAAATTTTTAATTTCTCCATCAAATCTGAATGAGATCCTTTCTGGGTAGAGTCATCTTGGTTGTAGGTTTTTCCCTTTCATCACTTTACATATGTCCTGCCACTCCCTTCTGGCTTGCAGAATTTCTGCTGAAAGATCAGCTGTTAACTTTATGGGGATTCTCTTGTATGTTATTGTTTCCTTTCCCTTGCTGTTTTTAATATTTTTCCTTTGTATTTAATTTTTGATAGTTTGATTAATATGTGTCTTGGTGTGTTTCTACTTGTATTTATCCTGTATGGGACTCTCTGTGCTTCCTGGAATTGATTATTTCCTTTCCCATACAAGGAAGTTTTCAACTATAATCTCTTCAAATATTTTCTCAGTCCCTTTCTTTTTCTCTTCTTCTTCTCGGACCCTAATAGTTCAAACGGTGGTGCATTTAATGTTGTCCCAGAAGTCTCTGAGACTGTCCTCTACTCTTTTCATTCTTTTTTCTTTACTCTGCTCTGTGGTAGTTATTTCCACTCTTTTATCTTCCAGGTCACTTATCCATTCTTCTGCTTCAGTTATTCTTCTATTGATTCCTTCTAAAGAATTTTTAATTTCATTTATTGTGTTGATCATCATTGTTTGCTTTTTAGTTCTTCTAGGTCCTTTTTAAACATTTCTTGTATTTTCTCCATTCTATTTCCAAGATTATGGATCATCTTTACTATCATTATTCTGAATTCTTTTTCAGTTAGACCCCTATTTCCTCTTCATTTGTTTGGTCTGGTGAGTTTTTATCTTGCTCCTTCATCTGCTGCATATTTCTCTGTCTTTTCATTTTGCTTAACTTATTGTGTTTGGGTTCTTCTTTTCTCAGGCTGCTTGTTCGTAGTTCCCATTGTTTTTGGTGTCTGCCCTTAGTGGGTACGTTTAGTTCAGTGGGTTGTGTAGGCTTCCTGGTGGAGGGGACTGGTTCCTGTGTTTTGGTGGATGAGGCTGGATCTTGTCTTTCTGGGGCACAAGACTGCATCCAGTGGTGTGTTTTGGGGTGTCTGTGAACTTAGTATGATTTTAGGCAGCCTCTCTGCTAATGGGTAGGGCTGTGTTCCTGTCTTGCTAGTTGTTTGGCATGGGGTGTCCTTCACTGGAGCCTGCTGGTCATTGAGTGGAGCTGAGCCTTATAGGCATGTTTTTGGTTGCAATTGGATTCTAGGTTTGCAATTATTTTATTTCAGCAGTTTAAAAGTCATTCCATTATCTTCTGGTTTCATCTTTTCTCTATAGCTCCTCTTTTGAAATCAATATGTCTTTTGGTCTCTGGCTTTCAGGTTTTCTGTCTGTCCTTGTTTATTGACAATTTTACTATGATGTGCTGCTTAGACATAGCTTTATTTTATATTTATTTATCCTGCTTTGGTTTCTCAGAGCTCTTCAAACCTGTGGCTTAATGTCTCATGTTTGTTTTGAATAATGTTTTTCTTCTTTTCTTGTATCTGTTAAAAATGTTTTTGTCCCATTCTTTCTTTTTTCCCCTACTCTGAGACTCAATTTACAAGTATGTTATACATCTTTGCTGTATTCTAGGTGTCTGGTATGCTCCTTTTTATATTTTACAATTTTTCTCTATGTCTCAAAATGGATATTTCCTACTGTTTTATCTTCCAATTCTTTACTCCTATCTTCTATTGTATTTAATCTTCTATTAAAAGCAGCCATTGATCTATTAATAACTGCTATTTTCTTTTTTATAACTCGAATTTCCATTTGACTTTTCTCATATATTTAAGTTCAGTTTCAATGTTATCCTTCTTTATATTTTTAACACATTAATCTTAGTTATCTTAAAATCTCTGTTGGATGACTCTAATAAATATTTCACCAAAAGTTTTTATTTTTTATTTTTTAATTTTCTGTGTTTCTTCTCCTTCTCCTGTTTTTGGTCAATATTGTACAATATCTAGCATTCAATTAAATAAATGTCATAAAACAATTTTAAAGGGTCTGATGATGTTATCTTTCAGAGGATTTATTTTTCATCTGGCCAGTAGCTAGAATATGATCATATCACCTTAATCAGTCAAGATTAGTGGCCCTTCCAGGCTCTCAAGAAAATTTGGACTGTTTACCTAGGCTTCACTTCATTACCCTGAATTTCAATTTTATCTCCCAGTCATTACAAAACTGCTTAATATTTTATTTAGCTTTTCAGCCTCTTAAAAATATCTTCTTGAAATATTGTCTCTCAAATCCTGATTACCTTGGTTGTTCTCTATATCTTCAAATAACTGTTTTTTCCTTTGTACTTTATCCATATTTTATAGTTGGTTCTGGTGAGAGATTCAGCCTAATATCAGCTATTCCATTAAATCCAGAAGCAGAATTTACTAAGGGACCATGCTTCATTTCTGTATATAGCAAAGACTTAACATGTTGGCAAATGCTAGATATTTGATGTAAATTGATAGAAACAGAATTAACAGATTAGCAGAATTTATTATATATGAGTTCAAAAAAACTGGATACTCTGAATAACTTACACAGTACTCATTGGAACTGCATTTAATGAATTATGCTTTGATTTTATGCCAACTGTTTACCCTGTTGAACCCTAAAATAAATAGCCCTATAAACGTATTATGGTGTGTACTATTTGACATATTATTGAGGAACTTGTTTATTATGATGGTAGTGTTCTCTCTAGGAGAGCACTCAGAAAACATACTCTTTTGGCCATAGTGCCAAGAATAGGTTTTCTTTTTGCCATACTGCTTGGTCTTTATTCTGAATTTTCTATGTTGTGTAACTCTCAGGGTTTGGTTTGTTTTTTCCATTTGGTTAAGAGGAAACATAGAGGATATAGAGGAAAGTTTGTAGTCTATCCATATGAAATATATGATTTAGTTTTATCCCTCATTACATTTTATTTTCCTGACTTCTTTTCCTACTACACCTAATTTAAATATTTTTGTTTATTTTATGTATTTTTGTTTGTTTGTTTGTTTGTTTTTGCGGTACACGGGCCTCTCACCATTGCGGCCTCTCCCGTTGTGGAGCACAGGCTCTGGACGCGCAGGCTCAGCGGCCATGGCTCATGGGCCCAGCCGCTCTGCGGCACGTGGGATCCTCCCGGACCGGGGCACAAACCTGCATCCCCTGCATCGGCAGGTGGACTCTCAACCACTGCGCCACCAGGGAAGCCCTATTTTATGTATTTTTGATTGCAGCCTCAGGTTGCCTTGAAACTAAACAGAGAGGACAAGTAAATTATTTGAACTCTTTACAAAGGGTTTTCTGCAACATATATTCCTTCTCAAAACTGTACTTAGCTACATTTACATTGGTAAGAAGGCTTTGATAAGTATAACATAGACATATATAATACATATTTTATAGTCTAAATAGACTTGCAAATTTTATTTATTTGTTTAATATCCAATAAAATAGTATAAATATTACCTCTGCCACCTCTTTAACAAATAAAGAAACCAAAATGCAGAATCAATTAGATAGCATGTGAACAAGTTAGAATTTAACCCAAATATCTTGATTTCAATAAAATTCAAATAGAACATAATAAACATAAGTGTTTCCTTTAAAAACCATGCCAAGAACTTAGATGCTTATTCCCATTGTCTTTCTACTTTGCTTTTGTGTGTCTTCAATTAATCAGTACAAATATTTTCTTAAGTATGATAACACAATTTTATTTTAGCTTAGTACTTACAAATCCTTTCTTTTCTTATCACTACGCTTTCTGTAAAATAAGAGCTCTTTAATTCACCTTTCATACATTCCTGCTTGAAGATACACCTTCAAATGGATCAAATTTAATTGCAGTGTGGCCCTTAGCTAGTTCAAATTCCTCAATCAATTCACTTCAGACTCATCTTCTTTCAAGACTAAACGACCCCATTTTTCTTAATCTCTTCTCATGTTCCATAATCCTTTCCATTCCATTTATCATTTTCGTTGCCCTGTTCTCTCTCCAACTTAGCTATAATGTTCCTCAAATAAAATCTGCTATCAGATGGGCACATGCTTAAAATCTCCTCTTCTATACTCACACTAGGCCAACTAAGAAGCTGCCCTGGTAATTTCAGCTTCCACAGTTATTATGAGCCTCAAGTCTGTGGAATGTTAAATATAGTATTCTAAAGAGGTGGGAACAGGTGACATTTCCTTGTGTCAGTATTTTGAGGCAACATGGTTCTTTGCCTGAAAAATAAAAAGATGAGTCTTCAAATCCCAGCAAAGTAAGTGCTTTGCCTATAATATGGATTTTTTGATGTCTGTATTAAAGAGCTACTTTGCAATTTCAGGAGATAATGTCATAATTGTAAATAAATAAATATGGTTTCCTTTCCCCAAATACCCAGTGACTCTTGACAAGAGTTTATCTTTCATTATCAAGGCAATGAGTCTGATGTGAATTCAGGGTCTTTGCAATAATGGACCAAATTCATCATAAGATAGTATTTGCTTAAAAAATTAAGTAAGCAAGAAAAAGCAAATGTTACCTAAAAAAGTTAGTCTGCAGTTCTCTGAGGCACCTCGAAAAAAAAGAAACACTGGTGTAAGAAACATCAATTACAAAAGCCCCTGAGTGATAAACAGCTACTTCCATGCAAGTAATAATTACTGTCTCCTGGAGCTGACCCAGAGAATCTCTGTAGGGAACAAAAGTAATAGTGTAGTTGGAGCCATATGCCATGGGCATCTCTATGCTCTGATGGAGAGGACTCATTTGGGAATGAGTTGGAAGAAGTCATGTGTGTTTATGCAAAACAATCTTGCCATTCTGTTATAAAGAGCTCAAATGCTATATTCAGATTCTTAAGGGAAAGGCAGAGTGGCAAGACCAGAAGTTGGGCAAAGCAGATCACTGGTTAGATTTTGAGAGCAAGCACTCAACTAAAATAGGCATGGAGAGCATATCTAAAAGGCTTAGAATATTTGTTGCCAATAGTGCTGAGCATTTCAAATGCGTTTGGCAGTTTCAACACTTGGAAGTCAAAAGAGTAACTACCTTTGTGTTGTTTAGTGGTAAATGATATAGCACCAATATTCTTAGTTTAGGGGAAAATGATAATTTGTTGGCTCTGGCAACTGAAAATTTTGATCATATTCTGGCTTCAGATACAGATGGATCCACAGGAGATCAGTGGTATCCTCAGGACTCACTCTTTATCCATCTCTGAACTATGCTTTCCTCTGTATTTGTTCCACTGTCAGGCAGAATCTTCATTCATGATGGCAAGATAGCTGCCAGCAACTCCAAGGTTATATTTCTATCCTATCCTCTCAGCCATGTCAGTATAAAAAATGTGTTTCTTTCCCAATAGTTTTAAAAGAAATCCAGAATGAGTCTTATTGACTCAGATTGATCTGGCTTGTTTCATAAGTCCATCTCCAGACCAATCACCCTGGCCAGAAGAATATGATTCTCTGATTGGGTCACTTCTACTGCCTCACTCACAGTGCCCCCCTTGGAGTTAAGAGCAAGATTAGCCCTCTCTCCCAACAATTGCATATGCTGAAAGGGGCTAACTGGTGTTTCTCCAAAGGAAAACCATAGTGTTGGTATCAGAAAAAGAAATAAATTTTTTAAAAAGTCAGGTGTTTAATTCTCCATAGAATTAAAAGCAAAAGAACTATTCTGGAAATCCCCATAGGACTATAAAAAGTAGACAGTGGTATTCCTCTCACATTTAAATATGTGCTTATGTATATTTCTGACTACTACAACTGCCCCAGAGATGTTTAAAACACTGCTGGGGACAGAAAGCCCTTTAGTCATGTGAAGTTGGCTTTATATCTCTCAAAAGACATGAGATAAATTATTCCAACCCCGGAAACCACTCATTTTTTTTATTGTTGTTGCTGTTTGTTTGTTTGTTTGCTTGTTATAAGGTATGAGAACACTCTGCTAAGTGCTTTACAAACATTAACCCATTTAATTGTTAAAACAGTCCCATGTAATTATAATTTAATTATTCTTCTTTCCCTGTTATTAAAACAGTCCTGAGAAGTAGTATTATTGACAGTTATTTACACATGAGAAAACTTGGTCACAGAAGGTTTAATGACTTGTGGTCCCACAGCCATTGATGGCAAGACTGGGATTAAGACACAAATTTCTTAGACCTTTTTTCTGCATAATGCTCATTCCCACTCTAAGTTAGCAATACCATTTGAAAAGCAGGAAAAGTGAATTTTAATTTTATTGTGAAGTAGAAAGCTATTTTGCAATCATCGTATACAACACTTCAAATCCTTTTCTTTCCATAGTTTGTAACCCTTATACAGCCACTTGAAGAGAACTGAGAATCATTCAGAGCTCCATAGATTTAGGTTCTATACAGTTTGGCAGCCATTTCTGCAGTAGCAGGTGATTGTATGTCCAAAGCAGTTGGAGCTTTATGAGTTCAAAACTCATTTCTACCACTTTCTAGATGTATGAATTTAAATAGGGTTTTTTAAGCTCTGTTTTCAATTATTTTCCTAAATATTAAATTGGTATGATATTTGTCCCTCCTTCATGATATTTGTCCCTCGTTCTGATAGCTATTTTGAGGATTAAATGAATTATACATGAAAATTCCTTAGAACAGTCCCTTGTACACAAGATGCACTCAACATATTTAGTTTTATTATTATTGTTATTGCTCCTGTTATTGTTGAAAGTAACTGCCATAACATAATTACCAAGAACTAAACAAATCAGGAAGCAGAGCCTATGCTTAATAAAAAGCCTATGTGGTTAATAAAAAGATAAATATAAAGCAATTATTTTTCTGTGATTTTGAAAGCACTAGTGGAGCTTGAAATATACAAATCAAAATATATACATGGGGAATTGATGACTACAATTTACTCTCCAGTCATCAAGAATGGATTCTCAGCAGGAAAGGAAGATGAGCAACTAAATGAACAAAAGAATCAACCATTCAAATGGTATCAGCTCTGTGACTTTGTCTAGTTACTTCCTGAAACTTTGGACACCACATTTGCTCCATTGAGATCATCATATCTATGCCCAGTCACTTATGGAGGCTTCAATAAAATACTGTGATAGTTTGTGCTATATAGTGGGTACACAGCACAGTGTGGAGATTAACTTGGATACTCATGGATGCAGGATTCTGTCTGACTTTAATTACCCTAAATTATATTCTTTCCACTAGCACTGTGTTTCAAAATTAATGCAAATACAGTCTCCAGGTCAGTAAACTAAAATTCAGAAAGATTCTAACTTATTTAAAATATATTTTTAAAAGCTATTAAGTGACTCTAAATTACATCGTCATTTCTTTTCTCTACCACCTGTTCTAAATTTTTCTGTTCTGGCTAGCAACTTCAGCTGGTCTGTGTGGTTTATTGGGTGGAATGAGCCAAATCTTTATCCCCGAATTTTGCCATAAACTCCACACAGTGTCTTTCACAAACATTAATACACTTCATTCCACAGAGTCATCCAGATCATGCAATCCAAGCAGCAGGGCACTTGCATGGAACCATAAACTTCCACAGAGCCATTTTCTCCTCTGGGCCCCATCAAACATGTCTGACTTTTGGGTCATTCAGGGTATGGATTAGAGCAATATTTCCAAGTGTGGTATTGGATTTCTCCAGAACCTGAAGACTATGAGATTGTGCTTCCTTCATCACCAAGTGAGATAGGAAAATACAATCATCTGTCCTTTAGTTTGGAAGGTATGTCACAGCATGTCCCAAACCACTGGAATCCTAAAATTTTCACTGATGTATCTTCATCATGTTATCTCCTATTTTCTCGAGGGCATGTGTCTTACTGAGGCCTCTCATCTACTTGCCACATCTTGCTCATTTATGCCAGTTAGCATGATGTCATTATAGATTGGACCAGTGGGATGTATGTCAAGAGAGTCCAGCTTTCCTCAGTCTATATTTTGACAGAACGTGGGAGAATTTTCACATAGCTCTGGGGCACGACTATAAATGCATACTGTTTTGGGGTTTTTTTATTTGAAGGTAAACTTCTTTTGATCCACCCTTTTCATAGGGATGGGAAAAAAATATTCACCAGATCAATAACCGAATACCACGTACTTGAGGCTATTTTTATCTGTTCTAGCAAATATACCACTTCTGGCACTATATCTGCAATTGAGATACTACTCAAGTGAGTTGGCAGTAACCTACTATTATCTTTCAGAATTCATCTGACTTTTATAAGGTAGAGACTGGCAAATCAAATGGGGATATGATAGGACACACTACCCTATATTCTTTAGGTTTTTAGGTAGCATTAATTTCTGTCATTTTTTTTTTCTAGCTCTCTTAGCAAGAGAGAGATTTTCAGTTTCAGAGGTTTCACTTGGCCTTCCTAACTACTGTGGCTCTTATTCCACAATAAAGGAATCAAAATGAACATATCTATGTCAATTATTTATTCAGAGACTGGGAAACAACCACTGGGTGGGCCCTTGGACCCACTGGACACACTGTGAGCCAGACCTGGGCCAAAACATCATTTATTACTTTGCCATATACTTCCACTTTACCAGAGGAGTCATGAAACCTGGATATTAACTCGAATTCTCCCTTCTTGAAATATTTGGATATTCTTCTTTCCCTGTTGTAAATGTCTGAAGGCCCTTTTGGGAAGTATTGTGGAAATATTACTATATATTTGACCTGATTTTCTAGGATCTTTTCTTCTGAAGATCTGGCCTCTCTTTCAGTCAATAGATTCCAGATGTGAAAATTGGCTTCTATTTAGAAGATGAACATGAGATCGTGACTTCCATTGGATAGCTATTCTCAGTCTCCTGATCGTTCAGACTTGGTATTTTTTTGTTAGTAAAGACTGTGCAGTATGCTTTTAGCTATTGTTCTGGACACAACCTTCATAGATCCCTACAGGTCAGGACTTCCTGGGTGCCACTCCAGCCCTGCTATTCATTATTATAGTTACACCCCCTTGCCTTCTGAGAATTAAGCACTGCCACCTAACCTCTTTTATTTGAAACCCTATCATTTCCAATGCTATAAGGAGCCAACTGTGTAACATCTCCCAATGTCAAGGGATGATATTATCTCAGAGGAAAACCATCACTGAGTTTCTCAGAGATGCTGACACCCTTTTAACCAGTGTACTCTTTATTAATTTGGCAAACAAAATGTTCTCTGGGCTCCCCCATGGAACATAACCACCCAGTGGGGTTTTCAAGTTTACACCCACTCTCACATGCCTACTTCTTGGAGCTTTCTGAGCTCCTCTTCCATGGTGTGGCATGAGTTACAGTATTTCTACTTCATTTAATGTGCAACATAATTGTCTCCAAGCTCCTAAGAGCCCTCCTAGCAGATGTTAGCACAGACCGCTGTACCCTTATCAGAGTGTTAAATTCCATCCCCCTCAGAAGTATACTCACATACAATACAGCATTTACAATCAGGCCAATCTGATTTCAGACTCAGTGTTCTTTGATTCATGTCCCCTTTGTTAAAATGGTTTGCATTTTTTCTAATTTAAATAGGTAATAAGCAGTTTACCATCCTTCTCTCAGAATGGACTCATGCTGTTTTTTAACAGAAGATCCTAAAATACATGCTGGTGAATCCTGACCAATAATGAAGAAGGAACAATGAGTGTGAAAACTCAATTTCCTAGCTAATTTCTGTGAATTTCTCTCATATACATACAGGAAAATATACTTAATATAATTAAAAGAACTTTTATTTTTGTAAGATTCAATAGATTCCTCCTAACAGAATATTGAAGTAAAGTGACCAGTTTAATGGATTAATAAATGATTAAGTAATCATAATTATAAATAATAAATCCATCAATAAATGATTGTATCTGAAATCAATTTTTCTGGTTTTGTTCACTGGTCAATATCAAGCATCTAAGGCAGTGCCTGGCACATACTATTTTCCCAACAAATATTTGGTAATGAATGACCATTAGGAAATAACATACGCTTATACGTTTGTGTGTGTGTGTGTGTGTGTGTGAACATATATAGTTTTAAGATATCATTTTAATACAATTAAATATGTATTTTAATACAATTAAAGATGTTTATTTAAAAATATTTAAGCAATGTAGATATCTCCAGTAAAATGTGAAAGTTGTATTTCACCCTCAACTTAATGTATTTAGTTCATTCATTTAGCAAATAGAGAATCTTCTATGTGACAATGACTATGCTATGTGCAAGAGATATAACATTTAGCAAAAACAGAATGATCCTCCTCAGAGTAATCATTGTTACCATACTGGTGTTTATCCTTCCAGATATTTTCTTGTCTATTTTTAAATACAAAAACACCCACATATACACACACATTCACATGCCAAACAAATATTTTTTTAACATAACTGAAATTACCCTGTATATATGATTATGTAACAAGCATTTCAGGTTACCATAAGGTGTTTTAAACTTCTTTACATCATGGCAAACATACAAAATGATAATATTTATACACTGTACTAGGATAAACTGTTTATAACTTAACATATAATGGACATTCCTTTTGTTAAAGTAACCATTTGGTTACCTAATACTGAATCATGAAATATTCTTTTAATAAGTTACTGGATCTAGTTTGCTAAATTTCAATCTAGAATTTTTATATATTTATATATTTTCTGTATGTTTATATTTATATGTAACTGTGATTGGACAGTAGTTTTCTTTCACCTCTTTTAAAATCTATATTTTTCCAGAATTGTTGTAAGAATTATGGTAGCTTTATAGAATGAGTTGAGAAGCTCTGCATTTTATCCTAATATCTGGGATCATTTTTTATATAAATAAAGGACTTATTTGCTCATAACACATTGATGACTCTCATGTAAAACTGTCTTGGTTTATTGCCCTTGGTGTGGGTAGAGGGTTACCATGAGATCTTGACTATTTTTCAAATTTTTTTCTATTATTTTCAGTCTGTTAAGATTATTTCCCTCCATTTGAGTCAATTTGGTCATTTATATTTTTCCAGGAAAATCAGCCATTTCATCTCAATTTTAAAATTCTATTTGTTAAAATTTTTCTCTGTAGCTTATGTCAACTTTCTTATTTAAAGTGAATTTGTTTGTGATTTCCTTCTTTTATTCTCTCTCCTCAATGATAGGACTGGCTGACTGCTGGACTGATTGGAGTGGGCTTATGGACAAGCTGACTTCCCTTACAGCTAGTGAATCAATCAAAACAGGTATGAAGTTTGCCCCCTCCTCCTTAATTACCAGAGAAAAGATGCCTTTACTCTGGATGAGAAACTTGTCAATGACTTTCACACTTTGAATAGTGGGTGGAGCTGCCTTTCCTTTTTCCATTATTATTATTATTACTTTTATTCTTTCAGATCTACTATGAAGGTCTGAAATCATAGCATCCTCTGATTGGCTTACCCTCATCAGGGTAGCCCTCATCAGGAATACCTCTTACTTTCAGCTAAGAGTCATGTGCTAAAAAGGGCCAATGTTATACTCTAGAGGAAGCATAACTGGATCAACTCTTCCATAGTTAAGCCTTAATTCCTCCCCACATCATCAACTTACTGACTGCTCATGCTCTTTCTGCACCTTCTGAGCTAAGTTTTCTTCTGATCCAAATGGGCAAGAACTGCTCTTACCTCCATAGTTATGATTTTCTCTGTTCTAATCTCTATGACAATTTGATTCCACATGTTTTCTAGCTTCCAGAATTTTTCAAAATTCTATTTCACTGATAGCATCACTTCCTCTGTTAGGAATGTGTACAAGTTTTACAGTGTTTACCTCACCCTTGCAAATTGTAATGAATGGTCCTTTTGCCATTTTGATGGGTTGCAAAAAGCAAATTCTTTGGAAGCTAGACAGGTGACATTTGTATCATATTTGCTTACTAAATGTATCTATTCATGTGAGAATTATAAGGAATTTTATAGTTGTACTTATACAACTATAGAATGTATAAATTAAGAGTTACAAAGTAATTTAAAGTTGTATATGAAGTGGTTTTTCCTTTTGAAGAGTTATTTTCAAAATCATCTGTGTTCTAGCAAAATCTGTAACAGCTTGATGTGGACCTGTTGCTGAGCTGGTGATTGGAAAGCATTTCCACCAACATGCAAAGAGTTTCCAGTATATGTCAGCACTGTCTGATTTTCAAGTATGTGCATCTTTCACCACCTAGATTCCTGCTCACGATAAATGACATGTAGACTTTTAGTGCTTCCTGCACCAGGGACTGTCTTTCCAACTCCGATTGTGAAGTCCTTTCAGAATTCAGCAACATTACTCATCTTGATTATGCCACCAGTCTCTTTGATGGGAGGCTCACCCACTTCCTTTAAGAATAAGGATGCGATTTAAGGTTTAACTTCAAACATTTAAGGCACTTAAGATGCCAGGTCCAGTTTATTTACAGCTTCTGATCGATGTCTACTTTCTGTGTGGAACATGAACTGAAGATCAGGATTACTTCCGTCAGTTCACTCGCCATTCCTATGTACATGCAAAGCCAGGACCCTTCTCCAGAATCGCCTGGTGCCACAGTCATCTTTTGGCATCAGATCTAAGCAAGATTTTTGAGTTTTTACTCTTTGGACCTTTAACGGTCTAACTGGAGAGCTGTTTGGACAGCATATGCAGGAACGGTGTTAAAAATGGGGCCCCTTTAGAAAATTGGGTGCATACTTGCCAGTATAAAAGCCAAACTTGGGCTTCCCTGGTGGCGTGGTGGTTGAGAGTCCGCCTGCCAATGCAGGGAACATGGGTTCATGCCCCGGTCCGGGAAGATCCCACATGCCGCGGAGCGGCTGAGCCCGTGAGCCATGGCCGCTGAGCCTGCACGTCGGGAGCCTGTGCTCTGCAACGGGAGAGGCCACAGATGTGAGAGGCCCGCAAACTGAAAAAAAAAAAAAAAAAAGCCAAACTTGTATTAAGTTTTTAAAACAGTTTTACTTAATCTGGTTTAGGGGCAACGAAATATGTAAACCAAAGTTGTTCATTGGGGTGGAAGACTATCTCTTATTGAATAATGTTGCTTGTATTTTATTTATGATCTTGCTTGATTTATAATGCTTTAATATAATCTCCTTGGAGAGAAAGCATGGTCCTTTGTAGTGGCATGATGACTAGGCAAGGAGATATGTGACATGACTTTTAATCTTCAATCTGTCACTAAGAATTGTCTGACCTTTGTTATCTCACCTATCTGGACATGAACTTCCACAGCTCTGAAACAATCTTTAAGTTTCCTCTCATTTCTAAGAATCTATTTTCTATGCTACTGACTGTTTTTTGTTTTATGATTAGGCTCTGAGAAAATTATGAAAATCCCCATACAAGTAAATAGACAATCATAATAATGACAAAAACAAAAATTAGAATCCACAACTTCATTTTTCCCTCTAGCAAGTCTGTAGTTATTCCAGTATTGTCTACAGGTATCTGATTTTACTGGAGTGCCATATTTAAACATTCATTATCAACTCATGCAATCAGAGTTAAGTGCACCTAAGTACACCATCTGTCTTTTTCTTTCTTATATATTCCTCTGTAGTCACACACAGATATCTGCTATTCTAGTAGTGTCTAGAGCCTATTATAGCTGCACCAGTTACAGTGCAATCAGCAAAGGAGGCATTCCCTTTCCAAGTCCTGATTTTCAGAATTTAACTGCACCAACATTTATAATGGCTCTACCCTTAATATGATACATTCACGATTTTCTACACAGGTGTGTGTGTGTGTGTGTGTGTGTGTGCCTTTTTCCCCAAAACTCCAAAGGCAAAGTCTATCTTTAGAGGAACTGTTCAAAGCTTGGACCTCTTTTTAAAAAGGCAAAGCATGACAGAAAATGTTTTGCAAATCCAAGAGGTCTCTGGTCAGTCTGTACCGTCATGCAAACCATTTCAAGACTACAATGCAGACAGAGAGTAGTTCGGAGGCTGTCGGCTGTTCCATCACTATAATCCCTGAGGCCAGAGCCTGGTCCTTTAAATTGGGTTCTACAGTCACATTATTCGAACAGCGTGCCTGATCTTGGCCCAAAGAGGCTCAGTTCATCCTCTGAAAAACAAACTGGAACACACCTTTTCAACATATCAGTGATGACTTGATGGCAGTGGGACCCAAAGGTACAGAGTAGGGACTCTCAATGGTAGGTCTTGCATTTTGGGCAACATAAGTATGTAAATGAATAGGACACAGGATGAGGATTGAGGCCTTTTGGAAACCAATAAGATCCTGAGGTTGCATTCTGGAATAATCAACTACACATTGAAATGAAATGCCCCTAAGTATGCTGACTCTTGTCACTCAGTTCTTGTATTATATATTTTATGGTCTCTTGGGACCTTTGAAATCATTCTGCCTTCATTGTAGTTCCCATCCCTGACATTTATGAATTGTGTGGTTTTAAGCTGGTTGCTTAACCTTCATTAGCCCTGGTAGCCTCATAGGTGGGGTGGGGATTATAATACCCATTGTTCGTAGCTTTTGCAAAGATCAGCAAGACAAAGCACAGTGTGCCAAAGATATGCTTAGCACTGCATAAATGAGAGAAGAAAAAATAATACTATAAGGCACTTACTATATTCCAGGCTCTATTCAAATAGCTTTCATAGGTTATCTCCATTAACCCTCACAATAACTAAGAGGTCAATGCTATTAGTATCTCAATGATAGATGAGAAATTTGCAGAGAGGTTAAGTAAGCACCTGAGTACATTCAACTTGTTCTTGATGGAATCAATAACTGAACCCAGAAGTCTGATTTCCTAGTCCACACTCTCATCTACTATCCCATACTTCCTTGAAGAAAACCAAGCAGCTAGCCATCTGGCCACCAAGATTGCCCAATGCACAAGTATGCTAAAAAATATTGTTTATTACCTGACCTGTCCACAGTTCCCAGAGGTTCACATTGCCTCTCCTGGCCTCAGCTGGTTGAACCACTAGAATACCTGGCTCAAGAATTGTCCATCCAGAAACAAGCCAGCAAGTGATGATTTGGCCAAATGCAAAAAGTGGGGCAAATAAGATTTTCTCACTAAGGATCTTGAATGAAAAATGCATGGAGAGAATTTGTCCTTAAGCAATGAGAATAAGAGTTGAGACAAGAAACAGACCAGGGTGGATGAAATTTGTCATGGTAATATCAGCTTTATGAGCCCACATTGACTGCACTATGATACTTTTAAATACCAAAACACTGGTCTTTTTCTTCCATTACATCATTATTTTACCATTTTTTAAAAATCTGAAACCTGAATAATTTAAAACTTTAGAAGTTATGCAAAGAGACTGATGGAACCAAGCAGTACTCTGAAAGTGTTCTAACTGTATTTCTCCCTTGTTTAAAATCTTTCCCAAGTATTTTCTTGATGTTTCCAATTATTCTTTCTAAGGTGATCATCTTCTCATATGTTTAGTAATCATTTTCATACTGAAGAACCAATTTGCGTTCGTTGTTACGTCTGGAGGCCCTGATAGGGTTGGCTTAGAGTGGTAGCCATTACCTTAAGGAAAATACTAGGAGGGTGAGGTAAGGGGATTGGGAGAGAAGAGGACAGGGAAAAGGTGGGGAGGTCTCTGAGGCCCAATTTCTAGCTACTTCCCTAGAGCCTAACCATCTCCCTTCTTCACGTGTGTGGGTCCCTCTTTTCCCCCTGCTCCTTTATCCTCCTCATAAGACCAAGGATCTCATCACTGCCATCCCTCCAGCACCATGGACACTATTATTTATCTTAACAAAGGCTATATTTCCCAACCATCTGCCTCGGGGATACTCTAGCCAAAAGGCCCGAATAACCTTAATTTTCTCTCAAGTAGAACAGAGTCTGATATACAATGTAGAACCATATTGCTCAATGCAGTAGGCTCCAACCATAAGTGGCTATTGAACATTTGAAACGTGGCTAGTCCAAATTGAGGTCTGCCATAAGTATAAAGTACATGTTGGATTTCAAAAACCTCATAGAAAAAAAATATATATATACCTCACTATCTTTATATTGACTATCTGTTGAAAAAAATACTTTGGAGTATTTTTTAAAATAAAACACAGTATTAAAAAATACAGTATTGGTATTAATTTCATATGTTAATGTGCTTCTTTTTACTTTTTTAATGTGACTCCTAAAAAATTATAATTATATATATGCCTTTTATTATATTTATGTTGGTGTAGAAGTTGACAGTAATCATATTTCACTTTTTATTAAAAATATTGGCATTAATACTGGTGCTAATACAGCTATTTGGAAATTACATGAAATAAGGAGTAAAATGCTGTGATGGTGATTTTGCTTTATAACAATCTCTGTGAGATATTATAGGCAAATCAAAATTATGAGAAATGAGTCAGTAGAAGCTCTGAAGAAGGGAAAATATAGAGAACAAGTAGAGGATCAGGAGCCTGAATTGCAGAAAGAATAGATAACAGAATAGAAACGAGCTGAGGAGAGGGAGAATGACTGATAATACTGCCTCCCAAGCAAAGGACAGACATCCCCAACTCCAGCTCTTAGGTCTTTACTGGCAACTGGAACCATACTTTTCTTTCTTTCTGAGGCTGGGTAGCTGCACAGGAAGCCATGTATTCTGGGAGGCAAACTTTCCTTGTCTTTATGAAGCACCTTCAACATACAAAGCATCTTTCTTTTGCTTGGGGACGTAATAGTGAGCAGGTCTATTATGTAGTATTATTTTACATAATAGTAAAAACAGGTCTTTGTTTACACTTTGAGAGCAAGAAACTAACAGTATAGAAATAATCCATATTTAAGAACTGTGAAACAATAACTAAGCAAGAAAAATGGATGCAGTGAGAAGATCTCTAAAGACTAGAAAACAGGTGGATGCCACAGAGGGTCTTTGTCAGGAGATGGCTACTCTTTATTCAGAAAGTGACAGGTGAGCTGAGATGCAGAATGTGAGAAAGAGCCAGTCATGCCAAAAGTCTGGAATAGGGAGAGAAAGAGGAGAACATTCCAGGAAGGAACAGCAGGTGCAATGTCCCGAAGGCAGAAAGATTTTTAGTTTATTGGAGAAACAGTGTGATTGTGATTAGAGGGAAAGAGAGTGGTATGAGATAAGTTGAAAGAGTCAGACAAGGGACCAAGTCGTGTACACAATTTGGGTTTTATTTGCACTGGAAAGCCACTGAAGGGTTTTAAGTTGTGGAATGTCATGACCAATTAGGCATCCATTGCAGTGGTCCAAGCAAGATGTGATAGAAGCTTGGCTTTGAATAATCCCTGGTACTTTTGAATCAACAGAATGTAAGATTAAGTCATCTGTATGGGATTTATTTGTCAAGAAATAATAATATTCAGCTGGCTTTTTAATATGCTCCATTCTATTTTTATCAATAACAAAATTCATATATATTCTTTGAAACAAACTTTGAAAATATAAATAAGCACAAAAAATCACCCATATTTCTGCCACCCTGTAAGCATGGTTAACATCTTAAGAGTGTATGGTTCAATACATTTCTAACATCTAGGTGTTTGTGTATACACAGAAATAGGATCATATTTATATATTTTTCAGGAGTTTTTTAAAACTTATCCTGGGGATGTACTTTATATCATTAAATATTCTACAAAATCATAGACAGCATGGCAATTCACGTATATGGATGTTAGAGAATTGATCTGATACACTATACTTAGGGATTTAATTTGCTTCCAAGTTATTACTAGTATTATTTTAATTTTTTAATAGTATAAAAAAATGTGATTATTGCCATCTTTATAAATAAATATTTGTGTTTACACTTAATTATTTCCAAATGATAAAATCCAAACATGTAATTATATCCTAATTTAAACTATTTCCACATTTTCAATGCATAATGTATATGGTAATGTATCCTTATTCCAGTTTCCCAGGACTTTTGGACACAATGGATACGATAATTTTAATTTTTTTGCCTATTTAATAGGCAATTAATAATGTATCATTATTATTTTGTTTAAAGTACATATTTTAAATTTGTATTTCTGTCTAGTAAGGTCGAATATGTTTTTCTTTTGCTTATTGGCCAATTTACCTATAGTCTCTCAAAATTGCTTATTTATATCCATTTTGCTATGGGGATCCTCATTTAGCTTGGCCTTAAAATAAATAAAAGGATAGAGAAATTGTTGTTGAGAAGCTATTTCTGAATCATGAAGTTAATCAGGAAAAAATTCTATTAAGTAACAGCACAGCTAATGACAAATAATCCCTGCCAAAGTGATAGTGACAGACACTGAAAAGATTTCACCTACAAGGAAATGGTTCAACACAAAGTTTCCTTCTATTCAATAATGTTTGCTGAGAATATTCTCAGAAGTTTTTGAGGATTCCAAAATACTATTTATGTCATATTTTATGTCTCTTATTTACAGGAAGCTTCACTTACTATCTACTCAGCTTGTTCAAGGTTCTGATTTCCCTGAAAAACAGCTCAAAGTGAAATGTCATAAGTTAGAGAAAGTCAAATAGGTAGTGAGAAAAAGATGTATATCCTACCAGGTGAAAAACCTAATAGGCGCTGCTTGAGGGGTGATAATTTAAAACTGGTTCTTTTTCTAACTAAACAAATGACTCCAAGGAACTTTCTAGAAATATGGGTCAGAGCTTAGAACCATACCTAGTTTCTTGGCCATTTAGTATTTTTCACATGAAGCAAATTGTTTCATCTAAGAGGTCAATGCTAGTACTTTAAGCTCCAAATAAAGGATGTTTACTTCACCTGAGTGCACATATTACTCCAGTGAACAGTTTCATGAATGATCTCAGACAAGACATAGCAGAGCTCAGTTGAAAGGTTAGGAGATTAAGAGACTAAAGACTTGGATTCATGTCCTGCCTTCTTCAGCTTCTAACTTGTCTCCTTGGGGGAGGCACTTTAACAAAGACTCAGTTTATTTTTCTATAAGCTATATTTATTCTGTAAAATAAATTAAGATATGTAAACTTACTATCAACTGCAGAAGGTTTCTATAAACACAGGATATTTTGGCCCTGGAGTGACAAACCCAAACATCTTCAAGGGGTAGGTTGTCCTCTAACTGCACGCGGTGGATCCATTGGGCTCTGGTAACTTCTAGTTCCATAAGATTGCTGCCATCGTGGCAATAAAAGCCAGGTGTTGTCTGATATTTCCTTTTTTTTCCAAAAAAAACCCTTATAAATCCTGATGAGTGTGTAAAATCTCCATCTTTAAGTATTGACAGCTGATTAAAATATATTTCAAAATGATTTTGTTGGCCAATCAAATCATACTGGCTACTCATTTAACAAACTGTTTTATTGTCTCCAATTTACACTGCTGCTAAAGTCCCTCAAACCTCCATGTTATCATCTTTAGTTTCAGAGTATTTATTGTACTGAGTGTATCAAATGCAGTCCAATCTTGTAGTAACCAATTATATGTAATTATTTCCATGATGAGGGTTTTTCTCTTCAGGTGGCCAATTACTTCCTATCAAATTATCACTGAAAACCATTATTTTCATTTCCATTTGTAGACATCTCAAGACTTTATTTTCTATTCGGTACAAGTAAATGAAAAGGAAATAATAACAGCCAATGCAATTATGACTGTGATCTTATCTGTCTGGATTGATTAGAAGTCCTTACTCTAATCATGCAAACTCTTTATTAATGTTAAGTTTATTAAAATCTAGGTTTAGATTTAGTTTTTTCTTTAAAGATTTCATTTATTTTATCTTTTTATTTTGTAAGATGGCAGGGAAGGCAGGATAGGGAAACCAAAGGAAAGCCTAGTTACCAAAGGGACCTAGTCTTTCCTGTAATTTGGCTTCACCACACTGATCTACTTTAAAACCCTTTCTCCATTTATCAAAACTCTGTCTCTGGTGAATTACAGTGGAGTGTTGCTAATTCATACTAATGACTGGGATACCCAGTGCAGAATATTGAATTCTGAGAATTAGCAAGTGAGCAATGAAGGTGAAAAAAATGACAATAAATGGAGGCCACTGCATCACAAAAGGGTCCTTTTTTCCTTTGTTTTCTTAATCATAAGCCAGCTTTTAATTAATTAGGTTAATGTATCATTGATACTAGCACAAATTATGTTCCTAGAGTTTTCCAACTTTAAAAATTAGGTGTAAATTTATTTGGCAGTGAGTTGAAATAAAGCATTGGCAGAAGGGCAAGGCTAGATTTAAATTGGTATTAAATTCACAAAATTTCCACTTACTGTAATATTCTTTTTTTTTCCAGCCTTGGCATCAGTCATTGGTATTAAATATGCTTTTTGATTAGACCAGTACTCTAGGGAAGGGCTACCCGTTGTTGAACACTTACCTGCTTAAAGAAATGGCAGCTGGATGTTCACAGGAGTTGGCATTGTTGCTGCTCCTCCAAGTATTCCCACAAACATCTCAGGGTGAAAACCACTCCCCACCCCATTTTTCAAGAAAACAAAAGGAGAAAGTTTGGGTAGAATTTCATAAAAATATAATTAACTTCTTTTGAATGTTAAGTATTGGAGAGCTCCTTATGTAGAGGTGATGAAAATGCAGATCAGAGAAAGGAATGAGGTTCCACAGAGAGGACCCAGTTTCATGCTCTTTTCAATCTACCTCCTTGGATGCTGGAAGATGCCCCACACTCCTTCTCACATTTTGTTATTTACAGTTTATTTATTCTTTTAATGAATCGGCTGTAAGACCGGGGTGTGAGTTTGTTTTCTGCTCATGCTATGCCCACACTGCCTAGCAAAGTTCACTAGCAAATCATAATCACTCAGTACACATGCATTCAGGACTGAATGCTTATAGGATAGCATGAGGAATCCCAGGATCTAAGAACAGAGTTGTGGACCTTTCCTTTAGAAAGCTCACATTCCTGAGAAGAAGAAAAAAAGTAAGCAAATCAGTAGGATGTTTCTATACATTTCTATACAGTAGAATGTTTCTAGGATAGAGGGTAAGTTCAGATTGCCATGAAAGCACAGAGTAAGGGAAGAAAAGTTGGCCCAAGATAGTAAGGTTATGCAAGGCTTCCAGAGGGAAATGGGATTAAAGAATGAGGAAGAGTGAGTTAGATGCAGAAGGCTGGAAAAATGTTTAGGGAGCTTCACCTAGTTCATTCTGGAGAGAGGGGTAGAAAATAACTAGGAGCTAGACAGGAAAGAGTTCATAAAGAAGTTGGGATGCCATGCGAGCTACTTCAGTTTCATTTGTTTGTCATCAGGAGCAGAATCAAAGATGGACCAAAGGGGACAATGCTAGAGGCAGGACACCCAATGAGCAGACTGGCAATAGCCTAGCTGTGATTTGGCAAGGGCCTCATGGGATCCGTTGTAGCTACCCTGAACATATTTCCTCGTGGTACACAGGATTTCTCGAAAACTACCCTTCCCCCTACTTTTAGCCTTCAGTGTGAGTGAGATGACTTCATCCTCAGCTCCAAGGGTGATTCTTAATTAACGCAAGCTAATCAATCAGCAAAGCCCACTCACTTGGCCATAGTCATCGGATTGGGACTAGGCACATGACTCAAGTGAAACAAATGTGGCCAGAGAATATCTGGGCTGGGCTTTCATTTGTTTGCTTGTTTGTTTGCTTTTGTTTGTTTTCTGCTTTAAGAGTAGTTTATTAAGAGTGACATGCTATTTTTTTTTAATTTTGTTGGAGTATAGTTGATTTACAATGTTGTGTTAGTTTCAGGTGTACAGGAAAGTTATTGCTATACATATACATACATTCATTCTTTTTTAGATGCTTTTCTCATATAGATCATCACAAAATATTGAGTAAAGTTCCCTGTGCTATACAGTAGGTCCTTGTTGGTTATCTATTTCATATATAGTAGTGTGGGCTGGGCTTTTGGAAGAGAATCTCCTTTGCTTTTTTGGGAAAACTACTAGGAATACAGATTGGTCTGACTTATGATGGTTTGATTTATTTTTTGACTTTACAATGGTGAGGAAGTGATACACATTCAGTAGAAACCTAGAAAACCTTGAATTTTGATCTTTTCCCCACTTAGGAATATGTGGTGCAGTCCTCTCTTGTGATGCTGAGCATCAATGGAATAAATAACCAACACACTTGCAACCGTTCTGTACCCAGGCAATCATTCTGTTTTCCACGTTCAGCAGAGTAGTCAACAAATTACATGAGTTATTCCACACTTTATTATAAAATAGGCTTTGTCCTAGAGGATTTTGCCCAACTGGAGGTTAATGTGAGTGTTCTGAGCACATTTAAGGCAGGCGAGGCTAAGCTAACATGTTTGCTAAGTTAGGTGTGTTAAATACATTTTCAACTTGGGATATTTTCAACTTATGTTGAGTGTATCGCGACATAACCTTCATGATAAGTCAAGGAAGATCCGTGGTATTCTCTCTTCCATGACCAAGCAAAGCAGCCTGGACACTATTGGCTGCCAAATTGTGAACAGAAAGAAAATCAACCTTTAGATTAACCCAACACTTCAGAAAGCAAACGTGGAGAACCAACTGTACCAAACCCCACTTTAAGTCTACTCTAACTTGGGGTCATAGATGAACAGAATTATGAATTTTTGAAAATCATTTATGCCATTTAAATGGGTTTTTCTGGAACTTGGACATTCTTGTTCCTGAAAGTATCTTAACTGCTAAAAACCTGTCTGTGGCAACGACAGTCTGGATAAAGGTAGAGATTTAGATGACCTCTTCCAGTCTCTTCATTTTTATGATTCACTCTCATCTTTAGTTTATTAAGAAAATATCAAGGCTGCAAACAGCAGGCTGATGACTGAAGAAAAATGACATAAACATCACAAGAGTCAAATGACTCCTCCATGGTCCCCTGACAGCTTTTCTCCTTTCCTCTCTGTTGCCTGCCTGTTTCTGGCTGCCAAGAATTTGCTGTTTGCTTCTCACTTCCCTCATCCAGTCCACACTGAGAAGATAATGTGCCCAGAGAGCACCAGCACAGAAAGCAACCGTCAGCGCACATTTCCCAGTGAATGAAAATAACCTACCGGTGCAGAGTGCCCTCTGCTCTCCAGGGTTGAGACCGGTTTGGGTTGGGTGGGGAATTCTTCAGCCTTCTGGTCCTGGGATTTCAGCTAATGGCTTTGGGGTTTTGCACAAGCCACATGCTCCTGGCTTTAATGTTGCCACTGTGGATGAAAACTTGTCATGTTGGATAATATTACACAGTTACTCCAAAGCAGCTTTCTGGCTAAGTGACAGCTTTTGACATGTCTCTAATATTGACAGTAGTGGTGACTTTCAAGTGTGCTATTTATTTCAGGTAGAAAGGGAGCAGAGAGTTTTAAATAAAATAAACATGTACAAAGGAAATGTGGCTTAGTGGAGTAAAAATGTCAAGGGAGCTTGAATACCTGCTCTGCTATTTTTTAGCCATGGACCATTGGGCAAGTCTAGAGACTCAGTATCTGTCCGTAGAATGGAAATGGTGATAATGTCTACCTTCAAGCATCAAAATCACATTATCCAATGTGTCTAAGTGTCTTGTGTGATGCCTGGCTCACTGTAGATGATAATGGTACATCTATTAATTGGGATTCCTGCCATGTCCATGACCTTTTCTAAGTAAACAGCTATAACCAAGCACTTAACTCTGAGAATCCTCAGGCAACATTGGTTCTGCCATAGGGCTTAGCTACCTTGGCCAAAGATGATTATACCATTGGTAACCAGTCTTAACACAGGCGACATATAAGGTAGCCAAGAAGTTATGACCTGGCAGGTACCTAAATTTGAACTAGTTCTAAGATTTTGACAGACTCTTGCTTGAGTCCTGAAAAAATCAGAGAGTTAGTAGCCAAGGTTGAAAATGAAAGGATTTACAGAGAGAAGCCATGATGTTAGGGCAACAGCATGAAGAATCACTGAGGTTATGAGAAAGGAGAGTGTAAGCAAACTGGCAAAGTTTGGAATGATTCACAAATGGGAAGAATCCATGAGTTTATGGTGAGGGAAGCAGATAGATCTACAGAGAAGCAGACAGATTAAGAGGAGCTGAGTTGCATGAATGGAAAGTCATAAGTTTGAGACCAATGAACCTGTCTGTTGAGGACCTGGCAACTTCCTGTAGATCATCTAGAGGTCCTGGAGGAAACAGTATGGTGGAACTGTTAATCACACAGCTCTGGCGTCAGAATATCTGGGCTCAAGCCCTGTCTCTGTCACTTACCAGCTGTGGGGATTTAAGCAAGTTTATCTATAAAATGGGGAACCAATGGCACCCACAAATAGAGCCATTCTGCGGAACAAATAAGTTAATACATGTGAAGGCATAGTACACCACTGACACATAGTTATTTTTTAATACGTAAATATTAAGCATTATTAGCTATTATCAACTATGCCTCAACTGACATAAAACTGACATATTTAGCAGCTCCTCAGTTCCAATATAACTCCTATTTCCCTTATATCTAAATGTACCTTATAATTAATATCACTGTCAATCAAAAGAGGCTACCTAAACATCTATTATCATTTTTATTTGAAGAACAAGGTAAAAAAATAAGAGAGGCAAAAGGAGATAAAATGTTAACTACAACAGTAATGGTTACCATTTTTGTGTCCTAACAATTTTTTGTGTCATTCATTCATTCATTTATATATTTGTTTATTCATTTATTCATTTTCAAAGATGTATTAAATTCCTACTATGCTGGAAATTCAATAAAACAAAGCAAAACAAAACAAATTCAGCCCTTGTATTTGTGGAGCTTTAAAATTTCATGGCATTAAGCAAATATTGAAGAAGGATCATTTTTTTATATATTAATAATTTTAGTCCGTTTCTTATTTATTTATTTATTCATGGCTGCATTGGGTCTTCGTTGCTGGGGGCAGACTTTCTCTAGTTGCAGTGAGCGGGGGCTACTCTCTCATTGCTGTGCGCGGGCTTCTCATTGTGGTGGCTTCTCTAGCTGCAGAGCACGGGCTCTAGACGCGCAGGCTTCAGTAGTTGTGGCACGCAGGCTCAGTAGTTGTGGTTCGCAAGCCCTAGAGCGCAGGCTCAGTAGTTGTGGCGCGCGGGCTTAGCTGCTCCGCGGCGTGTGGGATCTTCCCGGACCAGGGCTCGAACCTATGTCCCCTGCACTGGCAGGCAGATTCTTAACCACTGTGCCACCAGGGGAAGTCCAACAATTCTAGTCCATTTCTACTCTTGGAAGCTTGCTGGCCGGCGCGGGGCTTGCCCTGGGGCGCTCTCCTGAAGAAGGAGGTCCTGGCGGTGAAGAAGTCCTCGGCGTCCTCCTCCAGGCTGCTGTAGCCGCTGCTCATGCTGCTGGTCCCGTCGCGCGCGGGCCGCCTCCCCGGGGAGCTGGCGGCCAGGCAGGGGGTGCCGCGCCCGCCCACCCCGCGAGGTTCCCGGCGCGCGGCCCCGAGCCGCCGGCGGGCCGTCCTGCTGCAGCTGCGGCCGCCGCTCAATTCGGCCGTCCGCGCCCCTCCTGCCGCCTCCCGGCTTCCCGGCCCAAGAAGGATCATTTTTAAGCTGACATCTGAAGATGAAATATCGTTTTATTCCCTCACCTCATTTACATAGTGACTCAAAGTCATCTTTTTGGTGAGTTCTTGTCTAACCAATGTTATTAATCAGAATAAGATACGTAATGTGGTGGTAAATTAACAAATTTAAATTTAAATGGCTTAACACAACAAATATATATTTCTTGCTCATATTATGTGTCCTTGGTGGGTTGGTCAGGCAATCTGTATCTCACACAGTTACTGAGGTTGATGAAGACTCTACCATATTTTATTGGCACCACCTGGAGCATGCAGGCTCATGGCCTCAGTGGCAGAGAAAGAATGGCCGTAAAGAATGTACAGCTTCTCAGGCTTCCCTGGTGGTGCAGTGGTTGATAATCTGCCTGCCAATGAAGGGGACACGGGTTCGAGACCTCGTCTGGGAAGATCCCACATGCCACTGGGCAACTGAGCCCGTGAGCCACAACTACTGAGCCTGCACGTCTTGAGCCTGTGCTCAGCAACAAGAGAGGCCATGACAGTGAGAGGCCCACACACCGTGATGAAGAGTGGCCCCCACTTGCCACAACTAGAGAAAGCCCTCGCACAGAAATGATGACCCAACACAGCCAAAAATAAATAAATTTAAATAAATAAATTTTTTAAAAAAAAGAATGTACAACTTATCTTTAATTCCTAAATGAAGTGACCATATCACTTTTACCACTAAGCCATTGGCCCAAACTAGTGATATGATCTCATCTAACTGTGAGGGACTGGAAAGCCTTTCCAGCTACCAGGGAGCACAGAGAACTAGTAATCTGTACCAGAGACCATCTCATTTCAACTGTAGCTCCAGCCTTAACCCTCCCTATCTCTTTCTCTGGTTTATTTTTCTCTTTAGTCTTTTCTACCATCTAACATTCTAATTTAAGACTGTCTCTTCTAACTAGAATGTAAGCTTTAAGAAGGAAAGCATTCTTGTCTGTCTTGTATGCTGATACCTCCCTAGCACCTAGAACAATCTTTGGCACAGAGAAGGCACTTGATACATATTTGTTAAATAAATGAATAAGTGAATGTTATTAGTGAGAAGAGATGGCAATTAGAAGGGACAAAAAGCATTAAAAGGACCCCAAGGGGGGCTTCCCTGGTGGTGCAGTGGTTGAGGGTCCACCTGCCGATGCAGGGGACACGGGTTCGTGCCCCGGTCTGGGAGGATCCCACATGCCGCGGAGCAGCTGGGCCTGTGGGCCATGGCCACTGAGCCTGTGCATCCAGAGCCTGTGCTCCGCAACGGGAGAGACCACAACAGTGAGAGGCCCGTGTACCACAAAAAAAAAAAAAAAAAGACCCCAAGACCAGAAGGAACTTGTCTTGTTCAAGCAAGAGTTAAAAACCAACCTGGCTACAGAAGAATGGATAAGAAAATTGGCGCAATGTTTATATGCATTTCGTTAATGCTTGAAAGATCCTTCCAAGGTAAGAATTATTATATTCCTAGGAAACAAAAACTGAAGCCCAGGATAGTAAGCTAACTTTCTTAAGGTCACACAGCTGCCTAATTGAAGAAGTAAGATTCAATCTGAGTTTACACATTTTCTGCTCTACCAGCGAAAGGGTCTGGCTGATTCAAACCAACCTAGAGCTGCAGGGAACTAGGTCCATAAAATCACTGTTATGTGACAAACTAAGAATAATATGGACAATGTTAGTTAGATATCTGTCAATTTAGGCACCTCCCTATAGTAATACCTGATATGTTTGACATGATGAAAATATGCTCTAAGTCCTACTAACTTGTACATGTATACTTTAATACATCTTAACCAGAGCAAAAAGGTTAAAATTGAAACCAGAGGCCTGACACCAAATTAGTTGTTTGAACCCAGTAAAATAAACTACTTTTAAAAAATGGGAAAACCTAAACATCACCCACAATTAGCACGAGTACTAAGAGGAGAAGCACAAAGCCTCAAAACAAATGAGAGGAAATTTTACATTGGGACCACCCATTACTCACAAAGAAACACTGATATCCTATTGTAAACTTTCCAGAAGTCATAATTCACAGGCAAAACCCGAAATTGGAAACTGGAGGCCATAGTTTGAATGGCCTTTGTAATTTTGGTCTGTCTTATATCTGAAACTCTTTTCAATGTTTGAGAAATTCCCTAAGAAACAAGTCTTGAAGGGAGATAACTTAATTCTTCTAGAAACGTTAAAATGCAAAAGTCAAGAATCACTTGCCCAAACTGTTTTCATGGGCATGTGACCTGCTCTCAGCCAATAGGATGTATCTGCTAAGGACTTTTACCAGGAAACAGTAAACTAAAACCTGCAGCATAGGGGAGTCTATTCAAGTGGAGACTGTATGTGGGCAGGATCATTCAGCTTCTATGTGTTCAGGGTCAGAGAGGCATCCAGGGTTCAACAGCAGTGACAGCTCTATCCTGGTGAGAAATGGATGGTCTCAAAGTGAAATTCCCTGCTGCTCTCCTGACTGTTTCCTGAGTTTGATTCTGCAATGTTTCTTTTATTAAATGCCTTTTCTAGTTTAATCCAACAGAGTCATTTCTATTGTTTACAATTAAGAAAACTGAATATTATGATACTCACATGTTAATTACTCAGTGGGTCTAGCAAGGAGGTGACACAGTAGAATCTATGAAGGATAATGATGAGAGACAGATGATATGACTGTCTCTTCAAGTGTTTAGTGCCAGAAACTTTCCTACACACTTGAAATATATTATGCAATGTAATTCCCACATCCATTTGTGCTGAGCACTTTTATTTCTCCCTTAGATGAGTAAAATAAGAGAGGCTAAGCAAAATGCTCAAGGTCACAGAGCCAGTATGGTAGATTAGATTACTGTTTCTCAAAAACTCACTTCTTCTCCCCAACCCACCTACCCATTGGGTGACTGTACATCCCTACCCCACTGATACTGAACCTGGCCATGATACTTGATTTGGTCTCATAAAGGGTTGAGTATTTTGCCCATTGACTAAGGAACTGGTCTTGTGATTTGTTTCAGTCAATGGGGAGTAACTGGCTATAACATAAGCAAAGTGCAAAATATGACTGCATGTGATTGGACTCTCAACTCACACTTCTGTCTTCATTGTTACAGGAACATGGCCCAAGTAACCTGTCAGTCTCAGAATTGAAGATAAATTGAGTATGCCTGAACTAAACCAGTGTTCCAATATCAAGACCAGATGAGCCCAGTCTAGATCAGCTAAGCTCAGCCTGTTCCACAGACACCTCAGTCAGTAAAAGAGTCTAGTTTTTGCATCCTTCTGAGTTTGGGAGTGATTTGTTATTCAGCATTATTGTGGCAATAGCTGACTGATAAAGGTAGTAAGCCATGCAACCAGGATTCAAACCTGGACCTGATTTGACTCATAAACCTGTCTCTTAATTACTTTGCTGTATCACCTTCCCTGCTAGGTCTGGATATTTGCACTGAAAGAATACAAAAGCGGGACAAAGTATTAGCACACCTCGGACTCTGACATTTCCATAGGCATAAGAGAGTCCCTTAACTAAAAATGTCTATGATAGCGTCTCTGACTTTTTTGGACCATAGCCTCATTTTAGTTCATTTGTCTTGGTCAGTATGTCTTACTTCTGTGTTTCTTTGTTCCATGCTGGTCTCCACAGGCAAATTATTTCCTAGTTTCAGTGCTAATGGACCTAGTACAAAGATGCTAACTTCTCGGAGTGCAGTATTTTGAAGTTCTGCTCTTAACTCATGAAGTTCAGCAACAAAATCTGTATTTCTTTCTCTGATTCTGCTTCTATTTCTGCCCTGAATTCTTAGTTCACAAAGCTAGGTAAAACAAGAAGTACATGAGGTAAGAGTAGCTTATAACTAACTGGTGGGAGTTCCTAAGTATCTTGCTCTTCTAATGATTGATAGTTTTGTCCTCTTTGGTTCAAGAAGTACATTTGTGCCAAATAATTCCTAAAAAGGTTTTCCCCCTACTCATGCACACTTTCCATCATAACTGTTTCCTGCCTGCTCCTTAGAGATTATTGCATGGTCAAAATGTTGCCTTTTCTTACTGGTCTTGGGTATAACTCTTTCATGCCACTCAACCACTGTCCAAAGATTTATATTAGCACATTTACCTCATGTCTCCTTACATTCTATTGACTTTGTGTAACCAAGGATTGGATGATTAGCTGAAGGCAACTGACCTTGCCTGATTGCCACCTGGAGTGGAAGAAGCAAGACAGAGTCAATGGTGTTTGAGCATCAGTGCTGATAACCACCATCCACTTAATATCTTGTCTATGTACACTCTTTGAAAAAGAAAGAGATCCATAACTGATTTGTCTGATATAAGAAACAGCTTAAAAGCACAATATCACTACCCATAAAGAAGAGAAGGTGTTTTCATTTCCTGAGAATAACACTTGAATGTGGTATGAACTGGACCCTTCCTGTTCCCACCTTTCAGGTAATGCCCATTGTTTATTGCCCACATGAATACGGTGCACTAACCCAGAGGAGATACATGATTTTAGTCCTTTTAGCTAGAGAGAAACAAGCCACAACTGAGTCTTTCCTGCTCTTGCCACTCACAAGAAGTCCTTGCCCAGACTGCTTCCTGCTCTATGTCTTACCCTGTAGATGCCAAGGGTTGTAAGAGCTAGGAAACACACACACACACGCATAAAACCACCCATGTGGATCGGCAATGTCAGGTCCAGGCTGGTACGAGGCAGAAGAGAAAATTAATCAACAAAATCCTGATTTAACTGAGTGTTTACAAAGTACACAGGATGGATGTCTTGGGACCATGAACTGAAGATAAAAACCACTCAGTTGCAGGACCCCCACCTCTTGCTATGGGGACGACCTCTTTCAGATGGTTTTTTGTATAAGAAAATGCCCTTTGTAGAGCACACATAAGATTCCAAGTTTCTTTCAATACTGCAACTATTTTAAAGACTAGGCAGGGTCTCTAGAAATATAAGAAGGAAAGAGGTGCTAATATAAAAAAAATCTGGGGCTCAGAGATATATAAAAAGTTTATAAACACTATCCAATTCCCCATGCAGAATAATGGATCTAAAGAATCCTTTATTCGTTCTACCCACAAATCCCTAGGGACATCAGATATAAGATTCTATTAACTTCATATAGTGGCAAAATCAAATGATTAAATGAAGACCACTGCACTTGTCTGGTTGCTACCTGCAATGGGAGACGTGATCAGTTGATGAGTAATTCTCAGAACTTAAGGATCGCAGTAGTTCCGGGTTTTGTTTTTTCTTCTAATCATGAGTCATAACCTATTCTCAGGCTTATTGAGCAAAATGAAAGGAAGTATATTGAGAAAGTAATTGAAACAGGGTGAACATTCTGGGTTAAGCCAGAACGAGGACATGGCTGTGCATACAGTGTGGATCTGTACTCCAGGGAGGGGATCATGGTCCACTCCTCACTTCCCATTTTTACAGATAAGAGTGAGAAAACAGACCCATCTATGGAGAGTGCACAGGCTTCTCAGCACTGGGAGGTCTGGATGTGGGTACCCTTGGAGTCTCTGGCACCATGAGAATTTGCAGTTCCCCTACTGGAAGGAAGAAGGCCTTGGCCCATGAAAGGTGAACTTGGACACAGCCTCTCCCCCTGGAGAAAATCTTCGGGGAGGTGGAGCTGGCCTCACCAGCTCAGTGTCCAAGCATCCCAGAGTGAGCACCCAGGGTCACATTAAACAGTTCAGCTCCTCTGGCCACACCATGTCACTGGGCTGTTGTCCCCCAGTGTGTTTAAGAAAAAACTTACTAAGTAAAGAGAGCTGAACCCTCCGTGGCTGAGGCAACCTCATCAATATAGATCATTAATTAAATAAAACCTGGGGCTTCCCTGGTGGAAGAGTTGTTGAGAGTCCGCCTGCTGATGCAGTGGACACGGGTTTGTGCCCCGGTCCGGGAAGATCCCACATGCCACGGAGTGGCTAGGCCCGTGAGCCATGGCCACTGAGCCTGTTCATCCGGAGCCTGTGCTGCACAACGGGAGAGGCCACAACAGTGAGAGGCCCACGTACCGCAAAAGTAAATAAATAAATAAAATACAAATAAATAAATAAATCCTGACTCTAAGTTGTCTTTTTTTTTTAACAAATTGAATGAGATGTGATTTATACTGATTTTGTTTTGTTTTGTTTTGTTGCTGCTTTAAAAAGTTTTTCCAACACTGCATTCCATAAGGGCATTTCATTAACCGGTTGAATTTAAGTGACTTAACTGAAGTAGTTAAAGCATTCACTTTGCTGATAAAAAATAAAATGACTCAGGGCAAACACATTGTCATATTATTATTGAACGTGGACTGCAAAGGGCTGGCACAGGAGATGTTACAGAGCACACAGTTAGACATGGTCCTTGTCCCAGGGGCATGCAATCCCAGCAAGCTTGTTATATGGTATTCATTGCGATTTGATGAACTTCATTTATCTAGACAGCCACTTATTTAGGATGAATTGGAACCTATTGAATCATCTTAATTCAGAGGTTTCTATGGCACCATGGGTCTGCAGCATCTATTAAACTTGGGAAGATTCAGCAGCCATGACACAATGAATGTTATTAGTCCCAAAAAATTGTCTAGGGGTGACGAATCATCAGCTTTAGGGACAGGTGTGGGGTGATACCCACTATCACCTTACTTCCCCCTTAGTTTTTTTAAGTATGATATCAGTGCTGCAGTCACTGTTACTCATCTTCCCCAATAAAGAAGTTATCTGTCACAGATGATGCTATTTCCCCAGTAACACAATCATTCAGTTCTTGGGGAAAAAAAAAATCACACAGTCTGAAACCCTGATACAAGATGAGGGTTCCCCTAGGCACTGAGTTCTCTGAAGTGATGAGTTAATGAGGAGAGCAGAGTTCTCTCTGTAGCAGATACAGCCACTTTACGGCATCCTGTTACTAATTGAGAGTAGGAACTCCCATAAACTATACTTAGAGGATTTATTTGGATTATTTACAAGGCCAAGGGAGGATAGAGACTTACAGGCAAATAGAGACTTACATCTAGAGTGAATCCAATTGCTGAACAATTGTACATTCTATTTATAGACTAGAGGGCTTTTTCGAAGACTGGTGCTATGTAAAATTTGAAAAAAAATCTTAGGGTTGTCACTTTCCAAATTCCTGGCTGCTTTCTAAATTCAGTACCAGAGACTTTTATAACCTATAGATCAAGTCTGTGTTGTCTTTGATGATAAAGCTTAAAGCTTCAAAATCTCAATGGTAGAATCTTCCAAAAAGTCACAGCAACTTTTAATCCTTTCAGGTTCGAAAACACACTAAGGGCATTGTATCAGCCAGGGTTCTCCAGAGAAGCAAACAGAACAAACATATACATCATATGTCATTATAAAATATATATGAAATATTATATATGATAAACATATGATTTATTCATGTATATATGGCTTATTTTAAGGAATTGGCTCACACGACTATGGGGATGGCAAGTCTGAAATCTGAATTTGTAGGGCAGGCTGGCCGGCTGGAAACTCAGGCAGGAATTTTTTAGTAGAATTGCTTCTTGTCCAGGAGATTTGCTTTTGTTCTATGGCCTTCAATCGATTGCATGAGGCCCAGCCACATTATTGCTGTTCCTTCTGATTGTAGGTGTTAATCACACCTGCAAAATACTCCCACAGCAACATCTGCATAAGTGTTTGACCAAACAGCTGGGCACCATAACCTAGCCAAGGTGACACATAAAATTTAACCATCACACATATCAACTCTATTTGTTGATATCTATGCTGTGAACTTCAGCAAACAATATTTCCTAAATTGGCACATACAAAACCAGTAAGATCTGTGTTCAATAGAAGAGGATCATCTAAATTTTTCCCATATTACAGCTTTCATGAAAGTTTATTTAGATTCAGAATACATAATGCTTTTTGTGCTGATGTCAATTATTCTGCTGAAAAGGGTAGTTCTTGTGTTTTTGTAAACCCAGTGTTGGCAAATGATGACCCACAGCTAATTCTCATCCACTGCCTGTTTTTGTATGGCAAATGAGCTTAGATTGCTTTATATGTAAATGGTTACATTATAAATAGTTATGTAAGGAATTGCAATTCAAAAATGGTTAAAATGGCAAAATTTATGTTAGCTGTAATTACAACACACACACACGCATTATGTAAGAACCTCTTGGCCTTCAAACTCTAAAATATGTACGTACGATCTGACCCTTTAAAAAAGTTTGCCAGCTCTTGTTATAAACCAAATACTTGCTTACTGAGGGAAGTCCTAAATATCCCACCTAGTGATATGCAGCATTATTGTAACAAGTTCCTTTAATCCATCTCATAATATAATAATTCCTAAAGAAGCATTAAAAATAATAGATTTTTGTTTGTTTGTCTTTTTACTTAAAATCCTATCTTTATGAAGTAGACTGAAAAAATATCAGGAGTTCTGGTGTTTAATGAAAGAAACCTTCGTTTAAATCAGGAGCTTGGTATAAACATACTCACACTACTGCAGATAACCAACAAGGACCTACTCTATAGCACAGGGAACTCTACTCAGTATTCTGTGATAACCTATAAGAGAAGAGAATCTAAAAAAGAATGAATATATGTATATGGATAACTAAATCACTTTGCTGTACACCTGAAACTAACACAACATTGCAAATCAACTATACACCAATAAAATTAAAATGAAAAATAACAAAGCTAATAAAAGCAATCAGGCAGCAGATTCCCAAGGTCCACCATGATCTGGCCCTCTGTCCTCCCCTCCAGCCTCACCTCCTATGGTCTCCCACCCCTCATTCCACTCCAGCTCCATGGACTTCTTTTCATTCTTTGAATACTTCCATCTTGTTCCCACCTCAAGCTTTTGCACTTGCTGTTCCCTCTGCCTGGGGCACAATCCCCCCAGGGCCTCACATGGCTACCCTCTTCTCATCAAGCAGATGTCAACTCAACCGTGACCTACTAAAGCAGGCTGTCTCTGACCACCCTCCTGACCCACACCCCCATCCATCTCTCCATCTCACTATTCTGATTTAACTTTATATACTGCCGTCTGGAATTATTTGTAAATGTGTTACTCATCTTTCATCAGTACAATGCCAGCCCTGTCTTGTTCATGCCTGTACCTCAGTATCTAGAACATTCCATGGCCATAGAAGGTGCTCAGTTGATATTCATGTAGTAGGCAAGTGGGAAAACAGAACACTAGCCAGACTGAGTTAATATGTCATTCTCCCTAGTGATTAATCTTCGAATTAAGTCACCATTGTGTTAAGAGGGGTATTTAATCTGACCATTAGTTCATTTAACTAAAGGCACTGAGGACCCGACTCAGGGAAAGGAGTAGATACTGTGGATCCAACAGTGAAGAAGACAGACGAGGTCCCTGCATTCAGAGAAGTCACAAAATGATACATCAGGAACAGAGAAGTTTGAGATAATGACATACACCAGTGGTATTATAAAACATTTTGTATATTTCACTGAAAATGTTTCTTACCTCAAATAATTTCCAAACCACTTTGAATAATCATTTTCTAGCTTTAATAACATTCACAGTGGTTTCTTGAATATGTAGGGTTTTGACACCATATCAGTGTTAGCTATAAAGGAATTATTATAAAGATTTAAGCTAAAAACTAAAGGAAAGACAGAAAAAAAATATTTTGTGTGCTACAAGACACCATATAGAAAGTAATTCATTTACAACATTCAAAAATAGTGATCCTCTGACTTTATGACTACTGTTTTGATGGCAGAGATGGAAAATGTCCGTATAAAGATATACATGATGCTTTTTCTGTTGTGTGGATTTCTGACATTCAGATATAACAGCTCATTTTTAGCCAGAAAGGAGATATTTAACATGCCTACCTTTACTTCCTCCTTTTTATGCTTTTTTATTTTTTATAAGAGTTTACTTTATAGTTTAAACATGGCCAAGCCCAGTTTTGAATTTTAAAACTTCAGGTGACCTCCCAAGCCTAGGGTCCCTATCCCAAGAGGAAAGGTCAACAGTAAAACCTGGCAAAGAATCCAGTAGCATCTTAGACCAAGAATGATAAGGAGAAGTAGAGACACTGAGTTCACACACTGTGTTTCATGTGTTGGTTTGCTTCATGGAGAATTTTGTATTTTTAACTCAGCCAGCACAAGTTTATTAAGTAGCAAAAAAAAAAAAAAAAAATCATGTCCTACCCAATAAATCTTTCTTTATGTACCTGCCAATATCTGTGTGGGTTCCCATGACCTTGTTTCTTAGAATGTATCCTTCTAAACACACAGGCGCACACAAACATACAAACTGAAGGAGAATTTGAGGGTTTCTCTCTTATTTACTTCTTAGTAAATTCAGTAAGAAAATTTGCATTCCAATTAGCCTTTAACAAAAAGTTGAGAATTTTGTATATATATAAATATTCTCTATATATAGAATAGTGTGTATTCTATATATAATGTGTATATATAAATAATTTTTATATATAAGTGTGTATATATATATATATATATATATATATATATATATATAAAAATATATATTTTTTCCCTACCCTCAAGAGTCAAAGCGACAGATAGGTGTATATAACTGCCACAGAACTGAAAACCAGAAGCCCTGCCTGGATTGTAGCAAAAATAATCTTTGAGCTTGAATAACAGACTTTACTTCTTTGTCAGTTTCCTCTCCTGTAAAATGAAAGCATATTATTATATCATCTCTAATCTGTTCACTTCCAATTCTAGGTTCTACCATAAAGTTTAGTTTATATAAATAAATAACACTTTGTCTCATTATAGTAAGCATAGCCAATTTTAAGCAAGGATAAACCAGAATTTTTTGGAATTTCAAGACTGACACTGGATACACATGTCAAAAAATATAAAACTGCACACTTTAAATGTATGCAGCTTAATGTATGTGAACTATACCTTCATAAACCTATAATTTAAAAAAATAAAAGAATGACATAGCTCATTATCTATAAAGAATTTAAATTAACAGCACTTTGGAGGAAAAAATTTAAAATGACATTTTTATATGGATGTTATTTTAAACTGCTGTTCAGGTAAGTAAAAAATAAATGGGCCCTTTAAGAGCCACTCTTTTTTTTGTTTAATTTTTATTCTATATTGGAACATAGTTGATTTACAATGCTGTGCACAGCCCTAAGTAGCCTTCTGTACACAGATAAACTGCTTTGAGACAAAGCCTCTAAAAGCTGAATTTTGTCCATCTGTTTGATTTGTTTAACCTCTTCAATTCAGCAGGTAAATAGGTATGCATCATTTTCAAAATAACCAGTTGTTTGTTCTCCACCTCCCACTGCTGCCCCCAACCTGGGTAGGACTGTGGGCCAGAGACTCCGCTCCCAGCTTGTGAGTGGAAGAAGGTAGGCCTGTTTACCTGCCAAGAAAGGTCTGGGATGAGCTCATGACTCAGCTGTATTATCGCAAAGCAAAAACAACTCGTTAAAGAGAAAACAATTCAGTCAAACTAAAACAAAACATAAATTTCTCTGAATTTAACTGTATTTTGAGAGACTACAATCAATGAAACCAATTAACAGAGGGTCAGGCAGCTTTAGGAATAATAAGGAGAAAAGAAAACTGTGGGATGGAGAGAAAACACAAGGAGAAAAAGAGATGAAAACAAAAGAGAGACAGGAAATGGCAGTTTGCAGTTTCGGGATCAACATTCATGTTTTCTTATACTTTATTTAAAAAACAACACTTCTAGGATTCCCAGGCAAAAATCTCTGCCAATATGCCAGCTCTGTGAATACAGAAGAGAAAACGGAGAAGTGAAGCAACTACACAGATTCTGTAGAATGATCTTTACTGAACATCGAGGTGATTAAAGCAAATTCTTTTTCTTTACCTTGCATTATTCACAAAATTGTCTTAACGTTTCACTTCTCATTGTGTTGTAAACAGAGCTAAAGCCAAGTGAAAAGTTAGTCCAGTTCTTTGCTTAACTCAGGCAAAAAATCTGTATTACACACATATTTGCAAATGTGTAGACTTGCATTGGAGAACTTTGTGAAATAGAAGACAAATAGTAAGAGAGGTGTCTATCAAAAGCACAAAAATGTTTTGCAGCATTTTCCTATATCTTTCCTGAATGGCCGGGGATGTTTTAAACAAGGTTCTGCTTTCATTTTCACGTAGACACTTTTCCCTCCTCAATACTGATATGACATTCTAAATGGCATGTCTGTGTATTATAACCAGGTCCCAATTTCTCCTAGTTTTTGCCTTCCATGTTAGCAGCGGGAAAGGCAAAAGACTGGCCTGGCTATTGCTAAAGCAATGCAGAAACGCCTTTAGTTATTATTACCAAAGTAAATGAAGAAACTGCTGACCAGATGGGTGTATATTATCTATCCAACTAAAAAAGTGTCTTGTTAACAGAGATAAATGGTCTGAAATGGCAGAACATTTTCTTGCAATTTAAAAAAATAATAGCAGCAATATTTCAGAGGATAATTCTGCAATTTTTTCAAGGTTTCTGTTAAAAACCGCATTTGATATTGATAGATACATTCTTAAACTGTTCATTGACACATTCATAAATATGAGAAGTTGAAAGGGGATTTTTTTTTAAAAACCCAACTATAATAATCTCTCTTGGAAGCTTGAAGACCAGATAGCACCCAGTAGGGCTGAAGATGTTTCATTCATTCCTGAATCAGCATGACCAAAACAAAATCGAGGCAGAGTGATGCAGAGGGGAATGTGTAAGTTAAAAGAATCAGACAGACCTGGGCCGCTCCCATTACTATCCTTGTGATCTTGAATGTGTCAAATAATGTTAAGTAATCTCAGTTTTCATATCTCTAACATGTAGATAAAATCTAGGACTTTAGCCTTGCCTTGAGCATTTTTTAAATACCTTATAAATTTCCTGCATGGTACATGCAAGTTGCCATCTAAATGTTAACTTCTCAATGAGCAATATTTGTACAACACATTGGTTCTTTTCATCTTCTAGAAATGAGTTTCTAGTTTTATACAATTGGAATATTTTGTTTTCTTTCAATGTTATGGGTACATTGCTACTTCAGATAGAAAATGAAACAAGATCTTTGGCAAAAATTTATAACACATATTATCCTCTTCTATAGTCCTTGGCCTGGTTACATCAATGGTACAGTTAAACCTAACATCTACTATGAATATGAAAACATCACCTTCATTTGCATCCAGCCATATCTATAGTCAAAAAAAAAGGTTATTTACTAGAAGGAAAATACAATTAAATTCTGAGATGTTTTATTTCATTTGGAAAGCCTCCTTTCTCCAGGAACATAACAATGACTTACTGATTTATAAAGTGCTATACTTTAGAGGCAGTCAAAATGCTTTCCTGTAATTATGACACCTTGTATTTCTAATCTCTGTAATACCTAGCTAGAACATCAAAAACTGCCTTTAAAGAGGCTTTGGGTCTTTTTTTGTTTGGATCACCTCAATTGCCCTTGGAGCCACCCAGAAGCTGTGGGTAAGTTTTAATATTTCCATTTTTAGCATTTGGTTAGTTGGTTTATTTAATTACTAGGCGTACTGAAGAATACAAGTGACTTATTAGCTTGTCAAGCCCAGGAGAAGCTACAACACTGCATGTGACACCCCAGGAATAAAAAAGAAGATGAAGATGTCTTTCCTGACACTTGCAACCTGGCTGTGTAAAGTCTGCTTTGATGAGCAGAATCAGAAGAGCTCCATTTTACTTGGAGTTTCGAGTCGGAGCTCTAAATATCAAGTCAAAGGACTCTTGGAAAAAAAGAAAGCAGCATGGGTGAGACTCACACACTATTTTCATTATAATAGGTCCAAAGCAAGCCACTCTTTTTTTTTTTTTTCATTTTTTTAAATTGAATTTTATTTTTCTGGCTGCCTCGGGTCTTAGTTGCAGCACGTGGGGTCTTCCTTGAGGCATGCGGGATCTTTCATTGCTGTGCGGGCTCTTCATTGTGGTGTGCGGGATTCTCTCTAGTTGTGGCATGCGGGTTTTATCTCTTTAGTTGTGGCTCGAGGGCCCCAGGGCATGTGGTCTCTGTGGCTTGAGGCACATGGGCTCTCTCATTCAGGTGAGGCCCACGAGCTCAGTTGGTGCACGGGCTTAGTTGCCCCATGGCATGTGGGATCTCAGTTCCCTGACTGGGGATCAAACCTCTGACCCCTGTATTGGAAGGCAGATTCTTTACCACTGGACCACCAGGGAAGTCCCAAAAGCAAGCCACTCTTACTCCAGCGTCCCTCTGTTCTTCAGCTGAGCACGGGAGGAAGAATCTTGCTTGCACTGAGAAGGTCTAGCCTATGAAAAATACATACCTCAGCACAGTGTGGAAGCTGAGACAGATAGTGGCAACTTCGGATTCATCTCTCTTCATTCACGATACAAGAGAACTCTGTGGCATCACGTGGACCTAAGGTTGTTTTTATGTGATTAGATACATATTTTAAGTGACTCCATCACATTACTTTTCTGACCAGGAAAACTCAGTTTCTGGGAACAGATCCTTCCCTACTCCATCTATGTGCTCCTGACTGGAGCTGCCATGTTTTTATTAACATCACCCTCTTCCCCAATTTGGACCAATCCCTGCACTTTCCTAAGATATTTATAGATTCAGAACACACAGAGGGTGATACAGTCTCCCTCTTGTGGCCAAAGCAAAAAATGTGAGTCTTGGTTTTTTCATATGCCTCCTCAGAAACATGACATGTGATGAAAATAATAAAGTTGAAATGCAGACAGATAGCACTGTGAGACTTGCAGGGAGGGTCTAGTGCACTCACACCCCTGGACCTGGTTATTCCTGAGACTCAGCTGCACTCCTCTCCTTGCCCTTGTTTGGTTGGTCAACTGTGCCATGATTGTACGTGTTGATAAATGATCCTCTTGCCAATAGCTTGCTAGGGTTAGGCTTCTGACACTTGCAACCAAACTAATACACTCACCAAAGTATTATTTATTCAGCTCAATTTTCTCCTAAGCAGAAATAGAACTATCACCCTAGTAAAATCCTTATTACTTGCACACATGTATAGAGGTCTTTGCAGAACCCTTCACTCTGACAGTCTGTTTTAACAAGCTGCTTCAACTCCCTGTGTCTCAATGTCCTCATCCATGAAATGACACTGGTGAACTAGGTCAGAGGAAATAAGGGATGCACACACACCACCACACCCCCATGGCAGTTATTAAGTACCAATCCTGGCATTCTTCCCAAGGACCTTCGCTTCTGTTTCAGAAGCTTTCTCAACACAATATACAAGAGGAAATTTATTTTTCTTTATTGGACCTTAAATAATCTCAAAATAGCATGATAACCTTTCTGCTAGGCCAGTGTATTAGACCAGGCAAGTATCTGATTCCCACTTCACAGGTAAGGAGATTGAAGCACAGAGGAACATATGGTTTACGTAAAGCTGTTCACCTTGCTTTTAACCCCTCCTCCCATTCAGGAGTGGGAGGGGGAAGGAAGATTAAAACTGTGGCGCCTTTAAGTCTAGTGAGTTTATTCCCTGGGAAAGGGAGCAGAGTAAGGCAAGTCACTCCAGGCCTTTTGTATGTTGCCTTGGAAATTATCTCCTTCGCTTCCCCACCCCTTTCTCTCCCCTACCTTATCCCATCACATTGGTACCAGCTGGCGGTACCTCATATCAGAGGAAGAATGTGGCCCAGCCAAAGACTGCTTCTCTGCGCTAAGATGTACCCTGGTGAGCAGCACTCCCAAAGGGGTTTAACTTATGTGTGGGAAATAACACAGGAGCCAAGGGAAACCGGCTCAGGGACCCACTTTTGAACCCAAGCAGAGATGCAAATTTGGGGTCTAAGCATGCCATTTAGTCAACCATGCAAATTAGCACATGCTCACTTGCCTGGGGCCTGAAAGAAACCAGGAGGGGGGCCACAAGGAATTCCAATCTGTTCTGTTTCTCCTTCAACTGACTTTTGGTCATGTTTTCATTGGTATTTGCTTCTGCAGATTCCAATGGCTGAAGGGGAAAATTTGTTTTCTTAACCTGGGCATCAGGAAGCAGATGTGAAGTAGAAAACATGAGTTAAGATTGAAGGTTAGTAATGCTAAATTGTAGGAGTAAACTAGGAAGAAAATGTTAAAAGAATAAGATATATAAAAATTATATCTATATCTATATAAAATTTTACACAACACGTGCACACACATACCTCTGAAAGACTGGTACAAAAAGGCAATTCAACCTAGTCAACCCCACATCTAAGAATCTTTCTGTCTTTTTTCTTTTAAAGGTTAACATTTACAATCTCTGTTTATGGGTGCAGGGGTTAGGACGACTGTATTTAGTTGCAATTGTTCAAATATATGCTCTTCATAAAAGCAACTGTCTCACTCTGACAAGGGTTGTAACCCTCATATATTTCCTATAGCTCTAGCTGAATTGCAACTATTAGGTCCTATTCACTTACACCTTCTCAGCAAAGATTCCATTTCCCAATTATTGGGATAGCGAGTCAAATAGAAGCAATATTGCTAAAGAAAACAACATGAAAAGAGCCTTTCAATATCTAAAGAAAGCTGGGGAATGATTTAAACTAAGTAGTTGGAAACGTATCTCCATCCATGGCTTCAACTATGAAGGTGGTGATGGTAAGGGATGAGGTGAGGACAAGATGGGTAGGAGCTTGGAGCAGGGGCAAGGAGGAGAGAAAATTCATTGAAGTAAAGAAAGAGAATTGGCGTCTGGTATTTCCTCTGCAATCTAATGCTGTCAGGCCAGCATCATGCACAGTTACCCAGATTGAACACATTGCTATTATGGAAGCAGAGCCCCCTTCTAGGATAGATTCAAGAGTTAATAGGTGAAACCAACTGCAGGGAGCATCTGTTTTTTTTCATTTCAGAGCAAGAGTCCTGGCAGAGCTGGAAAAATACAGGTTCCAGATTTCTTAGGGGGGTTGTAGTCTAGGAGGGGGTTTCTATAATATTCCAATTTTTAAAGAACCCTAAGCTCAATGAATCTCCATGATTCCTTCCAACATGTGACTTGTTATAGCAACTTCACCTTCTAAAATGTCACCGGTGTGAAGAGACATGGAGAAGCACAGTGCCACTTTACCCAAGACATCTCCTATCAATGGCCTTATTCTTTTTTTTTTAAGTATTATTGTTTATTTATACAATTATTTATTTGCTTTTGGCTGTGTTGGGTCTTTGTTTTTATGTAGTCTTTCCCTAGTTGCAGTGAGTAGGGTCTACTCTTTGTTGAGGTGTGCAGGCTTCTCATAGCGGTGGCTTGTCTTTGCTGCGGAGCACAGGCTCTAGGCACGTGGGCTTCAATAGTTGTGGCACATGGGCTTAGTTGCTCCGTGGCATGTGGGATCTTCCTGGACCAGGGCTTGAACCCGTGTCCCCTGCATTGGCAGGCGGATTCTTAACCACTGTGCCACCAGGGAAGTCCCAATGGCCTTATTCTTTGAGTGAGACCTGTGTGGGTATATCTGTGCATCCTGGCTCCTGGGTACCTTGAGTGGTTGCCCTGTTACTTATGCCCTAAAAGAAAAGATGACCTGCTTCTTCTCTGTCATTGTAAACTAAACAAATGATTGGAAATGACAAGTCTGCCAAACATCTGGGGGTCATACAGCCAACTCACGGAATCTTTAAGGATTTCTTTGAGCAGGGATCAAGATGTATATAGTATGAATGGTGGGAGTGTCAGAGAAAGAAGAGACACACAGGATATTTGTTAAGCAGCAGTGGTAGGTCAAGCAATTTAAATTTGTTATCTCATGAAACCTTCACAATAACCCTGTAAATAAAATTGGATTATTCATATTTTCATTGAAGAAACATAAGACTTATCAAGAATCTCCAACATCCCTGACTGCAGCCTTGCAAGGTAAACTCAGCTGTCCTTGACTCCAAAAGCTCATGAACCATGGAAAATGCATCCACCTTTCCCCCAGCTTTATTGAGGTATAATTGACAAATAAAATTGTAAGATGCTTAAAGTGTACAACGTGATGATTTGACATACATATACATTGTGAAAGAATTCCTCCCATTGAGTTAATTAACACATCCATCACCTCACATATTTACCTTTTTGTGTGTGTGTGAGAAAAATTAAGTTCTACTCTCTTAGCAAATTGCAATTATACAAGACAGTGCTATCAATTATAGTCACCATGTTATACATTAGATCCTCAGACCTTATTCATCTTATAACTGAAAGTTTATACCCTTTTACAAACCTCACCCTATTTCCCCCACCTCCCAGCCCCAGTGCAGCCACTTTTAAAGTTGTGTCACCTTCTCTTGAAATCTTATTTTAAATAGCAGACTCTTCTGGGATGAAGAGAGGGCTCCTGTACACTAACGTGCTGTGGGTCCCTATGGTTTAGTAGCAGGGCTTTTGAAGCTCTTTTGAGCATGATGCACATAAGAAATGAATATTATTGTGACTCTGTACATATATACCTGTTACATATGTGTATTATAACTAAAAAAATTCCCCAAACAATATTTTCTGTTATATATGCAATGGATTCTGATGTTTAATGTATTTTTAGACTACGTTGCTATGAACCCACTAGCACAGTGGTTGTGAATGCACTATGGAGTAAAACCAGTTGGAATTAGATCTGAGTCTAGACATGTGCTAGCTGTATGAACTTGGAAACATTGCTGAACCCATAATAATAGTAACAAATCATAGGGATTATGATGGTTAAGTTAATGTATCAATTTGACTGGAGTAAAGATGTCCAGATAGCTGGGAAAAGGTTATTTCTGGATGTGCCTGTGAAGATGTCTCCAAAACAGATTAGCGTTTGAATCTGTAGACTGAGTAAAGAAGATCACTTCCATTGATGTGTGTGGGAATCATCCAACCCACTGAGGGCTTGAATAGAACAGAAAGGTGGAGAAAGTGTGGGCATTTGGTCTCTCTGCTTAAGCTGAGACATCCATTTTTCTCCTGCCCTGGACATAAGTGCTCCTGGTTCTCAGGTCTTTAGACTCACAGTAAGATTTCAGCCATCAGCACCCCCATTCTCAGGCCTTTGAACTTGGACTGAATTATACCACTAGCCTTCCTGATTCTCCAGCTTGCAGATGGCAGATCATGGGACTTCTCATCCCTCATAATCATGTGAACCAATTTCTATAATAAATCTATTTTATGTATCTATGTCTATATCCTATTGGTTCTATTTCTCCAGAGAATGCTAACTTAAAGATGTTGTGAAGATTAAATAAATAAATATTACATGAAAATCACTGACACATTAAAAGTACCCAATGAATGTTAACTCTTATTCTGTGAAGCGCTTAGCATAATGTGACACATTGATGGAGCATCTTTACAGTGACTGACGTATATAGAAAGTGCTCAACAAATATTAGCCATTTGTGGTAATGTGTTCTTATTATAGCTACTAAGTATAGGACAGTATGATAAGAGTTTTGCAAGTAAAAACAAAAGAAACTGGAGACTATTTAAATCAATGAGAAGAAAGAGGAAGTCAAACGACATAAAGACTTTTGTGGAGACAGAAACATTTTTTACTACTTTGGCATCAGAACCCTAGCCATTTCCTTTTGTAACAATATAAAATAATATGGTGTAAGTATTTGTCTGTTCTCTTATTTTAGACTATTTATCTCACTAGACTGTCAAGTTTTTCAGGACTGAGGCTGTGTCTTTTTTTTTTTTAAATAAATTTATTTATTTATTTATTTTTGGCTGCATTGGGTCTTCGTTGCTGCATCTGGGCTTTCTCTAGTTGTGGTGAGTGGGGTCTACTCTTCATTGTGGTGTGTGGGCTTCTCATTGCGGTGGCTTCTCCTGTTGTGCAGCATGGGCCCTAGGCGCACAGGCTTCAGTAGTTGTGGCTCACAAGCTCAGTAGTTGTGGCTTGCAGGCTCTAGAGCGCAGGCTCAGTAGTTGTGGTGCACGGACTAGTTGCTTCATGACATGTGGGATCTTCCCGGACCAGGGCTCAAGCCCATGTCTCCTGAATTGGCAGACAGATTCTTAACCACTGTGCCACCAGGGAAACCCAGGCTGTGTCTGTTAATCCGCCACTGTTAACCTAGAGCCATGTCCTTTACATAGAAGTCTCTCTCTAAATTGCTATTGTTGAATGGATAAATAAATGAATGGACACACATTATTAGTTTATTTGTATCCATATGTCAAAGTAATTGTTCAACTGATTAAAAACTATAGTCTTGTGGCTAGTCGTTGTATTGAACAGAACCCTCCCCTAAACTTTACTCACTACCCAGTTTTTAACATCATGTTGGTATTCATGCACTATGAGAGAGAGAACATACAATGTGTTTGTTCAAACCCTAAAAGAAGAACTAAATTTGGAGAAATTTTACCTTTTTCTGTGAAGCACATCATTCCAGCTATGGGACATCTCTTGAGAACTCTACATGATCTTGTGAGGTAAGCTTAAAGATGAAGTTGAGATCTCCAGTTGCCCAGGATAGGAAGTTGGTCACCCATGAATTCCCACTCCCTACACTATCCCAGAGGAGGGAGTGAAGTTGAATGAAATGACATCACTTAAAACTTCCATTGGTGTGTTTTTTCTTTTGACTTACTCTATTGATCTGGCCAAAAGTACAGAAGAAACTGGCAGTAGAAGAAAAGTACTGAAATCCAAGAGGGAAAAGACCTATGAGATTATGACACATTGTTTCCTGTTGATGCTTCCAGCTTCTTTTCATGCCTAGTTGACACTATACCCTTAACCCCTCTCATTTCCATTTCCGTTAATACAAGAGAATTCTATTAATTCTGTTCATTGTGCTAGTACAAAGGAATTACAATGTTGAAATTCTTCAAAACATTGAGGGATCATGATTCAAGGTACAATGGCCCTGATTCACCTCTCAAGTGAGAGATAGTAGGATGAACAAGGTCTTGAGAAAAATAAGCCAATTATGTAGTATTGCTGAATGCCTACTGCTTGCCTAATATTATGCAGGGAAAAACAGAGGAGGAAGAAACAGAAGACTTAGTCTTAATCAAGAGCTATGAAATTTTCTTCCTAATAGGACAAGATTGACTAAAACATAAAGGACATAAAACCCTGAGGGTAGGACTTGTTTCTTATTTATCTGTAATTTCCTGTACCTAGCACCAGACCTAGCACACAGTAGGTAAATGCTGGTAATTAACCAATGAGTAGGTTAAAGTAGTACAAATGTAACCCTTGGAATTGGACAGACCTAGATCTCAAATCTGTCATTTTCTAGATATGTGATTCTGCACAACTTATTTGATTTCTCTAAGTGCTGGCTTTCAGAACTCCCCTCATCTTATCCTAAACATAAACATTATGAAGATTAAGTGGATCAGAGATAAAACATCTAGAACAGTGCCTGACAAGGAATGTCTGCTCAATACACGTTTATTGCCTTATGGTTGTGGTGACATCATGCCTTAGCCCATACTTAGCAGAGCGAGCTCCCTTTTCTATACATGAAGATGCCAGGACAAACCAGGGTGCAGAGCACAGTTCCTATGTTTATCCAGGAGTAAGCCTGTTGGCTGTCCCCAATTTAACTATGCTCATTAAATATCTCCCCCACTCATGTTCTACTGATCTCAGGTTCTATCCTTAGCTGTATCTTGGGTAATACTGATCCCTGGCATAATAATAAAGGTAGCCTAATTTGCACCTAGATGAAGAACACAAGGCCCAGTCTTATCAGAGCAATGTTAACAGGTAGTAGAGAGATACTGAAGAGCTCTAAGCCATGAGGCAGACACCAAAGTTTACATGGTTGAAAGAGAACACACTTTTCTGACAAATCTTGAGTTCAAGTCCAAGTCATGCACTAGATATATGCACTAAGGCAAATGGTTTAATCTTTCTGAACCACAGATTTAAAAGTTTATTTTAAGAATTATGTGACATAATGTATAATGCATTTAACATGGTTACTGGCACAGAATAATTAACCAATACCTGATTTGAATATTTTTTCTCCTCTAAACTTGCTATTAGAACCCTAACAGTGGATGCAGCCATTGTCCTGCATACCCATTCTGTCTTCCTAATGTATTTCTAAAAATACTGTAATTTCACATTGCTTCAGTGAGCACTTAATATTTCTCATCCTTTTGAATCATAAGCCTTTTTAGTTTGTGAAGAACTGATCATTTCTGTCACTGGACCCCAGAAACTCTCAACTCCTGAAATAGTAACTTTCCTTCTTGAGCTAAAGAAACGTCATCAACAGCCATTACCAACTGCGGCAATGACTTATTCTTTCAAAGCATCTAGAGGGCAAGATCACTATAATTTGCTCCTAAATTTCATCTGACTTGTGATTCCAATTTAGCCAGAATTATGAAATGTCCCTTCAAATTAAGTAAACCACAGCAGTCCTTGTGCTATCTATGGGCTGACAATATATCCCATTAGCCCTGCTCTACAGATTCCAATGAAATCCAAACCCATCTGTAATGGCCCTACAATTGGCACTATTGTCCTTGATCAGTACCAAGAGTCTATTGATGGAAAGGAGCTATCAGCAATCAATAGAGCGTTAACTTCCCAAAAAAGCCTATGGTTAGCAGTTATTTATTGAAATACTGACAGTTTCTAAACCCAAATCAAGGTGTAGAAAACAGAAAATTAGGGGACTCCACCATCATTAATGAGATATCTTTAGAGAAGGTAGAAATATTACATAAATATAATGTGATTCTGTGTTCTTAAATGGAAATAACTGTATTTGAGGACCATAAAGTAAAGCATTTGATGTCATTATCCAGGAAAAGAAGTGTTCAGACGGGTTAGTTAAGAAGTAGATAGTGCCATATGGTATTACAGAAGGGGAGGTATTTCATATATCTAATCTATGCCAATCTGCAGAGCTTTCTTTGTTTATACCACACAATCCTTCCTACAGCTCTATAGAACAGTATTATCTCAATTTTAAAAATGAGTGAATTGAGGTTCAGAAAAGTTGAATAACACATCCAAGGGCACAGAGGTAGAGGTGGAGGAAATAGGATGGGAACATGGGTTCGTTTGGCTTTAGAATCCATGCCCCAGGTTGACTGTGAGGCATAAAGCATCAGAAGCATATTGCCTTGAGGACAAGGACTAGAGAGGGATAATTTTCAACTCAATGTTGAGTTCAATTAAATTCTTTAAGCATTCTTTTAGTAATTGTAATCACAGACTTTTATCAGCTGCCCTAGAGAAGCTATATACCTTAAGGTTTATATCTGTGGGTTCTAGAGTCAGATTCCCTTTGTATTTGTATCTCAGATATGCCTCTTACTAGCTGTGTAAACTCAGAGAAATTAACTCAATTCCCAGGTTTCCTCATCTGTAAAATGGATATAAAAATTACCTTGCACAATTTCCATGGAGATTAAACGAGATGGCTTATAAAAGCAAAGTACTTTGCCTGGCATAGTGTGCATTCAACACATGGTGGTTGTTGTTATTACCCTTTTAATACAAAGCTATCTTATAAATTAACACCATGTTACTGAAGCAGTCAAATCCTTCAGTGGAAATACTATTTCTTGTTAGAGGAGAACAGAATAAGAGTGGACAAATACTGCTTATTCAGGACAAGGAAAAAGTTGAAACCAATCATCATACCTTAACCAGAGTTATAGAGAAAACAGGATATGAGATGGATTCCCCCATGGTACTGCTGAGAGCCATACAAGAGACAGATGGTGATGGTGGGGGGAGCAGGCTCTTACTTGCCTATGTTAAAATTTTATGTTATTATTTATTCAAAATATCAGAAGGAAAACTTTTACTAAAGCTTGTGATAATTAACACAGACTGAGAAAATCTAATGGGCAGTAAACATCCAAAACCACTTTGAAGGTGTGGATCATCCCAAGAATTGTATTGTTCTCTTTCAGAATCTGGTCTTCCGATTCTTTAAAATTGTTGCTTAGCTGGTAGTTTAGGGGCATCACACCCTTTTGAAAGAAGCAGTTCATCCAGGATAGTTTCCTCAATTCAGATTAATAGTTTTGTTGGGAAAAAATAATTGCCACTTATGGCCACAAAAATGCTTACAATTCCCCCCCAAACTCTTGTAATCCATGCTGTCCTACGTCTTCTGGGCACATAATCCAGATCACCTGAATTTGGCCTTATTTGATCAGAGGCAAGAAACGGGATCACAGTGGTAGAAATGAGGCAGAAAAGAACTTCCAGAATACTGAGAAGCAGTCCGCACCAATCCTGCCCCCAACCCAGTCCTATTTCATGTTAAAATGAAACATTCACATCACTCTTTTCATCATCAACTCCGCATACATTCCCGTCATTTCATTTCCTAAGCAGAAGGTAGCTATGTGCACCTCTACTAAGCCAATCTATTTCTTTATGGAGAAATTTCTATTTCCTATGAGGTACATGCAGGAAATGAGTTCATCACCTTCAATAGATTCCATATAAAGATGAGAGAGTCATCAGCCTGAGCTCGGATGCCAGAGACCTTCTGTACAATGTCCCCAACACACAACCCTGGAATCCCTGAGCACTCTTACTCCTCCTCCCCAGGCCAAGTTTACTCCCTTAGCCAGCACTTTCTCATCCTCTCCTAGGCTCTTTGCTTCTCTACTTCCTTTCCGTCTCTCTCCTTTTCCTTTTCTGCAGGCTCCAAATGCTTCCACAAATCATTAATATGTTTCCTATTCTGTACCTTCTTTTTAATTTGACTTCTTCCTACCCTAGTCCTGTGCCCAGTTTTATATGCTTCATTCTCACTGGGATCTTCTTCCCTTGGAAACCTCTACTTGGCATCTCTTCCAAAACTTATTTTCAGTTTTTCAGTGCTCACAGGAAGCAAGGTAAGCTTGGAGGGCAAGCCTTGACATTCAAAGCATCCTGGAATATTTATCCCAACTGGGTTCTTAGTCCCAAAATGTTTGCCTTTCTTTTTCTTCTTAGTATATGGCTGGAGTGAGGAAAAGGAAGACAGTATGATTGCTGATCTTGGTCTTACGAGACTGATACTTTCAGGGGAACAGCCTGTTTGTTTACAGACAGGGCCCTTGGGGTAGTTACCATTGGTGGTTGCTGTGGCAGCTTCAATAGCACCATTGGCAAGGGTTCACCTCCACCCTGTCTTTTCCCCACATCGCCCTCCCCTCTTTACCCAGACCCTGGTTACCAGGAAACAACAGAAAACCAAAATGTTATGTAGACCTCTTCATTGATAGAAGAGCTCATTTGCTATAGTTAATCCTATAGTTGCAGAATTAAACTCACCTACTTGCCTCCATTTCTAAACACCTCACACTGTCAAAGCCCAGGACAGATGAAACCTGCTTCACGTCCAATCATCCTTTCTGTTGGCTGTGTACCTGACACCATTGTAGTCCCATAGGAAAAGCCACATTTCCTGATCAGCTATGGCTTGGATCCACCTGTGGCTGACACCAAGGCAGCTCAGTGTGATAGGGCTTAGGATGATCAAAGAGCAGGCTGTCACTAGGTACTATGCCTGGTTTCTAGTGTGCCTGGGAATAAACTGAATCCCTGAAACCTCTGCCTCACTACCTAACACCAAAGGCAGTATCAGACCATCTGACTGGCTTTATCCTTTCTGTTTTTGCCTTCTCAGTCCTAACAACCTAGCCCTTTTCAACCAGAGAAAACCCTACTTTCAGACACGTGTATCAATACAAACAGATCTCATCCATTTAAGACTGTGACACCAAAGTTTATCATGCCACACCTGAGTCTTTTTGTATTTGACTGCTGAAATATTGGAAATAGTTGAATTGGCCTGAAGAAAGATCAAGTTAGATTAATACTAAAAGATACTCTAAATTTGATGGTTTGGGCTCTGGATCTTCCTTGAAAGGAAAATTATCAAGAACACACTTTACTTCTAGTATTTTTCAGTAGCTTGAGAGAATATAAGTAGAAAAGTTTTAAAGCAAGTCACCACATTTTAGGTGAAAGTCCTAGGAAGCTATGCTTTTCATGTCACATCCTCCTTACCCTTTCCCATGACACAGAGAAGATGGGAACAAGGAGGAAGTTCACCCTAACTTCACGCCAGTAAAATATACTGACTAAACAATTTAAAGACAATCACAGGGTCCCAGGCGACCAGGCCTCTCAGTTTTAAATGACTGTGGACTCATTTAAGCTTTTATTCACAGAGGGGCAGAAGTCTATAATGGATCATGCAAGTCAGAGCTGAGTAATGGTTCACTATGGCCTAGTTAATAGTTAGACAAGCTGTTCCCATTTGATTAGGGTTTTCTTTTCCATTGCTATAATTGTATGATAATTAACTCAACAGAATTACATCTCATTTGGGGGAAATACGTACATTTTGAAGTTTCAGGAGTAACAGATCCCACATGCCAAGGAAAATGTCTGAAATTATACTGTGGGTCTCTTGCTTAGCCATAAAGATTGAATTGTTAGGCATGCGCCTTGTGAGTTTTTGCCTCTAAAGGAGCTAGTGAGTTTCCTTAGCTCTGACTTCTTCCAAAGGCTCTATGCACAAAAGTACTGTACCAGACAGCTGTTGATAGATTAGAATTGCCAAGTGGCAAACAGCATGAACATCTAATGTAATCTGACTTTGGAATTCAATGTGAGATGGAGCACATGAGGCTTCCCTAAAAGAAAAAAGCATCCATTAATACAGGCACCACCCCATGATCAGGTGTTTTACATAATGAAGGAAAGTCTTTTAAAGCAGATGGCAAGGTATCAGAGTGGATGTCCAAATTAAGTCATTTATAAATTGGCCATACTGATAACTGTGGAGATCTTTTCCCTCCTCTAACCACCTATAAACTTATCTCTATCACACATCGCAGCTAATAATCATTTACTGTCTCATGGTTATGCTAATTTCTAGAGTTGCTTGTATCTTTAAAGAGAGAGAAGACACTTTAGAGCAGAAACTCATCTTTGTTCTCTCCAAATCTTGCTAGTTTAGTGCTAGTGCACGATCTGTGCCTAATACGTGGGTTGAATCACCCTTTAGTCCTCCGTGTCAATGTCATTTTTTTCTAAGAGGCCACACTTGACCATTAGTACTGAGTAAGTTGTTTCTACTCTGTGCTTCTAGAGCTTCCTGGACTTAAATTTATCAAAAATAGGACTCCTGTATTAAAATTATTGTCATGCTTGTCTTGCTGGTCTACAGTTTGTTTTCAATACAAACTTTTGCGAGAATAAAAGTTCTAACACATTTACCTTTCTCTTCTAGCAAACAGGAAGAATCATGCAAAGATCCTTGATAAACAAGGTGTATCTACCAATTTATCTCCTGGCTAAAACTTGGCATTATTCTCCCACCAAGTTCCAGTAGTCTTACCATATTAGGGTTTAGAAAGCTAAGCAGACTCTCTTAGGCTGTCAGTAATGAGCTATCTAAATGTGGGCAGTGTGGAGGGTGGGGAGAAAAAGATTCTAAGATTTCTGAAAGGCCAGTATGACATTGCTTGATGAGGCAGATAGCAAATGATCACCCTTAACTGCTGTCTGTGCTGTGTTGCTTCTTCCAGGGACCTTTGGATCCTAGACTCACGAGTAAGATTGACTGATGTAGTACAGTCAAAACAGCATTGATTTTCCTGTTGTTTGTCTACCAGAGAATTCTAGGGACCTAATATCTTTAACTAAAATCCTTGATTTGGGGGTAGATGAATGTTCTAGAATCACTGATGTGTGAATCACCCTATTCTCCTGCTTCCCTCTCACACCATGAATTTTCTCTCATTGAATTTTTCCTCCCTCTTACCCATTCCATCTCAGCAGGGAAGTTCTTCTTTTTCTCTCTGGTCTAAACCTGGATATAAATCCCTCTCCTTATTTCTCCCTAGAATAATAGGTTGACATTTTGAACAGATACTTTATGGAAAAATAACCTGATCCAACACAGGTATAGAGTTCATTATACAGTTCACCTTATCATGTATATTTTTCAGATTCTATACAATGTAGGAAATGCAGTAAAGAGCATTCACACCCTGAATCCCTACCAGAACATAATCCCCTCCAGAGAGTGCTTGACATAGCAGTCACTATGGTTCTTCCTCCCAGCCTGGCTGCCCATATTGCCTGAGGACACCATCTTGCCTCTCCAGCACCCACGTGTAGAGCTACTTATTTATTATATCCTTCCAAGGAAAAATGTCAACGCATTAAATGACAACACGTGGGAGTTAGAACCTTGCAGACACCTAGGGACACCTTCCCACTCAGTTCCTATTTCCCGGTGGAAGGTCTAGTCTGGTACATAGAAAAATAATTTGCAAGGAGGTATCCTACCTATTATCCCCTTGTGCAACCTGACTCTTCCATTTCTGCATTATCATTCATTGTTCACCCACCTAGAGAATTCTAAATGACTCATTGAAGGGAGTACCATCATCTAAATACCAAAAGAAGTGATATTTCACTAAGACACCTGGCAGTATATTTACTAGAACATACTTACAGGGACTTGCCTGGTGGTCCAGTGGTTAAGAATCTACCTTCCAATGCAGGGGATGCAGGTTCGATCCCTGGTGGGGGAACTAAGATCCCACATGTCTTGGGGGCAACTGAGCCCGCAGTGCTCTAGAACCTGCGTGCCACAACTAGAGAGAAGCCCACGCACCACAAAGAAGATCTTACGTGCCGCAACTAAGACCCAACACACCTGACACAGCCAAATAAATAAATAAATATTTTTTAAAAGAACATACTTACAATAAGCATGTACATTACTTTTTTATAGATGTATTGGGTTTAGAGACACTATGGCAGTGACACTTGCAATCAGTCTATTAATTTAAAGAACTGTAAGTGTTAAACACACGACTACCTGTAATAGTAGACATTACACTCTCTACATACTTGTTAATGTTTCTGTCTCCTTAAGATCAGGAACCAACTGAAATCAGAGATTATGTCTCTTTAAAAATTTTTCATTTCCCTCATCCAGCACAGTGTCTGACACTCTGTTAGCCCTCAGTAAATGTTTGATTAGTTAGCAAATGAATACCTGAATTAATTAATTGTCTGATACAAAGCAACTTTGCTTTCTATAGTAAGTACTATTTAAATTTAGACTAAGAAAAAGAAGCAAAACTATTATATAGAGAATGGATAAACAACAAGGTCCTACTGTATAGCACAGGGAACCACAATATATTCAATACCCTGTGATAAACCATAATGGAAAAATATGAAAAAAAATGTGTATATATATATATATATATATATATATATAAATTACTTTGCTGTACAGTAGAAGTTAACACAACATTGTAAATCAACTCTACTTCAATAAAAGAAAAAGAAAAAAAGAAAAACATAAGAAAACTCGGTGAAGCTTAGTGATTAAATGTCCTAAACGTATATGGGAAGGTGATGTTGTTTTGGAAGCACAGGCAGAAGGATGAAAACCTGGGTTTGACAATTCTGGCAAGTTTTTTTCCTTTTCTGAAAAGCAGGGATAATAATACTTATAGTATAAGACTGATAAATAAAATAATGTTTACAAAGACCTTAGCATGAGCCTGGTACACAGTCAGCACTCGTAAAATGGAAGCTTCTGCTGTTGTCATCCATGTGGCAGTGTAAGAAGGCGAGGCACAGCTAAAGAGGTTCTTAGTTAAGATGCCTAGATCTAAGCAAAGCATTGTCTGAGGTATCCGTATTTGCATAGCTCATCTCCAGTCCATAGCCTAAAATTACCAAATATTTAATCTCTAGGGATATTGACAAGAGCCAAATGGGATCCTTTAAGCAGAACTGAAGGTTTTGAATGGACAGAAATGGCCACATAAAAACTGGGATCAGTAGGAACAAAGGCCTGTGACCCCATGGCCATGTAGAGAGACCTCATTCTCAGCAAGGAACACTAAGCCCCCAATTCCGTGCCAATGGGTTTATTCTAAGCCCCAGTGGACATAGAAAATGTGTTTGGTAGTAAACACTCTCTGTCTGAGTTGGTGTAAAGTCAACAGGGGTATGGTTAAACCCATGAATGGGAACAGCTGTGGACCAAACTGGGAGGAGCTGGGGAGAGCAGAAGCAGGTTGACAGAGACCAAGATGAGCACAAAGCATCCTGTGCCTAAGGGATGACCATGGCATTGGGGTGGTGGTTTGTAGCTGAACTTGGACAAAGGAAAATCCTGTGTGGGCAGGCCCTCTTCATATGACAAACATTCTGGGCATCCATCAAATTGAAATAACATTCAAAGTGAAATCATGTTTGTGTGACCAACAATAGTGCATCAATCAAAATGTACATCCAAGCTCAGAATGTATTGAGAAATCAGAAATATAAGATAGTGGCAAATGCCGATAGCAATGCAATGTAGAAGGCCCAAGCAGGAAGATTTTGAGAAAAATACCACAGAAAAACAGGGTTATGAGCATACATCATGCCTCAGGGTTAATTTGTCCTAAAGAGACATGTCCCCAAATGTATTCTTCCTAGTTTTAAACTGTGCGAAGCTCCAGGTAAAAAAATTGTTTCTGTGCTCAAGTAACTGAGAAATGCTATAGCCCTTTTTAGAGGGTTTTCATATAACATTATAGCATATTAATGACAAGAGAAATCCTGTTAAAAATCATGCTTGTATTTATTTAATCTAACACTTCCCAATCTTCTGCGGCCACCATTTCCTTTTCACAGTACTTAATATTCTGTGAAACAACTTTGGGCAGTTCTGGCCTAGGACCAACCATATTAAAGCAACTACATGTTTTTGATTTCCTCATTTAAGTAACAGAGATGCCAAAAATATGAGAGCAAAATGCAAGGGTCAAATAAGGTAAAGTATGTTAAGCACCAAGAAAAACAATGGACCAGCTACATGGTATCTAGAAACAATGGAAGATAACAAGGAGAGCCATTGAGAATAATGGTAGCCAAGAAGGATAATATTACTAAGACAGTCAATGTATCATTGAAATATTAGAACTAATACTCTTTAGAATATATTAGCTATATATTTTGCAACTGTATCCTGTATCCAAGAATGTCTTAAGCACATCCTACTACAGTCTTATATTATAAAACAGCATAAACCGTTCATTTTTCCCTCCTCATATCAAATATGTCTGATCACTGTCAATTATCAGTTTAGAAGATCTCTCTCTCTCTCTGTGGTCATCCAACTCCTTTCCTGCTTTCAAAAGCAGCACCACTTTGTATGGAAACTGGGAAACAAAAACAAAAATAAAACAAAATGTGTATCCCTTTTCTTTCCTTCAGGTCTTCAATGGGTGGGATGACTCAGGTTAAAGAGAAAAATCTTGGAACTGAAATTTAGAGAAGAATGAGGAACAAGAAAGATTCCCTCCCATCAACACACCCTCAAGATAGACATTTCAGTGAAAAGGTCATTATAGGCCTTGCACAGTGTTGATTTCTAGAGATTCAAATGTTGGGTTTTTAATAGGCCCGGCCTTCTGCCAGAAGTCAAGACTAAGCCTACATCCATTTGCCTGTTTCACATCTCCAGGTGGATATCAGAACAAAATTCTTAATTGAACCTCCTGCTGCCTCCAGGCTACCAAACTTCTTCTTCCATTGTCATTCAATAAATATGATAAGCAGCAACCCAAGTCTATCATTGCTCAACCAGAAGCCGTGGTGTCATCTTTGATGACTCTTTCTCTCACACATCACTTCCAATTCTTTAGCCAAATCTGTCAGTTCTATCATCAAAATATATACCATGTACTCACCTGCTAGCCACCACCATCTCTTACCCAGATTACTACACTATCCTCCTAACAGACATACCCATGCTTCCACACCATGATCCTTCTCACATATTCATCTTCTAATGTGAGCCTTCGGCAGCTTGCCAGCTCACTCATGATATAATCCAAGGTCCTCACCATGGCCCCAAAAGGCCTACATTCTTTATTTATTTTTTATTTTTTATTTTTTTGCGGTACGCAGGCCTCTCACTGTTGTGGCCTCTCCCATTGCGGAGCACAGGCTCAGCGGACATGGCTCATGGTCCCAGCCGCTCCACGGCATGTGGGATCATCCCAGACCGGGGCACGAACCCGCATCCCCTGCATCGGTAGGTGGACTCTCAACCACTGCGCCACCAGGGAAGCCCAAGGCCTGCATTCTTTAACTTCTCAGCCCATCTCATCACACCTCTGACTCTCTTCCCACTCCTTCTCCTCTCCATTCACTTATCTCTGGCCTTTTTGCTTTCCCTGGAACATTCAAGAGTGCTCCCACTTCTTAGAACTGTTGTGAGGATTAGATGGTTGATATATATAAAGTACTTAGAGCTGCATCTTACTCATAAGAGGTCTGAGTTAACATTGTATCACCACTATTTAAAACCCCTATGTATTTCTTTTTACCTTATCTTTTCACCACATCATGTATCATGGATAGTGTTTTATATCCCCACCACAGAGCATTTCTTCCAAATATTCCTTCTGCTCAAATATCCTTCCCCCAGAAAGCTACATGGTCCTCAGCCTCACTGCCTTAAGATCTCTACTAAAAGCATCTTTACCATAAGTCTTTCCTGATCACACTATATAAAATGGCACTCACAGCACAGGATCTGGTGTAAATATAGAGAGGAAAAAACAAAAAGTCAAAGGGGTTCCAAATAGTTATGACATAATGTTAATTGAAACTTATTATAAGACATGACTCTAAGAGCTTTACCTGAATTGATCACTTAATCCTCTCAACAGTTTTGTGGGGCAGATAACATTATTAATCCCATTTTTTAGAGAAGAAATTTAAGACACATAGAATTTACTAACCTGCTCAACACCATGCAGCTAAAAATTATGCGATGATGTTAGGATTTGAACCCAGGCATTTAAACTGATAGCTACTGTGTTTATCTACATTACAACCTGATGTCTTGCTGATCTTTCCATTGTAGTGTCCATAGAGCTCTTCTTTCACTGATTCAGCAATGTTTTGTTGAACTCCTACTATATGACATGGTGTAGGGATAGGAAAGATAAAGGTAAGAAATTAATTTGGAGATGTAGCCAGGGCTCAGATTGCACGTGGCTTAGTAGGTATTGTCTTAAATGTGATGAGAAACCATTGGAGCGATATGACCACATCTGCATTTAGATGGAGCACTCTTGTTCCTTAGTGGAAAATAAGCTGTAGGAGGTGATAGAGAAAGCTGCAGGATCAGTAAGGAGGCTATTGCCAGGTCCTAGTTCACAGGAACCATGATGGATTGTTCCTTGAACAAGGATGCCTATGGTGGAACTGATGAGAATTGGTCAGATTCACAGTATATTTTGAGGGAAAACTAACAGAATTTGCTGGTGGTTTGAACATATGTCCCCCATTCTTAAAGTTGTACCGTTATATTGCACAATATGAATACTCCATTGTTATTAGCCATTCCTCATATTGAAGGCACCTCCCTACCTTTTTAAAATCACAAAGTGTGCTAGAATGTTTGTCTGTATCCATGGGTTTTTACACACGTGTGATTGTTTCTATAGGGCTGTGAAGTGAAAATGCTGAGTCACAGAGCCCATGAAAGTTTAATCTTAACAGATATTGACAAAAAAAGTCTCTAAACCATGTGTACCGATCAGCCTGTGCCAATTGATATTCCTCTACTTCTCTCTTTAAAATGTGTTGACAATGTGATTTCAATGTGACATTGAAAACAGGCCTTCTCCCTGTTTTCCCAGTCTGTCTGCAGGTTATGCTGGGACGCAACCTCATCTATGTACCAGTGATAAGATGATCCTCATTACATCACCGGCCTCCCCTTGCTCAATCAATGCCCAAGCAAACTGCCACTTCTATTTGCAGCTGTCTGTTCTGTGCAAAGCTGAGAAATCACAGAGAGAGAAGAGGTGTGGGCCTTTCCAAGGAAATTGTAACTGCTGCATTTAGCTACCCTTGTAAATACCTGGATACACGAAGAGCCTTCCCAAATCCGGTTATTTCCTTGTCAAGAACGTGTCTTTTCACAGTCCTGGCACAAGGTCAGGCAGTGCCTTCAGGGGCTGTTAAGAACAGGATGCCCTGTAATTAACTGATTTTCTGCAATACAGTAGTAAAGCATGTGTTTCTGTAACCTTGAATATCACCTAGTACATAGGTGCTCATTGACCTAGAAGTTGAGGGCTTTCAAGGAAAAGAGATAACTGTGCCCAATAATCTTTCTTACCCTCTGCTACCTAGCACAATCACCCAGAGATTGCCTATCACAACAGACTGTAGACTTTCTGATAAACAGTGTTTTGGACACTTTCTAAACTTTATCTCATTAACTCTTTCAAACTCACATGCCTGGGAGCAAGGCAGACAGGGATATATTATTCTAAGTTTACTTAAGGTCAACCTGAGGAATGGAAAGGTTAACTGACTTGGCCAAGGTCATAAAACAAGCTGTAAATAGAATCAAGAACAGAATTCAGATCTCTGGAAATGTTTCCAGTCTAGTGTGGGAAATGTTAAAGCACTATTCCTTTCTATAATCTTATAACCCAAGAGCAATTTTGCCTTTCTAATTACTCTCAATTATGTTTTCATATCATGGCATGCACAGAAAATGGCAACACTTATATGAGTCATGAGGGTAAATGGATAAAAATGTCTGTGGTGCCAGGTGACCAGCTTGGAGCCCCAGTCATCCCAGGTCCTGCTAGACTCTTTTGAAGAGTGAAGGCATCAGATCTCTACCAACTATAATCCATTTGGGTCAAACCAATGAGGAATCATCCAACATTCCTATAAAGTTCAGCTTTGTGCAAAGAACTACCTTGCTCTGCCTTGGGACAGATGTAAAAGTATGGCAGGAACTGAAGAATTGAGATTTTGTGTATGCTGGGCATCCTGTAGGCCTGGGATTCATAGTGATTTCTCACTGGAGCTGTAGGAGACCAGGCATTTGGAAAAGGGAGCTAAGGGCTAGATCACTCCAGATAAGAGAGGAGGAGCTGCAGGACCATGGGAATGGCAGTGGGACAGAAAGCAGGTACCTGAATTAAAAGAAATTTCCTAGGAACTGGTGACCATCCATGGATGTCTTCAAGATGATTATCCTTTTGAAACTTCTCCCTAATGTTCCTTTCTCTATACTTAACATATGGTCTCAAATCTTATGTAGTTATTTTTCTAACACAAAAATTTGATCACACTTTCTGTGAAAGCTTTAACTGTTTCTTATCTGGCATAAGAAAAAGTCCAGACTCATTACCTGGGCATACAAGATCCTTCAAAACCAAGGTCCAAGAACAAGCCACCAGATTTCTCTCTCTCCACTGCCTATCTCAAAACCAGGGCTTCCAGACACACAAAAGAATGATCCTTCCCTTCCAAACTGAGCTTTTCAATACCTTCTGGATGGTCTTTGTTCTTTCCTTTACCTTGTTCTCTGCCTGACAAAATCCTCCTCAAGATCCTACATGAATGTTACTTCCTCTGTAAAAACTTCCCCTAATCTACCAAGCATGTAAGTTTTATCCTTTCCTTTTCCTTCCATAGAACCTTGCTATTCTTGCATATTAATTAGTGATCTGTATGAGTTCTGTCTCTTCCATTGAGCAATAAATCTCCCCCCAAGGTCAATGCTAAGACTTAACACCCAGCATCTAGCATGATACCTGGAACATAATAGGTACTCCAGAGTGTTCGTTTGAAGAATTGAATAAATAGATCTTCCATGCTGAACAATGCTTGTGGACTAAGAAAATGATTATTCCTTTTATTGTTCAACATCCTACTAAAAGTGGGCCTTATTGGTGCTGTCATACGTGATTTTGAATCTCATTTTTGATTTAAGATTTTAAGTGACTTAACATCTTGGAGCCTCCTTTCTCCCACCTATAGAATGAATACAACAATAACATTACAAGGTTGATGTGAGAAAACAGTGTTATCCTAATACTTGCCATATGTCAAGATATTTAGTAAACATCTCTTCCTTTCTGTTTTCCTTCATTGAAGGCACTTTAAATGTTAATAAAAATATATTTTTTTACAATTCCAGGCTTTATTCATATCTAAATCTACTATTTTATAAAGGTCACACATTTACTTTTGAAATTACTTATCTATGTGAACTTAGCATATTAAGGTACATATGTATAGCTGTATCTTCAAGTACATAAACAAAAATTTTTTAATGGCATCCCCAAGAAATCTATTATTGTTGCTAAACACTCATACAGGCAACATATGAATAGCTAAAAATGAGTAATAGTAATAAGCTTATTGCAGTAATCTTATAGTAATAACTTGAGAGGTAATAAAATATGGAGGTTAAGTGCATGGGCTAGGAGTAAAGAACAAACTTAGATTTTAATTCTGACAATATCGCTTACAGGAGAATCTGACTTATGATGCTTCAGTTTCCTCAACTGAACATATCATATCATGGACATGATAAAACATACTTAACTCAAAGAATTATTGTGAGGACCGAAAGAGATAGAGAATGTAAAGCATGTGGCACAGAGCCCAGAACATGGTACACTCAGTGACTCTTATTTTTATGGTTCCAATCATTATTATTATTTCTCCAACTTCGCCCAAACCTACTATTGCAGACTTCCAGAACCATGATAATCTCACACACATATTCTGAGCATCCCATAGGGCATCCCCTATGTGCCTATGAATGACATCTCAGCCTTCACCCAATAGGGAGCATAGAATGGGCAAATAGGACCTCTTGCTGAAAAAAGAGTGTGACCATGGTAGATCCATGCAGGAAGCTGTGTGACTCTTCCTTATTAATTCCCCTGGTGCCAGAAATGCAGTCACCCACCCTCTGACCCTCTACCACCCCCCTCACCTCTGAGCACTACCTCAGCAGACACAGCCATCTACAAGCACTGTCACCCCGCATCCCCCTGCCACCTGGGTATTTCCAGTGTACAACAGCTCTTGATGTGCCAAAGTAGCACTGAGTGCCGTGCCAAAGTGGAGAGGATGCTTTGCCACCATCTGTCTTGTTATACTTGTGGCATAGACACAAAAATGGTTTTGTCTTGAGGCTCAATATTGTATGGGGTTTTCAGTGTGTGGGAAGTAGAGGTTCATAGGATGGGGTAAAACCTGAATGACTGAGGGTTCTTCTATTAGAATCACTCTTATTCCCTTTCCAATAACAGAGTCAGATTACCAGACACAGACAATTTGTCTTTCTCTTCCCTTCAAAGAGAAAGTCACTCTAGTTAGCACACTTCAAACTCTCCCTCCCAAGCTCTATACACAGTGAACCTGAACTCCATGTGTCTAGGAACAGAGCCAAAAATGGCCTGACATGAGAGCAAAATCTCTTTGATGTGCCATCTTTTATCTTAGGGAAAAAAAATCATATGAATTTGGCATCCTCTTTGTGGTATTATATTAATCTAAAATAATGGCATTCTTCCTCCAGATTTTTTAGCCCATTTCACGGCTTTGGGTTCCCTCTGGAATTCCCAACCAACCTCAACATCACTCATATCCCATGTTAGGATCCCTGATCAGCCTTGGAATAAATGAGTTCTCTCTCAGGAGACGCCTTCTTTGTTAGTACTTGGTGGAAAATAGATTTCTGGCATGCTCTTTTCACTCATTTGTCAAACATGCCCTGACATGGCTGAATCCCAGCCATAAACACAACGTAAGGTTAAACTTGACTCCCTTGTTCCCCAAGACATTTAAGCCCTGCCTCAGAGACATCATGAAGAACCTCAATTTTTATCCTACCATCTGCCTATGCATTTGCTGGGTAAATGTGAGGTTCTGTTGGCTGAGTAGTCAAAAGCAGAAGGTTTGCTGTGCATGATTACTGATGGAAACCACACTGCTTCAAAGTATGGGCAGACACAAGGGAAGAATTTGATAAATGTGTCTTAAAGATAATGACTTACATGGAAGTTTAGCTTTCTGTGAAGAAAATTTGGGTTATCTAAAGACATTCAGGACCTTCCAGAAAATAAAACCCATTCAATTAGTTCTCTCCATGTACTTAAGCATATAAAAGTAATGGATCCATATAAATTATTACATTCCATATTCACACCAATTAAAAATTCCTCAGATGGTTCAGTCAATGGCCCATATGTATTATAGTTCTAGCGACTCCCATCTCTTTTATAGATGCAAGTCAACCATATGCAGTGACATAGGCTGTGCCAGAAGTACCAAAATAGTCTTTGGAAATGAATGCCTCTGCATTGTGGCTCATAAAAATACCTGTTCATTATAAATGTAAGTCAACCCAGCCCTGTATTAGTTGAATGACAAGAAGCTAATTGCTGAAATGCAGCGAGATCCAGAGCTAAACGCAGTGGGCAAAGACTTAATGGAAAAATAATAAGGTTAGGTCATGTTACTACTATCTCTAAATTCATGTGGTTTTCCATGAAATAAGTGGAGCTCACTGCAGTCCTCTGAGACCTGGAGGTTTATAGCCCTCATGTTGGCTCTGCTTAAAAAGGCCAACCTCCATAAAAAGGAATGAAGTACTGATACATGTTACAACATAGATGAACCTTGAAACATTATGTCAAGTGAAAAAAGCCAGTCACAAAAGGCCACATTTTATACGATTCCACTTACATGAAATCACCAAAATAGGCAAATCCATAGAGACAGAAAGTAGATTAGTGTTTGCCAGGGGCTGGGGGCGAAGAAAATGGGGCCTGGTGGCTAATGAGTGGGCGTTTCCTTTTGGAGTGATGAAATGTTACAAAATTAGATAGTGGCAATTGTTGCACAACTCTGTGAATATATTAAAAATCACTGAATTGTATGTTTCGAAAGAGTGAATTTTATGGTAGGTGAATTATACCTCAATAAAGCTGTTATAAATGAAAAACGAAAGTTCAACCAGGGTGTAATATGAAGTGGAGCCTAGGACTGGGGAAGGATGAACCATGGCAAAAAAAAAAAAAAAAAAAAAAAATCCTCAGAAGAGCTATACTGGACCCATCCATTCCTGGACAAGCTTCCAGAATGAAGCCCAGCATCACTTTGAAACCTCACCGATTTTATTCCCCAAAATCCATAGGGTGATAGTCTTCAAGTCACTAAGATATTTTCATTCCCTTTCTTTCTTTGTTTTACTTTCCCCCCTTCATTGAATTTTCTAGTAATTTTGAGTCAGGTGGAGAGGAGTCTGCTCTGCTTGTGCTGTTCATTATGGAAATTGATTTGACCCTCATTTGCATCTGTTTGTACCGCCATCAAGCTGATTTAGAATCCGAGGGTGGTTGCAACCTCCTCGGAAGCTGGCAGATTTGCTCTAAAAACAGAGCCCTGGAACTTTCTAACCAGCTCTGAAGAACTTGTTCTCTTGCCCTTTTGATTTCTGCATAACATGGGCAGAGTTTCAGAGAAATACAACTCGTGGTAAAGGAAAGAAAGGAAACTTTTGTTGCCTCCTGCTATAAATAGCCTCCATCCGCTTGCCTTCCCTCCACGCTGCTAGTCAACCCTGCAATCCTGGGTTGCACATCAGAAACAAATACGTTGGTCTGTGGAGCAAGTGGCCCAAGGCAAGCTTGCAGCTGGCAACCGGCAGCAGAGGAGTTAAATCTTAAACAATCTAATAGACCTGAGCGCAACAATTATGCTTGCCGTACTGACCCACAGGTTCCTCACGAGCCGCAGGAAAGGGCAAAGCGCAACCCAGCATCCTGGACCAACTCATCAAGAGTCGCGCTAGGGGTCTTCCCTGGTGGCGCAGTGGTTGGGAGTCCGCCTGCCGATGCAGGGGACACCAGTTCGTGCCCCGGTGCAGGAAGATCCCACATGCCGCGGAGCGGCTGGGCCCGTGAGCCATGGCATTGAGCCCGCACGTACGGAGCCTGTGCTCTGCAACGGGAGAGGCCACGACGGTGAGAGGCCCGCGTACCGCAAAAAAAAAAAAAAAAAAAAAAAAGAGTCGTGCTAGGAACTTAGGAGAATCAGCCTACCCCTGCCTTAGACGTGTTTGTGTCTCCTCTTTAATTTCCCTTTCCTCTACAGGCCAGGGCCGATTTCTTGCTTTCCATTTAACTCCTTCTCACACCTGCTCTGTTTGGTCCCTCCTTCATCTAGCAACCAACAATCTCACCTTCTCTATACAACCTGCACTCTCTCTTATTATGATGGCATAGCTTGATTGCTATCCGTGATTGTAAAATATTGAATTCTCATTGTAAAAAAAATTTCAGTTTATATAAAAAGGAAAATAAGAAGGTATAAAAATTAACTCTATTTGCCACTCAGAGAGAAATTCACTGGTATTTTGAATGCAGAGTCTTCAAATTCAAAGAGAAAATATATTTTTTAAAATGAAACCTATGAGACATATCTATTTTTCACTTAGAAACCCATCTTGTGCATCTTTGCATTTCAATAAATATAGATCTACACTACAATTTTTAGCAATCTCTATAAATGTATCCATAATTTGCACACTTAGTCTGTTTCTTCTTGATTCATATATATATATATATATATATATATATATTCATAGATAATGTACACATTCACAGTTTTTTTTTCTTATCCCCAAATTTATCCATGAGGGCTTCACTCTATCCACAAGTTTTCCAAGTGTTCCTAGTCGCACCTGCCATCTGGACCTCCTACTGTGCCAAACTGTCTGCTCATCTGAAGTTGCCCATCCTAGGCCTTATTCTTCACAACCGTATTCCATTTGGTGATAACTGGGAAACTTCAAGGAACAAAGTGAGCTAATGGGTTAATTGGTACAGTGGCTTTTATTTGGTTTCAACAGATAATTGGAGCAGGATGAGCTTGAGAAATAACCTGATATGGCACTTCCCCAAGGTGTCAGTTCATAGGAAAGTAGGATGGAGTACAGGGGTTAGAGCAAGTATTAAACAATTCTCTGGCCCCTACTCCAGAGCGTCCGATGTGATGAGTTTGGAGTGGGGTCTGGAAAACTAACATTTAACAAGCACTCCATGTAATGATATTGATCAGTCAAATTTCAGAAATGCTAATTTTATCCAATAGCTTTATCTTTCATATGAGGTCATAGAGGACCAAAAAGATATAATTTGTCATGTCTACATGAACAATTAAGGTAAGACTTGAGGTATTGCCTATATTTTCCTATCTCCAAACCTGTCATCTTTTCACTGTGCCAGAGCATCTTATTCTAAAAAAAATTTTTTTATTAGAACAAAGGACTTCTAAATAGAATACTGTAACAGGAAGGATTTTTGCTTGGTACACAGTGACAGTTCTGGTACTCAAAGTGGGCTAAAGGGAGATTGACTCTGAGGCAAAAAATATTCTTTTACTGCCACTCAAATCATATAGAATGCAAATGGCTGTTTACATTGTGTGTGTGTGTGTGTGTGTGTGTACATATGCCTATATACAGGTCTTAGAAAAAAATACAGTGAAACATGATTATAGAACCAACAGGATCAGAATAAAGGCTTTAAAGACCTATTTCTAGAACTATCTCCAATGGAAAAAAAAATACCAGTGCTAACACAGAAAGACAGAGTCTAATCAAAAGCAAAGTTTCCTTTGATTTGAGTCTGTCGTGATCCATGCAGAAAAAAATGCAAATCTTTCAGCAAGATTTTCAACTTTCACTAGAAATGCATAACACAGAACATGCAGAGACAGAAAGAAGACTTCTTAAAAGCAGTATTCAATAGTGGGCTACTTATCTGGTCTAGTGGTCAATTCAGTTTTGGTGTTTCTATATAATAAGTATTTGGCAGGATTCTTTAATTCAGGATCATATAAAGATAATAAAAGTGGTCATTTAAAATGCCCTAACCTCATGGAGTAGGAACTGTGATGGAAACCTTCCATTTTCCCAAGAGACAATAGTGCTTCCAGTGAGCACAACTTCAAGTGGTACATTCAGTTGTCTACTTTGCATGGGAGGAAAAGTAACCATATCAATTTCCCAGGTTCCTGTCATGGGTTGAATTGTGTCCCTCCAAAATTCATATGTTGAAATCTCAACCCTCAATGCCTCAAAATGTGACCTTATTTGGAAATGGGGTCATTGCATATCTAATTAGTTAAATCAAATGAGATCACAGTGGAGTAAGGTAGGCCTTTAATGCAATATGACTGGGGTCCTTATAAAAAGGGGAAATTTAGATGCAGAAACAGACACACACAGGAAGAATGCCATATGAAGACTGGAGTTATACTGCCACAAACCAATGAAACCCCAGAAGAAGCTAGAAGAGAGGCCTAGAACAGATCCCAACTTACAGCCTTCAGAGAATATGGCCCTGCTGACACCTTGATCTTGAACTTGTGGCCTCCAGAACTGAGACAATAAATTTCTGTTGTTTAAACTACTCAGTCTGTTGTACTTTGTTACAGCAGTGGTCAGAAACTAATACACTACCCTTCAGAACACAGCCTCCAACCAGATGACACTTTTTAAGCCAAGGACAATCCAATGATAGGCTAATACCCATGGCGCTCACTGTTTGAACCATACAAAAGCTTAACATATTCTGAGACCCTAATGGCAAAGGACTAACACCTGCAACAATGTTCAAAACCTGATTCTCTTGAAATAGAAGCTGACTGTTCCCCTCAGTTATTTCATGATCCTTGTGCAGCTGCACTAACAGAGAGAAAAGGGTCATTGTACCTGAAGGGTTGATTGATCCTGAGTCTTGGATTGTTGCTATCAAACATTACAAGGAGGACCATATATGAAACGTAGGATGTCACCTGGAACACCTCTTAGTAACCCCTTGCCCAATAGTAATAATGAATGGAAAACTGAATCAACCCCCACCTCACATTCTCTCTAAATTGTAAGATCTGTAAGGATGCAACACTATGTGAACAAAGGTTCAGGTCACCACCCACCTGGGAAAGGTGCTGTCAGAAGTCATAAGGAACCTGAAATGCATAGCAGAATATAATGGTGACGATGGTGATGATTACCAAATTAGGTCTCATGACCAGCTACTGAAGCAGGACCAAAGCAGCAGAACATTATGATTATTTACTCTTTCTCTTTTCCTACTACTTTATATGATGACTGGTGGCTAATGTTTTCAGTTTCAAATAGAAGAATGAAGGAATCAACCATCACCCCTACAATGATACAGTAGCAACTTTGTCTCCTGTGCTTAAGCCATAAGATTTTTAATGGATGAAAGACGGGAGTGGCTGCTCAGAGGCCAAAAGTATTGACAGTGCTCCTGATCTCTCCAGATCTGCTCACTGCTCTTCCCAACCCTGCTATTTGCCTCAGGAGGCTGACTTATAAATGTTGCATCAATGGACTCTCATCTCTCTGGGTTCTTGTTGGGATCACCCAATGGGAGCACTGGCAAGAAATGAGATACAGAGAAGACAAAGAAGTCATGCTATTTCCCTCACTCCTTCTATTAAGTCAGTGTTTGACTGGCTACATTCTCATCAGAAGATCATAGGGCCCATCAAGTGGCCCTCACCTCATATTTCTTTCTTTTGAGTTCCAGTAAGTATTCTCTTTCTCTGCCCCTTTATGCCTAGAAATGGTAATGGTGCCACCACCATCCCACCCACACACACAAAGTTTAATAGTCCCTGGTAACTGATCTCTATTCTTTGTGGTTTCTCTGTATCTTTGAAAGCACTTTATTAAATGCTCTTCAAATGACTCGATTTGAGTATACCATCATTTATTTGCCAGGACTCTGATGAAATAGAAACCCTGACTTGTTTAGCTATATGTATAATGTATACAAATTCTATTTAGCAAATTTAAAGTGCATCTAAAACTGAATTCTCATTTTAATTTCCAAGTTTCCCTTCCCAAGAAATTGATGAAAATCCCTAGCTGGCCATGGTTCAGTCCATTGTAGACTTGTGCTCTGTTAGCTGTGGCTGTGTTCTGTTGATCCTCAATGCTGAGAACTGGGCTGCCTTTGTTCCGTGGCAGTATGCGTTCAGTTGTCCCTTTCTTATATCCAAACTAGTTTTCAATCCAAGTTGATTTTTTTTAGTCAATCTGCAATACTCTCAAGTTTTAGTTGTTAAGTTTCACTTGGACCATTTACTTATTTGTCTATGGTATTTTTAAAATTTGTTCTCCCTCTGATGCATTTTGAAAAATTCTGACCAGATATTATTTTTACCCAGGTAATGGCTTTATTTCTACCTCTCTCATTATATTGTCCTTTCTCCTTCTCCCTTTCAATCTCCCCTCCCCTCCCCTCCCCTCCCCTCCCCTCCCCTCCGCTCTTGTCTCCTCTCGTCTCCTCTCCTCTCCACACTCTTGTCCTATCATTGCACAGAGCAGCAGTGGGAAAGCATTTCATTCTGCTTCTTTTGTGGAAAGAGTAACTTTTGTATCAGGAACTATACTACAAGGAGTCACACCCTGTTTAACAGTGGCTGTAGCTTCTTAGGGAGGTTAAACTGTTACTTGTGTAGTTTCCGGTAAATTAACTACAATCTTGCCACTACTGACTTTATGTAGGAACTCTTTTTTATAATTTAATTTTATTTATTTTTTATACACCAGTTTCTTATTAGTCATCCATTTTATACACATCAGTGTATACATGTCAATCCCAATGGCCCAGTTCATCACCCCACCCCCACCCCCCACTGCTTTCCCCCCTTGGTGTCCCTATGTTTGTTCTCTACATCTGTGTCTCAGTTTCTGTCCTGCAAACCAGTTCCTCTGTACCATTTTTCTAGGTTACACATATATGCGTTAATATAAGATATTTGTTTTTCTCTTTCTGACTTACTTCACTCTGTATGACAGTCTCTAGATATGTCCACATCTCTACAAATGACCCAATTTCGTTCCTTTTTATGGCTGAGTAATATTCCATTGTATATATGTACCACATCTTCTTTATCCATTTGTCCGTCGATGGGCATTTAGGTTGCTTCCATGACATGGCTATTGTAAATAGTGCTGCAATGAACATTGTGGTGCATGTGTCTTTTTGAATTATGGTTTTCTCAGGGTATATGCCCAGTAGTGGGATTTCTGGGTCATATGATAATTCTATTTTTAGTTTTTTAAGGAACTTCCATACTGTTCTCCAAAGTGGCTGTATCAATTTACATTCCCACCAACAGTGCAAGAGGGTTCCCTTTTCTCCACACCCTCTCCAACATGTGTTGCTTTTAGATGTTCTGATGATGTTCATTTCAACTGGTGTGAGGTGATACCTCATTGTAGTTTTGATTTGCATTTCTCTAATAGTTAGTGATGTTGAGCAGTTTTTCATGTGCTTCTTGGCCATCTGTATGTCTTCTTTGGAAAAATGTCTATTTAGGTCTTCTGACCATTTTTGGATTAGGTTGTTTGTTTTTTTAATATTGAGCTGCATGAGCTGTTTATATATTTTGGAGATTAATCCTTTGTCTGTTGATTCGTTTGCAAATATTTTCTCCCATTTTGAGGGTTGTCTTTTCATCTTGTTTATGGTTTCCTTTGCTGTGCAAAAGTTTTAAGTTTCATCAGGTCCCATTTGTTTATTTTTCATTTTATTTTGATTACTCAAGGAGGTGGATCAAAAAATATCTTGCTGTGATTTATGTCAAAGAGTGTTCTTCCTGTTTTCCTCTAAGAGTTTTATAGTGTCCGGTCTTACATTTAGGTCTCTAATCCATTTTGAGTTTATTTTTGTGTATGGTGTAAGGGAGTGTTCTAATTTCATTCTTTTACATGTAACTGTCCAGTTTTCCCAGCACCACTTATTGAAGAGACGGTCTTTTCTCCACTGTATATCCTTGCCTCCTTTGTCATAGATTAGTTGACCATAGGTGTGTGGGTTTATCTCTGGGCTTTCAATCCTGCTCCATTGATCTATATTTCTGTTTTTGTGCCAGTACCATATTGTCTTGATTACTGTAGCTTTGTAGTATAGTCTGAAGTCAGGGAGTCTGATTCCTCCAGCTCGTTTTTTTTCCCTCAAGACTACTTTGGATATTTGGGGGGTTTTGTGTGTCCATATAAATTTTAAGACTTTTTTTTTCTAGTTCCATAAAAAATGTCATTTGTAATTTGATAGGGATTGCATTGAATCTGTAGATTGCTTTGGGTGGTATAGTCATTTTCACAATATTGATTCTTCCATTCCAAGAACATGGAATGGAAGAACATGGTATATCTCTCCATCTGTTGGTATCATCTTTAATTTCTTTCATCAGTGTCTTATAGTTTTCTGCATGAAGGTCTTTTGTCTCCCTAGGTAGGTTATTCCTAGGTATTTTATTCTTTTTGTTGCAATGGTAAATGGGAGTGTTTCCTTAATTTCACTTTCAGATTTTTCATCATTAGTGTATAGGAATGCAAGAGATTTCTGTGCATTAATTTTGTATAATGCAACTTTACCAAATTCATTGATTAGCTCGAGTAGTTTTATGGTGGCATCTTTAGGATGTATAGTATCATGTCATCTGCAAACAGTGACAGTCTTACTTCTTGTTTTCCAATATGCATTCCTTTTATTTCTTTTTCTTCTCTGATTGCCGTGGCTAGGACTTCCAAAACTATGTTGGATAATAGTGGTGAGAGTGGACATCCTTGTCTTGTCCCTGATCTTAGAGGAAATGCTTTCAATTTTTCACCATTGAGAATGATGTTTGCTGTGGGTTTGTCATATATGGCCTTTATTATGTTGAGGTAGGTTCCCTTTATGCCCACTTTCCGGAGAGTTTTTATCATAAATCGGTGTTGAATTTTGCCAAAAGCTTTTTCTGCATCTATTGAGATGATCGTACACTTTTTATTCTTCAATTTGTTAATATGGTGTCTCACATTGATTGATTTGTGTATATTGAAGAATCCTTGCATCCCTGGGATAAATTCCACTTGATCATGGTGTATGATCCTTTTAATGTGTTGTTGGATTCTGTTTGCTAGTATTTTGCTGAGGACTTTTGCATCTATATTCATCAGTGATATTGGTCTGTAATTTTCTTTTTGTGTAGTATCTTTTTCTGGTTTTGGTATCAGGGTGATGGTGGCCTCATAGAATGAGTTTGGGAGTGTTCCTTCCTCTGCAATTTTTTGTTTTGTTTTGTTTTGTTTTTTGCGGCATGCAGGCCTCTCACTGCTGTGGACTCTCCCATTGCAGAGCACAGGCTCAGACGCGCAGGCTCAGCAGTCATAGCTCACGGGCCCAGCCGCTCCTTGGCACACGGGATCCCCAAGAACCAGGGAACGAACCCACGTCCCCTGCGTCGGCAGGCGGACTCCCAACCACTGCACCACCAGGGAAGCCCTGCAGTTTTTTAGAAGAGTTTGAGAAGGATTGGTGTTAGCTCTTCTCTAAATGTTTGATAGAATTCACCTGTGAAGCCATCTGGTCCTGGACTTTTGTTTGTTGGAAAATTTTTAATCACAGTTTCAATTTCATTACTTGTGATTGGTCTATTCATATTTTCTATTTCTTCCTGGTTCAGTCTTGGGAGGTTATACCTTTCTAAGAATTTATCCATTTCTTCTAGGTTGTCGATTTTATTGGCATAGAGTTGCTTGTAGTAGTCTCTTAGGATGCTTTGTATTTCTGCAGTGTCTGTTGTAACTTCTCCTTTTTCATTTCTAATTTTATTGATTTGAGTCCTCTCCCTCTTTTTCTTGATGAGTCTGGCTAATGGTTTATCAATTTTGTTTATCTTCTCAAGGAACCAGCTTTTAGTTTTATTAATCTTTGCTATTGTTTTCTTTATTTCTATTTCATTTATTTCTGCTCTGATCTTTATGATTTCTTTCCTTCTGCTAACTTTCGGTTTTGTTTGTTCTTCTTTCTCTAGTTCCTTTAGGTGTAAGGTTAGATTGTTTATTTGAGAGTTTTCTTGTTACTTGAGGTAGGCTTGTATAGCTATAAACTTCCCTCTTAGAACTGCTTTTGCTGCATCCCACAGGTTTTGGATTGTCGTGTTTTCATTGTCATTTGTCTCTAGGTATTTTTTGATTTCCTCTTTGATTTTTTCAGTGATCTCTTGGTTATTTAGTAACATATTGTTTTCCTCCATGTGTTTGTGTTTTTTACATGTTTTTCCCTGTAATTCATTTCTAATTTCATAGCATTGTGGTCAGAAAAGATGCTTGATATGATTTCAACTTTCTCAAGTTTATTGAGGCTTGATATGTGACCCAAGATGTGATCTATCCTAGAGAATGTTCTGTGGGCACTTGAGAAGAAAGTATAATCTGCTGTTTTTGGATGGAATGTCCCATATATATCAATTAAATCTATCTGGTCTATTGTGCCATTTAAAGCTTCTATTAATTTTCTGTTTGGATGATCTGTCCATTGGTGTACGTGAGGTGTTAAAGTCCCCCACTATTATTGTGTCACTGACGAATTCCTCTTTTATAGCTGTTAGCAGTTGTCACATGTATTGAGGTGCTCCTATGTTGGGTGCATATATATTTATAATTGTTATATCTCCTTCTTGGATTGATCCCTTGATCATTATGTAGTGTCCTTCCTTGTCTCTTGTAACATTCTTTATTTTAAAGTCTATTTTATCTGATATGAGTATTGCTACTCCAGCTTTCTTTTGATTTACATTTGTATGGAATATCTTTTTCCATCCCCTCACTTTCAGTCTATATGTGTCCCTAGGTCTGAAGTGGTTCTCTTGTAGGCAGCATATATATGGGTCTTGTTTTTGTATCCATTCAGCCAGCCTGTGTCTTTTGGTTGGAGCATTTAGTCCATTCACATTTAAGGTAATTATTGATATGTATGTTCCTATTACCATTTTCTTAATCATTTGGGGTTTTTTTTTGTAAGTTCTTTTCTTCTCTTGTGTTTCCCACTTAGAGAAGTTCCTTTAGCATTTATTATAAAACTGGTTTGGTGGTGCTGAATTCTCTTAGCTTTTGCTTGTCTGTAAAGCTTTTGATTTCTCCATCAAATCTGAATGAGATCTTTGCTGGGTAGAGTAATCTTGGTTGTAGGTTTTTCCCTTTCATCACTTTAAGTATATCATGCCACTCCCTTCTGGCTTGTAGAGTTTCTGCTGAGAAATCAGCTGTTAACCTTATGGGAGTTCCCTTGTATGTTATTTTTCATTTTTCCCTTGCTGCTTTCAATAATTGTTCTTTGTCTTTACTTTTTGCCAGTTTGATTGCCATGTGTCTTGGTGTGCTTCTCCTTGGGTCTATCCTGTTTGTGAGTGTCTGTGCTTCCTGGACTTGGGTGGCTATTTCCTTTCCCATGTTAGGGAAGTTTTTGACTATAATCTCTTCAAATATTTTCTTTGGTCCTTTCTCTCTTCTCCTTCTGGGACCCCTATAATGCAAATGTTGCTGCATTTAATGTTGTTGCAGAGGTCTCTTAGGCTGTCTACATTTCTTTTCATTCTTTTTTCTTTATTCTGTTCTGCAGCAGTGAATTCCACCATTCTGTCTTCCAGGTCACTTATCCGTTCTTCTTCCTCAGGTATTCGGCTATTGAGTCCTTCTAGTGTATTGTTCATTTCAATTATTGTATTGTTCATCTCTGTTTGTTTGTTATTTAATTCTTCTAGGTCTTTGTTAAACATTTCTTGCATCTTCTCGATCTTTGCCTCCATTTTTTTCCCGAGGTCCTGGGTCATCTTCACTATCATTATTCTGCATTCTTTTTCTGGAAGGTTGCCTATCTCCCCTTTATTTAGTTATTTTTCTGGGGCTTTATCTTGTTCCTTCATCTGGTACATAGCCTTCTGCCTTTTCATCTTGTTTATATTTCTACGAATGTGGATTTTGTTCCACAGGCTGCAGGATTGTAGTTCTTCTTGATTCTTCTCAGCTTAAATTAATTCCCAGACTGTCCTCCCCTTTTTGCCCTCTCTCTCTTCCTCTTTCTCTCATTCTTTCTCTCTTCTCTCAATTGATAATGAGTGGAGGAATAGAGAAAATGGAATTGATCTGCTAGTGTTAGAGGGTCTCCTGCAGAGGCAGGGGGTGGCTGTGGCTCACCATGAGGACAAGGACACTGGCAGCAGAAGTTCTGGGAAGTACTCCTTGGCGTGAGCCGTTCCAGAGTCCTGTGTAGGAACGTTTCACAGAATATACCAGTTGTTAATGAGATACTGCACTTGCAGCATTTCATCATAAATAGCAGATCCTTGAGGATAAGAAGGAGCATTTTGGTGTATGAGGCAACCCACCATCACCATCATGAAAATATTTGAAGACATAACATTTTTAGAAAACAGTATTTTGAATCACATTTTGTTGCTTGATACAGGCTTGGGGTGGGGTCTTGGGTTTCCATGATAAGCAAAAACTACTCTTCCAGTGGCTGTGACTCAGAGCCTTTTCTCTCCTCTTGAGTTGAAGCTATTTAATTCATCTCTGCTCAATTCAATTCCATTCAATTCATTTTAATTCAACCCTGAAGATAGAGATGGATGACTTATATGTACTTGGTATTGTGAGAGATTCAATGATGAGAAGTTTCTATCATTTTATTCTTAGCACTTTCCCATTCACAAATTTACTTCCTCTTGCTCATCATCCATATTTGCTCATCTCCCATGTGTCCAGGTCCTTCACACTGTGACTCAATTGGGCAAAGCCTCATATAGTGCCGTGCTTCCATCTATACTTGAACCTCAAGAAACAAAAGCTCTCCTTTCATTATTTTTAAGCAAACACCCCTCCTTTGCATGCATTCCAAGAAAGACATGCATTAATTGTTGTAGAAAGATCTAATAAATTCATCCCCACTATTATGTTATCTAAGGTGGAATAGGAATGGTAAGAACTAATTTGATTACATCTCCCTGGGGTAAAAGTTTGCCTTTGAGCATAATGCTCTAAGAAAATGGAGTCTATTATTAATACAACTCAAAGTTTTAGTAGAAAATAAGGTGGTAAAACGATTGGGTAGAGAGTGGTCCAGATGTATTTCCATTGATTTTCGTTTTGTCAGTAGGATTCTTTCTCCCACTGTTACTACATGGAGATCTCCTCCCAGAGCTCTTTTTAGTGAAATCCTTGGAGGATTCTGTGCTTTGCATCTGTAATTGAGGAAGTGGCTGGATGAAAGGGAATAAACTCTGTGAAAGGTGATGCTGAGAAAATAGTCCAAACCCATTTACACAACTGTGCCATCATGCTTCTTCAAGAGCACTTTTTTTTTTTTTTTGGCTGTGTTGGGTCTTTGTTGCTGCACGTGGGCTTTCTCTAGTTGCGGCCAGTGGGTGCTGCTCTTATTTGCAGTGGGTGGGCTTCTCTTGTTGTGGAGCATGGGCTCTAGGCATGCAGCTTCAGTAGTTGTGGCTCATGGGCTCTAGAGCACAGTCTCAGTAGTTGTGGCACATGGGCTTAGTTGCTCCATGGCATGTGGATCTTCCTGGACCAGGGCTTGAACCCATGTTCCCTGCTTTGGCAGGCGGATTCTTAACGACTGCACCACCAGGGAAGCCCCCCAAGAGCACTTATTTTTAGAGCTTTGTGCTCTATTTTTCTACACACATTGAGGTGTAATTTACAAACAATAAAATGTATTCTCAGTTCTATGCATTTTGATAAACTTATATAGTCATGTAACCACACAAAAATCAAGATGTAGAATATTTCTGTCACCCCAAAATATTCCCTTGTGTCCCTTTGTAGAAAAATCTCCTTTCTTCACTTCCAGGCCCTGTCAGCCTCTGATCTAATGTGTGTCCTTTTAGTTTTGTCTTTTCCAATATGTTATGTAAGGGGAATTATACAGTATTGTAGCCTTTTGAGTCTGGTTTCTTTCAATTAGCATAATGCTTTTGAGAGTTATCATTTCTGTTCAATGTTTTAGTACTTCATTCTTTTTTTACTGCTGAATAAAATACTTATTATAGTATTTTGCTGTATGGTACACCACAATTTGTTTAACCATTCACCAGCTGGTGGATATTTAAGTTGTTTCAAGTTTTGACAATTATGAATAAAGCCACAGCATATATTATTATTTCTCTTTGGTAAATACCAAAGAATATTTTCATAGGTTGTATGGTAAATACCTGCTTAAATTCATAAGAAACTAACAAACTGTTTTATAAAAGGCCACACCATTTTGAAGTTTCACCAGCAGTATATTAGAATTCTAGTTTCTCCACATCATCGCTGACATTTGTTATTGCCTTTTTTCAAAAAATTAAGCCAATTAATACTTGTGGTATTTCTTTGTAGTTCTGATTTGCATTTTTCTAACAGTTAATGTTTTTTTTGTTGTTTTTTGTTTTTTGTTTTTTTTTGTGATATGCGGGCCTCTCACTGTTGTGGCCTCTCCCGTTGTGGAGCACAGTCTCCGGACGCGCAGGCTCACTGGCCATGGCTCACTGGCCCAGCCGTTCCGTGGCATGTGGGATCTTCCCAGACCGGGGAACGAACCCGTGTACCCTGCATCGGCAGGTGGACTCTCAACCACTGCACCACCAGGAAAGCCCTAACAGTTAAGGCTTTTAAATATCTTTTAATGTGTTTGTCATCTATACACCTTCTCAGTTGAACTGTAGGATCGAATGTTTTGCCTCTTTTTTTAATTGGGTTCATTATTTCCGTATTATTGAGTTTTGAGAATTCTTTATATTGAATATATTCTGGTTATTAGTACTTTTTCAAATTATTGTCTTTTTTAAAAATGTCAGCAATTTCCTTACAAACATTGTAACCAGAAGAATCACTTTCTCATTCTTTCATTACCTTTGGAGGATCATTGATTCACAACTATTATACTTTTCCCTCAATCTTCTAATCTTAAAATTTTGATTTTGGGTCCCTTTGAAAGTTATATAAAAACTAACTGTCTACTGTCTCTCCATAAAAATCTGTATATATACAAATTTTTTCATAGCTTTTTAGGAGTCCACAAGATACCTACTCCTGAAGTTGCATATGGACCACGAACCATGAATTCCAGATTAGAAACTCATGTGTGCACCCTGTTAATGCCAACTTGGATCACTATAATTACCTTCCTTTTTATCTTAGATGGACACAAGCTACTGGGTGATGTTGGATAAGTCACACAACTGTGCAAATTAATACATTAAAGATATTCTTTCAACTATTTTAGCAAGGTCTACACAGCTATACAATAATATTTCATTAGTCTCTGTAGTTCTATGTTTAATTCTTACTGAAGCCAGTCAACACATGTTCTTTATTGCCATTTCCTTCACTCTCTACAGATGGTCCTGCTACCTACTTGCCAGAAAAATAGAAGAAATCAGGTGTGAATGAGCCCCCACTTAATTTAAACTTACACATGTACACAGCCTTTCTTCTCTCTAGTCTCAGAGTGAGAGGTGACATTCTTCCAGCCAATGCTAATCCTTCCTTTTGGGCTCTTGATCCTACTCTATCCTAGACCTTGTTCATATACCCATCTAGTCCACCTATATTATTAATGTTGCCCTCTTAAATTACTACTTATTCTCAAGATTTTATTATGGTTTTTTATTTGAAAAGAGAAAAAAAGTCTCCTCGATGGTGTAATTCATTTTTACTCCTTTCCATACTCTACCCCATTCATTTCTCTTTTTTCGTAACCATACTTCTCAGAAGAATATGTTACACTCACTACCTTCAATGGTTCCATTTCTCAAATCAATCCAAACTCCTGTAGCATCTCTGATACTCCATTAAAATTGCTCTTCACAAGTAATGAATAACTTTACATATGCTCTAATCACAAAAAAATAAATTGGTTATTTTCAGTTATTATAGATGTCCCCTTGGAAATATTTGCTGTTGATGACTGTTTCCTGGAACTCATTTCTCTCTTGTCTTTTATAGTAATATTCTTTCCAAACTTCTTTGTTAGTGTCTAAACTTTCCTTGAGCTCCTCTCCCAAAAAGCACCACTATGATGGGGATCCTCAGGTCTCTCTCTCCGTTAAGAACTTTTTTTCCTCAATACACAGAGTGTTCCTGGATGATGAAACTATGATACTTTCAACAACCAGCTACCTATGAATCAATGAATCACAACTCTTGACCTCACACTAGATCACTTTTAGAAGTTCCACTAAAAAACTTTTAAGCGTTCTTTTCATAAGCTGCTTGAACCCAACCTGTCTCAAGTAAATGTAATCATTGTCACCCTCCCCAAATTATTCTCCAAATTTATTTTTCCCTCTCTTGCCCTAGCTCAGTGATTATTCCCACTGTTTCCCTGTTGCCCAAGAAGGAAACTGAGTGTCACACTAAGTTTACTCTTTTTCCTAAAATTCCCATTTCTGAGTAGTCATTTAGTCACTCATACATTCATCTGTGCAGTAAATATTTATTAAGTGCATACCACATGCCAAACATGCTGCTAACCTTTTGCCAGGTTGAATCAGACATTATATTTGCTCTCTTACTGCTTACATTTTAATGTTGTAGATGCTATATACTATATATAATGTGAGCTTAAAAGTAGGATTATCTTAATAACTTAATTGTGGGAGAGTCAGAGAAAACTTGCCAGAGGTAACCCTTGAATTGAATGATAAAGTATAAATGGTAATTAGCTAAAGAAAGGAGAGAACAGTAGTCCAAGGAGGAACAGTCTACTTCAAAGGCATGGCAATATGGTTCTGCTTCCTAAGTCACTCCCTTTCACTTCCTCTCCAGATGCACTGCCGAGTACTTACATACAGCTGGTCCATCATATTTTTTACCAATACAATTAAAAAGTGCTCCTAACAGGTCTCATTGGCCTCTGGTATATCTTCCTCCAATCCACCTTCCACACCACTGCTAGAGTGATCTTTCTAAAGTGTCCTCCTGAGCATATCTCTCTCATATCTAAGATCAGTGAATAACCCCCAAGTTTTTAATTGCATCAAGAGGCATAATGAGTTTGCTTCTCACTACCGTAGGGGTCCAATAAGCTACTATCATTGGACACTGTATTGACCACTCAGCTTGCTGAATATGCCAATGTTCTTGCCAACTTTTGATCTTTTCCAAGTGCTGGTTCCTCCTCCTAAGATTTGCTTCTTTCCTCTTCTGACATCTGACATACTACTTTTTCTACAATCCATAGCAATGTATGCATATGTTTATTATAGCATATATCATGTCATATTATGCCTGCTTACTTGTCTATTTCCCCAGTCACACCTGGAAAGCCTTGAGGAAAAGAAAAATGTCTTATTCATCCTCATATACCCAGTGCTCAGCATAGTCCCTGACATATTCATAGGTGTTGAGAATATTTATTGAGTGAGCATTAATTAATTAATTAATTAATATTAGGTACATCCGTTGATTAGTGAGAAAAATTTCACAAAATCTTTCTCATTAATTTCACATCTGAGAATATGTCTTTCCTACAACACTAAAGAATCAACAAATATTGCCAAGCTCTTACTATATAGTTGCCGCTGTGTCAGGAACCAATGATTTAAAGATGAAAAACACAGTCCCTACTTTCAAGGGGCTTATAGTCTATGCGGGAAGATAGACATGAACACAGGCATCTCTAAAAGATAAGTTTTAAGCAATATGATAAGGGAAATAAAGAGAACTATGAGAAAAGGGGTAGAAGGGCATCCAACATGGATTCTTAGAGTAACTTTCCAGAGCCAATGAGGTTTAAGCTGAGACCTGAAGAATAAACAGGTGGATGAGATCATTATTCCAGGCAGTGGTAATTTCATGTGACTGTCCTGGGTGAGAGGAAGAATCACTAGAGTTTTAAGATCAGTTTGGCTGGACCATAGTAATCCATGAGAGTTAGTGGGATGTGAGATTGTGAAGGGCTCTCAGAGTTCCCAGGGCTTAAAGAAAGGGACAGAAAAGATCAGGTTATGTTTAAGAAAATCACACTGGCTGCAGGATAGAGATTGGTTTGGAGGAGGGCAAGAATGAAGGCAGAAAGATCAGAAAACGATCTATTCCCATCATCTGGGCAGGGGATGATGGTGGTATAGTCAGAACTCTGTGGGCTCCACCAGTCTTTAAGAATGTGCTCTGTGATCACAGATTTTTAAAACACTGTTATGCATCAAAGTGCCTCTAACCTCCTGCCTCCCTTCCTGGGAAATGACAAGAAGCCTGTGGAATGAAGGCAAGAAGGAGCTCCTTTATCTGAAGATATCCTATGTCTTCATCTGGATGCCAACTTAAATGTGTGAGGGAAACCTTTACAAGAAAAGGTGTGAAGAGCTGAAACTCAGAGATGATGACGGATTGATGGTTAGGCTTTGGCCAGCCACACCGCAGAAATGTTACAGAATGCAGTGTGAAACAACACCATAAAAGTATGTTCCACAGGCAAGAAAAAACTGCTCTCAGTGCGCTGCTGAAGATGACTGACAGTAAAATATGAGTCTATTCAATTGGACAAAAGTTAAATTCAGTAAGGAGGCAATATAAAGCCAAAAAGGGGCTTCTATTCATGTACTTTCTGGTTATGAAATGGATGAAAAATGAGGTTTCTCTGGTTTTACGTCACAGCCTAGCACGGGCATCCAGGCTGAGTTCAGATTCTTCCAAGTTGCTGCTGTCATTTTTTCTTAGAATCTGGCTTCAGATCCTTCTTCACTTAAAGAAAAAGTAACTTGAAGGGGAGAGTAGGATCTCAGTGTGGTGAGACAGAATGTTTTCTACCACACTCTTCTCTCAAAATAAATAACTGCTGTCAGGAAGAATTCCCCTCAATTTCCCCACCAAGTCCCATATTTCAATGCCTCACAGCAGAGTTTCCACTTGGCTTTATAATTGCAGAAAGGAATTCAAGTATACACTAAGCACCCTGATGTCCTAATACCACCCATCCTTTGCCATATATATTGGGCCTATTTCAAGAAAATAAGGGCTTCCCTGGTGGCGCAGTGGTTGGGAGTCCGCCTGCCGATGCAGGGGACGCGGTTCGTGCCCCGGTCCGGGAGGATCCCGCATGCCGCGGAGCGGCTGGGCCCGTGGGCCGTGGCCACTGGGGCTGCGCGTCCGGAGCCTGTGCTCCACGGCGGGGGAGGCCGCGGCAGTGGGAGGCCCACGTATCACAGAAGGAAAGAAAGGAAAAGAAGGGAAGGAAAGGAAAGAGAAGGGGAAGAAAAGGGAAAAAAGAAAAAAAAAAGAAAATGAGAGTCTCTCCCTCTTCTATATTACCAACTAGGAAAATGTACATTTTGCTGGCATAGGGTTTCCTATAAGTTCTCAGTCACTCAATTAGATGTTAAAAATATGGCCTAAAATCTCAAGTCATATTTACTACAGAGGAATGGCCATATATACATTATATTACACATTCCATGTGGAAGGCACATGGCAATCTCTGCCTAGTTCACCTTTTTAGATTCCTCTCCATCCCATTCACTTTTCTCTATCCCAGTGGCCACTGCCGTAGTTCAGGCCACTATGATCTCTCACCTGGAGACTGTAGCTGACTCCATCCCAAATGACTTTGCCTACCATCTTGCCCCATCTAATCCATCCTCCACACTGCAGCCAGAGTGATACTTCTAGAATGCAAATGAATGAAACATGTCACTCCCCTACTTAGCACTCATCAAAGGTTTCACAGTGTCATTAGGATAAAGTCCAAGCCCTTCAGAATGCCCTTTGTAGCCTGGCATCCAGCTTTTCTTTCTTGCCTAATCTCTCATCCTCGTGTCCTTCCCTCTTTATGTTCAAATTAGGTAATGGATCCTTTTCTAGTTCTTGAACATAATTTTATTCCTACTCACTGAACTCTTAATGACCATTTGTTTTTCACTTTAAATATCATTGAGCAAAGCTTTACTGCCCCTTAATAAACAACGTCAAGTGCCCCTGCCCTGAGTTAACACTGTATCTTGCACCTTATTGCTTTACCCAGCACACTTTATCTCAAGTGATGATTTAACTCTCTGATTCTCCTGCTAGACTGTAACCTTCCAAAGAAGCGAGCTTTCGAATTTGTTCACCATCATATTCCCAGCAGCTAGCACAGCAACTTGCAAATCAATTTACTGAGTGAATGAATGGTTGGATGAAGGGATGGTTGAATGGACAGATGAGGATGAGCCTGCTGGAGAGCTTGGTAAAGAAAGTGAATGGGGTCTTCTGTCCTTTCTATAAAGTGGAGATGATAAAAATACTAACTTCATAATCATTGCCATGAAGGTTAAATGAGATATTTGTTGAATATTATATGTAAAGCATTTAGAACTGTGCCTGGTATGTTCTAAACATGCCTCCAAAAAATACTAGTATTGAGAGTCATAATGTTATGTTCTCAAGAAATATGATAATAAATTAATGGGTAAAAAATGAAAAAGACAATTCAGTAGTAAAATCTAGATAAGTTCTCACTGACATTTCTGTCCTGCCCTTAATTATAAAAAGCCTTTGAGACTTCCTGACAAGGCCCAGCATCTGTGGTCCCAGCTCATCCACATTCAGCAGGCAGACACAGAGTACAATGGAGCACTTTCTGCCCTAGGATCCAAGTTCAACCCTTATTACTAGAGTTATTTCTGCCTAATTCCTAACCTCTTAGACTCTGGACCCTGTCTGTGTTCTGAGATCTATGACACCTTCTTGCTCCCCCTTGTATTAGCTGACCTTTTGGTCTTTGGTCCCGTGACCGCCTGCGCTGGTCATACCTGATTAATTGGGCTTATACTCCTGACCCTCCCTTGTTTGACTTGTATCCAGGATGGGTCAATGGCTTTAAGGACATGCCCCTGGGCAGTGCACCATGCCCAGACACACAGGAGAGGAACACCATGTCAGTTGGTCTACATTAACATAATTCTCTCTGAATCCACTTTCAACCAAGTAATTCTTTGTCTGAAACCAACCTATTTTTTTACCTTCACTTTATTTTTATTACTTCCTTACCTGTTGCCCTTTCCACTTGGTGTTGTCCTTTTTAAGGCTTTGATTAGCATTCTCCTAATGTGACATTTCCTTGGAAAATGTTTGGCTTTGTCCCAGGATCCCGCATATCACTGAACATACTTCTGTGCTGCTCTAACTGGGTATAAGCCAGAGGTGATATACAAAATATTTAATGAGGCAATAAGGAGTCAAACTGAATGCTGACAACAGGACTGGAGGAGGATTCTGGAAAGTCCTCATACTATGTCAAGCATTAATCCTTTGGTAGCTGGATCTGAGGGTATAGATTGGGGACTTAGGGAAACAGCCACCCACCAAGATGTATAAAAGCATCCCAGGGCTTCCCTGGTGGCTCAGTGGTTGAGAGTTCACCTGCCGATGCAGGGGACACAGGTTCGTTCCCCGGTCCAGGAAGATCCCACATGCCATGGAGTGGCTGGGCCCGTGAGCCATGGCCACTGAGCCTGCGCGTCCAGAACCTGTGCTCCACAACGGGAGAGGCCACAACAGTAAGAGGCCCGTGTACTGCAAAAAAAAAAAAAAAAAAAAGCATTCCAATATTCAACAACCATGATAACTATACCTCAGCAAAGATGTTATCTAGGATGGTGTTTTCTAACACAAACACAAGCCTATTTCCTTTTTTTATATCCCCACAAGGCATTGCCTATTAGACTAATCTTTAAACTTAGGCATTAGGAGATAGGATTTCTCACAAAGACTATGTCTATGCATATATTTGGCTTTAGTTTCTTCGTATGGAGATTACTAGAAGCAAAATCATCCCTGAGGTTACTATGTTTTTGAGGAGATGATATTGCTCAGAAAAGCTCAAACTTGTCACTGTTTAATAATTTAAGCCGTTGAAACTTCATGAACAAGAAATGAACTAGGAAGCTTGTACATGCCTCAGGAAGATCATTTTCTCCAGAATCTATTTCAGATACAGCCACGATGGATACTAGGGATCATATTAGAAAAGGATAGGCTGACTGTCTAACAAAAAAGTTGTGCTCCACTGCCAAGGCGAAGCCCTTGCCATTTGGTGTTTTTTATAGACCAGTAATTTGTATGTAACACTCAGTCTTCCTTTTTCCAAGATGGAGATTTTATTGTAGTTACCCTGTTCCTTCCCCACGGTTGGATACTGGAAGAAGGTAACAGAATACTTGTCTTTCAGCTAATAGTCACCAGACCAGGAAATTCACTGCTGGATCTGATAGTGAGGACTGGACATCACTCTCAGAGATAATGCGCTTGAAGCTAGATTCTAAAATGAATGAGATTAGGGGTTACTTCCTGTGGGACAAAGATGAAACATATCTATATGAAGAAGGCTATATGAAGATGCCACTAGTGTAAGGGGCAGATTATGTTAGAGACTACTGATTGGTTAGTTAAGTACTTACCTCTAACCTTCTTCTTCCTTGCCCCATCTATCACAGAGGCCAGAAAAGCTAAATATATGCTTTCCCAGCTTCCTTTGCAAACAGGGTGAGCCACATACTTCTAAACACAAAGAGATGAAGGTCAGAAGTAATATGTAAAAGTTGTTACTGATAAAATAAGCAGACACTACTGATTCTTTACCACTTTTTTCCTAACTTTAAGGTAGACATGAGATTTGGCGGTGTGGCATCCGTCTGATAATCATGGGAAAAAAACCAAGAGAGTTAAAGTACAAACCCTGACACTATTATGGTATTGAACATGTCAGCAATAATCAACCTTCTGATTCTTGTTAAGTGAAAAACAGTTATTCATATTAATTTACATCGCTATTGATTGGATTTGCTGTTGTTTGCAGCTGAAAGCATCTTTACTAACAAAGTCCTTTGTAATGTAGTTGAAGTCTCCAACATCATTAAACCTAGTGAAAACAATGGTAAATTTTGCATTGTATACTTTTTGCTTTTTTAGGTTGAAATCTGTTTCCTTATGGTCCATGTGGGCTATCTGCTCTCTGCCATGAAATCTGTCAGGGTACAACTTTGTAATAACTCCAACTGGGCAAACAATACAAGGGCCAGATGGCTATGATGATACATCAATCTTTCCAGAAGTAAATTTTACAATAACAAGTTTAGAAACCTACCCAAAAAATTATCAGAAGGAAACTAAACATAATTGAAGTAATAATTAGATATGAATCAACAATGAAAAATTCATAGAACTCAAGCTAGCACTTGTAAGCATTATGTTCATGATAGGTATTTCTAAATGATTACAGAATATGTTTTCAGCGATACCCCTTAATGTCTAAGAATCCTTCACTAGGGAAAGTTCTACACAACCAGTATCAAGTAATTGGCGCTGACACATAATGTGAAACTTAACTATTTGTTAACAATTGCATACACACATTTTGTAGGTATGGTTCATGATACAAACACAAATCCATGCTCACCGGGAACTGATAATATTTTTTGGTGGGCAGGGAGAAGGTACCAAGTGAATGCTTCAATTTTGTTTTGCACCCTCTTATTTCCCTTAAGTCCTAATTAACCTAGTCATCCTCATCCTAGTCAAGAAGATATACAGAATCTCTTTGAGTTTATTCAAAACTCCATTATTATGACATTGTATTCACTGTATTCATGACTAGAGCTAGTAAACCATCCTGTTGCTTATTGCTTTTATCTCTGTCCCTTTATCTTTGCATTGAACATTTAAAACTTCAAAACTATTCTTACTGTTATGTGTAAAAAGATGCTTCCACTATCCCTTTACAAACGATTATTTATCTGCCCTTTTGGACAAACTACAGCCATTGATGGAAAAAAATTGTTTCTAGATATGAGTTTTGGAAGACAGCCTCTCCCTCTCCCCCATGCAGGAAAATAGTTCCCTGCTTGAGTGACCTTCCATTTCCAACCAATTGGCAGTTTCCTGCCCGTTGTCAAATCTATCTGGCAACTTAACCTAAAGGATAGATGAAAAGGAGCAGAGCTATTAGGAGTTAATACTTAACACTTTCCTGCATATGGAATGTACTTATTTGATCTGGGCTATAGTGAAAGAGTGCTAAAAGATACCTCCCAAAATACCAAAATAGAGATGTTACCCAGAAGCTTAGGCAATTGCTCTTTGGTGACCTGAAAGAAAGAATAACATGAGAAAAGCAAATGAGAAAGTGCCAAGAAAAGAAAATATAGATTGGGGGGAACAAAACAGAACAGAAAATTAAGTTTAATGACATTTTAGAAATAGGTATATGTGCATGAAAAAAATAATCTAAAAAAAATAGGCTCCTGCTAAAAACAACTCCAGAAATACAAAGAATGTGAAAAATATAGAAAGGTTGACTTAAAATCAGCTGGTGTCAGTGAGAAAGAATGGGCATGAAAATTCCAGCTCCCCATGATAAAATGGCATGATCTTGAAAAATAATTGTAAGTTCTCTCATTGCAAGAGACACTGTGAACCCTCCCCAAGAGAGAAAACAAAAGCCCACATGAAGCAAAGACAGGAAGCAAATGAAGGAGGGCACTTTGACTTTGATTCAGTCATTCATTTATTCAAATATTTAGTGAGTTCCTACTAGTTCTAGGCACTGTTTTAGATGCTGAGTGTACATCAGTTAACAAGAGCCTCAAAACCCCTGTCTTCATGGAGCTTACATTTCTAGTGAGGTAAAGAGAGATGATACAATCATAGGAAACATAGAGATAATCTCATGTCATTCCCATGGTGCTGCCATTGGGATAGGCCATCCCATCTATTGTCTTCAAAGCTTGCTCCTAACTTCGCCTTCTGCATCGAGACATAATATGACAGACATACATTAAATCAGGGCTGAACAATATCAGAAGAAAACAAGTCCACTAGTGGAAAGCAAGAAAGCGCATTGGTTGGCGGAGAGGATGCCGGCCTGGGTGTCAATCCCCCTGAGGCCCATCCCTCCCTTCCCACGGTTTAGTTATAGGGACCACAAATCCCTGTTGTATCTACACTCATGCCTGTGGGGTTCTGACATGCACAACCAAATGGGCATGACTTCTACACAAGATACAAGAGCAATAAGCTGTCCTCCACCTTATTTCATCATTGGATAACATTGTGTTAACATGCATCTGATGTTAAATAATGGAGCTCTCTGTACGCTGACTGTTTTGGTTTTGGTTTTGGTTTTTGCTGCTAAATGTTGTTTCTCATTTAATTGTATTCCCTTCCAAAACGATGCTGTGTTATCTATGCCAATTTTGATATAGTATTTATAAGAGGTTAATATAAATGCAATCACACACACAAAACTCAATAGAAAATGTTTCAAACTTGTTTTGATTTGAAAACTGTGGTCAGTGTGAATGTATCCAAGAGAAAAAACTGCCCCCAAATTAAACAATTGGCACAATGTTGTTTAAAAAAAAAAAAAAAAAACTCCTGTCATTCCATACTGTGTAATTATGTAAAATGAAGCCTAAGTATTTGACAACTTCTCAGATACAACAGACCTGTTGTCTAATAAAATCAGTGTAAGAGATAAGTTATATATTTGCATATACATATTGTCTTGCCTTTTTTCATGTGTCAGCATCCCTCCCTATAAGAAACCATGCTTGCTTGGTGAAAGGTAGAAGCTCAATTTCCTGATCAGGAGAGGTAACTTGGACTAGGCACCCTGTTGCACGTTGTTCCTCCTAACTTTGGCTTTAGGCCAAGGAGGATTAAACCCACAAGGAGAAGGGAGCAAAGCAAGGTATAGAAATAGAAAAATCTCAAAGAAATTAGTAACAATGATCAAGGCCAAAACACTGAGAGATAACATCTTTTTTAAAAGGTGAAAAAAATAAGTATAAAAATGTGCTAAGAAGTTATGTTTTCATATAAGGATGGTTGTTCTTGGTCATCCGTCCATCCATCCATCCATCCATTCATGTATTCTAAACAGAGTAAGGCATAGGCAAATTTATCTTCACTAAGAAGGAGATGCCCAAATATGAGTTGACTTGCAAAATCACATTCAAATCCCATGAAGTTTATTCTGCAGGCTTTGTCAATAGAGCTGATTCTTGGGGGTAAAAACTGTGATATAAGCCATATTTGTCTTGAGCCCAGCCTCTTTTTCTCTTCCTGTGCATTGCCACATCTTTACATTTCCTGTTTAACATATAGGCTGGGGTGAGCAATTTCCCAAAGTTGTTAGATGTGCCTATTTGTGGAAGAGTCAAACCAAAAATCCTAAAGAGAGAAAACTTCCTCCTGTCAGAGATCTGGTATAGTTTTGCCATGAATGATGTAGAGACATTCCATTAAGCATTAAAGGAAGCCCTGGGAAATTTATGTTAAATACAATCATTCTTACATACACATATATCTTGAAGTCCACTCTTTGACATTTCCTCCTTAAGACAAAAATTAATAATGACCCTCTATAAAAACATTAAAGGGCTCCTTTTACTGAAAAAAAAAAGCAAAATTACATGGCAGATTTTAAGCTCAACTTGTGTTTAGCCCACCTTGAATTCCTTTGACACACTCCCAGCTCTATCTTAAAAACAATAGGGGGCTTCCCTGGTGGCGCAGTGGTTGAGAGTCCGCCTGCCGATGCAGGGGAAACGGGTTCGTGCCCCGGTCTGGGAAGATCTCACATGCCGCGGAGCGGCTGGGCCCGTGAGCCATGGCCGCTGGGCCTGTGCGTCCGGAGCCTGTGCTCCGCAATGGGAGAGGCCACAACAGTGAGAGGCCCACATACCGCAAAAAAAAAAAAAAAAAAAAAAAAAAAAAAAAAACAATAGGAACAATTCCGTAAGTTAGAGATTTATAACATATGACAACTCAACCCAGATCCTTATGAAACTAGAAGTGAGTCAGCAACATTATATCTGCTTGAAATTCAGGGCATTTCAGAATGAGGGGGAGAAATCTTCAAGAATTTCACGGAGAATGTTTTACTCTCTGAAAAATTGCTGAGAATTCCTCATAGGCAAAGAGGTGCCTGAGGTTTGTTATCCCCCTATGGCTAGGTGGCAAACGAACCCAGGCTTTGTGAGCCAGGACCAGACAGCTGACAACAAGAAGGGCCACATCCTCAGGATATTTAGTTGCTACCACACAACATTTCTTAAAAAGGGATTAACCTTCAAAGGCTTCCGTCCTCTTCAAGCAAATAATCTCTACTCCTTAATGCAGGACACGTGGCCCTTAGTGAATAGACTTTTGCTTGAGCACCCACACGTGTCACCCACTCAGTCTTCCTGCCCCTCTTCTACATACCCCCTGCTAATTTCAGACATATTGAAATTCTTTCATTTCCTCAATAGATCGTGCCCTAGTTCTAATTATTATTGAGATGACTCATGATAGATGCATAATATAAAACAGCTATCATACATAATAACAACAAAAATAGAGTCTCCATTCATTAAGTATTTACTGTGTCGGACATGAGTCTTGTGCTTACATATAGTGTGCTAATTTTCACCCAAACCCCACAAAGCAGGCTATATCTATTTTTGAGCTCAGGAACCTGCATTTTGAGAGGATGGGTAATTTGCCTAAGGTAACACTGAACATATATGGTAGATGTGGAACGTTAGTGAAGGTCTATTGATGTCCAAGCACACCATCTTCCTCTGCTCAAGACTCAGTACCATGTCTAGAAAGTCTTCCTTGGATGCCCTCTGCCCCTACTTGCCATTTGAAAGCAAGTAAGGGCGCTACAACTTACTAGTCTGCTTGCATCTCCTTCCCTTAGAGTGCAAGCAACAACTCGGCCCTCTTCTTTCTCAGTTATCACATTACCATGTATGAGTTAGGGGCTCAAAAGGTGTTTGTCACCCGTGGCCAACCATAAATGAATGAATGATTCAAAAGATGCTGCATGACGATTCAGGGACCAGGCGAATCACAGGAAGTAACTATCTCAAGTCTTTCTGCGAACGCTAACTGGTATAACCAGATGTGGCTAAAACACAGGGCTTTGTTTTCTGAGCCCTCCATCTCCCCTTCCCAGCCCAATTTACTCCCACAGACAATCCAGGAAAAGACAAAATTATCGCCCTACAAGGAGATTTAATAGTGATCATGACAGGTGGCTGCTGAGGGGCCTGTGTGAAGTCATGATAAATGCCGTTAGGAGGCTTTATGGAATTGTAACCCAGGAGAAATGTGGCTGGATTCATCCTGCTGTGGTTTGGGGGACCTATGAGCAAATTTTACTGGCTGACCTGAACTAGTGAATTGATTTTTCTTTTCTCACAGATCCCTTAGCAAGAGTGGGACAGAGAAAAGACTGGAGGCCTGGAAGATGAACAGAAGAGATGGCAGAGCTGAGGGGAGTCTTTCCTTCCTTCTTCAAGATGAATGTGTTCTCTGGAGACTGAGCCCTGGGGGAGGGAGACCCCACCGGGTCCCAGCTGAAGATGAACCCACTGTATCCCCTGGCTTCTGCGAGTTGGGCAATTCCAGACCAAATTATAGAGCAGGTCATAGAATCAGGTCACAGGTGGGGACGCTAATTTCCTGCTTCACTTTCAAGAGTGCTAAATGACACATATGAAATCTCTCTCTCTCTCTCTCTATCGATCTCTCTCTCTCTCTCTCTCTCTTTCTCTCTACTTTTAACAAGGAACCACTATAGCACATAATCACTATAGCATAATATAGAACAATATTGCACTATAGCTCTCCACACATTTGAATACTGGGTAGGATATGCCTTCAGTCAATTAAATGTCTGACTATCCTACTGTCCTAAGAGGACTAAATTGGCATTGGAGGGCGTGTCATCTGTCTGAGTGCAGGAGTTCTTCCAAAGTATGCCATTTATTAAGTGATGAAAGCTCTTCCTTGGCAGAGATGGTTATCACAGAAGTTGCACAGTCATTTAATTTAAAAAAAGATAACCACTGTTTTTTTTTAAAAAAACGTTACCTGTAGTGATTTCTGACCTGTGACCATGATTCTCTATAATAATAGTTATTGGGGCTTCCCTGGTGGTGCAGTGGTTGAGAGTCCACCTGCCGATGCAGGGGACACGGGTTTGTGCCCCGGTCCAGGAAGATACCACATGCCGTGGAGCGGCTGGGCCCGTGAGCCATGGCCGCTGGGCCTGCGTGTTCGGAGCCTGTGCTCCACAACGGGAGAGGCCACAACAGTAAGAGGCCCGCGTACCGCAAAAAAAAAAAAAAATAGTTATTGATTGGTGTAATCACACTTAACTCATGGAGACTGTGAGCTTCTGATGAGGGCATGAATCTCTGGCAGTGTTTGAACAGAGCAATAATCATCTCATCGATGTTTTGTTATTATTAACTACTATTAATATTATCCCCAGTTTACAGGTAAAGAAGCTGAGGGTTAGAGGAGTTACACGCTTGCCCAAAGTCACACAGCTAGTAACTGATAGAGCCAGGGTTTGCTTCTCACTGGGCCATGTGAAGACTCTAACAAGGCTTCTTGACAAGAGACATGAACGAAGAATCCGAGGAGCAGAGAGGGTTCCCACCACTGTCTCTTTCTCTCCCGTAACTCAGAGGAGAATGCCAAGAGATGCTTTCCTATAGCTTAAGTAAGAGGAGGGTCCCACACTATGTGGTGAGCAATCAGCAGTGGTCCAGTTTCACCAAAGACCTCCCCAGCCATTGTCTCAGAACCAAGTCGCTCAAGCTGGGAAGTTGTGGTAACTCCTTGGAACTCAATTTCATTCTGACATCCTATTCATCTTCCAGCTTATTTCCCATCACTGACCCTGATCTTATTAGAAAGACCTTGGAAAATATCAGTAATGGCACTTTTTTTTGACAAGTTACTCCAGAAGGTATTTAATATCCTAAAATTGTCATTGATTGAAACTGGTAATTCTAAATGAGCAGTTTAAAACAAATATCCCTCTTTTTTTCTTAATCTTTTTTCTTCCTAGCCACTGGTTACTTGATCTTTTCAAAGGTGTCTTCCTAAGCATTCAACAGGCTGTAAAAATGTTGAGAGAGGAAGATAGAGAGAAATGTCCCATAACATAGAACCTCTCTGGAAGCATGATTTGTTTCCCCACTGAATTTCCTACGTAGAACAGAGCCCAGTGCACAGCAGTTGCTCAAGAAGTGTTTCACAAATCAGAAAAAGTTTTTCCTAATGGATTCTTATTATTCAGAAAATTGCAGACCTGAATCTCAACACTCAGTAGTGGTTTTCCAGAGGGGCTCCTGTAAGCAAGGACCTGTCAACTTGTAGGTAGGATGGGTGATGTTATTCAGTAAGATTTGAGAGGCAAGGAAGTTTTGTCTACTTCAACTATTTCTCTCTTCCAGTGATCTTTTACCAACTGAAATTTCCATCTTTTGTTCTGCATTCAGTACTGAAGGAAGGGCACTGACTGGAATTAAGAGCTATTAGCCCAGATAAGTTCATTTAATTAGCGAATTGAGACATGGGCCCCTAAAGGACAAACATATAGAGGTGAGTGAGCCCCAGTTATAGGAGAGAATCAAAAGTGCTTGACAAAAAGGGTAGAATGATTTGTTGCTCTTTGTGCAGGGAGAGCTGAGAGGAGCATGCCAAAGGGAGGGTCACCCAACCAAATTCACCAACTTAACTAGCCCTCGCCTAAGTGCCAAATGAATGACATGGGTTTGCTCCAAGAAAGTCATGTTTGCGCGGTCCATGAGAGACATGTAGCATTATAAGACAATCATGAGGGAGGTGATATGGGTTTATGTGTATATGTATAGCTGATTCACTTTGTTATACAGCAGAAGCTAATGCACCATTGTAGAGCAATTATACTCCAATAAAGATGTTGAAAAAAAAAAAAACAATCATGGAGTTGGAGTCTGGAAAACTTGAACTGGCATTCTAGCTCTGTATAACCCCAAAGCTTAGCTGACTGATTGCCAAACCATGCCCTTCATCTTAAAACTCTAAGCAGCCTTTTACCAGAGAGGGAGATTCCCAAGCTGCAAATAGGAAACAATTCCTTAAGAATAAAAACCTCCGTGTAGGTAAAAATAAATAAATAAAATAAAAGCCCCCGAATCAAAGGAAAACTTGGTTCTAAAACACCAGAGAAAGTGACTAAAGGGGAAGCTTGATCAACCACCATCACAGAGTCACAGAGTAAGGGAATGTTATCTCCTCATCTTGGAATATTCTGGAAGAGAAGAGGTTCCATCTCTCCCGCTATTTTTTTCATCACTTCTTCAGAAGTATTCAAATGAGTTGAGATAACTGCTTCACTTGGCATTTGGATCCATCTATCAGCTACTCAGGGTCTCGAGTGCTTAGTCATTTCTTAGCTCATGTCACTGTGGCTTTGTTCTCGCATTTGACACTGACTCCAATGACCTTGTATCATCTGCCCTGCCAATTCCCTGAAAACCCTGAGCAACCTGCTCTGATGAATGCTCCTCTGAATGTCCTTTTCTCTCTCTCTTTCTTTTTTGACAAGGAAAAGAGCTACCAGGTTTCTTGAACATTCCTGAGTAGCTAATTCTTGGAGTTCTTGTCCTCACTTCTTTCCCTCTGCACCTTACTGGCATTTGCTCCAAAATCTGCTGCTTTTCCAACAACGGCCTGGCATGGAGCTGAGGCTTTCAAATGTTAACTCCCTGGCACCAGTCCTGTAGGTGCTGGCAGAACCCTTCCCTGATTTGCATACAAACCCTTTCATTTTGATGCATCCGGGTCAGCTCGGGTTTTTGCCTGGCCTACAAGGTGGTTAGGAGGCCATGGCCCAGGGAACAGAGTACAGAAGTGTCCTCTTCCTTTTCAGATCATCTCTCAGCCACTTTCATCTGAGTTTTTAGAAATGCACCATCCTTCCAGGCTCTTACTTAAACCCTGGGGGCAGAGCCAGAGGGTGGACTCTCACCTAGATACCAGCTTTTCAGACTTCCTTCAGGGAGGTCTGCATGGTCTCCGGCTTGCCTGTGCGGTTCTCATGTCTTTGCTCAGGGGAAAGCTTTCCTAAAGCTTCTATGATGGAAAAACCTTTCCACCCAGGAGCCACTATCAATATGTCTATTTTAGCGGAACACCAGGGGGCTATCTGTGATGTCTACTCTGGGGTGAAGGAGTAGTCTCACCTGCCTGACATCCATTGGTTTCCATATTCTCTGCCTGATTCTTATGAACAGAATGTAAATGGAGCATGGTAAGGAGAAAACAGGAGAAAAAAAAGATAGGAGTGAAAGAGATAATCCATTCATTCATCTATTTATTCATTCAAAAAGCTTTCCTTGAGTGCTACTATATGGATCTGGGAAGGGTGCTGGGGATTCAAACATAAATGACACAGTCTTTGTCCTCCAGAAATTCAAGACTCTAGAGAAGAAAGAGAAACCATTCCAATAGCAGAGTCTCTTACTTAGGAGAAGTGTTGCACCAATTTTGAAGGAAGTTTAGGGGGTTAATAAAAGCTTCCTAGAAGAAACAGTGTTAGAGTTGAATCTTGATGTAAATAACAAATTTTATAGTGGCCTTGCTGTGGGTCAGACACAGTGACAAGTGCTAAATAAATGTGAACAAGATAGACTCTGTCCCTGACATCGTGCAGCTTAAATTCCAGAGCAGGGCATAGAGAGGTGTGGTTGCAGGACATGGGGAGGAGCTTAGAATTGCTGTAAAGGACAAACATTAGCTAACAATGATTGAATGTTCCTATGTGCCATATGCCATACTAATTGCATCATATTTAATCTTTAGAATAACATTATGTAGCGGGTATTGATATTTACATTTTAAAGGTGATCTAACCAAAATTAAGCGAGCACAAATAACCTGCCTACCATTACAGAGCTTGTAAGTATGAGATCTGGCATTCAATCTTAGGTGTGTCTTACCTCAAAACAAGAGCTCTTAACTGCATGGGGAAAAGACCCTCAGGCTCTCTGACAGGGCAGGAGAGGGAGGGCATTCCAAGTAGAGGGAATAGCTTTTGCAAAGCTTTGGAAATAGGACAGAATTGAGGGTGTATATTCCAGAAACTACAAAGGTGGAGTAAGAGTGAATCTGTAGTACAGGGGAGCCATGGAACTGGGAGCAAAGTAATGGGGGATAGTAGGGGCCATTCGTGGATGAAATTATACTCAATAATAAGGCCTTTGCGTTTGTTTCCAGAGAGCCACGTGAAACCATCAGTGGGTTTAAGAACAGGGTAGGCTAAATTTAGAGTTTTCAAAGCACTATTTTGACTGCTAAATGGAAGCTATAGTGGAATTGGTTATAACTGGAATAATGAAGATGAAAACTTTGAGAGCTTTAAAAGTAGCATAAATAAGACTTGGTGAGCTTAGATTTGGTGAAATTAGATATGGTAATGAAAGAGAGGGAGGATTTATGATGACTCCCATGTTTTTGCCAGGGAATTTCGAGTTGATGACAATCTCTGAAAAGGGGAATATAAGTCTATTTTTTTAAGGAGTAAGATGATATGTTCAGTTTGGGACATACTGTGTTTAAACTTCTAGGAGAAACTCAAAAGGAAATGTCCAGTAGGTCTATGACTCTGAAGCTTGGGAGAGTGACTTGGATGAGAGAAATTGATTTAGAAGTCATCTTCCATGGTCTTCAGGCATTCACTGTTATCGTGGTCAATGATATATCTCAAGAACATGCATCAAGAAGAGAAAGATTGGGCTTCCCTGGTGGCGCAGTGGTTGAGAGTCCGCCTGCCGATGCAGGGGACACGGGTTCGTGCCCCGGTTCGGGAAGATCCCACATGCTGTGGAGCGGCTGGGCCCGTGAGCCATGGCCGCTGAGCCTGGCGTCCGGAGCCTGTGCTCCACAAGGGGAGAGGCCACAACAGTGAGAGGCCCACATACAGCCAAAAAAAAAAAAAGCTATAAAAAAAAGAAGAGAAAGATTATTAAAGAAAAAATCCAGGGGAATATCAACATGAGAGAGATAAGTAGAAGAAAAAAGAAAAAAACAAATGAAGGAGACTACAAAGGGGTGGCTAGAATGGAAAGAGAAAGATGAGAGAATAATGCACTAAGAGTATTTTCCTATTTCCATAGCGTTAGAATTGGAAGCTATCTGCCCCTTTCACTTTAAAGATGTGAAAAGTAGTGCTTGGGATACAGCTGGTGACCAGAACTGAAGCCCAGAGCCGAACACGGTTTTGTGTTTTTGTTTGTATTTCCTTTAGTCTCACTGTCTAGCAAGGTGTATAGGAACTGGAAAAAAATATATATATACAAAAAGAAGTGTCCTTTTGACGTCAGATTTCATCACAGCTTTCCAATTTTTCAAAGGCATTTCAAGTGCCCATTTGGACCACTAAGAAGAAAAGGGAGTATGCTCATCATTTCCCCGGTGGTTTTACAGAGATTAGCCCAGGAAACGTTTATCAACCTCACACAATGGGCTTTGTTTTCCCATTTTCTCTTGAAGAAACCGAGGCTAAGAAATGTTAAGAAATAAATTTGCTGGGATCACACAGCTACGGTAGACAGTTATTTCATGGTCAGATTGCCCTAATTATATCTGTCTGTCAATTTCTCAGGGATTCGGTGCTGACTCCATATGCAAACTAGCCAGAAGGGACAATTTTAGGGATTATCTTAATAATAATAATAAAAGGGAAGATTGATTTAAAACCTTTGTTCTCTGCATTGGGACAATGAGATGAATTCTAAAGTGGTGCCAGAGCTTTGAGGAAATTAGAGATATCTTTCAAAAAATGCCAATAATTGAGAACTAGCTCCAGAGTTATTAACGGAGTCGGCACTTTCTACTTTCAGAAAGAGTCTATCATTGTGCTGGGGTCTTGGCCTCTTGTGTTGGAAATGAGTTAATGTCGTCAAAATATGACAAGCTATTTTTATTCCTTACCCAGGTCAGCCATAGTTTAACAACGCATTTCAAAGTACGGTTGATGGAAGCTCCACCTGAAACCTGTTCTCCCAGATAAGTATCTTCATCCCATTCATCGTTTCAAGAAAAGAAATCTTACTGCATGGCAGCATTTTCATCTGCTTTGGTTTCAGCTAGAGATAAATTGTGCTTGCTGCAAACTAATTAATATCAGTCACCTGGAAAGTAGAAATTGGGAGACAACAGGCTTCTCTTTCTTGATAAACAGGTTGCTGGGTAAGGGATGCACATGGATGTGACAATTCATTTGGCCGTAGAAATAACAGAAATGAGACTTTTTGGATAGATATTTGGAAGGCACGAGCAAACCTCCCCAGCTTCTGCCATTTCTGCTCAGGTGGGGCTTTTGTGTTAAGTTTCAACATTCTCTAAGTTGTTTGGATCAGCAGAAATCTCTATGCCTCCAGAGAAGTTTCCCTAAAGCTATAACCAGAATGTGAAAATAATGACCAACTCCTGGGAAAGCTCTTTATGCACCCCAGTCATCAGCAGCCCCCTTGCCTGAACCAAGTTCCCACTTGGCTAAAGAACCATAAAGGATGGCCTGGGTGATGTGTAATCCAAGGGTTCCATCAGAACTATGCTGCTAGCAAAGAAAAGCAAAGTATGTTTAGAAGCAATAAACAGACAGATTCTTCCCCAGAACTAGCCTGTGGTGGCCGGGGGAGGGGTGGGGGAGGATGAGTTGTAAAGCTCTGAGGAAAGAGCCCATGTTTCTCATGGATCCTGTAGAACCAGTTCGTCATGACTGCCCTCAAATGAAGAAATCACATTCTGTCATAGCAGGCTCTAGTTTCAGGGGGTGGTTCTTTGAAAGAGGCAGAAGAGAGAAAATGTCACCATGTGAGTATTGCTTACACCCAATTTCTCAGAGAAGTCTTGAGGGATCATTTTTCCATATCAAGAATCATAAATTGCCCTTTTTATAGGAGCTTGAGAAGAATGGTCTTCCAGAAACGATTCAGAGCCAGGGCATTTGGGGATTCGTTTAGTGAAAACTGAAAATTCTGTCAAATTTTCATTCATCTATCCAGTCAGGAGTGTACACAGAAGATGTAAAAATGAAGAAGTTAGTTCTGCAAATCTGGGGCAGAAAGTGGGGAGAGATAGGTATGGAAAGTTTTTCTAGAAAAGGCAACACTTGAGCTAAGTCAATGAAAGATGGCAAGTATTCACAGGCAGACAGATTAGGGAAATCTTGAATGTCCCCGATTTGAGGAGAGATTCTGGGGAAAGAGAGAGTTTTACTGCTTCTGCTTCTCTCACTGCCCAGTTCCACACATCAAGGTCAGTTCTGTTAATAAAGATCCCATGGAGGGACTTCCCTAGTTGTCCAGTGGTTAAGACTCTGCACTCCCAATGCAGGGGGCCCGGGTTTGATCCCTGGTCCGGGAACTAGACCCCGCATGCTGCAACTAAGAGCTGGAATGTTGCAACAAAGATCCACGTGCTGCAACTAAGACCCAGTGCAGCCAAATAAATAAATAAATATTAAAAACTAATCCCATGGAGCTTTCACTGTCTATTCTCCCTTATGAGAAATAAATTTGTTCCCGTAGAATGGGACATTTCTGAATTGTTCACTCATTACATTGTATATGCATTCACTAGGCTGCAAATTCCTTAAGGACGGGTATCTCATCAATTGGTTTTTGCTACCTCTGGTGATGACAACAGTGTCTGGGACATAGCAGGCATTTCTGTAACATTTGTCAAGTACTCTGTATGTCTCCACACTTGATTGGGAGTTTCTTAAATGTAGAAAGTACATTATTCATACCTTCCAGGTCTAGCTCAAAGTACATATTAAATAAATGTTTAATGAATGTCTAAATAAGTGAGAAAGAAAGTTCTTACATATTGAGAATACAAGTATTACATCTTCTTGTAGGAACTCACTCAAACTTCAGCATGATAATGGTGTCAAGGACACACTCACTGTGTGTCCTTCTTCTGACCACCCAGTGTCACTGTCCTTCCTGTCTTCCTTCAGGGAGGGAGGACTTGGGTTTTCCAATTTCTCTCACTTTGGGTCTAACACAACCACCTATGATCTTGAAATGATCTGAGCAACAGTGAGTTAGAACTGGTAATGGCCAGAGTTTTTCATCTTTCCCAAGAGTACTTTCAGTTTAATTAAAACCTATATGAATCACCAAGTGTTGAATTTCCAATATGATTGGTCAGCCGTAGAAGAGATATTTTGGAGAAAGGCATCTGCCATGAACCTCTCAACTCATACTGTGGATGCAGCTGCCTAATTAGTAGTTAATTGTTCTGGGTGAGTTTGTTCTTGTCCATGTGTTGCTGGTTCATGTTATCATATTGTATGGTGCCCAGCAACTTGTGATGTCACTGAAATAACAATGACAGCCTGTATTCTAACTCAGACTCCACCACCGTGAGACCTGAAGCCAGGGATTTATCCACTATGACCCTGAGCGTCCTTGACTGTGTCCCCTAAGACTCTCCTCCTGATGTTAAGTCTATCATTCTTTGAGTTTTATTTATCTTCTCAGATAGAGTCCATGAAGTCAGTGGATATGGTATTTCACTTCATCTTATTCATAAGTTTCCTTTGGGAGAGAGAGGGATGACCTTGGAGGGATGTAAGAATTGTGTAACTTGTTACTCATGGTGATTCATTACGCTGCAGAGAGGTTCACAGCCCATCCAAGCTTCTTAAACAACCCATCCAGTCCCAGCCCCTGGCCTGATCATGTAGAGGGTTGGAAAATTCACAGCCACAGAAAGCTCTGGAAATGGAATAGTATCTGTATATATGTTGGGTGATGGGGGAGACATGAAGAAGAAGAAGAGACATATCCGATGGGGGAGTAGCATCTTCTGCCATCCAGATTTACTTCAGGACCACCTCCTTCTTCAATTTAAATATTCACTGATTGTGTACAGTGGTCCTCCATACAGTAAGGCCATCCCCTCAAGGAAAACCATGCCCTCCAAACAGATACACAAACCACTTTCTAGCAAGATTCTCCCAGAAAAAACAAACAAACAAACAAAAACAAAGCCCCTCTGCATTTCCTCTATTAAGCTCAACCTCCTTTCATCAATTCCTTTCTTCCTTGGCCCATGAAACGAATCATGAAGAGATTATTTTCTGGGAAAATTAGTAGAAACACCCTGATGCAGACAGTTTCCCTTCTGATTGCAGTCTGACTTCCACGTATTGAATATCACATCAAGTATTGGTTCAGGGGTTTCAAAGGAGAGCTCAGCAAAAGAAGAAAAACAAATAAGCCCACAAAGTTTTTCAATGTACCTACTGCAGAGTTATCAGGTCATAGATCTAAATGTCAGCGCTATATGCCCGATTTGCACATATCAAACCGATTTGATTTTTTTTTTCATTTTTGTCTGCACGCATGAAGTGCTTTAGAATACTGAAACAATTTAGAATCATATTTAGTTTGCAACAGTTCAATTAACTTAAGTGCTGAAACATGCTCCCCAGCTGCTAACTAGTTTAATCGGTTACTATTACAAGAAATAATTTCTTCAGTGCTGGGGCTTCCCAATGTCCTCTTCGGAGAGGGCATGGCCATTCACAGGTATGTGGGAATGGGAAGGTTAGGAGTCTGGCAAAAATCTCTGATTTAACGGAGAAGAAGAATCAGAACCCATTCTATTATTAAAAAATAAATAAATAAATACGTAGCTATGGGTTTCCAACTTCTCCTGTGATTTAATGACCCCCTGTTCCCTTGGAATAACTTTATAACCACTCAATAAGCAAGAGGAGGGTGTGGATCAAGGGTCGAAGACTTTTAAAGATATTGCATAAATGCACTTAACCATGAGTCCAGGTGATAAATAGGAAACCAAGATGAATGTCAGGAATGCTGTGAAGAATGATTAGCTGGGACAGTTGAGCAGCTGCTAAGGCAACTCCAAACACCTGGAAAGAAGGATTTCCTTCTGGCCTACAACAAGGCTGAATTGTTCTAATTGCATTTGCATTAAAAGGCACCACTGGCGAATTGCAAAAAGGATACCGTACGGTGGGAAAACATTATGTAAATATTCAAAAGGCACAACATAATACTACTTCTTGCTTTTGGAGACATGGAAAGGTAATTAGGAGAAAAAGAAATGGATGGGAATAGCAACACGCCAACGACAGGAGACAGGTCACTACTGAGGAGGGAAGGAGAAAAAAAGAGATGGGTATGTGTTTTTTTTTCAGAGCGATCTTAAGCATAGAGGGTAAAATGTTAAGATCTCATATGTGAGGCTCTATTCGATTATTTTATGCACTTACGTGTCTGTTTGGTATGTTTTCTAATTAAACCTTAAAAACATTTTAAAAAGAGTCTGCGACAATATCCATTTTGCAGCCACTGTTAAGCCAGTCATTGCTGGAATGTTTTCTCTTACCCTGGAGACTGAGAGCCCTAGACTATTTTTTTAAGGTTCATAGAATGCCAAAGACCAAAGTCTGTGATGAACTATACCTCTTTCCCTCTTTATAATTTATTTCTTTTTATTTATTTATTTTTTATTGGAATATAGTTGATTTACAATGTTGTGTTAGTTACTGCTGTACAGCAAAGTGATTCAGTTATACATACATACATACATATATATATATATATACATACACACATTCTTTTTTATATTCTTTTCATTGTGGTTTATCATAGGATATTGAATATATTTCTCTGTGCTATACAGTAGGACCTTGTTTATCCATCCTATATATAACAGCTTACATTTGCTAACCCCGACCTCCCACTCCAGTCTCCCCCAAGCCCCCTTGGCACTCACCAGTTTATTCTCTATGTCTGTAATTCTTTTTCTGTTTCATAGACAGGTTCGTTTATGTCATATTTTAGATTCCACATATAAATGATATCATCTGGTATTTTTCTCTTTCTGACTTACTTCACTTAGTATGATAATTGCTAGTTGCATCCGTGTTGCTGCAAATGGCATTATTTCGTTCTTTTTGCCCTCTTTATAATTTTAACTGACCTCGTTGAGCTTGGACACTGGATTGGAAATGTAGCCCAAATATTGCAGTGTTAGAAACTGAGCCCTCTTTTCTCATTGATTCCAGGTACAACATGGACACTACCCCCAAAAGGCCATCCACAAACTCAAACTGTGAGTGTCTAGTGATTGATTGCTCTCCACAGTAATCCTAAGACCTTACTGTAGAAATGTTAGCAATGGAGAGAGAAATCCAGACAAAATACACCTGAGAAATTTTAAGAAGGTCCTCTATCATGAACAGCTGATATTCCAGATAAAAATGACTATACACACAGGAAAGAGAAAGCACTCAGTCAAAAGGTGGCTAGTGATTACGCCTTCAGCTTGTCACATAGCTTAGCTTTAACGGAGAAACTTTTAAATAGTGTTGGGAAAACCGTAAAGAGCTATCAAATATTAATTATTTTGTTATTGAATACCTAAGTGGTAATGGTGTACCAACTCCAATTTAATTTGAATGCAGGGAGGAGGTCTACTTTTTTAAAAGTTGATTGGCAGTGCTTTTAAATCAAATTGTTTACCATGGGATCATAGCACTTTGCCATTCCTGCCCATTAAGTATGAGACTCTCTGGCCTCAACCTCATAGACCTTAGTAATAGCACAATATACCTTCCAGAAAACACAAATACACATGCACACACACATATACATATGCATATATGTATACACATGTATACACACATATGTACATATACACATATACATATATACATGTATACATATACAGTTGACCCTTGGACAACATGGGTTTGAACTGCTAGGGTCCACTTATACTTGGATTTTTAAATATGATGTGATGTGGAACCATGGATATGGAGGGCTGACTATAAAGTTATTCTTGGATTTTTGACTACACAAGTTGTAGGCACTCCTAACTCCCCATGTTGTTCAAGGATCAACTGTACATATATACATATACACTTGTGTATGTGTACACACACACACACACACACACACTTTCTCACACTCCTGCTACGAGTGCCCTGCTGTTGTTATTAATAAATACACAGTTTAATTTTTTCTTACTATATTGTCAACTAGTCCCTTCTGCTCCTAGTACCTAGGTATAGTTTCTGGCCCATTGGAAGTGTTCAGTGAATGTGGAATGAATGAATGCATTACATAACATTCATTCATTCTAACAAGATGGTAACAACAAAACCACACAAACTTTTCAATCACCTCCAACAGAAAAATGTTTTCTTTTGGGCATTAATATTTTATTGGTGGAGGCATTATATATAGGAAATAGTCGATTAAATAAGTTTTAGGGTCAACTGGACTTTACTCAAATGTTGGCAGCTTCTCTACACCTCCATTTTCTCATCTATAAGGTGAGAAAAATGATACACTACCTCATTCTTTACTTAGGATTTATCAAGAAAATTCACGTATAGAGTCAAGCAAAGTGACTAGAAGATTGAAAGCCCACAATAAATGTTAGTTGATACCACCATGGTCATTATCATTATCCTCACTGTTTTAATCACAGCCTGAATTTGCTGGACTTTCGAATGGAAGATAGATTTTCATATTAGCCTTCTTACTGCAGCAGAAAGATTCATCTAACTTGAAAATTAAGATGTTAGAGGAAAAGTCTCAGATTAAGTAACATCGTTTTCTGAGGTGGAATTGCTGAGCAACCAAACAGCCAGGTGTGTCACTAAGACCAGATTCCGAGAACAGAAGCCTCCAAGTTGATCAAGTTTCCAAATGGAGATGGTAAGGCTACGTTTTTAAGAGCATGCAAAAAGAAAGCAAATGATGCCTTTAAATCATCCCATTGCCATGAATTTAAATGTCTCCATGGTATCTAACAGATATGACTTTTGAGGGGGTTCAAGTTTAACTTTCAAAATGCTGCAAGTCTCTGATGCTCCCTTGCTGCAGGTGGCGACTCTGGGGATGATAAAACTGAACCAATTAGAAGGAAAAAATGGGATCTTCTGCAATGCATCATTGGAAGGTGAAGAGTCCTATTTATTGTATGCACATGTGGTATCTTTTTATCATTCCCCAAAAATAAAGCTGAAAATTTCTCTCCAAAAACCTCATTAGGGAAACCTCTAAGAGCCTCCCACCAATGTTAGCCCAGGCAGTAAACAGGATTTTAATAGCTCCTCCAAGAAAACACCAGGTCGGTAAAGGCCGATTGCTGTCTAGCTGACACAGAGCCACACACACATATGGAATCAGCTTTGTAAGGTCCCTTCTCTTATTCACAGCTCCACTGCCCTCGCAGTACAATTGCCCCTTTTGCTTATATAATCCCATAGGCTGAATTGGCATAAAAAGCAAATAAGAAACCAGGGGGAATCTTTGCCGAAACCTTGCTCTGTACCTGAAGTTCAAATGTGTTTGGTTAACCTTCTATTTATTCCTTCTCTTTCCTTCAGCTGAGCTTTCTAGTTTTTAGTCCTTGCCATGGTGAGTCATGGCAGAAGGTGGCTCAATGAGACCCCGGCACCATGTGACAGAGGAACTCTTATGAGCTCTCCATGAATTGTTTCATTCATCAGGCACATACACCGACACTCCCTATGGATGCCACCATACTGCCATTAAAAATGGGAAAATGTCAGCCATACCCCACAGGTATTTCTCAACCTCAGACACAAAGGCCAAACATTTGGTGGAGAACTCCAATTTTTGCTTTCCTTCTAATCATTTTCCTATTGGATCATTTGATAGAGATTCAGATGTTGACCCTGGGAAAGGCAGCTCATTGAATAGTACCAGGATGTTTTGTAGCCAGATAATTGGAGGAACATTAGGCCATGTGTTGCCCTTGACCATGAAGTTCCCTGACACAAAAGTAACATGGCCACATCATATGTTGTGTCACCAGATTACTAACTTATGCTTCTCTGGCAAGCAGAGTAATTAACCATCATTCTGTGATAGTGCACACACATTCCTACCAACAAATAGTGACATGCTTACAGAGGGCAATACCTCTAAGTACTACAAAACATGAGCCATTTGATTAAAGCATATAGAAATCAAGCTGAAAACCTGCCAAATGGTTAAACTAGGAACAAACACAGCCTCATTTTCTTTAAGTCTTAAGTGTGCTGTGAAGCTCTGGTAGGAATAAGAGACCTGGTTGGAAATGAAGTATAAGAACATTGATATGAATGATTTTCAACACCACCAAAGTCAATCAAAGGAAAGTATCTGTGAATTCCCTTAAATGACCTGCTGGAGAGTATTGTGTGATAGCTATATTACTATAGTCCCCCTTTTTCTCATCAATTAGTAATGTTAAGGAGAAGCTTGATGATAGAGTCCCTAACGACAGCAAAAATTCTCTCCAATTAAGTAGTCTAATAAGCTACTTAGGATTTTACCACTTAACATTCTTTCCTTCCCATTTAATTTCAGCTTTCACTTGGACGTCATCTGGTTGAAAATCCATCACAGAAAATTACATGGAAAAAAAGATAATGTTGCTAAGTGCTCCCAATGTTCCAAAACCAGCAGAAGCACAACATTTTTTCTAAATCAACCCAGGACTTTCCCTAAAAATTCAGCTCCTTCCTACTAGAAATTAATATATGGAAATGGTCAATATGCAAATTTAAATATCACACTGGCTACTCACCTTCAGTAAGTGTTATATGCATACATTTGGAACAATACAATATTTTAAGGTTCTTGATGATAATGCCTTGGTGTGCATATGTGCATGTATAATTATGCTCATTTAATTTAATCAGGAAAATATTATAGGATCATTTGGTTTTCTCCTCTAAAAGTTCTCTCACTTTATTCAATTAATTAATTCCACTCTGCCCCTTTTATAAGTCAGCCAATGGTAAGTAATGGTTTTAGGGTTAAAAGGAATATGATCACATTCCTTAGGATTTTACCACTGTAAGAATGACAGACAGAAAAGAGGCATAGGGGAAGGGGGGTGGCCTCTTGTCCTTATCATACATCCTAATCAAGGAAAAGTGTTAGGCTTTTCAGTGGGAACCTGGTCCTAGAAATATCCAAATTTTCTGATCATTTCTTCCTGCAAGTTTCCAGCGTCCCTGAATGCTAAGAATTTGCCCCGGGGGCAGTCACCTGGTTACAACAGAAGCCCAGGAAGCAAGCTCATGTGACCCACACATTCCACATGCTTGACTGGAGTGGAGCTTGTGGGACTTTGCAGAATTACTGGAATCACATGGGGTATACTGAGGGGAGCAGGAGGGTAGAGGACATTTAACTTAAACCATGAACTAGAAGAGTAGATAACGTCACGGTAAGTAGAATAAAAATGGCTAGAATAAAAAGGACCATGTTGATTGAAAGGGAAGAAACATGACACAAAGGTCATTGCATATTATCTTTCCCCCACCAAGGAAATCTTATTTTCTTTCTCATAGAAGAAACTTTGTTCCTTTTCCCCAACATGTTAACAGAGACCAGTGAAAAGAAATAGGCTGCTTTGCGCCCATCAACAGAATCTATACAGCATCTTTTTCCCCAGGGATTAATTCAGCTTTTGATTAAATCTTTCTGAGATTTAAATCATGATGTTACAAACCTCCAAGGAGCTCCTCTATGAGTTGTGACCTTATTTATTGCTCTCTGCTGTTTGATAAAGTGTGAAGATTGATTTATAATAGTGTATACTGTGTTTGAAAACAAGGAATGGTAAACAGAATTGCAAAATACAAGATTAATATAAAGTAAACATTGCCAAAAAGTACGTCTTGGTTATAATACTCTATAATTAATACTGAGTTACAACTGTGTAGCTAGTAACACTAGTGTCAAATGAGTATAACAGTGCTCTCAGAGCTGTAAATTATATCCAATGATTAGCTAAATAAGGCTACAATTAAGAGAAAACTGGCAATGCTGAAAAAGGATTTTGAACCAATATCACATTGTATACTTTAAACAGATTAGTTTGGAGGACTTTTGAATGGAAACAAGCTCCTTTTAAATAAACTATTCATATCCAGTGTTCATTTATTTTCGTCAGCCTAATTTTGGCTTCAATAATTATTTTGCCATTAGTGTCATTAAGGATGGAAGCGATTTAATGTTTGAGGACGACATCAAATGAATCCTTTATCTCTAATCAGGATGTCCCTGTACAACACTAGTGGCTACTACTTTTTTTTTCCTTAAAAATCCCTCTTTACCCTCAAAAGGTTTTCAAGGGTAAAAAGTTAACCCTTTAAAAGGAAGACTGTCATTATTCTATTGCCCTTGCTAATTCCAGCCAGAAGATTCAAAATGCCCTCTACAATTTAAACACCAGTGGAGACAAGTCACAATCTGAGGCCTATCCACTGAATCACAGTTGTAGATGAATGCAGTATTTGGGTAAGATAACAGTAAGTTTTTATTTTCTATTTTGATAAAATAATTGGCAAATCTTACAGTGCTATAAAATAGACAGAGAGCCATGGGAAGTGCTTCTTGTGTTATTTAGCAGATTTCGATGTACTATTGATAGCTCTATCACATTTCCAATAATTACGAATACATTTTTCTGTAGGAGAAAGGGTGGGGCTGGGAGCTGGAATATATTTAGTCACCTTTCCCCATGGCTAGGCTTATGCTGAATCTTGCAATGCAAGTGGCTGGGAGTGAGGACCACATCTGAAATCTGGACATGGCAGAGCACTAATAACATATTCTCTGCAATCTCTGTCATGAAGATCACCAATCACCTACAAGGCACAGTGGACATCCTGACAGCAAGCCGTACCAGCAGCAATCTATCAGCTTGTCCCATATTTAACCTGATGACTTACATATGACGGGCGGACAGGGAGATGCATTCTGTTACAAGTCTTCAAAAAATATTCAGTCCATGCTATACACCAGAAACTAACATAACATTGTAAATCAACTGTCAATAAAAAGTAATTCAGCCCATTAGAGTAGAATTGCTTCCTAAGCTGAAATATTTAGCAGGTTTCTCACTAGGGGCAGTGGCTTGTACTTAAAATGCACACTTTCCAGGGTTAAGTACAAAAACAGAGCTAATCCGTTTGATAAAGTCCCACATCACTTCTCATTATAGAAATCACCACTTCCGCCTTTGCCATTTGAAAGGAGACAAGGTAAAATACAGAAGATGCATGTTACCTTAGAACTGAAATCCATCCATGAATATGGAAAAGCAGGGGGAGGGGGGGGATCCAGAGAGGAAACAGAATAACGATAAGAGAGTAATGTGTACTGATCTGAGGAATATGCCAGAAGTTTGGTTATGATAAATAAGAAAAGCAGAAGTAGATTTGAAACATTCGTTTCCCTTTATTAGCTCAGTGAGGCTGATGTGTACTGCACATTTAAAAAAAAATCACAGGAATTTTCATACAATGAATAAAACCACAACAATACATGTAGAGTTGGCAGGTGGGAAAAAAAAAAGCCCAACAAGGGCTCAACTAATCGCTCACTTTCCCTCTTCAGCATAGTTCAACCAACAGTATTACACTTTCACCTACAAATCTTATAGTAGCTCCATCAAATCAGCAGTTCATATTATTGAAAATGTCTGTCACATAGGTACAAATTTAGAATCATCACATTATATTACATGGCTATTCTAGGTCATCTATAGATCAGGTCTTAGACTACAGTGATTGAAGTTCTCGTTACAGCCATCAAAAAAGGACACATAATCATTACCTACTGTAAGTTCACATCTAAAGGCATGAAAAGGTTTCCTTTTTTTCAACTGACCCAACCATCATACCCCAATAGTGCAAAGTTCCCTCTCTGCTGCTTTGAATGTTGACAGCCCAACCGTTGCTCTCAGAGTCGTTTAGCAAAAATTGATTTTGTTGCACTGGAAGAATTATTCTGCTACATCTCTTGAAAAAAAAAAAAACAACCCACATTTCTAAAGCACCAGTTCAGTTACCAAAATTGTAGATGTGGTACTTACCACAGCATGAAGGCAATGGCCCGGGGTCATCTAAAAATCCTACAGATCTATGCTGAAATTTGCCTCCAGTGATGATGGGGTGCATGTGTTCATTTGAAATATTCTCTCCAAAAATTTTTTTAAAAATAAAAATAAAAGGAACACAGTTTACATTTTGATGGGCTACCCACAGTGTCTGCATAAGATACAAAAGCTCTATTTGGATGGTCTAGTGAGTCTCTCTTTGCACTAATTTTAGATGCAATTTGAAGTCCATGGAAGAAAACTATCTTCATGGTAACAATATTTGTCAGGCCAGAAGGGGGGATAAATGAATCCTCAACATGAAATCTGTAGTGTTGTCTTTTCATAAGTAAGAAAAGAAACCAAGATTTTTACTCATGTCAACAATCCAGGGCAAAAAGGAGAATGTATTGAAAATCGGATCACAAAAAATTTAAAGGCAAAATAGAGAAAGCATCTGGTCCTTGAACACATAATATGATTTACTAAATATTGATTTCTTAAAAATAATTTATTGCTCTTAATAGTCTTTTTTTATTCTTATTCTACAACAGAAGATACTCAAAATTCAGAAAGAAAGACTGTAAACTTTAGTTTGGCGTCCACACAGAGTTAAAATACCTGCATTTAACCTACGGAACAACAAGAATTAGGCGGATTAAAGATGTGTTACGGTCGTAACGCAGGACCTGTGAACAAGTTCTTTTATTTCATAGTATTTTTATTGCTTTCTATCTACTTAGAAATAAGAAGCCAAAAACTCAAGCAAGCATCCGACAGGACAGACAGTGGATTCACTCAGAACACAATATGCTGGTGATAAATGAATGCAGCTTTCAAAATTAGCTGCATTGGCCTGGGGGTGAAATCCATTTTATAAGATCGTGTTGGGCGAGAGAAAGGAAAAGAACGATTACGTAGTAGGTATATCATGTCTTCCAGAAAAGTCATGTCGGCCAAACTGTAATCGAATCTCAATTTAAAAACTTGAATATACACGCCAAACTTTACTGACTTCCATTCCAGGGCTCCACACTCAGAGGAAATCCTGATGCTCAAAAATGGAGGTTTTTCTGAAGTTTTTATTGAATTTAGCAGAAGCAATGTCATCAAGAACAACTTCATGGTCACGTCAGAGGCCATGCTAGTGCAAGTAGAAACACTGCTTCTGCAAAAGCGGAATTTCCCAAATGAAACACTTAAACTCCAACCTGACAATTGCCATGCATCCTAGGTAGAAAATTTCCACTGGCTTTATTATTTTCATCATCTCATAATTTATAATAAATAGACTATCTGCAACTGATAAATATGTCTCTTTAGTAAACAAAGGAATGAAATATCAGTATTTATACAGGATGCATAACTGTAAAAAATACAGATAAATACCATCATCATACTCTGCCAAGGGAAAGAGATACTGGCTTCAAAGATAGTCTTCAGACACACATTAATTATTGTAAAAATCATACTGTAATTATTACCTCAGCATTTTGTATCAAATTAAAATCACAAAAATTAAAACAAAACAGCATTTTAAAAAGATTTTTGACCTCTAGTTTCAAAACTACTGTTGATAGAGAAAATAAAAACATTTCTTAATGGTTACCCATTGAGAGACTTTACATAAAATCATGATATCTTCTAGAAAAATTTTAGATGAGAAAATTTCATTCCCCTAACAAATCCAGTGTATAAAACTTCAAAGAAAAACAAGCAACAAGAAAATGTGGAAAAATATCGCAGAAGTGGTTAATACCTTTAGGGGGCTAGGAGATTTCTTGACAAGATGCTTGGATCGAAGCTCACCTAAGAAGGGATGGTTGTGCGTAAAGCATCGATTTGTTGTGTTGCACTCAACGGACACACACATTGTCCTTTTTTTGTTTGTTTTGTTTTACAATCAAATATATATAAGCGGTAAGTTCAGCTTCTAAATATGTTAGTGTACAATAATTGTTTCACCTCATAATTACATTTGAATATTCTCGATTAAGAAAAATTTAGCAGTTTTGAAAAGAAGGCTGCATTTACAGTGCATAGCTGTAACAAAAGAAGAACATCATTGTATCGTATGTACACAAAATAAAAATACTCCATTTAACATCTGTAAATACTTAACTACATCAGAGAATGTAGCAATTATACTATCTGAACACATCCCAGAGAGTTCTACCCAACTCCCATTAGTAATGTAACACCGTGCTCGCTCCTCAGGAAGAACCACTGAACAAGCTGCACGCTTGACCATTGACAAGGCTTTTGAAATTCGCTGTGGAAGATCAACATTTTGGACATTTACATGGGTGTCATGAGAAAGGACGAACTACAGAAACTTCAAAATGTTAGGAAAGTTGAGCTCGGTGCCCGAAGTATCCTCTCCCACCCAGATTCCATGGCAAAAGGAAAAAGGAAAAAAAAAAGAAAGAAAAAAAGGGAGAGAGAGAGAAAGGATATGAGTTCTACGGAACCTGCAGTTTCTTCAGGATGGTCATATAATCATTACGTTATGAGAGAAAGCTTGCTTCAAGTTGATTTTGCACTTTCTTAAAAAAAACAGAGTATGGAGGCTGATGCCCAGACATCAGTGGCTGTCATTTTAGGGTGGCTTGTGGTTGGTTGGTTTTCTTTCCTTTTGGATGTACACTTTTTTTTTTTCCTTTTGAATAGAATATGAACATTTTGAAGTTCTAGGTTTTGAGTGTGTCTTCATGGAACTGCTGCCATTTGAAGTGTTTTGCCCTTGCACGCTCTGGTCAGGTGCCCCCAGTCCCCACCTGTACATACACACTTCCCCCAAACCAGGCAAACACACACACATGCGTGCACACACACACACACACACACACTCCATCACCAAGAGACTCAGGGAAAGCAAAGCTGACACCCATAAATAAACATGTGCTTACTGGGTTTCCATTCTGTCTCTTGCCTCTTCAGCAGCTGTGTTCATGTAAACCATTGTTGTTGTTCTTGTTGTATTGTTGTTGTTTTGTTTTGTTTTTGTACAGAGAGTGTAAAGTAGGAGAAATTCCTAAGTATGACTTGCAACAGTCTGTTAGGGAAGGACGCGCTGTCCCGTGAGGTATTCACCGTCCCTCTGTCATCCTCAGCCAGGGAACATGTTACCTGCGTAAGCTTCTCTGGGCTTCTTTCAGTAAACTATCGAAATCCAGAGAGTCATACTTGCTCTTGGTGGAAGCAGGGTCAAAGTCATCTGAGTTTGAATCTGAAAGAAACCCAAGCCAGATTTAGATGTACCCTCTGCTGATGGTCATTAACTCAATCATCTAAGCTAATATTACCTGATTCAAGAGCAACTTATCCAATCGATATACTTTAAAAAATATGCCCAACTTTTATTAGTATATGATATTGGTGTTGGTGTACACATATATATGTGCATATATTTACATATATTTTTTCAGAAGGTATTTATATGTATGAATATTAATATGTGTATATATATTTGCAGAAGGTATTTTTATAGTATATGGTACTGGTATATATACACACCAATATATTAGTTAATTAATTGTATATTTATATATTTATTTATTTATAGCACATGTATATATTTGCAGAGGGTAAGGAGTGATGAGCATTCAAAACAATCATCTATTGACTCATGTTAGACTTAAACACTCCTGGGAGGTAATCAGAACAGACTTTAAAATTTCTTTTCAATAGCAACTTAGTCAATCAATATGCTTTAAAAATAAGCCCCCTCTCCCTTCCTGGTATGTTAAATGACTTACCCAAGGTTCCTCAACCACTTAGTTGGAGAGGTAAAAGTAGAAGCTGGAACTAATTTTCCTATTCAGTGGAATTGATTTCATTGAGCATGAAAGCCAGTTGAGTGGGAGAGAGAGAACTGTCAGAACTTCACCCACTCATCGCCCTGCTGCTCCCCTTTCAGGCGGGAGGGACATACGATCTCCAGTACCTTGAGGGACCCCAGCAACAGTGGCACAAACTCTCCCCACATTAGAAGGTTTAGGAAAATGCTTCATGTCCAGAGAGGGCAAATGCAGCCTCTTTACTCACTAATAGGAGAGGAAAAATATACGCATATAAATAAAGCCATGGTCTTTCTTAGATCCTTAAACTAGTCCAAGTAAGCTTTTGTGCAAAGCTCCACATGCCACTTTAAGTAGCCCTGAACAAAATGGATGTGTGTGAGTCACGTTGGACGTAAGGTAAAATTCTGTCAAATATTTCTGATTTTTCTCCTTTGACATCTACGAAAAAGTCAACTATTTCTGCTGGTCTCTCAGCTTGAGAAAAGGTATCTTGGAAATACAATAGAAAGCCTCTGGCAAACACATTCATTCTTTGGAAAGCACTTACTAGAAGAGAAAACTAAACCTTTCTGGGAAACGTTAACAATCTTACTAAAATATAAATATTTGTGTTTTACCCAGATTAAATTACAAAATAGAAATGCTCGGTGACAGAAAAGGGTAATATTAGATAATATGGGGACTAATCACTGACCTCACAAGGTGTTCTTCTGAAAAGGTTGCAAATCCCTCAAGCTCTCCAGAACCAGGCTGATTCCCCTTCCCCACCAGCTTCAATCTACTTTAAAGACAAGGAAATTCCTTCACTTTTTTTTTTTTCTCATTCTCACCATCCCTTGTCTTTAATGTATTTCTTTTTCCAGGTAAGATGAACAATTATAGTCAGCCTCAGATATAAAAAACAGGACAAAAATGGCCCATCTTTCCTCACTAAAATTTTATATGGTCAATCTTTTTTTTTTAAATTTTATTCAATAGCTATTATTTGAGAGACACCAATTGTACTTGAACATTTGTTACTTTTTAAAAAAATTTATTTATTTACTTTTGGCTGTGTTGGGTCTTCATTCCTGTGCGAGGGCTTTCTCTAGTTGCGGCAAGCGGGGGCCACTCTTCATCGCAGTGTGCGGGCCTCTCACTATCGCAGCCTCTCCTGTTGCGGAGCACAGGCTCCAGACGCGCAGGCTCAGTAGTTGTGGCTCACGGGCCCAGTTGCTCCGCGGGCATGTGGGATCTTCCCAGACCAGGGCTCGAACCCGTGTCCCCTGCATTAGCAGGCAGATTCTCAACCACTGCACCACCAGGGAAGCCCTATATGGTCAATCTTAAATTACACTGGCTTACACACTTCTCTTCATAGCTTAATGAATAATTTGCTTGTATAACCAAAGAGCCTCATGAGCAGCTGTTGTTCAAATCAAAATCTTTTCTGTAGACGCACAAAAAAGCCCTGCTCATTGTCAGAGATTAGCCTGAAATCAGAATTCCACTTGCACTGTAGATGAAGACGGAAGAGCTGTCCAGTGATGGCAGTCTGTGTGACATAAAGTCAGCATAGAACCGTTGAGAATATATATGTGTATCTTTCCTTGGAGGAAACTTTGAGAATATTTAAAATGTCTTAATTTGGGATTATTCTACATGAAACCCAGAATTTTCTGGGTTTTCATTAGTAAATACTAAAAGCACTTTGATACAGTGGATTTCAAGAGTTTCTACACTGTGAAATACAGTGGCTGGTGCTTATGTATATACCAACTTTCATGGGCATACTATGTCAGTCGGCACCCACAAAATCTTTCTCATTTCTTGAAGAGGCAATGTGTTTATATGCAACTCCTGTGGCAATAACATCCACTCCATCCCTTTCCCTCCACTAAGGGAAGGATATTGCAACACAATTAAGAGATAATGAAATTTTTATAGGAATAACCTGAAAGCCACTCTAACAAATTAAAAAAAATAATTTTTTATAATTAATAATACGGTATTAATAGAAACAAATCATATCACAACAGTATTCCGAGCACCTAGAAAACTGTTGGCACAAAGTAGGCACTCAGTATTTGTCTAATGAATGTATTAATCTTGAACACCCACACATATTATTAAAAACGTGATTGAAGGGCTTCCCTGGTGGTGCAGCGGTTGAGAGTCCGCCTGCCGATGCAGGGGACACGGGTTCATGCCCCGATCCAGGAAGATCCCACATGCTGCGGAGTGGCTGGGCCCGTGAGCCATGGCCGCTGAGCCTGCGCGTCCAGAGCCTGTGCTCCGCAACGGGAGAGGCCACAACAGTGAGAGGCTCGCGTACCGCAAAAAAAAACAAAAAAACAAAAAAAACGTGATTGAAAATATTTGTGTTCAGATCTGGGATTGATTTACCAATGAATGGCAAGGGTATATGTAAAGTTATTATGTATTCAAGATGTTGGTAATATAATACATTTCTTTGAGTTAATAAAGAGTTTGTGACCAATGTTATTTGTTTACTTTTTATTATTTACGAATTCTAAGCCATAACTAATTCCTGATCAAAATGATCATATTCTTAATCGTGATCCATCCTTCTATTTTGACCCTATAGTCCTAATTTAATTTCTGTCTTTCCTCTTTGAGATTTTTCATCAAGCTCTTTCAAATGGAAAGATCTATTTGTTTATAGAACAGTAAACAGAAAGACACACAGATTACAGATTCATAGAAACCAGACTTAAATATTGGCTTCATCATGATAAGCTTGATCATCCCTTTAAATTCTGAGTCTCATTTATAAATCTGGCTCATAAATAGTAACTAGAATCATTGTGTTTTGTACTAATAGTATTGTAAGTAACCATTAAGTGGCCTCAACAGCAGAGAAATGAAGACCTAAATAGACGTTTCTCCAAAGAAGACATACAGATGGCCAACAGGGACCTGAAAAGCTGCACAATATCACTAATTATTGGGGAAGTGCAAATCAAAACTATGATGAGGTGTCACTTCACACCAGTCAGAATGGCCATCATTTAAAAGTCTACAAATAATAGATGCTGAAGAGGGTGTGGAGAAAAAGGAACCCTCCTACACTGTTGGTAGGAATGTAGATTGGTACAACCACTAAGGAGAACAGTATGGAGGTTCCTTAAAAAACTAAAAATAGAACTACCATATGATCCATCAATCCCACTCCTGGGCATATATCTGGAGAACACCATAATCTGAAAGGATACATGTACCCCAGTGTTACAATAACCAAGACATGGAAGCAACCTAAATGTCCACTGACAGAGGAATGGATAAAGAAGATGTGGTACATATATACAATGGAATATTACTCAGCTCTAAAAAAGAATGAAATAATGCCATTTGCAGCAACATGGGTGGACCTAGAATTTGTCATACCAAGTAAAGTAAGTCAGACAGAGAAAGACAAATATCATATATCACTTAAATGTTGAATCTAAAAAAAATGATACAAATGAACTTACTTACAAAACAGAAATAGACTCACAGACATAGAAAACAAACTTATGGTTACCAAAGGGGATGGGGGGTGAGGGGGGTGGGGGGAGATAAATTAGGTGACTGGGATGGACACACACAACTACATATAAAATAGATAAATAACAAGGACCTACTGGATAGCACAGAGAACTCTACTCAATATCTTATAATAATCTATAGTGGAAAAGAATCTGAAAAAGAATATATATATACATGTATAACTGAATTACTTTACTGTACGCTTGAAACTAACACAACATTGTAAATTAACTATAATTTAAAAATAGCAGAGAAATGGGATATAGGAGCTAACTTAATTTAGGAGAGCAAATAAAAATTTTAAAAATTGGTAATCTATCTAAAATGATAGGTTGCTTTACTTTTGGTAAAATTAATCAGTATCACATCATTTTCACTTTACTCTTGACATACATGTAAGCTCCCAACCCCTCTTAGAGTCCAGTATATGCTTACATGCACCTTATTCAGCATTCATGGCCCGAGGCACTTAACTTCAACTATTCAGGGAATAAAGACAAGACATATATGATGTTGTTTGGTTCCAAAGCTGGCCCCTGGTGTTGATTCTTTCATTTTAAAATAACTTGAAATTTATAACTTCTCATAACAATCATTTTTATTATAATTATAGCTACTATTCATTGAGAATCTATTTTGTGCCAGACATTGACACTATGCTAAGGGCTTCACAGACACATATTTAATCTTCACAACAACATTATAATGTATTTTACAAATGAAGAACCAGAAGCAGAGGGAGTTTAATTGCTCAAGGTCCAAAAGCTAACTCAGGTTTCAAAACCAAGCCTGTGAAATTCCAAAACCAAGGCGCTTTCAACTACACCAGGCCTACACTCAGATCAACTCCACTTCCTGCATTTGTAAGGCTGGAGGGAATTGGAAAAACCCATGCTATTAGAATACACATTAAACACACCTTTCAGGAAATCAGAGCTAGCTTAGCAATGGCAAAGTTTCTATTGCTGCTGGCAAGGCAGAGAGATAACTAGAGGAGAAGCATTCTTCTTAGAAATATTTCAGGGAGGTTCCAGTTCAATTTGGAAATACTATCCCATGCTCCCTTTACCAGTGATGGATCACGATCTAAAGGCTCCTCTAGGTAGCTTATTCTAAACTCTAGATGTTTTGAGAGACTAGAAAACACCCTGGACTTCATCACTGAAGAAAATAAGTCAAATCAACTCAAGACTTCAATCTGTCTGGACTGTTTTTATCAGCCAACATTTGAACAAATGACTTGCCACCTTTTATATTTTCATCCCTAGGCGTCTATCTCTCTAACAGTCAACTGCCTCTCCCCTGCTTCATACTATCTATTTAGCTTGTGAAGTGAATTATAGCATATTCCCCCTGAACAATGCACCCCACCTGTATCAGTTACTCTAGGAAGACATCAGTTCAGCTGAAGGAAGAAAAAAGCCCTGTATTTGGTATTCATTTTTCTTTCCTTTATACCAAGCCAAAGCAAGTGCAGATAGACATATAATAATGCTTAGGAGCAGATTTATATGTTAATTTCATGATGATTATTATAAGTTGATTTAAATAGTTATGTCATATACACAAGACATTTGTCATTTTCCTTCCTTCATTATTTCATGAAGGAATTTAAAGGCTTACAATATACACATTAGTTAGGAAATAACATGGAAAGGAACAAAATTAAAATTGGAAAGGAAATCAAGATGTCCATCTTGGCATTATTTATAATATCAAAAACCGAAAATGTGTTCAGCTATAATGGAACGATTAAATATAATGGCACTATTTGCCAAACAGAATACTATACAACCATTAAAATATACTGGTAAATTATTTTTGATCCTTTGAATCACAGTGGAACATGAACTTATATAATATTAATCAAGAAAAGTAGAACTTAAAAGTGTATATATACGTATAATATGACCTCAACTATAAGAAATTTGACGTTCTGAGACAAAATACTGAACAGCAAATCCCATACTAGGTAACAGTGGTTATCTCTAGGTGATAGGCTGATAGGTGATTTTACTATTTATCTTAATACCTTTTTATATTCTCTAAATGTCACCCCTTGAGTCTGTACAACTTTTATAACAGGCAAAAAGGAATACTTATCTATTCTTCAGCTTCCTTACCTGTAAAATGGGGATGATAATATCCACTTCCTAGGATTGTTCTGGTAATTAAATGAGAAAATGCTTACAAAGCCTTGGCACAATGCCTAGCATATGGAAGCACTAAAAAAAAACAGGGTTTTTTTTTCTTCTTTTGTTTTAAAGAAAGTACAGTGTGATTTAGCACATGAAATTTTACTTTCTCCTCTCTGGGTGTAATTTGTAGAAAATGTTGACATTTCTAAGAGTTTGTGAGATAATAAGGAAAAAAGAATAAGACTTTTGCATATTCTGCTGTGCAAAGCAATGATGCCAATGCTATAGCTTGTACAAAAGGATTCAGGGTAGGCACGGAAAGCAGTAACAGATTACAAACGAATACAACACTTGCACACTCAGAACATACCATACCACACACACACACACACACACACAAAGACATACAAGTAGTGCAGAATTTCAGCATATGGGCAGACAGTAGAAACAATTTGCTTCTTCTCTTTGTTGCCAAAACTTAAGCCCCTTGCTTCTGAAACTGTCTCGTGTGTTAAAAAATAAAAAATAAGATAAAATCTGTATTCAAATATTCCTTCTAGTAAAATAAAGCGATGGTCCAACCCAATGTGCCTACAGTTTACATACGCTTCCATTTTGAGCTCTACATTATGGATTCCTCACTCTATGTACAGTAAAATCCATACCTAGGTCTGCATAGTTAGACTTGAAAAATTGCTTGCGTCCACAAAAGTACAGCTCGAAGTCAGTTTCATTCGACCTGCGCAAAGTATATCCATTTTCAAGAGCAGCAAAAGCATCACAGGTATAACGGTAGGTAATGAAACCATAGCTGTCTCTGCAACGGACAAAGAAGAGAAGTTCAAAGCTAGTGAGGAAGGATTAGCATATATGACTGTAACCCTTTCTACTTTGGAGACTTTGCTGGTGCCAATGTCTGAACCACTGCATCCATTTATCAGTGTGATTGTCCTGTCAAGCAGCTAAATACTTATTTCTGGGACAGGAAATCTCAACTAGAAAGATTAATAAATAGGGATGAAAGAAAATAAATAAGGTTCTGAACTCAACATGTCATCTGTCAAAGCATTCCCATTCTAGTAATCTTATGGCCATAATTTTTTACATATGTCAGCTTCTAAACAAGAAATAATCTTGAAGATTCTCACCCATCATCCCGCAGATTTACTGTGCACTCCTCAATTTCACCAAAAACTTCAAAACGGTTCCTCAGTTCTGTCCGTGTTGTGTCAGGTCTGATTTTACCAACATAAATCACACGGCGTTCTTCCTAGGGGGGGAAAGTGAGAAGACACTTGCTAGTTCTGAAGATAGGAAAGAAGCTGAATGCTAGAAACATTTATAAATGTGCAATCATGCGTAATGAGAACCCCCCCCAGAGCATGCCAATTAAAGCAAAACACACACTAAACCTGAACAAAAGACTACACTTGAACCAAGTTTTACTTTCCATTTCTTCAGTATCACTCTCTTCCGCCTCTCACTCTCTTCTACTTTTTCTATCCATCTCTGTTCCTTTGTCATATGAAATTTAATGTATTATAGAAGAAATGTGTGTAATGCAATCTTTTTTTATCACTGAAGAGCTGAATAATATCTATTAAATATTTTAACACTTGTGACTCGATTATTAATCTTCAAAATTGGTAGGAAACTGACCTGGCTTGCAAAACTCTTTAATTTCTCCTTAACTCAGAATTGTAATAATAAAATATACACATTTTTTAGTTCTATTGACAAATCATTGACATCCATTACTGTATAATTTTAAGATGTACAGCATGATAGTTTGACATACAAATTTTGACACCCCTCAAAATATTGATTCTTAAACTCTAGTATAAATACAAATTACCTGGGGTGCTTATTAAAAATGCAAATTATTGGGTTTATTCCAGCTGTATTAAAAAAATTTGGAAAGTAAGCTTCAATGATCTTTATTTTTAACAAGCACACCCCAGTGATTCTGATACAGGTGGTCCAAAGACAATAATTTTAAGAATACAGTCTTAAAATACTGGCCATTTCAAGCCATGGGTCTCCAAGGAATAAGAGCTATAAAAGAGGCTATAAATTTCACTTTGCCAATGAATCTTATTTTAGGAACAGACGAGAAGGGTGTGGCCTAATTTTCACAAGTGGAGTCAATATCATCATAATCCGAAAGTCAGTAGCAATTTATAACCTACAAAATATGGGAAGAATATTTTATAGCCTGAAGATGGATCACTTTTTAAAGAACAAGAATGCATTCTTAGTGTAAGAAGTAATCGTATATCTCTTATTCCAAGAAGACAAGGCCAAAGATGATGATGTTTCTCAAACTGAGAAAAAGTTTTTCAAGAAAGTAAGAAGTTAGTATAACAAAGTGCTTACCAGTTAGCTTGTATGTCTATCAATGGCAAACAAGAATGAAATGAATTTAAGGTTAGAGAGATTTAAGTTAGACGGAGGCAGAGACTAGGAAACACAGGGCAAAGGTACAGATTTAGCTTGCCTAAGAGTTTTCTCTGGATGTGCTGAGAATATCTTTTTACATCTTGGATGATGTAAAAAGTCATTTAGGCTTAAAGCAAAGAGATGTCCTATGTTATTTACTTGACATATGTCCATTTTACGTGCCCAGTATTTAGCAAAGAACTTGGTAAAGAGTGGACTCTCAATAAATGTTTGAGAAATGTAACTGAACAATTCACAGACCCTATAATACATATCCTCCTAGGTGACCTGATCAACCATGTTTCTTCTTTTAACATATGCAACACTCATATTTCCGTTTTCATCAGGGAAGTTCCTCTGAGCTTCAGGTTCAAATAAACAACTATCTATTTGACATCTCAGGTTGGATGTCCCATAGGCACCTCAAACTAGACCAACATTACCCAAACCAAACTCTGTCGTTCAGCCTCTTCCCAGTGGGTCTTTCTTGTATCAGTGAAGTTAACACCATCTAGCCAGTTATTCAGGACAAAAACCCAAGTGCCTTCCTTGATTCTTCCCACTTAGTCCCCTCCACATTTCCAAACACTCCTTAAGTCCTGTTGATTTTTACTTCCTAAATCTGCCTCTTTTATTGCATGTCCCCTAAATCAAGCTGCCAGCATCTCTTTCTGGACCAGTAAAACAGCCTCTTTACTTGGATCCTATGTCTGTGTTTACCCTCCTCCAAACTATTCTTTCACTTTGGTCAGAATAGTCTTTACAAAGAGTACAGGAATCCAATCACGCCAATTAAGATCTAAAACATTTCAATAGTTTCTCATAACATTTAGGGAAAGCCCTAAATCATTAACAGAACTTACCGGGCCCTTCAGGGTCTGGATCTATCTTCATCTTGGACTTCAGCTCCCACATCCCATTCTTTCCTTTCCTCTATTTCCAGCCATATTGATCTTCTCAGTCCCTAGTATGTACTGTGCTCCTCCCTTTTCTAAGGGCTTTGCACAAGCTGCTTCTCTGCTACTTGGAATATCCTTTCCACACTGCCTCTCCCTCCCCTCCACCAACATACACATACTGTCTAGAATTACAGTGAACTCAACAATCATTTTCCTTTCTGAGACTTGAGGTGAGGTTCGGCTTTCTATTACAAGTTGCTCTGATAGAACACTCTACTTCTCCTTTGTAGTTCTGTGCCCAATTGTAATTAAATAATTAATAGTTTATTCGGTGTTTAATGTCTATCTCCCCCAACAATGAAAGCTTCATGAAAGCACAGACCATACCAGTCCTATCGACTACTATATTTTAAGGATACCCAAACATAAGAGTCTCTTAATGAATATTTGTTGAAAAATCAATCAATTGCCAATCAATTAATCACTTTTAACACCTAGTTCCATGCCCTTCATTACATCAAAGGTGACTAAGTGTGGTCCTTACTCTGAGACTCTCTAAGACAATGGAGAATGAAAACCAGGTTTGGTGCTTTATCATAGGAAGGCCCTTGCCCAGATAGCTCAGCTGAGTGTACTAACAAAGGTTTCCATGATTTGCTTTTATGGTTTAAGTGTAAGGACTCTCACTTTTCTCACTCCACTGAAACAGCTGGTAAAACACAATTCTCTGACAGCAACCATTGAGCCTACATAACTGACCAGATGAAGTACAGCAAGCAGAGCGGGCTGCCTGATTCGCTTCCATGTAGATTGTATGTCTCAACTGAAGGCTGTAATTTTGTTGTTCCAGAGCACCCAGCACATCCTGGAGGTCAATAAATATAAATGGAGAGTGAGGCTCATCCCGGGGCAGTGCTGTACACTTGAGCAAGGGAATCATCACATCACATTCCATTCTATTTATGCAGCCAGCTCCAGCCAAACAGCAGAATTTGATGGGACTGTTATCTAAACTTCCTGGCGCCTGCTTGCATGAGTGTTATTTATTTATTTTTTTTAAATGAATGTTTTTAGGAAGGTTACTACTGTACAGAGGAAAAGGAGGGAGAAATGCAGAAGAGAGAGAAAGAAATTGAACCATCACAAAGAAATTGCTCATCTACCATTAAGGGAATATACACAGCCTATGTTCATCTTCAAGGAAATTCAAAGGAAAAGTGAAAATCGACCATATGCCCATCCATATGCAGACATATTAGGATAGTCTCTGAATTGCTTCTTTATATGAAACTCTATGCAACAATAATCCCAAAAGAGGATAAACCAGAGGACCTTTTATATCGGATACTGATACATTCTGCAGTAAAAAGAAGACACAACCTAGATAGGAAAGACAGAAATCCAAAGGGCTGTTCCGCAATCACTTAAATTACCTATTTGACTGTCAATCTTCTTTTATGCAACATAAGAATGCGACCACATCTTGCTATCTTACAAAGATCAGAGATTGAATACATGTTGAAATTCTCATTTGAGAAAATGATTAGAGTGTTTGGTTTTCCTAGTGATAAAAATGAAATTAAAAGGCATCTGAAGGTCTAAAAAGCAAAGACAAAAATCTTTCCAAGATTGGCCAAAATATCTAGTGAAGAACTGATTATTTTTAACATGTTGCAGTTTTATTAGACAGATGAATAGATTCCATATCTTTAAAAAAACTTAACATTTGCAGTCAATTTTTCAAGACATTAATTTCTAAACAGGAGATGAAAGGAAAAGAAATCAAAATGCTTAATAACATTTCCAACTCCTTAAAGGCTTGGAGGAACTCTAAACCTTTCGAAAAAGCTCCTTGAAAAATGATTTTCAGACCAGTTTTCACTATCGAGGAGGAAGGAACATTTATCAAGTATATTTTAGCTTCAATTTTCACAAAAGCTAGTTTGCTGATGGGGTGGATAATAAAAGTGAAGATTTATGTTGCATTAACAGGTATGGTAAATCCTCATTATATCAAAACACAGGGGATAAACAGAGAAAAAAAATCCGACTGAATTAACTGACTTTGCATTATCAAAATCTTTATCAGAAAGTGTGTAGAGCCTCCCAGTTAGCTGGGGAAAACATATAATGGTTGTTTCTCATCAAAAAATAAGTAACTCCTAGCAAAAGGGGTTTGACTAAGAAGAAAAGGAAATTAGTAGTAAGATTAACATTTACTAAATTCTAATAGATGCCAAGTACTATGCTTGATGCTTTTCTGTGGGTTATCTCACTAAATGCTCTGCAGTGTTAGGGAACAATAAGGAACAGCCTGATATAATTTGGATTTTAGTTCTCAGAACTTTTATTCTACATTTCCAAGTCAGGATAATTTAAAAATCCCTCTTCCTATGCTAAGGAAACTGCATGTCAACTTTGGCAATGAAAGATTTATGTTCACCTCCAGATTAGTTACAACCTAACTTCCTCAAAAATTCCAAGGATATTACAAACACTATAGATGAGATGAGTGGATAAAATCCATGCCACTTCTACAGTGCATGGTATAGCTAGGTCCTCTATCTAAAAGATAAAGTGGGAGGGGTGAATGACCATGAAAAGGTGTGAATGGATAGAAACAAAGGCCAAAACTCTGACATAATGCCAAAACAAGTTTTCTTTTTTGTTGTTTTTCCTCTTGTTCTTAACATTGATAACACTCATCTGATTCAGTAGGCATTCAGTAAGTGACTGCTACTAGGAGACACTTTCAGGGGAGAAACAAAACTATAGCTTTCAGTTTACCAAAGTTACTTCCATCCAAGTACGGCCCAGGAATACTCCTTCGTGTCTTAGGTTGGACAGATGTGAATACATCCAGGTTAGTTTACTTAAGAGCTAATATAATTAGACATTAAGTACTATACTCTGGCTTCCAGAGTTCCAATAAAACCTGAATTATTTCAAGCCTATGAGACTGAGAAAAGCGGAGGATAAATTGGGTTTTGAGAGCATTTAGATGGAAATTGGAGGAAAACAGCAACTTTAACAATGGCAATATTCAACCACAACATATGATTCTGTGTAATTACTAATTATTAGTCTTTTCTTAGCTGTCTGATTTGGTGCACTGAAGGTCTGAATAAAGTCTTTTGGACACATACATAATAAAAAGTTTATAGATGACCCAAACCACCATCTCCTTCTTATGGAACTCAAAAGTAAGTCAATATTATAGACCACAAGACAAGGTAGCAAAGGTTAATTTTGTAAAATATCTATTACATGATTGTAACATTATTTTTTTCATTTCCTTTTGGAGCCTCTGTTTTGCTATTCCACTGATTATAAAATTGATCTGAATTAATGAATAATCCAGCACTGCACCCAAGATATTCCAGATATAATTTGTTATTTATTCATTACTTTAAGGGTGTCTCAGAAATCTGAATGGAAACCACCTACCCGACCAACTTAGGCAAATGGTCCTAGTTCCTTTAGCTGTTTCATGAATGACTTTTCAAGCCAATCTAGTCAAAAATGAGTCAAAATGAGTCAAAAATCTTTGCTTGTATCTCCAATTCCGTAAAAATATATTTTGCAAATGCATTATGGCACAAGAAAGCAGGTCATTTTGAGGAAGGAAATCAATCAGAAAAACTTCCTGCGGGTAATCTCATTAAATAGTTCCACTATGCCTTCAAGATATTCTTCAAAATCTTTATTATGACTTACAGGACCCTTCAAGGATCTGGCTACCATGGAGCCCTCCAGACTTATTTCTTGCCTCTCCTGTACCCTGGTGTTCTAATTAAATGACTAGTAATTTCCCAATATAGCTTGTTCTTTTCCAGAGACTTAGTATAAGCTAAAGTCTCTGCCTAGAATAGTATTTTCCAATAAAAATATAATGCACCATATGTAACTTTTAAATTTTCTGAGGCACATTTTAAAAAGTAAAAAGAAACAAATTTAATTTTAATAATATATTTTACTTGGCTCAGCATAGCCAAAATATTATTGTTTCAACTTGTCATTGATGTAAAATATATTAATGAAGTATTTTACACTCTTTTTTTTTTTTGTACTGTCTTCAAAATTCAATCACACTCATAGTGCATCTAAATTTGGGACTAGCTGAATTGGCCTCATGGCTAATGGCTCCCACACTGGACAGCACAGGTGAAAAAAACCTTTGCCCTTCCTCCCTTTAGGTTTCAAATCAATCTCACCCTCTCCAGGGATGCCCTCCCTCGTTCCCAGGGCTGGTTGCCGACCCATTTGCCACTGCAGTACCTTAGGTGCATCCTCTGCAATAGTAATTAACACACACTATTGCCTCTCCATGTATCTTTACCAGCCAGTAGACTTGAACTCCCTGGATGTGGGGACTAGGTCTTACCTAATTTTAGAGCCCAGGCACCTAACAAATGTCTCTCATATAGTCATGTGTTTTCACTTATTTTAAACAAAAATAGCATCTAATAGTCCAAGTGGGAATTGGTTTAACAGTAAGTCCCAAATCTTTATACTAAGCTCTTACTACCTATGGGTCACTGTGTTAGTAAACAATCTCTATGGCCTAGTTTTCTTTTTTAATCTGCTTTTTAAAAACAAAAATAAAAATCTCAAAGCCAAAATTCTCACAAACTTCTAGTTAATTATGATGACTTAATATAAGCCAAGTTGACATTTGCACTATAATTGCTGTCTTTCAAAGGGAACTGATAAAGATTGTCTTAGTCAAAGAATTAACCAAGGAACTGGTCAATATTTGTGACACAGGGAAAGGCAGGGTGGTAGGGTGGTATCTGCTTCCAAACTGAGGCTAGTGGCCTCAAGAGTGCTTTTGGCTCAGGCATCTATGGAATATAGACCATCACACTATTTGATCTATTTGTAAAGAACCAAACTAGCAAAAAGACCCCTCCCTCCCTTTCTTCACCCTAGTAAGTATCTGGGACTAAATTATCTTTGGAAGAATAGAATAAGCACATGTCATTTATCTACATTTATCTACATAGCTTTGGTTACAGCTGTGTTATATTTTGCACAAATGAGCAAATATATGATAAAACAATTTCTCTCTTTAGTGTCATTCTTTTGGGAAGAAACATGAAGAGTTTTATCAAATATGAATATGAAAACACTTAAATAACTATTTTCCTTCATGCTTACTCAACATGACTCTCTTTGGTATATATTAACTGTACTGTGCCATACTACAAGGCTTTGTAAACTATATGGCACTCTATAAATGTGAATTATTATAATTATTGAACAGGCTATTAATTAAAAACATCTAAATTAGAAAATTGAATTTTTAATTTTCATTAGTCTTCTTAAGTGTTAACTAATGATACTCTGGCAAATCTTAATATCACAGCTCATTTGAAAATTGAGAAAAATGAGGGAAAGTGTTATAATTTTCACAAGGCCTTTAATTTGGTCTTAGGTAGATTCAAAGTTAAATGGCAAGGTGGAAGATAAAATAGTGGAAATAACTGATGCAGAGCAAAATAAAGAAAAAAGAATGAAAAGAACAGAGGAGAGTCTCAGAGATCTCTGGGACAACATTAAACGCACCAACATTCGAATTATAGGGGTTCCAGAAGAAGAAGAGAAAAAGAAAGGGACTGAGAAAATATTTGAAGAGATTATAGTTGAAAACTTCCCTAATTTGGGAAAGGAAATAGTTAATCAAGTCCAGGAGGCACAGAGAGTCCCATACAGAATAAATCCAAGGAGAAATACACCAAGACACATATTAATCAAACTGTCAAAAATTAAACACAAAGAAATCATATTAAAAGCAGCAAGGCAAAAACAACAAATAACACACAAGGGAATCCCCATAAGGTTAACAGCTGATCTCTCAGCAGAAACCCTACAAGCCAGAAGGGAGTGGCAGGACATAATTAAAGTGATGAAGGAGAGAAACCTGCAACCTAGATTACTCTACCCAGCAAGGATCTCATTCAGATTTGATGGAGAAATTAAAACCTTTACAGACAAGCAAAAGCTGAGAGAGTTCAGCACCACCAAACCAGCTTTACAACAAATGCTAAAGGAACTTCTCTAGGCAAGAAACACAACAGAAGGAATATACCTACAATAACGAACCCAAAGCAATTAAGGAAATGGGAATAGGAACATACATATCAATAATTACCTTAAATGTAAATGGACTAAATGCTCCCACCAAAAGACACAGATTGGCTGAATGGATACAAAAACAAGACCCATATATATGCTGTCTACAAGAGACCCACTTCAGACCTAGAGACACATACAGATTGAAAGTAAAGGGATGGAAAAAGATATTCCATGCAAATGGAAATCAAAAGAAAGCTGGAGTAGCAATTCTTATATCAGACAAAATAGACTTTAAAATAAAGACTATTAGAAGAGACAAGGAAGGACACTACATAACGATAAAGGGATCGATCCAAGAAGAAGATATAACAATTGTAAATATTTATGCACCCAACATAGGAGCACCTCAATACATAAGGCAAATACTAACAGCCATAAAAGGGGAAATCGACAGTAACACACTCATAGTAGGGGACTTTAACACCCCACTTTCACCAATGGACAGATCATCCAAAATGAAAATAAATAAGGAAACACAAGCTTTAAATGATACATTAAACGAGATGGACTTAGTTGATATTTATAGGACATTCCATCCAAAAACAACAGAATACACATTTTTCTCAAGTGCTCATGGAACATTCTCCAGGATAGATCATATCTTGGGTCACAAATCAAGCCTCGGTAATTTTAAGAAAATTGAAATTGTATCAAGTATCTTCTCCGACCACAATGCTATGAGACTAGACATCAATTACAGGAAAAGATGTGTAAAAAATACAAACACATGGAGGCTAAACAATACACTACTCAATAACGAAGTGATCACTGAAGAAATCAAAGAGGAAATTAAAAAATACCTAGAAACAAATGACAATGGAGACACGACGACCCAAAACCTATGGGACGCAGCAAAAGCAGTTCTAAGGGGGAAGTTTATAGCAATACAATCCCACCTTAAGAAACAGGAAGCATTTCGAGTAAACAACCTGACCCTGCACCTAAAGCAATTAGAGAAAGAAGAACAAAAATACCCCAAAGCTAGCAGAAGGAAAGAAATCATAAAGATCAGATCAGAAATAAATGAAAAAGAAATGAAGGAAACGATAGCAAAGATCAACCAAACTAAAAGCTGGTTCTTTGAGAAGATAAACAAAATTGACAAACCATTAGCCAGACTCATCAAGAAAAAAAGGGAGAAGACTCAAATCAATAGAATTAGAAATGAAAAAGGAGAAGTAACAACTGACACTGCAGAAATACAAAAGATTATGAGAGATTACTATAAGCAACTCTATTCCAATAAAATGGACAACCTGGAAGAAATGGACACATTCTTAGAAATGCACAACCTGCCAAGACTGACTCAGGAAGAAATAGAAAATATGAATAGACCAATCACAAGCACTGAAATTGAAACTGTGATTAAAAATCTTCCATCAAACAAAAGCCCAGGACCAGATGGCTTCACAGGTGAATTCTATCAAACATTTAGAGAAGAGCTAACACCTATCCTTCTCAAACTCTTCCAAAATATAGCAGAGGGAGGAACACTCCCAAACTCATTCTACGAGGCCGACATCACCTTGATACCAAAACCAGGCAAGGATGTCACAAAGAAAGAAAACTACAGGCCAATATCACTGATGAACATAGATGCAAAAATCCTCAACAAAATACTAGCAAACAGAATCCAACAGCACATTAAAAGGATCATACACCATGATCAAGTGGGGTTTATCCCAGGAATGCAAGGATTCTTCAATATACGCAAATCAATCAATGTAATACACCATATTAACAAGTTGAAGGAGAAAAAGCATATGATCATCTCAATAGATGCAGAGAAAGCTTTCGACAAAATTCAACACCCATTTATGATAAAAACCCTGCAGAAAGTAGGTATAGAGGGATCTTTCCTCAACATAATAAAGGCCATATATGACAAACCCACAGCCAACATTGTCCTCAATGGTGAAAAACTGAAACCATTTCCACTAAGATCAGGAACAAGACAAGGCTGCCCACTCTCACCACTCTTATTCAACATAGTTTTGGAAGTTTTAGCCACAGCAATCAGAGAAGAAAAGGAAATAAAAGGAATCCAAATTGGAAAAGAAGAAGTAAAGCTGTCACTGTTTGCAGATGACATGATACTATACATAGAGAATCCTAAAGATGCTACCGAAAAACTACTAGAGCTAATCAATGAATTTGGTAAAGTAGCAGGATATAAAATTAATGTACAGAAATCTCTGGCATTCCTATACACTAATGATGAAAAATCTGAAAATGAAATCAAGAAAACACTCCCATTTACCATCGCAACAAAAAGAATAAAATATCTAGGAATAAACCTACCTAAGGAGACAAAAGACCTGTATGCAGAAAACTATAAGACACTGATGAAAGAAATTAAAGATGATACAAATAGATGGAGAGATATACCATGCTCCTGGATTGGAAGAATCAATATTGTGAAAATGACTCTACTACCGAAAGCAATCTACAGATTCAATGCAATCCCTATCAAACTACCAATGGCATTTTTCACAGAACTAGAACAAAAAATTTCAAAATTTGTTTGGAAAAACAAAAGGCCCCGAATAGCTAAAGCAATCTTGAGAACGAAAAACGGAGCTGGAGGAATCAGGCTCCCTGACTTCAGACTATACTACAAAGCTACAGTAATTAAGACAGTCTGGTACTGGCATAAAAACAGAAAGATAGATCAGTGGATCAGGATAGAAAGCCCAGAGATAAACCCACGCACATATGGCCAACTTATCTTTGATAAAGGAGGCAGGAATGTACAGTGGAGAAAGGACAGCCTCTTCAATAAGTGGTGCTGGGAAAACTGGACAGGGACATGTAAAAGTTTGAGATTAGATCATTCCCTAGCACCATACACAAAAATAAGCTCAAAATGGATTAAAGACTTAAATGTAAGGCCAGAAACTATCAAACTCTTAGAGGGAAACATAGGTAGAACACTCTATGACATAAATCACAGCAAGATCCTTTTGGACCCACCTCCTAGAGAAATGGAAATAAAAACAAAGATAAACAAATGGGACCTAATGAAACTTCAAAGCTTTTGCACAGCAAAGGAAACCATAAAGAAGACCAAAAGACAACCCTCAGAATGGGAGAAAATATTTGCAAATGAAGCAACTGACAAAGGATTAATCTCCAAAATTTATAAACAGCTCATGCAGCTCAATAGCAAAAAAACAAACAACCCAATCCAAAAATGGGCAGAAGACTTAAATAGGCATTTCTCCAAAGAAGATATACAGACTGCCAACAAACACATGAAAGAATGCTCAACATCATTAATCATTAGAGAAATGCAAATCAAAACTACAATGAGATATCATCTCACACCAGTCAGAATGGCCATCATCAAGGAATCTAGAAACAATAAATGCTGGAGAGGGTGTGGAGAAAAGGGAACACTCTTGCACTGCTGGTGGGAATGTGAATTGGTACAGCCACTATGGAGAACGGTATGGAGGTTCCTTAAAAAACTACAAATAGAACTACCATATGACCCAGCAATCCCACTACTGGGCATATACCCTGAGAAAACCATAATTCCAAAAGAGACATGTACCAAAATGTTCATTGCAGCTCTATTCACAATAGCCCGGAGCTGGAAACAACCTAAGTGTCCATCATCGGATGAATGGATAAAGAAGATGTGGCACATATATACAATGGAATATTACTCAGCCATAAAAAGAAACGAAACTGAGCTATTTGTAATGAGGTGGATAGACCTAGAGTCTGTCATACAGAGTGAAGTTAGTCAGAAAGAGAAAGACAAATACCGTATGCTAACACATATATACGGAATTTAAAAAAAAAATGTCATGAAGAACCTAGGGGCAAAACGAGAATAAAGACACAGACCTACTTGAGAATGGACTTGAGGATATGGGGAGGGGGAAGGGTAAGCTGTGACAAAGCGAAAGAGAGGCATGGACATATACACACTACCAAACGTAAGGTAGATAGATAGTGGGAAGCAGCCGCAGAGCACAGGGAGATCAGCTCGGTGCTTTGTGACCGCCTGGAGGGGTGGGATGGGAAGGGTGGGAGGGAGGGAGATGCATGAGGGAAGGGATGTGGGAACAGATGTATATGTATGACTGATTCACTTTGTTATAAAGCAGAAACTAATTAAAAAAAAAAAAAAAAAAAAAAAAAAAAAAAAGTTAAATGGCAGCAAAGCCCTAGATCTTTAGCCTAAGTATTCAATGACTTCTCCCTTCTTTCTCCTTGAGTGCCTGAGTTAACAAACCTCTCAGTTAACCTTTTTCCTCCAGTTGATAACTGTTGGCCAATGCTTGATTTGGACTCTATTAGTCAGCTCTTTTATGTAGGTTTTTCAAGATTTTGTTGATGGTTGTGGGTTGTTTTAAAGGTACCATATCCATCTAACATTTACAGCTAAAAATCATTTCCCTAAGCCCTGGTTAGCTTGTATGCAAGATGTGTCAAAGGTTGATCTTCATTGAAATGACATTTAGCAGCTAACAGACAGCAGCTGCAGTGAATGAAAACAGTGCCATTTCCAATGGATATGCCATGGCTCCCTATAGCACCACGTTGGGAAAGCCCTCAAGGCTCTATTGGGGCTCAGTGGGAAAGATTTCCTTAATCAATTAGGAATATCTGCCTTGAACAAGTACTGGATGCTGACAATTGGAGGACCTCCTTTTTGCCTTCTAAGGTCTGACCAACAGAGAACGAACTAGATGCACATAACCTAGATCCTTACCCCAAAGGGTCAGTACTGTGTATATGTCAAGTGAATGTAATACCCTGCAGTACATGGTGCTGAAATCCATAATAGGTTATTGAACAGTTCATAAGAAATATGGATGTATTCGTTGTTGACCCGGCACAAGGAAGAAATGATGACTTTCTTAGCAAATCTTTCTCTACCACTGCCTTTAAATCTAACTCAATCCAACCCTCATGTCTGCCGAAAAGACGAAAACTGAAACCAAATAGTGATATCTCTTCATTTTCCACTCAGAGAAAAAAGCAGCAGAGAACAATACAAAGAACTCATCCTCTAGCTTGATGGGACCAGTATCTGACTGGACAAATCTCTCCTTCCTCCATTTTTAGAAACAAAGGTCGAAAACGGTAATGAGCTTCAAGATGAATGAGAAACAGGTAGTATGGAGGAGAAATACACTGACCTAACATTTTGTTTTCCAATAGTCTGTGTTAAGAGGGACTGAGGACTCACTGATGCTTTAAAGCCAAAAGGCTGAGTATTGCATATTCTAACAAGAGTCTTTACCTGATTTTCTAATCTATGCCCACCCCCACGAAAAGAAAAGACAGGAGAAAAAAAGAAAAGAAACCCTCCTGTAAAATGAAAGTAAGCTCCAAGCTGCTTACAATTGCCTTCTGCCTTTGCCTCTCTCTCTGTTTGGCCCTTTCAGACTCCCGTTTCTCATACTCTCTGCGGTATTCTTCCCTCTTCAGCCTCTCGTGCTGATACTCCTCGTAGCTGTCATACCTGAGAAACATAACTTCATCATTAAGGCAACCACCTCCAATCGCATGAGCAAAATTAATCAGAAATCGGGGAGGGGGCAGGGTTTTAGAAAACATCTTGTCATCTACGGGAGGAGATGAGAGGCGCGGAGGGAAAAGGACTTGTATCATTACCTGGGCCGCCGGCCGTAGGGCGATCTTGAACGTGATCTCGCGCACAGGGGAGAATTTCGGTGCGCGCGGTGTCTGCAGTGGCCTGACTCATAGTAGTAGCAAGATCTGGGAGAGAGGAGGAAAAACAAAAGGGCATTTGCAACTGCCAGTGAACCCCAGTTTATCGGCATGACTGAACAGCCCCTGGAATTCCGCATTACATAAACCGGCTTTCAGTTCCCAGCTACTTGTGAGATTTCCCAGTGACAGTTTGTGATCGTCTAGTCAGCTTAGAGGTCTGGAGTGACGTGTTCTCTTGCAGCGTCTCTTATTGATGTGAATGCCGAACGCTGGCCTGGTACACTGTCAGCTTTATCTTGCATGGATCTCACCTATCCTGGCACAAGGCAGCTCTCCAGGTAATGGAAAAAGTTAGATGAGCAAGTTTCTTACAAATTGCTCTCTCTGATCTGACTGGCTCAAGGCACTGTGTTCAAGAATGACAGATTTAAGAGAAGATAGGGGGGCTTCCCTGGTGGCGCAGTGGTTGAGAGTCCGCCTGCCGATGCAGGGGACGCGGGTTCGTGTCCCGGTCCGGGGGGGTCCCACGTGCCGCGGAGCGGCTGGGCCCGTGAGCCATGGCCGCTGGGCCTGCGCGTCCGGAGCCTGTGCTCCGCAGCGGGAGTAGGCCACAACAGTGAGAGGCCCGCGTACCGCAAAAAAAAAAAAAAAAAAAAAAAAAGAGAAGATGGAGAGGAATGTATGGGTAACAACAATCTCCTTAGTTCTTGTGGCACTGGGAATGGATGGTGAGGGGCTGGGCTGCCTGTGGGTTTTGAATGCATTTTTTGCCTTTGGTTTTGTTTTCACTTCCTGGGGACGCCTTAGGCTTTGGGTGGGTTTTGACAAGGTTTACCTTGAAGAGGATCTACTGCCTGGGGACCTTGATCTTGACCTGGAATATGGTGATCGAGAACACGACCTATGTCGAGAAAAGGACCTTGAACGAGAGCGCATCCTTTGGGGTCTTTGAGAAAATAAGGATTTGGGTGGTGACACGGAATCTCTACATGGAGAGTTAAAAGAAGAACAAGAAGGCGACACATGGAACAATGAATAGGACTGCGTGCCATCCCAAGGGGAGTTCAGTTTATCACTTTCATCCTCGCTGTCATCAAACAGGCCATCCATGGCTAGTCCTGAATTTATAAACATAGGTAGTTTGGAGAATTGTTCATTACTGAAATCACTGTCCCTCAGTTCACTGGTCTTGTCTGCTTCGTCGTCAAAAACAGCTTGACTGGGATGACCGAAGTGCTTGTTCAGCTCAGCTCGGATTTCCTGGTCTTGGAGCTGTTTTCTGGTGCTGCTGGGAGAGACCTGCCTGCTCACCCCCGAGGCCTCTCTCAGGTAGCACTGGTCTGAATCTGTGGAAGAGCGCATCTGCCCCTGCCAGTTGGAGGAGGCATCTTTATATTCTAGTTGTCTGGAGTCGTGGAGCTCCTGTGATATATTAATGAGTATTTCCGTTTTGGAATTAATTGACTGACAATAGTCATGGTCACCAAACAGCCGCAGACTGGGCCGCTTGGCCTTCCTTTCCTCGTGTCCACTGGTGAGCATGGAGGTCTTGCTGAGCTGTGCGTACAACTCAGACTGCTCGGGCCCTTTCCTGGTGGAGTAATTGTCTTGGATACCAGAAGACTCACTGTACCGGGCCTTCTTTGATGGCGGAGGTACCACAGTCTTGCAAGAGGGCTTCAGCTTTGGAGAAGCCCTAAAAGGGTTATCTTGGTTGGCTTTATGAGGAGGAGTTGTGGGTGGAGTTAGGCCTAAGATAATAAAAGAAAAAAAAAAGGGGAAGGGAGAGAGAGAAAGAAAAGAGACAGAGATATGTTGTTAAATACCAGGATATGTTTTCCTAACTTTTCCAAGATTTCAGACAACGGTTAAAACTCAGTGAAAAGGAAGGAAACTAAATTCACGATAAGCCCGTAAAAAGTGACTCTGTCCCCCGAAGCCTCTGTCACCAAGAAAAGATGGATCTACAATATGAGGCTGTGGTGAAAGCCATGATATTTTGTATTTCAAACGCCAATGCTAACAGATCCTGCTTCCCAGGAAACATGACCACGTCACCACCAGGCATTACCAAAGCTCAGATTTACAGGGGCTTCTCGCAGTCTGAGTTGTGGAAAATTAACACGGTGGGACACAGGGAAATCATAGAAGACCTTTGGTGGCATTTGTCTGCAAAGAATGCTGGGGAGGATGCATGTAGGTCAGGGATTTTTGTAAAATCAAGGATATCTACCCATGGAGCCAAAGAATTAGGCAACTTTAAAAAAGAAAAGAAAAGATGGGATGACAGCAACTGGGGGGGAGGGTGGAAATGACATTGGCAACATCAAAGTAAGTTCAGTAAAATTCAGCCAGCTAATGCAGGGCACCAGACAACTCTACAACATGACGGTAATGATTCTTTGTCTCCACAGTTCATTAACTCTGTAAACCATGGCTAATGTAGGTATAGTACATTCTTGTAAGCATAACTAATACATTCTGTCTAAAATATGGTTCTGCAACAGAAACTTAAGTGAACAGTAACACTAAATATTGCAGTGCCAGTGGACCATTTTATTTGGAACACCACATCCGGGTGGGTTACGAGGCTGAAGGATTGAAATGAATCCAAGCTTCGGCAACTAACTAATTGAAAAAACTGAAAAAAAAGAAAGGAAGAAGAGGGGGAATCGGTCAGTTGTTGCCTTTTGTGCTTTTCTACAGAGGGCAGAAAATTCCATCACAAGTCATTGTGGGAGAGTGTGTGAAGGCTAGTTATCTCTGTTCAGTTTCACCCTTAAGTCCTCCTCAGCCCTTTATGCCAAGGAAGAAGAATTGTGGAAAAGCTCCAGAGTCGACGGAACTTTGAAGAAGGGCAGGCTGGAGTTCAAATGACTTTATGCTTACAAGGGAACATTTTAGTTTACAATACACTTTTTATTTAGGAGGATGGGAGGATGCTATTCAGCAAAAAAGAACTTCAAGTCCACAAGAAGCCTGGGGTTAGACTTAAGGCGACTGCATGCTTCAAGGAAAATTCTACCTTGCTAGAAAATAAAAGTATACACACACACACACACACACACACACACACACACACACATAACCAAGTAGGGCACAGAAAGCTACATGAAGTTTTGGTATGAATAGGAAGACACTGCCTCTCTCCCCTACTTGACAATACAGAGATAGAAGAAATTAATATTTTCCTTAAAATGAAATACTTTGCACCAGTATTTGGCAACTTTTATTACACATAGCTAATTCTCCCTAAAGGAGGGAAGGAAACATACAAAAATGCAAAGAGGTTTGACTTTGGAAATCTATCCCAGAAAAGTTCAGAAAGACAGGGAAATGCAAACACAAAGAGAAGGAGACACTGCTCTCCCTTCGTGACACATCTGAGTCTCAGAAAAGCTTCCCTTTATCAGCAGCCTACTGTACGCCTGCCCCCCATTCTTTGCTTGAAGATAATAGGGAGGTGACATTACTGAATGAATCATCTATGTCACTGAAGTTCACTCTCCTTGTATTCCCTCTTTCACAGACAAGTATATCTTTTACTCAGTCTAAGGAATTCCTATATGGCCAATTTTCTCTCCTCCTTCCCCTCCTCCATCTCTTCCTATTCCTGCCATTCCCCCTCCATCTCCTTCTCCCCTTCCTTTTCGTGCTTTCTTTCTTATCCTGTCTATCTTTCTGTTTGTCTGTCTCTCTCTGCTTGTTTCCTCTTCCCTTTGCACTGCCCCATTCATACACGCTGATTTCTACCACATGCTATCTCCAATTACTGCTACAACAAATGTAAAGATACCAATTCCCAGCATAGAAATGACAAGATCTCAAATAATTCTCACAGGAAGCTAAGATGCTCAAAGAAATAATGATGAATAATCTCTCTTTGCTGAGTAAATAACAGTCAAATATTCCAAATGAGATAGCCCTTGAATTGGGGGAAATGACATTCAACATCCTCAAATACAACTTCATAGATCCTTTCATGATACTCTGAATGGGGGTAATTTTTACTTTTCCAATAATTTACTGCCACGATCAGTCACTTACCAGATATTGCTATATTTTCACGCTTATCTCTCTTTGAATGTGAATTATATCTTGTCTCTCCAGACAGATGAGGAGCTCTCAGTGGAATACTGCTTGGGCTTATTTTTGCAAAATGTTTCACTCATTTTTATTTTTCTAGATCCTTCTTTACTGGTAGGTGTCCCATTTCAGTGGCCCACGGATCACTTGGGAAGCTGGTCAAATATTTTTAATGACACGGTTCATAGACCACTTATGGAGAGCCACTTTCCCGTCGTGTCTATGTGGCACCTTGCCTTGATCTCAGGTAGATATATTTTGACTGACATTCTAGACTTATAAAAAGAAACCCTAAACTTCAGAAACACCAAATTAGGCCACTATTAAAGAGAGACTAGTTCTAAAAATAGCTCAGCTATCTAGGGATTTTAAATATAGAAATTCTTTTTCGTCTTGAACATTTGAAACTCTTGTCCTAGTACCTAAGCTCATTATCGCTTAAATAACCGATTCTCAAGTTGCTCTTGGGAGCGCTAACACATGATTAGAGTTTCTTGGTGTTAAAAACAAAGCTTTTTACTTCCTTTTCATTTTAGATGGCCTGTGGCAATTAAACAGACTTTCACTCAGCACCTACTATGTGCTGAATATTCCACCAAATGCTGTCATTTCAGGGATTCAGCCCCCGGGACTTCATAAAGAGATCATTCTTTAAAATCTGCAGTAACTACAGATTTTCTTGTGTATCTGCTTAAAACTTACAGAAACACCCTTAGATAACCAGATATACCCTGTGAGTGAAAATAGCAGGGCTAGAAATTTCGGACGGCCCTGCTCATTAAATAATACTCTCTTAGTAGATGGAAGTTATTTTAGGATTAGTGAGTCGGTGGGCAGGGAAAAATAATTCAGATCATTCCCTAACCTTTTGACTGTTTATTGAAACTTCTTTAATCCGAGGAGAATATCCCAGAGCAAGACTGAGACATCTGAAGGATTATGAGACTGCGTGTCACCAGTGCCTCATTGAAAATCTATTTCCAGATAGGGTTGAGATCCAGAGTAAAACAAAACAAAGCAAAACAAAAGTGTAAGAAGCTTTTTTTTTTTTTTCTTTTAACGTGATGTCCAGCTTTTAGGAGTTGTGACCGGGACAGGGAACCCTTTGCTGCACCTGAACTAATTAGATTTCTCTAACCCCATCTTCTCCACCCAGAATATTTTCCCCTGTGGTAGAAGGGCAGTCAATACTCAATTCCTCAATGCCACTACCTTTGTCATCTTCCCACTAATTGCCAGACTCTCAATTTCAGCCCACAAGCCTAAATCAACCGGGCTAATGCTTCCCATAACCTCCGGATTATTTCCTGTGTGTTGATTTTCTGGGGAATGTGTACATTTTGGTGTTGACAGTACAAGGTATATTCCATGCTCTCTCTTGAACTTAGCAGGTTTTGACAGATTTATGTGAGGACAGATGGCCATTACAGGCTGAAGGCTGACAAGAGGCAGTTCAGAACATTGTTAACACACTTGCACAAACTCTCAGCAGTGCAGCACTGTGCAGAATGTAATTCAGACTATAGCTTTTTTATTGCTGCCTATTTTCTTTTGTCAGAAGAGCCTGCTGTGCAGAGCAACAAATGGCTGCTATTACCCAGAATGTAATGGGTGTCAGACAAATCACGTAACACAAACAATCAAGAGTATGTAGGTCATATTTCAATGGAGCACAACCTTAGCAATATTTATGATTACTGCATTGAAATGTGCTCTATAATAAACAAGTACCTCTACATCACTCACACTTCTGCACTTCTGCACAGCAAATCTGGGGGAAGTGGTACACACTCTCCCACACTCTCCAGTTATCTTTTTAAACAGCCCTTAAAAAAAAAAAGTCAGAGACAAGTTTGGTTTGGTTTTGTGTTTCATTATGTGCTATAAAACGATTTCCTTTGAGGAGTTTTCTTTTGGGTTGGTGTGCTTAATTGAATGACTGATAAATGGCAAGTCCTCTGCTCTGTATTCTGTGCTCCACTATCCAGCCAATGACTTCAGCAAGATCTTTTTTAATAGTTTACACAGTTTTACAGTTTACATTTCACACAACCTCCTGCTAAATCTGTGACTCGCTTTGGAGTTTGACAATGGGATTATTCTTTTGTCACATGCCAGTTCTAAGATTTCTCAAGGAAAGACACCGAGAAGATGATTTTCTAATTTGCTTAAAAACTCACCAAAGAAGGAGGACTGGGCAAAGAGAGGAGAGTGACTTGAGTCCTACTCACATATTTTTGGCCTCAAGAACTTGGAGTCGGTGTCAAGGGAGCATAGGAAGGACTGATACTCAATCAGTATGAACTGTTACTGCTATAATTGTTAAAATATTTTGTTGATAAAAGCTCCTCCAGTGCTCTCTCTTCACCCCTAACTTCCCCAGGACTCACTGGATCTCCACAAAAGCCAGCAACCAAAGTGTTAACCCCTGACACAGAAGGGCCTCCCACACCTCGCTCTGGTACCCAGGCTGACATGTCCCCTCTGATTGATGGAGCCCCTGCCTTTCCTGCTTTTTAAGGATTTCCTATATCAGCCTTGAGAACTGGGGAACAAACTCACCTTACAGAAAAGCTTCAGAACATTCCTATGACATGTGTCTAATGCCCCAACTCTTGCTCATGGAAGATGAAGCTGTTATTCATTGGCCCTCGGGCACTTTCCCACAGAGCTGGGGCAGGAGAGGGGGTCCGGGTCAGGGAGAGAGGAGTCTGGCTTTCCAGGTGTCTCCCACGAAACCCCTGAAGTTGATATGGGAGAGAAAATTGCTTTGCTATCCTTGGCTTGAAAGACATTGGACAGTACCATTTCCAGAAAAGAAAACTGAGGTGTTTTTCAGATGCTGAGTCAAGAAGAATGAGATTAAAAATAGAAAATGAGGGATATGAAATATGGAAGAAATTCCTGTCAGGACGAGTTGCAAAACACTGGAATGGGCTGTAAAGAGAATTTGTTGGGTCTCCCTTTCTTGGCTTCTTCAGCCACAGGAATGGATTATATGACCTGTCAAAATCACTTTCTAGTTCTCTGTCGCTGTGGCTTTCTTTTAAAACTACCAACTACTGCTCCTATTTTGCTTTGGTCTATTTCCCCACAGATAAGTCACATACAAAAGATGTATATACCAAGAGGGTATAGCAAATTTATGCTGTTTGTCAATATACCATCCAGCAAAATCAGCTTTTAAATGGGAAGCTCAAAAATGACAATATAAGACTCCACATAAAAGAATAAGAAATTACTCAGTGATGGGTTAACGAGCAGGGTTTTTTAAGTGCAAGTCTACTGAAGTGCAATTTGAATAACTACTGATTTAAACCAAATCCACCATCATGAAAACCATGGGGAAAATATACATATCGATGGAGGAAAGCATTGCTAAGATCTCGTGAGTTAGGGTGATGAGGGTGCTGATGATTTTGTTCTTATTTTCCTAATTAGTTCTAAAATAGTTATATTTATTCTTATTACTTTTACAGTAATAAAAATAAAACATTTATATATACATATACATGTGTGTATATATATATATATACACACACACATATACATATATATGTATGTACATGTAAATAAATATATATAAATAAAAATTTGGGGGTTCCTAATCAAATTCCTTCATGTCCTGTGGTTAAAACCATCACCTTGTTGAGCTGACATTGCTTTGCCACTCCCATTTCAGAAGCAAAAAGTCTAGCACTCTGAACATCTCCATATGCAATAGATTTAAATGCCTTCTGCCAAAAGAGCATTCTCTTTTCTCTCATCTTGCTTTACTAACAGCTATTTTGAAATCAAATTAGTTTTTACACCTGTAAAAGAGAAGCATTTTTTTTTTATCAGCCAAAATGAGCTACTTTAGGACAATCACAAAGGCAGACCATCTGGTGATACCTAATAAAGAAAACTTCCTATCTCATCCCTCCTGTTTCCCAAAGACTCTGCAGATGGGGCAGAGGAATTATGCTTGAGGTCTTAGAACTTTGTTGACTCTTTACGTTTTCACTTAAATGTTTGGAAAATTTCACTAAAATTTGTAAAATTAAATAAGAAGACACCAGAAAGTCCTGGGCAACAGCTTGATCCATGTCCTCTGTTGCAACCAAAGGCGTTAAGCATGTATACGAAGGATCAACAAATCAACAACCTGAATGCTGTTCGCACCCTGTCCACCCCTCTGCTACACTGACGGCAGACATTACTAACTGATCATGACATTCCCACTGAGTACAGACTTGGCCTTAGCATCCTTCTCAACACAATGCTTCTGGCAACCAATACCTATCAATGACACTTGGCAAGTGAAATAAAACCTATTTAACATAACAGATGTCCACTACTATCTTTAAAATTCAGGCTTCAGGAAAGAGACATAATCTACATAATCTCTAGTTAGACAGACTTGCTCTGAACCCAGTGTCCACCACAGACCTAGAATCCGACATATAGCTTTTTCCTTCACAATTAAATGGACAGAGAGTCAAAAAATAATACATGTGAAGTGCCTATTAGTGAATGTCTAGCCTCTAGGATTTGTAGGAACAGCAGAAGTACCTGTTGTTGAGAGAATGAATGCCCAAGAGGAGGTTTTTCTACCTTGATTTGGTAAATCCCAACCCCACACCAAAAGCAGTATATGTTCAATTTCATGGGGAATTAGGGGAATTTTACCACAAAAAAGAATACATAACTTCATATATGAGAGTGCCAAAGAGGAGATAGTATTAAGGCCAATAAAAGGAAACAGGTAAAAGGTAGTCAAAAGTTGAAAAGATGAGCAGGAAGGTACAATGACCTCCAGAAATGAATTTAATGTAGAATTAGTAATTAAATAGCTAATAGTTATTGAACACATATGCTGTCACTGGACTAAGCTTTTTTCATGTTTTATCTCATTTAATCCTCACAGTGACTCAATGAGATGCAGGTACTGTGATCAGCTTCATTTGACACATAAGCTTCCTGAGTCTTACAGAATTTAATTAAATTGACCAAAGGCCTTACAGCTAGATGGGGGTAGATCCAGAATTTAAACTTGGGTTTGTCCAATATTAGAGCCAAGGTTTTGCACAGCTTCACTAAACTGTGCTGTCTGTTTTTTAAAAAATCATAATAGACTACTTTCATTTGGAGATTTGCAGCTTTTAAAGTATCTTAGTTCAGGTAGTCTCACACGAAATGGCCAATTTTTTTGGTATGTCCAAAAGGTTGAATACTGGCAATTTTATGTTTCAATTTACAATACAGTATCTTCTGCTCCATCAATATCTTCTCTCCTTTCCACCTACACACTTAAAAATCAGATGCAAATATTTTTCTCCCTTAAGGCACCTCAAGTCAGTGGAGCACTCAATTTCCTCCAAACTCTTTTCCACAGATCAACTCTGTCACTCACTGCCTAATGGTATTGCCTTAATGCTTCCTTCAGTCCTGAACTGTCTCTACAATTCTTTTCAATCTTTTGCACAATCATGGTATTTAACTTGAAGCCATGTTACAGGGTTCCCTTTGAAAGCTTATTTTCTCCCTTTGGTGATTCTCTTGAGGCACAATCAGTGTGTGTCATATCCTCCAAACGCTACTACATAACAAATTTTACTGAAGACGTTTGGTGAGGATGGAGGTCATGAACATTACACATTGTCTAGCACTTCAAACACACAATAGCTCTATCAAAAAAAATAACCATCTTCTCCCCCAGTCTCCTCCTCCCTATACCATCCTCTGAGCAGGTTTCAAACTTCTCCTTCTAGCCACCTTCTACAGCCTCCAAGTTGTTCTTCATCCCTTGATTTTCCTGTAGCTCGAATTCCCTTCTTGCATGTAATGCACTTTGGCCATACATCAGCTTGTGTAATGTGTATCTGCACTCATTACCACCATGTTCAACAAATGAAAAACAACCTTCTTTTGAAAGTAGCAAAACATTATAAACAGTAAATAATATTTTCCCTTCGTGCTACTTGGACAATATGTGTTATTTTCCCAACTGACTATAAGCCCACATCTTAAAAACAAGAACATTTATTTAGCACCTACTATGAGCCAAGTACAGTAGTCCATGCTTTGCAAGGATTAGTCTCTATGTCTTATGCTTGATAAATATTCCCCAAGACCTACAGTGTTGCAAGCATAGAGCAGGTATTATATATGTTATATATGTTGGTAAATTGATTTCCGTTGTATTCAATAATCTTTCAAAGCACTAAGAAAAAGGGGTTTAAGCTAGTAAGATGAATTCTGGTTCACCAACAGAAATAAATCCACTGTATATATTTTTAGGATGCTAAGTATTTTTTTTAAAAGTATCTTCTATAAATTCTCAACAGTGTAGCCTACTAACCTTTCAAATGTATAACTAAATTATTTAAAATTAGGTCAGTAAGAGAAATAATAAAACTCTGACAAGAAGAAAATAAAAGTAAGTGCTTTTTTGTAACACCATAATCTCATGAGTACAAGGAATGCAATTTAAATGATATGTTATACATATAAATGAGCAAAATATTTTAAAAACGAAGATACCCAATGCTAGCAAGGATGTAATAAAGCAAATGTATCCACATAGTGATAATAGGACTATAAGTGGAAACACCTCTTTTGGAAAGCAATGGGGCAATATGTATCAGAAGCCCCCAAGATATTTATATCCTTATATTCGTATTAATAACTACTAGTAATTTATTTTGAGAAAAATAAGATTTAAAGAATTTATGAACAAAGATTTCCACTGCAGTGCTATTTCAAAATGGTAACACTTTAAAACAACCTAAATGTGTAACAATAAAAGTATAATTAAATTTTGATACATTTTGATACACCTACTCAAACTAATGTTATACAGCACACTAAGAAAAGCCTGATGATAAAGGGTCTGTGATGATATAAAACTTCCTTATCAAAATGTTAACTGAAAAATCAGAATGCAAAATTATGTATATACAAAATGATCAGAGATGTAAAAACATCCATAGAAAACAATTTAGAACTATACACAATTTTTCCACTAGTTTGTATTTTTGACATTTTTTATAGTAAGCTTATATTATTTATAATCAGAGAAAAATAAAAAAATGTTTCTTTAATGGAAAGCTTGGTATCAGTATATATAGTGGAAGCTTTCTCAATCCTCTCTAAACCAAAGGAACTTACACCTACAGCATCCTGAACACTCCTAGTTAATAGATTCCTTTCAGCTGGTTGTTACTATAGCCAAGGTAATGTATTTTCCCAAATCCATTAATGTCTATTGTACTGGTGACTGAAATTATGTCAGATAATAAAATATTATATAACTGAATGAAATATTAGTAAGAAAAGATTTTTCTATTAAAAGACCTGATAAAGGTATGTTACTAAAAGAAGGGCTGTCAAATTAGTTGTAGGTGGATGGTATGGGAAAACATAAGGAATTATGATTATGATTTATATTAAAAAATCATAAAAACCTAGAATGATTCTGCACTCAGACTACCACACAAATACCCTTAATTATTTTCCTTCAAAAAGTAAGAAACGAAATGTGAATACCATCTATGTTGCATTATTAGTGAAGTTTGTGCCAGAAAGATGAATGGATCCCTAGTTAGTACATTTAAGTTCAGTGCAAAGGTCTCTCTGTCTTATACCAAAAATTTTGTATTTAAATGTATAATTTGTATGTTTTAAGCAAAAGTAAAATGATTAAACTGTGTATACTTCAATCAACGTTTCAGATAAAACCACCAAAATACTCACTCATTGGTCGGACAAGAAGGCCTCTACTGCACATAATATATGCACACAAAAGTTACTTATGATCACATGTGTAATTGTAATTTATTTAAGAAATGATCTTATATATATTCTTTATATGTGAATACATGTGTGTACATGTATTATTATATAACAATATATTTACACTTGTATACACACATATAAAATATATATAAATACCATGAAATTAACTGCTCTACTGCTTGACCAAATCATGCAATCATGCAATAGACCTTTCATAAGGAGGTAATTTAGCAAACTCAAAGGGTGAAATTAAACTTAGTAACAATGACCACAGTGTGTGTAGGCACCATAGTTCTGGTTGAAAGCATTTGTTTAACTTACTATTCCTTTACCCTTATCAGCAATGGCCAGAGCCTAGGAACTTCTTGTACAGACATCCTCAGATTCACTTTCTGGTGGGGTTCAAGTGCCTAAACCTAAGCACTTACTGCAAAGCTACCATTTGCAGCCAACTCAGAAGTCTGCCTAGGAACTCTTTGGATTTGTAAGTTTCTCAGGGGTTAGTTCAAGTTTTTAAAGCTTCTTCCTCTTCAGAATGTGAAGTAAGACTGGCCAAATAAATTAAGAAGTCCAAACGGTGAAGGAAATTGCTCTTGTTTAAAATATATAAGAACATTTTGTTTCGGTGAATGGACACATTTTCATTTTTCTCCTTTACTGGAAAGATATAAAAATGGTAACATATATAGGAGAGCATTACACTGTTGAGTACAATGGAGAGTAAGAAAATATTTCAAGTGAAGTATTGATAATTAGTAAACCTGAGTTCAAACCTTTGCTCTTTGCTTTCTAGCTCTGTGATCTTGGGCAAGTTACTTAACGTCTCTGAACCTTATTTTCTCATCTTAAAAATGAAAAATACTACCACCATCTTATGAGGTCGTTATGAAATTAGCTAAAATCACTTATACACTTGGCATATCTATTGAACGAAAGACCGATAAATGTTAATTTCTCCTCCTACTCAAGTTTTAGTGTCTTAATCAGAAATAGGTTTATTTGTGGATCCAAATCAATGATATATATGAGGGTCTGGCCCAGGTGTGACACACAATAAATGTCTCCTCCTAAAAAAATAAACAACTGAAAATATTTATAGATAACTTCTTATCCAGTGTTGTTTGTACTCTTTGTGAATTTCATTAATCACATAGAGAATATACTCTAATATATATTTCACATACAGACTCACCCACACAAAAAGATTCAAGTGAAATGTAAGGCTTACCTGCAGTTCCAGAGAGTTCCACACTTAAGGTTCGTTCAATAGTCTTGTTCTCAAATGGGGAACCCTTGGGGTCACTGGAAGATATGGCACATTTATAAAAACAAACTGAAATGGAGTTGCTGTAGCCAAATGTATTAGAACCCCCTTCCCTTTCTGAAAATGGTTACATTTCATAATACTTACTTTGGTGACTCTGGGGTCAGAGGAAGAGATAAAGTTGTTGGTTTGGCTAAAGGAAAAAAAAGGAAACTAATTATGAAATATTGAGAGTTTTTCAGATTTGTTTTCTTTCTACAAGTCAAGTTGGAAACTGGAAACTGGAAGGCTAAAGTAAGGAAGTCCCTGAATATTGGATCAAACTCAGATAACAGTCCATTATGCTAAAACAAATTCCAAACAACATTTGTATCAGTAAACTATCATTTGAAAACACATACGAAAACAGAATTTTTCCCAAAATGTAGCATCCCTGTTAAGGATACAAAATTTGCATCAGACCATCAGAGAGAAATAATGTTTTCTATTTTAATTTGGAATATAGTACACGGTTTGTTTAGGCAAGAAAACAGCAGAGTAACTACAAGACGACAGAACGTTATGAATATTCAGTTTTTCTCCTAAAATGTATAATTTTATATCTAGCCCTGAGAATAGGTTATTTCCATGAGGCCAAAGCTCACTCAAGAACTATTCTATTCATTGAAAATTAAGTGAGAGATTATGGCAAATTGTGGACACTGACCCAGATAGTTTAAAAGGCCTTCAGATCCCCAAATCTGATAGTCAACTAAAGGAAAACTACTGTTTATCAGTTGAGAGACCTATAGACTTGCAAAGAGAGCTCATCTACTTCTTTTTCTGCTTCCTAAATCTTACCCTCCTACAGGAGGCATTTCCCAGTTATGAAGGGTGGAGTAAGAATCTTCTCACTCCAAAATTTCAATTGCTTCTCCTTGGCAGTCTTGTCTTTTTAACAGAAGGAGGGGAAAACATGATGAGAAACATACTTGGGATATACGTCCACATATTATGTATATATATGCTTATCTATAAAGATATTTTTATATGTATGTAGATTTTGTCAATTTTTTCTCATTAAAATAACTACTTTCAAAAGGTTAAGAGGTAGTCATTTATGTAATGAAAATCGTGGACTTGAAACCAAAAAGGTCTTTAGAATAAACTTTCTTATTTTATGGATGAAAAACCTGAGGCCTAAGAGTCTGCATGATATTTCCAGGGCCATAAAACTAGTTACTGGCAGAGTCGGGCCCTGAATATGTTTTCTTTCCCCTATTATCAAAAGGAATTGCGTTCAATAGATATTAAAGGAAATTAATCAACACCAGTAATTAAGGCCCTTTGAAATGTGAAAATACTATTTATGCCCAAATTAGGTTGAAATTAGGTACTTTACTTGGACAAATAGTATTTACATATACAAGTAGTATTTACATAGTATTTAATTTGTAGATTTAGATTTCATTTTTAAACAGTTGAATGGTTTATCATCTATCCAATGTTCATCTAGAAATATGAAGCTCATGCTGTCTTGTGCAAATTAGGTACATTGATTGATTGGCTTTTTCAGATATACCAAGAAATGAACTGATTTGACATTAACTTTTTAATATGTCTGACATAATGAGCCTTTCAAAAAGAACACACTTATGAAGGAACTTTACCAACTTCTATGGTGCTCAACTAATAATTAAGATAACACATACAGGTTCTATACAAAATATCACCAGGTATGAATATGTGCTATGTCACACAATAATGTACATTGAAAATCAGTCACTGAAATTCCAGTTTTCAAGGTGTAGGATAGCCTATCTGGAATGCTCAAAGGAAGATCCCCCAAATTCTGATCACTGGGTAAAAGTAAGGCCTATGGCAATGGAAGGAAAGGAACAGACAGTGGTCATATTTCATGGGACAAAATGCAAATAGGAAATGAGGGTCACAGGAAGGGTACAGCTTCAAAGTGCATCCAGAATCTAATCCCAAAATAAGCCCACGTTCACAAAAACTACCACTAGAGGAGCTTTGATCTGGTTTACTGGAAGTTTAATCCACACTGTTCCAATGACTGGTAGACCAGAGGCCCTAAGATCCTTGAGGACACGAATGAATCTTTTTCATGAAGATCATGATATCTTTGATGAATGACTGCATTAGTAAATGAATCAATAAATGAATTAATGGGACCATACAATTGCCAAAGTCCAGACCATTATCCTAGGGAAGTGAAAAGAACTGGACCCTACAATGGTACAGAGAGCACACGTGAAGCTCCATGCAAAAAAATGACAATAAGTCAGTAACGTAACCTCAAAAAATCCTCTTAGTTATTGTCTCTAATTGTTCATATATTTTCTACATTAAAATTTTGAATAATAATAATTTAAATAATCCCTAAAACGCAGCATTTATTTCCTGTTGGTTATTAACAGCCAGCCATGTTTGCATGTTTATTTTCTTTTAGACCTCTAGTAACTACAGGAATTTTTTTTTTTTTTTGGTTGTTGTTGTTTAACAAGCTTTGTTCTATTCTGGGATATACTTTTGATGCCTCACCACAGATATATACCTTAAAAAACAAAACAAAACCCTACACACAGCAGGTTTTATCTAAAGTATATGTCCTTCATAGGCCAATTTAGTTCTTCACCGCCATGGTTTGTAACAGATTACAATAATATTTAGTGGTACACGGATTGACAAAATTAATAAACCCTCAAAATCCAAAAGGACCAAGTAAAATTAAAAAAAAAAAAAAGACAAAAAAACCCACTTTAAAACATGTGCTGCTGGACTAGGTTTACTGACTACAGGGTTCCAGCAAGTTTGGGGCTTCAAATTCAGCTCCAGAAAATGAACATATGACCAGGACCATGTGGGGAGTAGTCCAGTGAATTCTTCATTTAAGGTCACCCACTAGAATCCCACAGCATGTCTGGTTCTTCACTGAGAAAACTGTTCCAGCGCATGCATGTGAGAGGCCAATCAGGGTGCAGCAAACTGAGAGACTGTGGTCCATTTTGATAAATATATTTCCTTGAACTGACAGAAAGGCATGGACAGTGATTTTGAGATATCCACCAGGGAAAATCTAATTGAGAGCCAATTAAAAATATTAAAAGAATATGAAAATCCCGGGTTTATGGTGAGGTAGGGATGAGAGAGGGAAATTCAAAACACTGGAAAAGAAAAGATGTATTAAAAGCAGCAGCAACAGCATACCTGTATGAAATAATCATGGTTCAAAACAGGGATCAGGGGCTACCACTCTGCAGCTGGAAGGGGAATTGGGGAAACAAAAGGGAAAAAAAAAGAGGTGGATGTTTATAACTGCTATTTTAGAATGTGTCTACTTCCACTACAAAGTCAGAGGTACAGATAATGTGGAAGTTAAATATTTTAAAGCAACGGCAACTTTCTATGGGCTCTCGTTGGGCCTCTACAATTAGAATATTTTGAAGGAAGACAAAGAAAGAAAGGAAGGAAAGAAGGAAGGAAGGAAGGAAGAAAGGAAGAAAGAAAGAAAGAAAGAGAAAGAAAGAAAGAAAGAAAGAAAAAGAGAAAGAAAGAAAAAGAAAATTTATCTTTGCTAAGAGAGACTTTCCCCAAATCACCCTGATCTGCCTCAGAAGTATCAGCCTTCTAGTAATGTATGGGGACAATAAAAATCACTCCAGATGTTTAGTGTAATATAAGCTTATATTTTTTAAATGGAAAGCAAATTTTTAAAATATCCAGGAATTTCCAAATCTTTATTTACAAAATAAAATTTGTGAGTATACCATGTAGTCTAAAACAAGAAGAATGCACATCATAAATGAGAGACTGCATAAATACTAGTTACTATTTCATAAGGGATAGACAGCAAGCAAATCAACAGTGCCTCATTTTTTTTTTTCCATTATTGGAAGGGAAAAAATAAGAGCTCTTTCATGAATTGGCTAGCCCAGCTTGCTCAGAACTTCAGTTATCTCAGCAATTCAGAGATTCCTACAAACCTCATCTGATGTTGCAATTCCCTCTACACCACCCCTGGCTCCCCACCCGGCTAACATTTCAGGTGCCTTCTGGTGATTGTGAATTAGGCTGCACCTCAGCTAAATAGGGTATGTTCAACCTGTGTCCAAGGAAGGATTTTCTTCCCCCAGTTATTATAAAGTGCTGAGTTCTCTTTCAAGTGAGACACCGATGGAACAGAAGCCCAAAGTTTGGGTATCCTCAGCCCAGTGCAGGCTTGCCCTGCCCTCCGCACCCTCACCCGCAGCTTGTGTTTGGGTCCACAGCCTACCTTGTAAATGTTGTGACTGAGATTGTGTGTGGACCTTCTTTTTGGAGGTGCATTTGTCTCTGCTGCTGTTCCGGTTCTCTGTGGGTTTGGTGTGAGGAGGGTCATCATTTGTGGTCAGATACTTGAGAAGCTCCGAGCAGGGACGTCTTTGTGGCTTTTGCTGTTGACAAATGCTCTTCGCTTTATTGCTCCATGAATTCTCGGTCTTAAAAGCAAGGCATAAAGAAAGCTAAAATTGGTGAACTGAACCTTATCAGAATGGATATAGGTTTTCTGAAGAGATGAGATTTTCAATGAAGTGTTCAGTCTAAGTGTACTAGATCTATGAGCTGTGAATAATTGTTTGCAGAACAAGGAAAGAAAATTACATTTCAAATTCCTAAATGACATTTATGCAGCTTTTTATTTCATTTCTCCTACATTTCAATGTTCCTACTCAGCAACATGTAACTAACAAGACCCTACAGAGCCTCTACTGTGAGTAAAAAAAAAAAAAAAAAAAAAAAAACACGCCGGTTTAAACCTTAATTTGCCACTGATTGCCGGAGCCCAGTACTCACAATTCTCTTAAGTACCCCTTAACGCTCCGTTTTCACTCACAGTGAATGGCAAGACAAACATTGTTTAATACAGCCCGCTAACCGAATTATGTCATTGCCAGCATTCCATGCAATTAATGGCAGAGATAGATCTTTTGTGGTAATTCAAGAGCAATCTTTCTCAGGTTAGACAGCTGGCAAAATGGCAATCCAGCATCTTAAAGTCACTCATAGATGATACCGGACTCTCAGCAAATTTTATTGTAGCCCACGCTGCTGCGTGTATTAATAAAGTAGGCAAGAAGTAACAGACAGTAGAACTTTCATTTCAATCGTCCAAAGACAAAGCGTTGATGAAATCTTCCTAGTTTAAAATAGCTAGAGCATTGCTTTTGGAAACCCATTTCGTAATCTGTTTCACCATTAGGAAGCCGCTGAAGGATTCCAGCTGAATTAACACATAGAAACCTATTGTTTATTTTATAGCTTTAAGCCAAAGTCCCTTGTGACTTCCCCTCCTGTATTAAAAAAAACTTTACATTTGTACCTTAACAACTGCAGGGTTTGTTCTGATCCTGTGATTATGGTTTGCATGGTTGTGGGTACTGAGGCCACTGCATTCATTATAACTTAGCTGAGTGTTGGCTGGTGCCAGTAAGAGCTTCTTAAGCTGGAAACATATCAAGGAAGAGAGAAAGCAAGAAACGTTAGGCATCTTTTCAGCATTCGAATAAGCTGTTGAAATTTTAAACTTTAAATTAATTAATTTTAATTACAAAAATGAATTCACTCTAATCATAGCACACCTTAGCACATTAGTACTAAGGAAACATTTTTAAAAAGTAAGAAAAAGTTTGGCATTACACTACAAACTGTGAAAGTGTTACCTTCTCCTACATTTGAGACTTAGTAGTATCTACCTTAATTTTTCTTTTAGATAAAGTAAGCCAGAAGAATCTTCCTAAAAGGATTTCCAAATACCTATGAGGTGAGAAAAGCTGCTTTACTAAATGAAGACTAGGGGATTTGGGGGTGGGGGGGTTGGGGGGGTATACATTTCCCCCTCAATAACCCAAATGAATCAAGGGGCAATAAAGAAAATATTCTGTGATGTTTTGAATCATGTTTCACAATCAAGTGTAAAACACTACTGATTCAAATAATATTTCGGATAAAAGAGTGGCTTTCACTAAAAAGAATTTTTAAGTAGGTAGAGTCCTGGCCTGTAGACCAAGAGATCTGGGTTCTGGCTTAGGCAAAGCATTTCCTCTCTTTTGACCTCTTTCTCTTCATTTGACTTGCTGGCCTTCCAGGAACTCCCTGATGGGATATGTAGTATGACTCTGAGTCAACAGCCCCTCCCAACTGAAACCACTGTGTGGATGAAAATCATTGGGTATCCATGTAAAGAAATCAGAGTCTTAGGCAGCAAAGCCAATGACACTGGCACATGGAAAAATTGGGGAATACATATGTCACCACTGCTTATGAGATATTCTCCTCTAAACCAGAAATCTCAAACTGCAAAGGCATATAAGTAGGGTCTCCATAGGTTTACATGGAATGCTTTTAACATATAGAAACTTAGAGACGGGAGAGAAACAACACCTAAACGGCAGGCCAAAGCACACTATTAAAGTTTGCAGGATGGCATTCCATAATTTACATTGCGTGCTTTTACATCAGATTTATGGCAAATGACAAATGGCTACCATAGCTGAGAAGGTAAACTGTGTCTTAGAACTAATAAAATCCTGGTCGAGTACTGCACTGAAAAGAAAATTCACTCTTCATTGCCAATAAATCTACTCTTCATTGCCTACCATAAATTTAGGTAACTTAGGTGGCAAATGTGCTATTATTTTCCAGTCTTCCTAAGAATTATGGATCCAAAGCCTTGAAATACTGCATACTCTTTGATCTACCTTCTATTTCTAAAATAGTATGCATGAGAATAAAACTACAAATACGTCAATTATCATACAATTTATGATGGTGAAAAAAATAGGAAAAAGACTAAATATCCCCACCATAAGGGATTGCTTAATAAATTAGTTCATCTCCAAACAATAAAATACTATGCAATCATTCAAAATTATGCATCTATTTAAAATTCACGAACATGTTCATGATATATCTTAAAACAAGAGATTTCAATAGTTTTTGATACTAGAGATTATTTGAAATTACAGGTGAAGTTTTTGTCTATTCTCTTTAGTTGTCTACATTTTCTAAGTTTCTAACCATAAACATCAATAATACTAAGATATAAAAACCTACAAAAGGTAGTTTTAAAAAACTGCAGTGAGACCACATGAAGACTGTATTATCAACATTTTTCAACACAGAATCACAGAATTTGAAACTCTGAGTGTGCTGGGGGATTATTTTGGCATCAGTCTAAATGAAAAATCCAAACCTTATTGTTACTACATCATACCCACGCAGCGGGTAGCCAGAGGCAACTCCAATTCCTGTTAAACAGTAGGAAGGGTTCTTACCAGAGACGGCTCTTCTGTCTCCTGAGGCGGAGGGGTGCCATCAGGCATGGAGGAAGGACTAGCCTCATTCTCGGTGGTCACATCTCCATCTGTCAGTGCATCAAATGAGGGCAATCCGTCTTCATCCACAGGGAGACTGTCCAGTGTCTCTGTGAGGACTGCTAGCAAGTTTGCCTCATTCTCTTCATCTATCTTCTGCAAAAAACAGTAAAACAGAAGAAGTCATGAGTTAGTTCACATTGGAAGATGAGTCATCTATTAATCAGCATAGACTGAATATGTTTACCCAAATGAGTACGCAATACATGAAATTTGGAACATCCGTGTCAGAACACAAGATCACGTCTTCCTTAAATTCCAAATCCCCTTTGGTCTGAATCACGCAATCAATTAATACCTTTAGTGTACCAATCTCTGCTTGTTGAGCTGTCCAATTTAGCTATTTATTGTGTCGGTGTTAACACTGCTAAATACGATTCTGTCTTAGTCACAGTCATTTTCTGTATATTTCTGTCTTGTTTCCTTAACTAAAAGAGAAGATTTAGAGAATCTCAGGGCTTGAGAGCATTTTAATTATCATCTATTGCATCTTCAGATATAGCGTTTCAATCTCCTGTACAGCATACCCACCAAAATGTTTAGATAACCCTCTGTTTGAACACCACCACAAACTGAAACTATACCAAGAAGAACTATACACTTCCATGGTTTCAATTATAGTCTCATCACTGAACACTCCACAGCCATTTATTTCTCTCCCTGACATCTCTCCCAACTTTAGTCATAAATCTATAACTGCCTACTGGACATTTCTACCTGATAAGAGCTCCCTCATCTCAAAATCCAAACTTAGGACCTTTCGTGGAAAAAAAAACAAAAACAAAAACAAAAAACTTGCTGTTTCTCTTGACTTTCTGGGTCTAGATAACAATTCTTCAGACCCTAAACTCTGGAACCACCTTGAGTCCTCTGTACCTGGCCAGTCACTAAGTAGAGCCTTACTTTGTAACATCTCTTGAATGCATTCATTTCTTGTGACCAGGGGTACTTTCTAGGACAACGTCGTCTCTAACGGGGGCTCTTGCAAACATGGTTTAACTCATTTTCCTACCTGCCACACTCATTTCCACCAACACATCCTTGGAAAGCTCATCTTCAGTTATTCACTGCACAAATATTTTTGAACACCTACTGTATGTCAGGGCCATGCTAACTGTTGGAGACAAAAGGAGAAACAAGACAAAACTCTGCCCCTCTGAGAACCCACCAGGGGAAGGAAAGAATCTGTAAACAATTTATTAGAAAAGAGAATATTAATTTATTTCAGCACTCTGTAAAAAAAACTCAAGATCTTCCAAACTGGAGCTTATACCCCTTGTCTATAGGTCAATGTGCTATATTCTTATGTACCTGGGCAACCAATGCCAATGCTGGGCATACAGTAGACAGCCATTGATTACTTGCTCAATAATTCATTGATCTGCATTTTTTTACCTAAAATATATGTTGTGTAAATCACTTTCTTTTCCTTCTTTTAGCACTTCACGTTGTCCAATCTGACCTGTTTCATAAGTCATTTTTTTAAGTTCTGTACGCTATGACATTAACAATATCAGCTAAATTATCCCACGCAGATTCTATTACAAAATATACCTAAGCTGCTGACATCTAACAAAGTCAGCAGTGCCACACTTCCTTTCTCTCTAGCACTGAACTCATTAATTGACCTGACAAAATTACAAGAATCACAGAATAAGACAGCTAATCAGAAAATCAAATTGTATTACTAGAGAAATTAGGCAGGCGTTTATCATGTATACATTTTATTTTCACATAAATATTGCTTTCCCTCCTTACTGATGATTCTCCATCCAGGAGTAAAACTATGAACGTCTTTCTGTTTTAGATTCAAGAAGGCAAGAAAAGCCATAGATACTCATGGTAGACTTTATTAGGCACTTTTAACATTTGTTTCCATCTCCCTAATGGCCCTGTACTTGCTCTTGTGAGTCAAGTGGTTTGGGGAACCCAGTGTGGAGTAAAAATTCTAGGAGTTTTTAGACTCTAGTGCAGGTGGTAAATCCTAATGAGAAGGGGTGAAATGTTAACTTCAACATTGCATCACTTCTTTCCATAAATTGGTCAATCCTTTAAAAATCCAAATTGCTCAATTCAATAACAAGACTTTATTAAGCATCCCCCTCACCCTCAACTCTTCTGGACTCTATCCATGTAACCTTAATAATAAAGATACTGAAATAATTTGCTCCTATTTTCTGCAGAGGATCATAATCTGGTATCCAAAGATGCCAATCTCTCCCTTTTAATTTTGATTTCGATTCTCCCACGTACCAAAAACCAAATTCAGGTTATTAAAGTATTCTGAATAAAAGTTATATTTAAATGAAATATATATTATTTTAAATCATTTCAAAATCATCTCAAAATCTCAAAATCAGATTCACACTAATATAAGTATCCCCATATTCCCTAATAAATATAATCTTTGAAAATGTCTCAGGCACACACATGCATGCTTACACACACACATGCACACACACACACACAAGCACACACACAAGCACTTTCAATAAGTTGGACATTTTTTCCAGGTATCCCAGTTTTCAGAAAGGCTTACTTCACTGTTCAAAAAGAGCTCAGGAAAAATAGTTAAGCATGTTTACCAGTAAATGAGTAATTTTGTTTACTCCAATTTAAATTTTGCATTTGGCTTCCCAGCAATACTACAAGCCCCTATTTGCTTTCAATCACATAATACAATAGTGTCTTAGTTCTATCCCTAGTGTAAACAAATGATGATAATTCCAATCAAGTCAAAATGACAAAGAACACTTAAATTAACTAGTTTTCTTCAGTTCCTTTAATAAGCCTGGGTGAGTGTACACCAAATACAATGGCAGAAATACTGGAGCTTGATAATGTCATAATTAATTTACAAGACCTGATTAAACCACCAACTATTTAATGTCTCCTCTCTCCTGAAACCACCATGGGAGGGGAGGGTTTGTGGAATGGAAGACTGGCATTGTGTGTGGGGGGGAGGGGGATGGGAGGGGGAGGGAGGAGGGGAGGGGAGGGGAGGGGGAGGGGAGGGGGAGGGGAGGGGAGGGGAGGGGAGGGGGAGGGGAGGGGAGGGGGAGGGGAGGGGAGGGGAGGGGAGGGGAGGGGGAGGGGAGGGGAGGGGGGGAGGGGGAGGTTAGGGGAGGGGGAGGGGGAGGGGAGGGGGAGGGGAGGGGAGGGGGAGGGGAGGGGAGGGGGAGGCTGGTCTTAAATCAGTATGGAACAGTGGGACTGTAATAATTATTTACAGGCAGTGTCCATTAGAAATAATTATTAAACCTTTTTTTTATCATCCTTGTATATGTGTGACTCAGAGAGGTGCTCTAAGACCATTTGTTTTAATAAAGTTGCTCTTGAATTAAGGTAGAAACGAATGCTATGATTTCAAAAATCTCTGTTTTCCTTTGTCATAGCATACTGGGAAGAAAGTTTGATGACACTTCTGTGTTGAAGCTCAACAGATATTCGTACATGTAAAGTTGAGTGCACACTGTCCCTCATTCTGACAATTTCAATTAATTTGGCATGAGTTTCAACAATCGAACACCCCAGAGAAGGCAACGCATGTGACCAAAAGAACTCAAACAATTAATGTCACTTTCCATTATTGCTTTGGTCCCAATTTACAGAGCAAATAAATGAAAGTCGCTGCAGACAAAGCCCACTGGCCTACTAACACGTGTCTGTTCACAGGGCATGGAAATACATGAGTCAGGAAAAATGCCATTGCAAGATAACCTTTCCAAGACTCGCCTCTGATACTGCTCTCTAATTGTTCAAAATTACTGTTTTTATAAAAATATACTAATTAGCTCCATGTAAATTAGGAAAAGAAAAGCAGAGCGGTGAAAAAGAGAGAGCAGATCACCAACTGGGTGGTGATCTACAGCTACACAAACAGCTCAGTCTCCTCTGGGGGCACAAAGGCAGAAGTAAGGTTCGGAAGCAGACAAGGAACATTTCCATGTGGAGCTCTGTGGCTATCGAGCCGCATTTCCCACGATGGTTTTCAACTTTGGCTTCTTCTTACATAAAGGAAGTCCGCTGCTATTCTTCTGACCTAAATAAAGGTCCTTGTGACGGTAACACTTCAATCTCTAAGGGCTCTCCAGGAATAAAGAAGGCATGGCAACAAAAACTCACTCAAGGTGTAAAGAATTTCCAGTGATAGATACACATACACATACATGTATACTAACAAACCACAATTTAGAATGTGCAACAAATCGGACGCCATATCATGTCCTTAATAAACGATAGTTCAGAACAGTCAATAAAACCAGAAGATCCATTCCCTCTCTTTGGAACTGTCGGGTTCCTATATGAGTTGCACTAAGTGTGATATAATTCAAAAGGTACAGTTGAAGGAAGGTAGATTCTGCCCCTTCACACACCCCAAGTCACCTCAAGATTGAAATTTGGGATCCAGTGTATCATATCTGGGCCTTGTTCCTTTGTGAGCAGTTGGCAAAAGGATCTTCCAACCAGTTACACATGGTGGGGTAGACAATGCATTCAACTCACCCAAATGCACACAGAGTGAATAAATCCACTAAAGGAGGTGAGGGACTCTGAGATGCTGACGCCTGAAGGGAGAAACACAGAGTGCAAAACTGCATGAGGTATCCCAAAGATTTTTAATGCAGACTATTCTGGAAGGTCCATGCCCTGCTTATGATAGTAATTTTTTCCACATCTTGTAGAATTGCAATTATACTCTGCATCCCCAGATTCTTACACTCGCTTGATCTCTGTTTGATAAAAATAGTTTAATAGCCATTTAATCACAGCTTCATTATCTTAGCTCTCTTAATGCGAATTAGGCCAGGAGAATTTGTGCTTCCTCATTAGTCAAATCATCAATAAGGAGGAAATAGTGGGGTCTTCTTATCATTCATTAATCAGTTTCAATACCTTAGGGGCTGTTTACTCCGAAATCAATCTGTGTGAGAGGCCACTTAACCTCTCTGAGCCTCTATTTTTTTACTTTGTAAAATTTTGAGTTGTTATCTCCCGAATTCCTATTACAGAATTTTTCTGCACTCATGAGTAATAAGGAGGGAAAAAAAGAGTTGATAAAAGCCCGAGAATTCTTAAAGAAGGTGCTCAATAAACATCTCCTGTATATGCCCATCATCTTGATTACCTGTATTTGAACTTTCTTTGAGCACGTTCTACCCCCGACTCTTAGCACTGGGCCAGCTTCCTCCCAAATTCCCAGCATGCCTTGGGCTTCCTTCTTGCCCCATCCTGCTGATTTGGAAGCAGCTAATGAAGACAAAATTAACTCCTACTTTAAGTGAGGCCTAATTAGGAAGGGAATTCTGCTAGAGTAACATCTGGTAATGTATTCTGAAGCCAAATATAAATGACATTTTTGAATTATCCACTATATTGGATTATTTGTTCCAAGGGACCCCACCAGGAGTTGAAATAAATAAATAAGAAAGTGAATTTTATGATAGATTCAGGGGCTCAAATAAGGAATACAATTGATCATAGGTGTCCCTTTCCTGAATCACCATATATAAAGTGCTGTACCACTGTTTCATGCACGAAAAGGCAAAAAATGTTTGCATGTATCAAGGTTGGTTTTGATGTATAAAGTTTGATTCAAGATTTGCAAGAAGGGCTTCCCTTGTGGTGCAGTGGTTGAGAGTCCGCCTGCCGATGCAGAGGACGCAGGTTCGTTCCCCGGTCCGGGAAGATCCCACATGCCGCTGAGCAGCTGGGCCCATGAACCATGGCCGCTGGGCCTGCGCGTCCAGAGCCTGTGCTCCACAACGGGAGAGGCCACAACAGTGAGAGGCCCGTGTAACACACAAAAAAAAAAAAAAAAAAAAAAAAGATTTGTAAGAAGCTGAATTCAAAATAAAGAAAAAATTTTTCTTCTGAAATGAAATTAAAAATAACAATTCAGATTAAACTCCTGAGGTAGAATTTGAGGTTTTTATTTTTTGTAAAAACCATTTTAATGAGGACAGATAACACTTCACTAATTGTTTCTTGCACATGTCTGCTCTGAGTAGTCTGAGTCTTTGCTGAAGAGGTTGTTAAATATTTTGAATACTATTTTCAAACAATTCTTTTTCCTTCTTTCTTCTCTTTCTCTCCTTGAATGCTCTACAATCCACTGTGGTTTTTCTTGTTTTGCTTCCACCCAGGCATGGGTAACAACAGCATGTCTGTCCACCTTCTCACACTCCAAATCGGGCAGAATCCCCACATGGCACTTCTTATAGGTTGCTAACTCCTACCCCATTCCATAGGAAGAGTCTCTAAAACACTCCACTAACTTTTTGCTTAGCATATGAAATAAAGGGCTTTGAAAATGGAATGGTCACTTGAAGGCAGAGAAAAAAAACAACTTAAGAAATCTCAAGCATATATGTCCAGCAGAAAAATAATCAAGACAATAATATATACATCATATCACACATTTCTTATAAAAAATACTTTTTCATCTATTCATTTCTTACAAATACCCCAAAAGTTAGCTTATCCCTCTATTTTATTCCCAGGAGAGATACAATGAGTACATTAGGCGCCACTGTATTTGCCCTGTCAGATTCCAGAGTTGCTGGTTGTATGATATAGTGGCTAACAGAAAGAACACAAATTTAAATTTCACTGTCTAGGCAACTCCCCATGAAACTACAGGCTACTTAAAATATCATGTACGTAAATGTGTCTACACACATCACACCCCTCAACACATATAAGTCTGCATTTCAAGGCATTATTTAAAACAGAATCTACGTATACGTGCATCTCAATCTCTTGAGTGAATTCTAAAAATTCAATTGTCATTGACTGTGTAAGTGTATAATCAGTGCATGTATTTTTCCTCCCAGTTATCCACTCTAACTGATGAAAGCAATGAACAAAAACTGAAGATAACTCCTGCAAAATTAAAATAAGGATCAAGCGGAAATAAATACAAGCAAAACTGAAGGAGTCCTTCCATAGATATATTTACCTGTGGGAGTCCATTTACTTCCTGTTAATACTTAACGCTCCTATTTAAGCAGGCATAAAATTTAGGTTCACATCTGTACTTAGGTTCTATACTAACTTATTAGCTTATATCACACACTCATGAGTTAATAAGCATGTCCTGAACATATGGAGTTCATTATTCTGAAGAGGTCACATGAGCCAAAAGTGTAAATACAGAAGTTCAAGAGAAAGGCCTAAGAAAATCCTGGTTGATGCCCTCAAAATGAGCTAGTTAAGGGGTGGGTGGGAGAGATGTTTCATGTCTACTCCTCACACTGTATAGAGGAAGCAACTGGGTTGTGCCATCAAACAGGAGGCTTAATAGACCTGAAAAGAGCCAGTAAGGCATTCCATTTGTCCTCAAGTTTAAACCAAGAGAGAAACTGGGCAGGTTATAAGAACACCAGACTGGAAGTCAAGAGAATGGATCCTAGTCCCATTTGGACCACCAGCTATCTGTATGCCTTAAGTCAAACAATTCAATTCCAGCTGCCCTGCACATGCTAGAATGATCATTCTATAGGCTCCCAACTGGCTTCCTGTTTTCACCCTTGCCACTTGCCACCCCATCCCAATAGTCCATTCTCAACCCAGAAGACAGTGATCCTGATAAAACTTGAGTCTTATCTTGCCTCAATTTTGACCACACCTTCCATGGCTTCCCATGTCTCTAAGAGTAAGAATCAAAGTCCTAAGAGTGACCTACTAGCCTAGGATCACCATATAATTTATCATCCAAGCCAGAACACTTTTGAGAGTGACTGGGAATAATCAACAATCAACCACTGGGGGCTTAACCCAGACTACTGCAGGCTAACTGAGATGCATTGTTGGTTGCCCTATATTAGACCTATATCCTCTGATGCTCTCAACACCCCCATTTATCAGGCTGAATCCTTTCCAAACACTCTGAGCTCCTTACTAGATCACAAAAATGCCAGGTATTCCTCTGCCCCAAGGCTCTGCACCTGCCGTTTCCCCTTTCTAGAAGGCACTTCTGCCAGAAGGCCACATGGCTTGCCCCCTTTATCCCCTTATTTACTCAGATGTTACCTTCTCAGTGAGACCCTCCTAACTACTCCAAACACAGTCTATCCACCTTCCTGGTTTATTTTTCCCTTTGAAACTTACTACTTAACTGAAACTTAACTCAGTATATATTTTAATGACCATTGTTCATGGTCTGTGTAAAATAGAAGCCCTGCAAGGTCCATCTGATCGCTGGTTAAAACATGTGACGTATAGTAGAAGCTTAATTAAAATGAATCAGTAATAACTAAAAAGTCTAATCAGTTCTAAGAATATAATGTGACTTTTCATTCTCCTTTTCTTATTGCCACTGTTGTATCCTCTGTAATTACCACCTCTTCTCACCCTCAGCAGATTTGTCTTGATAATAATGTATATCTTAGGCTCCGATTTAAAATAGCTTCCATTCATTTCTCATGCATTTTTTGTAAATCCGTCTTTTGTAAAGGAAGGCTTTGGGATGGGTCTTGTAGAGATTTACTCTCACCAATTCTGGTGTTTGGAAAGATACTGGAATGCAATATTAAGCAATTAATTCACAAATATCTCAAAAGACCCAAGAGAAAAATCATGCCAGACCAACTAACTATCTGTCCATGCAGGAGCATCAGGCTCACTAATCAAGAGAAAGCAATTGATGTAATCTATCTGGATTAGAGTGAGCTCTTTATTTCATACTTTATAACATACTCATCTACAAGCTGGGAATATATATTACTCTTAGCCAGAGGGTTTTTCAAACTGTGTTCCATGGAACCTTGGACATCAGTACAGTTACTACAAGGATTGATTGTAAATATTTTAGTATATATTTTTTATAATTGAATTCATATACAAGTATAAATAATTTGCTTTTAGAAAGCAAAATGTACATTCAATTGTGTTATTTATCTTATCATAAACACAGTGGAGATCACCACTGCCTTAACCTGCCAAGTTGAATCATTTGGCGTTGGTCTCAAGATTTAAAAAATATCTTGAGATGTGCACATGGGCAGTTTAAAACGTGAAGCCATTTACAAATACTTTCTAGGAAGCAGGGTTTTCTCCATCCTCTTCAATCAAAACAAAGTACAAAATAATCTGTTGCTAAGATTGCTGTAACATACCAATCATTATCTTATAACCCAACTTCACTTTTTTATGTTCATTTAAATAGTGTCAAAAATATTATGACATATAAATGTTATTTTGATATAAAAAATAGTAAACAGCAGCTGACCTTTACTGAGTGCTTCTCATGTGCATGGTGCTGAGTTAGTTTCTTTATGCATATTATTTCATTTAAACCACCATTAACCCTAGTAGTAGCCCCAAACTCATGTGGCTAATAAGAATCAGAGTTGGATATCAAAACAGATAGCTCTGATAAAAACTTGTTCTCCCTCCCTTTCTTTATATGTTGGGATTTTATGGAAGAAATTATTAGAACAAAAATGAAAGTAGGCATGGGCTAGTCTAATCTATATTCACATTTCGAGGGTACAAAATGAGTTGGAAAGACATGTCAGTTCATTATCAACAGGTAGGGACTAAGGTGAAGAAATATAGTTACATCCCATGAAGCAGAGTTGGCCTTCCATGTAGAAAGAGGCGGTTTCTCTGAGATTGCTTCTTACTATCTACTGCTGGCCCAGTGTTACTGCCTACCTTTAGTCCTACTGGGTGTGATTTTCTCTTCGATTAGAATGATCTCCCCTTTCCCCTTCATGTTTTTCATATCTCTGACTCCCACCTCAAAGCCTATTATAAGTGGTCCTTCTTTAATGAAAAGTTTTTCAACAAATCCAACCCATACTGGTGTCTTCAGGCCTTTATAAGAGGAATCTGGATCCCTGGTTAGAAATACAGATTTCTGGATCCCAGCACATACCACCAAATCAAAATATCTAGATCAGTGTTTCTCAGCTTTGGCACAATTGACATTTTGGATCAGATCATTCTTTGCTCTAGGGGGCTGCCCTGTGCCCTGTAGGTTGTTTCACAGCTTCCCTGACCACTACCTATTTAGATGCCTATAGCACCTCTCCAGTTGTGACAACCAAAATTGTCTCCAGATGTTGCCAAATATTTGCCAGGAGGCAAAACTTCCCCCATTTGAGAACAATTTCCCTAGAGAAACAGTCCAGGATTCTGCAGTTTTGATAAGCAGCACACCAAGTGATTCTGATAATCATGCAAGTTTGGGTAAGTTGCTATTTTGTGCCTGTTGAGAAACGTATATATCAAGTTAGAATATACGATTCCACATATGCTAGATTTATCTCTTCTCACACATGCAATTCTAGTAGTGCCTAATAGTTATTAATAACATTTTTAATTTATTCTATGTGAATGCTTATTTCTTTCTTTTTTTTTTTTTTTTTTTTGCGGTACGCAGGCCTCTCACTGTTGTGGCCTCTCCCGTTGTGGAGCACAGGCTCTGGATGCGCAGGCTCAGCGGCCATGGTTCACGGGCCCAGCCACTCTGCGGCATGTGGGATCTTCCCAGACTGGGGCACGAACCCGTGTCCCCTGCATCGGCAGGCAGACTCTCAACCACTGCGCCACCAAGGAAGCCCGTGAATGCTTATTTCTAATATCTTACATTAATATGCCTAGGTGTTTTATAGTCTTACTCCCCGAATTTCTTTTGGATTAGTTCTACGGCATTTAACTCTTTTTATTACCAATCACTCTCCTCTTTCTTCAGCATTTTCTGACCATCATCATTATTGTAAAGTTGATTTTCGTTTTGTAGCCTATTTGATTACATAGACTAGATGCCAAATGATTCTTGAGGATTTTCTTCTATATACTTTCACAGAGTTCTTAAATATTTCTAGACTTCTTAAGATTTTTTTAAAGATCAAAAGCACATAAAAGCCTTATAAGATTTTCATGTTCTTATGAAAGAGGCAGTGAGGCAAAATATAGATTCTGAAGTTAGATTGCCTGAGTTGGGATCCTGAATTCATCCTTACAAGGTATGTAAACTTCAGCAAGTTACTTAACCTCTCCGTGTCTCAGATTTCATGCCTGAGAAGTGCGTTATAATAATGACTTACAGGGACTTCCCTGGTGGCGCAGTGGTTAAGATTCTGCACCCTCAGTTCAGGGGGCCCGGGTTCAATCCCTGGTCAGAGAACTAAATCCCACATGTATGCTGCAACTAAGAGTTCGCATGCCGCACTAAGGAGACACCCAGCACAACCAAATAAATAAATATTAAAATTTTTTTTAATTAAAAAAATAAATAAAACTCTGGGCTTAATTTAAAAAAAAAATAATAAGACTTATATTGTAGGGTTATTTTGAGACTCAGTTGTGCTAATCCATGCATATAATGTAGAACAGTGCCTGATATATAGTAACGACTTATGTTTGCTATTATTAATATTATCATTATTATTGTCCTCATGCACTAGATTGAGTTCAAAGTAACTGAGACCAAATATAAATTTGTTGAAAAAATAATGTGAAGGAACACAGAGTAGACTTTGAGGTAGGGACAGAGTATAAACAAATGAAGGGAAAAGGAAAGAACATTCTACTCAATAAACTGACACAATATAGAGATTCGAAATGTGGCATCAAAATTATTAAATACATGAATGCTCAGAAATCCTCACAATTTGTATGAAGGTCATTGCCTACCTGTTACTTGTTAAGGCTGATATGTCCAAGTTAACAGGCATGGTTTGACATAATCCCTGGATGCTTGCATGTTTATTACATGAAGTGATCACCTGAAATCCATATCAAGCTGAACTTTGATATCTACACTTGACATACACTTGTGCACACACAGGCATAAATACCATATTTATGTGCATGTTTATAAATGCATGTTTTTATTACTTACATGTGTTTATTGATTGTCTACTACATGCTATAATCATTTTTCTAGAAACTTACATTTTAGTTTGGTAGAGAGAAGATGGCAGACCTTCCAAAGATTAGACTAATATATACACATATGTATAAATATATATATATACATATATAATCTATAAATAATATAGAGTATATATACATATTACACAGAGAGAGTACCTATATATAGAGAGAGAATATATTTGGTTCATTTATATATATACATATATGTAATATATACATACATAGAGAGGGAGAAGGAGACAAATATTTGGAGTATATAGATAGACAAAGAATGGAATATATGTGTGTGTATGTATATTTATAGTGTAAATGCATATATATACCTTATTGTGTGTGTGTGAGACAGAGAGAGAGAGAGAAAGCATTTGAGTAGCAAGCTATAATACGTGAGAAAGAAATATTTTAGGCAAAGGACAGAGTAAGTACAAAGGTCCTGAGGTACAGACTTGCAATGAGTAAGATATTAATTTTTCCACGGTTTACATATTGGTAGAAGGGTGAGGGAGGTAATATTGAAAATATTTAACAAACATTCCACAAGAGCATTGATCAATCAGAACAGCAGCACTAGGACTTCAGAGAGGAGGCTTACTCTAAATGACTCATAAAGTTTTATTTTTTTAAATTAGCAGATTATACTAATCCTGGGCATAAGCAATGTTTTTTAGAGTGACTCAGTAAGAAACATTTATAATAATTTTCCATTACAACTAATAAATTCTCTCTAAGATAGTACATTTTCTGCCCCAAAGAAGTGCTTAGAAGGCACCATTACAGAGGCCAATGCAAAACTATTTGTTCCTAAAGACTTAGCACCATGAGCTATGTGTGCAAAACGTGCAGCTGCAGATGCCTGGCACCTGGATCTAGATGGCATATTAAGGTTGGGGACGCCAAGATGCAGGCGATGTCAAATGATCTGATTACTGCAATATTCTGGCAATAGCATTAAAATGAGAGAAAATTGTCTCAAGGTAGTTAGAAGCTAATCAGAGGCAAGGCTGTCCTCTCTATGGGGACATCTAGGGTGAAGGAAATCAAAGTGTACATCCTGATAATCCTCTGTGCCACTCCTGGCCTGTCCCCAAGAGAATAGGAGCCATTCAGATCCTGGGATTGGACCTTAGACTCCTTGAGCATCTTTCATTTTCCATTAAAGTGTTCCTGCACAGAGTAGTGGGTTGTCAATAAATACTTGCCAAATAAATACAATATGAGAAGTTCATCTTTTCAATTACTTTGTAGCTAAGTATTTCACATAGGTTTGGGTTTCCAAAGCATCTGAGTAAGTCTGCAGTCTCCTAGGATTTAGAGATTGAGCTTCTCTTAATGCCAGACTGAGTGCAACCCTCCTGAAAAATCTTTAAATACTTTATACTGAATTCCTTCTGGATACAGAATCATTCATGATGGTCAGTGATTTATATGCATACCCAGTTAGCACGCACAGCAATGTAGCCTAGGACATCCAGTTAGACAAAGTGGCTAATAACACCAAGGTAACATATTCAAAAGTGGCCTTGATAACTGTATTTTTAAAAGTGTATGTGCCTTTAACAACATGGGAAATGACAAGAGAAGCACAAACCAAACTGGATAAAAATTCGAGAGTTACAGAAAGGAGAAAACAAGCCTCATATAATGATAGAACATAGGAACAGAAATACCAAACAGCAAGAGCTAAAAGAGTCAACTCATCCAGTCAAATGATTTTGGAGATTAGATGACTGACCCCCAAAGGGTTAAACAGACTTTCTCAAGGCCAGTTAGTAACTGATCTAAATCTATACTTGTTTGTGGCCTATGGTTTCCTTATTTCTTCTACTATACTATGTTGTTTCCCAGGAGAATTAAAGGAAATAATAGCAAAGAATCTTTCTCATGCACTTGCCACTTTATTCTTTAGGCCTCAACATTGTTTAAAATACTGTAAATGGCAGTGTGTACATGTCAATCCCAAACTCCCTAACTATACCTCCCCTCCCCACCCTTCCCCCTGGTAACCATAAGTTCCTTCTCTGAGTCTATGAGTCTGTTTCTGTTTTGTAAATGAGTTCATTTGTATCCTTTCTTTTTAGATTCCACATGTAAGGGATATCATACATATTTCTCTTTCTCTGAAAACACTGCTATATTTAAGATGGATAACCAACAAGGACCTACTGTATAGCATAGGCAACTCTGGTCAATGTTATGTGGCAGTCTGGATGGGAGAGGAGTTTGGGGGAGAATGGATAGGTGTATATATATGGCTGAGTTGCTTTGCTGTGCACCTGAAACTATCACAACATTGTTAATCAACTATACCCCAATATAAAATAAAAAGTTTAAAAAATAAAAATAAAATATTGTAAATGGAAAGTTCCCATTTCAGTCCTCTATAGAAATGCTGGACCACAATTAAGTTCCATGTCTGTGCTTTTCAATAGACCATAAGCTTCTTGGGAATAGGAATCATGATGTGCATGTCAAACTGAGTGTCAAAAAATGTTAACGAATATTTATTGAGTATCTACTATATGCCAGGCATTCTTGACAGTGGGAATATGAACAAAATAATTAAAAATGAACAAAGTAGTTAAATGTCCCTGCCCTCACAGAGCTTATTCTAGCAGACAGATGATTAACAAAATAAATTACTGTAAATGAAGTAAACAGTCGTGAGGAATAAATGACTAGATAAAATAATAAGAATTCCACTTTTATTCAAGAAAAGCCAAATATTTTTTATTAGTTTCTGCTTTATAACAAAGTGAATCAGTCATACATATACATCTGTTCCCATATCCCTTCCCTCTTTAGTCTCCCTCCCTCCCACCCTCCCTATCCCACCCCTCCAGGCGGTCACAAAGCACCGAGCTGATCTCCCTGTGCTATGTGGCTGCTTCCCACTAGCTACCTACCTTATGTTTGGTAGTGTATATATGTCCATGCCTCTCTCTTGCTTTGTCACAGCTTACCCTTCCCACTCCCCATATGCTCAAGTCCATTCTCAAGTAGGTCTGTGTCTTTATTCCTGTTTTACCCCTAGGTTCTTCATGACATTTTTTTTTTCTTAAATTCCATATATATGTGTTAGCATACGGTATTTGTCTTTCTCTTTCTGACTTACTTCACTCTGTATGACAGACTCTAGGTCTATCCACCTCATTACAAATAGCTCAGTTTCGTTTCTTTTTATGGCTGAGTAATATTCCATTGTATATATGTGCCACATCGTCTTTATCCGTTCATCCGATGATGGACACTTAGGTTGTTTCCATCTCCGGGCTATTGTGAATAGAGCTGCAATGAACATTTTGGTACATGTCTCTTTTTGAATTATGGTTTTCTCAGGGTATATGCCTACTAGTGGGATTGCTGGGTCATATGGTAGTTCTATTTGTAGTTTTTTAAGGAACCTCCATACTGTTCTCCATAGAGGCTGTACCAATTCACATTCCCACCAGCAGTGCAAGAGTGTTCCCTTTTCTCCACACCCTCTCCAGCATTTATTGTTTCTAGATTTCTTGATGATGGCCATTCTGACTGGTGTGAGATGATATCTCATTGTAGTTTTGATTTGCATTTCTCTAATGATTAATGATGTTGAGCATTCTTTCATGTGTTTGTTGGCAGTCTGTATATCTTCTTTGGAGAAATGTCTATTTAGGTCTTCTGCCCATTTTTGGACTGGGTTGTTTGTTTTTTTGCTATTGAGCTGCATGAGCTGCTTATAAATTTTGGAGATTAATCCTTTGTGAGTTGCTTCATTTGCAAATATTTTCTCCCATTCTGAGGGTTGTCTTTTGGTCTTGTTTATGGTTTCCTTTGCTGTGCAAAAGCTTTGAAGTTTCATTAGGTCCCATGTGTTTATTTTTGTTTTTATTTCCATTTCTCTAGGAGGTGGGTCCAAAAGGATCTTGCTGTGATTTATGTCATAGAGTGTTCTGCCTATGTTTTCCTCTAAGAGTTTGATAGTGTCTGGCCTTCCATTAAGGTCTTTAATCCATTTTGAGCTTATTTTCGTGTATGGTGTTAGGGAGTGATCTAATCTCATACTTTTACATGTCCCTATCCAGTTTTCCCAGCACCACTTATTGAAGACACTGTCCTTTCTCCACTGTACATTCCTGCCTCCTTTATCAAAGATAAGGTGACCATATGTGCGCGGGTTTATCTCTGGGCTTTCTATCCTGTTCCATTGATCTATCTTTCTGTTTTTGTGCCAGTACCAAACTGTCTTGATTACTGTAGCTTTGTAGTATAGTCTGAAGTCAGGGAGCCTGATTCCTCCAGCTCCGTTTTTCGTTCTCAAGATTGCTTTGGCTATTCGGGGTCTTTTGTTTTTCCAAACAAATTGTGAAACTTTTTGTTCTAGTTCTGTGAAAAATGCCAGTGGTAGTTTGATAGGGATTGCACTGAATCTGTAGATTGCTTTGGGTAGTAGAGTCATTTTCACAATATTGATTCTTCCAATCCAGGAGCATGGTATATCTCTCCATCTATTTGTATCATCTTTAATTTCTTTCATCAGTGTCTTATAATTTTCTGCATACAGGTCTTTTGTCTCCTTAGGTAGGTTTATTCCTAGATATTTTATTCTTTTTGTTGCAGTGGTAAATGGGAGTGTTTTCTTGATTTCACTTTCAGATTTTTCATCATTAGTGTACAGGAATGCCAGAGATTTCTGTGCATTAATTTTGTATCCTGCTACTTTACCAAATTCATTGATTAGCTCTAGTAGTTTTCTGGTAGCATCTTTAGGATTCTCTATGTATAGTATCATGTCATTTGCAAACAGTGACAGCTTTACTTCTTCTTTTCCAATTTGGATTCCTTTTATTTCCTTTTCTTCTCTGATTGCTGTGGCTAAAACTTCCAAAACTCTGTTGAATAAGAGTGGTGAGAGTGGGCAGTCTTGTCTTGTTCCTGATCTTAGTGGAAACGGTTTCTGTTTTTCACCATTGAGGACGATGTTGGAAGAAAAGCCAAATATTTTTAAAAATCAGATTTATTTACAAAACAGGGCATGACTTTTCCTTAGATAATATTTCATACTGGGATAACATAGAAATACTTAAACTATTGAAAATGTAATTCTTAGTACAAAAACTTGACTCAAAGAAAAGTTTCCTAATGTCTTTCACACAAAGTAAAAGGTATCTATGAGTCTCAACTTTCGCTACATATTAGAATCACATGAGCATTTAAAAAAATATTTATGCTTGACACCCCCCCTTCCCCACCCTCAGAGCAACTAAATCAGTATCTTTGGAATTAGGAGTTAGTATTTTTATAAAGCTCCTCTGGCAGGATTTGGGAGCCAGGACTTAATGGTAGAGTCTTTGAGGGACAGTGAAAATACTTGCTATGATCTATATTTCATGGGCTTTTCCATCATTGCAGGCCAGTGTCCCACAGTGAGTCGCCCTGAATTGTCACATGTTCCACAGAATGTGGATGCTTCACCTTCATCCAGTGCACATCAAATCTGGCCCCTTTGCTAGGTGAGGCTTTCTTTCCTGGGTCCTGTTCTCATTTAAATTTCCCACTCAGATTAGGAGCTGAGAGTTTGACCTTTGAATCCCTGGGTTAGTTCTGTCAGTATCTCCAGCACTGGATCCTTCTTTAGTACTTGTAAGTCCATCAAATAGATCTTTTTGGCATATGGCAGGGACAACCACCAGCCAAGAGCCTCATTGCTATGACTGCTGCCGTCATACTGGATCCCTTCTTTAAAAAAAAATCATCACAGATCACATTAGAGTGGCCTCTGGCTATAGGCTGGGCAGGCAATGAAAGCTTGGGTTTCAAGTAAAAAGATGTCCAGGAGAACACACACAGTGACATGCTACATCCATGAAAATGATGATACAGATGTATATCATTAAAATGAAATGTACCCATTAAATACTATTAAATCAATAAAGAAATTTAGCAAATAGCACTTGTTCAGCCCATGATCTATGCATGTATATGGGGGAAACATCTGAAAGAATAAACACCAAAAATTACAAGGAAGTGAGACTTCATATGACTTTAGTTCAATTTGTCTTTTCTGCAATCATTCTGTAATGATCACTTTTGTATTTATAAAATAAAAACATAAAAACAAAAAGCATGTGTAGTAATGTGATAAAAGGGACAAGAGAAAAAGCTTAAGTGTGATTAAAGAGTTCATCCAGATCAGTCCAGGTCCACTCAGCTTTGTGGCTCTGGCTTAGAATCTGCCTTCCTTGGACCTTAATTTTCTCAACTGTAAACTGGCAGCAGTGAAATATGCCCTGGTTATTCCTGAAGGTTATTGGAAGTGGAAACATCGTAATACCTATGTGTTTTGAGGAAGAGTTGAGAAGCAATACACAAAAATGTAGTGCTAAAGGTACCTGCATGTCAGATAACATCATTCAAACAATATTTACTGAATTTGCAATATACTTCCATAGTTGAATATTTTACTTAAATTTAGTTCTTCCTCACAGCACCCCACAATATCAAGCAGACTACAGCAACCTGTATAAGAACAACGACTGAACTGGCTGAACCAGGACAGAAGTATCATTAAAAAAAATAAAGTACCACTGAGTCATAGGCAATATAAACAGGGGCTATATAGGAAAAGAAAAGGTTATTGTGTTGGAAGACTCTATAGCAAAGCCATGGAAGGGGATTGAGAAACGACTCTGACACCCTTGTTGCCCCAGCTGACACCAGCTGACATCAATGGTTGTAGACAGACTTTCCAGGTATGTTTGTTGGGATGATGTCAGCCTGCTGTAATCTGTTCAGGGGTGAAAGATCTGATGCTATCACCTAAGGGTGGCCCTGGAGTAAATCCTTTCACCTCTGGGCACAATATGAAAACATACAGCTTTAGCAATTGACAGCAAAATAGTTCTGAGCCATCACAGCATCAATTGCTGCTCACTTTGTCCCTGGCAGAGCATTCAGTAGTTCAATATTCCTGAAACATTAACCCAAGGTCGCTCATTTTGCTTCTGTTCCTATTGATATCATGTCCACTGTGAATACTTTTAAAGTAATAGTCAAAATCTTATGAGATTTGGCTTAAGAAGAATAGGGTTCAAGTTCTGATTCTGTCACAGACTAGCCTATATCCTTAGAGAAGGCATTTGGGCCCTGTGACCCCAGTTCTATCAACTGTATATAGAGGTAGCTGCTTCACAACGTTGAGGTAAGGATTAAATGAGATATTGGACAAAAGAGTACCATAAAACACTATGTAACTATTTCTTACTATTTCTCTAGTGATGTTCCTTTTAAAAACTCATTTCAAAATGTTACCCTGTCAATAAAAGAGCAAAACTTAGGAGAATTTCCTAAGAAACCCTGTGTAATAAGAACTGAATCTATTACCTAAGATGAGCCATTTCACAATCTTTACCCCGATTAAATAGCTTTTCTACTTATACAATAAATTGGGTTTAGTAACTGATAAAACCTTATAGATATTGTCTTCAATTTGGAATAGCTGAACTAGGACAAAAGTATCATTTAAAAAAATCAAATACAATTGAGTTGAAGGAAATATAAACAGCAGATATAGGAAAAGAAAAGGTTATGGTGGTTGAAGATGATAATGGGAAGAAATAATTGATTCATCTTATCTAAAAATAAGACTAGGTAAAATAGAGTCTTCAGTAAATATAGCAGGTATTGCACTTTCATTTTTAATATCTTTAAAAAATGGGAAAAAAGCCTCAATACATATTTAAGCATTTTGAAGTCCATAGCCATGTTTTATGTGGCTTTATTCATTCATTCCTCCTTTTATTCATTTGTATATTTAGAAAATACTTTTTGAATAGCAAGTGTCTAAGACACACAGCCATGGCTCTAACAGACACAGTTCCTGTTCTCATGATGTTTACAGCATCCCAGCTGCTCAGCAGTCATTGGTGTAGAATCTAACATAATTATTTAAACAAAAACTGAAGGAAAAATAGACTAAAAAATGAAAAACTGGAGAAAAAGAAAACTGAAAGTCAAAGAAAAGAAATTAGGAGAATGGAATAATTCATAATTTTATCATCACTTTTAGTTAGAAATGAAATACTCTTTTCATATTATACTCTTTGTTTGGGCTGTGGGCTTCAGAAAATAATTACTGTCTTTGAAATGTGAATTAAAGTTTTAATCACCACACACAACTCTTCAACTGCTCTTTATTCTTAAACATTGCCAAGATCTTCTTTGGGAGCTATAGCTATAATAAAACATTAGAAGAGAAGCAAGATTTTTCCTTGAGCTTCTGTGACAGTGATCAGAGTATTATTGCCATAAAGGCCAAATAAAATCAAACCACAATCTACCAGGGAACTAAAAAGTAAACTCTTGTTTTGGCAGAAACTGTCCATTTCTGTAAAGTACAAGTATGACAGTAAGATACAACTCTCTTTCTAGTAGATAATACAATGGCTGCATGCTTTTTAATGATTACATATTTAATCTTGAAAAAAATAAGGTTGCTCTAAGATGAAAGTTATTTCAAGATAAAGGGCAAGTGAAGAAAACTATCTACGTTGACAAATAAAAGAGAATAGTAGTCTCTGAGCTCTTGCTATGTGCTAGGGATATTGTACCTGCTATGTCTTTTTATCTGTAAACAATCCTTTGAAACAGCTATCACTTCACCATTTTACAGATAAAGAGACTGAGGCTTAAGGAGGTTAAGAAACTTGCCTAAGTTTACACTGCAAACATGTGACTGAGTGGAAATATGAACCCAGGTTCCCCCTCTCTTCAGTGGCCCTAACATTTCTAGAGCATTTTTCCAGTGGCAGAATTCAAAACTCTTATACCTTCACAGGTGTGAATTTCAACTTAATTTTATTTTCAAGATCTCTTTGGGGAAAAAACACAGCTCACCAAATATTCTTCTAGAAATAAAAGTCACATGTTTCATGGCTTCTAATGAGTTGTTGCAGCTCAGAAGTTTCCATTATATTCTGACAATTACGTTGCTAATAAACTGAGGAACCACTAATTGACTTACCTATCTCACAAATTCAAGATCCAGCTAGTACCCTACAACACAATTCCCATCACTGAACCAAAAATCCCTCACATTTTGCAGTCCACTTAGTGAGTAGATTTGATCTGAGTAAATTTCATATGGTTCCTGTATTTGACATGAAGTTCTGACTGGGAACACACACCAGCACCTTGTCACATATTAGTGACAACATGCCCCACTGCTGCCGACTGCATTATAAGAATGATAAGATATTGTTATGCTGGGACCAATGCAACAGCTGAGGACCCAATATATAAAAATTTATGGTAATTGAAACCACAGAATCTTAGGAAATGCAGTCAATTTCATAGAGTATCAAAAGGTCACCCTATTCAATTCATACTTGAGGCTGAGCACAATATTGAAAAAACACGTGAAAGCCAACGACCTTATCAGTTGTTCAGGATGCAACATTTACTGACTATATAAGGTAATTTACTGATTACCAAATAAATGCATTACCTGTGTGTGTAGCCTTGCATTTGGCTCACCAAGTTCTTGTAAAGAACTGAACAGTGTGAAAGCATTGTTAAATATGTCAACATTACCATATTAACTGCTCTGTTCAAGCTTCAGTAAGAGCAAACTTTTTCAGTTCCACGTTCCACTAGTAACACAAGGTTCTTGGAAGTTTTGCTATATGCTCCAATTTTGGCTGTATGATTTGCCTTACAGGGGCCATTTAAAAGTAAGAACATTGGGCTTCCCTGGTGGCGCAGTGGTTGAGAATCTGCCTGCTAATGCAGGGGACACGGGTTCGAGCCCTGGTCTGGGAGGATCCCACATGCCGCGGAGCAACTAGGCCCGTGAGCCATGGCTGCTGGGCCTGCGTGTCTGGAGCCTGTGCTCCGCAACGGGAGAGGCCGTGATGGTGAGAGGCCCACGCACTGTGAGGAAGAGTGGCCCCCGCTAGCCGCAACTAGAGAAAGCCCTCGCACAGAAAAGAAGACGCAACACAGCAAAAATAAAATAAATTAATAAATTAAATTAGTAATTTAAGCAGTGTATTTAAAAATAAAATAAAATAAGAACATTAAGTGTACTAAATCAGGTGCTTCACATCACTGGATGATGTTGGTAAAATGCAGATTCTTATCCTGGGGTTCGGCCTGAGATTCTCAGTCTCTAATAATCTCTTGGATGATACTGATGCTGTTGGTTCACAGACCACAGTTTGAGTAGCAAGCCTCAAGTTTTCTTCATAAACTCAGCACATTTTCTTTAATACTTGCGCCATCACACAGGACAGAAAAATTCTGTTTATTACAGTTAATCCCCACTAGAAAGACACACCATAACATTTTGGATGAAGACTTAGATCTTAGATTTTTATGTCATTTCACTCATTCTAGCTCAGGTTCCAAATTGGAGGTCTTTGGGCCAGAACTAGCCCAGACATATGCTTTGTTTAGATAATATAGTGTTTACCTACAAAAGGTTTTAAACATTATTAGATTGGGTAATAATATTTACTACACTGGAGATTTCATCTGAAACTTTTGTTTTTCCAGAGAAAGCAGAAGATTCGAGGAGCAGCTGCTCACTTTACACAAGGGATGTCCTCACCAATTCTCCACTCTCTCCCCTTATAGCTCTGCCATTGAGTTTCCATGGCCTTTTTTACTGTGTTGCCCATTGGCATTAAAGTCTCTTTCTCCTCTGATCTTCCTTTTTTTCCCATTTACCTCCCTATTCATTATGGTACCTCTAATATAAAGTGCTTTTCCCAATTTTTTTCCTCATAGAAATCCTAAGTATGGCTTAAGATCCAGTTTGATTTTTCCTATCCCACTAAATATTACTTAAGCACACCAATATAACTCTTTTAAAGTGTTTTAGCACATCCTACTATACTTTAAGCTTATTGTGTAAAGCCTAGTTTTTATCTTTCTATTAGCACATTTTTATCAGTCTTCATCTATGTAGTGATAGACAGATGCAAGAAACACGACTCAGATAAGCATATGAGAGAGAGAGTGAGTGTGTGTGTGTGTGTGTGCATTTGTATACCAATTACTTCAGCTTTTAACTAGATTGTCACTGTCTTCAAGGAATTAACAATGTGCAGTGGTGTTTGCATATTAACAGGATGATCCATAGGAAGTAATTATAAGCAAAATTATTTGCTAATTTTATGCTGGAGCTATGATAGATCTCCTTTCACAGGTTTTCCTTTTTGTATAAGGGATTTGTAAAGTTTTTTTTTTTAAAGCGTGTAGCACTTAAGATATTGGTTTTCTATATTAGAAGATCTGGGTTACAGAAAGCAAAGACATAGTCAAAACTTTTAACTACTTAAAACATTATAGCTTGATTAAAGGTAAGTACAGAAAGAGGGGATCATCTTTAGTGGAAGACACACTCTGAAACATCTCTTTGAATGGGGAGTGTGAGAGGTGTGTAAGAAAGATACGTAGAACAGAAAATTCAGCATAAAAGCAATATCTACATCAGGGTGGTGATACTTTATATGCACTAATAGAGTGGGCCAAAATATTATTATTTATTAAATAGATGAAAGGAAAGATTTCCTAAGTTATATCTACTATGTTGCCTCAGAAAAAAATGAGCTACATTTTGAGGAGGGAAAGTATACTAGATGAATCTCAAATTGGGGAGTCAGACATGTTTCCATATCTGAACTTGATGAACACGGAGCCACTATGAATTTTCAGTGGTGAAAATGAAGAGGGATTTCTGCAGAAAATTCTTATGCTGAAATAATCCCTGCTCCTTAGTCAAACTCTGCAGAATATTAAGGTAATAACTGCCTTATATCTTCTATCCAGAAGGATATATCAAAACATGATAAAATTATGAAAACATTTGGAAAGCTATTTGATAAATCAATCATTTCACTTTTTTTGGAGCCCCTTCCATGTATGAGTCATCATGCAGTAACGCATGAGATAGCTAGAGAGGTCATAGAGTGAAGGATCTAAGGATACAGGAGCTGGCATTTGTGTATGGGCACAAATCCTAGCTCTGACACTAGGGCTGCGGACCGAGGGTGAGCTGCTGAACTTCTCTATGACTTGGTTCCCCATATATAGTGAAGACAATTATAAAATTTCTGCCTCAAGGTTGTTGTAAAGGTTAAATGAATTAAAACATGTAAAGTGCTTAGAATACTGCTGGCACATAGAGGCCCTCAAGAGTTAAAAGTTTTCTTTGTTATCCTGAATGAGTGAGTTTGTGATCTAGTCAAGGAAGTGTGACGGGAACAATGAAAATATAACTAACTCCACAAGGCCATGGACATATGACATGTGTCAGATAAGTCATTCAGAGACTGAGAGTTAGTTCTGAGAGGGAAGCATTATTTTTAGCTTTACATAACGTTGCCAGGAATCCAGGCAAGGGATTTCTTATAGAAGGAATAGCATTTTTAGCATAGTTACATTATTTTGGTCATGGAAATCTCTTCAACAACAATTACAGAACAGGCCTCTCCTAATGTCTGGGTATGCTGAGACATCTAGGTTTTCCCTCTGACCTGTGAATGAAGGTTCATGGTGAGCACATCTAGACCTCACACTCAGGTTGATTATGAACCTATCCAATTACCAGAAACACATACAAGTTTCCGATGGCCTTGCAACTTGTCCGGCCTGAGAGGCCATACAGCCAAATAATTTCACAGGCTTAGCAAAGAAGCCTAGCTTGAGAGAAAAAAATTAAAACCTCTATAAATGAAGATACCCTTGCCTCACAAAGATGAGTTTTTATTTTATTTTATTTTTTTAAACAATCTATTACCTTTTATACAAATGTAGGAGTAGAGTTTTATTTTATTTACATACTTTGCCATTATAAATCCAGTAAAGTCAGAGCATGTATACAAATTAGGAATGATGTAACATTAATACGGAAAGCCACAATTAGGGGGGAAAAAGTATGCTTTCTTTACAAACAATAAATGCTGGAGAGGGTGTGGAGAAAAGGGAACCCTCCTACACTGTTGGTGGGAATCTAAATTGGTACAGCCACTATGGAGAATGGTATGGAGGGTCCTTAAAAAACTAAAAATATAACTACCATATGATCCAGCAATCCCACTCCTGTGCATATATCTGGAGAAATCCATAATCTGAAAGGATACATGCAACCCAGTGTTACAATAACCAAGACATGGAAGCAACCTAAATGTGCATCAACAAAGGAATGGATAAAGAAGATGTGGTACATATATACAATGGAATATTACTCAGCCATAAAAAAGAATGAAATAATGTCATTTGCAGCAACATGAATGTACCTGGAGATTCTCATACAAAGTGAAGTAAGTCAGACAGAGAAAGACAAATATCATATGATATCACTCATATGTGGAATCTAATTTTAAAAAAATGATACAAATTAACTTATTTAAAAAACAGAAACAGACTTACAGATATCAAAAACAAACTTATGGTTACCAAAGGGGAAACGTGATGGGCGGGGGGTATAAATCAGGAGCTTAGAATGAACATACTCACACTACTATATATATAAGATAGATAACCAACAAGGACCTATTGTATAGCACAGGGAACACTACTCAATATTCTGTGATAACCTACATGAGAAAATAATCTAAAAAAGAGTGGATATATGTACATATATAACTGAATCACTTTGCTGTTCACTTGAAACTAACACACATTGTAAATCAACTATACTCCAACAAAATTAAAATAAAAAAAATAAATGTGTGACATAACTAGATAGAAGGTAGTTAAGTTAAATAAAGGAAAAATGATGTAAAAAAGTATGCTTTATTTGATATTAATTATTTAATAGAAGCCCATCAACTCCATATAAAAAGCTTCACATATTGGCATTTATTTACCAACAACAACAAAAAATGGCGATACATAGGTTTGCTATCATTTATATCCTTTAGTTCATTATCTGAATGTCAAATAGTAAAGATGCGTTTTAATACCGATAATATTCACTGTACTAAAATGTTTGGCTCAAAGGCAGGGCTCACCTTAAAAACTGTTTACTTGTGTGTATTTCCTAGGGAGGGATGTGCCATTTATTTTTGTATGCTGAGTCTCTGATACAGCAGATGCTGCACAAATCCCAGATGGATGAATGAATGAATGTGAAGAAAAAAAGGGGAAAGAAGAGAAAGAAAGGACTTACTTCAAAATAAAATCCGTTCAAATATTTTACCTCTCTCTTTAAGTGATCCTCCCATGACGCCACTCTTCATTTCTCTTTGTCTTATTTGAACCTACCATCACTCGAGGCAAACAGCACTTAATATTAATTATCTTTTAAAATACCCATCTTGGGAGTTCCCTGGTGGTCTAGAGGTTAGGATTCAGTGCTTTTACTGCCGTGGTCTGGGTTCAATCCCTGGTTGGGGAACTGAGACCCTGTAAGCTGAGCGGCGCAGCCAAAAGAATAAATAAATAAATTAAATTAAATACCCGTCTTTACTTCTAAATAGACAATGATCTGGAACACAGTAGGCATCCAAAAAGCACTTGTCAAAAAATGAGAATAGATGAGTTAACTGTAAGCTCCTTTAGGACAAGCAAGTACCTTCTTACGCTTGACGGTTCTCCAAACAGCGAGCATTGTACCTTTCATAATGTACTCCAAAAATAATTTCAGATTTTTTAATGCCTTACTCATTCAACATATGCATAACAAGAGCTGACTATATTTCAGACACTGAGTTAGGTAATGGGACTACGTTAGTGAAAATCACAGTTCAGACCCTCTGTGGGGCACATAGTAGAGGTGCCTGGATGTCTTGGGACCAGAGGGAGATCCAGTCTAGGGGAGGTGATGTAGAAGGGGAAGTCTGGATGATAGTAAGAAATTAGGCAAGCAGAAAAGAGATGGACAAAGAGATGTGCTACATCTAAACAAAACGGTATAACTTACATGTAGAAAAACCCAAAGTGTCACCAGACTTAGCATCTAGTAGATGTTCAATAAATAACCACGGAATAAGTGAATGATTATGCAAATGTTACATTACGGGACCCATTCAACATTAAACTACCACCAGGTTCTCCCACCCTGAACCAAAATAAAGTGGTGGTTGGGCATTTTTTATACAGTCATAATACAAATGTGTTACATAGTTATAAAACAAAAAATATTTATATGCCCTAACCCCACCCCAAATTGCTCACACAACATAGATTAGAGCTTACTGCCTTTCCAGAATGTGCCCCTACAACCATAAAGAAAATCAAACAGCAGTTGTTGCAAATGCCAAATTCTGAACTTTTGCAAGCAGTATTCTGAGCAAAGGTTCCCTGTGTCGATGTTTTCTGCAGTGTAGGCCACTGCTTCCTGGTTTCCCCTTACCATGGACTCATTAGTCATCGCAAACATCATTGACTAAATGGGGTCCACTTTAACATATAAAATGCCTTTGCTTGTTGGCTCTCCTCAGCCACATCAGAGAGAGGTCCGGGCCATGCTCAAAGCTGCTGGACACTCTAAGAAATCACACTGTGCTTGCTTGTCTTCCCTCCAAAGGTTACATTTCATGACAGAGATTAAACACCTCGCCCATTCTAGGATCGCTTTTGGAGATTAAGCACTAATGTTAGCCACTCAAGCAAGTAGCTTAGTCATTTCCCTTTGGCCTCTGTCTAGAGCTTCCCAGTTTGGTCATTTTTTCAACAAATATTTCTTAGGTGCCCACCATGCGCTGGGACCCATGCTAAGTGCAGGGTCTGAGGTGAATAAAAGAGACACGGCCCCTCCCTCCTGGAACTTACCTTGGATTCAAGGTACGCACTGGATACACACTAGGAAGTCACTAAGCAGAAACCCCGCTTCCCCTTCATCAATGACGGGCTAGCACAGAGCCCAGGGGCGAGCTGCTGGACACTCCTTCCCCAGAATTTGAATCTTGCCCAGAATTCTCTTGCAGTTTTTGTTCCCAAGGACACTTTGGGTTTTACAGAGCTATCCAGGAGATTTGGGGTATCGAATTTTCCTACAAATGGCCATTTACTGACTACCAATTAGGTCCAAGCATTAAACTATGCACTTCCCTTACATTATTTCTACATATATTATTTGAAATTGTTTTTTTTTTTTTTTTTAATGAGAAGACTCATGTTTCTTGGCAGAGAAACGCAAGTGACTTCTCAGGGATAGCAAATACATGTGATTATGGAGTGTAATGAAACACACATTCCTCTGTATCCCCAGAGCCAGCATACCACTGGGCTCACAGAAGATGCTCATCACTGATGTTCTATATGTGTTTCTGGGATTGTTGGATCACTATAAAAGGCTATGAGCACATACTGCCAAATGCCAATGAGATATACAGACCACAGGATGGAGAGCTCAACTTTGGCAAATAACATCAGAAGCAAGGTTTCATAAAATGTAATTTATTGTGTGTATATATACAAATGTATATTTATATTTCGAAGGCACAAGTAATTAAAATATCAGTGCTACTTTTAATTCATGGAATTTCAGAGGAGAGACTGTGTGGTCGGATTTCCACTGTGTATTTAGGAGCAAGAACCCTGTTCCTTTCCTCAATGTCAAGCATTTTATGCTGACAAGATCCTCCAACCACCTTAGGACCCTATAGCTTTCATGTCTTGTTTCTTGTCTTCCCTGTATTTTGTAGTAGCACCACAATTTCCTCTTACAAAATGATCCCTTCTCCATTAGATATACACTGAGAGCCAGAAAGCCAAAGCCCCACTCTCTGCTCACCACCCAGGAGCTGGCATAGAACCCAAGCAAAAGCTATTAAGATTTGAACTGTGATCAGAGCCATCTGGCAGTTCTGTTCCAAGGCTTGTAAGCCTACTTCAACCTCTCTCATCAGTTCCATCAGCCACTGATGTCCTTTTGCTCCTCTGCTTGGGAGTTGATTCTATTTTTTTTTTTTCATCCTGTTGTTTACAACCAAAGAACTCAAAAATTCTAAATTCCAACTATTATAGCCAAATTGTAAATGGTTTCCATGGAATAGACTGATTCTTGGAAAATTTAAGGCTTTGTTCATATTACATTTATTATGTTGATGGATACCCTTAAGGATGAAGGACAAATAGCATCACCTCCAGCTGTTTACAGATTTTTTATTTGTTAAAAATCATTTCTTGCATATCCACTATGTCCAGGCACTGTGCAAAGCACTTTCATTGCATTATCTCATTTAATCCTAACAACAACTCACTAGAACATAAGCTCCAGAAGGGCAGGGCTTTTTATTCCCTTGTTTACTACTGAATCCCCAGTGTCCAGCAGATTTTTCACATGTAATAAGTTATCAGTAAATGTTTGCAGAATGAATGAATAATCCTACAAGGCAGGCACTAGTATATGAAAGAGGAAACTGAGACTCAGAGGAGTTACGTAAATGTACTCATGGCCCCACTGCAAGTAAGTGGTGGAACTAGGATTTCAAACCCAGGCCTATCTGACTCTAGGACCCAATCTCCTAACCAGCCTGTTACGCCTTTGGATTCTTGGGACGCAGAGAAGAAGGAGGTCACCGATGTCTAGGAACTTGGGAAAGGCCCTCTGAGTCTCGGTGTCCTCTTGTGAAGAGGAGATATGGCCCTCATTTGTTTTTTGTAGATTTTCCATAATCCCTTCGTACACATGGGAAAATGTCATTTGTAGAGATAATATGCTAAAATTGGGAGAGAGGATTGAGAGTCGAATGTCACCTTTGCCATTGCTAGCTCATAGACTGGCAGGCTTCTTAATTCTGAGACTGAGCCCCACTCTGCCAAACATTTGCTTTCTAGTCCCTTTAGGAAGGCAGGAAGAATCAGTGAAAGTCGTATGGACTGACTCTGTGAGTGGAAATATAAATAGAAATTAAGGTATATAAACATATAATTATATAAGATATAAATTTAAGGTATAAATTTATATTTTATAAGATAACTTATAAATAGAAATTAAGGTAACACATAAATATAAATTTATATAACATAAATATAGTTTTAAATATAAATTAGACTATTATGATGATAACTTTTAATACCAGCCCACTCCAGTACACTCTTCAAAGCAATTATCCACTCTGTGCTCTTCCCAGGAAATAAAGCTATACTAGGAGGGTTCTCAAGCATCATTTCATAAACCATTCTTCCTTGCCTCTGTTAACTAGGGAAGAGTGATACCGCCTAAAATGCTAGTCCCAATGTCAGACCAAGACAAGGCTCAACGCAGAGGTGATGGCAACACAATCAACAGAGCCAGTTCAGATGTGAGCTGTGGCTTGAACAATTAGCTCTGGTGTGCCTGCATCCCAAAAGTGTAAGGGACCGGTAATGTAAGGATCTTCTAAGCAAAGGAAAGAGAAGAGATGTGCTCAGAGAAGTAGGAAGAAAATTAGGAGCCTACAAAAAGGAAAATTAACAACAACTAAAACATTTAAAATAAAATACCAAGGGAGCAAAGAGTTTTACTACCTCCCGGTCAATGGGGAATAATCAAATAGCACAGAAAATTCCAGAAGAATGGGGACCTGATCAAGGGCTTTTATATTAGACAATTAAGAATTCCCTGATGATATCAGAGGAAGCACCATTAAATTCAAGAGGGGGAAATTAGATGCAATGATACTGTCTCCTCATAATCCTTCAAAAAATGGATGAAAATATGAGTATTAACGTGAGAAGAAAAAAGGAGAAACAAGAATTCTAAAAAGTCGAGGAATTCTAAATAAAGAGTAAAAAGGTGGGAGCAGGACAATATAAGGGTCAAAATCTAAATAGTGGTTCTCAGAGGGCATTGGCTTGCTCCCTGCTTGATAATATTCACCTACTGACCATTCTTAGCCTTCCTGGGATGACTAGGCTCCCAGGAATAACAATAGTGCTTGGTAATAACAGTTGCATTCTTGGATATTTATCTTCTTTCAATCAGCTGTATAACTGTTACCATAATACTCTGATCAATACTCTTCTACCCAAACCAGAACATGATGACCTTTAAATACAACATATTTCAAATGAAGGGCAAGTCCACATGACAGTCCTTTCTCCGTGCACTGCAGTAGGAGTGGTTGCGAGCAGTCTTGTGTTTAGACAGCAATAAAACACTGTTTTGTAAATGTAACCAGAAATGCAAAATGGGCACCACTTTATCTTAAACATCAGTGCACAAAAACCTGTATTATTTGAAGCAAAGAATGAACTAGCTGAAATGGAATCATTGGCTTAACCAAAGATTTTGATACAGTCACCAGACGCAGCCTGGCAGCTACTCAAGAGATCTTGTTACCCAGGTAATTTTCCCAGTCCCCTAAAAATACTTCCAGGATGGTTTAGAAGATCACAAGTAAAATGTCATTAATTCATTCATTAGGCTGCACTGAGTACCTTTTGTTCACAGAATTTTGAACTAGGAACTAAAGAACTGCTAAGATAACACAGGAACCGAAAGAAATAAAAATCAACATTCCTACTTATAAATTAGCTGAGGGAATAATACACAGTCTTATGACATGTATTTATTGAGTTCCTATTATATGCAAGGCACTGTATATAAGAAAAAGATGAATAAGGCATAGTTTGACTTCTTAACCCAGGAGCAACAGAAAAACAGAATATTAAGAAAAAAATGCACAGCCACAATGCAAAATGATTTGATGTCCACTAAGGGAAGGAGAATTGTCAGAGCTAAGTGAAATTGTAAGAAATGGTTTATCGGGGGAAATATGCCTGTTTTCAATTGCATTTTAAAAGAGTTATATTCCCACTAAACTTGTCTTCTGGGAGACTTATCTCACAGGCACATTCTACCAAATCTAGTTTATGAAGACATGCCCATGAGTTCAATAAAGGACTTTAAAGCCAAGTTTAGGATGCTTTATCAATACTTTGCAATTGCCCTCCTTCTCAACCAAATACCAACAAAAATATTGGTACATCAGTCAACACGCATCAGGGATATACACACTGGGGGCATGAAGAATATCACAAACAGTTCCTGGCCTTACAAGTTTAATATATGCGTCCAAGTACAATCCTCTGCAAATGAAAACATCTACAGATCCATGTGCAGTAAGGCATAAACTCTGATCTGTTGACCAGGCTGTGGCAGGATGGATTCATGCAATCTCTCCACTAAATAACATGAAATCTACTCTAACAAGATCAGATCTGGGCTCTGCTAGCTGTTGGGGTAGAGGTGGAATTAATCAGGGAACACTTCCTGAATTTGAGAGGTTCCTGTGATTTTCAAATTCAGGAGAATTGAAAACAAGGGGACAGAAATAATTCCAGGCATTTGGAAAATTTTAAAAAGGCTGGGAGTAGGAGGGGATGAGAAGCTTAGAGCCCGGCAATAGAGGTATTAAGTCAAAAGGTATGGTTAAAAATTCAAGTTTGGGAGTAGGGTCGTCTTAGTTTTTCTGGTTACTTTTTGTAACTTGGCCCTGGACAAGTTACTTATCTAAGCCTCACTGTCTGAACAGTAAAGTGAGATAACACCTCCAACCCGTCATGGCAGTTAGGTGAATCAAACGAGATCATTTATTTTTAATATATTAAGTTAAACTTTTTTAAAAAATCTTATTTTATAATTTTTTTAATATACAGCAGGTTCTTATTAGTTATCTATTTTATACATATTATTGTATATATGTCAATCCCAATCTCCCAATTCATCCCACCACCACCACCCCACCCCCTGCTTTCCCCCTTGGTACCCATATGTTTGTTCTCTACATCTGTATCTCTACTTCTGCCTTGCAAACCGGCTCATCTGTACCATTTTTCTAGATTCCACATATATGTATTAATATATAATATTTGTTTTTTTCTTTCTGACTTACTTCACTCTGTATGATAGTCTCTAGGTACATCCATGTCTTTACAAATGACCCAATTTCATTCCTTTTTATGGCTATGTAATATTCCACTGTATACATGTACCACATCTTCTTTATCCATTCGTCTGTCCATGGGCATTTAGGTTGCTTCCATGACCTGGCTATTGTAAATAGCACTGCAGTGAACACTGGAGTGCATGTGTCTTTTTGAATTATGTTTTTCTCTGGGTATATGCCCAGTAGTGAGATTGCTGGGTCATATGGTTAATTCTATTTGTAGTTTTTTAAGGAACCTCCATACTGTTCTCCATAGTGGCTGTATCAATTTACATTCCCACCAACAGTGCAAGAGGGTTCCCTTTTCTCCACACCCTCTCCAGCATTTGCTGTTTGTAGATTTTCTGATGATGCCCATTCTAACCAGTGTGAGGTGATACCTCATTGTAGTTTTGATTTGCATTTCTCTAATAATTAATGATGTTGCGCAGCTTGTCATGTGCTTCTTGGCCATCTGTATGTCTTCTTTGGAGAAATGTTTTTTTAGGTCTTCTGCCCATTTTTTGATTCGGTTGTTTGTTTTTTTGATATTGAGCTGCATGAGCTGTTTATATATTTTGGAGATTAATCCTTTGTCCATTGACTCATTTGCAAATATTTTCTCTCATTCTGAGGGCTGTCTTTTCGTCTTGTTTATAGTTTCCTTTGTTGTGGAAAAGCTTTTAAGTTTCATTAGGTCCCATTTGTTTATTTTTGTCTTTATTTCCATCACTCTAGGAGGTGGGTCAAAAAAGATCTTGCTGTGATTTATGTCAAAGAGTGTTCTTCCTATGTTTTCCTCTAAGAGTTTGATAGTGTCTGGCCTTACATTTAGGTCTTTAATCCATTTTGAGTTTATTTTTGTGTATGGTGTTAGGGAGTGTTCTAACTTCATTCTTTTACATGTGGTTGTCCAGTTTTCCCAACAACACTTATTGAAGAGACTGTCTTTTCTCCATTGTATATCCAAAATTAAACTTTATTTTTTTACATGAAAATGCTGTTTGAAAGTGTAGTCCTAGTGTCTAGCACATAAAAATACCGAAAGTTACTGTTACTATTGGCAAGAAAAAGCCTGGTGAATTATTGACCTCAAAGCAAAAGTGAAAAATCTTTAATCTGTCAGACAGAGGGGAACCTTGATATCCCTCCTCCACAGCATCTGCCAAGTAAATATTTCCTTTAAGACACCCATCCTCATAAAGACTTCCGTGACTGCGCCCAAGCTCAATTATTATATTTTTTTCACAGACTTCCAGTAGCAGCCACCACAGGCTCTTTGCAATCGAAGCACATTATATTCTAGACCCTTCCTCTCAGCTCCTGCCATGATCCACATACCCTCCTCTGATTCTCTTATTTTCCTTAACTGATCCCAAAGTCTCCAAATCACCCAGGCTTGAAACCACAGACATTTTTACTCCTTTTTCTCCCACCACAGCATTGAACCTCTCACTGGATGGGATCAAGATCTTCATCGATTCTTTCTTCACAACGTCTCCCACATCCACCCCTTCCTTTCACTGTCACCGTCATCTCCTAATTCCAGTCCTATTACCTCAAGCTTGAAAACCACAACAGTCTCCTCACTGGGCCTCTGCCTGCAACCTCTGTGCAAGGTAACACTTCCTCCATGATAACAAGCCCTGTCTTCTGTCTTCCCCCTGCTTGTCCTGACCTCAAGCTGTTATCTATCATACAAGTCACATAAGGTACCTGGGCCTCAGTTTCCCTATTGCTGGACTAATCTCTCCTCATATTATTTAGTCCAATGCTAAGATTCTATTCACTTGTATCTACTTTCCCTCTTGCCCAATCAGATTTGTTCTTATTTCCCAGTCATCCCTTGGGCTCTCTCCACCACCATGACTTTGCATTTAACATGGTCCCTGTCTCATCCACTTTGTTATGCCAACAGCTAGCATAAATCCTGGTACATAGCAGGTGGGCAATAAGTATGTAGTAGAGATGAAAACTGATGTCTGAAATACTTCCTTTTCCTCTCTGCCAATGGAAATCTCTCTCCATTCTGAAGATCTATTTCAGAAGATCTGGCTTCTGTGTTCCCGCACAGGTCTTATGGATCTCTTCCCAATTCTAAAACTCTTAGAGGAGTTTGCTAACATCATGCCAATGAGCACATGTTTCCTTATGGGACAATTAATTTCTAATAAAAATGAACACAGGGACTAGACTCGTATATTTTACGTTGTGCCCAGAATAGGGCTTTGTTGAATGTCCATCCACATTTCACCCACTGTCCAATTGTGTCACATGAGAAGGTCTTGTTTCCTCACAAAGCTGTGTATCCCCAAAGAAAGATAATCCCTGAAGTCCATATATTTCTTTTATAGGTACCATAGTTTCTGGCAAAGTTCTAGACACACAGAAGAAGCTGAAAAATAATGGTAGGTTTCGTCATCAAGTATGGCGTGTGCGGGATATGATACCTTCTGAAGTAGCTGGGAACACCACCACCAGGGAAGCACTAAAGGGGGCTGTGATCACTAAGTACAAGTTGATAAGAGTTCAAAAGAAATGATGGAGGAAGATGTGATCATTCACCTAAGCACAGGAAGTTCTCAGCAACAGACCGAACATGGAGAACAAAGGACGGGGAGATGGAGGCAGTGACCCTAAGGCTTGTGGTTTGGGGGAAAAACAGCAAACTGGTTTCTGATCCCTGGGAGCACACAAACAAGAAGTTAGGCAACCTGGTGAGCGCTGGGTTGCAGAGTCAGCCTGTGCTAAAGATTAACAGCCGGTCTTAAAGGGGACTAAAGATCAGGAGCGAGCTTGTAAAGCACAAAACACCTCCCTGGCAGCAGACTGCAAGGGCAGGACAAAGAATGCCCAGACCCCACCAGTGCTCTGCAGAAATAGGCACCATTTATTCATTTAACAGGCAATAGAGCAGCTCAAGGAAGCAAATATATCCTTGGAGATGGTCATGCGACTGGCCAGTGTTTCTGAAGCTTCCTGATAGAAAACAGCAATTCCATCCTACTGACACTGAGGGCAAGCAATGGGAACCAGGGAATTTGAGTTCTGGTTAAATACTAACTCCTAAATCCCTAATCTGTGGGAAGATAGAAATCATGCATAACCAAGAGGAGTGGTGGGGCATTCATTTATCAGGGGCCTAATGACATGTTTATGAGAAGGCTGTTAATTGAGGTAGAATCACTCTGGAAGAGAGGAAACCTAGGCATGGTGTCTGGATCTCTATAAATGTCCTAAACTTTTCTGACTGCCACTGTGTGGGCATGGGCAACTTCTTTCTGCCATTCGGTGACAAGCCTCCTTGAGAACTGAAGTCCTGCCTTAATCACCTTTCTAACCGCCACCTCACCTGGCATACCATCTTGCTTATACTATGCGCTCAAGAAACTTCTGGCTATTGATTGCTGATATCTACCCAATACTGGATTGGCAAATTGTCTTCTGAATTTCAGTAACCCAGTCAATCTGGGAACAACCTTAAACTTGGATGGTTAACAGCATTGTTTTTGATGAACTAAGTAGAAATTAATGCATTGTTAACTGTTGTAATCCACAACTGTGGTTATATGATTTAAACTGAGATAGCTCACACCTATGCCTCCAGACATACACCCAACACCCACCAACCCACATCCTCAAAAAACACACAGGGCTGTGAACAATAGAAAGCTGATAGAGCTGTTTGTATATACTATATAGAGACAGACAGACAAGAATTGACAGAGCAATTGTCTCACAAAGAGTTGTTAATACGTAAGAAAGAAAGATACCAGGAATAGCCAGCCTAGTGTTTTAAGACGGCATTTTCTTTGCTTTCTGCTTTTAAATTACACACTGCAAAGTCACTGAGGAGAAAGCTTTAAGAAAACTTTCATTTGCTATGGTACAGCTCACCAGTCTTTCTTTGCCTAAAAAAATAAATAAATAAGCCCCCTGGAAACGTTTCTTTCTTCTCACAGACATAAATAATGATAGCTTGAACTGTAAAGATTTGGTTTTACAGAAGGTAATGGAGTAATGTTTATTTCCATTAGGCTAGGCCTATAAAATCCTCTTTTTATAACCGTGAGCCTACAATTTCAAAACAGCAAAGTTTGACATTTTGGTCTCCGACAGGCAACACTTAATATTGGGATGTTTAAAAAAATCTATATGAAAAAAGCTCCTAATACAAGATAGGCTGAACATTTTCCCCGAAAATGGTTTGTTTTAGCTATCTCTCTTCCTCCTGGATGGACAAGGAAAATCAGACAGCTTATTGGCTTAGTTTGTTAGGCCAGGTTAAAGGGATGCAACGCCAAAGACTCTTAAAGGAGCTTACCCTTGGGCTAAAAATAGCACGCACTAGAGAATTATCTTAAATACGACCAAACTTGTTCTGCACTGTGAATGCAGATAACTGTAATATGTTTCCATTTTTGGTCTTTTCAGGGCTTTTTTTTAAGTTTGGCTTGTGGTAGCTGACTATTTAAGTCATTCCTGATTCTATTTGTCACATTTGCTCCCAGGGATACTGCCAAGAGTACCTGACTGAGGAATTCTTCTCATTTAGCTCTGCTGCTTTTGTTAAAATCTAATGAGCTACTGGACTGCCAAGCGTGACGTAGAACGGCCTTGTTAGAAGGCAGATTCATTTTAAAAAATTGTTATTAAGGGCCTAATGTGTGCATCCTTTTTCTTGGCCACTCCATTTTCCTGCTAAGAGATGAGAAATGCAGTTTACTATATTTTATAAGTAAATAGGAGTGTGTTTAACCCCCGATGTGATGAAGTCTCAAATAAATAACCTACCAACACTTACATATTTTCCTCCCTTTTCACCCTTTCAGCAGACATTTTTACCCCTGTTTGTGTCTTCATGTACTTCATCTCTAATTTTGCCACAAAATCCATCCCAATATCTTATAATTTGTTAAGTGTCTTTTCACTGGACAACCAACTCTGTGTCCTAAGTATTATGTACATAATAAGTCCTTGTATTTTGAGCACCTAAATGCGTGCCTTGCACATAGTGGGTGCTCTTTAAATGGTCAATAAATGGGTCAATTTAAGAAGGACTGAAATAAATTCCTGTATCAGAGTATCCTATATAATAGCATACTAAATGTTAACCCATGAGTCAGCCTAAACAGGTACCCACATGGGCTGGGTAAACTGTTCCCTTTTAAACAAAGACAGCTCACTGAGGTCTTTGCTAAAATAGCGAAGATGAACAAAAATTCAACTGCTCTACAGGAACTAGTAAGAAATTCAGGTTAAGGGGATCCTTTTGCTTTGCTATTTTTGCACCCAGGTTTCCAGCCTATAAACCAAAGCAAGGCCAAAACATTCACAACTTCTGAAAAGCCTGAACGCCTTGGGAGACTAGCCATCCTTTGCCATCCCACCATTTCTTTCTAGCCTCTGTGCTTGATTCTTCCAGGAAATAAGATAACTGTCATAGAGCTACGGTACTGTAAACTTGTGCGATTAGGCAATCACTTTTCCTCATGAGATAAATTCTTTTCATTGCAATTTTTGACAAGGAAATGACAACAAAAACAAAATACCTGCAAATGTTTGAAGTCTGGATCTGTTGAGAGAGGCAAAACAGGCCAGGAAATATGGGCACAGTGTGGGAACAACATGGGCCATGGGAAACTGGGGCCGTGCATTTTTATGAGCTCCCAGGTAACAGCTGATCCCTTGGACAGAGGCAGAGTTAATCCCATGCTCTGGAACGCCATAAAGGTACCAATTCTTTAGCTCTTCACTGAATGTGAGAAATATTCCCTCTTCCGTAGGAGAGAGGAGTGAATACTCAACATCCAAAGCAGACATACAACAGTGTCTTTATGTGCCAACACACACCAGCTTAACACATGTCTTGCAACTGCCATTATAACCACCCATCTATCTTAATCTGAGGAGCAAGTTTCAGTGAATTAGAAGGTAAGTTCACAGCTAGTCTGGCAGGTGCACACATACTGCTGTCACAGTTGGCTCTGTTTACAAACCATCTCTTGGAGAGCATGCTCTCAGATCTTTGAGACGTCTTATTTTTAGCAGGATTGGTCTAAATGGCTGGGAAGGTCATTTTATTCTCTCTCTCTTCCTCTCCCTGAATCTGACAGAAACACTGTAAATCCATCCGTTAATAGACATCAGAGATAGAATTCCAAATATGCACAGTTTTGTGCTCAGCACGGAGAAGGTGATGAGGTAACAAGTTAAGGCAACTTATAAAGGATATGAGGGAAGGCCCTCATGCAGTTCATAATGTAGCTTGAGGGATACTGCCGGAAGGACAGACCCCTATGGCCACAATGCAAAGACCTTCACAAAAGGAAAAGATGCTCTTTGGCACATGTGATAATAATACTCATTTTGCCTAAGAGGGGCCACTGATAGCTTCTTAAGTTTAGGGATTTAATAGTTTATCCTTTGCCTGGTGAAGGTTCCCACTGAACACAGACCCAACCAACCACTGGCCTTTAGTGTAGCACATGGTTATAATACAGTTTATGGACATTGGGTGTATGGCAAATTTCCTTTGGACTCTCATTTCTTAAGACTTATTTCCACTGACACTCAAAGGAGGACAGATTTAATTTCTGAGAACCCCCAACTGCACATCTTTTTCTGTCCGTGCCTCCGCACTTCATTTGCATTGATTCCTTCCTTTCCACTGCTCAGCTCCACGGAGGACACTGAGATGGCAGGGCAGCCAGCTTGCACACAGCCTGGGATGGGCTTTTATGCTCCTGGATGAAAGGTCGGGTGGAAAGGCCCACCATCGACACAATGAATCTGGTCCCTCAGGGACCATCCACTGCTTCAAGAATAGCTTGCAGGTGAGTGATGGACAGGGTCACCACTGCCCGACTGTATCAGGAGCTATTATGACAGCCATAAAGAGAAAGGGAAAAATTGAACAACGGAAGAATGATGCCTGAAGGGGACATGAAGAGAGACACAAATGTCTTCATACAAGGGAGAAGCGTGAGAAGTACCAGGGGAGCCGGGCTGCTTACAGTAGTCAGGGTGGACGGCATTCTTTGAAATGGCCAAAGTTTGAATATGAATGAGGGGTCATGGCCCAACCAAAGCTCAGGGTCCATATAGAGAAACCCATGCTATCCGTTCTCTCCCCTCAGGTGAAAGGTGACAGAGCTGGGCCAGAGAGTTTGGATAAAGAAGACACAGTTATAGCTTTCCTTGGGTTTCAAGAGAGAAATGAGATTTAGAGAACTCAGTGCTGCACATTATCTGAAATCCTGTACCCAAAACCAAGCAGCACATTTTAGTGATTATCTTGTAAGCCCTACAGCCTCTATTTATAAGAATCTCCAAACAAAATGGGAAAAAAAGGGGGAAATTACTCATAGTACTGGTAATACAATTGAGTGTGTTCTCAAAGAATATAGACACATAAATTATGCATTGTTGGAGTGGTGGTTTATTTGGGGACTGGGTAGAAAAGCAACGAAGGAGAAAAGTATCAATAATTTCCTTCTAAGGTAATGCGGGGCATTACTTATTTAAGGATAACTCTGCTGAGCTGTATTTGTCTTGACCAATGGCCTTATAGCTGAAGAGCTTTACTCCTGACAAGAAAAAAAAATCAGTGATCTTTTTAAATAAATTTATTTATTTTTGGCTGTGTTGGGTCTTCGTTTCTGTGCGTGGGCTTTCTCCAGTTGCGGCGAGCGGGGGCCACTCTTCATCGCAGTGCGCAGGCCTCTCACTGTTGTGGCCTCTCCTGTTGTGAAGCACAGGCTCCAGATGCACAGGCTCAGTAGTTGTGCCTCATGGGCCTAGCCGCTCCGCGGCATGTGGGATCTTCCCAGACCGGGGCATGAACCCGTGTCCTCTGCACTTGCAGGCGGATTCTTAACCACTGTGCCACCAGGGAAGCCCTCAGTGATCTTTTTATTGGAGGAAATTTTTACCAGTTGTGTTCTTTTTGTTTTGTTTTGTTTTCTTTTACTTTTGGCTGCTTTGAGTCTTTGTTGCTGCACACGGGCTTTCTCTGGTTGTGGCGACTGGGGGCTACTCTTCATTGCGGTGCACGGGCTTCTCATTGCGGTGGTTTCTCTTGTTGTGGAGCACGGGCTCTAGGCACGCAGGCTCAGTGGTTATGGCACACAGGCTTAGCTGCTCTGCAGCATGTGGGATCTTCCTGGACCAGGGATCAAACCCGTGTCCCCTGCATTGGCAGGAGGATTCTTAACCACTGCGCCACCAGGGAAATCCCACCAGTTGTGCTTTTTAAGGGAGAAAGTGATCTGACAGATTATACAACGAAGTTTAACATTACATGGAATGTTCTCCTATTAGGTACTACTACGTGGGAAAAACAGGATGATATCCAGCCCCCAGGGAAATCTTTTAGATGTAAAAATATGTGTGTGTGTTTGCATATATCCCTCATTTATTTCTCATGATCAGGCATTAATCCACATGGGTACTTGTGCAGATAAATCAAGAAGTTGACTGGTTAACCACCCAATTTTTTATTAAAGCATTTAATCGGAAGATTTCTAAATCATTTACATATTTCCCTCATCTTAAAAATTATGAGAACTGATTTTTGTAGCATTATGTGATATTGTAAAATGACCACAAGGAGCTATTTAGAAATATAGCCCTGAGAAATACAGGGCGCTTTGCCCTCAACTGAAATGGCCCCAGACAGTCATATTTTGAGTAAGTGTCTACTTTTTGTGGTTTTTAGTCTCATCTGTTTTGGCCAGTTCCTACTTCCCACCCCTTGCCTCTACAAGCTCATTAACTTTCTAAATCATTTCTTCTCATCTCCCATGTGCTCAGAACACAGATAACTAGATTGGTGTAAATTGCAAGTAAAACAAAAGAAGCAAGTGGTAAGTGAGAGCTGGAGAAGCTTATCTGGGAATAAAATGCATTGAGTTTGAGGGTATGTTTTTTTTTTTTCATCTGGTTTGGCTTCTCAGAGACATTTATACAAATGGTATGTTTCTCTGCTATGTTTCAGACAATTAATAATACTAAGTTAATAATGGCCAGAGAAATGAGGTCTCCTACTATGAATTATAAAAATAACCACTGTGATTAAGTAAAAATGCATCCCATCTATGGAACATACATCTTCCCTTTCAGCTATGAAACATGTCGCTGGAAATAAAAACGAACCAGCAACTAAAGGAAAAAAAGTGGGATCGCTGTTTTGTTTTTCCATATCACAAAAGCAGGAGGGAGGTCACATAGTACTGTTGGAGGGTATCATGGCTTTTGCTGACTCAGAGAAGAAACACATTTGCCACTCAAAGACAAAATAAACAAGGCATGGATCATGCTACGTGGATGGCCAGACTCAGTTATCTGCCAAGACCAGGCAACATTCAGTTACCTCCAAATGCATCTAAACACAGAAAATTCTCTGGCTCTGTGTGGACAGAATGTCTTTGTCAAAATTTTCAGTTGGAACAAATATTGCAAAGCAGTCCAGATGAGATTTGTCCCAGGAGAAATTGACACAAATTCCTTTAGGACAGAGGAAGCTACCTCAGCTACATTACTGGGATTGCCAGGTGATAGGATTAAAGGAGCTAGAAAGTGGCATTGTGACCTAATATAACTCTCAAATCTACTGCACACAGAGTCTTAGAACTGTGGACCAGTGGGGTAAGAAGTCACTTAACCCATGCAGCATCACAGCGTTCAGATGCTCAGGTATTTGACTAGACCCTTCTCCAGTGGGAACAGGAGGCGAGCCTGCCCATCAGGCAGCACTGCCTAAAAGAAAAGGCAAGCTGATATCAGTGGCTCAGAGGAGAGCAGGGTGTCCCTGCTAAACATGTGCTGGCAAGACACAAGAGGATCCTGACATGAGAACATTTCTGGACAGGATCTGAGTTGGCGAGGATCCCTGGACACCTGGGAGAACTATGTCTGGAATACAGAAGCTCCAACTTCACCTCTGAACAAATGTGATGGCACCCAGCGAAGCTAATGTCCTTAGGCCAAGAGTCCATGGAAAAACAAAGGGCATTCCTATAATAGAGGGACTTTTTCCCTTATACAAGCACCATTCAAATCAGAAATAAACTTCTCGGAAAGGACTGGGGAGAAAAAGTTTAAGCCGGAGAATTACAGGGAAGTGAAAGAGATCTAATTGAATCAGGCCCAGTAGAGATGTAATGCTTGGTACCTCCAGAGACAAGAGGAAAGAGGTAGTGAGCATTCTTCCTGTGCCTGCCTCATTCATGGAAGCAGGTAGGACCATCCATGAAACAGTGCAAAGAAAGCTCCAAGACGTAGAAAAGCCACATATTCAAGGTGTCGCATATAGACAAAAAGTGTGTCAGGCTTTCCGGCTGGACTGAAATAACATTCTCACAGAGAAATGTCAACAGGCCTAAAATGGTGCAAAATGGCATTCATCCAAAGGAGCCCCAAATACGTTGCCAGGGGCTCAGTGTTCCACTCACGGCAGCATTGTACACTGGTGAGAGAACTTTCTGCTGACAGCCTTGCCCTCTTCCCTTAGGTTGACTACCTCTCCTCTTCTCTCAGCCATTCCAATGAGCAAACTGTTGTTTTTCTCAATACACAGTGTGTAGGACACCATAAATCCCAGGTTCTCTAATTTCAAATATTCTGTCCCACTGCCCTGCTTTTGATGGACGCTATGCCTGGGCTCTTGGTTTGGAACAGAAGGTCCCATTAGCTAGGAGAAATGCTCTCCAGCAAAATTCCATGTCGAGGTGAAGGCATTTCTGAAGATGATAAGTGTACCAACCCAGAGAAGGGCAGAAATTATCTGTGAGCGATAACCAGGATAACAGGCAGGTGGGGAAAGTCCCCACTTTGCTTTCTCTATCAGAGAACTTATCTCACTTGATTTTAAAGCCCTGTCTTCATCACTAACCATGAGCTTCATGGTACCATGGACTTTGTCTATACGTAATCACTGTATCTTCAGAAAGTGGTAAGGAGACGGGCATTATTTTCTTTTTTAATGACAGTATTTTTTTTTAATGAAGGATAAATAAATCAGTGAGAGAATAGAAAAACGGTTAAAATCCAGAAGCATGAAGAAATGTGAAAATACGCACAAGTTGGAGACCGGTAGCTTCGGCCGGCAAGTGGTTTCTTCCATGAGAAAATGTGACCATCCATACCACAAGTGATATGGGATGAAAGATCAGTGCTAGTCATACCCCCTTGGTAATACATGCATTCTAAAGCACAGTCCTGAGGTTTTAAAGTTGGCATCTTAACCAGGAAAATCCACATGATGGCAGAGATAGCCGGCAACACCTTCTGTTTCCAGAGCATTTGAAGGAAGATGGGGAGTGTTGAACACACTCTAAGAATTTCTCCAAAGTTCAAAAGTACTTGGCATCAGTTTCTACTCATGCCTCTGGTGCCGAAATATCAGCCATCGTGGAAACTGGTCTCTGCAGTTGCTCCCCGGCGACTGGTGAGTATGTTTCATTTGTCCCCTTCTCCTTTCAGTAAGTTGCACATTTGCTTCAATCATTTCTCTGCTGCATCTCTCTAAATTCTCTATCGTGGGAAAGTCTGATCAAAATGTCCAGGCTTCACTATGACCCAGGGCTCTGGTAATGAATTAAGAGTTAACTGGAGTGCACATGAAACAGAGAGCTTGCCAGAAGATGGTTAGAGAATTTCATGACAATTAGCACTGATTTGCGCTACAAGAATACAAAAAAAAAAAAATTGTTTCAAAGGAGAACAAAAAAAGCTTCTCACACATACATAACCCAAAAAAAGCCATCTAGCACTGACTGAAAATGATACCATTGGATGACAGAAGCAACACACCAGATTAGCCAATTAGCATTCACCCAAGAAAAGTAAGCACTTTGGAGAGAAGGGAGAAAAGGAACCCATCAACGATAATATCAACTTTACAATAGCCCTGACTGTTTATCTACCCAAAGGAAGTGCTACCTCCCAATTTTTTTGGTGACCCTCTTGACAATTCTGGGGGAAAAAGTGTTAGTTCAACATTATCGCAAGCCAGAATATGACTCTATTTATGTGACAAGTTGACAACATACAATTTCATGCTTGTTGAACTGATCGGTGTTATATATTCACTGTGCGTATTACGAAGGCTCACTGTTATAAATATGAAACAGTATACACTTATTCAAAGTAACTCCAGCCGTGGCAATTTATAGCTGGGTTGTTTGTGCTCTTACGAAGCCCATTGCCACCTTAAGGGGCTGCAGCGCACAGAAACAGATGTGAAGTGTGACTCTGACCAAAATGGACTGACGATGACCTATGTGAAAGCAGGCTATTACATTTTGGTCTGCATGGCAGCTGACGCTGGTTTGTATTTAGATATGTGACTGGTGAGAACACTGTGTCCTTAAAGCTCTGTTTAAACATGGGCCAAGACATTTGTCTGCTGGACTAATTATTTTACCACCCAGCCATGGCAAGTATCCCATGTTTTTCCTTAAAAAAAGAAAGAATGCGAACGTGTAGGCACACACACACAGGCACACAGTTCCACTATGCTGTGTAAAGTTGCAGTCAGTACTTTAAACCTTGGTCATGTCAGGTGAATGTTGGCAAGAGTTCTGGAACGTCTGCATAACAGAATTGTACCACGTTCTCGATCAGGTGCCTGGGAGCGGGACAAGGCCACAAACCATCAAATCATAAGCCATCCCAGACACTGTTTTTGGTCAAATCATTTCCTCCTTTCTTTCCCCGCTTTCTTTCTTTCTCTTAGCAAGCTTCAACCAATTTGCAAGTGTTCACTTCCACAAGGACAAACTTGGAAGAGTGAAGAACAACACAATTTATCCAAATGTGGAAGGAAATGAGGGAACCAGGTGCCTTGCTGAAGTTAGATATCACAAATTTGCATAAGTAGTTTCCCAATGACAGAAGTGCTATTTGGAACAAAATAAATTGCTTGTATTGTATGCAAGGGCACAAACCTTGACCAAGTTTGTGGTTGCTTCCCTGCTCCTATGTTTCTTTAAGTACACCCTGATATTCCTGCTAAGAAGCCCAAGTTGGTGGCCCTCTGTAGGTAGATCTAAAAGGATAATAGTTTATTTATTATTTCATTTAATTATTTGTTTTTAGGTAGACCTAAAAAGCTTACTGTTTATCTAGAAGTCTTCAACATCTGTATGTGACTATTAAGAAAAATAAATAAAAAATATTTGAAATATGAATTACGTTGCTGCAGGATTTTCTAGTAATTCTTTTGTTTCCTTTTTGTTTGTTTAAGAGTAAGTAACACTCTTAGCTCTCATTTCGAGATCTAGCAATACAGTCACTGACTGGAATCATGCATCTTTTTTGAAAGATTTTAATTCTAGTGTTTCGGAACTTCCACACTCTAACAAAGTTTGTTATTCAAAATCTACATCTCTTTCTACTTTTCCTGTTGGACTGAAGTGAAGGTGTTGTCGGTCTGTCTAGTAAATCCAACCCACAAGATAACATAATCACATACATTCATTTCTCAGAGACCTTGGCGGTTCTTATCTCCTTGCTTTTATGATCTCTTATGAACAGCCAGGAATAGCAATTTGCAGGCTGTTTGTAAAGCCATCTTAGTCTGAACCTAGCCTTCCCCTCTTTTATCACATGGCGATATTCTGCAGCTAAATCCCATTCGCCATAGCAAAATTTGCTCTGAGCTCCATTTTCGAATAATTTAAGTATTCTCTGTGTGTATGGAACATATCAAACATGCAGTGTAGGGCGATTATCATTTCAATGAACTATTTATTAATAGAAGGTGGTGTGTGTGCTTTGCTAAGATTTACTGATATGCTGCCCACTGTATATTGTAGCCTGAAGCTATTTGGTTCACGGTCATCAGCGTCTCAGACAAGCAGCACTGTGGCTCTCATGGTCCCAGTTCTTCTTTGTGCTTTGCTCAACTTTATTTTACCACTATATCACCTAGAACCTTACACGCAAGGCTTGAGTTCTGTGTTAAATCACAATTTGTTTCCTATTAAGTGTTCCAAGCTCCCCATTTTTATTAACAGTTACTTTATTAAATCCTTAATAACATAGATAGAATAGTTAGTTAATTTGTGTGTCGAGCCATGGATGTTAATTTGTAAACATAATAACATACTGCAATCATTTGCATAATAGCATTTTAATCTTTTTAGTAAAAGCTGTAATTCCCTACAAAGTACACTGCAGTAGAAACTAAGTGACTATTGGTAATAGTACAAAGGCCTTAAAATTCTGATCCTATTATAGTGTTGGAACATACCCAAACTGCTTCCATAATCTCTGAAATGTTACTATTCTCTGATTTAGGTGTCTGTGTCAAGAATAAAAATGAAGTATAACTGGTAGCAATAGACTATTTCCTAAATGTAATTTAGTATTCACTAAGCACCAGCACTTTGCAAATAGCTCTGAGGCTTTCCTTCAAAGTTCAGAGCTCCAGCCCTGCATATTGTGTGAGAAACACCAAGGATCTCACACTAAACTTGGTTGTGCCGAAGACAAGGCTCCAATAAATCATGCTGATGTGGCACAGGGCAGGGCATCGGCCACCAAGAATTTGGCTGTTAAGTCTCCTCCCTCCTCCCTGCCTGACCGCCCTGCTTTTACCCCCTTGAAATAACTGCTTCTGAGCAGAAGTTTGGGAGAGAATGAAAAAGTAGGGGAAATAGTTAACAAAGAGACTTCTAAAAAAAAAAACCACAAAAAACCAAAAAAACAACTCTAGAGGGGGCTTGAAAGAGCCCATTAACACCAATCACAAGACTGGCCAAAAAAAAAAAAACAGAGAAAAAAAAGCCTACTTGTTTAAAAGTCAAGCCAAGTCATTTTACGCAAGATCTGGTAATTCATTAATCTATCCGGCTGCAAACCTTGAATGAATAACTTGCTCTAGTAATGGAGATGGGCAGGTCTACACAGCATCAGTGTTTAGGATCTGAAACTATGCAAATTATTCTATCATTTTGGAACAGAAAAGGCACAAAAGTATCTCCTATTATCATTTTGGGGTAAATTGTGTAATGGATAAGAAGTCATTTATCTTCGTAAAAATTTGCCCTTGCCAAGAGTAAGAGTGTACATTTCCTTGTGTATCTCTCTCCCCTTTTCCCTTGCTCTCATTCTAGCTGCTTGTAATTCAGCATCTTTGGCAGGCTACAGTAAAACACAGTACCCTGCTTTGCTTTCAAACTATACCTCAGAGCGCACAATCTTGAAAGTAACCTGAGAGGTTAAAGAAGAAAAACAATGGTCCTTACAAAATTGTTTTACATCACAGGCAATTCATTTTATAAAATACACAATAAAAGTTTTCATTGCTAAAAGAATAGGCACATAATTATCGGGACAGATAAACCTTGTTAAAAATGTGAAGTCTGGGGTAGAGAACAGTGGAAGAACAATTTGGCTGTCGGTCTTTAATGTTCATCTTTTTATCTGCTTTGTGTGTTGATCTCATTCAGAGGTGAGCCATCTGCTGGGCTGTGTTTCCAGGACATTTCATATAGATAGGGGGAGGAGGACAAACAGACACTATGTATAAGCTTACTATGCAAGCACACACAGTTGCTATACAAAGAGACAGTTTGTCCACTGCAGCATCCTGAATCTTAATTACTTTAACCTCGACTAATATCTTTGAAGTAAATCTAAGAGGCAGTGTGCCACTTTTTCCTGATTCCTCCCCAAGTTTTCCTCCTTGTGAATGTGGTTCTCCACTTTCCTGGCTCCAAAGATATCCAGGTGGAGTAATTTTTAGTTCAATGACCCATTGGAGAGTCCAGGAGGTAGGAAAAGCCCAAGATATATCCATAAAATGTCTCACCTCCTTCTTGGAGTGCCAAGAGTATCGAAATAGTTGGTCTTTATCCCCAAAACACAAACTAGTACCTTCTACAATCATTGTGCCCAATTACACATATGGATTCTCACTTTCCAAATTGCAAATGGCTAAGAACTGGATTGACTTCCCTGAAAAACAGCAGCCGACCTCATCTTTTGTAACCACAACTTGCGCTAACAAAAGCAACCATCAGGAAAGTTAATGGTGAAGGATGTCATTTAACTGGCATCCTTTGACTTACTATTTATTAGTAGGGGTTGATGCCAATAGACATAGCCCCATGGGTCAGAGCTCGTGAGCCATATTTTTCCAGTGGTCAGCATAGTGGCGAGCAGGAAACAAGGTGATAAACCAGATGTTCCCAAGATAAGGCAGATGTTATCAAGACAAGAAGTCTAAACAGTCTTTAACTGAGGTGTGTAGAGAAACACACACACACACACACACACACACACACACACGTGAACACTATTCAGTCTCCCAGGTGCATAAGCCTACAGTAGAGGTTGAAAATAAAGCAGCACACAGGCTGGATCAGATTGTTGCTTCCTGATTTGTGACTCTCCAAGATGAACATCTTACTGATTTATACCCAGAATTTGAAATTTTGTGGTAGACTACAAATGCAAAGATAAGTACAACATAAATTTTTTAAATACTCCATAAGTCTCCAGGAGTTTCAACATTCTTCAATGTTCTTACGTTACAGCCAATTATCTCCCCACTTAAATGGCTATTATTTTCTTACTTGAAGTCTATATTCTCCCTAAGCGTCATTACCAAGTGTGGCAAAAATCTGGTTGTGGGCTGTAAACTGAATTTAAATGACAAACCTTTATTGATTGCAAACTGGAAATTCCAGAAATCTTCAAGAAGTGATTATTGTAAATGAATTCGGTCTCTCCACATAAAAAAGGAGAATTTATTCTCCTGATTAAATTAAGGGGAGGTGGTTTGGACACACATTTTTTTCTCTGTTTGTTTTATTAAAATTCCAAGAGGTTTGCCATTCATAGAAAAGTCTGCCTGACCTCAGGCACAGGCAGAAGCAGGAATTCATTACCATGGAAGGCTACAGAATTTCCTCCAAGGAGACAAGTGAGAAAAAGCAGACACCACGTGAATGTGGGTTAAATAGGTTCTGCCCCTGATGCAGCAGGGAGATGGCAGCCCCTTTGTAAAATGACTCACAGTCCAAGAAAGTGCTTCAGCTCCTAAAGGTGAGCAGAAACTTAACCAGATAGATACCCATGAAGTTCCAATTCCCTTTGGAATATTTTCGAATTAGTCAGCTTTGCCACCTCCCTCCCTAACCTAACTCATATTTATCAGGACTGATGGAATTTTCCTTTGAGGTGCTTAAATTTTGTTCCCTGGACGCCATCCCCTCTGCTGTCACCTTGTCCCTTCCCTGCACCTGCATCGCATGGGGTTTGGAATGCAGCAGAGCCTGCTGTTGGATTTCCTCTACTTTCTGCTTGTCCATAGCTCTTAAAACGATCAGAACAATCACCCTTAAATACCGTCTCCGTCACATTGCTCTCCTGCTAAAAATCTTCAGTGGCACCCTAATTCCTATTGTGGAAACTCTAAACACTTGCAGCTGGGTCCTCAGGGCCTGGCATAATTTTGTACCCACCTTAAATCCAGACTTACCTATCTTACTCCTGTGCTCCCATTAACACATTTTTCACTTTGAGTAAACCAAGCTCTTCACCTTCATAATCCGTCTATGAAAATACTTCACTCTTATTCTCTTATTAACCTTGGTGATGTTATTCTTACTGATTCCCTCCTTAGCTAGGATACATACACACACACACACACACACACGTACATGTATACATGTATATATGAATACACACAGTCTTGCAGTATTTGCCAATTGCTAATATATATATAATATATAACCCCATGCATATAAATATACATGTGCACATATACATGGATGTATATAGTGTTATGCTGTTCTCCAATTATTGATATATATGAACAGGTACATATATATGTATATTTGTATACATAGTCTTCCATTATTTGCTAATGGTTTCCGATTTCACCCTCCCAAGCTAGATTTAAAGTCCTTTAGGAAATAGATCTATTGGAGCTTTATATTTAATTTTCACATTAAATAACACAGTTCACACCATCAAGAAATATATGATGGATAACTCATTCATGAGGTTGCAATTATTTACTGAGTACACACTTTCTCCTGCTTTCTAAGAAAACATCTAGAAAAACTTCAGTGAACAAGACAAGCTGGTTCCCTGCTCCCAAAATGCTCACAGTCTTTTGAGTAGCCAAGATCTGTTGTTTTTCACATTTTCATAAGTAAATAATATATGCCCATTGTAGAAGAAAATTAGAATACAACTGAAAGTCGAAGGAAAAAATGTAAAATCGTCTATATTCCCACCATAATGATCGAATATTCTTGAAAGCTTCCATCCACCATTCCCCGGTGGCATATAGCAGGACACCTTACAGACAGATAGCAGGAAACCACCCTTTTTCTTTTACAAAAGTTCACAGTATCAGACCTTCCTGCAAGTTTCAGTAATTACCCAACGTGAATGCTGGCCACAGCTTAGAGACCTTCCCTCCCCATTAGCAAAGGCAGCCTTCAGTATGTATTCTGAGCAATGACCTAGAGACAGCTACATTCTCACTCTCCATGTACTAAAGAACCCCAAGTAGCTGCATTCAGGAGTTAACAGACCAACAAATGAAAGATGCCCATTCAGTGGAATCGAGGAGGCATCAAAGCAGAGGTTAAAATAAAGCAGAGACAAGGCAGCCCACAATGTCCCAGAAGAGCCAATGTGCTATTTAACCTAACCCATGCCACCCATCTTTACACACTGCCATGCTTTAAAAGTACTTCTTTATTCTCCTCCTTCAAACAATGCACAAAGCAACAGAGAGAAGGAAGTTGTGTTGCAATATTCTGAAACATAAATCTTGTTACCAGCCGGTCCAGGGACAGCATCGTGTTTTCCTGACACATGGATAAGATAAACTGGGTGCTGCACCTATAGGCCTTGTGTCCTGTTTTGCTAAGTGGCTTCTAAATCATACGTGGTCACCTGCATTTACACATCCAAACATAGGTTGTGCAAGCAGATATCACTGTTTGTGTGCTCAGTTACTCAACCAACATGCACAATTACGTGTCAGCTCACTCTGCTCCCACTCAGGAATTCACTGTTTCCCCAACTGGGACGTTCAATTCCATTCTTTTTTTTCTTCTTCTTCTTAAGTTATCCAATACATAAAAATACATAAAAATCAAACTAAGATTCAAATTATGGAAGAGGTCAAAGGAAGAAATTTCTATTCATTCCCGACGTTTAAACATTCTGCAATACTAAATGTAACTCTAAATACCCGCTTTCTTCCCACTTTGATGAGAATTCAGAAATCCTGTGGCCAGTTTCCAGCAGTGTCATCAATGTGATACTTGAGTCAGGGAAAAGTGTTGAACTGCTCGGTGCCTTATTTTATTCTGGGAATCCGAGGTAGATAATGCTTGTTATTGGCAGATCAGAGGTGGCAGAGACCGTGACTGTTGGGCTTGCTCAAGTACAAGGCCTTCACAAATGTGATGAGGCAGGGTTTTGAAAATTGGAGGAGAACAAGGGAGCACAGGTGAAAGTCCGCTGTGAGAGGTTTAAAGTCACAGGCACTGGGAAATGCCTTTGGGGTAATGCAGCTTTGGTAGAAGCAATGTGCAAAGCTGTAGCCATTCAAGGGTTACTCTGTTGTCTATGGAGCTTCTTTACAGGGGAAGACACAATTTTAGAATTCCACCTATGCTCAAAACACACTTTTTTTTTTCGTTATACAAAAGATGTCTGAGTTTAACGCTAGAGGGCAAAGAGTAGAGGCATCTTTCTGTATGCAAATGCTGAGGAAGCTGCTGCTGTGTGTAACAGTATTGACACATTTGGCCTTACCCTTGGCATCAACAAAGAAGAATGGGTTTTGTGATATCAGAGAAAACTATTATGGGGACTTATTGATACAGTCACTTTTGCTGTCTGCCAATAAGAGAATTCCTGACATATTAGTCCTGGGGCCCTGGGCATCTTGATAATTTTATATGGCTTCTAAGTCTTCATATCCAATATCTTAACTCTATTTTCTCTCTCAGAAATCTGACGGATTCATCTTTAGTGTTTTCTAAAAATTGCAGCGACTTTTTTTTTAAACAGGGTTTCTTCACCTCAGCACCATGGTGACTTGGGGCCAAATGATTCTTTGCTGTGGAGAGCTGTCCTGTGCATTATAGGATGTTAAGCAGCATCTCTGGTCTCTACCTACTAAATACCAGCAGCATCTCTCTGCCTCCTGTCCTAAAACTCAAACATCACTCCAGACAATGCGAAATATCCCCAGGCAGGCAAAGTTGCCTTCAGTTGAGAACCACTGGTTTAAAATGAACTGATGAGAGATTAAATGAAATAAACCTTGTGTTTAGAGTGTTGAAAACAATTCCACCAGTAGTAGAAAGTTATACAGAAAAACAAAAGGGGTGTCTTTGTGTAGATTAAGCATCTATAGATATATAACTAGTTGCCAAACCAAGTCTCCCGGAAGTGTAAATGAGAAGTACCTTATACAGGTGCCACGACATGAAATACAGGGACACCAGCCATGAAAGAAAGGTGTATTTTTTGCAACCAGCCCACAAGAGAGGCCTTGACTACCACACCATCACCCCAACCACCTTTTAGCTTTTCCCTAACCATCTTCTACAAAATGCATGGCATTCACCCAGTATGAAATAGTCGATTTTTAGATAAGAGGTCTATGGAGATGGACATTTTTAAAAGTACTGTTTACTTAATGCAGCATGACTTAAAATGGGCCTGTAACCTGACAAGTGTACTGAATGAGGAATGTTCAATTTACCAGTTCGAACCAGCCAAGTCCTCACATGAACTTTCTGAGACCCGGCTGAGAAGCCTGGGAAAGTATAACTAACCACAAACCCTCAGTGTTTCCTCCACCTGATTCCTTCTCCCCAGCTTTCACTCCATTACCTTAAGCACTCTTCTAAGACCCACTTAATGCTCCAGACATATTATAAAACCTTAGCGGTCAACAGAATCTACAGCCACCTCAGCTCACCAGCTATATACCTGCTTCCATGTCAACCAACACTGAAAGGAAAGATTCTGTTCTATTTTTAAATATATTGAGCAAAGAAGCAGCTTGGTATGTAAAGGATGGCTGTCACCCAAATTCACTGTTATTCTATTTTTAATCAAGGATAATAGACTTCGAAGTCAGATACATCTGGGATTCAAATCCCACATCTTTGTCAACTGTGTGATTTTGGGAAAATCACTTAGCCTCTCTGAAACTCACTGTCTGCATATGTAAAATGGGAATGATAATAATAGTACCTAAACAATAGGTTATTTTGAGGGATGAATGCAATGACATACATAAAGCAAAAGTGTGCCAAAATGTTGGCCATTTTGTTATTACTATTACTTTTATGAACATACCATATTCATCATTCACTCACTATTCACGAAGCACTTATTCAACACCTTCTGTGTGCTGGAAAAACTCAGTAAATATTGTAAAATGGGTTTTCTTAATGACTCAATAAACATTTATTCAGTGCCTTTTATGTGCTGGGTGCTGGAAAAACTCAATAAATATTATAAAATTGGCTTTCTTAATGACTTGAGATTTCAACCAAACAACAATGAAGTATAAGAAATGTCTCTGCTGGTGGATAAAAAATACACTTAAAGTGCTTTATATAGAGCCTGGCACATGGTAGATAGAAAATGTTACATGATAATGGTGGTGCTGGTGGTGGTGATATTGAAAACTATTTGATTTGATAATCTTTACTCAATTCACTTGCCAGAGTTTGTCCCTCTAAGAAACCATTTATTTTCAAGTAAATGAGTACTGATCTTGTAAGAAAGAACTTCTTTTCTCAAAGTAACTGTTTAATAGGTGCAGATTAACATTCTTTATTACAGGGTAGGCTTATAATAAAGAGTCTAGAGTCTGGGAGGTAATTCTCACTACTGAAAAGTAAATTAATTTTGACTAATAAGTAAATATCAGAGTAGTTGGGCTTAGAAGTTCCCATAATATAAAGAAATCAGAGGTATGATTATACATATGACAATGACAGTAAAAAAAAAAAAACTGCTCGCCTACTTTGTAAAATAATTAAAGGTAGACCTCACCCCTTGGTTAAAAAGAAATGTATTCTTTTACATTTTACGTTAGTTTACAGTAGGCATCATTTTCTGTGGGAAATAGACCCGAATAAATAGGTGTAGACGTTTGCTCTTCTTTGTCATTTATTCTTTCACAATCCCTTAGTATTTCAACAGAGTTTGATGCACTCTGTTGTGGGTCCTTAGGGCCTTAATTCTCAAAAAAATAAAAATTTGTTTTCCAAAATCATTTTTCCACAAAATAGGAAGTGCCTAAGTATGATAAAAAGTCTTTTGGTGACAGCAAAGTAAGAACTCATTATGCTTTCAGGCCAGTAATATGTTAGTGTGGCATAAGCCAAGTTCAATGAGAAATTAATTTTCACCAAGGTCTGTCCTTACCTCAAATATGTTTGAAGGCTCATTGTTGTACTGATTGGATATTATTTCTGACTGGTCACTGCACCACTTGAGTCCACCCAGAAAGCTGTCTGTATCCAAGTCGTTCACGTCTAGTTCAGAAAGGTCAAGTTCAGGAAGATCTGGGCAAAGAGGCTGGTCTTCACCAACCAGAGCAGCACACTGCAGGGGGCAGGGTAGGAAAGAAAAAAGCTTTCATTAACTGCAGGAATTTATTAAACTGCAATAGCATGTGATAGGAATTAAGCCTGGTTAATTCAACGACACCACCAAAGCTGGTTTCCAGGGTTTTAGTCCCCAGAATAAACATCCTAAATTCTTTAACTCACTTTGCTCCCAAAGGATACTTTGCCAGAACCATTCCATCCCAAATTCTACCTCCAAATCCATAGTAAATGCCATGCTTCCATGAAGCCTTCTCTGATTCGTCCAGTTAGAAATCAACTTAGATTTGTTGGTACCTTTTTGATAGTTAGCACTTACCAAGTTTCAAATTGTTTTCTGGTTAACTATATGCAAAATTTCACTCTACTCTTAGAGTATAAGCCCTTTGAGGGAAGGATACAAATTTGATTTCACCTTGGAATTGCATCACACATACGAGAGACAAAATAAACGATTACTAAATGAGAGAAAAAAAACCCATAAGAACTATACCAGGAAAACTTTCTCCATTTACTCTCTCTTTAACTATTATAATCCATATAATTCATTTAGCAACTAATGATGCAACGTCCTTTAACGTGTCTATGGTTCTCTTGAATTGTTATTTAAATCTTTTACTTGACTTTTCATGAGATTCTGAACTTCTCAAACAGGTCAAAAATAAATCCATTGAGATGAAGGACAAAAATCATATTTTTTATGATCTTTGTTATCTTTCACTATGTGTAACTTGAAAGTCTTCTGTGTTGGTGTGTGCGTCTGTGTATATGTGTATACCGTTGGGATCACCTGAAGTCTGAAAAGAAAAACCACTCTAGCACACCACAACTATGTTTTTGTTCATCATTTATATATTCCTAAACTATGCTCTAAGTGAATTCAAAAGAACAATTTTTTATTTGGAGTTTTAAAAATGGTTTCAATACACTGAGAGGCTTAAAATACCCTCTACCGTGACTGGGCTGCTTGTCACCTCCTAGCATAGAGTAAGTGGTCTGTTAACTCTCCTGCACTGTGGGTTTTTGAGGAAAGTGGGCCCGCTTCCTAAGGTGGGCTTCTAACCTCGAATTGGCTATCTGACTGCTGATTCATCATTACCAATTGTGAAGAACCCTGCAGAAACTTCCTTTTGAAGGGATCTGGTGATGCCAGAGCCATAAGGACTTTATCTGCAAGCTGAGGGGTCTCAATTGAAAGGTACACTCTCTGAGGTGGTACCCTCACGGCCCTCCCTTCCAAGGCCAGGGGAGATGCTGGGGAGTTCTTCCCATCCAGGCAGCAGTTGGGCATGAAGCTAAAGATACTGCTTGACATTTAGATTTTGAATAAAATAAGTTCTACGCAGATTTTTTTTCTCAAGCACCCCTGTCATCCCTGGCAGGCTACATTACACGGGTCATATGCAGCAGCATGGTCATAAGCACCACACTGAGAAGTAGGTACTGGGTAATGGAGTCAGCAGTTGGTAAGGGGAGGCTGGGAGAAGCCTGAAAATTCCTGCACTTCCTCCCTAAGACCACTGGGCCCCACTGAGATCCCAAACTGCAGGCACAAAGGTAATGCCAAGAAAGGGCAATCCCCTTTATCTCAACTTTTTCCTTATCATTTTATTGGTCTTTCTCTTTTATTATTGGAGTTAGCCCAAAGTTACAGATCCGTATACTTGACTAGATTGATAAGTAAGCAGAGGCTGGGCTGAAGAGAAGATTTTGTTCTGGGACAGTGTTTGGATTTTGTTACAGGCACAACACTTCCCAGTCTCCACACTTGCCCACTGCTTGTCCTCCAAACACAAACACTCACACACCCCCACACACAGTTAACTCTTCCACAACATGACCAATTCAGAGACAAGGGGAGAACTTTTTCCCTGGTGCAAAACCCACTAGGATTAGGGGAGAGTCCTTAAAATAAAAAGCATAAACAACAAAAATGACAACAAAAAGGAAAACTAAGTTAGACAACGTAGGATCTCTACGTCTGGCTTAAATTCCTTTTGTGGAGAGCATACTCTAGAACCTGTGTTTGGGAATGCTGATACCAACTGGTGGACAACTTCTTGCTGTCCCCCTCTTTAACAGCCCTCTTGAGGCATGACTTCTTCAAAACCCTTTAACCTTTCAGAAATATGTATTTTTCAGGAACTTTTGAAAACCATTAAAAAGATCAGATCAATTTTTTGTATTTTACTCTGCTGTAATTCACATATTTCTTTCCTCTCCTCTCTCTGTCTGCCTCTCTCATTTTTGCTTTTCTGTTATCATTGAAAAATGTGCATGTGCTCTTGCCAATGCTGACGTGCTAATAAAATCAGGGCTTCTGAACGTGGCATTATCCTGATAATCTAAAACACATTAGTGGTAGCAAGTGTTCCTGTTATTAATTTATATTTGGCCTTTGGATGATGCCAGACTTAACAGTCCGAGCCCTGTAACTGTCCTCATCTGACACTCTGATATTTACTGCTTCCCTATACATCTGTAACAGGTGTGCTTTATTGCAATTACAGAGACACATTCTACTGCCTCTTTGCAACTATGACAGCTATTTCGCAACCATAGCCTTAATTTTATAATAAGATTTAGGAGGATAAAGCAGTCACTAAACACAAAAGGCTAATTATTGTACGTTATTTCACCCCAACAGACTTTTCTCTTAGTTAAAGAGCAGACAATAAATTAGCTTAACTGCACTGATGATAATGAAACATTATAATTAAGTATAATTCTCCATTAACCTTTTGGAGGTTTTTGTGCCATTGATGGTAAATTTTAAAGAGAGAGAGAGCAGAAAGAGTGGACTTGGCCACATTAATTACATTAATGAAAAAAGAATCTTACTTCTTAAAAAAAAAATCAGGACAGGGGATAAGGGGCAGGGCAGGGGTCAGTAAAGAATGTCAGTCTTAGTAGAGTGCATGTCATTGGAACTGTCTCTATCAATCTTGGTAAGCTTACTGGACATCACCTTCATTAAACTGTGAAACACGGGGCACTCTGAGTAGCTATAGTGATAGAGGCCTTTATTAACCAATGTACTGTCCCGTCATTATGTGCAAAAGGGCATAATACGTTTTAGGATGACAGCAAACATTAATGATTCAAAAAATGAAAGCGGCCTACGCTACCTGCTGCTCGTAATATTTGAGCCTGGCGGAGGTGATTCCCAGGGCTGCCACGACCAAGGCTGGGCTGCTAGCAGCCTGCTGCCTCCAGCGCAATAGAGAAGCGACCGGCCCGTCTCAGCTGACCAACAACTCAATCCACGGCTGGACAATTAGCCTGAGACCTCACCTCCTTAAGAACAAAATTAAAAAGCCACTGTCCTAAACGGTTCTGACGCTTATTTGAAAATGACTGCAGGAATGCCAATGAAGAAAATAAATCTTCCCTATTTCCATATGATCTAGTTCTTCAATCAACTCCTAGCAGCATCAGGAAGAATACATGATGGAAAAATGAAACTGCAGCAGCTGAGACCCACAGTGCCAGCCAGACAACCGCCCGCAGGATACTCCAACTACTCGAAGACAATTAGGACTTTGAAGCCACTTAGAACCCTGACTCGTAAGAACTGCAGGACGTGTGAATTATCCATAACTCTTCCACCTTACCAAGAAATCACAACAAGATAAGAACAGTTACAATCCGCAAATATGCATCTGCCAAGGCAAGAGAGGGCAAACGAAGCCAGCATTTGCAAGCCCAGAGAAGAGTTAAGAATCCAGGGCATGCCTCACTAGAGAGGAAAAATGCATTCGCAGACGGCCTTGGCCAAATTATTTTCACTTTAGATGTGTATCGCAGCACCACATGGACATCTTATTTAATCAAATCACGTGTAGCCCTTGATCCTCCCCTTACCCTACGTGCCCCCAGCTTCCCAGAGGAAGCTCTCCCAGCCCTTTGCCAGATTCATTGTTAGCTGCTCAGATCCTCCCTGCAATTCAATTCGGGTCCATCTCACCAGAGTCCACAGAAAGTTTTGCTTGTTTCCCAAGTTGGCCAAACTTCCCGAGAACATTCCATTGTGTTGAATGCGAACATGCCGCGGTCCTCCGTCCCCCCCCCCCCGCTAGTCACTCTAGACTCCAGAGATTACGAGGAAACCGGCTCGCTTTTTTCCCCCCTGTATGAATTGTAGCCAGCAGAGACTGTGGAATTGATGTATTGCCATCTATTTTTACACAAGCAGCGAGCAGCTCCACACACAGTCCTGCATAAACTCTATTCTCTCTCTGGCTTCAGGCAGCTCTCCGTGGTACACAGAGATTTAACCATTGGCTTCCCTGCCACTGACGCTGATGGAAAACCTTGCACTGTAAGGCTTTTTTTTTTTTTTTTTTCTTTGCTGGCCAAAGCTTTCAACCACATAGAGGAGTTTTAAAGGAATCAGCTTTGTTGTTTCGTGTTCTGTGGGAAAAGCAATCTAAAATAGCCCAGCAGGATTATTTAGGATTCTGTGAGTTCTCTGATGAACAGAGAGAGAAGAAGAAAAAAATCCAGACTAGAGTCAAAACTGACTAGATTCGAGCCCATCTATTTTAATATTTTTATCTTCATCTTATTTTAAATAGAAATGGCATTTTTCCAAGCAGGCCACTAAACACCACTAGAAAGACTTCAGCTTCTGATTCATATCAATATCTTAGGGCATAAATATTGCATATGAGTAGAAACAGAGCCAAAGGCACATGGAAAGAGTTTCTAACTGCAACAGATCCTGATGACAGCAGCTAAGCTTTGATTTGTTCACGGTATCTCAGAGCCACCTTAAAATAGCAAACTTATTGGAGTTAAGATAAGATTGAGATTCCCTTCCAAAGCTCCTGCCCCGGCTACTTTGCTGCCTCCTCTCCTCGCCCAAGCCCAAGCCCTTCCCCCTCTTACAGGAATAATTGCATTGCGAGGGAAGCTTCCGTCCTGGCTGCAGCGCTGAGCCCAGCCCCACCTCACCTCGATGTCACTCCATACAGAGTCCTGGTTGCACATGTCCCACGCCATCCAGCTCCTGAATGACGCCAGTCAAGCTGTTTCAACTCCAATCCACAGTGACACAGAGCACACACTCATGCAGGCAACCAGCCCCTTACTGAGAGTGAACTGAAGGCACCTGTCTTACTACAGTCCCCAGTCACATGACAAAGCTATTAAAAAGTAGGCTGGGCTGTCACTCACCCAGCCTCCCTTCTCCTGTGCTGCTAGCTGCTCAAACTCGTGACGTCACTCAAAGGCAGCCCTCTGCCTCAGTGAAGTAACGCTTAAAAAAAAAAAAAAAAAAAAAAAAAACGGAAAGAAAGAAAGAAAGAAAGGAAACACTTGGACTTTTGGAGCATCATGCTGTGACTAAAACCAGCTTTGAATGCCACCGACTCTAAATGGAGCCCTGGCCATATAATAACTAAAATCCCCTGCAATCTTTTTTTAATTTATTTTCCTTCCAAAACAAGCAAGTGGCAAAGCTCTCTGTTTCATGACAGAGTAACTACATTCTTAGCTAAAATGTGGACTCCCTCAGGACTCAGATTTGAAGACAACCAAGTGGACTTGGTTTGGGACTTAACGCAAGATCTTCTTACATGATGGATTTTTATGAGACATTTTCTAATTGGGGGAAGTGTTTGAAAACAGAGAATGGGGCATGCTTTCTTTCTTTCTTTTTTTGTTTTTGCTTATTTAATCAACAAAACAGCCTGTATTTGTTAAGGTATAAACAAACTCCTCCACCCAGAAATCTGCTGTCCCTGTGTCAGTAGGGAATACCAGCTTCCGAGAAGTGTTACTGCAGTTTACTTTGCTCCATATAAGGAGAACAAGCAACAAAATACCACCCTTTCAGGGTCCTTCTAATTATTTCCATTTCTCTCATAGGCTCTCAGAAAACAAGTGTTAGTAAAGACAGTCGCTACCGCTTTGCCCAGATCAGCTTAGTTTCCCGGCTACCTTTTTTTTTTTTTCATACATGTAGCATTTCCTCTGCAACTGCCTTAGGGTGCCTTTTTGTATAAACACTGGATTCCAACCCTAGTACCCTGGGTTGTGCAGTTTGCCTTTGAGATCAAGAATGTCCATGGAGTGAGGGAAAAATACCGACATGCTATTAGCAGAAATATTCATTTCTTGAGCTTTTTCATTCTTTGAATTTTTCAGCTTCTAGCCTGAGACAATGAGGGCTAATGCAGGTTCAACTGTTTTATGATGACACTACATATTGAATCCATAACAAACTCAATGTACTAGACAACGCCAGAAAACACTTCCCATAACACCACAGAGGTCGGATTTAACCCTTCCAAGTTCCAGAGTGATGTTCACGTGGACATATATTTGTGAATATACATGTTTTTATAAAATTTTAAACCCCATATATGTTAAAAATCAACTCAGTCTTTTACTTGATAATTACTCATCTGAAAAAAAAAATTCCCCAGGTATCTAAAAATGATTCTGAAGAACTATTCATTTAATCTCCTATTCTACTAAGTTTAATGTAATGAATTCGCTATTGTCCATTCCTTTATCAGGAAAAAAGTGGTGATTTGCTCTAAATATAAAGTTGCTCAAATATTAAAGTGAAAGAAAAAACAAACCAAAAAACATCAGACTGTTTCTTCTTTCAGATCACATCTATTTTAAGAAATTTGTCTACTCTGAGATCTGCAACAAGTTGCTAGTATATTACTGAATAATGTGATGAAATTGACAGTTTGTCATTACGGGACATAAAACCGATGGCCAAAAGCTTTGACGTTTTAAGTTAGCTGAATACACTTCACTGGCACATTTTCCCTCTTACAAATAGCGGAAAATTACCATAGTTTTAATTTTCCAAATCAAGAAAGAACAGGAAAATACAACCTCGGGAAGGCTTTTATACATGCAATTAGTGGCATTACTCTGCACTCCCCACAAAGAAACACTAATTTTCTTCACAATTATATTCTGATTTAATGTAAAACTACAGTAAATTATTAAAATGCAGGGCAAAGGTCATTGGCTCTGTGCTCAACACAGTCAACTGTGAAATAATATTGGTCACTTGACCAAGAAGAGTTGATGTTTATTCATTATTATCAGGTGACCCCTGTGTCGTGATATTCTCTGATACTTTTGTGTTCATTGAATGCTAGGCATCCATTATATTTATGTGAATATATATATAATATTTAATCCTATCTTTTAGAGTTGTTCTTTACACTGGAACATTCTGTATTATTGCTTTTGATATTTAACCTATTCATAATATGTTATCAGGGTTTTCTTGTTTGTCTTTTTGCCACCTAATTCCACGTTTTCTTAATCAAATCAGCACATTCACTGAAAGCAAAGGTGGTTTCATACATACAGACTTCTTTTTTTTTCTTACCGTCACGAAGAGGGTTAGTTAGGAGTCAAAACATTGAAATGATTTATAAGCTCCAGCATACTGCAATTTTTCCCTCAAATTTCTATTATTTTACACATAAAAATTTAAATAGATTCTTGGGGAAAATTAGAGTACCTTCCACTGTTGTTTTTTTGGTCTCAAAATTATAACTCTAATGAGAGGGATACTCTAGAGGTCTTATAACTTGGTTAATTAGCTCTTCAGATTAAAGTTTCTCTTCTGTCCAGTTTTTCTTTTCTCAGGAGAACATAAAGTGTTAGTTGCTCACCAACCTTGGTCTTTCCTGGTTTCCCAGGATGTTTCTATATTTGATTCCCCCTCGGCCTTGACTGTTTCTCTTCCTTTCTCCCTGCAGCCCTCTTTTCACCCATTCATCAACTCTGCCTCCAAGATTTCCAAATGTTTGGTTTCAATCAACAAGGATCTATTGAAACCTTACTGTGTCCACAGCAATGTATTGCAAGGGCTGCTAAGAAGGCATATGTCATGAACACAAGGGAACTTACAATTTGGGGGGCTGACAGACCTTAAAAACACAGAATAATCTGATATGAAAAAAACAATGCTATTTTGCTCAATATCCAATTCCTGTCTTCCTTAAAATACACCCTTTCTAGGTACAAGGTTCTTTCACTAACCATTAAATTCACACCCAAATCAACCCCATTTTGTCTCAACAATAGAAGGAGGTATTTATTAACATCTGTTGAGTGCTCATAATGTTCCATATCTACACAGAGCCTGGATTCCACCCCAATAGAATTTCTCCCTTCAGTAGTTCTGTTATCGTTCCGCAAGACTCCAACATTGGTGGAGGCAAGAGTATCTATCCTTAAAGTCGATAACAAGAGAGAAATTAAACCTTCAAGAGAAGAGTTCAATTCTATGAAAAAAATTTGACAAAGTACATGACGTTTGAGTTTCCTTCCCCTCTCCTGCCCCAGATTACAAGGCTTTTGCTGCTCTGCCTATTTCAGACATCTGCCACTTATAAAAAATAAACACCATCAAACCCAAATACCCAAGTAGACAACAGCAGAGACAATTGGTTTTGATCTCATTATTGAACATAGGTGAGAACCCAGAAGTGAAGAGCTACTAGTATAAATATCTTTGCTCATTTGTTTTTCTAAGCTTACAATAAACTACATAAGAAGAAATTTAAGGCTAAAAGTTTTCAAGGAAGAAAAATGGGGAAGAAAATATATAGCAGAGCTTACAAGGGCTAGACACTGAGATTAGCATTTTAGATACCACACTTACAATCAATTTAGTCCTCAAAACTATCCAATAAAGATGATCTGTGTACCCATTTTATAACTGAGAAAAATAAGACAGAGCCAGGATTTAGATAACAGCTGAAAAGAGCATACAGATCTCTGAAAACCCTTCTAGGAAGAACTAAAGTTTCATAATAAGAATAATATTCATTCTCAAATCAAAAGCACAGCAAAGTCCCCCGAGGCAACTTTATAACCTAGAGACTGTCTACATAGCTGGAAACCAACATTCTTGGGAATGCTGCCTGCATAGAAAGGAAAGGGATCTGCCCAGAATGGCTAATATTTTTAAAGTTAATCATTGATAATGGGCATTCAATTGCTGGCTTTTAATTCCTAGAGGGGCTAACTGATCCTGAAACCCCACATCAGTCTGAGCATGTGCTCTGAGCCCCTGGGACATGTTTGAAGCTGCTGCTGTGCAGGGCACAGAAGTTGGTAGCAGGGCAGGGTATAACAAAGGCCCCTAGCCTATAACCACCCTAAAATAAAGTCTTATTTTACACAAAATCACCATGGTGATGGCACTGTGAACTAAGCATATTTGGGAAACAGAGGGAAATCAGTAGTCGGCTTTAATGCCTCCTAGCATTTGTTTATTTATTTTATCTTCTAATAAACTAAACAACTTCAGCAACCTCTCTCTCATCTCCAGTGAAACCTTCTGCAGAGCAGCTCTATGCAACTGAGCCTGTATTTTAACGTGGATCTCAAAATCTGCTCTTGGCATTTTTCACATTAAAATAAAAAATAATGTGCAAATTAATCCAAATTGCAATCAATTGGACTAATCTAAACATAAGGCAAGAAGTATGCTTATTAGGCCCACAGATAAGAGATAATAAAAGGATGGTTAAAATCTGATTTTGTCTGATGCTTAACTCTGTTGTATTTGTGCATTTATAGACATTTTCATTTACCTTAATTATTTCAGGTTAATTCATTTATAATTCAGCGAGTTATTGAGTATTTAAACAAGAAATGTTCAATAGGATTATTTAGCTTTTTTTTTTACTGAAACTGAAAATAAAGCACATCATATCTTATTAAATTTGTTATTATTTAAAATCTTAAAGTCCTATCGAACCTCAATAACATAATTCACTTGGTAAGAGAGATATTTTATCCCCTAACTGAAGTTACTGAGGGCCAGAGAAACCTCAGGTAGAAACACAAATTATTAAATTGGAAAAAAACTGTTAGTCAAACAGTTCGCCCTGTTTGGTACTTATTTCTAGAGATGGGGTCCTAATGAGCTTAACTTCTTTTGATTGTAGAGAAAAAATTGTATTTTCAACTATTGTTGAAATGGAAGAATTAAATAAGTGAAGTGTTTTTTTTTCTTTTTCTTTTTCTCAATCCCACCAGGTAAGATTCAGAAGGGTTTTAGTTATTTTGCTTTTGTTTCTGTTGTGGATTTCTCCAGTGCTTTGGTATTTGAATTTTACTCTAGCAGAGTGAATATATATCCTAAAAATGTGGGGATGTAGAATGGAAATAAATTCTCATCTTAGGAAGCAATTAGCTTAAGGTCTAGCTAAATTTTTTGATACCTTATATAAAACCTTATTTTTTTGCTAGCCCAAGTAAACACAGGATTTTTGAGGGAATATTCTTAATCAAGAAGACCCCTTCTAAGACTGACCTCCACATTTAGCAGCTCAATGAAAAACAGATGTCAAATACTACTGGTCAGATTATAAATGAGTACAAATTTTTCTAGAGGACAAGCAGGCAGTATGTGTCAAAAATGTTAAAAATGGGCATCCCCATAGACCCAGAAATTCTACTTCTAGAAGTTCATCTTAAGGAAATAACAGGGGGATATGTGCAAAGATTTTTAGTGTGAAGATAGTCAATGCTACATAATTTACACTATTGAAAACTTGAAAGCAGTGTAAATGTCCAACAGTAATGGCCTAGCAAAATAAATAATGGAACACTATATATATATAAACTCATATATATTCATACACATATATTCATTATGCATATATATTCAATGCTATCATTAAAAACTGTTGTGAAATACATTAATGGCATAATGAGAAAATGTTCAAAATATACTAAGGTTTAAAACTATGTTTGAAAAAACTATAATCACAACAAATTTACATATAAATATACACTCAGAAAGACAGAAGAACTAAGAGGATAAGGAGAAAATATAACAAGGTGTTAATAGTGGCCAATAACATAAGTTCTATTAAATTTGTGTGTGGGGGGGTATATGTACCTTTCTGTAGTTTTTTAATTTTCTATGCTAAATATGTATAACTTTTATATTCAGAAGAAGAATAAAAACTATTCATTTTGAAAAGAAACATAGAGATTCAGACTTATAACTGTGCCTTCTTAATATACAGGGAATGTAGCAAATAGAAATAGCCCCTGACATCCAATATAAGCCTCCATATTCATCATATATTTAAAAGAAAGCCATTTCTGTCTATCAAATCGAGTCTAACAGCCACTCCACTCAGGACGCAAAGCTGAGAGAAGTTACTACCTGGCACCCTGAGAAACCTCTGAGACCTGAATTATAGGGATAGGAAAGCTATCCACTATTAGCTTGCCTCAGAGGTGGGCCCAGACCACTGACACCCAGATGCCACAGCCATCTTCACTTTGTTTCTCAAGTTGAAATTTCATCAATTAAGTGAGACAAACATTCCATTCTAAAGTACGATTATCCTTGGTAGGGTTAAGGGGATTTCAGTTATTTATACAAAAGCATCTATTTGTTAATCATATTTTTTATTCTCTTCTAGCATCTAATGGAGCTCAGAAGCACATACCAAGAAAAAAAAATAGTAAATGCTTTAAGAATGTTATGACTAAAGTATTAAGAAAATTTCTCAAGAAGGGATTGTTACTGACTAGGGAATAGGAAGGGGCAGTTCTAGAAAGAAGAAGGGAAGAGGTGCTGGAGATGTGGCTTCTACTGGAGACCATGGAAATTGACTGGATGGGGAAAATGCAGTCCACGTTTCAAACCAATGACTTGCAAGTGAACTTCTGGACCACAATCTGTTCCAAAACGGGGAGCCACCTGTATAAATGCTATCATGTTGCAGCCCTGTTCTTGGGCAAGAAGCTCATTCTGGGTTCTCCAAATGTCACATGAGACCTTCACCCATCTCCTTTCCCCTGGAAGGCTATCTCCACAGGAATGGAAGCTGTATTATGAGCCTCTTTGACTTAGCATCCTTGCAGTTTCATGGGTCTTTCCTGCAAATCACTCTTCCTACACTTGGGTGATCATTATTTTGACCATTAAGAATTCTCATGAGAAGATGGTTGATAGGGCTGGAACCAAGGCCAAGTTCATGAGATATCAAGTGATTACATGAGGCTCAAGTCTTCCTGATAAGTGGAGTGACTTTGTAGATCTTGATTTAGCCCAAAAGAGAAGGGCAAGGATGGTAGGAAGGACATGGGTCCTGCAATTCAACTTTGGGAGGTTCACTTAATGATTCTGAGCCTCAGTTTCCTTATCTGTCAACAGAGGTGGCCGGATTCAATTATATCTAAGATCCCTGTCAACTCTCAAATGCAATGCTGGATCTGCCTTGACAGACACAGGCAACCTGGGAAGACTTCTCTGCACGGGGTGAATCCAAATGTTTCATTGTACAAAGGCACTAGAAATCAGGGAGGGTGTGCAGGAAAGGTATCCGGTGCTCAACTTTGCTGAAAAACCACAGCTTCATCACTTTCATAGCAATATGGATATTTAACTTCCTAACCATTCCAGAAAAAGAATAGATGAGAACTGGTGAAACATAATACTTTCATGAATATTGGCTGTAAGAAGACCAGCTTCTACAGACCTGGATTTCTTACAAAGCCCAGGTCATTGCCCCAGAGAAACAGCAAGCTTTCATCTTGTTTATCATTAATTCTATTAAATGGTACAAGTCACGTAGAAGATCAAGCCCCTGCTTGCATAGTAAGGATGAAAAACACACAGCTGATATGATAGTGACTATTCACTTCTGCCTGCATATAGATGCAATTTCACATACTAACATGTGATTTGGTTTTACAACAGGTAAGAAATGATGTTACCCAGAGAGAGAAGATAGAAAAGAGGATGGATCTGAAATTCAGGGTTTTGTAAATAGGAATAAGGTCTAGGGAAATACGAGCTTGGAGTAACACTTTTGCCTCCTAATACCAGAGCACTCCCCCCGTTAAATAAACAGCTCAGGGTACTGGGTAAAAGGAGACCTTACCTTTTTTTTGTTTTTTGTAATTTGAGAAAGATCATCTGAGATATTACTTTAGGGTGTGGAGGCAGAAAAGAAGGACAAATGCCTAACATAGGTTATCCTGGCATTATTAGCAAATATATTAAACCAATGCTGTATCACAAGATATATAGTTGATGCATCACTGGGAGTTATCTAGTTTTCCTGTTTAGCTGTGTTCTTTGTATATATGACCCTATTTATCAGGAGGAAGATCTGTGCTTCCGAGCCAAATAATATTACCAACTTAGAGACCTTCCTTTAGTGCTGAATGAATAGCCCAGCTGCAGCCACACTAGATTCCTTAATAAGACATTTGGAGAGGGAGCCCTGGTAACAATGGAGTAAGCAAAGTAAGACCAGGTGAATGATAAACCTCAGTAAGGACAAAGCTTTGACAGACCACCAGCTCAAACAGTGCTGGACACTCCAGCAGTATACTCTAGCAGGACAGATTTAACTTCCTGTTTTCTTGCACCCAGAAAAAAGAAACAACAAGAAGACTAACATAAGAAAGCTTGATTTCTGGGCCTGTGAAACAGTCTCCAAAAGGCAGTTTACAAGTTTCCCTTTTCAACAGTCCAAAAGCTTGATTATTCTTTAAAGAGCCCAGGTTGTACTTTGCCCCAAGCAGATGATCAGAAAGGATTCTTTTCCTACCTCTTTTCAAAACAAAAATCTCTGACAACTCCTGAGGTGTAACTTCCTACCATCCATCTTAGTACATCCATTTCCATGTAGGGTACCTAAAAATAGGCCACACCTAACCTTTTGCACAGCCATACGAAGCTACTTAGTGGGAACTCCAACTATTCAATCTCCTGTGGGTATTTTCAGACTGTGCCCTCTTTGTCTTCCCTATTGTATTACCCTATGTTGAATATTGCGTAAAAACACAGAACAAGAGAGGTTTGCTGAGAGGTACCTTACACTGCAACCGTTAAGGCTCCATATGTGAGCTTTGTGATTTTGTTTTAGACTGAATCACATGAAACTGTGGTTAATAATATTCTTAAAAAAGTAATTTAAATAATAATTAATGTTCAATAAACTTATTAATTCCACTGACAATATTATGGTTGTTGAGGTTCTTACACTTCAGAAGTATAGCCAAGGGCTTCCCTGGTGGCGTAGTGGTTGAGAGTCCGCATGCCGATGCAGGCGACACGGGTTCGTGCCCTGGTCTGGGAAGATCCCACATGCCATGGAGCGGTATGCCCGTGAGCCATGGCCGCTGAGCCTGTGCGTCTGGAGCCTGTGCTCCACAACGGGAGAGGCCACAACAGTGAGAGGCCCACGTGCCACAAAAAAAAAAAAAAGAAAACAAGAAAAGAAAAAAGAAAAAAGTATAGCCAAGTATATCAATGAGAATGAATAAACTTCTAGTACACATCAAACTGTACATAATTTCCACAAACATAATGTGAAGCAAAAGAAGCCAGACACACCAAAAAAGTACATACCTACTTACGCTAGTCATTATACAAATAAGTACAGAAACAGATATACCTAATTTATTCAGCCAGAAGTCAGGATAGAGGTTGCCTTTGGTGGTGGTTGGAGGCTGGAAGGGGCTCCAGAAAGCTAGTTATGGTATATTTCTTGTTGGCGATGCTAGTTCCATGGGTCTGTTCAGTTAGTAAAAGTTCATGGAATTGAACCCTTATGCTACATGCACTTTTTGGTATTCATATTATATGTCAATAAAAAGTCTAAAAAGCATAGAGAAGAAAGAAAAAGAAGTCTTTCTATACTCCCAAGTTTTAAAGTTTGCTACCTTTCTGTTAAAAAAAAAAATTCTGAATGTTCAATTTATCTCAAAAATCCAGTAAATCACATAGACAACAAGAGCGGAGTAGGAATCAAGGGACCCGACGTGTAGGTTTGTTTGCTGACCTTGGACACAGCCCTTTCACCTTTCTAGATCTATCTTCTATCAAAAGATGGGATAGGATTAGGTATCTCTGAATGTATTTCCTAAATGAATGAAGTGAAGGAAACTTCCAACTCTATACCTTTAGTATTTTGCCCTTGGTTTAAAATTTGTTATTGAAGGGGGTCATTGACTTGGTGTGAAAACAATGGTCCCCTTCTGTGAGAACATAAGCTTTGGGATTAGTCAGCGCAGATGTGTCACTGGGTATCTACCTGTGTGAGCCCAAGCAAGTTACCTCTACTATCAGACCTCACATTCTTAGCTGTGAAAATGGCAACATAAATACCTACTTTACATGATTGGTGTTAGGGTTAAATGAGATGTATACAAGCCCAGTGCTTAGCATATAATAACTACACAGTAATGATACCTGTCATTCACATACCAATACTTAAAACTCATTGAACATCAAACATCAGCAGAATAAATACATAGGTTTGCTTTTTGCCTGGCTTCCCCATCTAAAAAAAGTCCTAAAAGCAAAGCAGAGTAGACTTTCTTTTGAAGTCTTACATTAAGCCAACTTTCTATGAATGTACACACAGAATCATCACCTAAGCTGTGGGGATGCCCAGTGCCTGTACCTGAGGAAGGGAAAAGCAGCCTCAGACCAGCCTTGACCTGGCTCTACCTCTAAAGAGACCAGAAGGAGTAAGTGCAGAGAACAGTTTTTGTTTCCATGTTGCTGTCCACAAAAGCGATCTGAGCCAAAAGTTTTTCAAGAGTTTCTCTGTTAAGAAACAAGACATCCATATGGTGCCTGAAAACTGACAAGACACCATGAGTTTGCAAATTCGAGAAGATCCGCCAAGTAGCAAATCGTGTTTTAAAATGATGATATCTATGGGGTAAAAGTGGAAAACAAAGCTGCAGGAGCAAAACAATCCAATATAAAGTCAATTTTTCCACCAGTGGCCCATTAACTAAATTGTCTTAGCATTCACACTTTTCTCGAATTTGTGATCAATTATACAATTACTTTTTTTTTTTGCGGTTACACGGGCCTCTCACTGTTGTGGCCTCTCCCGTTGCGGAGGGAGCACAGGCTCCGGATTCACAGGCTCAGCGGCCATGGCTCACGGGCCTAGCCGCTCCGCAGCATGTGGGATCTTCCCAGGCCGGGGCACAAACCCGTGTCCCCTGCATCAGCAGGCGGACTCTCAACCACTGCGCCACCAGGGAAGCCCCTATACAATTACTTTTTAAATTGATAAAGTGACATAAAGGGTATGTTATACTTTGTTTTAGATAGTTGAGGTGTTTTTTTTTTTCAAGTAATTTTTCTGTATAAGGATATCCATATACATTAAAAAACTGTATTGGCATATACATTTAAAAAGTTGGTATGTACAGTAAAGTATATATATTGGCATATACATTAAAAAACTGTGTTGTCCAATGCAGCATCCACTACCCACCTATGGCTACTGAGCACTTGAAATGTGTCTAGTCAAACTTGAGATGTGCTGTTAATGCAAAATATACAGAGGATTTCAAAGTCTTAAGTGTGAAGAATTGAATGGAAGATATTAATAATTTATAGTGATGACATGTTGATATAATATTTTGGACATATTGGGAAAAATAAAAGATTTTATTAAAATTAAACTTACCTTTTCTAAATGTGGTTACTAGAAAATTCCAAATTATATATGTGATGTACATAATGTTCCTATTTGACAGTGGTGGCCAGAAGTTTTGCACTCACTCTCAAGTAAGTGATATCATACATGCAAATAAAATGAATGAACACAGAATCAGGGAATTTCAGAAGAAAAGAGGTATTAGAGCAGGGCCCCAGCAGTACACAACTCTAAGGGCATCACTCCCATCCCCATCAGTGAACAGTGACCCTTGGACCTTTACCGTATTCTCGCACAGCCCTGTATTAAATGTTGTATAATCCACCTCCTTACATAATCAGGAAGTCCTTCTAGAATATCCCTGAGGCAACCCCGTATTATCTTTTCAACACCTTCCACACCTTTTCAAAACATATACGTAATAACGCAATGGAAATTTGTAAAGTGAGGTCTAACCGGTACTCCAGATTGGGGGCGGGGGGTGTGGATAGAAAAATAGAGCTGATCATATTATAGAACTCGAACAGGCTGCAGGAGAAGGCCAGAGCAGCACAAAGTATGCAAGGTCTGAGGGATGAGTATGCAAGGTTCTCAAGAAGACTGTTCTCTTCCTGGGCACTAGAGGCATTTTTCAGAGGGTAACATTCACTTGAATTACAAATGCACCCGCCTCTCTCTTCCAAGGGAGAAAAGCCCGTTGTTGCATCTCTAATGTAGCTTTAGTTTTTGGTGCCAAAAATGATTCAGTAAACACAGTTATGTTATGGTATACTATTCTTATTCGGCACTCAAATTAATCTCAAGGCAGTGCTGGCATGAATTCAATTTGATGCCTGTACTTAGGATTTCACATAGGTGCCTTCATCCAATTCTTCTTCGCAACTAATAAAATCTTAATTCATGGTAATATATTTATTTCTAGTTCAGTTCATATTAAGGAGTGCAGTACTTTACAGAAAACTAATTAATATCAATCATATATTATAACATTTTTAATGGTTCAGAGGAAAATCTTACACTAGGGGAAAGATTAGATGAACCGGGGGTCTTAGCCCATCCTATTACTTTATTCTAGAATTTGAGAAAAAGGTACCAAGCATCACTTAAAATATTAATTTAATTGAAGGTGTGCATCATGGGAAGTCTGGGAATTAAGAAACCTCGTTCTTATCCCTAATAGGACATTGATTTGATGTGGACCAAGAATGTAATTTACACTCTCAGAAACTCTGTTTCCCACCTAGTTTGTGTAACAACCATATAATTTGCAAGTTGGTAAAGATAGTCAAATTCAGATGTGTGACACTATTAAAATAATGAACTTCACTAATAGCATGCCTTCTGCAATTGTTGGTAACAATTCTATTTTTATGTAATGTTTGAGTAATGTTAATAGCACCATATTTGCTGGGAATGGACATATAGTCATCAGGATAGTACAAGCGTGAGTCCTTGACTATGACAGAAATGGTGCCCCCTAGAGCTGTGCAATACAGTGGCCCTCCATTGCCTTAAGGAACTATGTTTAAAAGGCCTAATTATCCCCTAGGTACAAAGGACTGGAGCAGTGGTTATACAACTGTTGAACATCTTAAAAAATAATAATAATAATTCAATAGATGCCTTGAAATTTTACGGTCATACTATCCAGCCTTTCCAAATCAGGCATTAGGCATTCATTCATTCTATAACAATTTCCCCACACTGACATGCTATAAGCAAAAACTAAAGTTAAATAAATAAATAAAAATTAAAAGACAGGCACATCCTATTCTTTTTTTTTTTTGGCCTCTTTAACAATCTACACATAAAACCTCCAAATCCGAGATAGATAGATAGATATAGATAGACAGATATCTATATATGTATTTTTAAAATCCTGATAAGTAGAAAGAAAACAAAAGCCAAGACACCACAAGGAATCTGGGGGCAGAGATCATGCCTCTCGATACTCACTTTCAGAACCAAGTCCATAAATGATAACCCCCAAGATGCGTGTCATTCATTTTACTGCAGTGTAAATACTTGCATGGCAAGTTGAGGGAACACTCACGACGGGGGCTCACACAAGCTACTTTTTAATTCACAAGGGCATGGTGACGTAGGAGGGCATCTCAGAGTCACTGCTCAATGAACTCCACAATAGGGCACAAATCTGAAATCCAATCTTAGCCTGATATGGACGTAAGAGCAAATATATACAGTATCATGTGCTTTCCAACAGCCCTGTGTCTCGAGGGAGCTCTCTGACATCAGCAGTTGAGACAGGTGGTTCCCTTTCCAACTGTGGAAAATAAAACCCCATTGCAGAGGCACTAAGTAAATATAGCTGTACTGTAACTTTTCTTTGGTGCACTCTCCCTGTGATTTCTGTCCTGTGATGATACTTTATTGAAGGAACCCATCCAGGGCATCCTTCCATGCTAAACACTGATTAAACATTGGCAAACGGGCTGAAATTGGCATTCAAGACACTGGTAGAGGATTCTGTTTTGCTGCTCTGGTTGGAGAGTTCTCCTCTCGTTGTCAAGTGGCTGCATAAACCTCTGCTGGAATATGTCCCTGTTACTAATACAGCCCAACAAAATGACAGACAAGAGTCAGACCATCTGAAAATCACATGCACAGAGCAGGTTAATACCAATTACACCCAGTTCAAGTCTGAGAACTCAAATCAGCTGAGATGTACTAAGCCCTTTGTGACCACAACTATTTGCTTTTGCATTTAAGAATTATTAGCAGAAGGGCACCCTGTAACTTGTGTATAAAATTACTTAATTCAATTTCTGTTTCTCTTTCTGAACATAGATACTTTTACACTCTGACAGCCTCTGGCTCTTGAAGCATTCTCCTTTTTGTTGTATCTCCTTAGAAACACAAATCTTGTTCCCTGGCAGCGGCGGCTCTAAGTGCTGTACCACATGCCCAAACTAGTTCTCCCTCGCAGCTTTAATTCACAGTAAGTGGCATGAAAGGAGGTCAACCCTTCTCGAAAAACACTCAGAGTTCTTTTCGACTTCAGAATCTATTTTGGAAAGCCACACTCCCTGGTACGTAAAGAGCAGCTTCCCATTTTGAAATTCTGGCTGTAACTACTGACAACTTGACGGAATGGCCTCAAAGGGGCAAAAGCAGGGTGACAATCACAGTTTCAACTCTTGATCATCATTCTCTCAGGAAACTCCATGAGATAAGAAAGTCAGTAAACTGCCATCCCGTCTTTGCCCCCAAATAACCCTTTTATTTGAAAACTTCTTATGGCGTGCATACATGTCTTAGCTTTGCTTTCCTGAGGTGTTTATTGAATGCTTAACTCAATAATGCCATCTTAATCCCAAAAGTTTCCATGGTAACCTACCACTGTAATAAACAAGTCTGAAGGATGGGAAATGAAGCACGGGGCTCCTTTCTCCCCCTCTCCTTCTTCAGCTTTCAAAGAACAGACTCTTTTCTACTTCTAGAGAACGTTCTACTTCTAACATTCATAGTCCATACCTCTTTGAGCTAGAGTCAAAATAGTAGCAATAAAAAAAAAATGATGGCCAACATTTGGTGAATATTTGCTATTATGCCAAGCACTGTGCTGAGAAGCTTTGTGGATTATCTCACTTAGTTCTTGCACCAACAGGAGAAGCAAGTACTATTATTATGTCAGTTCTAGGAATTGAATCTTAAAGTTTAAGTAACTTTTCTAAAGACAAAAAGCTGGTATGTAGGAGACCTGGGACCTGAAGTCAGTCTTGTCTGACTCCAGACATTTTGCAGACTGTGCAGAAAAATGGCATTTTTGCTTGTGCCCCAAAGTCACGTAACTTAGACATCTAGGAATCTCCCCACGAATCAGAAGGGAACCATAGCTTCCCATTCAGAATGAAAGTAAAAACACCACACACATCTAGCTAAAACTGCCAGGGAAATTAAGAAAAGGCAGAACTCAAACAGGATCACAGCCAACACATGGCACCCTGCTCTGGTCAAAAGTAGGCATACCACAGGTCTCTTTGAATGTGATTTGGCAAATCATTTAAAAGAACGTCCCTTTCTCTGTGGATCAACCTCTAAAGTTAACTTGAGGTATCTGATTCAGATCACTGACAGCACCCCTAGAGAAAAAGGGGCCCTTATTATAATGCCACGCTTCTCCCTAAATGAAATTTAGACTCCTTTTGAAGATGGCAATTGCAAACCAAAGTCAGATTAGAACACATCTTAAGACCACATGGCAAACCATTTTACAAAAATGTTTTCCATGACATATATCTGTTCCTATACAAATCTATCCCATGAAGTACAAACAATATGCTTATCTCACTCTAGAACAGAACTCAGTAAATACACCTTAAGCTTGACTCTTAATACCAATAATTGAATGAACTTACAATTTTATAGCCTTTGCTTGGAAGTGCAGCCAAATACAGAAGGTAGCATGAGTCAGGGCCATTCAAAACTCATCAGGGTACTAGTCTTCAGAAACGGGAGCTAAAAAAATATGGTTTTCTAATCTCCTCTGATTTATGAAAAATAAACAAAACAAAATCCATTGAATGCATTTACCCCCAAAAAATGCAAGCTTGCAGAACTTTGCAGCTCTGGTCTTAAAACAATTATGACTAAGATCCAAAGTACCTGGGTCACCTGGTGGACTAGAGGGCCATCATTCAATGGGGCAGGTTCCCAAGTAAATAGCCCAGAATTCAAAGCCAGAATGAGATTGTGTCCTCTGATACGCTCACACCTCTTGGAGCCTAGAAGAACAGAGGCAAACAGGGATGGCCTATGGCCACTTGGGGAGGTAGGCATGTGTTATTAATTCTGAAATCCCCATGGCCACCATCACCACCATGCCTAAAATAAAATCAAAACCACACTGATTATAACTGAGTAGGAATGAAAGTTGCATGTTTTGGTTTTGTAATATTTTGAGGTCTGGTCTGAATGTAATGATTTAAAAAGGAGAAATTCACTTTCTAAAAGAGCATTAAGCCAAGTTCACATTCGTGATCCCTTTCTAGGCATGCAAGTTATGCTGCTAAGAACAAACACTTTGAAGCAAAATCTAATTCCGATGGACGCAGAATACATTGGCTGTGAAGGCTGTGCCCTCAGCAAAGAGCACCAGACACAAACATGAGTAGGAAGCCACTTCAGAACATTTCATCTCAATCCCAAGAGCCGAACTACTTATTTTCTCTGTGCCTTCATTTTCCCATCTAGAAAATGGACATAATGCCTACCTCCCAGGCTCATCACAGGGATTCAACAGGGATGTAAGTAAGGGGTGTACAAAATGAATGCCTCACCTACATGGGGAGCTACACAAATGCCCACTTCCCTCACTTTTCAGATTTCTCAGATCCAACTATTTCTCTGTCCTCTCACTCCTTCTTCTCCCTCCTTTCCTAAAGCATTTTAAAGTAAATTATATGCAATAAAGTTTTTGTACCTTTTCGTCCCCGGAGTAGAGATTGAGATTTATGAATACACAAAGGTGTATAAGGACCAGGACTCATGCTTCCTTCTCTGGGGTGCCTTGCCCACTTACTGAAGGGAGAGAAGAAATGACAACTCTGCTTGGAGGATAAAGTAAGTCCCAACTCAATGTATAAAAGAGAGGCATTTTTAAAGATCAAAGATTCGTGTGAAAGAAAAATCTTGAAAACTTTTTAATGGAAAAAAATTTGACATTTGGATTTATCGCCGATGCTTTAGTCATTGCCAGTTTGGGTAAATGTATGAGGAAAGAGATAGTACAAATTGCTACCAAATGTCACTTGCTTCAAAAGAACGAGTGACAGACAATGTCTACATTTTCCAACTCCAAGCATCTCTTTTGTTATTTATAGGCAAAATTATTAAGGACTAAATATGAAAAATCAAAATTTTGAAAATATGAAAAATCAAAATATGAAAAATCAAAATTTTGAAACTTTACCTTCACAGAAATAGGTGAAGTGTGAAAAATAAAAACAAACAAACAAAAAAAAAAAAGGAAAACTTGAAAGTTGGATTACTCATATGCACCAAAGCTCTCTCTGAATATCTGCATCATAAAGCTACTGTAGAAATGCCCAGAGGTTAAAAATAAGTAAAATAAATTAAACTGGTGATATAGGAGAGAAGAAATGTAGTCTCAGAATCTATATATTGTTTTTCTAAATATTATCAGTAACCATCACCACTTGAAAGGGGAAGAGGGAAGTGGAAAGAAAACACCTTACTGCTTGGAAAATTATCCACAAAGAATTCCTCTTTGTGATTCATGTCCACAGTCATTATTTATAGTCTCAGACAGTAACTTGAGACTTGTCAAAGGGTGTGAGATGGACTTCCTTCTCCTCCACAGGAACTCTGCCTACTAAATACTAACTGTTCACAGTCTTCCCACCTTGTAAAGGTAGATAAAGTTGATCCTAAAGGCTACAGTTAAAACTGAAAGTCCTTGCTCAGAGACTTGGGGTCAAAGGACGTCAGTGTCATGATGCCGAGGCAAAGAGGAAGACACACATCACGACTCTCTCTACACCTAGCCACCTGTCTGGGAAAATACATATCTGCAAACATGTAGAATGCAAGATTAAAGGGGAAACAGCCAGCTGTTATAAGTCAACAAATCAGTAAGTATCCACTACTATCCAAAAGATGGTCCAGCAACATGCCAGGTACTTAACTTCTATAAAACTGTATAACTCTCTGCCCTGAAACTGCTTATAGTCTAAGAGTGAGTGGAAGGTCAGACTCACAATCAATTAATACACTCACATGTGAACAGAACAATAGCAAGTGTGTTGAGGGAGAAGAGACGGGGATCAGTTAGGGGCTTGAAAATATATCTATTTCACATTATAAACAGCCAGGCCCTGTGAAGACTTTAGAGGCTCCTGCCCCACATGTAATTCAAAATAAAAAGTAGACTCATTACTAAATTACATATGTATAGAGAAGCCCAATAGGGTTCTAACCTTTGTCACAATAGCTGTTTCCAATGATCACTTTTTTAACCATTTTTTTAAATTGAAGTATAATTAATTTACAATGTTGTGTTAGTTTCAGGTGTACAGCAAAGTGATTTCAGATTCTTTTCCATTATAGGTTATTACAAGATATCAAATATAGTTCCCTGTGCTGTACAGTAGGTCTTTGTTGTTTGTCTGTTTTATATATAGTAGTGTGTACCTGTTAATCCCAAACTCCTAATTTATCTCCCCCCCTTCCACCTCCAACCTCCACTATCCCCTTTGGTAACTATAAGTTTGTTTTCTGTGTCTGTGAGTCTATTTCTATTTTGTAAATAAGTTCATTTATATCATTTCTTTAGATTCCATGTATAAGTGATATCATACAATATTTGTCTTTCTCTGTCTGACTTATTTCACTTAATATGATCATCTCTAGGCCCATCCATGTTGCTGCAAATGGCACTATTTCATTCTTTTAAACAAATGTAATAATCTTTCAAAGGAAAAATTTTGGTGCCCTTGCATGTGTGCCCTGCATTGCTGAGTGCCTTACTCACTAGTTTAGTGTAGTATTGGGTAATCCTGTGTGCTTGCCAACATGTAAATAAAGGAAAACAGAGATGTGGTTTGCCAGGACCTTGACCGTCCATTTGTGGGCCCTCCAATAAAAGTTCTGGGATCCCGAATAAATGATTGCAAGAGGCATACGTGGCCGGAAAAGAGCATGTGGATTCCTCTAGCTCTGGGATGGGGGGTACCTGCTGAGACCCCAGAAGGGTGAAAGGCAGAAGGAGGAAGGATGATGAAGGAGAGATTTAAAAGAAGGCTGACCTGAGGACAGAACAAGGCTCTGATACTTCCTGACTCTTTGAAATGAGTCAAGATATTGATACTTAATCTCCCTGGGTCTCTATAAAATAAGGGTGACACCACTGCCCTCACGGAGAATGTAAGGATCAGATACCTAGATTGGCATCGGTAGATATTTGGTTAAATTTTAGTTTTCCCCAGTACTAAGGGGACTAGAAAATAAAAAGTCCTGGTGACAAATGATAAATCATTCAAAGTCCAGTGTTAACTGCTAAGGGAAATACAAAGAAATACAAAAGGCAGTGAGAGCCAAGATGCGGCTCTCAGGCAGGTGGTAGGATGCAGCTGCTTACGTGATATTATTGGAAATCAGTCTTTAACCCACAAAATTCTAGGAAGCAACTAGACTAGAGATAGAAAATCAAAAGTAGTTTAAAACGGAAATAAGTGGTTTTCTTAAAAAAATACAATTGAATGTATAATGTCCATCATGTACCCACTACCATTCCAAGTGCTTTATACATATTATCTTATGAAATAGGAACTACTCTTATCCCTTTTTTCAGATGGAGAAAGAGACACAAAAAGTTAAGTAACTTGGGCTTCCCTGGTGGCACGGTGGTTGGGAGTCCGCCTGCCGATGCAGGGGACACGCGTTCGTGCCCCGGTCCGGGAAGAGCCCACAAGCCGCGGAGCAGCTGGGCCCGTGAGCCATAGCCGCTGAGGCTGCGCGTCCGGAGCCTGTGCTCCACAGAAGGAGAGGCCACAGCAGTGAGAGGCCCGCGTACCACCAAAAAAAAAAAAAAAAAGTTAAGTAACTTACCCCAGGCTACACATCTAATAAATGGTAAGGTTGGAACTTGAACCTGGGCAGCCTGTTAACCTCTACAGTAAACTGCTTCCCTCTGCTGCCTGACAAAGTTTTTAATCTTTGCTAACTAAAGCTGTGTGATGTGCTACAGCTACATCGTTGAATTAGATCTGGCTGCTGGCCTCACAGAGCCCACAGTTTAATAGGGATGATGGAATCTCTGAGTCTGGAGCAGCTGTACAAGAGGAATCTGTTGGACAAAGAACAGGGCAACCCAGACTGCCTGGAAGAGAGTGGGGAAGGAGAAGCAGGCGTTATCAGGAGCCTTTCTCCCATCTTCCCTTCTGTGAAATCATTCTATGTGTGCCTAGCGCAGTGTGGGGCGCGCCCAGTGGAAATCATTGCCTTTGTCCTCTTCTGATTATCAAGATAATATTTTCTACTGATCTTATTCACAATTATGAATAAAATACAATCTATCCTCACACAAGGAGTTTATGATCTTGTGGGGATAGAGATGTGAATTTAAATAATTCTAATATGGGTTCACATGGTTTGTGGTGAAATCTTGAGATGACAGACATGATATACAATTAGAGTCCTGATATAAATAATGACACCAACAAGTTCTGATAGTTACCTGATGATCTTCCTAACAGGTCATCAGTCTGACAAAATCTGCTGTTAACTGTTGATAAACTGGGATAAATGACCATGCATTTAACCAAGAAACACATGTTAAACTATAATTAATCAATGATTTTCCAAATGGACAAAAGATTGACAATGTCCACTGTGGACTAGAGAAATTATGATACATGGATACAAATTATTTCATCAAGAAATATATACTAAAATGCATATCAATGGATTCTGGAAAGCATCTATTTTTAAAGATATGCAATCCTAGGGGCTGTTCAGGAACTGCCTGTCCCCAAATGTACACAATCACAAACTGCATAATCACAAAATTGAAAGACTAAACCACAAAGAGGTCATCAGGATTCATTTGAAAAGATACCCAGTATGCAGAACTACTTTTTAAAGTAGAAAAATGTCTTAGAAAAGATTTAAACAAAGAGGGGGAAAGAGAATTCCAGGTGAAGAGATGGCATTTTCAAAAGTGGGTTCTCGGTTGCTAGGCCAGGCTGAGAGGCAACATGGTACAGACAGAGCCTCACACCCTTGACTCTGACACTGACCTTGGCTCAGAGCCACATGGCCTGAAGAAAGGTTTGAAGGCTCTCTGTGACTTCTGTAAAACAGGGCTCACTGTGCCTAGGCTCTTTAGAAGGATTCTATAAGGATCATAAAAGGTAATAATCTGATTGTCTGTGTGTCAACTCGGCTGGACTATGGTGCCTAGTTGTTCAAACACTAACCTAGGTGTCGCTGTGAAGTTCTTTTGTAGATGTAACTAATATCTACAATCAGCTGACTTTAAATAAAGCAGATGACCCTCCATAATGTGGGTGGGCCTCATCCAATCAATTGAAAGCTATAAGACCAAAAATGGAGGTTGCCCTAAGAAGAAGGAATTCTGCCTCAGGGCTGTAACCTAAAAAATCCTGCCTGAGTTTCCAGCCTGCTAGCCCAACAGATCTGTAGATTTTAGGCTTGCCAACCTTCCCAATCGTGTGTACCAATTTCTTCAAATTCCTTTCTCTTTCCGTCCTCCTCCCCTCCTAATTTAATCAAGAAACACATGTTAAACTATAATTAGTCAATGACTAATAGTCAATGACTTCCCTTTCCCCCCACCCCCTATCTCTGTCTCTATCTCTCTCAACGTCTCTCTCCCCTCTGCCATTAATAAATGAGCATATAGAATGTAGGCCCTTCAACAGTAGTAGACCAACTGGTGAAATGTCTAAAAGCTCAGGAATATAAGTTTTAATATAATTTCAAAAGTAATTTAGGACTCTCAGAAGAGAGTAAATGCAAATAAAATGAAGCACAGAGATATTTAGAACACACTCTCCATGAAGACAAAGACATTGCCTTGTTCACAGTTATGTCTATAGGTCTAAAATGGTAGCTAAACAACTTAAAAAACATGTGTTGAAAAGGAATGAATGCTAGAATTCTATAGCTATGTACAGCAAGGTAGGATATTTTTTCCTATTGGTATCCACCCAAACTATTTTTCTTCTGAGCTAACAGAACATCATGGAGGAGGTATGCATTCAAGCATCCATCTGCCACATTCTACAGGCTGTACTGGCCTTCAGACTGTGAGATAAAGAAGATATCTTCCCTTTGGAGCACCACAGGCTGGTAAGTGAGCTGATGAATAAACAAGTATAATATATTAGTAGAATATATTGGAGTTAAGCAATGCAGGAGGTGCTGGGCAAGCTCACAGAATGGATACCAAACCTCTTCTGGAATTCATTCATTCATTCATTCACATGTTCTTTCTTAAATGAATCTTTATTAAGGTGAACTCTGTGCCATACATTCTGCTATGCCTTGGGAATACTCAGATAGTATAATAAATAATACTAATAATGGGTAAATTATATTGAGCACTTACTGTATTTCAGGCATGTTCTAAGCCTTTTACTTTATTTACAGATTCTCCTTATACCAGTAGGGAATCAGGTATGTGTTTTCCATATCTTTCCTATAAGACAGTCATGTGGGCATAAATTCTCATATTTACCCTTCAAAGAGTTGTTGATCACCGACCATCTAGAAGACGCTCTGTTAAGCACCAATTTATGTGATTAACACCTAATCTCTGCCTTAAATTTAGTGGAAGAGACTGACATATCCACAAACGACTACAATATCAGGCTATGTGACACCCACAGTCTTGCAAAGGCCTTGTCATACGCATAAAGATGCCACCTCCAAAACTTCACAAAAACTTGGGAATATGATTATGAACACAACCAACAGAAATGTGTTGAGGGTGGGGTTTTTTTGCTTTTTTTAAATTGAAGTATAGTTGGTTTTCAATGTTGTGTTATTTTCAGGTATACAGCAGTGATTCAATTATATATGTATCTAATTTTTGTCATATTCTTTTTCATTATAGGTTATTACAAGATATTGAATATAGTTCCCTATGCTATACAGTAGGTCCTTGCTATTTATCTACTTTATTTAAAGTAGTGTGTATCGGTTAATCCCAAACACCTTGTTGTTTTATCCTATCCTTAAGCCAGAAAAATAACCAAAGAGAAATACTGTTAACATGCATGATAGACAGATCTTCAAAATTATATTTAAAAACAAAACTCTCTCTTTTTTTGTGACTAAGGACTAGTTACCACGTTAACTGCAGGTCAACACGGCCTGAACCAAACACAGACGCCTGGGATGTCAGTCAACACCAGTGTTTTCAGTCACCTTCCAGGCACTAATGTTAACATAAAGTCTTGTTTCTCAAGATAGCAAAGTTAAAGGTGTGAGCATAACAACAGAAGATGTTGACATAAATATCTTGCATTATTGATAAATAGCTTGAATTTGTCATCAATTAACACCAACTATAGATTGCAACAGCTTCTAAATGAAGCCTTGTAAATAACTGTAGTTTTAATTACTCTAGGAAACTACAATATCCATCAGCAGCCACAACTCCTGCCAAGTATCACCATGGTCCTAGGAAGTTTCACAGTCACTTAAAAGGGTTATAGTAATGAAAGAGGAAAGATTTTTGTATCTCAAAAGAAAAAGACCAATTCTAGGGCTTCCCTGGTGGCGCAGTGGTTGAGAGTCCGCCTGCCGATGCAGGGGACACGGGTTCGTGCCCCGGACCGGGAAGATCCCACATGCCGTGGAGCAGCTAGGCCCGTGAGCCATGGTCACTGAGCCTGCGCGTCCAGAGCCTGTGCTCCGCAACGGAAGAGGCCACAACAGTGAGAGGCTCGTGTACCGCAAAAAAATTAAAAAAATAAAAGACCAGTTCTAACCAAGAAACACAAGTCTAAACCTTCTTGGAAAGAGACAGAGAGACAGAGATAGAGACAGAGTCAGAGAGAAAGAAAGAGAGAGAGAGGGAGAGAGGGAGAGAGGGTCATGGGCATTGGGGAGAAAACAACAAAAGCAATAAACGAAGAGTCCTCAGTCAAGTCAGAGATGAGATTATTCAACAGTCAATATGAGAAGAAAGAAGGGGAGATTCCTTTGAACTCAAGGAAAATGGGCTGTTTGGTTTCTCTTGTACTTTTCATTGACTCTATTCATTTCTTTGATATTTAAAATGTATATCCTATCTATTTCTAAAAATGGAATTCTGGATTACATATTAAGTTAGACACATAAAACAAGACTATAAAAATGAAAACCAGATCCAATCAGGTTAAGAGGAGCCAGGAATTAAATATTAGGTATATACTTGGAATGCACTACATTTTTTGTAACTGAGTTCTGAACTTACGTCTGAGTTTCCTGGCCATCTGGACAAAAATCAAAAAGTGTTGGGTTAGATAAACATTCATTATTCAACAAAAGGAAACAGGACTTCCCTGACCTCTCTAGTACAATTGTAACCTCACCCCTACTCCCATTGCCCAGCCATTACTATCCCTATTCCTTCCATATTTTTCTTCATAGCATTTATCAATTTTCTAAACTTGTATCTTTTGCTTATTTTCTGTCCCACTAGAATGTAAGGTTCATGAGGACAGGAGTTTTTTGTTCACTATTTTATCTCAGTTCCTAGAACAGTGCCTGGCACAGAGTAGATTATATATGTATAAATGTTGTCATGTAGCCAAGAGTGATTTTTTTCTCAATACTGAATTCCAGCAGAAATTTATCATGAGGTCCCCTAAATAAATTATACTGGGCTATGAGGCCACGTTGGGATGGAGAGATAATGGGCTGACAAACCATGGCAAGCATAAAGTGAGGCATATGCAAATGTGTAGTGACAAGGGAACAGAATTTGGAGCCAGAAGAGCTGATTTCAGCTACCAAGGCTACCTCCTCCCACCCTGCACCTTCTATCAGGCAGCACAGCATCACTGTGAAACACGTGGACTCTGGAGTCAAGCGAACTGGTTTGAAATCTTGGCTCTATAAGCTTATAAGCTGTGTGACCTTTGACAATTTACTTAACCTCTCTGTGCCTCAATTTCTTCATCTGTAAAATATAGATAATAATAGGACCTACCTCAAAAGATTTCTGTGATAATTAAATGAGTTTATATGTGTAAATCAATCAGAATATTGCCTGACACAGTAAAACTAAGTACTGGCAGTTAATTTGAACTTGTGCTCCTCATTTGTAAAGCATGGATAATAACTACCCTTGGAGTGGTCATAAGGATCAAGTGACCTTAATATATGGTAATGTACTTAAGTTTTTTAATGGATGACTTATTTTTTATTTTCATGAGTGTAGCACATGTTCATTATAAGTTTTTCAGAAAATGCAGAAAGATGGAAAGGAGATAGCAAAAGTCTTCTATATCCCAGTAAACAGTGACAACCACTATTAGCATTTTCTTGTATAAATTTCCAGATTGCTTTCAATGCTGTATCTACATACAAATATAGATGTCTGTGAAAATACAATTTTTAAACAGCATTAGACACGTACAATAGACCTGCTTTTCTAAAACTTGTCATGGGTGTTATCTCATATCAGCAAATAAAGATCTATATCATTCTGTATAACAGCTGCCTAGTATTCCATTGTATGAAAGTGCCTTGATTTATTTAGCCAACACTCCATTCACAGACAGTTAGGTTGTTTCCACTTTGTGAAAGTGCTTGGTAAACTACAAAGTAATATACAAATGTTAGCTATCATTATCATTATTTTTAAAATAAATATCTAGACATCACCATTAAACTTTTTTTTTTTTTTTTTTGCGGTACGCAGGCCTCTCACTGTTGTGGCCTCTCCCGTTGTGGAGCACAGGCTCTGGATGTGCAGGGTCAGCGGCCATGGCTCACGGGCCCAGCCACTCCACGGCATGTGGGATCCTCCTGGACCGGGGCACGAACCCGTGTCCCCTGCATCAGCAGGCGGACTCCCAACCACTGTGCCACTAGGGAAGCCCCAGAATCTCTTTTGATAATGAATTCCAAGTAAACATTATGAAACAATTGGAACAGGCAAACGAGGTGAAATATATTTGCTCACCCCAAGTTGAGGATATAAGGTGATATCTACCAGCATTTACTGCATAGCTACAACTTATAGTACCCATGTTGTAAATGGCAGATTTTGTAGCTATGTTAATTTAGGTCATCGTCCCTCCTATATTCTGAGTTCCTTGAGATTAGAAACTATGTCCTGTCCTTCTATGTAGCCTCACCTTTGCCTAAAAGAATGCCTCATGAGAGTAGATGCTTAATAAATGTTGTTCACTTGTGGGTGAGCAGTTGAAATAATGTCTGAAGTCCTTGATTTCATGTATTTTACAATCTCATTGATTAATAACTGAAATTAAAATAAAAGTGCCAGGCTTCCCTGGTGGCGCAGTGGTTGAGAGTCTGCCTGCCAATGCAGGGGACACGGGTTCGTGCCCCGGTCCAGGAGGATCCCACATGCCGTGGAGTGGCTGGGCCCATGAGCCATGGCCGCTGAGCCTGCGCGTCCGGAGCCTGTGCTCTGCAACGGGACGGGCCACAACAGTGAGAGGTCCGCGTACCGCAAAAAATAAATAAATAAATAAATAAATTAAATAAATAAAATAAAAGTGCCAATGTATTCTCTGAAAATAAAACCTGCCAAATTATTTCTGGTAGAGTGGAGTTGGATAGGGCATCCAAATGCATGAAAACAAGTAATTTAGAATTGCTACTCTGTTTTTACAATAAATTTTCTCCATTAATTAATGTTGTGACTTAGAGCAAATGTGCATGGCAGGAAACAGAGGGCCGTGTTTATACCAATTTTACAGAAGAAAGTGGCTGTGCATTGCAACATATTGTGAATATTCTACATCCTAACTCAGGTCCCAGCATGAGTTGGATGGATTCAGCTCATAAAACTCTGGCCTTTCACCTCTTCAAGGATACAATTAACTTCGCTGTGAGTTTCATTCATTCAACAAATATTTACTGCATGCCCAGTATATACCAGGCACTGCAGTAAGCACTAGATTTGGAAAGGTCCAACATGACCAAAATATGATTTAAATTCAAATAGATTATACATAAACATTCCACGTCCCGTAACAATGAATGGGTCATCATGATAAGTATTATTCATGACTGTCAAAGACAGGGCTTGTATGTTTTTATTTCCTAATATTAAAATAGGAACTCATCACTCTAACCAGGAAGATATTTCTATCCTAACGTGGAAATTAACAAATAGATTTCATTGTCTCCTGTTTATTTCATAATGGCTACCAGAAATTCACTGCTTAAAAAAATTCAACCATGTCTAAGCATTGGGAAAATTTCTACGATCGATGAGTAATGTCTGCCGTGAATAAAGAGTGGGGCAAGCGGCCTGTGTGTCAAGTACTTGCCATTCCTATTCCATATATATCATGCTGAATCTGCTCCTCTGTTCTGGGCTGTTCTCTCTGGATAACTATTCTATTGGTTCTTTGTGAGTTATTTGAGGACTCATCTATTCCATAAACCATGACCCAACATGGTTAATACTGAGTGCTGCCCCCATCCACACTGCACCATCTAGCACTTGATTCTATGCCGAGCTTCACCCTTCTCCAGTTTCTTCATTTGAATATATCTAATTTTTATCTAAAATCATAAAGCTCCCTGAGAGCAGCAACCTTTTATCTTCATTCTCTGTTGCCCCTACAGCACTAAGCACCCTGTTGCTATGTCAAAAGTACTCAATTATTTTTTTGTATGGTTGCATGGGGAAAGGATCAATCTCAGAGCCCTAAAAACCTGGCTTCCTATACTAATTCCCCCCTTACCATATACAAGACTTTGTATAAATTTATGTAACTATTGTAAGCCTCAGTTTCTCCATCCTTAAAATAAAGTGGTGGCAAGAGAAAATCTCTTAACTTCCCAAATCACCCTAGCATTCAATGATTCTATGCATCTTAGAGGATATTTTGTTTGAAGGAAAACTTTTATTGTTTGAAATATCTCTTTTCATCTAAGAAAGGAAGAGAATTTTTTTCTTTGAAAAAGAAGTGAATTGTGAATCCTCTTGAGAGGCAGCTCAGCCTTCACTTGCTCTCTATTCTAACTTCCCAATAAATGGATGGTGATTTTCTCCTCTTGCTTCAGCCCTTAAGAAAAGTCCACCCTCTTACTAATAGAAAATAGGATTTGAGTGATGGCTTTTATACTAATTGGTCAGGAGCTTAGATAAAATATTGTTATTGACAGAATGTTCTCTTTTTTCATGCACTGATAAAGTGGCTTAGCAGAGTGAATAGAGAGTAAATGCAGGACAAAGAAAAAGTACCTGAGATTTGAGTCAGATTGGAAGAATCAAGTCAGCACTGTAAAGTGCTTGCTAATAAGAGACCCTGATAAGAGGATGTAACAGAAGCCAACGTATTCAACAAGACAATGGAAACAGGAAAGCGAGAATCACCAGTGGTGGGTGAGAGGTTAAGAGCGAAGATCCAGAAGTCTGATTTGTTCTCTTTGACCCTTGAGGTCCACATAGGATCAAATGTAAATGAATCATTTTGAGACTATCATTTTTAACTCAGCCGGAAGAGTGGTATGCATAAAGAAATCCCATCGCAATCTGTCAAAAACTATCTATTGATTTTAAAAGATAAAACATAAAATGTTCAAAGCAGCATTGTAAGTGTAATGGAATGGGTTAAGATCAAGGGCAGAGAAGCTTCTACCGGTGGTACTGTATTCTCCTGTGGCAGGTGATGAACTAACTCAGTAATCTCTCAGGTCTTTTACCTAGAAAGGCACCTCTGGCTACTATGACTTGATCTATCTAAATTTTAGAAGATGAAAATGGAACCAAGGTTAATATTGATGTTAATCGTCATAATGGTAATTTGTTTATACTCTGGTCAAGGCTTCAATTTGCCATCTCTTAACACTAAACTACAAAATGCAGAAAACACTACTCAGCCAGCAGCTTGGCAGTGCACTAAGGAAATGGAAGCCATGAGAGAGCAAGCAGTGCCCCCTGCCCCTGGGGAATTTGATTCAGGCATAAATACCATAATCCTTTTGTTTTAAGTAGTGCTTGGACTACTTAAATCTACTACTTAAATCTACCAAATCTTCATTTTCCCCCAAACCCTAAACTTGTCTATGAAGAACGCTGCAATCATTCTTCTAATCTTTTCCTCTTCCACCCCAACTTTCCTCTTCCCATCTCCTCAGTAGCAACCTTCCCTCAACTTCAGAAATGGGAACGTTGGGGCAAGTTTGGCTGGAATTCTTTTATGTAGTCTCTGTATCTTACAACTTGGCCTCGAGAATCCTCCTTCCTGCTTGCCCTGCGATTGAAATGACCAGAGCCAGACCAGACTCAGGTTACTGTTTGGAAACAATAAAGAGGTTCCTCCCCATTCTTCAAACCAGTCCCAGCAACGGGGAGCCTGTCCCAGGCAGAACTCACGCTCTGCTGAGGATTCATCAGCTCCACCACCCAGCCCAGGCTTGCCCACCAAGTAAACAGCCAGGAAGGCACAGCCCGGAGAACTAGGGGTTCATCTATAAAAAGAACGCTACCCACCCACACCCCTCCTACCCTGTGTCTCAAAGGGGAGGGAGTGGGGTACTCCACTTTGAGCTTCGGGCAAAGGAACAATTCCTGTCTCCCACTCTTCACATTCTTCCAAGGAATGGGGCTGACTTTGATTCATCAGATTACATTCACAATTCAACTCTTCAAGACTTTGTATTCTGGGAAACCGGTAAACAACCCAAGGCTTGTCCTCAGATAACCAACTGTGTGTGTGTGTGTGTGTGTGTGTGTGTGATGGGGAGACAGGGGTGGAGTGTGTAAGGAATTGCACTGAATGAATGAGAAGGGATTCTTCGACTCCTGAGAAAGTCTCCATACAGAGAAGTGCATGGGAGTGAAACACCTTGTAACTTAAAACTATGTTTCTCCCAGCATCTCCAGTTCTCAGCCTGAGCTAGGTCAGCCGTGGGATCCGACTTGGCTGTCCTTGCATTAAACACAAACACTCTGTGTGGGGCTTCTCTGGAATTTATTGTCAAAGGAACGTGGAGCCAACTGAATACAAGCACAGTTTTACAGGTGCACATTTCATGTATTCGTTGGGGTGAAACGCTATTTGGACTCAGCTTTCAAAAGGAAGTTCAATCCTGGTAGCCATAAATTTGTGACTCTACTTCTGTTTTGTAAATAAGTTCATTTGCACCCTTTTTTTTTAGATTCCACATATAAGCAATATCCTGTGATATTTACCTTTCTGTGTCTGACTTACTTCACTCAGTATGACAATCTCTAGGTCCACCCATGTTGCTGTAAATCCTGAAAGCAATAATAATAATTCTGTGGTTTCAAGGAAAATACGGCATTCGCCTAAACAGAAGGCCTCTGCCAGCCCCCAAATTATAATGTGATTCTAGAAATGTTAGAGAGCACTTTCTAAGTGTGTGAGTCTTGCTTATGACCCATCGACAGGGAATAATATCATTCATTCATTCCACAAATATTTATTGAATATCCACAATGTTCATGAAATATTCTTATCATACTAGAAGGTAGGCAGAGCAGGGAAGGATACCCAGATAATCAGATCTGGATTTTGACCTTATGGAATTTGCAGTCTGATAGGAGAAACAATACACAAACACTAAAGATCCTTCGGTGCACGGGAGAAATATCAGGCATAAGAGAAATTGGCCCCTGATGGACTGGGTGTTTGGCACTTAAAGAGAAATTGATTCTAACTGGGGCAGAGTATATTTCTTAGCTTTGGTATGCAGTGGAAGACAGGGAGCCCTCAACATCCCATCACATCAAGAAAGGAGCATCCGGGGCTTCCCTGGTGGCGCAGTGGTTGAAAGTCCACCTGCCAATGCAGGGGACACGGGTTTGTGCCCTGTCCGGGAAGATACCACATGCCACGGAGCAGCTGGGCCCGTGAGCTATGGCCGCTGAGCCTGTGCATCCAGAGCCTGTGCATCCGGAGCCTGTGCATCCGGAGCCCGTGCTCCGCAACGGGAGAGGCCGCAGCAGTGAGAGGACCGCTTACCGAAAAAAAAAAAAAAAGGAGCATCTCTAAGACAACTTCATTTTCTTGCCAAGATATGCAGGTACACATCCATGTGTGGTCTGAATTTCTATGGCCAACCAGGGGTTGTCCCTCCTTTCTTGCCCCCAGTAACAGCAGGGAGTAGACGTGTTCACACAATGGCTAGGCTTCATTTTTTTTTTTAACTCTGTCATGTTTTAAGAGGATTAGCTTTATTAGTGTAGTTAGTTCACTTTCCTTTGATTTTTTCTTTAATGTTAAAAACAAACCGAGAATAAAAGCAGGAGTTGACTTCAGTCATCCCCAGCAAGGCACTAACTCTCTGGGTCTGAGGTGAAGGAGTCTGCCAGCATTTTAGCTCTCCATGTGTTTGTTTGGTTTATTCCTGACAGATACAGTGGAATGCTTCAATGAAAAACACCCAACTCATTTTCGATCTGTGAATGAACAGAAGGCAGCCCGTGGCTATTCAACCCCACTGGAAGCCTGCTGGCTCATCCACGCTCCACCATGATTGTACCCACTCTGGCTTCCACATGTAACTTACTAAAGTTTGTGCTGTTTCCTGGCAGGATGATTTATCACTGACACCTCTTCGCCACTTCAACTGGGGGCCACTGCGATGGGGCAAGGTTCAAGGAAGTTGGCCAAAACTGAAGTAGACATTGTACCAGCCAACTATTGCGTTTTCTAGCTCTTGACTTTTCCCCAGGAGCTTCTGGTTTTCATTTTGGTGGCTGTCATTAACTCTTCCAGTGCTGTACAACCACAGGTTGTTTTTTCTGAAAATAAAATCACCTCCAGTACAGCAGGGTTTTTTGGTAAAAAGATATGGAGGCTCCTTGCTCCTGACAACTGAGGCTCACCATGGTTTCGAGCATTAGAGAAGTTATTTCTAAAGACGCTGGATAAATGGGCAGACTGAGGTATGGAATTAAGTCAAGAGCCTGAAATTATATATAGGTCAAAAGAGGCAACAGAGGAACGTGGCCGTTTGCTTGACTCACCTCCTTGAAAACAACTGTATTCCAGTATCTGTTACTTTTATAACTTCTTCACTTGCTCGCTCACTAATTTATTTACTCATTTATTTACTCACTTAACAAATGAACTTAGTGAACTTAATATGAGAAAGATTACTGTGTAATGACTAAATGCTAGTGATGGAAACAAAAAACTGAATAAGATATGGATGCTCCTCTCAAGGAATCCACAGTCCCATAGGGAAAATGCATCATCAACAAATACTCTTGAGGCAAAAAAAAAGAAGTGCCTACTAGAAAAGAAGTACATCTAAGAGCCATCAGAATATAAAGGGGAGAAAGGAGTATAACCTGATCAACATAGATTTAGAAATAGGTTCCAAAAATGCTCCAATTATACCTGAAGCAAAATTTTAACTTGACTTCCTGAGATGGAAAAGAGAGAGAGGTATAAAATCCACCCCCTACCTTTCCCCTGAGATAAAATATTTCCAAAAAAAGTTCACTTTCGAAATAATTCCTCCTTTTCCTTAATTCGACACCCACCCTCAACACTTTCTTCATATTTTCATTCTTTTTGCTCTTGTTGAAGCCACATAGTGTTCTTCAAGAGGACACAACCCAGAACTCAAGAAGAAATCGTGAAATCTCCTTCCAGTATTGGCCTACACTCTCCTTCTTTACTAAGGACAGAGGCCGTTTCTGAGTCTGGGAAGCAAGGGTAAATCAATTTCAGGGCTGGCTCAGTCCTGGCCTCTCCTGGGCACAGGTAGAAGTGATACCAAACTATGCTGAATCACTTACACTGGTTTTTATGCGGAAGACAATTAGTCATAGAAGATCGACTTGACCATCAACTCCATTTTGTAATACTGAAAAATAGGCTGGACACCGAATGGGCCAGTCTTAAACTTCTTAGCCTCCCTCTCTGTGTAAACAAGTGCCCTACCTCTCCTAGGAGATTCCCTACCCCATTTTCAGGGGCCATCCGTGCTATCTAGAGGAAGCATTGCTCAATTAATGTCCACAGTAGACATGTCCAAATTTCTAAGGCAAAAAGTGAAGGAAGAGTCTTTTATTCCATTTGTTTTCTCAGACAGGACTCCAATCACAAGGCTCTGGGACAGTTTAGCTTTTGAAGGCACAAACTTCCATGCAGCACCAAGCCCAGGCAGGACCAACTTCCTCACCATAGATGCTCACCGAATTCCATCCTCACGCACATCACCAAAGGGCACGAGGGATGTGGCCGCCTGAACAAACCCTTTGGTTACACACGCTGTTTTCATTTAAGACTCTCCCGCTCCATCTCTTTCACACACCAAACAGAAGAAGGACAGTTTTCTCCCCCTTTCCTCTCTTTTATAGAAACCTGATAGGTTCATGGTCAGAAGATCAGAACACATCAGTGTCGAGCAAAACACATTATGTTTTGAAAAGTGTGAACTACTTGAACAATTAAATAGCTTAAAAGACAAGCCTTCAAGTGTCCTCAGAAGAGATGTGTAAGCACAATTTTCTCCTAAAATGAAAACCCAGAGAACTAAATATGGGCCTGAAAGCATTTTGTTTTTAATTAACTTTCTAAAAATCCTCTCAACAGGAGTGATCTTTCACCAACCCATTGTCAACTGGAAGAAACAATTAATTTGGTCATCAAAGGAGTCATTTTTACCAATGAACCGTCATTATCAATCAATTTAAGGTTCTCTGCATATCCCTGCACTAAATACAAAAATGAATAGGAGAATAAATCTGTAAGTGAATAAATTTTCTGCACACCAATCCCCACAGGCTATGTGTTTATAAGTCAACAGCTTAAAATGAAAACATCTGATGAAGGTAATACACCTGTTAAAGGAGCATAAAATTCCAAACCCAAAGGTAAAATATAAAGATTATAAAGCCTCTTAAAGGAGCCATCAAAGTGAACTATTAAATGAGTACATCTGCTCCATGCTAGACTCTAGTTTATAAGTGCCACTCAAAATAAAAGAGATTTAGGACAAACATTTCATGAAAGAATGTGAAAAGCAGTGAAGGGACCATCTTTTGAGGATGATGAGAGAAAATGGAATGGATTCAGTTAAAAAGAAGAATTGACCTAAACTCAGTCCAGGACTCAAACAAAAGGTTTTATGAGTCTAGTTTTCACTGAAAGGGGTGCGACATGAGAGGATATAGGAAGATCACTTTTATGTCCCACTTTATACTTTGGTTTTAGTCTACAGGCAAAAAGGAAAATAAATCAGTTCAATGCTTAAAGTTACGTGTCATGAAACATGATATTTAAGAAAAATACATATATAAATATATATATATATATTAATATATATATTCAGTCAAGGCAGTCAAGGCAGTTCTTATAAAACTTTGAACCCAACATGTTACCAAAGAAGTCTAATAACAGAGGAGTATTAATTGTGCAAGACTGTGTGTCTACCTGACCCTCTCAAATTTGATTGTAGTCATGCTATATTTTCTGGGTTTTCTACCTTTCCAAATGCTGTTTCACAGTGCTCCATCCCTATAATGTTGGTGTTCACCAACACTCATAACTCTGTTCTCAGCCCACTCTGCTTGCTCTTCTTACTCCTCCGTGGATTATGTCTTTGCCTCTCAAGGTATGAACCATCATCACTACAATAATGATACCCATATCATGTCTCCAGCCCAGAATGCCTCCTCTCAGCCTTTGAGTCAGCCAGCTGCCAACCACTGACACCCTGCAAGTCTAGGGGAACTCAAAGTGTACCACCTATATCTTCACATCCTCCCCCCAACCCAGCTGCTTCTCTGTGTTTTGCAGTATGCGGGCCTCTCACTGTTGTGGCCTCTCCTGTTGTGGAGCACAGGCTCCAGACGTGCAGGCTCAGTGGCCATGGCTCACAGGCCCAGCCACTCCGCGGCATGTGGGATCTTCCCGGACTGGGGCACGAACCTGCGTCCCCTGCATCGGCAGGCGGACTCTCAACCACTGTGCCACCAGGGAAGCCCTCTCTGTGTTTTTTGTATCACTTGGAAAGTAGCCGTGAGATCCACCCAAACCAGAAATACAGGCATCACTTTTAACTCCTCATCACTCCTAAATCTGGCCCTTCTTTTCCATTCCACTGCCAAGGTGCTAGTTCAGAGCCTCATCAACCTCATTCCAGTGCTCTTTCTAAGACTCAGTGATGGCCACACCCACCTTGTTACCTCATTTCAGGGCCTCCACACTGACCTAGAGGGAGCTCTTGAACATGGCGGGGAGGCCTTCTCTGAGCTGGCCCCTGCCCATGCCTCCAGCCTGACTTCTTACCAACCCCCGTCCCTTCCAATTTCCAAAAGAATGATCTTTTTCATGCCTTTGCCCAAGCTCTACCCGAAATCCCTTTCCAGGCCTTTTCCCTATCTAACATCTCTTCTTCCTTGAAGAATCATCTAAGATGTCAGCTTGCCTGGGAGATCCTGCTGACCCCTTGAGGCTAAGTTAGGTCATTCTGCTCAGGGTTCCCAAGTGCCTAGTATACTCATCTGCTACAGCACATTATATGCCCATTTCCCCCAACAGACAATGAGCTCAAAGATAGCAAGGGCACTCTGATCCATCTCTGTATCCACCACAAACAAAACAACAATTATTGAATACAAGATCTCTCACAAAAATGCATGTACATACACCTATACTCCACACACAGATATTTTAAAGATACTATCATCTAATCATGCCAAAAAAATAAGAATTTCATATATGTTTACTTCCTTACATCCCTTAAGAAAAGGTTTATGGTTTCTTTCTTGGTTTTGTTTTGTTTTGTTTTGTTCTGCAGTTAGAGAAGAGCGTAATCCAAGCTGGTTCACCTTTTCTTGAAATAAATTAAATTCGAACATGAGTTTTGCCAAACTGTCTAATAATGTTAAGAATAAATAATAATCCACTGTTCTAGGTGTTGTAGATGTCTGAATTAATTTATCCTTGCTGTAGCTCTAGGCAGCTTGGGTCCAGGTATTACTATTCTCCATCTACAAAAAGGATAACTAAAGAATTGAGAATAGCTCATCTAAAGCCATGCCAGTCAGAAGGGGTGGAATCTTGATGCAGCCCAAGATCTTCAACTGTGTACTACACTGCCCTCAATCAAAATTCAGCTCATGATGATTGACTTCTACATCATGGAAACAAATTGTACTATGACTCAAAAATGTTCATAGGCATAACAGCCTATATGGAAATGGACATCACCAATCAGAACATATTCTAGAGGGTCCTGCTATAACAATTAATTCTTTGGTTCCTGTATCATGAGGCAACCAAGGGATTCCAAGAGCAGAAGCCAAGGTGATGGGGGGCAGGCACTCAGAGGGTTCAGGCAGCAGCTATTTACTGATAAGCACTTCACTATTTTGACAACTGATAATATCAAATGAATATCAACCCTGATCTAATTCATCAGAATAAAGGTATCAAGAAAAAGTGTCTGGCCTATTCTCAGGTTTGATGGTTTACCCTCCCAAGGGTCACCATCCTTGTACGCAGCCGCCATTGAGTAGAATTTCCTTAGAGGTAAAAATCCACAATTTCTGGTGGAAGAATAGAGGCAGCAAAATTATTCTGGGCTTCTATGCTCTTTTTTTAAATTTTGTATCTCCAGGCCCTAGAAGAATGTCTGGCACAAAAAAGGCACTCGGTAATTATTGTTAAATAAATGGATAAGTAACTCACCAACACTGGATTAAATGTTAGGACAGATGGGGAGGGACACAGAGCACTAATCTACAAAGAATGCTAAAGCACTGCTGGTGACAAAGTGAGACAGAGGGCGCTAGATGTGGTAGAAGGAAAACTTTGATAAGTTGCTTGAGATGGAAGAATGAAACCCCCCAGCATGTGCTCACATCATAACAGATGTTCCTTAAACTGCCATCTAAGGATGGAGGCCCTGTGAACCACAGGCCTGTTGTACGGTTGAATGGCACATGCAAGTTGGAGCTAGAGCTGAACTGCTCGGGGCAATAGGATGAGGCTGATGCTGCCTCCAGGGGTCCTCCCACTCACTCTATCATTTTACCAGAGTGGTCCTGGTCCCTTTGCAGTAACAAAGTGGGAATATTGTTGGATGTCAGTGACAAAGGCAGTAGCAGGCACTGTACTGAGGGGAAGAAGTGTGGCACTCATGGGGATGTGGGGGGAGGATTTGGGAACGGCTTGACCCTCAGTAGGAAGACTGAAGTGGTCTCAAGGTTGAAATCATCCTGGAAATGTCAACATTTCAAGTCTGTGTTCAAAGTTTTCTGCCTTCTGCTGCTGAGCATGCAAACAATGACAATAACAAGAATAATAACTAGAGTAACACCTGTCAGCTTTCATTGAGCACTCATTGTGCCCTAGGCTAAGCCTGTCTAAGCCTCTTCTCATTAAATCTTTTTAACAACCCAATAACGAAGGTACTATTATTATTCCATTTTATAGCCAAATGTTAACAGGGCCTGAACTCACCAAGGAAATCCTCAAAACACGGCTGTTTTCCAACATCTCCTAAAGCTTTGAGATCCCATTGTTTGTCCCTCCAGGGTACCCCACTGAGCATAGTTACATTTTAGCACCCAGGACATTATTTAGATGATATCATCCAAACTTTGCTCCAAATACCCTGTTTTATTTACTTTTAAGTCCCCAAATAAGGTTTGACATTTCTTTTCACTCAAACATAAAGATCATTTACATTGCTTCATATGGCTTCAAGCAGGACAAAATCCCTCTCTGCCACATGAGGGCCTGTGAAATTTTTATTTATTTATTTATTTAATTGAAGTATAGTTGATTTACAATGTGGTGTTAATTTCTGCTGTACAGCAAAGTGACTCAGTTATACACATATATACATTCTTTTTTTATATTCGTTTCCATTATTGTTTAACCCATGATATTGACTAGAGTCCCCTGTGCTATACAATAGGACCTTGTTATTTAGCCTTTCTATAAGTAATAGTTTGCATCTGCTAAGAGTGGCTGTGAATTTGATTTTTGTCATGGCAGCCCTCGTGTTGTTGGCTACCACTGTGCCCTTCCATGGACACTCAGGGCAGCATAAAGTAATAAATCATAGCATTTCTTATGTTTGCTTTGCACCCTCCGAGACACCAATCGTATCGTGAGGAGGAATGCCTTCTCACCGCTGACATTTAGGTATGACGCTGAATGACTATTTCTCTAGCCAGGATTTCCATGCAGTTCTCTAATATCTTAAAGATCAACCTTAGCAACAACAACAACAAAGGCATAGAATTTTATCAGTACAACGTGTAAGAAAAGAAAGGTTTTGAAACATGAACAACTATTACCATTGATTTTTTTAAAGCCCAAAGAGCGTATACCATTCAAGCTATAGGGACAAAAATAATTTGCTACTAGGGGGCCATCCAGATGGGAACCAGTAGGATCCTTTAAGGTCCAATGGACGTTTTTGTTTCTTTCTCCTCTCCCCCTCCCTTCCCAGACTCTCAAGGGGACAAACTCGTGTGGGAAAGTGATCCTGGAAAGAATGGGTTAATACATGCCATACAGTGCCCTCTGTGATGCCTTAAATAATTGTCACATGGCCCCTATAATCTGTCCCATGCTGTCAGCACTGGGTTAGTCATAATAATATCAGATAAGAGCTGTTCAAAGTGACACACTAACCAACATGAGAGCCACATGACTTTCTGGCTCTGCCGCTGCCCTTCAGCTGAACTTCGGCTCAGAACGAAAGACTCCCAGAGGCGGCCCATGCACATGCCCCCGAGGGTCCCGTGGCATTTTCCGTTGCTAGGGCCTCTGTTGCTTCCTGAGCCGGTGAGGGGCAGCCGGGGCTCAGTTACAGGGAGTCGCTGGCTCACCCGACCTCTGGGGCCAGGGAGAGGGAAGCGCGGCGGGGCGGCCGCTGCTGCCTTTCGGAGCCTGGGCTGGGACTCCCTGTCCCCGCCACACTTGATTAGTTTTGCAAATGTGTGTGCCACACCGTTGTGCAGAGTGCCGCAGCGGGGAAACGGAACCCCACAGGGAGTTTGTGCCGGAAGAGATGGAGAAGGAATGTGGCTCCTGGCTAAGCGGATGCCAAGGCAAGGGCAGGAAAGGAAGGAGGAAAAAAAAAAAAAAAAGAAGGAAAGTGGTCATCTCTGGGTGGAAGGTTATTATAGGCTGACTCTGGTTTATTTGTGCTTTTCTGCTACTACTGCCCCCTCCCTGTTTTTCTGGCTTCTGGCATGTTTTAGATTTTTAACTTGAAAAGTAAAGTCATATCCTTTTTTTTCAAGGAGAAGAAAGGAAGCAAAGAATAGTGGAAAAGAGGAAGAAAGGAAGGTGACCCGTTGACTCCCTGATTCATTCACAAAGGAGAGAGCAGAAAAGAAGGGAGAAAGGAGGTCATCTGACATTGGATTTGAGAACATTTATTGGCTGTGTGCCTCTGGCATATTTACCTAACGTCTCTCTCTAAGTGTTGTTATCCTCAGCAGTAAAATGAAATAATAATACCTAATTTACAATATTTCTGTGAGGGTAAAAAGAAGTGATCCATGCTAAGTGGCACATGTGGTAGATGCTAGATAAATAGTAGCTGCTGGAAAGGCCCAGAAGTTGTGGTGATCGTTGGAGTCAGAACTACCCAAGCCCACAATCTGGCTCTACCACCTATTGGCATGTGACCTCAGTCAAGTTATTTCACCTCTATGAGCCTCAGTCTTCTTATCTATAAAATGGGGATAATGACACCCAACTGTCAGAGTTATTGAAAGGAATTATGGAGGTAATATTCAGCACTCAGCACAAAGACAGGCACTGAGTAGGTATTCAGTAGATAGTAACGGTGGTGGTAGTAGTGGTGGTGGTCATAGGCAGGTAGGTAGGTAGGTAGGCAGGTAGAAAGAAAACAAATCCATTCATTTATTCAGCAGATGGAAATCATAAGAAGTAGAAATAAACAAAAATTTATACAAAGGTGGGGAGTATGTAACTAAAAATCAAAGGGAAGGGTCAGTAAAGATAGGAAGGTTTTTTAAAGGACACAAGTACATGAAGAGACAGAGAACATCCTGAGTAGGACTAATCATATTTCCTAGTTGGAAATTACCTAGTCCACCCTCCTTCTGCCTTTAGGGAGGTAACATGTTATTCTTCCCATTTTATAGATTGAAGGCCAGAGATACATAATGACTTTTCTAGGACCACACAGCTAGTAAGTAGCATAAGGGGACCTAACCTGCAGATAGCACCCTTACTATGCTCTTTTAGGAAAGACAGCTGAGTAACAAAAAGCATGACAGAAGTTCCATGTAATTAGAGAAACATTAGTAACTAAATGAAAGGCAATAAATGGTATTGGGCAAAAATTCCTGTTTACAGATGAGAAATGGAATAGAAAATAGGTTTGTTTTTTAATAAGCACAAACAGTATTTTGACAAGATGAAAATTTTAAAAATGAGAAATAAAAATTGTATTTAATAGAAAGACAACTTACCGAAGATAAATCAAGGAAGCTAGAAATTCATGGAGAAACATAAGTAGGAAGAATTCCAGTGGGAAGAAGGAAAGCTAGACCCCCTCCTGCTAATGTACCCACATCTGATTATTCAGGGCACTGCATGTGCTAATGCCCTGACAAAGGCCACAGCAACTTGCTCTGCAAAAGAGAAAGCCACCAACATATGGGGTCTAGGAATCCTAGTCTTGCTGGTTCTAGGCTGTTAACATTAGGTGCTTCAGGAAGAAGAAACGACTTGCATTGGCCAGGTGGGCACACTGCACACTCTTCCCTACAAGTGGTGGCTCTAAGGGGATAAAAATAAGAAGACCCCAAAGCAAAGGTGAAGCTCAGCAGGAAGGAATGGAGCCATTGCCTAATTATTCCTACGCCAAAATGTCTGAAAGCTTGTGAACATTTTTCAAGTAGAGCCCATTCCCTTTCCGGAAGCCAGGGGGTGCACTAGAGCAGAAAACAGTCAGACGATGAAGTGTGCCTCTTGCTTCTGCCCCTCAGGAGCCAGATGGACTTGGGCCTGTCCTTGAAGCTCAACATCTCCATCTTTCTTTCCTCAGATGTGAGAAGAAAGCCTTCAGGGTTGTTTCAAGGACTAAATGAGATAGTAAGGATGCACGCGGCATATTATAAGTTATTAATACTATCATTTTTCCTTTGCATCCAGGAGCACGTGTTTCCCCACCACACAAAAGCGTGGCTTGTTGGGTGGACTAACTCTCACCTGCTCACCCCACACTGGTTGGAGGCTTATGAAGCTTAAGTAAAAGAAACGAATAGGAAAATGGATAACAAAGAATGGGAGACAAAGAAGAAACACGATTCAGTATTAAGGAGAATAGTACTGGCCCAGCATTCTGAGGCACTAGAGGCATTTTATTTCAGAGAGCTTCCTGGCTATCATCTAAATTCATGAGTGTTAGCCTTGCCTTTGCCATGTGTATAAATCATCCCTGCCCATTTAATAATAATCATAAGAGCTTACTCTTATAGGGCTTTAGTTTAGGAGGCACTTTCACATACATTACTTAATCATTCACCTGACTCCAGGTACCAGCATCTGCTGACCACTCATCTGCCAGGAGTGGGCAAAACAAGTCTTTCTTTAGTTATGTAAAGATGAGCAGGGCTTCCCTGGTGGTGCAGTGGTTGAGGGTCCGCCTGCCGATGCAGGGGACAGGGGTTCGTGCCCCGGTCCGGGAAGATCCCACGTGCCACGGAGCGGCTGGGCCCGTGAGCCATGGCCGCTGAGCCTGCATGTCCGGAGCCTGTGCTCCGCAACGGGAGAGGCCACAAAGCTGAGAGGCCCGCGTACCACAAAAAAAAAAAAAAAAAAGAAAGAAAGAAAGAAAGATGAGCACCAATTCCTTCTGGGAAAGAGGTACTATATCCTGTGTTGTCTAACAAAGATGTCTCCCAATATCACTTGCTATGTGAACCCATCCACTGAAGGATGGATTTACAAACAAATTGTCATGGGGATAAGGAGACTCCTGGAAAGAGAAATTGGAATGTCTCATTTAATGTTCAATGTTATTGGAATCTTGCTGTTAGAATGAGGCAGTCTCAATTCAGGTCCCAAAGAGGACCCATATGAAGGTGACACGGGGAAGGATGGATTTGGCTGAGACTGGAAATCCATCCAGAGCCTGCTACCCTGTCTTGGTATAATGCTATGAGGAACACTAACTTAGCACGTGAGTGTGACGAAAGAACGCGGCAAACTGGAGCCCAATCCAAGGGACATCATTGCTTCTGATTGGAGATCTATAGCAACAAAGGTCCCTGCAGAGCAATGGACCAGCCTTCACTGTGCTATGCAGGATCACCATCGAACAGCGACACTGTGTGGTAGCAACAGAAGCAGTGGTGCCAGTAGAAAACATAGCATCCACTTGTCCTGCTAGCGTGGTGTAAAAAAAAGAAAGAAAGAAAGAGAGGAAGGAAGGAAGGAAGGAAGAAAAAAAGGCTGGATCCTCTAGACTAAATAAAACCCTAGTTACTGGGAACGATTAGGATTGTGATCTGTGAGATGATGGAGAGACTTCAGGAAGGCTATTTCAGCTTCCTGCAACAATGGCACCTGAGACACTGCTGATTACTAACAACAAGAAGACACATAACTGGGTGGCCCACGATGGTGAAGCCCATCCTCTTGGTTACATCTACAGCAAATATTAGTTGAGCAAAAACTCTGGGCCAGACACTATTATATAGGCAGAAAAGTTTTATTATTAGTCTCAATTTATAGATGAAGAAACTAAGGCTTATTTAGGTTGACTGGCTTCCTAAGGCCCCAGTTCTAGGAAATGAATGAGGAGGCCCCCTTTCCAAAGAAGATGATTCTAGGTAAGTAAGAAACAATGTCTCTCCTTTGGGGGCAAAGGTGGAATATCCTACCAGATACTGTGGAATTGTCTCTGCATGTGAGGCTGCATCATTTTCACAAAGGTTCCCTGTCTTTTCCACTCCCCTACATGTACTTGGGCAGAAACCAAGCTCGCGGTCCTGCTCACATGCTTGTGGTTTGGCTGCCAGCTAGGGATCACATTCTCTGCTCCACAGGCAAAGCCAAGGATTCTTCTTGCAAAATACTACTTGTGTCCTGGTACCACCTCCTGAAAGAGCCGTCGTCTACAATACCCACATGCCCGGGAGGTGGGGTGGGCAGGATCAAGCACTGGCAACCAGAACATCCAGCGAGAAAAGACTATTTTTCCCCCAGTAAGTTTCCTAAGAGTCATAGACTTGACCATTGATAAATACAACACACATTCAGGAAATCTCTCAGATGAACTTAAAGAGAAACAACGCTGGTAGTTTCTAATATACCAAAGTTGGCCACTTTTTTTCTGCTTACACATGTGGCCGAGAAGGAGCAGATAATCATGCATTTCTGACTCACAGGTACTTTTCCTAGCTGTATCATCATAATGAAAATGTTAGTAGATACCAATTTTTATAACAGAGCCACTTATTGCACAACTCAAATGGGTGCCATTTACATAGAATACAGTGTTGAATGGTGCCCCCTAGAGGTGTGCAATATGGCTGTTTCTATAGACTACTTTCCTTATGCCAGGCACCAACATGATTTACATGTAGTATCTCATTTTGATATAATGACAAACCATGTGGCAGGCATTAGTATCTATTTTATAGACAAGGAAACAAATAAATATTGAAAGTTTAAATTATTTACCTATGGTAACACAACTAGTAAGTTGCAGAAGCAGGATTCAAACTCAGAACTATCTGAGCCCAAAACTCATATTGTTAATTGTTTCACTATACTAGCTGATGCCATAGTATAACAGTTAGACATGAACCTTTAAGAAAGAATTACAAAGCTAGTTAGTATCTAAATGCTAACTCCATATATAAGCAGACCTTTAATTCTATTTTTTCAAAAAGACAAATGGATTAAGTTTTCTTGTCCTCTTAACATGTAATAACTTTTCAGTACATCTCTTTAATTTAGTAACTATTAAGTACTGATATTACTACACATTCATTCATGCCCACATCCAGAAAAAAAAGTTTAACTGATTTCATTTCATTTAAAATAAGCCAATATCATCACAAAGCCTTTAGATACAACTGATCTATCACTATGATTTCAAGAGCTAATAACAAAAGCTAGCACATGTTGAGTAACTACTATGTTAACAGTTCTAAGTCATTTCCATAGCATGTCTCATCCCCAAGACATCCTTATAATGCAAGTACTATAGTTAGGCCTACTTTACACAGATATTTTAAGGAATCAGAATATGAACTGGGCAGCAGTCTGGCTCTGGGTTCTACTTCACTGACGCAAAGATCTGAAGGATAGAGATCATAAGACATGGAAAGCAGCAGATGGAGCCAAGAAGGGTAATCATATAAAAACAGAAACAGGATCCCAGAACAGGGTAAAGCACCAGCTCCTGCATATAAGAGACATCAAAAGCATCGACTTCGCCATAATGCCCAAGAATGAGAGGGCACTTTCTGTGCAGTGACCAAGAGTGGTACCATGAAGGCTGCCACAGTGACAAACCACAAGTTTCATGATCCACAGAACGATGCAACTCTTTCAATCACCTCTCTTTTGCATAGAAAAGACAGGAAGAGAAGACAGGATAAACCATAAGACAACAATATCCCCAGTGTAACGTCCACTGATTTACCCTACTTTCCCTGCCTCCATGGTAGTTTTACAAGTGAAATTCATCTTTCATTTATGTGGGTGATCTTTCTCCCACCAACACAGGGAGCTCATACAATGTAGGATGATGCATTCAAAAGTGCTGTTGATCCCATTCTGAACCAGGAAATGGAGTCAGAACGTTCCACCATTTCTGCCCAAAGTTAAAACTTGGCACTAAGCCAGAGGTAGAATCGTGGGTCATAACTGACTCCCAGTTCCCAGCACACAAGTTCCCTTTTCCTTTCACTGGAAAACAAAGTTAACCTAAATATAAACTCTGTTGATGCTCTTCACCTTTTTTCTATTAAAATAAACCAAATTTCTGTCTGTCCTCAACACGTATACTTATACCAGAAAGGTGAGAAGGTACTGCCAATGGTCTAATCATTGAGCATAAATTCACTTGTTGGGTGCTCACCCTCCCATTCTGTATCCTGCAAGTCCAAACTGCTTAATAGATTTCTACCAGAGACAGAAATGATCCCTCTGTCTTTCTCCACAGGAGGAAGAACAGAGCCTTATGTGGTAGTACTTTCTGCCTCATCATCACAGTCCTTTCAATTATACAACTTCTCGTTATTTAGGATCAGTCCCTTTTCACAGTGTCCCCAAGGAACATGCCTCAACAAACATCCCATTCATCTCAACAGAACTTAGCAAACTCAGAATAATATGTATAAGCACAATTGGGCTTGGAGGTAGGTCCAAAAGAAACTAGCAAATGCTGTGGCCCACGGGAGGCTTGGAGTGGCCAAAATGGGTCCTATGAGATCGAGTCAAGGTTACGTAAATAAGTAAACCAAGGAGGTGGAAGAGTCGCACAGAGACAGGAAAAGCAGAAAAAAAAAAAAAAAGGTTTCTGCTAAATACAGTTTCTGATCCTTGCCATGGGTTTAATTTCAGCACCTCTAAGTCTCCTGAGTAAGAATTTTTGCAGAGAAAGTCTGAGGAACCATGAAAAGTCCCTATTTGGAAGGTAGAGGCACCATATGACACTTCTTCCTTTAAAAAGAAAAACGCACATCTTTTCCTGGTCCAACAACTCTCTAGGTCAATCATTTATTCATCCTTTCATTAAATTACTGCACACTTAGTACATGTCATACGTTGTGCTAGGTAGTCACTGGAGGATACAATGACAAATAAGACATGCCTTCGAGGAACTTGCAGTACAGTCAGAAAAACAGACTCTAAAAGACTGATGAAGATGCAAGATGCTAAGGGAGTAGAGAGGAGAAAATGACTAACTAAGGATAACAAGGAAGACCTCCTTGAAGATGTGATGTAAAGCACCATGAACAATGAAGGTGCAAGTGCAAGAGGCAAAGAAGTCAGAGAAGGACACTCAGGGAGTGGTAATATCATGACCCCTTTCATTAAGTAGGGATCACTTAAAAAAAAAAAAGGAGGTTAAAAGCAAAAGCCAGAGAACTGATGAGAGACAGTGTCAGGGAAGTGAACCTTCCTTCCAGCCCTCTAGGACATTACTTCCATGTCGAAGAAGAGCTGTGAGGAGACAGTGTGTCTGCTGCCCAGCAACGGTCGGTTGGCCTTTGGCAGCTAGAAGGCATCCTGTGGCTGCCCCAGTGGGTGCCCCCTTGGAGTCAGGGAGAAGCCTCCACAGCTGCTCTTGCTCAGAGGCTCATCAAGGCTATTTTGGGCTGGATGGGGTCCATGGTGATGATTGCCTGGCCAGGGCAGCTTACCCAATGTTACTTTTTAGCATTCTGTTTTCCTTGTCATTTAGCTCTGTACTATACAATTACTCAAATAAGGAGGAAAAAAAACAAAGGGAAGAAGAATATGACTACGTCTTATTTTTAGTACTCAAATCAGTGGTGGTGATATCCTCTGCATTTCAATAGAAATTTTGCATATCGAAATTCCCCCAAATAAAGCATAGTAAACATATTAAACTCCATAATGACATTTTTTCTGCACTGTTTCAAAATATGTTTGTTTGTTTTGAAATACCAAAATGGCTCAGCCCAAATTAAAGACTAATTCATTGCCAGATGGGCAAAATTAATGTATAAATGCAATGAGCATCCTCACCTTATTACCCTCTAGGTCAAAGAATAATTTAAAAAAAAACAACATTTTTTAAAAATTTCAATACTCTCTCTGTCTAAAGAATTCAACGCACATTTCAAAGATTATCATAGTCACAGCAATCTACAGTGGTAGGGACTCTTAGAGATTTTGCTGTCTTTGCCCTGTGTGTAAACATTCTCTGCGAAATGAATTTCTAGCCCATTTGATTATTAGAGAGGGAAAACATTAGAGGGTAGCTCACACTAGTAAATGCCACAAACCTAGGAGTTAGAGAGATCCTCACTTCAACACTATTGATGGCTACCATTTAACCAGCTATGTGCAGACACTAATGCTGAGAACTTTACATGCAGTGTCATAATTTAACTCTCACAATTACTCTGCAGAAGTTGATATGACCTTAGTTTTACCTATGAGAACACTGAGGCTAAAGAACACAAAGCTTGTAAGGGAGAAACATAATAAGAACCTTCGAAGTCTGATGTTTTTTAAAAAATAGCATGTTACCTCTTAACGAGGAAAAAAATCATTCTCATTAATTTATCTCTTCTCATCTTCACTTGCTTGAAAGTGGTTAGAATTAACTGTATGTATTTGAAAATATATTTTAATCCTTTTGCATTCCTAAAATATTTTCCAGAACACTGAGTTTTCAAGCATCCCCTTATTGGTCCAAATTTCTAAAATGTAATCAGCAATTTACCAGAAGATATAAAAATTGTGTTGGTCTCAGTTCATTCAGCAATTAATTTACCAAATATGTATTAAGTGCCTTCTCTTGCAGTACACTCCTCTTTTTATCCACAGAGATGAAAGTATACCATTCCTGCTTTGAGGAATTCAAGAGACATGCAATAAATAGTTGCAGCAAAGTAACAAATTCCATCCTATAGCAGAGAACTATGGAAGGTACTACATGGACCATGGTAGAGAAAGTGCCAACTCTTCCGTTAGCTCTGGGGAAAATTCCAGAAAGAAGTGATATTTAAGTCTTAAAAGCTGGGTTGAAGTTTCTCAGGTGATCTAAATAGGCAATTGTCAAAGGAGAGAGGACAGGTTGAAGCACATTCTAGATTTCCATTTGAGAATATGCTATGGTTCCTACTGTCATGTTAAAAACAAACAAAAAAGAAACAACTAATCTTCACTGACTCTACATGCTTATGATAATAGCAAATGAATAGTAACTATGTGGTCAGTAGAAGCAGAGGCATGAAACCAGATGACATCAACAAAATTAATCCATGAGATCTTTTTATCTCATTAGTTCAAGTGTATGTGTGTGTGTTATTATTGGTTTTGCTTTGTTTTTGTTTTGTAGTTAGTTCATGGAATTCTCTTGTTTGGTGGGCCTTCTGACAAACTAGACCTGGGCCTCACAAAGAATCACCCTATAAGATCCAATTCTAATTGCCAGGATCTAATTGCCAGGATCCTCTTGGTTGCTTGATACTTAAAGCCCCAGCATAAGATCATTCTCCTCCTGACTCTAGAACACCACTTAGCTCCGTAGGAAATAGATTAACTTTAAAGCCCAGATGTAAAGTAGTGTCTCCAAACTGTAGGCTAAAATGTGGAAGGCCTTATGAAATTAATGTTTGTTAAACAGAGACTTTGGCAAACAGAACTCTGAATCACTGAAAATAATTTTTTAATGCCTTAACTCTAAAATGGATTAACCAATTCATATAGCTTTGTAAGAGAGAAAGCAAAAATCTAACTTCTAGATTAGAATGTAATATCCATCAGACTGGATCAGATGGGCAACTGATATAAACAAATAATTTCAGGATTACCTTCTAAAATGGAAATAATAGCCCACCTTTAACCTCATCCCTGAAGGGACTTATAAACTCCACAGACAGAATATATAAACTCCATTTCACACATACCCATTTTAGAAAGGAGAATGGCTTTGATGACAGATTTCCATGTCACAGGGCACCTACTGTTGCTTTTTGGAGTAGGAATTCTGATGCAAGACCGTTCTAGCTTTATGTAGCCATGTACTGTCCTAGAGCACAGTGTCACCACTGGATGGCTTCATATCCATCCATCCTTCTAGGTATTATTTCCCTGGATACATGTTGAGTATCATCACTAAAAAAAACTCACGGCATGAACCCAAGCCACAGCACCGACCACTGCTACAATTACATTATGAATGACTATAATGTCTTTCCTTTTCCTGCTTACCTGTTCTACTAAGAATTATTTTAATTGGATTTGCAGACTAAAAAACCACCATTATTTCAGAGAATGGTCAGAGCTCTGGGTCCTCTGTACTTTAAGCTGGGCAAAGACTTTAGCTCTTAAACAACCCAAGAATACCGTATAATATGAGAAGATACAGTCTTTCCACTGTGGGAGATGATAGATTGCAAAAAAGCAAAAGAAGAAGGAGAAGAAGAAAACGGAGGAGGAGGAGGAAGGGAAAAGGAGGAGGAGGGAGAAGGAGGGAGGGAGAGGAGAGGGAGGGGGAGGAGAGGGAGGGGGAGGAGAAGGAGGGAGGGAGAGGTGAGGGAGGGGGAAGGGAGGAGGGAGAGGAGGGAGGGAGAGGAGAGGGAGGAGGAGGGGAGGAGAGAGGGAGAGGAGGGGGAGGAGGAGGGGAGGAGAGAGGGAGAGGAGGGGGAGGGGGAGGGGAGGAGAGAGGGAGAGGAGGGGGAGGGGGAGGGGAGGAGAGAGGGAGAGGAAGAGGAAAAGGAGGAAGGAGAAGAAGAAGAGCAAGGGTCTTAGAAGTACAACTTCATGGATTTTTGACCTTAACGAAATAGTTTTCAAATTTCACCTCTTGCCCTACTGATCCAAGTGTGTTCTAAAACAGTATCATCAGCAGAGCAGTTCTTGGGATAAACAAGGAACTGATGAGCAGTGAGGGGGAAAAAGTAATTGAATTCACTGAAGAACAGCTGAAAATGTCCCTCTGAGAAAGGAATTAGTATCCATATTTAGATTTTGATTGTATCTAAATGATTCCTAATTTCTGATCTATTCTACACAGTCAGATTTCACAGAACCAGTGGATTTTGCTGTTAGTAATCTCAGAATTTTTTCTCTTTTCCTCCGGTTGCCAATCTAAATATAGTACATTAAGATCATTCCAAATAAGTATAGGGTTTAGGACAAAAATCTCAGTCCTTTGAAACACCCACATTGTTATTTACTTAAAATTCACCTCCACACTTACTGAATCTGTGCAGCTCTGTGTTCAACATATCCCATTGTGCTCATACACTTAGTATTAGTAAATTGGTCCCTTTGGGAATCTAAACTTAGGTGCACATAACGCTACATCTTGGAATTCATAATTCTTCCATAATCACCTCCCATTTGGCATCTGTGAAATCACAAAGGCAGGTTTCCTCAGTGAAGATCTGTTCAGAGTCCAATATTTACATAAACAATTTCTGTTTGGAGTGTAGGTTCTTTCATGCACCAATAACCTCTCCATCTCTGTAGGTCTCTAAATTTCATGTTAAATAAATTTTAGCACTGTAGAAATACTTCAAGCAATCTTCATCATTTTTTCAGCATGAAAAGTCATGTAGACAGTCTAAAGAGGTATTTTGTGGATTTTTAATGGAATAAATATAAGTACAATTTGAATTGTAGGTACTATTTGAGTTGCAGGAATAATTTGAGGGTTTTTTTTTTTAATGTTACCTCCATCCCTAGACTAAAATATCCTTGGGAGTGGGAACTAGCTACCTATCCAGAACACAGTCCAGCAAATACCTACTGAATTAACATTTTAGATAATCTGAGTTATTTCCCTGATAAAATAAAAGAGTGATTATGATTTTTCAGTCAAAACAGGACTTTGACTTTAAATTCTTCTTTTTAGTAGTATATCTACTACATGCTTAAATTTTCTGCTTATCAAGTCATCAGTGATTAAAAGGATTAATATACAACCTTGCTATGGTTTGGTAAAGATAGCATTCACCAGTGTAAATAGGTATTACCTTTCTATAAAGTAATTCTCCACCAAAATTTAAAGTCTTTTAAAAATACCTACTCTTTGACCCAAATTTATATAGAAAAGGTTTTTTTCTAAAGAAAATAATTTGAGGGGTTCAAGGATAATTGTAAAGAATATTCACGTGGCATTGCTTTAAAAGTTGATATAAATGGAAAAACCTCAAAGTCTATCAATAGGGAGTTGGGGAAATCAGTGGTGAAACATCCATGCAGTGTAAAAATGCAATCATGCTCTCTGCTCAAGGAAGTAGAACTTAACTCCCCATCCCTTAAGTGTGGGCTGTATATAGTGACTTGTTTCTAAAAGTACAATCTGGAATGCAAAGTAGGGAATAACTTCACAGACACCTTAGCCTGATGATCAAGGTTAACATGATCACAATTCATGCTGATAGCATGTACTCTGGACGTGATGTGTTGAGGATGGCACTTCACCTCTGTGGGCTTCCCCCGCAAAACCCATAACCCCAGTTAAACATGAGAAAAGCATCAGACAAATCCCAATTGAGGCACATTCTATAAAATTCCTGACCAGTACTCCTCGAAAGTGTCAAGGTCATCAAAAACAAGGAAAGTCTGAGAAACTGTCACAACCCTGAGAAGCCCAAGGACACATGACAACTAAATGGAATGTGGGCTCCTGGATGGGATCCTGGAACAGAAAAAGGATATTATGGAAAAACTAATGAAATCTGATTATAGTATGGAGTTTAGTTAATAACAATGTACCAAAATTGGTTCATTCGTTGTGACAAGTGTGCCATAGTCATACGATATTAAGTTAGGTGAAACTGGTTACAAGGTATATGGGAATTCTCTGTACTATCTTTACAACTCTCCCATAAACTTAAAACTATTCTAAAATAAAAAGATTATTTGAAATAATACAGTCATGAACAACAATGATAAATAAATGTGTGCGCTACTTCCAGATTGAATTAGGTGTTGCCAATGTGCCCCACAGTACCCTGAACTTTTCCTATCATACAGCACAACTGTTTCTTTCCTATTTCATGAGAGCAGAGGCTAGTTCTGTTCCGTGCAAAATTCTCCCAAGACTATGCAGGAACTTAGTAAATAAAAGAATGGATTACCATGTTGTCAAGTAAAAAATCATCATAATAATCAATTACAAAGCACTCTGTATAGCATGCTCTATCACATATTAGCTATACAACCTTGGGCAAGTCAGTTCAGAACTCTGAGCCTCAGTTTCTGCATCTTTAAAGCAAAGATAATCATCACCCTTATCCCATAGATTTGTTCTGAGGATTCAAGGGTTAATATGTATAAAATACATTGTTCTTCCCCCGTCTCTCTTTGTCTCTCCATCATCCAGATGGAGTGATTAAAAAATATGTATATTAGAAGCTACATATCTAAAGTGAATGATATTTGCCATTTTAAGATGTGTATTTTCAATTTATTTTTGATTAGCTCTGTTCATAATTTTTAGATAATGAAAATATATTACACTCATTAAAAATATTAATAAAAAGGAAAATAAGTCAACATACATACACATACACCAATGAGACATAGCAAAGATACATAGAATATTGTTCTGTCCCCCAAATAATTTACAATCTAGTTGAAGAGGAAAGGGACAAAACCACTGCTGAAAAGTTGAAGAAACACTCAGTAAAGCAATATAAAAGATGCCTTAGGGCTTCCCTGGTGGCGCAGTGGTTGAGTCCGCCTGCCGATGCAGGGGACACGGGTTCGTGCCCCGGTCCGGGAGGATCCCACATGCCGTGGAGCGGCTGGGCCTGTGAGCCATGGCCGCTGAGCCTGCGCGTCCAGAGCCGTTGCTCCGCAACGGGAGAGGCCACAACAGTGAGAGGCCCGAGTACCGTACCGCAAAAAAAAAAAGATGCCTTGGAGTAATCTCCGAGGAGCAGGCAAGTGACAAGTAGAAGCTATCATTAGAACAGAACTTGAGAGAAAGGAAAGGATGATGCTATGAGATGCCAGCTGGGGACAGAGTTGGGGGCAAGGTGGTCCTAGCCGGAGGGACAGCATCAGCGAAAGCACAGTTAGGGAAGCTCGGGTGTGAGAGGCACCCACCGTTCACACACAAGCCTGCCTTGTGTATCTTTACATCAATCCAGGTTCTTGAATTGTCCCCAAGTCCCCAAATTTGTTTTTTTTAAGAACTCCTGATTAATTAACCCTCATCAAGCCTTCCTAATCCACTCCCATTACATAGAAAGAAGAACAAAAGACCAAAAGAAGCCTAACCTCATTTCTGAATTTACAGTTCCAACGCCAGTGACTCACGCACGTGTCAAGATGGTCAGCCTCGCGTGACCTGCAGATGTGGGTCACAAAGAGATGCAGAGCGGGCACAACCCAGAACAGCTGGAAGCGGACACAGAGTGACAGGCCAGCCCCTCCCTCCTCCCAGGGGCGAATCAACTCCCTTCCTATCATAACTTGGCTCGGGTATCTTTAGGATGCCAGGCTTCCAGACAGAGAGGGAGTGAAAAGAAGTGGGGAGCTAATTTCGTTCATTACTTGACAGCACATCATGGAGTACACACTCTCCCATTTCCCCCAGAAAAGAGTACCCATTTTGTCTACCACTAGAACTTATGGACTTTTAAAAATAGATTTTGCCAAACAATCGTGCGGGCAAATGCTGACTTGCAGTCTGGGAGCTATCTCTTCGTCAGGCCCAGCAAGATGAAAGCAGGTTCTATTTTCATCATGAGAGAGCCGCGCGTGGAGACACAAAGGAGAAATTCACTTTTCATCTCCATCAAGCAGAGCCCCTCACGAGCCAAAGCGGGGCTGGCTCCAACAATCGCCAAAACGCCCTGCGCGGGGGGTGGGGGGGGTGGGGGGGGTTGGAGAACAGCAGCTTCTGCTTGAAGAATGGCATCGTGCGGCTACAAATCCAGGACAGGAGGATTTCCCAGTGCCCAGCTCGAGCTCAAAGTACAGAAAAATTCTTTCCTACTCTGGTGTGCCAGGAACTTGACAGTGGAAGAGTCTTAGTAGCAAGAGCAGCAAAGGTACAGCGCAACCCAGGCATACAAGAACGAAAAGAGGACACGGATAAAGCCTGCTCCGAAAGCATAGGGGATTGGTACTTTTTTTGATCTCTTTGATTTTCCCCCCAGGGCGGATTGTGCCCTTCAAGCTTCAAGTCTGAGAGTAGTTTCAGTATATTTCTTTCCTGGTGGGGAGGTTAAAAGTTTTTTTTTAATATTCGTATGTATGTATTTTGCTCTCTTATTAACTGCTACCAAGTAGTATTTTTTAATATTCACAGGGTACCTCTCATGTAACTATCTCTTTACAACAATCGAACTGAACCCAAAGAGCCCAGTTGTGCATTCAGCCTCTGGCAGGTTAGTGCAAAATTCAATTTGTACTAATCAGCCCCTGGCTGTTGAAGCATGTAATATACTAGATGTGACAATTCCCTGTCTTACCGTATCCACTTTTCCCCCCTGGAGGTTCCCTGATGCCAGCTAACTGGGAGCAATCACCTCACTGAGAGAATTCGGTATAACGAAGGGTGAGGTTCAAACCCATTAATAATGATGGTGACAATCCTACCAGCGTTAATATGGGAAATGGCAGCTAATAATTATCATGTGCCTACTATGTGCCAAACCCAAAACCAAATGCTTTACGTAGATCATTTCATTTTACCTTCAAACTAACCCTGTAAGGTACATAGAATTATTATCACTGTTTAATAAACGGGGAAATGGAGACTTAAAGAATTTGATCAGTCTGCACAGGCTCACGCTAGTAATCAGTGGAGATGCAATTTGAACTTGGGCAGTGTCACCCCAGAGCCTACGCTCTGGTCCACTGCTCAGATCATACCTATATTGTCCCCAAAGCTATGCTTACCACTCCTTAGTGCAGACAGGAAACAAAAGCCACCCAGTCGAGACAGGGCCCATCAGATTTCACAGACATTCCATGTGGACACCAACCTCCTCTCCAGTCCGGTAGGGGGGCAGAGGGCGGGCACAAAGGAAATTACATGTGTTTCTCCCTCCCTGCTGTGCCGAGCTCCAGATTTGCTTCCTCTCCATCTCAGAAACTCAGCAGGACCTGGGGAGCCATGTGGGGACAGGAGGACCAGTTCTTCCTTGGTTATGACAAACCCTCGAGAAGAGCCTTCTTATTTTGCCACTCAGCGTAAGTTTCCATTGGGGAAAGACCACTCTGTGTTCTTGTGCTTCCTGAATTCTCATCAGCCAAGAACACAGTCACACTCCTCGCTGTCTGAGAAACCTCTGCTGTGGAACAACCAAGATTCTTTTATTCTTTAATTCATTCATCTATTCAATGAATGTTTACTGAGTACTACTCTGTCCCAGACACCATGTGACTGGGATAAATGATTAATAACACACAATGGCTAACTTCAAAGGGGTCAGCCTCGATTAGGGAATACAAAACTCTGGTCCCTTCCTTTAAAAATGTATATTAAGACATGCTACAGAGTGCGACTGTCTCCGTGGGGAAGGGAGGAGGGGGAGGAAGGAGGCAAGAGGACAAGCAACTCCTGTGTGACAGTCCCTGTCCTAGAAGCTTTATGCGCATCTAATTTAATTCTTTCCCCACTTCTGAGAGGCAAGTACCCTAAGCCCCATTTCATAGCCAACTGACATACAGAGAGGTTCAAAAACACCTTTTCCCAAGACAGTGAAGGCTTCACAGCTCCTGTCTGGGAGATCCTGAGGGGCTGAAATCCAGCTGGACTAGGGAGCTCTAGGGGGCTTGTCTTGAAGTTGCATTTGCAAAGCGAGTGCGTTATTCTGACTTAGGGACACCGCACATCTCAGTGTCTCCAGGTCTGTCCTGCTTTATGCCAGGGTCCCTGGTGATTATTCATGAACTGAACTCCTCTTTTCATTTGTAAGTGTTCCATGTTGATGATAAATTACACGGGCATCCTATTTTTTTTTAACATATTTATTGGAGTATAATTGCTTTACAATAGTGTGTTAGTTGCTGCTATATAACAAAGTGAATCAGCTATAGGTATACATATATCCCCATATCCCTCCCTCTTGCATCTCCCTCTCACCCTCCCTATCCCACCCCTCTAGATGGACACAAAGTACCGAGCTGATCTCCCTGTGCTATGCTAGGGATCCTATTTTTACTTCAACTTTACTCATTTGAATTGGCTTGGAGAAGACTGGTGGACATTGCTGGGATTAAATCTTCTATTTCCCAAGCCAGCCCTCTGGAGCACCCAGAGCCAACAGGCTCATGTCCAACCCTAGTAGAATTCTTCCCCAAATTATGAGACTCCAAATCCATTGTTTTTTCCCCTAGTACTCTTGCTTCCTGTGAGAATCATAGCTAGAGATGGACATAGAACTTAACTTCCAAACCACATTACTCTATTGGCCTAAACTAGTTTTTCCCTTCATATTTCAAGTCATAAGGCAGATAGAGAGCTGAATGGCACAGGACTGGTTTAATGAAGATCATTTCTGAATTAGCTGCCCATTATAAGAAAATCAGAATAAGATCAATTAACAGATCAGTCAGAAACTCAAGGAGCCAACATGCAGACATGGACCAAGCACAGCATCACTCATCCTGCAAAAAGTCAATACGATGTCTAATTTGTCAACCACATTTGGAATGATCTGCACAAAGGAAACAAAGACAACATCATGATGCTTGCCACCATCAGCTCTCTCTGTGCTGGGCTGTTCCATTATGTAAGTCCCAAAGCACCAAGCAAGGCACTAAATTACGTACAGGTAGTGGCTGGATATAGGCTGCCAGCCGGCTTTTAGCAACATCCCCCATATGGCTAGGAACGCTTGTGCCAGTTAATTAGCACTGGCATTAATCGAGAGAAGGAACATTGACCAGGACATCGAGGTTATCCTTAGACTATTTAAACGTGTCATGTGATCGTTCGTTCCATCTGTTATCAACATACCTCACACTTAATCCAGTAAATAAACTCCCTAACATTTTAAGCAAATGATTCCATTTTGCCAGGCCTCTTTAGGCTTTGCAAATCTCGGAGTGTTTTTCTCCCTAGAATCTATAGTGTGAAGTGTCACAGTGTCCTGATGGGAATTCAAGGACAAGAGCTACCCCTCCCCCCATCCATGAAATCCTGGGGAAGTATCCATAAGAGGTGGGGGAATAAAATCAACCACATGCCATCACTCACTCAAATGCATATTTTTCACTTTGCAGCTACCCAACAAATCTGCCTTATTTTCTTTCCATGCTCACAATTCTGCTGAAAGCACATAGAAAATAAAGCCCCATTATTCAAATGAATTTCACTGTGCACTGAAAATGTGACTACGTTTGGGGGAAACCCATTTTAAAAGTGATCTCCTCTGAAATGGATGATGCCTAGCAAGGTATAAAACACTTGGGCACTTAGAAAAGCAGATAGGAAATAATCCAACCTCAAAACACTTCATTGGCAAATTGGCTCATTATAGGTATAGACCCAAAGTAGATTTCCAATCCACGTCTTAGAAAGGTATATAGACCATGCATTTTTAGAAACACTGGTAAACATCTTCCCTGAGAAACTTATCTTCAAGAGTCTCTTTTCTTACCCTAAGAAAGGTTATATATTCAATATATCATTAATCTTTAGCATTTCTTTATCTACCTCTTCCATAGACTTCTTTCCTCTTCAACACTACCTCCAAAGCCAATTCTCATTAAACTGATGAAAATGTACATCATTTGCCCAATGCACGAGATGGCCTTTAGGAAGAGGCCAAAACCCCCTCAAAGTTATAAAAGGTCTCGTGTATTGGTCAGATGAAAGTAAAAATAACGCCTGATCATGATGGAACATCTCTCAGTGCTGAGACATCTTAGAATAATGAATAGAAAGCACTGAGGAAGATCAGGGTTCAAATCCTGCTGCCTCCAGAATGGTGACCTCAGGGAAATTACTTCATCTCTCCTGGCTAAAAATGACAATAAAATCCCTATTCTCTCCAAATCATAAGGTTAGCATGAGATCCAGCATAATAATGGACATTGTCATTGCCACCTTACTCACTGTGGACTTGGCATAGAGTGGTAATCAAGGTTAGTTCCCTTCTCTAGTACTTCATATAAAAGGTATTACCTAATCTGCAATGTCGTCTTAAAAAAAGTACAACTTACTCTTTCAGGTAGCTCAGCGTGATGAAGCAGACATTACTGGTCTAATTTTACCCCAAGCACAGGGAAAATCCAAAAGTCATCTCAGGATCCAATTAATCAGAGAGAGATAATTAAATTTTACACATTGGACTAAGTTTTAACTAGGACACTAGAGCTACCTTGAGGATTACATAGTGTTTCCTGCTCAGGGGAAAATGAAATTCGTACAATTATACAATTGTTCAGCTCAGCCAATACTTATTGATGATCTGCTTCATGCCAGATCCTACACACTCTGAACACACATAGGAATTCCACCCTTTCCCTGACCTGGAAAACCATGTGGTCTAGGAGGCAAAGCTAAACACAGAGATATGATGTGATATATGATATGAAAATTATGAGACAGAGGTACACAGAGAATCAGGGGGTGGCTTTCTGTAAGGGATGTCATGTCTGAATCAAGATGAATAAGAGTTAGATGAGTGACTAGTCACAGGAAGGGATGCCAGACAGAAGGAAGAGCACAGACAAGACCCTACATGGAGCCCTTACAGGGAGCTAGATGCCGTGCTTTTTTACTGGAAAATCGACATGAAAGAGCAAGGTCTGGAACATGAGCCTAGGGAGTATGACAAACAGATAACCTAAGAAGAGGAGAAATGATGCCGTGCACTATCAAAAGTTTGTTTTTTTGTTTTTTTGTGTGTGTGTGTGGTACACAGGCCTCTCACTGCTGTGGCCTCTCCCGTTGCAGAGCACAGGCTCTGGACGCGCAGGCTCAGCAGCCATGGCTCATGGGCCCAGCCGCTCCACGACATGTGGGATCTTCCCGGACCGGGGCACGAACCCATGTCCCCTGCATCGACAGGTGGACTCTCAACCACTGCACCACCAGGGAAGCCCTCAATGGAGTCTTTACTTTACCATCAAACATCACACAGTTTTTCTTAAAATGAAGATCAAAACAGACAAGCAAAATGCATTCCTGTTTGTAAAACACAGTCTTATGATAGATTCCAAAGAAACCATCTATTTACCCAAATAAGGAACAGTGGGATACATACAAAGATGGAGACAGTAGTCTCAGGGATGCTGCAAAGCTGACTCCCTTGACTGAAACTCACAAAAACAAACAAACAAAGACCCCAAACTACCTGCAAATTTAGAAGGAAAAACCTGGAGCTTAGCAATCCTGCTCTAACTTCCTCCATTTATTGACTAGAATAATTTGCAGTCTCTCAATCTAGAACCCAGTCATGAAAAACAAATCCTCTCACCCTTGTCCTGCCAGAAGAGTCATTGCCTTCATCTCCAATACCATACTCCAGAAGTCTAACATTCCCATCCATTTGTCCGTAGTACGTGTAAATATCTGAACAGTTATTAACAAAAGCTCAGGCTGAAAGGTAGTGTTCATCTGGAAAGTGTCTGTAGATTGAATAATTCTGTTTATAATTCATGGCCATTTCCTTCCACTTCCCCATCACAATTTACCGTGTGGGACACACTGGCCCATGGTCGTTCTGTGTGTTCTGTTACTTGTTTTAACCAAGGCTCTTGTACAAACTAAAGTCTGCAATACAACTTTAAACATTATGTTGCATATTATCCTTCTCAGAATCTACCATAAGAACCCACACCCCACATATTCCCAGGCTCACAAGAATCCACCTGCCAATGCATGGGACACAGTTTCAAGCCCTGGTCTGGGAAGATCCCACAGGCCGTGGAGCAACTAAGCCCATGCACCACAGCTACTGAGCCTGCGTGCCACAATTACCGAAGCCTGCATGCCACAACTACTGAAGCCTGCGCTCCTAGAGCACGTGCTCTGCCCACAAGAGAAGCGACTTCAAGGAGAAGCCCGTGCACCGCAGTGAAGAGTAGCCCCGGCTTACCACAACTGGAGAAAGCCCGTGCGCAGCAACGAAGACACAATGCAACCAAAAATAAATAAATAAATAAATTTTAAAGTAAATAAAATAAATAAAAATATATGACCATAGGAACATATCCCTGACCCCTCTTGGGGCCTTGGAAGGGGTCTATAGAATGAGAAACCCTAAACTTGATTTGTTTCATGGCAAGTCCCCTCTCTGCTGAAGACTTCCCACTTTGGCCTGTCTTTTGGTGCCTGTTTGTTCTCTTTATAAGGTCACACCTGTATAAGGAACCCCTTCATTAACGTTTCTTCATGTACACAACCTGTGTTGATTCTGAGTGCTGCAAAAATCCTTGCCCATTGTAACGTACTAAGTGAAGATGTGACAGACGACCTTGCTTCTTCCCCTTCTGCTTACCTCCCTGAGAGACGTGGAAGTTTCCTGTACCTTTGTCTAAACTTTGAGCCTTTCTTTCCAAAAGCAGTCATGAAAAAATAAAACTAGGCAGGACTAAAAGAAATACTTTACTCTCTTATGAGCTTTTCCAAGCAGGCCACAAGCTAAATGCATTGGGTCTATCCTCACTAAATGCATAAAAGAAATATGATGGCACCTTTCTAAAGATATGTTTGGTCAACTATGGTTTTTAGCAGCTGTAATTGCAGCGCAGCTACCCAGCATTTTTCTTGCTGCTCCTTTTGAATAAACATCTTAGTAAACACCCAAAACAAAGCACCATTATGTTACAAAAAAAGAGAGAAGAACTTTATTATGGAACCATGTTGGTTTGGCTCTAACCATACAGAGTACACAATTCTGCAGGTATTTGATGCAGATGTTTGAATTGATTAGCCCCTTGCTTTTACTATAATATCCAGGGTCTGCATCTTTAGATTATAGAGCAAAATCCCCAGTGAAGTGGTGAGAGCTTCAGTTCCCTGAACATCCAAAGCCCACTCAGATTAAGCCTGCAATAGTGTATTGCAAGCCTGTTGTTTCCTTTTAATTTTCAGAACCATGGCATTCCTAATGTCCACAGACAGAATATTCAGTAGTAAAAGAAATGGTGACCATTTTACAACTGATTCAAACAACTTCACCTTCCAAAGTTAGAAACTCTAAGAGCTACATACCAAGAAGAAAATACAAGGCTACATTGTCACACGTGGAAATATACAATGGTATTCGAGTCACCTCCTATGATAAAAGTGCTTCAAATTAGAACAACACATTCATTGTTAGGAAGATGTTTCATAAGACTACACTGTCCAGTAAGAGATATTCAGTTAACTTCCTTTGAAACATGGCTTTTTTCCCTCCATATCATCACTTATCCACCTAACTCTCTACAGTCAGTCTTTGGTTTTGTTTTTTAACTCTTCGTAGCAACTTCACAACTCAGACTTTAAATTGTTTACGGATGCTGGCTACCTTGCTCAACCAAGTTGAAATTTACATTATCAAATTTTTACTACATTAGTGTTTCTAGGATGGAAAAGAAAGGAACAAGAAGATGAGATCTTCATAGCAAGTTCACCATCCTAAATGTGGCACAGAAAATAAAGCAGGCTTATTTTTTTCACTCTGGCAGTTTAGTAATGCTAACTGTGGGAATATCCAGTTTTTATATTGCATATTTACTATTTAGTAAATTACACATTTATTAATATGTTAGTAAACAAGTACATATTTGTTTTAAGCAGTGGTCATTTTAAACGCTTTTTTGACAATTTTGTACTGTTTGTAACTTAAATGTACTATATGTTCTTTTATATTTAAAAGAACTCTAGAGAATTTTTTCATACTGTTTACAACCTAAGATCTTCTAGAAAGAGCTCACATTTAAATGTTTAATTTGAACAAGTTTAAATAAAAGTTTGAAATATTCTCAATAATTATATAACAATAATTTTGGCATAATTCTAGTAGATGCCAACTGGATATATAAATGTTGATTAACAAACCAAATTAAGATGGAGAATAAGTATATAAATAGAAAACATATATGTATTTATCTCTACCAAATTGTAAAGAAATAGATTGTTTCATATTAAGAGGCAATACTCTGCTCTTTTTTATTTGTAATAATTATAACGTCTTAGAAATCTGAGTGTGTTTCTCTATTTCCTAACTCCTAAAGGCTGTGCTAAGAGAAAATATTTACAATAATGGAAGATCTGGGCTTCCCTGGTGGCGCAGTGGTTGAGAGTCCGCCTGCCGATGCAGGGGACACGGGGTCGTGCCCCGGTCCGGGAGGATCCCACGTGCCGCAGAGCGGCTGGGCCCATTAGCCATGGCCGCTGAGCCTGCGCGTCTGGAGCCTGTGCTCCGCAACGGGAGAGGCCACAGCAGTGAGAGGCCCGCGTACCGCAAAAAAAAAAAAAAAAAAGGAAGATCTAAGAAAATTATCTGATACTTAACACCACAGCCCAATATTATATTCACAACCAGGAAATAGCTGCACATAAATTCTCAGTTTTGCTGTTGTCTTGCTCTTTGCACCAAGCATCCCCAGATATCAGTATTTGCTAAAAGAGATATCAGAGTGCAGCTAATAAGAAAAGGCAGAGGTAAAAAGGTAGGAACATTCCATTTTTCTTGAAACTGTATCTTTCTTTTGAGGAAAAGTTATACTTCAATTGGGGAGATAACCAAAATATTGATCTACATTCAATTTAAGTTCAAATCAAGGTCCAAGTATTAAATACCAGCATGGTTATTTGCATCATTCCCTCAAAGTGGGAAAAAAATCCATGACAGTGAGTTTCTTTTATTGATGCTTTTAAAATGTATTCAAAACACCCCATGCTTGTGTCACTATTAATAAATGTTAATTCTTTACCCTAGAAAACCTCTGGAAATACACACAGCATCTGCCCAGAATATAAAACAACATTGATTTATGCCTTGAACGTAGGGTTACAATGAATAACAAACAAATTCATTATGATGGCATAAAAATATCAAAATAAATTACTCCCTAGTATCTATATCACATTGTAGGTTATTAGTTATTAATATCATTATTCATGACAGGCTTAAATACTGATGTAAAGGAGTAATTTTCTTTATTACTATGCGTTCCTCTAAAATCGGTTAGTTGGACAAGGACAGAAATCTAGGTAACTTAGAGTGAATATTAAAAAAACAGCTGTGGGCTTCCCTGGTGGCGCAGTGGTTGAGAATCTGCCTGCCAATGCAGGGGACACAGGTTCGAGCCCTGGTCTGGGAAGATCCCACATGCCACGGAGCAACTAGCCCCGTGAGCCACAATTACTGAGCCTGCGTGTCTGGAGCCTGTGCTCCGCAACAAGAGAGGCTGCGATAGTGAGAGGCCCATGCACCGCGATGAGGAGTGGCCCCCGCTTGCCGCAACTACAGAAAGCCCTGGCACAGAAACGAAGAGCCAACACAGCCATAAATAAATAAATAAATAAATAAAATTTAAAAAGAAAAAAAAAAGGATGCTTAAAAAAGAAAAAAAAAAAAAAAAAAAACAGCTGTGTTAGATGTGCCTGAAAAGAAATCTGCATTGGTGCCTGAAAAGAAATCTGCATGTGTCTGAAGAGCAATCTGCATGCAGGATTAAAGAAAAGCCCTGGGATGTACCTCGGTCATTTATTAATATTTTTACTGAGTAATAAGAATAATTGCTGATATGTACTGAGCACTTACTATGCATTAGTCTTTGGGGTAAGTACAATAGGTGCATTATTCCCATTTATTCTTATTATTCCATGGGTAAAATTATATCTTCATTTTATAAATGGAAAAAAAGTCAAAACGGAGAGATTTTAAGTAACTGCATGTGGGCAAATAGCATCAGTATGACTAGAACTTAGGTCTTCCTAACTCCCAAGTTCTTTCTGTAGATCAGAAGCCAGGAAACTTTCTGTTAAGAGCAATATAGTAATATTTTTGGCTTAGTGGGTCATATCTTCTCTGTGGCAACTACTCAACTCTACAGTTGTAGAGCAAAAGCAGCCATTGACAACATGTCCAGGAATGAGCATGGCTGTGTTGCAGTAAAACTTTACTTAAGGACACTGAAATTTGAATTTCATATAATTTTATATGTCATGAAGTATTATTCTTCCTTTGTTTTTTCTAACCATTTTAAAAATATAAAAATGATTCAGCAGATGAAAAGGACAGAGAAGATGTAATATATACATGTGTGTGTGTGTGTAGGTACACATACACACACACACACACAATGGAATATTACTCAGCCATAAAAAAGAGTGAAATAATGTCATTTGCAGCAACATGGATGGACATAGAGATTATCATACTAAGTGAAGTAAGTCAGACAAAGAAAGACAAATACTATATGCTAGTGCTTATATGTGGAATCTAAAAAAAAAATACAAATGAATTTATTTACAAAACAGAAACAGACTCACAGACATAGGAAACAAACTTATGGTTACCAAAGGGGAAGTGAGGGAAGTAAGGATAAATTGGGAGTAGGGGATTAACAAATGCACACTACTATATATAAAATAGATAAACAACAAGGATTTACCGTATAGCACAGGGAACTATAGTCAATATCCTGTAATAAACTATATTGGAAAAGAAATTTTAAAAGAATATATATATATATATAACTGGATCACTTTGCTGCACACCTGAAACTAACACAATATTTTAAATCAACTATAATTCCAAAAAAAAAAAAAAACGATTCTTAGCTCTCAGGCTAAAACAAAAACAGTGAGCTGGATTCGGTCAAGCGTCTGTAGTGTGCAAAACCTGCTCTGAACTAGTACTTTTCTACTTTAATGTACACACACATTAGCTGGGAGGTCTGGGGTGAGGTCTGGAAATTCTGAATTTCTATCAAACCCCCAGGTAATGTTGATGCTGCTGGTCCACAGACCACCACGCTCTGAAGAACAAAGCTCTACACTGTAATGCTCTCCTAAGCAATCTCTAAAGATGCTTGTTTTCCTACACCCAGGGTTTTGGTTAATGACCTCACTGAAGCTCACAGTTGTCAAAGTTGGGAAGCTTTGAGAGCCCCCGCCCCCATTCTTATTGTTCCATATCTGAGTTACCTCTCCAGAGGCTCTGCCTCCTTTCCATCCCCAATTCCATTGCCAATCACATCTTCCAAACAGTTCCCTAGTCTTCAGTCCCTTCTCTCTGAAGCCTCTCCTCTATTTGGCAATCTGGGACTTCTTTCTCTTTAAAATAAAATAAAGCCCAAATATTTCCCTTCCTGACTTGCACTCATCTCAGTTGTAGCCCAGGGCATACAGAATAAGATTCAAATGTTAAGTTCTTCACAGTCTCACCTAACCCACCTTACCAATTTTGTCTCGCATCATTTCCTAATGATAATCATGATAACAGTAGCCGCAAACTTTTGTTAAGCTCTTATCATGTAGAAGGCACAAATACATTTCTTTTAATCCATTGCTCCAGACTACTGTATGAAGTAAGTTCTATTATTCCTATTTTATAGATAAGGAAATTAAGACATAAAGAGCTTCTGGTGCCCAAAGCTACAGAGCTCCTAAACAAAAGATGTGAAGCCAGAACCCTGGCCTTCTGACTCGAGCCCGCAGCTGAACCGCTAAGGTGTATTCCCTCCCAAGGTCATTTCACATGCTCATCGCGCTGAACTACTTGAGTCCCTAATGCAGGCCATGCATTTGCGGTGGCTCATCTCTGCCTACGACCTGCTTTACTGCCATCATCGCTTGCCCCCTGCTAACTCAGCACTCAACTCACAGGTCACCCCTCTCAAAGTCTCCTTTATCTCCCTCTCTCCTCATGGTGCAGAGATGCCCCCAGAGTCATTATTTTTCTTGTGTACATTTCCCCTACCAACACTGACCTCCCTTAAGGCAGGGTCTCTGTTTATTTTTTTCTGGTACCCCCGTCAGTTAATACTATGCTTGGGAGGTAGTCGGTGTTCAATAAATATTTGACAGATGAACAAGAGGGTTGAGGAATGAATGAATGGGTGGGCAATCAATTTAACAAATCACCCTTAGCTGGATTTCCACACTTGTATAAAGAAGGGGTTGAATCAGATAAGTTCTAAATTATTTTCATCAAAACCCATCATATATTTATTATTCATTCACGCCCTTATTTATTAAATGCCTACAGCCTGCTGGGCACAATTCTAGATCCTGAGCATAGACGGTAGCAGAGGGAGCAAAGTCCCTGCCAAAACTGACTTAAGGAGCACTCTTTTAGACAGATGTACACATATGCATAACAAAAAAGACAGCTATTTACAGGTGGCATTTATAACTGTATTAATCAACTCATATGTGTACAAGTAAGAATCACTTCCTTCTGGTCTTCAAAAAATATGTATTGCCAATATGGCAAGAATATGGGATATTGACAAAAGGACAGAGGGGCACTTGAGTTTAGGTTGATTATACTGTCCATCTGGGGCCTCAAAATTGCAGTAGTTTTGCATTTGATGTATTTAGTTGCTAGCAACCCATTCCTGAGTGTCCATTTACAGAAGGACACTGCAAATAAGAAAAGAAATATGAAACAACTTTCCATGACTTCAGAAACAGTTATCTTGTGGAGAAATGGAAAGTTATACTTGCTGAATTGCATATGAAAAGCAGAAATGATTTGTTCATTCTACTTAAGTTTACATTAAGTACCAAGTATTGGATTATTTTAATAATAATCATCATTTTGCTTACTTTTCATTTTACTTACTGGTCATTTTTACTGCACATAGAATCGTAGTTACAATAGAAATAGAAGCACTCTTATAGAAAAAATATATATATAACCTGAAATCCTTGTAAAATTTTCATAAAACCCCAGTAAGATAAACTTGTAAATTAGTATTCAGAGATTTAAAACAGCTGATAACTTGACAACCACAAATTCATAACAAAAACAGATATGAACCCAGGGGCCTAAGCATAGTGTTCAAGTTTATATAACTCAGAATTTTCTTTACCCTGTTTAAAATTCTGCTTTACTTTAAGTAAATGTATCTGTATCAACTGTAATCTACTCCAACAATTCATTTAGCCTTGATGGTATCAATTTTGCTCAAGTGCAATGCAGTTTTCAAATAAATGGTCTTATGTGGCTATCAATACCGATGTTTGTGAATGTAACTCATTGCCCTTTCTATAAGAAAACCTAGAAATATAAAAATATATAATATTTTTCTTATAGAAATCTTTTCTTATAGAAAACATAGCTAATGGAAAATAGGTAATAGAAAATAAAGGGTTTGTACTTGCAATAGTTATAGTAAAATTATTTCTAGAAAGTGCTTAAGTGTATTTATGAAATGGAATTGTCTTCAGCATAGTCTCAGACATAAAATGGAAATAGATCACTATGCCCTTCCCACCAAGGAAGGCTAGAAAATGTTAGTAGAGATACACCCAGAGTCCTAGTTGCCTTTATTTCTTAAAGAGTGTGTTTGTTAGTATGCCTTACCCCCAAAGGGTTTATTAATATTAACAGAAGGAGAAGAATTTGGAAGATATCCTAGAACTTCAATATGCAAATAAATGACTTTAGCTAGTACCCTTGATTTAAAAAATAAATGAAGCCTTTATCACTCTATGCTCAGTCCTGCTCCAAGCACAAGGTCCTTGGCATTGGAGAGGAGTCTCCCCTTTACTGTCTTATCAGGGAGTGAATGCACATGTGACTACATTGACTGAGGGTAGGCATTACACACAATATGGCCCTCTTCAACAGAGTCAACATGAGGAGGGGCTCTTTGCTGACAGAGAACTAAGCAGGGAACAAGGTGAACACCTGGTCAGATAAAACTCCATCAGGATATTTGAATCGGCTACCCAGTCTCCAAATTATTTGTAGGCATCAAGTCCGAGGTAAAATGAAATGTGCCCCTCTCGCATATTTCAGTAATTATTCTGGTGTTAGAATGTGCATGATATATCCCTGAATGGAAAAACCTTCTCAACTGGCCAGTATGACTTGTAATTCCACAGAAGGTGGCAATAAGGTATGGTGAACAGCTTAAGAGATTAGAAATTGAGACTCCCTGCCAGTGTGGCTTTGGGGAACACCACCGTCCCTAGCTTTGTCTTGACCATTTGGAAAGATGCCAACAGTGACGACCGGGCTGCTTGCTGCCCTTTTAAGCCCTCAGGTGGCTGGGAGGCCTTGGACTCTCCTGCGAAGGTAGAAAGAGAAGAGTGTAGGTGACAGGTCAATCTTTCTCCTTCTTTTCTCTCTGATCAGCACTTCTTTGTCCTTCTCATTTATACAGCAGAACTTCTATATCAGCCAGGAAGGTGATGGCAGCAGACGATTTCAAATCGTTGGATGCACCAGTAAAAGGCTGCTTATCAGTAAGTGCACCAGGCCATAGTAAGCTCAGCGAGCTCCTGTAATGAGTGCCCAAGAGCAGAGGGGAAACCTTGAGTGTGTAAAAAAGCAACCCAGCCTCTAAGCCTGGTCAGCCTGGGCAAGCGCTCAAAATGGCGATTTCAAGGCCAGACTAATGAGCTCATAAATTATAGTCACTTCTCACGCAACATGGTATGATTTTTCCTGCTGAGTTGGATCAGGTAGCAATCTAGACTAACCTTTACAAACTGATTTGAAATCTCCCAATAAGGTGGCCCGATAGATTCAGCCTCTGTTTTGGATATGAAGGCCTAAATTTTCATCCTTTTGTGTCAGAAATATCTCTAGAGCAGTGGCGATTTTGTCGCCCAGGGACATTTGGCAATGTCCTGAGACATTTTTAGTTGTGACTGCATGGGGGGGAGGGGGTGGGCAGGGATGCTTCTGGCATCTAGTAAACAGAGGTCAGGGAGGCTGCTAAACATCCTACAGCATATTGACAGCACCCCTCCCCATAAAAAAAATTATATAGCCTAAAATGTCAACAGTACTGAGGTAGTACTAAGAAATCCTTCTCTAGAGGGTACACACATTGGTAAACCACAGCTTGTTTAACCAACAGGAGTGAGCTGGCAAAATCTGGCTCCTAATTTGAGAGGCAGGACTGAACAAAACATGTAAGTCCACTTGCATTCCACTGGGCAGGCCTTGGTCAAGTAAATCCACTATGAAGTCCTGTTGGGGTAATGAACTTGTCCTGTGAAAATGACTAAATGGAAAAAGGAATAAAATCATCATTATTTCCGGCAGAGAGCCCCATCATCTTGAATTGTGCAGTGTGTCCTGCAGATGGGTAAGGTTTAACGAGCATGCCCAATTAGCTCTATTGCCTCCACCTAGGGTGAAAGTCATCACATCGTTTCAATGCCTGAGGCTTCAAGCTCCCCTTAATCTGCCCCAATTCATAACAAAATTAAGCATCACTAAAGTAAGTCATTCCACTTTCTCTGGGAACCCAATGGACTAGTGGGTTTATAAGCACATGACAGAACAATGGTAGTTAGATTAACTACCAACTCTGTTCACTGAGCACTCTCACTTCCAGATATCAAGGAAATAATCTATGAATAGTTGCTTTAATTATGTTTCTGTTTTTCAATCTAGCTAAGTCTACATGTTGGTGGAAAAAGCCAAAAAATGGCTAAAAGGATGTGCGTGTGTGTGTGTAGTTTTTCTAGATAGTTCTTTAAAAAAAAATCATATATCTAGGCAGCTAAAAATAATGTCAAGAATGGGGCAGGTCTTCCCTGGTGGCGCAGTGGTTGAGAGTTCGCCTGCCGATGCAGGGGACACGGGTTTGTGCCCCGGTCCGGGAAGATCCCACATGCTGTGGAGCGGCTGGACCCGTGAGCCGTGGCCGCTGAGCCTGCGTGTCCGGAGCCTGTGCTCCTCAACGGGAGAGGCCACAACAGTGAGAGGCCCACGAACCGCAAAAAAAAAAAAAAAAAAAAAAAAAAAAAGAATGGGGCAGGGCTTCCCTGGTGGCGCAGTGGTTGAGAATCTGCCTGCTAATGCAGGGGACACGGGTTCGAGCCCTGGCCTGGGAGGATCCCACATGCCACGGAGCAACTAGGCCCGTGAGCCACAAATACTGAGCCTGCATGTCTGGAGCCTGTGCTCCGCAACAAGAGAGGCCGCGACAGTGAGAGGCCCGCGCACCGCGATGAAGAGTGGCCCCCGCTCGCCACAACTAGAGAAAGCCCTCGCACAGAAACGAAGACCCAACACAGCAAAAATAAATAAATTAGTTAATAAACTCCTACCCCCAATATCTAAAAAAAAAAAAAAGTTTAAGAATGGGGCAGTTACACCATTTTACTATTTTCATCTTATAACAATACTATCTCTTTAGGAAAGATCTGCCACCATAGCAGAACTTCTGATGACAGAATAGCGATTTAGATTTAATTTCCCCCTGAGCAAAATTTCACCAAACTTGGAAGAGGGTCAGAATATCCTAACTAAAGTCCCAGGGCAGGACAGTTCCACTCGTGGAGGATTTCAGGGATTCAGCTAAAGTATATGACGTGATTTATCCTTACACTTCTACAGAAACCATATGGTACCCGGAAGTTCTCAGCATGCTTAATTGAACCTATTGGGGAGACCAGCCATCTCCCTTGCTGACTCCCACATTACACTTCCTATAAAAGGTTAGGGCACTTGTGGGTAACTTCAGCATGAATCCAATCCCTAGAGCAACACATGACAATTGGGCTGTCTGACAAGGACACATGGTCCCCCACCCTTTCATGTCACCTGTTACTGTGTTATAACTACATGGAACAAGAACTGGCCTTTTTCACTATGGCGATTGGGATAGGCATTGAGTGGCCACATTCCCTGCCTATCAAAAGGCCCCCTGTGCTTGTTATGCAGTGATGAGATGCCCATCGCAGAGGACTCTCCCGAAATCATCCTTTTCCCTACACGGTGACACCAGCCCTAAAGGTGTCCAACTGAATACTTTAACTAATAGGCTGTTTTGAGGACTTTGGACAAAGAAATGGGTGTGAGGATCATGACCAATAAAGATAATGAGCATTTGCACTGTTAGATGCCATTTCCAACTAAATCAATCCCTCTGGCCAGTAAGAAAAGGGCTAGAAAAAAAATCCAACAACAAATCTGCTGAGAAAGCCAAATGGGTCCACCTTCCACTACCCCTTCTCTCCCCTGTTGTTTTTTTTTTTTTTTTGAATAGCACCAGGAAGAAAAGCCGAAGTAGCAGGGGTGGGGGCAGTTAAAATGTAGTGGGACAGAAAATGCTGAATATCCATTTGGCAACAATTGTCAAATTCTACTGTATGTTGTGGGTGAGGCAAAGCATGGCTGAAAGGGACTGAAGCTAGGTTTGTCACCTGAGCATAGCATGTTAGGACCATGAGGTCACCTGGTCCAACACCTTCATTTCAAAGAGGAGAAAACTAAAGCTCAGAGAGGGTGAATGGTTCACTCACCCAATTCTCTAGTAAGAACACCAGGAAGCGAAACTTCCAATTTCATCCTGTTGCCTCCCCTCACTGGTCCACTATTTCAAGTCCATTGCTTAGATCTCTCTAGAGTCTACCATCTCTGAGTTCAAAGATGTCCAAGACAATTTGACAGTCTAAAGCAACCGATACTTCCCAACTCCCAAATCCAAACTGGGAGTTGGAACTTGAGGTTGGCTCTACCTAGCCAGGAAGATATTTTTTCTGACTCTGAGCAATCCCAAATGTCAATACAAGACTCCTATTTGCCCAGGGCTTACTGCAGGAACTTGGTCCACTGAAAGCATATGGCCTGCTGTGTACCTGCACATATAGATTATAACCTTGACTTAAGGCCAAGTAGATGAGGTGATAAAGGCAATTGCCATTAGTCTGTGCCTTTTACCTCTTCCATTTCAATTGTCTCTTGCTCTTACCTGAACCCACAGGAAAGCTGCACGGCAAGAAACACTTAAAAAAAGGGAGGCCTCTTAAGCTCCAGGGACTTGAGCTCCTAGCCACAAATTTCCTTTCATTCAGAAGAACGATCTCCACCTTTTTTCTCAGCACAACACTTAGCATGCCCATTTGGGGGTGGCGGGGGGCAGGAAGTGTTTCTCACCAGGAATAAGCTGCAAGGTATATTTGAAAACTGATATTTTTGAATTGCAATTGGCATCTCTCAGTGCCTTTCAGATGGGGGCCATCTAGCTGCAAAGTGACATTTTGTGATCAGGACTTGGTGGAGACCCAGTGAAAAACTACAGTCAGACAGTTTCTAAAACACAGGCTCAAGAAACTGGGACCTAGCATTAAACCTAGACAATCTTTCATGATTGTTCATCAAAGGAAAATCACAAGAGACATTCAGTTTTCAAATTATTCTCCCTCGCTAGCCGCTCTTATTGCTATTACCATGAGCAATATCATTCTTTACCCACTGCAGGAATCTTTTGTGAGCAAAATACCGTTGAATATCTTTACTTTAGAATCCATTCATTCCTGGCAAGAAGCAGTCCTGGATGAACTTTCGGGTGCCCAGCTCAGTAAAAGAGTGACCTTTGGTTGATCTAATTTACTTGTCTCTTTTATCCACATATGATTTATATTACATGTGTATTTAAGTAATGCCTTTGTCTTCTAGCACCTGTAAGCCCTTCATAATCATTAAGCCTCAAGTCCATTTGAAATAACAGATTTCTTCGCTTTGTAGAGATGGAGAAACTCTGGAAGGATTGCGGGTCCACGTGGAGACAGTCTTGACTCAAGCCCTAGAGGGAGATCAGTACATTTCCCAACCTCTCCAGGCAGCCTAACTGTCCATAAATGTGTGGCCATAATATTAAGTCCCTACTAACCACATAATTGCATTTATGAACCCAGGCAGTTCTGTATTCACTCCTGGGTGCTCTTGTAAAGTTGGCCAAAGAGATGAGGGTCAATTGGAGCATGGCTAGAGTGAGGAAGGGCCAGCCAGGGAGGAAATATTGAAGTTTTTGATGGCTTGATCTTGAAACAAATATTCTTTATAACATGGTCAAGCAACTGTGAAGAAGCCATTAGAGAGGGGTGAAGCTGGAGGCCAGGGGTCCAGTTAGGATGTCTTTATAGAGTGAATCCAGAAAGTACAGTGGCTAAGGGCACAAGTTGGGATTTTTTATGCTTTTTTTTTTTTTTTTTGTCTGTGTTGGGTCTTCCTTGCTGTGCACGGGCTTTCTCGAGTTTCGGCAAGCGGGGGCTACTCTTCGTGGTGGTGGGCGGGCTTCTCATTGCGGTGGCTTCTCTTGTCCCGGAGCATGGGCTCTAGGTGCTCAGGCTCAGTAGTTGTGGCACGCAGGCCCTAGAGCTCAGGGGCTTCAGTAGTTGCAGTGAGTGGTTTCAGTAGTTGTAGCTCACAGGCTGTAGAGCGCAGGCTCAGTAGTTGTGGCACAGGGCTTAGTTACTCCGAGGCATGTGGGATCTTCCCAGACCAGGGCTCGAACCCATGTCCCCTGCACTGGCAGGTGGATTCTTAACCACTGTGCCACCAGGGAAGTTCCCCAGGGCACAAGTTTTGACATCAGTCAGCTATGGGTTGGAATGCTGGCTTTGTTACTCACCAGATGTGTGGGCAATTTATTTCCCTTTTTGAAGACTCTTGTTTTCTCATCTGTAAAATGGGACTAACAAAAGTCCCCCATAGGGCTGTGGAGATTCTATAAGATAAATGTAAATCACTCAGCACAATATTCAGTGCAAAACATGTTCAGTTATAATTGCAAAAACTGAAATAACGCTTACACTTACTGGGCACTGTTCTGTTACTCGTTAAATCCTCACAACAGCTTGAGAGGCAGTGTTATATTTTGCCTCCATTTTGCAGGTGAAGAAACTAAGGTACAGAGAGGATTTGTAACTTAAGTTATGGAGCCAAGATTCGAACCCACACATTCTGTCTCCAGAATCTGTGCTGCTTATTACTCCTCTAATAATAGCCATTAGTATTGATTACTAAGGCCATAGATCTGGAATGGAGACAGATGGAGGACTGCATGCTTGGCAGGATGTAGGGATGACAAGAGAAGGGATGATCCAGACTGGTTCCCTGTGGTTTTGACTTGAGCGATGGTCTATGGTATCTCTCACAGTGGTGGGTGGTGGGGAATACAGAAAGAGGAACAAGTCTTATATACCCGTAGAACATTCAGATATAAATGGTTAATAGGCGGGTGCATACATGGATCTGGAGTTCAAGGCGGAAATTAGGGTGGGTTTTATAAATTTGGGAGTCATCAGAAAATACTTGGGAACGGGAGTCCTGTGAGTGCATGAGATCACACACACAGTGTATGGGGTGAGAAAAGAAGAGGACTAAAGAGGATCCCTTTGGGGGGAAGTAGGGGGGCTCCAACATTTAAAGGTTGAACAAAGAAGGGTCCTTAAAGGAGCGCAAGAAGGAGTGGGTGGAGAAGGAACGTGCTTGCTGAAAGCCAAGAAGGAAGAGGGTTTCAACAGTCTTTCTCTGGTTTAAAACTAGATTTTTTTAATTAGGGAAAATATTTTACCTTTCCCCACTTACGTCTTTAGGGTACCACTCCCTAACCAAATACAAGGAATTTAAGTGTAGATGGATTAGTGCCATGCCAGCTCATTTCCTGGGAAGATAAAAAACTCACATCACGGGCTAAGGGGAGGTCAGCTTGTCCATCCCTCTCTCCATCTCTGACTGTTAAGGACTCATCTATTCTTCATCTCAAAGACTGCCACGTCCATGAAGCTCTCCCATGCACTCTAGTTGGAATTTAAACCATGTTCCTTTGTGGTTCTAGAGAATTCCAGACATATCTATACCATGTTTTTTTGGTCTAATTCATGTCACAGTTGTTCGTACAACAGTTCAATCACTTGCTAGACCAAAATTTAATCGATGGCAGGACCACATCTTAGCCTTTCTGTATCACTAGTGCTTGATGCTGTGTCTGGCACATAGTAGGTGCTAAATAAATTCTTGTGGGCCATGAATGAATTTAAATCTTTAAAATTTTTTTATTTATTTTATTTTTTACAAATTTGAATTTAAATTTTTAGTGAATGTAGCCTAACGGGTACATTCAAGTCAGTCACCATCTTGCTTCTGGCTTCACCTTTTATGCACTGTACCTCAGTGCAAAACTACAGTATCAAGTTTCCATATCTGTAAAATTAATGAAATAGAGCTAGTGGGAATTAAATGAGATTATAAACGGAAGGTACTTAGAACATAGCAAGCATCCAATACTCGTTAGCTATTAAGTGCCAGGTTCTCAGCTCAATGACTGGCCAAGCCCCTCTGGGGAGGGTTTTAGAAATTCCTTGCTATGTTTGGATTTCCCGTGGGCCCCTCACAGACCCAGGGGTCCTGGTTCCCAGCCTATTCCTTTAACTCCTGTCCTGTAGGATTTAGAGCCTGACTGTGACAGCTAATTTTGGAACTGTAATGCCTCCTGTCATCTTCCATAAATTTGACATAAATAAATCACAAAATACCCTTTTTATATCGCTTTTTATCTTGCCACGCTCCTTGTTTCTTTTGGAAACAGTTTTTATGGCAAATGCACAGTGTAAATCCACCCGGCAATAAAGCATGCCAAACAAGCGTGTAGAACAGGCACCTGAGAGGAAATTACCCGGCATTTGCAGGGCTCCACACAATTACCAGCAGGATGTTGTGGAGTGGGCCTATTCAGCGCGCCGCTCTGCCCTCCTCACGCGTGATTTGCATAGCCCTTGTAAACAACATTGTCACACAACAGAGAGGGGACCCACCGGTCTGCGTCTTCATGCCGGCCTCCTCCTGTGGCAACGTGAAGTCCTGACTTTGCATGGCATCTCCCCTGCCTGCTTCCCTGAAGAGGTCCTTTCCCCTACAGCAGCAACATCCAGTAGAACCTTCTGCCATGATGGAAATGTTCTGTACAGATATGCTCGCTATCCAGGATGGCAGCCACAAGCCCCACGCAGCTACTGGACACTTGACATGTGGGTTGTGAGACAGAGGAACTAGATTGTTCAATTTGAGTGTAATCAACTTAAATGTAAACTCCACCTGATAATTCTGTAGCTAAAAATATATACAATGCTGGATTGATGTAGCTAATACTTCATTTTAAATGTTTGCATCTATAAGTGAAATGATACATAATTTACTTTTCTTGTATTAACCTTACACAGTTTTTGAATGAAGATTACACTAACCTCAAAACAAAAAGTAAATAGCTACATGGGGCTAGTGGCCACCATAGGGACAGCACGGCAAAGATCGTTTGACCTGTCTTCCTTTTCAGATACCTTGTTCCGTACTTCTCCAATTTCAAACACCAGGAATCATGGTAAGTATCCACCGAGTACTTTCTCATATGGCTGCTCTGCTTTCACCCTAAGGGTGACCCTGTGGGGGTAGTTATTAAGATCTCCATCATTTAAAGGAGGCCCCTGAAGTTGAGAGATTTTAAGTGACAAGTCTGAAGTCTCTCTGTGATGGAACAGAGACACGCGCCCAGGTCTGTCTGTCAAAGCTTTGCTGCCCTCAGAGTGGTGTTCAGACCAGACATTCTGGCTTCAGGTTATTATAACTGAATCATTAGGGCAACCTTTGTATGAATTTGTTAGCACTGCAGGGTTCAATACCTAGCTCTGCAAAGCTCTCTATCGGGGGATGGAGAGAGCTAGCTTCACATCGCACCCTACCGCCCACTAGCTGCAGGTGTGAGGCCATGCACTTCCAGACACATCTCTCCATGTGTGTGTACAGGCTTGTTGCTGCCTCACAGGTTTGGTGGGAGCACTTGAGAGATCCATTTGAGGATGTGCTAAAGAGTAAAAGCGCTGCACAAATATAAGGCCTTGCGATTAAAGGAAACTCTGATGAATCCTACCACACCCTCTTTATTTCTGGCCTAAGTTGCCACAAAATCCATGTGCAATATCATTACCCACATCGATATTTACTGAACGCCCCCGAAAGCCTACATTCTGTGCAGCAAAATTAAAGGAATGCATCCTGTGGCTTTTTTGTAATACCAACTTAAAGCAATGACTATCCACAGCAGAAAACCCACCCCACCGTGCACTGATTATTAACATGTTAATTTCTATGTCCCAGCTTTTGAAAATGATTCTGGGAACTACTTATTGAATTTTTAATTTGCAGATTATCTACCAAATTGGCTGCAATGGCTCTGAGCAATGGGGCCCACATGTCAGCTGAGCAGGTAAAGCAGATGGATGCAGACAACAGCGGCTCAAGTTCTGATGAGTCTGCCTACCCAGGACCTGGGCCCGTTACTGGCTCCTGAGAGCTTCGTGTTCAAGAGAAATAATCATGTATTTCCCATATGTGTGTATCAGGAGGGGAAGAGATATTAGAATCCTCCCCTAAAGAGGTTTCTAAAAATCATTCCACAGTCTGAACCTCTAAAGTCATTTACCAAGATTATCTTTTATTATGCAAAGCCTCCCTCTTTCTTTCCCTTCCTTCCTTCTTTCTTCCCGTCCCTCCATCCTCCCTCCTTCCTTGCACTGGGAATACCAGATGGAATAAGGCAGACCTGTCTCTGCTCTCACAGAAGTCACAGTCCAGATGAAGGCTGTGGACACAAACAGTATGTGACACAACAGTGTGACAAGATCTATGTATGAAAGTGTATAGGAATCCCTAGCCCAGAGACGAGGAGGAATAATACCAAAGAAGCCTTCCTAGAAAAAGCAAATTAAAGGGGGAGCAGGAGACAGTCAAATGGGTGAAGGGAGAGAATATTTCAGGCCGTGGGAACAGCAGAAGAGAAGAACCGGAGGTGGAAGGAAGTTAGACAGCCTTTGGTGGTCCTCCACCAGGGCTGCAGATTCTAGCCCCGCCCCCTCGCAGGTGCAAGCAGAAGAGCCCCAGCAGCTGAAAGCCTCCCCCTCCAAACCAGGCAGGAGGCAGAACGGTCCCCAAAGCCCCTAAGCACCACTTGTTAGCCATTTGTCCTCCAGAAAGTGACTTACCCTTTCTAAGCCCCCTCAGATCACTGGAGATCTCGCCTTCACCTGGAGTACCTTCAGCTCTCTTTTTCTTCCCCATTCATTCTCTACTCACTCTCTTATATACACAGTCATCTTTTTCTTCTACATACCTTATTTCTGCAACTAGATCATAACAACTTATTCCTAATAATAAATGCCTTTCTTGCAAAGGCGTTTCACCGGAGAGATTGTTATAGAGATCGGCAGAATAATCCCCTCAGTCAGTAGGGCAAGTATTAAGTTCCTCAATTTACTGAGGAGAGCGCTGTGCTTCAGAGAAACACAGAAGCTATGTGACGTATCTGAAGCAACACAGCTGCTTCATGGTTGAGCTGATACGAGGACTCAAGCCCTAGAGCCAAGATTAGATCCTTGATAAATGTTTGGTAAGAGTCTTACCAAACATTAAATGGCTGATATTTTAAGTGCTTACTGGGTATGCTGTTCTAAAAATGTTGTATGTATGAAGTACATTAAACTTAAACTCATTGTATGAGGCAAGGGCTACCATTATGTGCTTTATTACAGACAAGGAAACTGAGCCACAAGGATGTTAAACAGTTTGCCTGGGCTCGCTAAACTAGTGATGCTGCTGTGATCCACGCCTAGATCCACCCCAGAGCATGTATCCAGAGCCCCTAGGCACGCTGCTTCTCTTGATGACAAAATTTCTTTTACACTCGTTAGGAATCCTCCAGTGCTGGGAAGAACACCATGAATGCTGAAGAGGCTCAATGAATATTTATTTATTTATCTTTAAAACAGTTGACTCTCTTGTAGGAATTAAAAGTTTCTTGACAAGTTCGAAGGCTTTGATTGTTTATTTCTTCCAAATTCCCATAACGATCACGGCTGCCCATGAATCAGCTTTCTCTAGTATCTCTTTACATGCATTCCCAGCCCTGGACTGGGGACATTCTGTTATTGTATTTCTCTCTGCTGCTGGATCACCAATCGGACCCACCCACGTTGGCTCTCCCTGACATACACCTGCCTCAAGAGCAGCCTTTCAGCATAGATCACACTCTCAGCAGGAGGCACCTTCAATACCACTTGCTCAAAACAGCCCATTATGTCCCTTAATCTTCCCCCCCGCCGCCCGCCCGTGGTGGGTAAGGACTTTCCTTGGTTCCCTTTTTCTTTTCCCACAGAGATGAGGAAACAATTCTCCTTAACCTTTTGAAAGCAAACAACAGACAGCAAAACCATGACATAAGATACAGATAGATACATGCTAGCTACCGTGAATATTCTATGGGATTGTTTAGTGTGTGACTGTCCCATTTCTCACTGACCAAAAGCAATGTGGACTTAGGAACACTTAGACTTTTTTTTTTTTTTTTTAATTTCTTGCGGTACGCGGGCCTCTCATTGTTGTGGCCTCTCCCGTTGAAGAGCACAGGCTCCAGACGCGCAGGCTCAGCAGCCATGGCTCACGGGCCCAGCCGCTCCACAGAATGTGGGATCTTCCCGGACCGGGGCACGAACCCGTGTCCCCTGCATCGGCAGGTGGACTCTCAACCACTGCGCCACCAGGGAAGCCCAGACAGACTTCTTATTTTACGAGATATCCTTTTACCTCTGGGTCTAAGAATTCCTACATCAGTCTGCAGCAGACTGGAGAAAAAGCTTAAGTACAACAAATTCCAACTCACCATAGCAGCCATCATTCAATAAGATAGGAAACCAAATGATACACTCAACCCTTTTCCCAGGGCTGCAAAGGGCTGAGGTGATCCCGTTGCAAATTCCTCAGACTTTGCTACTGGAGCTGAAATTTAATGGGTTAATGATGGGCCCTGAAGTCAGATGAACCTGGCAACTCCCAACCCTGCTATTTTGCAACTTAGCAGAAAGCAAGCTGTTAGCCACATGTCCTGGCCTAGCCCCTCCAATTTTTCAAATCATGATTTGTATGCTTGGCTGCTTATGTCTGGGATAGGCACTGTAATGTGTGCTGATATGAGGGGGTAGGCAACCATGGGGAAACACTACCTGGAGGTCCAATTAACAAGCTTGATTTGACCCTCAGAGAATGGCAGATACAATTCGTGGAGTCATATGCTATGTCTTTTCCCTCAATCAACTTATTTTCACAAGTGTTTACTAATCCATACAAAATGTGTTACCTGCAGCTGAGGGACCGCGGGTCACTACTTTATGTATATCCTTTCTTCCTGGCTCAATGGAAGGAATAGCAGGTTGGTATCTATTTGGTCTAGTGTCAGTGACTATGATTTTGGTTAAAGGTCAAAAGGCTTTTATACCCCAGGTTTTTTTTTTTCCTTTGTAATTTTTCTAAAATGAGAAAAATGGTACCACTTCAGTCTATTTCTTAGTATCCTTCTCATGATATATTCTGCTCTGATGTGCGGCATTGTACAGATGCACTGCCTGTTAAAACATTAAGACACTTCCATGCCGGCTACTTGGGTGCACCATCGATCACCCTATGACGTGATGCCACCTCTCTTGGATGCAACAGCTAAGAGGGGGGCGCCTAGCACAGCACAGTGCGGAGGGCTCCACCATTCCGCTCTGGGCTGGACCTGGGTCCATTTTGGTTGGTCATTGCCCTAGTTTTTGTACATGTAGTTATCTATTCCAAATAGTATCTCAGGATATATGGGATAATAGATGCAAGAATCCTAACAGATTTTTGCAAGGTTCCAAGGTTCCATATAAATTTAAGATAGTATTATAGCAATAACTCATGTAATCAATACAGTGGGGGCATAGTATGTTCAGAATGACCTAATTCGCTAATTTACTCAAGGTTCACCCACTTCTGCAGGGAGATTGACTGAAGCGAAGGACCTATCCTCAAACAATATAGAGGACAGCACCTTGGACCTGCATTTCAGACATTTGAATTTAGTGATCGAGCTTTTCTCTAATTCATATTTTTAGCAGAAAATAGGACTTTTTCACCAAATACAAATACAACATCCGTCATCTGGACCATCATATATTCTCAGAAACAGCATGCTAGGCCTGCTGCGTTGTTGATCTCCAATGAGGTGGTTAAGCAAAAGGTGGAAGAGCGAAAATTCATCCTCCCCACATGACACAGGAATAAAGGCACAGACATTTAAAGCAATAAAGCAACATTTGAAATGTAAAACGTCAGAGGTGGTGCTTAGGAATAATGAAACTGTAAGAAGTTCAACACAATCAGGTTTAAAGAGATAATGATAAAAATGAAAATCTGAAATCTCTTGCCAGTAGAGTAAACCTAGTCTAGGAAAATGAATTCAATATTTCCTGCAAATAAACAGTCGTTTCTAAAAATAGAAAACACAGATGTGAAAGCCAGAAAGTTTCAGGGGGTCGTAGGTAGTGATAGTCAAAGTATGACTTTTTTGGTGACTCTGTGAAATTACGGATGAGGGATGGCAACCCTGAAGGTAACTGAGATTTTATTAAACCGACAGACTATATTTTAATACATCCCTGATGAAATATACATGTGCTCACTTTTCAGACATAATCTGTATGAAAGTGCTTTGTGAAGCACTAAACCAGTGTATCTTCAAGTGGATTGCAAAGAATCAGACCTGTGAGACACTTAGTGAAAAATCAAACTACTATTTCACACTGTTTCTCTGTTAGATATTCACAATGCTCATGAATCTATTAAAGGCTCTGAAAAGTCCTGCAATATTTTTTTAAATTCCTTTAACTTTTTTTTCTCTCTTTAATCAATATTTCCCAAATTTACCTGAGCAGAGAAACCATTTTTATTTGTCACAATTTGGGGGATGTTACATTAGAAAAATATAAGGAATTATCATTTTGCTACTGGAAGATTTTTGAAACACAAATATTCTGTGCACATCTTCAGGTGTCTGATCCTAAGGGTCCTCAAAGGCACCCTCTCAGGCTTCACCTGTGACTTCCTATCTGTACCAGCGATGTTGGTTTGAGGGTCTTTCAGCTGCTGGTTAAGTGAAGATGAACTGCATTATTATTCAATTGCAGTGATTCTACCCACTGTCAATTCCCTAGAGGATCAGATAAGTCCTCCCACTGTGGTCTTCCTGGGCTCAGGATGCTGGCTTGCAAGCTTCCCTAATTGCTTCACCCCCCTCACTTCCTACCCTGCATTTTTATCACTGGCAGGTGTTAGCAGGAAGCGCAGTCCTGCGGCCGAAGGAGGAAAGAAAATTTAGAGCAAGCGCCTTCTTTTAAGGAGAGCAGCCTTAGCAAAATGTTACAAATTAGCTACAATTTACAGGTTCTCATTCTTCCCTGATTTCTTCAGGTGCCTGTGCTTGGCTCTCCAAAGGCTTTTAAACTTTATTTGCCTTTCTTTGATTATGCTGGTAGAAACATGGAATTCTAAAGGAAATGCATCATTAAATTTATATTTGGGCAGTCTTATCAGCATTGGACATACATAATCTTTCATTGCAAAGTTTTTGCTATGAAATTGCACACAAATTCATTTCTAAAAAGAGGGACAGAGACAGAGACAGAGAGAGGAAACCCTCAATGTTTTTATGGTGTTTGACGTCTATTTTTATGTTTCTTAAAGATAAAGCATTTATTCTATGCATGATTTGAATTTTATGCATCTCTTCTTTTTGCCTTAACGGAAGTGAATTCTTATTGCATAGCCAAATTTTACACTCAATTTATACTGCAGAGTAACTCCCTTCCTCCAGATGGGACTATAAACCAGTAGAAAGAAGTTTTTTAAGTGTTACTAATTGAATATAAGGGATCTACTTCTGAAAGGAAATCAAAGGCTCAGGGGAAAGCACAGAACATTATTGGTAAAGGACACTAATATCTATAAAATAAAATAACAAAATTGGTGCCGGGGTGGTTTGGTAACCAGGTTGGGTTGGTAACTTTGAAGTCACTGCATCGCCAAGTCACAGAAAGGGCAGCATATGGGGGGAATGAAGAGGAGGAAAGGCTGGCTTATGGGGTAAAAAAGTTTCTCCAGCTTCTTTGAAAGCTATTGGAGATCAAAGATAAGGGCTTCTAATGGCCTGGAAGATGAAAGGGAGAAGAATAGCTACAAAGCTGTGGAGAGCAGGCCCAAGTATTAGATGGATCGAGAGGGAAAAACTAGTTGCATCAGGACCACTATTATCAAGGATCCAATAATGATAACATGGAAAAAACTTCTTTGCTTAATGTGTGTGTGTATGTGTGTATGTTTCCCCACAAAACACCTGTGATAATGCTGTATGCAAGCAGAACAGACAACTGCCAGGGCACCCAAAATAATATAATAACAATAATAGTACCGCCTCATAATATTTGTTGAGTACTTACTATGTCCCAGGAAGCTGTGCTAAGCCCTTTGTAATGTTTTTTTTTGTTTTGTTTTGTTTTGTTTTTTGCGGTACGCGGGCCTCTCACTGCCGTGGCCTCTCCTGTTGCGGAGCACAGGCTCCGGACGCGCAGGCTCAGTGGCCATAGCTCACGGGCCCAGCCGCTCCGCGGCATGTGGGATCTTCCCAGACCGGGGCACGAACCCGTGTCCCCTGCGGACTTTCAACCACTGCGCCACCAGGGAAGCCAAGCCCTGTAATGTATTTTTAAATTCTCTCAGAAACGTTTGAGGCCAAAACCCTGTCTCTAGTGATCACATGAAAGGTGCTAAATAAATATTCATTGAATTATAAACATTGCCTTGATGTGGTTACCATTATTCTTCCTCTTTCACATACTAGAAAAATCAAGTCTCAGAGAGCCTTGAAGAGGTGAGAGAACCATACAGCTAGTAGTTGCAGAGGCTGGCTTGCACCCATGACTGTCTGTGTCTATGTTTTATTTCAGTGATGCTACCTAAATTGGGACAGAGACACACATAATCTTTCCTCACAAAGGTTATGTGGGGTGGGGTCTCAGGATCTGGAGCCATGGCTGTAGAGACAGTACAAAGCCAGGAGAGTGGAAAGAGCATGGTTAGAGGACACAGAACCACCTAGTTTGATTTTGGGGTCCATTATAACTAACTGCTGACCTCAGTTTCCGTATCTGCAAAATGGGGAAATTGAAATCCATCTTATTCAATTGTGAAAGTTTGAGTTTATGCAGACAAAGTGGTATTTACGTGTTCAAAGTTGGTAAACATTATTTTTATTCTGCGTAATAAAAATAGCAATCCCAGCCGCCTGGAGTTTGTTGGGTGGCATTTCGTTGTATGACCATGTGAAAATAAGAACCAGTGGGCCCTTGGTTTCTTCATCAGTTTCAAATACTGAGTTACACTATGAAGGGTTTCTAGGGTCTCTTCCTGATCTCAGCTGTGCTATTCACTCCTAACAGCATCACAGTTAATAGTGCAGGTGCTAGAGCCAGGCTTCCAAGTTCAAATTCTTGCTCAGCCACTTAAAAGTTGTGCAATCTTGTGCACAGAACGTAACCTCTTAATGGCCTTCATTTCTAATATGCAAATAATGACATAACAGTCTCCGTTTCCACATCTGTAACACATGAATAATGATAGTGACTGCTGGGTACGGTTGTTGTGAGGATCAAATAAATGTTAGCAGTGATGATGGTTGTCACAGAGATGATAACGGTCCTTTATCAGCCAGCTTTTGGAGTTTGAAATTCTCACCATACACGTACATCAGGTTTGGTTAAGCAGATATGAGACGTCCAAAAAAATGAAGTTCAGAATTTGGAATGGCTGAAAAAGAGGGTAGGTAAGCTTTGATGTGGGGCAGGAAGTAGGAACCATGGAACTTTTATTTAGTCATTGCTAAAAACAACCCCACAGTAATGTGGGCTTGGGACCCTGAAGGGGAGGATGGTTGGTCTCCAGAGTGAGATGCTCTGAAGGAGAAGTGAGGTATTAAAAAAAGAGTGGGAATGAGGGTTGGGCTGTTAACTCCTTCACAGATAGCTCTCTGTTGGATGTGAGATGGACAACTTTCACTCACCAGAAAAGATCTAATGTATATTTCATAGAATGGTCTAAATGAATTATTTATCCAGACAGCCTTTATGGTAGCTATTATAGACTGAATTGTGTCTCCTTAAAATTTACATGTTGAAGTCCTATCCCTCAAGGTGACTGTATCTGGAGCCAGAGCCTTTAGGGGATAACAAGGTTAAAGGAGATCATAAGGGTGGGGCCCTAATCTGATAGTACTGATGCCTTTATATGAGGAGGAAGAAACACCAGAAATACGTTCATGCAAAGGGGAAAAACCACGTGAGGACACAGGGAGAAGGAGGCCACCTGCAAGCCAAGAAGAGAGGCCTCAGAAGAAACCCACCCTGCTGGCACCTTGACCTTGGACTTCCAGCCTCCAGAACCATGAGGAAATAAGTTTCTGTTGGTTAAGCCTGGCTAGAGCAAACTGACACAGTAGCTGTAAGAACATGTAGGCTTAGAAGAGTCCCTCTGCTTAAGTGCTGAAGGATAAAGAAGAAAGCTAGAAGGAATTATAGAAGGAGAAAGAAGAGAAGGAGGAGGAGGAAGTGCAGGAGAAGAGCAATGTTCCTCAGTGTCTGTTCTGGACCACAATTTAAAATCATCACGGGTGAAAAACTTCCCACGACCCTCTGCTGAGGATGGAGTTTGCCTGTCTACAGAGCTCAGCCGCACAAGAGCTGCTGCCTGGCTCCTACTGCCTTCTGCACGTATGCTAAAAGCACGAGGTTCTGTCATCCAGTAGCTTCCCTGGCCATTGCCTTCTCTGAAATTAAGCCCAAAGCAAAATGATATTTATTTATTTATTTGCAGTACGCGGGCCTCTCATTGTTGTGGCCTCTCCTGCTGCAGAGCACAGGCTCCGAACGCATAGGCTCAGTGGCCATGGCTCATGGGACCAGCCGTTCCGCTGCATGTGGGATCTTCCCGGACTGGGGCACGAACCCGTGTCCCCTGCATCGGCAGGCGGACTCTCAACCACTGCACCACCAGGGAAGCCCTCCAAAATGATATTTTAAATAAGATCACCTCTACCCGAAAGAGAAGAACAGAGTGGAAGCTTAGCTCATTGTAAACTTGTCCTGGTTTAAAAAAATAAAAATAATAAGCAAAGTCTCAGAGAAGCTTTCCATCTTGTATATAGCTACAAAGAGTGAAAAATTAAACTAAGAAAAGGATAGTTCTAAGATAAATACAAATAGGAAAAAGAAAAGCGTTTTTTCACTTTCATTCAACTTCTATCATCATCACCCATTCTCTTCTGACTTTGAAGGCTACCATGGTACCTGTTTGTCAATAATAAAAAGTAAATGTATTTTGAGACTGTATTATAAGCCTCCTGAGAGATTTTTATTGCAGTTGATATTAATTTGCCTTCTCTATTCACATACTATGGGTGCCAAACTAAGTTTAAAAAACTACTAGTACATAGTACAATAGGGCAGAGAATTACATTAAAACGACAGTATTTTCAGTTGGATTTATAGGAGGTCTCCATTCAGATATGAGTGGCTATAGTTAGCCCCCATCCCCCAGCCACTAAGCATCCAATTTGCAGCGAGTTTTGCTACTACCAGCTAAAGAAAAGACTCCAGTGTTACTTTGAACCCACTCCATTCTGACAGGGGAGGACCATTTGAAAGGCAATTATGTATTCAATAGTAAAATGCTTTCCTGTTAAGGTCACCTAACCATCCTACTCTATTCTTTTTGCATTTACTGGCTAGAGACTACTTTAATTCATTTTATAGCAGAACAGTTAGATTATGCTCCATTTATTATAAACATTTGGTTTGCATAGGAGATTTGCTATGTTTTATTAATCTATCACATAGTCTTTCTAAAAATATGATGAACAAGGTAGCATAAAATGTCATTCTTTATAAACTTTAGGTGGTTGGCAATTAACGCATTGAGCCTCTGCAGCTCTTCTGACTCAAAGGCTGTTTCCTGATACGGATCCATCTTGCCCACATCATCTGTGGAATTACAAAACATATGATAAATCCAAGCATTTGACAGCATTATTTCCATCCGGTTATAACCCTATTTGATAAACTCAAATCAGCAGCAAAACTATACCAGATTAATGAAAACCCATCAGAAAGTGCACCATGCTATTTAATTTCTGGGGAATTACAGCTAAAATACATGCTAAAACATTCAGAACAAATGGGACAGGCTTTTTAGAAGTACATTTTAGTTAAAGTGACTGGGAAAAAAAACACCCGCAGGATTGTATATTCACCACATCATGTCCAAGACGCTGAAACAGGAACAAAATAAAATTCAATGTGTTTTTGCCGATGAACAAAAGCTGCTTCAATTATAAAAGAGTACACTGATAATAGAATCCCAGAGACAAAGAAGTAATATGAACACATGGCTCACTGCTTACAGTATATACAGCAAGGAAACAAGTTACATCTATTGCACATAGAAAAGGCAAGAAAAAGAGTTAAAAAAAGAGAAAGAGGAGAAAATGCACACTAAGCTTCCGTTATGTTCAAAGAATAATTTCATGTCTAAAAATGATTTAACCCAATAATGTAGCAAAAATTCTGGCTTATATGTAATTACTGAAGAATCCTAGCACCATCTTTTTCTAAGAAGGTAAAATTGTCATATTCAGATGCTGACCTTTTACCACGCAATATGAAGCCATTAATAAAAATTTATGTTAACACCAACAACCCCAAAATGCTTTAAAATATCAATTTTAAAGGATACTTTCTCCTATATCCTTTATTATAAATGTTACACAGACACAGGCAGAAACCAAAAATCAATTTTTAATATATTTCTTCCTACCACAGGGCATGAGAAACATTAATAGTTTCTGCATCTACATGGCTACAATTATTAGCTTTGCTTTTCTAACGGCAGCGCTCATAAAGTATGCTCGGCTTATGATTGGGGGGATGGTGTGCTATTCTTAAGGTTTTTCTGGATGTAAGTTAATAAGCGATAATCCAAGATCTTGAGAGTCATGCCATTACTTGCTTCCCCCATCCAGCATCCTGATATTTACATGATCACTTACATGGAAGCAGCAGAACAACTTAAAACTTAATGACCCCAATTCACAACCCTGCAGCGGGGAGAAGAAGCTGCTGTAAACCTACGGAGGGATGTTATCATGGGTCCTTGCTGTACAGGGAGGGAAAATAACCACTCCGATGGTTTTGTTTCACCTCTACTCAGATGGACTCAGACGTGCTTTATGCCTTTTCACTTGTGTCCGATGTCTTTAGGGCCATTGCTGAGGACAGGTACAGTGGACATCTCCTCTTTCATCTGCTCCCAGTAACTGGTTCTCTCTGGAGAACCAATGTTCTCTCTATGGGTGGTCTTACTGGGACTGTTAATCAGGGTCCATGGCTCTCTCCTAGCCATGGGGTAAGCACAGCCCACTGAAAAGACTGCTTTATAGTTCCTAGTATCTAGGGTCTCAGGAATGCGCTGGCCCCAACTTTACTAAAACCTGGTTCTTCAGGAGTTCCTCTGATTCAGTAACCTACCCCCTAGCTTTTCCTCTCTGTTTTAGTTCATTTAGCCAGCGTCACTTCCTGTGGCTTGAATTGAAACTACCTGCCAGGAGAAAAGGGGAGATAAGCAGCTTGGTCTTTACTTTCCTCCAAACTCATGTTCATTGATGCCATTTATCTGTTCAGATATTTTCAGTAGCTCCCCTTCTCGATGATTTAAAATTTTCATTGCTCTGCAAGGCATTCAAGGCTCTTGTCAACTGGTTTTACTCCATCTATCCAAACTTAACTCCCACTTCCCAAGACAAGGGATCCACAGAAATTGTGTGAATTCATTTTCCTTGCTTAATGCTCTATTCTGGGCATATATATGTTATCTTGGTCATTTCACTTAACAAATCTCCCAGTCTTTATGAGCAGTGATTCTTAGTTGGAAACAACAGAACCCATGTGTGCCAATTTCAGCTGAGAAAATAAGTTATCAAAGGATGTAAAGTACTACCCAGAAACTCCAAGAGCTTTAGGCCAGAGGCTAAGCAACCAAAAGCAACAATCAAATTACATCCCAGGCCTGCCCAGTGGGGACCCAAGACAGTTGAGGCAGGCCATAGACTTCGCACCTCCCAGAAAGAGGCTGGCACAGGAGGCTTCCTTTCAATTCTCCCCATTGCTACCTCTGATAGTGGGTGCCCAGTGGAGCCTACTTTTTCCCATAATTTGTTTCCAAGCTAAAATCTGAGTGTAGAACTTAAATCACATGCCTGCACCTTAGGAAGGTCCCTGGGAAGAAGTTTCTGTCTTCTGCCTTCAGGGAGACACAAATGCATAAGGTGCTGGGTGACCGTGAACTTGACAAACATCCACTATACTAGCCCTTATGGGCCTACCTCTGCCAGAAGACCTTCTTCAAGCTTTTAATATGTAATGGTCTCGCTTGTCTCTGAACTCCTTTTAACTTATTATCTATATGTCAAATGTTCAGCTTGATTAAACACATTTAAACTACATTATGATTTGAAAAGTGTTTCCACACACATCATCTCTTCTGATCTTCCCAACGCTCTGTCAGTTGGGTTTCCCTAGTGTTCTCCTTTTATAGGTGAAGCAGGGGAGTGTTGGTAAAGTTGAATGACTTGCCCAACTTCCTACTTAAGATGCGCTCTCCACGTTATCCTCAGTAAACACACCATGAGGGCAGAAGTCAGGAGCCAGCATTTCCTTGAGTGTCTGTCTTCTCAAATCGCCCAACTCATATCTAGAAAAGCATAAACCACTTTGCATGTGTGTTCTCTTTTTTTGAACATATAGAACAAAGTTCAACAGCACACCAACCATGGGACATCACATTTCCAAGGAAGAGGAGAAGGAAATGTTTCCAGGATACCACTGCTGTAGAAATTCCCCTCTAAGTCTCATAGTCATGCAAGCCAGTTGGGCAACTTGAGGGAAACTAGGTGTGGGCTGGAAAAGGAGCATTTCGGGAAAAAAGGGATCAGCATCACCTACCAAAGAGAAGGGGTCAGGGCGAGGAAGAGAGTTTCACTGCACAGAAACAGGTGACAGTCCCAAACCCTTCAGAGATAAGTCAACAACCAGACACCAAGGACCTGAACGCAGAAATGGCATTAGCTTTTTAAGCTTTGCAATTTCTCCATGTGTGTTACTTTTATTATTATTCACTATTTGGTTTTGGCCTTTCCTTGTTCTGCATTTTTTTTTTGTCTTGGTTTGTTTGATCACAAAGTGATCAGCCATGGTACTTTTCCTTGAGACCACAAGGAATGGGAAAGCTAAGGAAATGCTGGCCTTAGTGGGGAGAGAGAGCTCAGGGATGGATGGGGGTGACTGAATTAAAGAAAAGGAAAGCAGAGGAGCTTCTATGACAAAAGGGCCCTGAGGCAAAAAACAAAATGCAAGACCAAAATAGAGGCCCAGAATTAATCAAAGAGCAAGATGTTTTGACTCAGATGCGTCAAGAAAGTGACACCTTTTCATCTCATTTCTCTTGGAACACTGAAAGTGTATCCACTCTTAACCATAAGCAAGAGATTTCTGGGAAACTCCTTGGAATATGCCCTCTATCCCCAGTATGGGTTTTTATGTTAGTCAGGATACAGATATACTACTATAACAAAGATGCTCCAAATAACAGTGGTTTAAAAAGAAAAACGTTTCATACAGCAGTTCAAATAACATGCAGTCCTAGGCTGACATGCTAGGTCCATTTTAAGTCTTCATCCCAAATGGTAGATACTTAACTATTCTCAACACATTACTTTCAACTCCTGATCTAGAGAGCTGTCCCAGCTCCTGCCATCATGACAGCATTCCAGCCAGTGGGAAGAGGAACAAGACAATGTAGTAGGCACGCTCCTTTTCTTTATGGGCAGGCCTGGAAGTTGAAAACATCATGCTCACTTATCTCCCTTTGACTACAACCATGCCCCACTACAAAAAAGGCAAGGATATGCAGTCTGTGACCAGGCAGTCAGGAGCTCAGCTAGAACTATACTATAGCTGCTATACTAAAGGAAAGAAGAAATGATAGATATTGAAGGACAACCAGCAGTGTTTGCTAAAAAGGCTAGAAATAAAAAAGACCTAGGATAAAATCCTGGTGCCGTCACTGACCAACTGCTTAATCCTAAGTAAGTTACTTATCCTGGATAAGTCTTGGTTTTCACATCTACAAAGTGAGCATAAAGACACTCACCATACAGAAGAGTTATGAAGATTCAGTGGGATAATGCATGTAAAGTACTTGGCCCACAGAATTGGCAACTGATAAATGACAGCTATTATTATTTTATTGTTATTATTTTTTAACAGGAGCTGGCAAACTATAGATTGAGGGCCAAATTCATAAATAAAAAGTTTTATTGGAGCACAGCCATACCTGATTACTTCTGTATTGTTTATGGTTGCTTTCACCCTACAAGGGTAGAGTTGAGTAGTTGAGACAAACTCTACGGCCTGCAAAGCCTAAAATATTTACTCTCTGGTTCTTTTAAGAAAAGGTTTACTAACCCTTGATCTATAGTCACATGTTCTGTTTCTTCAGTTGCAAATAAGTCATGAAACATACTTCACCACATCATTTCAAGAATGAAAGGAATAAATTATGTGAAGCACCTAGCACAGTGCCAAGCACATAGTAAATACTCTATAACCTTTAGTCCTATTTTACTTTCCTTGATATATGGTTACCACTGGTCCCACAACAACATTACTAAATGTATGCAAGACATTACATGACAAAAACAAGTGTCTCAGGGGCTTCCCTAGTTGTGCAGTGGTTAAGAATCCGCCTGCCAATACAGGGGATGTGGGTTCGAGCCCTGGTCCGGGAAGATCCCACATGCCGTGGAGCAACCAAGCCCGTGTGCCACAGCTACTGAGCCCGCAAGCCACAACTACTGAGCCTGTGCTCTAGAGCCCATGAGCCGCAACTACTGAGCTCACGTGCCTAGAGCCCGTGCTCCACAACAAGAGAAGCCACCGCAATGAGAAGCCCACGCACCGCAACCAAGAGTAGCCCCTGCTCACTGCAACTAGAGAAAGCCCGTGCGCAGCAGCAAAGACCCAACGCAGCCAAAAATAAATGAATTAATTAATTAATTTTAAAAAAATCCTGCTGCACTTAGTTTGAAGCTTCCTTAAAAACAAACAAAAACCAAGTGTCTCACTTTGGCGTACTCATATATTAAACTCAGGTGCCTTTAAAACAGTGGCATCACCACCCAGGGCAGCAACACCTCATGTTAGTTATACCAGGGAGAGCTGGGTGCACCCTTAATGACTATCTGAAGTCCATATGGGAAAAACAGGGTCCACATCACGGAAAGGAGAAGTTCTTATCTATACGTGGCCAAAGTATGCAAAGCTTTGAATGGGAAGATGCTAAATCTAAGTCAAGAATTTCTAGAAGTAAAAAATATAGAAGAAGATGGAACAGTGCCTGGTTCTAGAAACATTTATTAAATGGAAAGAAAGAAGGGAGTGGGGAGGGAGGAGGGGAGAACCTTAAATGGTTTTCCAATGTTCTTACAAAAAAGAGGATTCTTGGGCTTCCCTGGTGGCTCAGTGGTTGAGAATCCGCCTGCCGATGCACGGGTTCGTGCCCCGGTCTGGGAAGATCCCACATGCCGCGGAGCGGCTGGGCCCGTGAGCCATGGCCGCTGAGCCTGCACGTCCGGAGCCTGTGCTCTGCAATGGGAGAGGCCACAACAGTGAGAGGCCTGCGTACCGCAAAAAAAAAAAAAGAAAAGACGATTCTTAACTGGCCTATCCTATCTCCCTCTGTGACTCCTCACTCACCGCCAGCCCCTCGAATTTTCTGCTCTCCAACCACCCGGCCCTTCTTGAAGTCTCTTAAAATTGTCCACATTCCTCATCCTTTTATCAGAACTTTTGTGCATCTTATTCTATCTGGCTAAAACAGTATTCTTTTACCTTTTTTGATTGTATGTTTCTATTAGTAAAAACATTTTAGTGCCCATGCAAACACATGAATATTTAGTCATTTACAAATTACATGTACATATATGTATGTATACATATATGTATACGCACATACTTATACAAATTGTATGTGTATGTTCTTCTCTAAAATGACAAAAATAGAAATGTAAAGGCTAGATAGAAAGTTATGACAGAGCTAATGTTTAATGTTTTCCCCCAACCCCAGGACATGCATTTCTCTCCCAGCCACTGCCCTCCCCCTCATTTTACTTCAGGTCTCATCTCAAAGGTCCCATCCTCAGAGAAACCTTCACACCGTGAGGTACTTCTTTGCTCTTACAACTCTTTTTACTTCTCCTTCAGGGTACTTATCGCAGCTTAAACTACATGCTCGTTTGTAATTACTCAATTAATGTCTTCCTCCATCTCTCCCTGCCAGCCCCACTCCCACCAGTTCTAATATCTATTCAAATGTCTACTCTGCCCACTCATGAGAGTAGAGATTGTGTCTGTTTTACTTAACCACATGTCCTCATCACTTGACACATTGTAGATCTGACTAAATATTGATTAACCCAGCACACGAACCATTCTCTAAAGAAATGCATGCTTTAAAAAAAGGCTTAGAAAGGATAAATTTAGAAAATAAGAAATGTCTTATCAAGAAGGTCGCTGACAAGATAAGGCCGGGTGAATAATCACATATCACTTTCTGGGGCATCTTCATTTTTCAAAAAGCCTTTTCTATCTGTAATCATATCAGATTCTCCCAATACCTCCTCAGGTAGATGAGGTCAGACATTTTTATCCCCATTTTACAGATGAGAGAACTGGAACTTAGAGAGTCTGAATGATTTTCCCAAAGCTATACAGTTAGTTGGTAGCAGAACAAGAACTTGAACTCAAGTCTTCCCACCCACCATCCACACAGCCCACAGTCAGGCAGGATGAGGGAGCCCAGGCAGTGGGAAACTCCTAAATGTCTTCAGGAAGATAAGAATTCGAGCTGTCAGAAGAACCCACTATATGCAATACCATAGAACACTGACAAACATTTCAGAGTGGCCAGGAGATAGAAATGGAAATAATTAAAGCCCCAGGAATTAACACAGAAAGATGAGAGGGCTACGGTGAAAGTTTGGAGGATGGAAACTAAGAGATGAGTTACTAACAGCCTTCAAGTTCATCAATGTTTGTTATGTGGCGGGTGGGTAGCCAGCTGCTCTCCAGTTCCAAAGACCACCAAAGAAATGGGAAATCGTTTAAATTAGATGAGGACGCACTCTCCATTCACTACAAGGATGATTGGGTGAGCAAAACGGATGTTAGACTGGAGAATTCACCCCGGGTATGGAATCTCATTCCCTGCTGATGAGGGCTGAGAGGACTCCACACCTAACATCTGACAGAAAGTCAGTAGAAGCGGTAAGTTGTACTGGTTCCTGCTGACCAGCACCATCCAATGTTCAGAGGTGGATGCTATACACAAAGCAGGAAAAAACAGGAAAATTAGATCCATCCCTGCAATTTTTCCTGCTGACCATTCCTGAACTGTAGACATTGATGCTTAGCTTTTTCAAAAGCAAATATTTTGGCTAAACAGGTAAGAAGCAGAAGTAAATGCACATCTAGCAAGTATGGTGATTTTGAACAATTGCCCGTGCAGGAGGTGTTTGCAAATTTGAGAATGAATTAAAAGAAAACTAAATATAAAATCACACACAAATCATAATGCTCAAGGGATTACAGAGAGCACAGAGGAAATCTGAATGTTTCTACTTTATCTTCAAGTTAATGAACAACAACCAAGAAATAGAACGGTCTCATTGGGACTGTTTCTCATGAAGGCCAGTCATGCCAAAAGCATGTTATATATCACACTGCAACCAATTTTTTAATGAGAAAATGATGGTAGAAAATAGTAAACTAACTTGAAAGGTGCTGGTCAAGCAATCAGAAGACCTGCCCACCAGCCTCAACTCTGAGACTAAACCTCAAGTAAATGCCAAAGGGTCCAGGCCTGTGACCTTGGGCTTCATCTCTCAGGACCTCAGTTTCCTTGTCTGTAAAATGAGAAGACACCGCCCAAAGCCTTCTCCAGTTCTACAACAACCCGGCTCCCTGGTTTTAAATCTCTGAAGTTATTAAAAGGAAGCTATGTATTAAAGGCCTCCTTTGTGTCAATCTGAAAATTAGAGAATATCTAGTAAACATTTGGAAAAGTAAAGTGTTCACTGGGATCCATCCCAGTATTAACTGAAATGCCTTAAAGCAGAGTTAAAACGTCTAAAATATTTACATACACTTAATCGAGATTAGCTAGGGAAAAATAAGAAGATTTTTCCTTACTTTGGTTCATGGAATTCTTCATCAATTAAACTTAAATGTGATGACATTTTGACTCAAGTTCTCAGATTAAAATGATTTGTAGGCATTTTTCACAGAACTAGAACAAAAAAATTCAAAATTTGTTTGGAAAAACAAAAGACCCCGAATAGCCAAAGCAATCTTGAGAACGAAAAACGGAGCTGGAGGAACCAGGCTCCCTGACTTCAGACTATACTACAAAGCTACAGTAATCAAGACAGTGTGGTACTGGCACAAAAACAGAAAGATAGATCAATGGAACAGGATAGAAAGCCCAGAGATAAACCCACACACATATGGTCAACTTATCTTTGATAAAGGAGGCAGGAATGTACAGTGGAGAAAGGACAGCCTCTTCAATAAGTGGTGCTGGGAAAACTGGACAGGGACATGTAAAAGTATGAGATTAGATCATTCCCTAACACCATACGCAAAAATAAGCTCAAAATGGATTAAAGACCTAAATATAAGGCCAGAAACTATCAAGCTCTTAGAGGAAAACATAGGCAGAACACTCTATGACATAAATCACAGCAAGATCCTTTTGGACCCACCTCCTAGAGAAATGGAAATAAAAACAAAGATAAACAAATGGGACCTAATGAAACTTCAAAGCTTTTGCACAGCAAAGGAAACCATAAACAAGACCAAAAGACAACCCTGAGAATGGGAGAAAATATTTGCAAATGAAGCAACTCACAAAGGATTAATCTCCAAAATTTATAAGCAGCTCATGCAGCTCAATAGCAAAAAAAAAACAACCCAATCCAAAAATGGGCAGAAGACTTAAATAGACATTTCTCCAAAGAAGATATACAGACTGCCAACAAACACATGAAAGAATGCTCAACATTATTAATCATTAGAGAAATGCAAATCAAAACTACAATGAGATACCATCTCACACCAGTCAGAATGGCCATCATCAAAAAATCTAGACACAATAAATGCTGGAGAGGGTGTGGAGAAAAGGGAACACTCTTGCACTGCTGGTGGGAATGCGAATTGGTACAGCCGCTATGGAGAACAGTATGGAGGTTCCTTAAAAAACTACAAATAGAACTACCATATAACCCAGCAATCCCACTACTAGTCATATACCCTGAGAAAACCATAATTCAAAAAGAGACATGTACCAAAATGTTCATTGCAGCTCTATTCACAATAGCCCGGAGCTGGAAACAACCTAAGTGTCCATCATCGGATGAATGGATAAAGAAGATGTGGCACCTATATACAATGGAATATTACTCAGCCATAAAAAGAAACGAAACTGAGCTATTTGTAATGAGGTGGATAGACCTAGAGTCTGTCATACAGAGTGAAGTTAGTCAGAAAGAGAAAGACAAATACCGTATGCTAACACATATATATGGAATTTAAAAAAAAAAATGTCATGAAGAACCTAGGGGCAAAACGGGAATAAAGACACAGACCTACTTGAGAATGGACTTGAGGATATGGGGAGGGGGAAGGGTGAGCTGTGACAAAGCAAATGAGAGGCATGGACATATATACACTACCAAACGTAAGGTAGATAGATAGTGGGAAGCAGCCGCAGAGCACAGGGAGATCAGCTCGGTGCTTTGTGACCGCCTGGAGGGGTGGGATGGGGAGGGTGGGAGGGAGGGAGATGCATGAGGGAAGGGATGTGGGAACAGATGTATATGTATGACTGATTCACTTTGTTATAAAGCAGAAACTAATAAAAAAACAAAAAAAACAAAAAAAAAAGAAGATGTGGCACATATATACAATGGAATATTACTCAGCCATAAAAAGAAATGAAATTGAGCTATTTGTAATGAGGTGGATAGACCTAGAGTCTGTCATACAGAGTGAAGTAAGTCAGAAAGAGAAAGACAAATACTGTATGCTAACACATATATATGGAATTAAAAAAAAAATGTCATGAAGAACCTAGGGGTAAAACGGGAATAAAGACACAGACCTACTTGAGAATGGACTTGAGGATATGGGGAGGGGGAAGGGTAAGCTGTGACAAAGCGAAAGAGAGGCATGGACATATATACACTACCAAACGTAAGGTAGATAGATAGTGGGAAGCAGCCGCAGAGCACAGGGAGATCAGCTCGGTGCTTTGTGACCGCCTGGAGGGGTGGGATGGGGAGGGTGGGAGGGAGGGAGATGCATGAGGGAAGGGATGTGGGAACAGATGTATATGTATGACTGATTCACTTTGTTATAAAGCAGAAACTAATTTAAAAAATTAAAAAATTAAAAAAATGACATGAACTTAGGGGTAAAACAGGAATAGAGACACAGACCTACTGGGGGTGGGCTTGGGGATATGGGGGTGGTGGGCTGTGACAGGGAGGGGGAGAGGCATGGACGTGTATACACTGCCTGACGTGGGGTGGATGGGTGGTGGGGGGTGGCCGCGTGGTGCGGGGGGATCAGCTCGGTGCTTTGTGGCCGCCTGGAGGGGTGGGATGGAGAGGGTGGGAGGGAGGGAGACGCAGGAGGGAGAGGATGTGGGAACAGATGTATATGTATGACTGATTCACTTTGTTGTAAAGCAGAGACTAATAAAAAAAAAAGTCTTTAAAAAAATGATTTGTATATGACTCCAGGTAACATTCAGTTAAAAGAAATAGTTAATAAGGCTCTACTTGCAAGAGTAACGGGGCAGTATTTACCAAGTGGACACAGCCCTGCCTAGCCTCTCAACAAGTTCAGAGCAACTGAATTTCCCTTCATGAGGTAGGGACAACTCTTGCAGGAAAACATACAGAAACCCGGACTATATTAGACACTTGATAATCATGATCTCATTTCACTGTTTCAATCTCACAGTAACAGTTGGTAGTATCACCTACGTTTTACAGATGATGAACTTGAGGCTGAGAAAAATCAAATTTGCCCTGAGTCACGTAGCCCAGCATCCAGCAAAAACAAAATTCAAACTCAGGCGTGCCAGTTTTCTCCATCCTAAGGTATCACCTCTCTAGAGTGTATTCATAAACAATGAGACATTATTGAGCCTCCATGCTACATAAATGACACGTTCATAGAGGGAACAGCACAAAATGTACAGTTGTATAGCAAACGTCATCAAGAATATTATTTCCCTTTCTTATCTTCAAATTCTCCAACGTGGGCTTCCCTGGTGGCGCAGTGGTTGAGAGTCTGCCTGCCGATGCAGGGGACACGGCTTCGTGCCCTGGTCCGGGAAGATCCCACATGCCGCGGAGCGGCTAGGCCTGTGAGCCATGGCCGCTGAGCCTGCGCGTCCGGAGCCTGTGCTCCGCAACGGGAGAGGCCACAACAGTGAGAGGCCTGCGTACCGCAAAAAAAAAAAAAAAAAAAAAATTCTCCAACGTAACTTGGCAATTACAGGTTGTTAAAGTGTATTTCAGTAGTAATTTTACTACCAAGAAGAACATAGAACTGGTTGTAAAATTAAACCCCAAGGTACCTAGGTCTACTTTCAACTCTCAAGTCCCATAACATGTCTTATGGTATGCATTATAGGTATTTGATGGGTGCAAAATGGCATCTTCCTTACACTGGCCCATGGGGCAAAAATATCAAATCAAAGGCATAGAATCACAAAAGCACTTGTGGAAAGCAATATGAAGAATACTGAGTTTGTCCACCTCCCTCTTTTTCAGAAAGGTCTACGTTTAAGCCACAGAAAACACACACACAATTCCCTCCACACCTAAAGGACCGCAGGAAGTGATTTCATAGCAACGGGATTTCTTTCACTATAGACTCTAACCGTTGCCTCTTATTAACAGTCATATGGTTAACACTCATTCCTCACCATTCTGCCCTCACAAATACATTGCCACCTTCAAGAGCTACTTTTGGTTCCCTAAGCCCATCATGGTATTCCTTGCCTCTGAGCTTTCCCAAATGTGCATGCTCACTCTGCCCAGACTGCTCCATGCTCCTCTCCCACCGCCCACCCAGCTTCTCTTCCTGTAGGTGTCAGTGTGTCACCACTTCCTGGAAGCACTTCCTAAACCCCACCTCACCCACCACGCCCATGAGAGGTGCCTCTTCTATATGTTTCCACAGCATCACTCTTCTAAGTAATAACCACCTGTTCTTTAACTGATTTCCCTACTCCCCAACTATAGGCCCCAAGATAGGAGAACCTTATTTTATCACAGTAATCACAGATCCCAGCTCAACACTAGCACATTGTAGGTTACTATAAATACTTGTTAAAAGTATCAGAATGAATAGCTCTGGTGTTCAATACTGTTGGGAATACCCAAATGCAAAAACTATCCTCAGATAAACAAACCTTTGAAAGACAAATGTTAAAAATTTAGTGTACTGAAGATTAATAACATTTCTTGCTCTCTTATGTTTTTAGACTATATTTATGTTTTGTATTAGTATAATTTTGTATTAGTATAATAGAAATCACCCCAATAGTACATATGGTTTTACTGCTCTTTATAGAGGAAGTTACATACAGTATGTCCATATAAATATGTATATACATACATATTCTATATATATATATATGCAGAATAGATATATATATAACACATTAAGAGTTCTAACCATAAAAATAATTTGCACCATAAGTTTATGTATTTATTTGTATACATATAAAATTAGTATATAAAATGTATATACTAAAAAAATGTATATACTAACTCCTTGATCTCTAGGGAACAAATCTTACATTGAAAAATATTTGCTGATGCAGACACGGTTATGCAGAAAATCAAGGTTGGAAAGGTTGTCAGCAAGTATGTATTTATCAAAGTGTTTCTAATGGCCCCATCATTATAAGATCTAGTAACTTCTAAACTTTCAGATTAATGGCTTTAGAATTGGGGGTGGAGTTTCTTTTAATAATGCACATTTCAATCCTCGGTTAACAAGAGGTCATGTCAATAATTAATGGTTTCTGTAGCAGTTCTACACTGCATCACTTCCTTGACAGATTTTTTTAAATGTAGGCTTTGCCTTCATAACTAAGTACAAGTGGGGAGGGGAATAGGGAGGTGTGGCATGAGGCCACACTGTGGGATTTACTCATTTAACTTGTGCTCTAAAGTGTTCTTACCTATCATCCCATTTGACAGGTACAAAAATCCTACAAGGAAATTGGGGTGAATGGAAGAGGGACAGGTAAGAAGAATGGAAGACACTATTCTTTTTTGCTTTTTTTACTTTTTTACTTTATTATTTTTTATTTTATTTAATAAAGTATAGTTGATTTACAATATCGTGTTACTTTCAGGTATACAGCTTCAGATTTTTTTCCATTATAGGTTATTACAAGGTATTGAATATAGTCCCCTGTGCTATACAGTAAATCCTTGTTGTTTATCTATTTTATATATAGTAGTGTGTATCTATTAATCCCATACTCCTAATTTATCCCTCTCCCTCCCCTTTCCCCTTTGGTAACCCTAAGTTTGTTTTCTATGTCTATGAGTCTATTTCTGTTTGGTAAGTAAGTTGATTTGTATTATTTTTTTAGATTCCTTATATGAGTGATATCATATATTTGTCTTTCTCTGCCTGACTTACTTCACTTAGTATGATAAGCTCTAGGTCCATCTATGTTGCTGCAAATGGCATTATTTCATTCTTTTTTTGGCTTAGTTATATTCAATTGTATATATGTACCACATCTTCTTTATCCATGCATCTGTTGATGGACACTTAGGGGGTGGAAGACGCTATTCTATATGTTTTATAAATTGTAGAAACCAGAATGTAGAGAAGTTATGTAACTTACCTAAGAACATAAACTCCACAAGAACAGGAGCATTATCTGCTTTCGTGTTCATTGCTGGTTTTACCCCTAGCATGGTAGTTGCTTGATAAATACTTAGTGAATTAAATATTGAATGAGTGAATGAATGAATGAGTAAATGAGTACTAATATTTGCTGCAAGAATAGGACCTCAACTCCAACTTCCTGACTCTCAGTCTCATGAACTCCCAGATATATGAACTCCTTTGTTCTCAGACTATCCCTTAAAAAGATTAAAAATGATTTAAAAGAAAATAATTACATATATTCTAAAAGACATTAATAAGTTTTATCCCCACTTCAAAAGGCAAAAAAAATGTTGAAGATTTTTTTAAATTAGCTTCCTTAAATAATTTGTCCCTACAATTAATGTTCACTTCTAATATATATATCCTGTGGATAATAATAATAAAAAAGAACTGAGCCTCTTTGCTGATAATTTACCAGGTACTCTGAATGCACAGAATAATAATAGCAACAACAGTAAATTATGTTATATAAATACTGTATTCCCTATACTATGTACCTCGTAGGTATTAATGTAGCAATTACACTTCCTCGCCTTACCATAGTGTTAAGTGTCCTATAGATTGTACGTAGCAAGAAGTATTCTACTGATACACATAAGATAGATCATTTCCCTACAGTAATTACTAGGATGCTGCATCATCCATAAGAAAGCTGTCACGTGCTCTCAAGAAACATAAAGAACAACATGCATCTCCTGTTTTACTGAAGGCAGAACTCAGCCGGCCTCTCTGAAGAGTAAGTTCTCGCTGAGAAACACACTTGTCCTTTCCTGATCACTGGAGAATTGAGTTATTGCACTCAGGTCCAGCTCAGAGGTGGAATCAGCTGTCCTGACCTGCAGGGCTTCTGCAGGCATCACCAACTCACGGACGATCAACAGAAAGAAGGAGCGCAGAAGACTTAGGCCCAATTGTGATCAATTCCTGTAATTGAGGGAAATAAACCATGGCCACCTGACAAAGTAAAAATCAAGTCAAGTAGGAGAGAGAAAGAAGCATCGCCATCTGATACAGAAATTGACATCTGTTGCTAAAACTGCTCCCAGAAAGGCTAAAATAAAATAAAAGTAGCTAAACATCTCACCCTGTGAGAGTCTGGAAGCTGCAATCAAGGCATCCTTATAAGCCGGAGACTTGTTTAAATTTAGTTTTTGATCCTTTGAAAATAAGAAATAAAAGAGCTCTCCAGAATCATACTGTTGACCCAGAAGGACAAGCCCAGTCCCCCAAGGTCAGTTACAAATGATAGGGCCACCCCACTTTCTGGAAATCAAAGCCATTCCTCCAGAGTCAAGGCCAATTGAGAGACATGGGCGGGCAGATGGTTTGCTTCGTTGTCTTGAGGAGTAGGAATGCAAGACAATGAAAGTTTTATGAAATTAGGAACTATGTCTTCTCCACCTTGGTAACCCCCAGTGCTGAACACAATGCTGCTTAATAAATATTTGTTGAATGAATCAAACAATTGATTAACCTGGAACTAACAAAAATTAACTAGGTAAGAGAAGCCTCTGACCCTGAGAAAGTACTCAGACAAAGGCAGGCAAAGCTGCTTTCCCCTTGGGGCTGGGGCCTCCTCCACTCTGATCCCATCTAGGGAGCAGGACCTACCCCCAGAAAGACCTTCAAAGAGCGTGTGAAAGGGAAACCTGGGTGGCGGAGGCAGTGACATACGAGAGCCTACAAAGAGTCAAATCCTTACTCTGGGAGCTGAATCTACATCACCAGGGCTTACTTCCTAGCAACCTGCAAAGGTGGTTTTTTTTGTTTATTGGTTTTTTTTAACATCTTTATTGGAGTATAATTGCTTTACAAGGGTGTGTTAGTTTCTGCTTTATAACAAAGTGAATCAGTTATACATATACATATGTCCCCATATCTCTTCCCTCTTACATCTCCCTCCCTCCCACCCTCCCTATCCCACCCCTCTAGGTGGTCACAAACCACCTAGCTGATCTCCCTGTGCTATGCGGCTGCTTCCCACTAGCTATCTATTTTACGTTTGGTGTATATATGTCCATGCCACTCTCTCACTTTGTCACAGCTTACCCTTCCCCCTCCCCATATCCTCAAGTCCATTCTCTAGTAGGTCTGTGTCTTTATTCCCGTCTTACCCCTAGGTTCTTCATGACATTTTTTTTCTTAGATTCCATATATATGTGTTAGCATATGGCATTTGTTTTTCTCTTTCTGACTTACTTCACTCTGTATGACAGACTCTAGGTCCATCCACCTCACTACAAATAACTCAATTTCATTTCCTTTTATGGCTGAGTAATATTCCATTGTATATATGTACCACATCGTCTTTATGCATTCATCCAATGGTGGACACTTAGGTTGCTTCCATCTCCTGGCTATTGTAAATAGAGCTGCAATGAACATTTTGGTACATGACTCTTTTTGAATTATGTTTTTTTCAGGGTATATGCCCAGTAGTGGGATTGCTGGGTCATATGATAGTTCTATTTGTAGTTTTTTAAGGAACCTCCATACTGTTCTCCACAGTGGCTGTACCAATTCACATTCCCACCAGCCGTGCAAGCGTGTTCCCTTTTCTCCACACCCTCTCAAGCATTTATTGTTTCAGAATGGCCATCATCAAAAAATCTAGAAACAAAGGTGTTTTTAAGAGCCTCCTGTGGCCAATGAGAAAATTGAGACTGGAAGAGCTTAAATCAGTTGCTCAAAACATCCCACAGACAAAAGACAGCAGTAATGTGAGCTCATGTTTCTGAAACCCACTGTCACTTTCTCTCCTCTATACCTATCCAGGAGTTTCAGCAACTAGACTAGAAAATGAATAGTATAAATGAACCACTTTGCAGTACAACAGAAACTAACACAACATTATAAATCAGCTATACTTCAACAAAATAAAATTTTAAAAATAAATTAGATAAAAAATTAACATGTAACAAAGGCCAAAAGCCAAGACAAAGAAAAAGGGATGGAAAAAAACCACAGCAAGAAATCTCAACCAAGGAATGCTACAACGGCAGAGCGCAAAATCATTGGTGCTGAGTCTCCTGGAATCGAGCAAGTTTTCTCTGTCTCACAGTAGGTGAGATCTCAGTTAACAGAATAAGGTTTTCCAAGCACTGTATTTTTGAGGGAATTTACTGTGGTATTCTTTTTATAACATTCACTGAACAATGTAATAAATGATTCTTGCACCAACCACTGCTTGGTGATTTTTTCCCCTTCTTTCAAGTCCTTGGAAAAGAAAATTTCAATCATATTTCCTTGTTTCTGTCACATGGAAGGTAGAATTCTCTTAGTAGTTCCATTGATGCTGTTGTGCTAGTACAGAGGGCAGGAGTACACCTGATTGCATTACTATTAATATTATAATTACCATCAGGTAATATTATTACTATTATGTTCCATTCTTAACGTGTGCCAAGCATTGTTCTAAGCATTGTTCTGCATACATTATTTCATTTAATTCATATAACAACCCTATAAAGCAGTTATTATATGTCTCCTGTTAAAATAATCAGGAAACTGGGAGTCGAAAGGTTATACAACTTGCTTACAGAGTTGTACCCAGAAAACAGCAGAGTTGGAATTTGAACTCAAGTATGGTTTGACGCCAAGGCCCATCTTTTTTTTTTTTTTTGCGGTACGCGGGCCTCTCACTGTGTGGCCTCTCCCATTGTGGAGCACAGGCTCTGGATGCGCAGGCTCAGCGGCCATGGCTCATGGGCCCAGCCGCTCCGCGGCATGTGGGATCTTCCCAGACCAGGGCAAGAACCCGTGTCCCCTGCATCGGCAGGCGGACTCTCAACCACTGCGCCACCAGGGAAGCCCCAAGGCCCATCTTTTTAACCACTGCTAAATGAAGGATTCCTGGCTTTATGACTGCTAACCGTACCTTTTGACAAGCTGCATGTTCCCATTTTAAAAGAGTGATTGAAAGGCTCGATATAGTCCATTAATTTTATACCCACTTGTATCAAAATCTCTTCAATTCCCTTTGCCGCTTTTCCTGCTACCATTTTAAGCTCTTCCCCTTCCCTCTACTGCTCCTGCCCTCCACATGTGCATCAAAATGAAGTCTGGAGGCTCCTTCCAGCCCAAGTCTTTCAACATTTGAAGAGCCAATGAAAGCACACCCTCTACCTTCAATTAAACAATATTTAATTCACACAGCACTTTCCTTCTGAAAAATTCAAAGAGCCCTAGGTGCTTTTAATCAGAGTCTCTTGGTACCTAAATGATTGCTTAAGTTTAATTGTGTCCCCTTTAGGTGACAAATTAGCTTCATCCCCTAACCCTAGAATCTGAAGGGAATTGATCCTACTCTGTCCTGCCTTAAAAAACAATGGCCACTGAAACAAACAAATAAACAAAGCAAAACAAAACAAAAAATAAATGGTGTGTAGATAACAATAAAACATAACTAAGGAAAAGCTCTACTCTATAGAAGCTTAGAAACTTAGTAAGAATAACGATGGTATTTAACAATTATTGAATACATTCTATGTGCCAGCTAACTCTCCAAGTGCTTTACACAGATTATTTCTTCCTTCAACACTGAATCCTGTCAGACACCAAGTCGCTGCAAAAGCAGTAGACTTAACCCCCGCAATGTATAGAGAAGATAACAAATGGGGACAGAGGAGAAAGTTCACTGGACCAATACAGCAGGAATGAAACACTGATATCAAATGATCCCCAGTCAAAAAATGTTTGCCGGGCTTCCCTGGTGGCACAGTGGTTGAGAGTCTGCCTGCCATGCAGGGGACACGGGTTCGTGCCCTGGTCCGGGAAGATCCCACATGCCGTGAAGCAGCTGGGCCCGTGAGCCATGGCCGCTGAGCCTGCGTGTCCGGAGCCTGTGCTCCATAACGGGAGAGGCCACGACAGTGAGAGGCCCGCGTACCACAAAAAAAAAAAAAAAAAAAAAAAAAAGTTTGCCAACTTCCTCCATGATGGTCAAAATGTAGATTCACGTTTGGGGTAGCATGGTGGAAACTAACCATGTTCTACCTGTTTTAGCTGCTTATATATTCTGATCCTAGTTTACCTCTATGAGCCAGGGATTACTGTCATCAGCCTCATTTTACAGATGTTGAAACTGAGGCTTGAAAAGAGTGAATAACTTACCCAAGGACACACACCTTTTCAGGGCTACAGACAAGGTTTGGACCAAGCTCCCCAGTCTAAGCTCTTGACTACTAAGCTAAAAGTACCTGGCTACGTGGTCTCTGGGTTATTGAAAAGTCAGCAAGCATTTAGAGGAGAGAAGGAAAGAAATGGATTTTTGTAAACAGTACAGCAAAGGCATAATAATTTCTTGAATGACCAGGATGCCATTCAGTACCTAGGAGTACCTAAAACTCAGCATCTAAATTAATTTAAGAGTAATTTTTTCAGTAGTATCCTAGGGGCTTAAAACAATCCACTGGACACTTCCTCCTTCCTAAAGGGACTTCAAAATTTAAAAGATTGTCATCTGTGTTTGACAATTTCTCCTGAGAGTAGGAGTTTCCAGGTAATGTGAATTGAAGGTAAAATGTCCCAGTCTGTTCAGATACCCATGCTGTGAGCTAGTAATAAGCTGAGGTTTAGAACCCTGGTCATCTCATTTCCAGACAAACACTCTTCATACTGGCTATTTTCGCTCTGTCTCAGCTTAAACCCATCCCGCCCCCATCTATGTAATCCCTGTGTGTAGGCAGTCACCAGTTAAAGGCTCCTGAGCAGATTTAAAACGTTCTGAAGCTCCAGGAGTACAGAGTTCTTTTGATCCTGCCTGGAAGATTCAGCAGAAAGACTTTTAAAGTATACCAGTCAGAAAGTACTATAGAAAAAGGCTGTTTTGTTTCCTGGGGCGAAAGTCTTCCAGGGGGTTGAGGAGAGAAGTGATCTGTAGGGAAGTTGGTCTTTCCTCATGAAATAAACACTCGCCCAGATTGGGCAGAGAAGGGAAGTGAGAAAAACACTGCTACTAATCAAGCCCCATAGCCATCATTTTCTAGGCATGTAAATTGCAGGAAGTACAATGCTAGGTACATTCCTCCGGTCTAATCTAAACCTGACCGTGATCTACGAGGTAGGTACTAGTCATTTCATTTTTACAGATGAAGGAGTGGAAGATGTGAGAACTTAAGCAAACTCTTTCCAAGGTCACAAAGATACTAAGTGACCCCTCCAGGTTTCCTCCTCAAGTTTGTCAGAATTCAGAGTCGGCATTCTTTCCCACGTGCCCCACTCCCTCAAGACCAGGGAAGCAGCAGCAATCCAGAAGGAGGCAAGAGAAAGAAACACATTTTTCAATGCACGAAATACAAGGAAGAAGATGATAGGGTAAGAAGGGAAGTTGGAGAGGCTTTGCAAGAAGGGCAGCCACAGATGAGTGCTCTCAGAAGTGACAGTGACCAGACACTACCAAGGAATGGATTTGGTCACTGCAACATATGAAGCAGATGACGCTTAAAAGCAACAATCACCAGAGCAAGAATGAGACCAACCAGCCCAGACTGAAAATGTTTACCAGTTCCCTCCATGAAGAATGGCTGGCCTAAAAGAAACTCACATTTACAAGAGTGTGTTCGAAATTGATCGTGCCCTACCTACATTAGCAGTTTAATATAATTTAGTGTGAGTCTAAATCATGGTTGTATAATCAATCTCTTTCTGTGACAGGTTCCAGTTTAAAACTCCCAATGGTACTGATTATATTAAAACTCCTTAGGTCTGAGCAAAGTCTGCAGAGGAGTACAGTACCCAGACGAGGATTGGCAGGTTCTCATGGGTCCTATCTGCATCCTGGGCTTACACGATAGAAAATAACGTGGGAAAGTCATGTAGATTGACTCCATGAAAAAGAGACACACACACACTCACACACACACATCCCTTGCTTAGATGTGTCCATCTTGCCATGGGCTTATTCTCCTTGCAAGTATCGTATTTCAGTTTACAGAACCTCTCTGATCTCCAAAATACTATCCTCTTTTAAAGACCTGTTCACCAATTGATGATGTCACTGCCCTGCTCAGTGGTCCTCTGTGGGATGGCAGAGAGAATTTAATTCCCTCAGCTCCACTGCCTTCCCAGCACCCTCCAGCAGCACCCAATGGCACGGAGCTCCTCTCACTTTAATTTTGACTTTTTCACCTCCTTACTGTCCACGGGTCTGGAATCCTCACCCCACCCACCTCCTGCATTCTAAACATTCTATGTATCACTCAAGATTTGGCTAAAGAGCCCCTTCTGTGGGGAAGTGGCTTTCCAGGGAAGGAGCCAGACCCTCCTGGAGCACTGCCATGGCCCTACCTCTTCCCTCCTCATCCTAATTATCATCTACTGAGTCATTTTCACTTTTAGATGCTCACTGATTAGCTGAATGAAACAATGAACAATCCTTTCAGCAACAGAGAACACTTTAAACGGTGAGGTAAATTCTAGTCAGCCTTCCAAAGGAAACCTGACTTTGGGGCAAATCCAGAAGATCCTCAACGGCTAGAAAGAATGTAAGTCTAGAAACTCTCAGAGATGCTAAGGAGAAAGCATGTGCTTCTCATCTTCAGCAGGAATTATATCTGCATGACAAAAGCAAGAGAACTGGGACTTCCTGGTGGTCCAGTGGTAAAGAATCCGCCTTCCAATGAAGGGGACGTGGGTTCGATCCCTGGTTGGGGAACTAAGATCCCACATGCCGCGGGGCAACTAAGCCCACGTGCCACAACTACTGAGCTCGTGTGCCTCAAGAAGAGAGCCTATGTGCCACAAACTACAAAGCCCATGTGCTCTGGAGCCCACGCACCACAACTAGAGAGAGAAAAACCTGCATGCCACAACTAAAGAGAAGCCTGCGCACCACAGTGAAGAACCTGCACTGCAGCGAAATATCCTACAAGCCTCAACGAAGATCCCGCATGTTGCAACTAAGACCCAATGCAGCCAAAAACAATAAATAAAGAAAAAATAAAGAAAAAGCAAGAGAACTGTGCACAGTTTGCTCAGACATTGTATTTATAAGCACTTTCACAGCTATGATAGCATTTTCTACCTTTGATGAAATGGAGGTGATGGAGATGATGGAGATGAACAATGATTGTACCCATACTTTTACCAGTACTTTTCATGTGTTATACCATGTAACAACCTGAAGAGGTAAGTATTTCCCCATTTATTATGCAAAGCCCAATGTCACCCAGGAAGTGAGCAGTGGTCTTGACTCCAACTCAGGTATGATGATGGGAAAACCTAAGATCTTTCCTCGATAGTTCAGCTTCCACAGAAGAGAAGAATCCTCCTATTTTTTGGTCTTAACCTGTATCAGTCAAAAAGGATTTCCCACTCAGAACTGCAGAATAGGCTTCCCCATGAAGCAAGTTCACTGATTCTCATTCTCAGTGCCACTTAGACCTGCTCAATACCTAGAGATCAGCTCACGAAGCTTGGCTGGACACTAGGCTTTCCCCCTGCTCCATTCTTCCTATCTTCCCTCCCTCCATCCCTCTCTCCCACCGTGTTTCCCCTGAGAAACTTCTTAACATGTTCTATTTCTGCAAAACAAGGAGAGCCTAGACACAGGAAACCTATAAAGACCTGGGCCGGAGGTCAACAAAATTTTTCTGTAAAGGGCCAAAGGGTAAATACTTTTAGACTCTGACAGCCATACAGTCTCTATCACCACTATTCAACTCTGCCACTGTAGCATGAAAACAGTCATAGACAACATGTAAATGAATGAACGTGGCTGTATCCCAATAAAACTTCATTTTCCAAAATAGGTGGCCAGCCATATGTGGCCCATGAGTTATAGTTTGCCAACCCCTGGTCTAGACCAAGGGCAATAAATAAATTTCATCTCATGTGCCAGCTTTGATCAATGAGTGGTAGTTGGCTTCCTGGAGCTCCATGTTCAAAAGACTCCAAGGCTATCTATGGGCTTAATAGGAAAAATGCTGTGACCCATTACTGATGTCTGCTATAGGTGTCAGAAGGATCATGGTGGGACATGTGCCATATTTGCCATCTTTGGTTAAGCTTTGAGTACACAAATGAGTTTATAAAGAGGCCTTGAAACAATGTATATTTCTCAAATACCCTGAGACCCACCAAAGTTGAGTGATCACCAAGCCACCACTCTGCCACCACCTCTTTCCCTAGTAAATTTCACCTAGCTTCTATTCTAAATGATTCACAACTCAAGAACCAACGATTTGGAAAAATAAGAAAGTTAGAAAATCTATCTGTAGATCAAATCTAAAGGTAAATCACACTTCGAGAAGTTGGATTAGGCAAAAGTCCTTTCTTATCTAAAGTTTGTACCCTAGATTACCTAGGATTAACAAAGCATCCTACTCTCTCTGTAGCAAAAGCAACCGTAGCAGGTGGGAACTGTTTTTCTTTTTCAAAGAGACTCACCATTAATAACTGCCAAGAAAATCTTTTCTATAAGCGGTGTTGTCATCGACAACAGAGATGGTTCAAGAATCACACTTTGAGTTAACATTGAACTTGTAAGTAAATACATAAAGCTTCAGTGCCATAAAGCTAACTTAAAAGGGACATTTCTCTTTATAGTTCCCTGGAGTATTATGGACTCAATGATATTCTTCTGCTATAATGTGGGATTCATTAAAGAACTAAAGTTATAATTTTCTCCATCAGTACATACAGGCCGCCAACCAGATAAATCGTCCCAATGAATTGGTTAATACAACCTCAAGTCCTTGGTATGAAGTTCTCCACCTGACCCCTGGCAGGTGGGCAGGAAACCCAAGGCTGAATTTTACTTGGGAGAATATCAGAGAAGGAAATTCAAAGGGCATTTCCAAAGCATGACAATCTTTACACACATAAGACAATTTCTACCTCACAATTTTATTCCTAAAAATGGAAAATGATAGAGGAAACAAATGCATACATGTGTATTTTTAAGATTTATGTAGTAATTAATGTAATTGTTGATTGTGATCAGTACTGTCTTTCTCATTATATCAATAATGAAAAATTTAAATTTAACTGGAAAAGTATGTATCATTTGAAGGCATTTTTTTTAGCCATCATATTTCTACATGATTTCTGTATAATGATATGGTAAAGACATGAAGTAACAAAGAGAAAGTAAAGTAAGAACTATGCAAACTGATATCCTCTTAATTAATCAATGGGAAGGCCATGTGATAGCAGGAAACTTAGAATAACACAACTTTTACTAAACTCACTACCAATTTTACTGAGAGCAATTTTGGAAGAGTAAGACAATGCAGAGTACATTGGCCAGATACAGATATTATTTTGTCTGTTTAAGGTTTCTGTGCATTATCATTCATAAAATATGTATGGCTTTATTGACTTCCTAGTGAGAACAAGAGGTTGCTTCCCTTTAGAATATAAAAAGTCACAGAGAAGCTTGAGAGTCAATATCTCTCATACTAAATGCTGCTGTAGCTTGGTGAGTGGCCTATATTTGAATGTTTTGATCTCCCTCAGTTGTTGTCAAGTTTAAGGACTATTTCAACGATTAAAATTCTAAATGAAATACTGCGACTAAAATCAGAAATGAAGATGCTTGATTTATTATGTATCATGAACATTGCTATCAACCTATGAATACATATTTATTTATTACAATAAAAAGAGGCATTCATGAGAACAGGGAACCCTGGAGATTATTTTGCCCATGTTTTATCTGGGCTGGTTACAGACAACAAAGAAAACAGCATATGTAGCATTTCTAGCAAGTGTATATCTACAAGAATACCAAGGGCCTCTTCCTGAGTGCCTTTATAAGCCACGCTATTCCCTACCATCTTCTGTGGAAGTTATTGCTGTATTAGATGTTGTTGAACATATTTGATATGAAAGCATTGTCTGTTTGCTACCAGTATGTAACGAGTCTCTCCCCCAGAGTTGCCAGCAAGGTGCTGATTAATTAACTGAAGTAGTGAAGCTGAATCGTACAACAGCTGTTTAGAGAATTGTCATTAACTTGGTCTCCTTTCCTGTCTATTAGCTCTCTTGCAGCGATTCCACTAAAATGCAAATCTGGGAAACTCAGCATCACCATCGTAACCTCTGTGTCCTCTTTGATGCAAAAAAAAAAAAAAAAAGAGTGAATGGTCTGGGCTGATTTGTTTTTGAGGGAAATCCAGAATCCAGTGAGGAAACAGGAATGGAAAGAAGGCATAAGAAGGTAAAGAAGGGATTTTTGGAAACTTCCTAGAAGTCCCAGTTTGTCTTGTCACTTGTCATTGGCAGCTGACAACAGGACAGTCCTTTGGGCTGAATGTCAAAACGGAAGGGCAGCTATCCTAAGCTTATTGAACAGTCCAGCTATCTGACAATCTCTCCCTGGGACCTCCTTGCACTAGAGGGAAAAAGGCAGTCTGTCACGGAGAGAGACTGCAAAAGCCAAAAACGAGCAGTGTGGCGAGGCAGATGTAGCTGCTTCTCTGGAATGATGACAGTTGGCGAAGGATTCCAACCTGTAGACCTCAGCTGCCCCAAGAACCGGAATGATTATTCAGAGGTGCAGAATCTATATTAAGTGGCAGATTGGAGGGAGGGCCGACTTGATGAGACACAAGCACGTCGTTAAAACATTCTGCGGCCAGGTGTGGTGACTCAGACCAAATAAAAATGATGCGCTTCCTTTTTTTAAGTTCATTTCTTCCTTGCTTTCTTCCTTCTTCCCTCCCTTCCCTCCTTCCTTCCCCCCTCCCTTCCCCGCTTTATTCTTTTCTTTCCCTTCTCCCTTCTTTTCCCCTTCTTTTTTCTTTTACATATATATTTTGAAGTCTCCCTGGCACCTTTTGTAAAAGGCAACATCTTCCACATGTAGGCCAACAAAATTAATTCATAACAGAGGCTGTCACCGTTTCATCCCAGGTATCACCTGATAACCCCGGTAAGCTCTGCTTATTCCCTCTGACATGAATCTCAGAGACTTAGTACCAGAGAGCTCAGATGTTGACAACTTCTGTCGCTGTAACGGTTACCCCGTGCAATTTCATTTGCCGTGTCACCCCTTCACATCAGACTCACTTGATAAAACAGCTAAGGATTTTCAAATCATAAAAAAGAAGAAATGAAAGATGTGATGAAGTAGCACGTAATCGGGTCATCAAGGCATAGAATAAAGAAGCCAAATACATCCCCCAAATGCAGCAGGTGCTTTTTTTTTTTAATGAAGCAGATAAATGTAGAAACAAATACATTGATACAGACAGAGGCATCTGCCTCATGATAAAATTAAGTCTTGTGACAGAAATAAATCACTGTGGGGGAGAAGTAAACCATTATCCAGTGGGATATTTTCTTTTCTTCTTATGTGACAGGACTTATTGGATTCCCTGACGCTAGGCAGCTAAGTGCATCCACAATTTGACGATAAATCAGAAAGACTGCAGGATTTGAAATTTAACAACTACTTATTTTTCTGTGATGTAGAGATAAGGGGAAAATTTTGGTGAGTAACTATTAAATTGGGAATCTCCTTCTTCTCTAATAATCTGATCTTCTGGTACTGTGTCACATCATCACACAATGCCAACAACCAGCTGTGAGTAAAATAGGTTTTAGACTAAGATGAATAAGGGAACTACTTATCTTTCCCTTTCTTTCCCAATATTCATCTAAAGAGTACCATAGAAAGTTTACTTTTGACATAAAAACATACCGTTCTTATTACACTTTCCTTTTTATCCACTTCAATATTTTTTAAAATGGCAATAAGGCATGTTTTTCTTTTTAAAACATTTTCACATTTGAACAATTGAAAAGGAAAATCCATATATCATGTTAAAAGTACACAGGAACTAATAGGGCTCGGGATTACTTTACCATGTTTGATAAATGTGACTTGAAAAAACACACCTTCACGTTTTCATGATTCCCTTTGTTGTAATACACTATTAATTACTGGGAGTGGGGGAAATGATTTATCTCTCCAAGATGGACCTTTATTTTTCCCGTGTTGGATCTCTGCAGTACCTTGAGGGCTTAGCTAATGCTTGCACCAATCACAAACTCTCCTACTGAACTATATACGTTGCCCTTCCAAGAAACAGAGAGGGAGAAATCAAACGATTTTTCTCTCCAGGTAGTTTTTTTAAGTGGGATCATGGTATATCTTCAAGAGGAACCCGATCCATTGTGTAAAAAATATAGTAACAATCTAACAACCGGCATCCTAGAGAACACTCAGAAACAGTGCATTTTTGAGCCTGGGTATATTTCAAAAGCCAGACCAGAATCAGTTTTCTTATAAACTAAATCAAGTTCACTGTCAAGCTGAGATCTGATATTTTTTTCCTTCTAAGTACTGTCTTGTAAAGAGCCGAAGGTGGGTTTGGATGGAAAGGCATTAAACACTGATCACTGGTAATTACGGTAATCTCCTTCAAGGCTGCAAACTCAGCCTGGCTTCAGAGAGAGCTAACTCCTTGTGACAACACGAGAAAAGCTGTTGAAGAACTGTAGACTCCTACAGCTGGGTACCAGCCTTTAATTAGAGTGTGGCACCGAAACAGACATTCTTCAAGTATCCGAAGAGGTATAATGAATCTATTAGTTCACGAAGTAGAAGATATCACCTGCCAAATCCTACATCTATCACAAAACATACCAAGAAGTGAAGGAGGGGGGTCATACCATTGGCCAAACATCATGACCATCAGGAAGAGAGTCATGCAATGTGGTCTGGTATTTAGTTGTTCAGTTTCACACAAACTGGATGATAAAAACAACAACAACCAAAAAAATTAAAAAGAGAGAGAAAGACACACACTTCTGAGAGTGTCTAGAAATTTGGAACATACTTTTATGCTTTAGAAACTCAGTTTGACTTGATTCGTCATTTCCAGAGAGCAGAAGTCACTGATCTCCTTGCAATTTGCTTTTGAGACAGCGGAAAGGGTTTTACAAAAAAAATCAAGCAAGAGATCCTGGCATAATCCGAGCATTAATTATGGTTCTCAAAAGTGCACGCTGCTATTTTTTTTTTTACTTTTAACTATCATGACAATATTTTCCTAGTTTTGTTTTCCACAAAAACACGAACAAAAAGCGCTAGACGCAATATTGAATTGGCAAGCTCTCCATAGAAACCTCAAGATAAAGGACTAGAAAATGTAACTCTTAGTGTCCTTCATTATATGCTATCATCTCACAGTTTGGCTCCAGCTACCAGGCATTCCACACATACCTACAAATGTCCCATTTTTTTGTTGCTGTGATTTATTGCAGCCCGACACGCTAAACATAATTACAGGAAGAATATGGACCTTCATTATATGGAACTGAGTCCACCTCGTGGGGTCTTAAATCCTTCCCAAAACATAGAAATAATTTGAAACGGACAGCCGTGTTCATTTCAATCTTGTTGGATTTATTTACTCTGGTCATCTCTTGATTACCACAGAGAAATCCATTTTTATGATCACACAAAAAAATCAGAGTAATGTTTGAAAGCTATGTCCATGAATAAAAAGAATGAGATGGTTTCCATCTTCCAGAAGGAAACTCTAAGACCCAGAGAGGTGGATGTGTTACCTACACCCACACAGCTGGTTATCAAGTCGGCCAATCTAGAGCACAAACCCCTGAACTCAGAATCCAATACTCTTTCCACTAAGCTGTCAAATATCTTACCTTCTTACCCTCTAGTGAACAGCACCGAAGGGGGAAATCACAGAAAAATCAAAGATACGCTACTTCAACCTCTGGGAACTAAGTTGAATATATTTTCAATGGTACATAAGACCTAACACAGATGTCCCGTAGATGGAAGAACAGAATTAAAATAGAAAAAATATGTAGTCAAAGAAGTTCTGAGTGAGGAAGAGGGTGGGAGGGTGGGCTTTGAAATAGTAAACATCCATGAGAATCACCCAGGCCGTGAGGATTAATTAGCTGACACCGATTTCAGGCATCAAGGAGACAGCCACACAGACATCTTCACCAAAAGCATTCTAGGCATGGCAAACAGCAAGGCCAAAGACCCTGAAGCAAAAATGAATCCCAAGAATAAGAAAAAGACCAAAGAGCGTACAACTGAGTCAGCAGGAGATAAAGAGGTAGGCAGGGGTCAGCTCCTGTAGGAACCTTTAAACCATGGAAAGGAGTTTGGCATTTGTCTTGATGGCAACAGGAAGTGATTTTAAGTTAAGGATGTGATATGATCAGATTGATGTTCTGTTTTTTAAGATGACTGGCTGCAGTGTGAAGAATGGAATGTAGGATTGAAACAACATACATAACTTCCTTTAAAAAGAAAGTTAAGGAGAAATCCAAATGGAAGGAGCGGCTGTCATTATATAAACGGCATCATAATCTTCAAAAATAATAATGCAGTGATTTTTTTCAGAGAATGTCTTAAACTCTGGCACTAGTCAAAAGTATATGGTTTGTCTATGTTCTAAAACCCAGAGTGATAGATCTCTGAAACAGAGGCAAAGATGAAACTGATGTTGGGCCTCACTGGGTCGGGTCGTCATTGGAATTCAAGCCACCTGTGTTGCTGCTGCAGCTTGAGAAAGCTCAGACCTAACACAGGCAAGTCTCAGGTGTTCAGAATTTCAGAATTCTGTCACCTAAGCATTCCAAATTGAATAGAGGGGAAATGATACTTCTTTACAAAGAAGAACCCAAATAAGTAGAATGAGTGAGCTGAGGGACAGGAATGCAGCCTCTGCATTGAGAAGAATCAACGCCTTAGGACTTTAGGGATCAAGAACCAGATCAGTTGGGGTGATTAAAACACAACTGGTGATTTTCGACAACAAAGGAGTAGTCAAGTCCTGCCCCACAGCTAAATTCAAACCGATCAATTTCATCTGCCAATCTCCCTTTTGGTTTTTTTGTTTGCTGGTTTTTGTTTTAGGTTCTCATTAGTTACCTATTTTATACATAGTATCAGTAGTATATATATGTCAATCCCAATTCTCCCAATTCATCCCACCCCCGCTCTTTGCCCCTTGGTATCCATACGTTTGTTCTCTACGCCTATGTCTCCATTTCTGCTTTGTAAATAAGACTGTATCGATTTTTTCAGATTCCACATATATGCATTAATATATGATATTTGTTTTTCTCTTTCTGACTTACTTCACTCTGTTATATTGGAGTATAATTGCTTTACAATATTGTGTTAGTTTCTGCTGTACAATGAAGTGAATCAGCTAGATGTATACATATATCCCCTCCCTCTTGGACCTCCCTCCCACCCATCTGGGTCATCACAGAGCACCGAGCTGAGCTTCCTGTGCTTTATAGCAGGTTCCCGCTAGCTATCTATTTTATACATGAGTGTATTTATGTCAATCCTAATCTCCCAATTTGGCCCACCCTCCCCCCGGCCCTGTCTCCATATGTCCATTCTCTACGTCTGCGTCTCTATTCCTGCCCTGGAAATAGGTTCATCTTAAAAAACTAAAAATAGAACTACCATATGACCCAATAATCCCACTACTGGGCATATACCCTGAGAAAACCATAACTCCCTTTAGTTTTGGTAGCGACTTTGAACCATTAACCCAAGGTAGAGTTCACCTCTAAAGTCCTGCCTGTTGATGACAAATTCCCAGGGATGTTCATATAAGACAAAAAAAAAAAAAAAAAAAAAAAAGGAAAGTGATGTTTTATAAAGCTCTAGGGAAATCACTGATTGTGATACTGGTCTTCAGTAAGATAAAAAATTAAATCAACAGCTCAAGAACCACACTAGCCACACATTATGAAAAACTGAAGTTCTTGGATCTGCAAAGAAAAACTACTAGAACACCAGGCTTCATAAAGAGACAGGTTTGTGTTTGAATCCTGGTTCCACCTCTCACTGAGTGACTTGCCAATCCATTATGTTTTACCTCTCTGGGCCTCAGTTTCTTTATCTGTAAAGTGAAAGTCACATTGACAGTTGATTGTTGGGAGGGTTAAAATGAGGTCATTTTGGTAAGGCACATAGTAGGTAAGACACATAGGAGGTATACAAGAAATGTTCGTCACAGTACAGCTTGCCCACCCTTATCTCCCTGAGGACTTTCCAACAGCATTCATGACTTAGAAAGACTCCATCTGTGCTACTGACCGAATTTTTGTGTCTCAAAATTCATATACAGAATCCTCATCACCATTGTGATACTATTTGGCCTTGGGGACTTTGGGAAGTGATTAGGTCATAAGGATGGATCCCTCATGAATGGGATTAGTGCCCTTATAAAAAAGACCCAAGAGAGTTCCCTTGCCCTTCCACCATGAACTAGGAAGCAGGCCCTCATCAGACACTGAATCTGCCAGAACCTTGATTTGAACTTCCCAGTCTTCAAAACTGTAAGAAATAAATGTTTGCTGTTGTAGCCACCCAGTCTACAATATTTTTGTTACAGCAGCCCGAGCTAAGACAATCTAGTTACAAACAGAGATGAAGTCTTCAGGGGAATGAGAATCTTTAAGATAGGATCCTGAAGAAATATCCTGAGTCCCCAGGTTATTCCTAAGAAAAAAGATTTAAATTCAAAAGGCAGCAACAAAGCATTTTGAAGTTGGCGATTTAAAGAAAATTATAAGCACTAAACTTATAAAGGAATTCATATTCACATTCTTTAAATGTGAAATAAAAGAAGAGCTTTTGAAAAAAAAGATATTCTTTTTCAAAACAGGTTTGCAAAGCTCAGAAGGCAAAGTAAATAGACACTTAAAATAGGGTACAGGAAACTATTGTGCTCGGTATTGTTCAGAATGAAGTCAGCTTGGTATATGGAGAACACATGTGCTGGAGAATCCTGTCCTGAGTCTACCAGAACCAGCTCTGGGTAACCTTTGGTAATTCATCCCCCTCAATTCTTCTGTTAAATGAGACAATTAGCTAAGACAATCCCTACAGATCCTGTCAGATACAGCCTTTTCATAGTTTATGTCTATGGTGCTTAAGATCATGGGAACCAAGAGGGCAGTGTTAAGTGCCATGCTGTTCACATTTTCATTTCTAGATAAAATTGGAGGTTTCTGGATTTTAGGTGCTACACGTAAACTGGTGGGAAGGACACAGGGTCAAACCTATGAAGAGAACAAATACCAGAAATGAGGAAAACATGCAACAGAAGCAGAGAAGGGCAGAAGTCATCACTATGGCATAGTAACTGGCACTGAAAACGTGTTGATTGGTGAAAGAGAAAGATGGAGAGGAACCAATGGGAGGAGTGCATACTTACACAAAGCCTAGAAATCTTACAATTTCATTAACATATGGGAAGGGGGACTCAGATTAAAAGTGGGGATTGGAAAAGTCTTGGAGACATGTAATCCCACTGAAGCTCACAGGGGTGACATAGTCACTCAGCTAGTTATAGACTCAGGATCAGAATGAAGACTCTTGACTCTTGACCAGTTAGTCTTCCTTCTCCAGCTGGACAGCAAGAGTGATGGCTTTGCAACCTTATAGGTTTACCCCTAACTATTGACTGAAACCACTGTTAATCCGTTACTCCTCTTCAGAGTAGCCTGGTGCCAAAACAATCACAGAAAGATGCCTAACTATGCTATGCTTTAGGAGTTTAGGGAAAACGTATGCTTGGGCACCTCTTTGGACTACACTCTGTACTGTCTGTAACTTGCTAGTCCATTGGTTAGTCTACTGGTAGCCGTGATGTCTTCCTCTTGCCAGACTGAAGACTGCCCCTCCTATCCCAACCACCTGAAACTCAAATGCTATTTCTCACTAGATGAGCAAGGCATACCTGTGTGACTAAATGTAGCCTAATCTGTGTCACATTACAGAAAAGAAAAGAAGGAAAAAACATTGCTGAGGTCAGCAGTGGCATCCTGATATTCGACATTGGTGGGCAGTAGCATTAATCCTCAAGGCCATCATTCTTCAACCCACATCCATGTGACTATTGATTGAGCTCATTTTCCCTAGATTTAATGTAATCCAACTCTAATGTGTATCAATTCTAAGATGCTCATCTTTTCACATTTTGCCATCTGAAATTTTGATGTCTAAAGATTGGGAGACATTTTACAATCAATAGTATCTCATAGTTTAATGGGCAGTGTTTGTTCTTTCTTTGTGATAAAGAAAGTAATCATGTATCATACAATTTTGTACCTTAGACTCAGTGAAATGTAGTATTCAAAGCATAAATGGAGAGCCATTTCATCACTCTCTTCAGCAAGCTACAGGAGAGTGAACTGCCCATTTTTCTCTTTGTCTCTCTCTCTCTCTGTGTCTCTATGTCTCTCTCTACCTCCCTCCCTTCTCACTTCCCTCCCTCTCTTTTGTGTGTGTGCACATGCTCTATCCCTACCACTCTTTCTCATTCTCTTGTCCTTCCCATGTTTTAACTTAGATCTTTCAGCTGTCTCCTCTGTAGCAGGCACTATGCTACTTACTAGAGATGAAATGATGAGTCCAAACATAAGTGGCCCCTGCCTACATGAAGCTTACCAGCTACTAGGGAGAGACAGATATGGATCAAATAGTACAAGAACGAATGTAAAGCTACAAGCATAGTAAATGTTTGAAAGGAGAGGTGCCTAGTGCCACGAAGGAGTACAGAACAGGGTAATGACCTAGTTGGGAAGACTCGCCTGAGAAATGAAGAATGAGTTGGGATACCCTGCTTGAGAATAAGTAAAGGTGAAGGTTACAGGCAGAGGCTTTTGTGTAAAGGGAATTTCATATCAAAAGGTCCTTTGGTAGACAGAAGTAAAACTTTGAGAAGGCCATGTCACTGGAGCCCAGAGAACAAGGGGGGCCTGGATATGGGGAGAAATGGGTCAGGAGTAAGACTATGGTCAGGTTCTATCTTCATCTTAAGAGAATCTGAAGGCACTGAAGAGGTAAAACTAATGGGGAGGGTGGGAGAGGCAGTATATTCAGATCAAAAACCACATTCTAGGGCTTCCCTGGTGGCGCAGTGGTTGAGAGTCCGCCTGCCGATGCAAGGGACACGGGTTCATGCCCTGGTCCGGGAAGATCCCGCATGCCGCGGAGCGGCTGGGCCCGTGAGCCATAGCCACTGAGCCTACACATCCGGAGCCTGTGCTCCGCAACGGGAGAGGCCACAACAGTGAGAGGCCCACGTACCGCAAAAAAAAACAAAACAACAACAACAACAAACCGCATTCTAGCTACCACATGGGGTCCACTGAAGGGTGCGGGCTAGGAGACCGTTCTAGTGGTCCAGGCAAGAACTGATGGAGGAAAGTGGACTCAGGGCTACTCTCTTCACCAGTTCAGCCATGCAGTCCTCAGCTCTGCAGTGTAGGCCTTCCTGTCACCTCTTCTGTGCACAGACCTTGCAGTGACATCCTGGGAGCAATACCCATAGATTGAGGTCAGAATATTCAGTAGAGGTTCCTGCCACAGATGGCAGAGAACTGTGAACAAAGTAGGACAGGGGAGGGGGCTTGGAAATGCACGAGGAGAGGAAGGAAGCATAGCCCATATGGTCTGCCAGGTCTCCCCCAGCTGGGATGTTATGTAACAAGGCTGGACACTCCTGAACTTTCTGAGTCAACCTATTGTATCACTAGCATGGTCCTCATTAGATAGATGCATTGAAGATCTCACAACCAACTTGGGGAAGATAAAAGTTTATTTGAAGCCTGGAGAAAAAGAGCTCTTTATTTAAAGGAACACAAAGAGTCCTTAGGAGCTTTTTTTTTCTTGGCAGATATTGACTTAAAAACCGATCTTACTCCACTGGTTGGAATATATCTATTTTCAGTCCTTGTACCTCTACCCTATGAATTGCGATTTGATGAAGCCATATGAACAACAAATAAAGCCTCAGTGTAAAAACACTAGATGTTCTTAGGAAGGGAAAACATAAAACTTCAATCCATGGTTTATTAAAATCCCTAGGTAAGCACAGTTTACAAAGCTAAATGCCAATACCTATAATTCACCCCCATGATAATGTTAGCCACAGAGTAACTGCTATCTCTAGCTGCCTTCAAGTTTGGTTGCCCTTCAGAAGTACTGAAGATCTAACTCCTAATGGCTTTTTATATAAAAAACAGTCTTTGATTGACAGAATCTAATCACTAGAAGGGCAGCAAACAAAAGCTGGGCAAAGCACAGTTCCCTTCTGCTTTTTTTTTTTTTTCCTTGAAACCTCTATAAGCATCTGATCACACAGTTGTGCAATTATTTGCTAACTGAAGATGTTATTATTCTGTTACTGTCTTGGAAAAATAGTAACCTTTCTTGGCAAAGATAAAGATATGTGGGTTCTTTTCCCACAGTTTATATGCCTTAAATCTTATGTCGTTTTTACAGCAGCTTTCTTCTCAACTCTCCCACCATTTATCTTTCCATTTTCTGCAAGGGCTAGTTTACTTAATACAGCAAGACCTTCACATAACTTTTTGACATTAATTATTTCGGTGGCACAAACTCCTGTGTGAAATATTTGCTGCAATGTGTCCCACAGCCTATTAAAAAAAAATACAGTGAAGGAAAAGAAAAAATGGAAGGCAAAACACTTCTGATGATTATTCACTATGTTACAAGAATTTTACATAAATTAATGGAGAGTTTGATTGTAAAGCACAGAGCCTCTCCCAGTACAGCCTTGCATCAGTAAGCTAACAGAAACATTTTGAAACTGTGTTGGCAAGTAAAGGAAGCCAGCAAGGAAAGTGACAGGGTAGAACACAACCTTTATTCTGAGAACAGGATCTGAGCCTGCCCTGGCTAGGGATGTCTTCTGGCGACCGCATGAGGATTATGAAGCACTGTGAGTGACATTAAAATAATTCAGCCCTGGGCTTCCCTGGTGGCGCAAGTGGTTGAGAGTCCGCCTGCCGATGCTGGGGACGTGGGTTCGTGCCCCGATCCGGGAAGATCCCACATGCCGTAGAGCGGCTGGGCCTGTGAGCCATGGCCGCTAAGCCTGCGCGTCTGGAGCCTGTGCTCCGCAATGGGAGAGGCCACAACAGTGAGAGGCCTGCATACCGCAAGAAAGAAAAAAAAAATAATAATAATAATTCAGCCCTAAATGAAAACTAATAAGCAGTTCTGAAGAATCAGCCCGCTAGGATGACTAGCAGTGAGATGCTGCACATTTTAGGGCAGACAATGTATTGCTGGCTTTCTTCTTCTCACTCTCTCCTTCTTGTTAACTACAAAGAACTCTCTGTAAACTTCCATTCTGAGAAGAAGTGAAGCGGGTAAAACACTGACTGGGTCAATATTTTAAGGGACAGCTCTGGGTTTAACTTGACCGGAGAGAAACTGACAAGATCTCTGTTTTAGAACACAACACTCGAGTCTGTTTTGGAAGCAGCCGCCGGCACCTCCTGCAAACAGACTGTCACTCTGGTCCAGCTATGGGGCATTTCACTCTTCATTACTACCCCCTCCATCGGGAATATCTGGGAAGTAAACTGGCCTGTAATTTGTCAATTTATCCTACCAGTGCTTAAAGAGCCACCTACACCTTTTCACCCAATCCGTGCGCTGCCCTCCTCTCCTCCTTAGCAGGTAGAAAAGGCAGGGACCACTCTGTCAGGCACCCAGCTTAGCGCCTGACACATAGAGAACCCTCAGTAAGAGTTGGTTAGTTGATTCGTTGGCTGAATAAGCAAGTCATAAAAAGACACTGGAATGAGGGTTCAAGGAGTGATGGCTCTGGCATTAGGGAAACCTGGAGTCGAATTGCTATCACTCACCTTATTAGTCCTGTGCTCTTGGGCACAACTATAACCTCTGCACACTTTAGTGTCTTCATTTACAAAATGGGTGTAATCATAGTACATACCTCACAGAACTGTAAATAGAAAATTCATTCATATGTCAACAAACTACTTATCCCCAGCACCTGGAATGCAGTGGATCACTCAGTAAATATTAACTTTCAAGGCAGTTTTGTGCAGGCTAGAGGATTTAAAGGAGAAGCAGCTAAAAACCACCTTGTAAAGCGGAATTTGACGTTGCTGCCGCCACTTGTTCAGTGGCAGTCCCCATGGCTGAGCCATGCATTTAACAAGTATTTATTAAATGCCTAGCCTAATCTTCTTCTGAGAAAGCTGTATTGACTCAAACAAGATTCCTGCTTTCATAGAACTTATATTCTAGTGAAGAAGGCAGATAAAAACACATCAGGAAATTTGTAACGTGTCAGAAAGCACTGATGCCCAATCATTCATTCATTCATTTCATGTATATTTATTTAGGATTGCTTTCTTCAATCACTGAGTGTATAGAACATTTTTTTCTGATCACAGGATAATAATTTTTGATAAATATGTACCGAAAATATCAAGAAATGGAGTGACAAGAAATTAGAACAGTCCACACAGCCTCCTCAGAGCAGACTGCTTCCCCGTAACATTTGCCTTAAGGGGCAGAGAAGTGCTGACTATTGTGACTACCGAACATTCCAGGTTGGGGCAGTGTCTCCAAATACCAAAACTAAGATCTTGGTTTTAGAATAACAAAGGGTCCCCACGAGTATTAATTTTCACTTGGCATCATGTGGAAATCCAGAGAACTGCTCACAACCATTTGTTCAACTATGATGATGAGGGCTAGTGAGTTTCTTTGAGGCATGTACTGGGATGGATGAAGAGCCGGTAGCAGAAGTAGGACTTTGCAGTTTCAAGAGCTAGTAGAAGTGGCCACCATCATCCTGGGGGAGGACAGAACTCCAGGAGGCCACTCCTTCTGTCGACTGTAAAATAAGGCAACTGAATAAAAATAGACTTTAAAGTAGGGGCATCTCCTTTTTAAGAAAGGTCAAAACTCTCTATCCCTTCTCTCTGAAGCTCATGCGCAAATGTATCCATGGAGAGACTTTACCATCTGCCATCAGGACATTGCCTTCCCATGTTAAAGTCTTGACAGAAACAATACAGCACCAATTATACACTCATGGACTCAGGCACATATGACTCACACATACACACTCATATGTGCAAGTGCATACTGGGGACTCTCATTCAAGTTTATAGAGCATTTCACTCCCATGTTTGGAGAGTAAACAAGGCAGTTTGAGCCCCAGGAGGGAACACGCCTAAGTCCCTTGGCTTTCTAGTCTGTGGGCTCTGAGACAGTCACCTGTGACCATCTGAAGGCTGCACAGAAACCACTCCCTTGTATCCACAAGGTCCTGGATTTTCCTTTCCATCAACCTTCTCTGACCCACAGTTACCAAAATCCAATGTAACAACTCTAGCTCTTTTGTGTTCAATACCTGAATTCAGTCAGCTCAGAGCCTACAGGGAAATGGCAGGAAGAGGATAAACGACCACAAGCTGTGGCAGCAGCTTCCAGTGGAATCAGTGGCACCCCATACCATTTGTGCACAGATTGCCTCTTTAAGGACAATCGGAACTAGGTGCAATATATCATTTATTCTGGAAGTCACTGGTTTGTGAAAGTATGGGAAAACTGCCAACTCACCTGAACTGCAGTTATGAGTAATAACAAGGGTTATAATTGACATTCAGATTCCATTTTTAAGTTAATGAGGTATCTAACGTGCAATCCAGCAAAAGGCCTTTTGTGCACATAAGCTCCGGCTCCCTAAAATAGAAATCTGGGTTCTGATCGTAACTTTCAGATTTATCAGAACACTTACAATATTCACTGAGAAAATAGTGATAGAGTCTAACTCTTCACAAAATGGAGCTGCCATCGTGTGCCCAATGAAATATTTTTGCGAAGAGTGTCCAGAGTGGTTAAAGCTAAAATTGCCTGTATATGTAGAAGTGTGCCTTTGGGGAGAAAAAGTCTGTTGTGAACCAGCCAACCTCACTGAGCCACCATAGTATTGGTAATTTCTAGGTGAGGATGATATTAGGGAAGCCAATTGTCAAGAAGTATAGCTCAGCTCTTAGCGGTTGACCTGAACTTATTACATTCCTGACCCATTCATCAGACTCGACATAGGATTTCTGCTGTTCAGTGTTACCTCCCCTCCACAGAAAGCATCTCCCTGGACTTCTACCTTTGGAGTATTCTGTGGCCATCGCCAGCCCATTTGGATTGGACTCTCTTCCCTGTGCCAGATTCTTGATGACCTGGTTCCGCCCTGTTCTTCTGCTCTGCAGCCCTGCTTCATAACACTTTCAAGATCTGACTCACATGTCTTGAACTCAGGCCTGGCTGCCCACTTAGCCTCCAAAGCCCACTATGATCCCTAAACCTGGTAAAATATCAAAATGGAGAGCCTGCCAAAGCCTCATGAAGTCTTTACTCATTCAGAAGGTCAGATGGGAAGGTAGACTACTGAATGAGATACTATTTTGAAAAAAAAAAAAAAAAAAAAAAAAAATATATATATATATATATATATATATATATATATATATATATATATATATATATTGTACATTCAAAATATCCAGTGAATCCCACTGGACTCTCAATGAATTAATTTACAGCCTTCCTTTGGAGCCCTGCCTTAATGAATGGGAAACAACGTTTTGTGATTGAGCGACCATTTCCATGTTAACAGTTTGTTCTTCCCACTTTTTTGTTTTTATAGATGCAATCACACAATATTATTAGGAAACATTTTCAATGGGTTGCTCAGTGGTGAGATTCACTCACTGAGCCTCCAGCTGTGTTTGAGCATTCCCTACAGGCCAAACTCTGAGCTAGGCATCGTGGATGCAACAGAGAACAAGAAGGCGATGGCTCCTGCCCTGGCAGAATTTACATTCCCAATTCTCACCAATTCTAAATCAGCAGAGTATTAGTTTGTTAATTTTCATTCTGCCATGCATTGGGTAGTACAAAAATTTCCTAAAAGTACACCCAGTTTCAAGTTCAAGGCATGCTGAAACACCAATAAATTCTTCATCACTCCATACTCTTTCGCTTCTGCAAAATTCCATCATCCAAGTCTAGTTCAAACGCCACGTTTCAGATGCTTTCCTTCCCGCCAGACACAGTTTGTCTCTCTATCCTCTTCTCTTTCATGTCTTTGTACATGTAGTTGCACCATCAATCAAGTTCATGAGTGATCTTCTTTGCATGATTGCCACCCTAACAGACTGTAATCTCCCTGAGGCATGGTTCAGCCTCCATGAACCATGGATGGTCCTCTTCCAGGGCTCCAGAGCATAAAATTGCAAATAAAATGACTTAAGAGACCAGAGCCCATGTTCTCAAGGATTCCCTCACTGTCCTCCTGTGAATTCTGCCCTTACCCTCTTATGCGTGCAATCACCATTCCCATTCCCGCTAGAGCAAGTTCAATAAATGATTAATTTTTGGCAAAAGGTAAGGCAATAAGTGCACATGTCCCATGCTTGGACGTTTAGTCAGTCAGTTCGTACCTAAGAAAGTCACAGTTGTGAAGTACTGCTAGGGTGCCAAGAATTAATTACCCCAAATAAGTTCTTGGGGAGGGACCAAGTTACCCACATCAACATTCAAGGCGGATGCCACCACACAAAGGGAAAGAGGAAGAAAAAGCCCAGAAGTCTGAACAGGAAAGAACATTTAAAAAGAGAGTAAGAAAATTTTTTTAAAAAGTATATTATAGCAGCCACACGCCTTTTTCCACACGCAGTGCTGTAGGATGACGTCTCTGCAGGGAACAGTCCAAGACCCCATTCCTAGCATCAAGTGTCTGATGTTTCCAAACCAAGAACAAGCTAAATATTTTTCTTCCTGAAAAGAGAATTTCTCCCTGTTGCAGTAACAGAATGAAGCAAATAAGAATAAAGCTGAGTTCACAGATATGAGAGCAAAAGCACCAGCTGAAGCCAGAATGAACACAAAGGTCTCTCGGCACCTACGTCTCTTCCTTGGGATGGGATAGAGGTGGATGAAGCAAGAGGGTGAAGGTGCAGATGGCAGCAGGCACGGGTGCCATCAGACCCTCTATCTGAAAGTGCAGATCTCGTTATGTTATGTTTGCCCATTTTCTATTGTTGCATAACCAGTGACCAAAACTTTAGTGGCTTAAAACAGCACACATCGAGCACACCTTAGCTCAGGGTCTTACAAGGCTGCAGTCAAGGTGCTGGCCAGGCTGTGTCCTCATCTGGAGCCCAAGGTCCTCCTCCAAACTCAATCAGATTACTGACAGACTTCAGTTCCTTGGATAGTAAGACTGAGACTCTGAGTTGCTAGGGGTCATTCCCCTCCACAGGAGGCTCACAATATGGCTGGTCACTTCATCACAGCCCTGTCAGGGTGTCTGTCTCCTGAGGAGAGACCCAGCCTTCTTTTAAAGGCTCTCACCTGACTCAGATCCACCCAGAATGATCTCTCTTTTGATTAATTCAAAACCAACTGACTTGGGATCTTAATTACATCTCTAAAATACCATCACCTTTGTCTTATAATGTAACCTAATCACAGGAATGACATAGCATCATATGCACAAGTTTTGACCATACTCAAGGGGATGGGATTATACCAGGCACATACACCAGGGAGTAGAAATCTTGGAGCCATCGTGAAATTCTGCCTACCACAATGTTGCAATTCTCTCTTGACACTTCCAGCTCCTGGTCATTTCTCTAGCATGGGAGGAAATAGGAGAAAAGTGGTAGGGAAGGCAGGCAGGAACCTATTCTATGGTCAGAGTTACTGGGCTGAACCATACAAAATCACCAATAACTCACCATTTTTTTGGCCAAAGAAATAGATACAGCATGCATGAGATATACGTGTGTGTGTGTATGCATATATGTAAACATACATTAATAGATATAATTAGATATAGGTATAATCTATTTACTAGATATATAGGTATCAGTATAGATGATGTAGATGCAGATAGATATAGAGATAGATGTGTATCACCCTTTTTTCATAAAATCAAGTCTTCCAAACCACTCTGCCTCTGGGGTACCCAAGAAAACCCTTTTCAGTTTGGTATATATTATGTGTTTTTAAGTTAAGATTTCAGTGGTTTTATGGGTAAAAGAGTTGTTATTTACCCTCCCTTCTACCAGATTTTCTTTTTCATCTTCACCTTCATTTTTGTAACAACCACGGAGTCTCAAGGAAAGGAGAAACAAGAGAAAGCTCATTCCAAATCAGGCTTTCACCTCTTGGTAAAGCTTTCTTCATGGCTGCCTAGATCTTCAGCAATGCAGAGCTATTCTCAGTTCATGGTGGCATATGTGTGCCTGTGTGTGCCTAAGTGTGGTGTCCTCATGTGTGCATACAATTGGGAGACTCAGGAAGGAAAAGTCTCCAAAGTACTTGTCTTTTCTGACAGATGAATTAAGTCGGGTCCAACAAGCAATCCATACAACTCATATAAAGCTGCACAGAGAAAGCCTTGCCCAAAGTAGGAAAACAAAGCAAAACTAAACTAAACCAATGTTCATTTTGTAAGGTGGCAAAACTTCAAGAAGACATCATAAATGAACTTGGAGTAAACATTCCATGTTCAATGCCAAGAGTTGCTAAAAGAAGTGAGATTGGCATCTGTGGACAAGCCGGACAGCACAAAGGCATGAATTGTTTGCAGGCTGATAAGACACACACAAATATGTGATCATGTGTACTTTCAGTGGATAAACCCACTGCCAACAGAGTGGTACCACAGGCTGTGATGTTTACAGTATGAATAGGAAATTATGAACACAAAATGTGAGAATTTCACCAATCATTTAAGCAAGAAATGGTTTGTCAATGTTCTGGAAATCAGAAACTATTATTTGAGTTCAATTCTGCTGGAAGCATAAATTAGAATAAGAATCACCAATACCTGGGACCATTTCAAAGGCTCATGGTAAGTGAAAATTGAACCTTTCCTGAAAAGCTGGGTTACAGTGCCATGTGATGGGAATTAGGAATAAATGGGGGAAGGCAGCACGTAACTAAATGTTTGAACTAAACAGCCAAATCTAACCCCAGTTTTCTCAGTGACTTCATGTATGACTAAAAGCAAGTTGTTTCTCTTCTCTCTGTCTCGTTTTCACAAACATATATAAAAGTGTTCATTCATCTAACGAACAACTATTGAATGCTAAGCATAGGCCGGGCACTGGTGTGCTCTTGGAATATTCAGGGAGATCAGTACAGCCACAAGGGGCAACATCAGGGAAAAATTATCAAATATTTGTGGGGGAAAGGAAAACTCAGATATGACCCCATGATAGACCCCTTCCAAATCCCAGAACCATGAATATATGTGTATTATTGAAAGCTAGACAGGCACCAGTAGAATTTTAAAGTTCTTTCAACTTTTGTTTCTGTTCAAATTATGATAAAATATATTTCAGTTCATTGTATGCCCCCATATCTTTAAAAAGATAAATAACACATCTGAAAAATACCAGAGAACAAATTATATCAATAAGTCTAAATGGCTGATAGACTCAGATAGCAGTGACCTCAAGTAACATTAGAAGCTGTTCATAACAGTTATCAACATTCTCTGTCTTGAGTTCAGCTGATATGTAAGCTGAGGAGTCATTTGAGGGATAACCAAAGGTACCCTCTCTTATTGGTCCAGCCACCGCAACTGGAGTTCCCAATGTTCACACATCTTTTGGGGGAGGAGATAGGGGAGTTCTGGGAGAGGAAATTCTAGGACCAGGAAGGAAGGGAATGGGAGTGGCAAAGCACTGCCTCCAGAGAGCGGGGCAGGAACAGAGATGAATGAAGACCCCAAAGGGTGGGAAAGACTGTGATGTATTAAGAGGCTGCTACCTCTCCACTTCAGCTCACTATTGCCATGTGGTAAGGTACCCAAGATGGTTAAATCTTCTGATCTTTTTAAGAAGATCCAAATTTCCATGTAGAATATTGAAGCCCTAGTAACCAAACAAAAAACTTTTGAACAGCATTTGGATCAAAGAAAACAACCAGCTAGCCAGTTGAAAACCCTACCAGTAGACCATAAAGCACTGACATTTTCGTCTCCTAATACTATGCATGAAATTGTAATAATATATAATATAATCCCTGATGGCTAAAAGTGCTCTGAGGAAATGAATGATGAGGGTAAATTTTATTGGGAAAGCTAAGATCTCCATGGTAGGAGATGGGATTGGAACAGTGGGGAGGGTTTTGTACATAAAAAATAAAAATGGTGTACATCATAATGCAGAAAAGACAGATAAGCAGAGACAGAGAAAGACAGATAGCTTAGAGAGAGAGAGAGAGAGAGAGAGCACAAGGGAGGGAGAGAGAAAGAGAAAGAGAGAGAGAGAAAGTGCCAACACACAGGAACCAAAAGAAAAAGGAAAGAGCAGAAATGGGCATTTGGGGAAAGTAAATATAATTCCTTTAAATCTTCACTTAGAACAGTCCTGTTAGCAAAATAATTTTTAGAAATTTTTACTGACAATGCCATCATTTTTAAAATAACAATCAGCATTCTTTATCATGCTCAACTTTTGGGTTGTCTTCAAGAGAGTGAGGCCCCAGAAAAAAACTCATTATTCCTGGAATTGAATTCTTAACATATAGAAAAAGTGCCTGTGGACATATCTGAGAGTATGATGGTTTTGAGAAAAATATAATTTTTCCCTTGCAAAAAACTCAGAGTTAAAAAGACAAAATATTCATAAATATGATTTAACCCTTTGGAGAATAAAAAAAGGAGGCTTAATAAGCATTAGGGTACAATCTTATATGTGAGCACATATGCACCTGTCTCTAAAATTATGTATTCAGCAGGATGCCCTGAAAATTCCAGAACCCTAAGGGTCAAGTTGTAGCATCATAAAAATTAAAAACCTCCATGCGTGAAAATAATTTTCGATTTATGAGGAAAATTAAGGGACCTGGCCCACTCCTGAAGTATGAATATAAATAGATATTTATAGCAATCATGTGCCCCTTCCAAACATTATTTCAATTTTTACAAAATCCACTGGGATTTAGACCCAACTATTTCAATAAAGACTTGATATGAAACTATTCTCAGTTCTTCTCCTTGTTTTTTTTTTTCCTCTCTGAACAGGTACAATTTTCTGCTTTTTTTTTTTTCGTTTTTAACAAGAGTCAGTAAAAGTGTTTAAAATGTCACAAGTTACTTTTTCAAATTTCTATCCAGATAAGTCATATTTTGAAAACCACAACTAGTCTTTCCGCACATAGCCATTTTAGAAAGCTTTATAGCTGATCCAATTTAATTCAAAGGGTGGATGGGTGAGGGTTTGGATGGGGGGCAAATAATACCTTATACTGCCCATAAATGCCAATCAACCTGCAGTCAGTGGCACAGGCCTCCATCTTTCAAATGTCAGTAAGTCTCCTATTAAAAAAAATATACGGGGCCAAGCGACTATGTAGTTCTCATTCCTCAAGATCTCATTTTCAAATGTTCCTGATCTTTCATCCTTTGTTTATGTTTTCTGATAGAGTGACACACCACCAGCACACCCAAGTTTACATCCTGAATTCTCTGATAAAGCCACACTGACACAGTGACTTTTGTTTTTTCACCACTAAACAAGATAGTCTCAAACTGGGAGTCTCACTCCCACTTTAATGTTTTCTTTTTTCCAATCAAAACTATATTTAAATCAAGAATAGCGTGTGAATATTGTAAAAATCTCAGAGAAGCCACAAAAATAAAAAATTAAAATTAAAACATTAAAAAAATTGTATTCCATCACCTAGAGATATACCTAGATAAACTTTTTTGATGTGTGAGTATATACTTAAGTTGTTACTGTTTAAACAAACCATAGGATGATATTATTTTGTTACCTAATGTTTCACTTGAATTATTGTGAATACTGTTCTATCAATAAATATCAACCACATGGCTCTTAATAGCCAAATAACCACGAGTCATGTATTTAAATATTTGCTATGATATATTTGGCCAATCCAATTTTTCACTATTATAAACAATGCTGTGAGGAACATCTTTCCAACTAAACCTTTGTACATGTTCCTACATATGTCTTAGGCTAGGTTCCTAACAACAGCAGCGATAACAATAGAAATAATAATATATATGATGACTTACTTTATTATACCAGGCTCTGACCAATCAGTTTCCATTCATTATCTCATTTAACCATGGTACCAATCCCAGTTTTACAGGTTAGAAAACTGAGATATGATAAGGATTAGTCATTTATCTTAGGAATTAGTATTCCCAGATCTCCCAAATTTGGTTGAATTCAAAAATCCATCCTTGGTACATGTATCTTTTTTGAATTATGTTTTTTTCATAATTCAAAATATGAATTCTCATAATTCAAAATATATGCCCAGTAGTGGGATTACTGGGTCATATGGTAGTTCTATTTTTAGTTTCTTAAAGAACCTCCACACTGTTCTCCATAGTGGCTGTATCAATTTACATTACCACCAACAGTGCAGGAGGGTTCCCTTCTCCCCACATTGCATCACTATTTACAATTTCCAGGACATGGAAGCAATCTAAATGTCCATCAACAGATGAATGGTAAAGAAGATGTGGGTCATATATACAATGGAATATTACTAAGCCATAGAAAGGAACGAAATTGAGTTATTTGTAATGAGGTGGATGGACCTACAGTCTATCATACAGAGTGAAGTAAGTCAGAAAGGGAAAAACAAATACTGTATGCTAATGCACGTATATGGAATCTAATAGAACGGTACAGATGAACCTAGTGGCAGGGCAGTAATAAAGACGCAGATGTAGAGAACAGACTTGAGGACATGGGGGGAAGGGGAGGATGGGATGAAGTGAGAGAGTAGCATTGACATATACACCCTACCAAATGTAAAATGGATGGCTAGTGGGTAGCTGCTGCATAGCACAGGGAGATCAGCTCTATGCTTTGTGATGACCTAGAGGGGTGGGATAGGGAGGGTGGAGGGAGGCTCAAAAGGGAGGGGATATGAGGATATGTATACTTATAGCTGATTCACTTTGTTGTACAACAGAAATTAACACAACATTGTAAAGCAATTATACTCCAATAAAGATATATATATTTTAAAAATCCATTCTTTTTCCCACCCACACCATTCTACCACCCTGGAGGTGAAATTTTCAGCTCAAACAATATTCATTATTCAAAGCATTTCAATGAGACTCGACAAACAGCCCTCCAATTATAATAACGTCCACTGTCTCTTTGGATCCAGGAGAACAGCCTTCCTGGCTCTCCAAGCCCCTCCAGAAATACCACCAACACCACCATTTAAACACCACTTGTAAGTTATCTTTAACACCTCAGAAAATGGTGCTATAAAAATAAGCAAAAGACCTGGGACTCAAATTGAACATGAAACTTACTGTAGATATTGTTTCTTGACAAACAGTCTCTCCAAACCACATAAATTGTCCAAAATCCCTTAAACCTTTGTTCTCCATTACCCGCATAGGACTGCAAAGGAAATGCCACCAAGGAACTACAGGCTAATTGAAAAATCACTCACTTGAGATGCAGTCAGGATCACGCTCCATTTCTACAGACGTATATAGAAACTAGAAATACGTGGAGTCTTCCCTGAACTGGCTAATCAGCAAACTCAAAGGGAAATCATCTGTTTTTTCCTCCCCTATGTTGCTGGATTTGCATTTAATAATTCAAAAGAGATGCCAAAAAACCCAAAAAAACTCTACAGGGGAGATCATGTATCCAAACTCCTTCCACCCCTCAGTCCTAGCTGCTCCGCTTTCAAAGAAAAACTATAGCCTTGACTGGGTGGGAGGCCAGCCTACCACCCAAGAGCTGATGTTTCTAAAACCTGCTGTTCAGAGATCATGATCATGGGTTTCCATTAACAGGACTAAGTAAACGCTTTCCTAAATAATCCTGTCAATGGTTGAAAAAAACACATGTATTTTTGGAAGAAAGGCTCAGTACCGTACTGGCAGGGGATAATGCTGATCCTCATTTTGGAGGCTTTTCCCCCCCTGCTTTTTGGAAAGACAATTAATATTGACTGTACCTATCATTAATTTTCCACAGTCATCAGGGGCTTTTAGGTTTTATAAGTATAATATCAATACAGACTGTCTTCAAAACTCTTATTTCTTTTAGATTTTCCTTCTGCATTCAGTGTTCTCTACCGCCGCAAGACAATACGTCACAAGTTTAAGGCAGGCGGCTACTAGAGAAAGTCACTCTGATACTAGTAAGGAGATGGGCTCTCATTATCTTTCCAGAGGGACCGGGATGTGTGAGTAAAACGCTTTGATTTCCCAGATCCCCAGTCCTAGGGGATGGGGAGTGTGTGCTGAGAGTAGAGAGAGGACAAGGGACGGGGGAAAAAAGGGGTAGAAGCGCACCCCTTTCTCTTCTTCTGCATCCCAGAGCTCAATTTCTTTCATCTCCTCTCTTTTTTTTTAATTTATATTTTATATGGAAGTATAGTTAATTTACAATGTTGTGTTAGTTTCAGGTGTACAGCAAAGTGATTCAGTTATACGTATACATGTATCCATTCTTTTCCAGGTTCTTTTCCCATATAGGTTATTACAGAATAATGAGTAGAGCTCTCTGTGCTATACAGTAGGTCCTTGTTGGTTATCTATTTTATATATAGTAGTGTGTATATGTTAATCCCACTCCTGGGCATATATCCGGAGAAAACCATACTTCAAAAAGATACCTGCACCCCAACGTTCATAGCAGCACTATTTACAATAACCAAGACATGGAAGCAACCTAAACGTCCATGGACAGAGGAATGGATAAAGAAGTTGTGGTACATATATACAATGAAATATTACTCAGCCATAAAAAAGAGTGAAATAATGCCATTTTCAGCAACATGGATAGACCTAGAGGTGATCATCCTAAGTGAAGTCAGTCAGACAGAGAAAGTCAAATATAATATATCACTTATATGTAGAATGACAAATGAACTTATTCACTCCCTGTCTCTTTAAAGCCCCCATGGAGCATGTGGACATCTAGACATGGATGTAGTTTTCTCCTCCTGGGGAACATCAATACTTTAGGTGCAGTTTGATTCATGTTCTCTCTCTGTTCTTTCAGAAATCCTCTATTCTTTCAAGAATCCCTACGAGGGGCTTCCCTGGTGGTGCAGTGGTTGAGAGTCTGCCTGCCAATGCAGGGGACACGGGTTGTGCCCCAGTCCGGGAAGATCCCGCATGCTGCGGAGCGGCTGGGCCCGTGAGCCATGGCCACTGAGCCTGCGCGTCCGGAGCCTGTGCTCCGCAATGGGAGAGGCCACAACAGTGAGAGGCCTGCGTACCACAAAAAAAAAAAAAAAAAAGAATCCCTATGAAAACACCACCAAAGTGCTGACTGACAAGAGCTAAACTGTGGCCTCCATGGCTCTGCTTGGGCCAGTGTGGCCTGGTCACCATTCCTGCCATCCATCAGTCTTTGGTCTAACAGCTCTGAGGCTGCAAGAACATGAGTGATTCCAGTCAACGACCCAGGTTTCTTGGCAAAGACCTGAATGGTCCTTGGGGAATCAGAGACCTCTATAACCTTTGAGATGCCATCTGAAAGGTTTGGCTTGGAGGCAGGCTTCTTGGTCCATAGGAGGGAAGCAGGGTTCCCCTCATCTGGCCCTCTTGCCTCTTTCAGGCACATGAGAAATTATAGGGAGTCTGCTGGCCGGGCAGCCACCTCCAGAGGGCACAGACCACCCACTTCCAAAGGCCTCCTGACCCAGGAATATCCCTCCTCTGGCATCCTGTGCTATCTCAGACAGGCTGACCCCGGACAATGTCACACAGGGCTTCCAAAGCCATGACAAAGAAGCCCACAGGTCACTTGCTAACTCTTCTTCTGTTGGGATGTTCTAACCATGTTGCATTCCTTCCTTCCTCAGGGATGCATTTAGAGCTGACTTTCTGCCACGTGCTAAGCTACACACCAAAGATGCCTGTCCTGTCTTCAAGCAGTTCCTCGTCCAGGAGTGTGTATATATTATCTGGGGGAGGGGAGGGAAGGAGAGGCACAGAAACATCACAAAAATGGTGATAAATCTGGTGTTAGGAATGAGAGTAACATGTACATATTTGCTGAAGTTAGAAGAGCAGGCTGCTCTGCTATTTAGAAGCCTGGTTACCTTGGGCAAGTTTCTTAACCTTTCTATGCCACAGCTTCATCACCTCTGAAGTGGATGTTAGAGGATGTCCTGGATGCATCAAATCTGGATAACACCATGATTTGGTGTAGAAGAGATTTTAAAAACCCCAAACACTGTAACACAAAATAGAAATACAAAGCGGCATAAGGAAAGTCAGAATAAAGCATGTGGGCTGATCAGAGCAGGGGGCATCTCTTAACGGTAGATGGCTGAGGTTTCTTTGTTACAAATCTCCAAAGCAGGTAGAATCAAGCTTCTCTTTGGAGAACATTCCAAAGTGCAGCCAACTTAAGTGGAATTTTATAGCTAAAATGCTATCCTGGGATGTCCATGTTGCAACCATGGCATAATTCACTTATTTCTGCTTTCCTTATGGATGTAATAAACACCTGGGGACCACAGCCCGCCTGCACCTACCAACAGACTAGAATAAGTAATGACAAACATCCTCTCTGGGTTTGAATCAGTATTCAAGCTTAACTCACTAACAGACACCTTACTAAGTTCAGGGTCAGACTTCTGCCAGGACCAGAATGTATCAAGCATGTTCTATGTTCCAAGCACTGACCCAGGTAACTTACAGACAAAGAAACTGAGTCTGAGAGGTTAAGTCACACAGCCAGTGAGCAATGGAACCAGATTTCTGATCCATGTGTGTCTGATTTCATAGAACAGGATCTTCCTATTGCATCAATAGCCAGCTCTTCCCTGGCTTAGTTCACAAGAAGCAGCTTCTCTCTTCACTCTCACTGTCCACCCACGTCCTCCAACTTAACTAAATTTCTCGTTTTGCCTTTTTTCAACAGCCTTGTCACAGAGCTGCTCAAGACCCAGCGTGACAGTCCCCAAATTCTGATGGGCAGTAATTTAGATCCACGTCATCCTGTCCAGTTCTTTCTCAGAGATTGACTTCAAGGGTTCCCTGGAAATGGAAACCACCAAGCATTATGGTGTTTGATGGCAATTTCAACAGATCAGCCAGTGGTCAAGCTCTTCGATTGCCTAAGAGTATCAAGTTACCCCCAAAGAAGCAAGTCCTAGGTCCTGCCATAGCACAAGGCAAGGGTGGAGAGGCCCTGCCAAGTATCTGCTGTGCTGCTCAGTTTGTACCATTTATCTAACAGCTAATATAATATCAAGTGACAGCTTAAACAGGCTACTTTCACCTAATCTGTGCATGCTGTATGCAAAACAGCTCTGACCCTGGCTTGGCTCCTTAAAGCGTGTAGGATTTAATTAGCTCCCACTGTTATAGAAGTAATGACAAGTTACTTAGTACTTTTAAGACTGATAAATAAAGTCCTTTTGACAAGTGAGTTGAAAACTACCCCATTTACAAAGTTGTGATACAAATGCCCCTTGTCCCTAAACTCAGGACTTCCTTTCTTAAGTGAAAATGATCTCTAGTCCCTGGACTCTTTTAAATATGGTACACCCAGAGCAGTGAAGTTATACAGTGTCTTTTCTGAAAAGGGGGATTCTTCAGGTGCTAAATGAGATAAATTGACAAAGAGAAAGGGAGAGCATGAGGGAAGGAGAAACAAAGAGAAGCATCTATGTATTTTATTAACACTGAACTTCAAATAAACATCTGTGTGAGTTTCAATACACTTGACTACACACCATCATCTTTATGTCACAGCTAAGGCCCTGGACTGGAGAGTGCAGTAGAGATTTATCTGCAGTGATAAAATTTCTAGTTTCTTTCAATTCACATTCATTTCTCCCATCTTTCTAGAAGGAATAGTCTCTCCTCCCTCCCCAGTAATCACAGATCTGTTCCCCCTGCCCAGACTCCATGTCCAATCTCTCTTATTTAACTGAGTTTGACATGTTTCTAATACTTATTTAGAGCTGTCAGTCACCTCTGTCCAATGCCTCACCCCCTCACAGAGGGGTATTTGTCACCAGGAAAGAAAGTATGGAGATTCATACAGAAGTCAGCAAGGCCCCAAGTGCAACAGACTGAGGCAGATAAAATAAGAGACATTGTCATAAATATATGTAATGTTCAGTAAAGGAGGAGTTGCTCTCGAATGACTTACGTACAACTCCAGGCTTAGATGACTTTTTAAAGATCATTATGTAATTCAATGGGAAAAGAAGCAGGAGAAAACCTGTCACCTAGTGTTGTAACTGTCATTAGCAAAGCTGGCTTTTCCCCAAGTTTCTGCAGCATGGTTTCTCTCTAGAATCTGATAAGAGGTATAAATCCATGTTTGCAAACATGTGGCCCATAGTTGATATCTAACCCAACATCATGTTGTGTTTGGCCTGCACTACCTTAAAAATCTTTGAATGAACTGACAATATAAAATTGAAATATTTTACATAAAGTCCAGAAAATTTACTTCTCTTGAAAAGTTTAAAGGCCTGACAATACTACACCAGCGTGACCCCATGGTAACAACTGACTGATGCTAGGTAGCAACTTTTCCTCTCAGTGGGGTAGGTAGTGTCTGGTTGGCCACACTCTCTACCAGTCCCAACTGCCCTCCACCTGACTGCATCACTCATGTGCATGATCTGTAGAACCGTGAGTTTCCAATGCCTGCCATAAATCTTCTCTTCCAAGAAATATTTATATGCACAAAATTCAGAGTAAAGGTCCAGGGGTGGATAGAGCCCTTGATATAGATTATCCACTAGCCAGAGCTTCTTAAGCTTGGCCAAGCCACCTGTCTGATCTTCAGCTTCCTTGTCTGCAGCATAAGAGTGTGCATGATCATCTTTTAGGTCCCTTTCTTCCCTTGAAGTGAAAGACAAAACCACTTTTTAAATGAATTCTCATGATGGAAAGCTCAAAGTTTCAAAAATCTTTTTTTTTTTTTTATTCTGTAGACCAACAAATGAGCCACTACCAACAGCACGTTCAAAGACTCCGTGGGGAAAACTGGCAAATCTTCAGATACACACTTGCTCCAAATAATCATCCATCCTTCACTCTGAGTCATGGAGGGTCCATTCTGCACAACAAGAGATCACATGCAGTTTCTCTAAGGAGCAGGGTGTACAGGAAAGCTGTGGGATAAGAAATCCAACCTGAGAAATCTCTCGGTCCACAGTGCAGTTGTATGGGTGTAGGAAGAGAATGAGCACTCCAAGACTAAATCCCAAGTGAGAAGCTGATAACGTGCTTCAAATTGCTCTGTTGAACCTCCATCTTTACTCCTTTCCCCAAAATTGTATAAACAGGGCCTAAGTACAAATTAAGCCATTCACGTGATGGCCATCTTCTAGCGGGTCAGTATTGCGGCGGAGACATACAAGGAAAGCTGTATTTTGTCCTCCTATTTACAGAGTCATAGGCTTTCAGGGGCAGAAAGGACTTTAAAGGGGCCCTAATGCAAGCCTCTAGTTTTACAGGGAAGGGAAAAGAATTAACCCAAGAAACAGGGTAATGCATCCCTGTCCCAGCCTGCTGTATGTGTGTGTTTGTCTCTCCCCATTTTTAGCATAGTGTGGCCTATAGAACAGACTGTCTGAGCTCAAAGTGTGGTCCCATTCTCATTACCTGAGTCCCCTGCTTCCTTTGACTCTCTTTCTTCATCTATAAAAATTGGGATAATGGTATACTTATAGGATTTTGTGAGGATAAAATGAGATGATTCATGTAAAGCACTTGGAATGGGGCCCAACAATTAGAACTAAGTAAATGCTAACTCATTATTTATTATCAGTTTTGCTTCTGAGTAGAATTAAGTGGAAAACAGTGTGGGGTGCAGCCAGGTGGATCCTAGGTTCTACTTGGGGAGCCTCTATGCACTCACTATTGGAACATTGAGCAAGTAACTTGACCACCCTGAGACTTAATTACTAGTCAGCAAAATGCTGAGAATTACATGAATAATGTGTGTGGAAATGACGAGCACTAGTTCCAGCATGCTATAGATGCTGGACAAGTAGTTCCAATAATTGACCATTAATATTATCATTAATTTTTGCAAACTTTTCAGTTAGAGGCCACATAGAGTTAATCTTGGAATCCACCCCCCTTTCCCCACAAATCAGCACCCATAATAATGACTAACATCTGCTATGTGCATTTATCTACAAGGCACTGTGCCAAGTGCATTGCATGTATTGATTCATTGAATCCTCATAGCAACACTCTGAAATAGGTCATAGTATCATCATCCCTATTTTATAGATGAGGAGACTGAGGCTTGGAAAAATAAACTTAGTCAAGAGAACATGACTAGTAATTGGAAAAGCTGGAATTTAAAACCAGGCATCAGACCCCTGCAGTTGTTTTACTTGCTCCCCAAGGAAACAAAATCCATTCTCTTAATAAGTTTTGTAGCTGGCCACTTCTGCATAGGGTTTAGAAATAAATGGGCAAAAATATTAAAATGATGAAGTTAAACTTAATTTCTTTCACGGAATAAAAAAAATACTAAGTGCTTTCTGACAAACATGACAGTTGAGACACACTGGTATGTGGAACAGTAACTGCAAGTAATCTACCCTAAATCATTATCAAAGTGCCACTTGGAATTTTGACTTTGTCGAAATGAATGGCTTCTCTTTGTTAAACACCTACATCAGGCCAGGGGCCATCTATGAGCCTTTGAGATGTCATTTCATCCTAATGTCATACAGGTGCTAAAAGATCAAGTCAGGACTTGCCTGGAGTCCATCTCATTCTAAGCCCAAACCCCATGCACTGTGTGTGCACTATGTGTCAAGACAGAATGTAAGAGGTTCACAGGCAAGGTCTTGGAACCAGCTGCCTGCCTTCCAATGCAGGCTCCTCATCTCACTAGCTCTGAAGTCTTGGGAAGTTAATCCCCCCATGTTGCCTCCATCCCTTCTCCTGAAACATGAGGAAGACAATCTTCCCAAGACTGACTACATGTAAGTTGCTTAGGGAAGGGCTACTCAAAGTGTGATCCATGCACTATGCCAGTCTTCATCCTGTGTTTCATCATTTCATGATCAGATAAATACTGAAATTGAGCTTCTGAGAAAATAATTTTTATGGCCATTGACCCCAATAATAATAAAAAATGGGGCTTGTATATTCTATGCCATTTTACAAAATTGTTTTTTATTAATTGTTAGATTTTAATAGAGCAATAGTCCATGACACATTGAAATTTTTTAAGGAAAAAAAAAAAGGGAAGGGAGGGGTGTCCTTCCCCACAAGCAGTTTGAGAAACACTAGATGAGATGCTTACCAGTTATGCAGAAAGTTCTCAATAAATATTAACTATCAATATTAATATCATTATTTGCTACACTATTTCTCCACTTCCTAGGAAGGGAGCCAAAAATTCAAGCAGCAACAAGAAGATAAATTCTAAGACATAGGATGCTGGTAACTTTACGGACCAGAACTTGACTCTTTCCAAGCCCTGGTTCATGATCTATGGGGAGAAATCATGAGGAAGTTCTGAGGATTTTGCTGGATCAGCTCAGTGGACTTCCAAGATGCCCATTAGTAGAAATGATAGAAAATAACTCAATCCCTCAACTTTTCCCCTGTATTCCGTGTCCAATGTTCTCTTATTTTCCAGTTATAAAGTCCTTTGCCTTAACCTTTCCCTGGTCTTCTCCTTCCCCTTACAGATGGTATTTGATGGGGTTCACCAGAACATTGGAGCAAAGATAAATATTGATTGGAAATCCCAGTTCTCCACTTACTGGCTCTGTGATCTTAGGTGTATTACCTAGTGTCTGAGAGCCCTGATTTCCCATCTGAATAATTGGGATGACAATGTATACCTTAGAGGAAGGTTAAAGGGGGCGCCATATTGAAAACCCCCAACAGACTCCATTGGTCTTCTCCACTCTCCTCTGTAAAGCAGGTAATGCAGCAGTTGGTAGATGTAGGTGGGGAGAGGAAAATTATAAAGTCTGAGAACTACATCGATAGAGTCACTTTGCTCTTATTACTTATTTAAAACCAAGACTCCAAAATGTCTGTTAGACCACAGGAAAAAAAAATAATAAATATGAAATCCAACACTTTCATACCATTGCCAGAAAAAAGAAAGTCTCAGTGAACAAGGCCATTGACTGAAAACCTAAGAGAAACGTCCTATATTAAACAATTGCTGGAGGAAGTACAAGCTGCCCAGGAGCCTGTGTACAAAGGAGGTGAGTTGTCTGGAAAGGCATTTACAGGAAGAAACCAACATGGGGAAGAGGCTCCTCACTCAAAAATCAGCCACCCACCGTGCAGATAGAGTGCTTTTGCTGGTGAAGTGAAAGGGAGGAACTGAACTATAAATTAACACTAATAACCTATTGACGAGGACAACAGACCATTGACCAACTTAAGCGACTCTAATAGAACGGAATTAACTGCTACACAACAGAGTTTAACAAACACAGTCACTATCGGATTGGTTGTAAGTGTCTTTGCAGTGAGTCCGAACTTTTGGTTTCGGTAAGGGCTGCGGGTAGCAGAAGCTGCAGTCACCTACATAAAAGTATCCAGTGCACCCAAAAGCTGCCTCCCCACTCCCACACCGTAAGGCAAAAATACTGTCTCTACCAGAAAATACAGTTCACATTGGGAACATCATTTATAATGGCTGATGCCACCAGCCTGAGAAAGGTTTACATTCAGTGTAAATAAGGTAGATTTGTGAAGTTAATGAGTTCCACTACCCAAATTCCTTATTAATTCATATACCTCGAAGACATCTACCAAAAATAACACCTTTTGAGTCATATACCATCTTTATGGAGATCGTTAATATTTCCCCATAATAGAGCAGTTACCGGTCCCATTCTTTCCCTTGGTCACTTTTGCACTCCTGACCCACAACACCAGCTTATCCACAATTCTCGCTTGTATTCCAATTGCCCTCAGATCCCACTAGCCTCCCTTTCTCCAAGTGACCGTCATCTCTATGCAACCCTAGTGAGACCTTGGCTGGCTATCTGTCCTGCGCACCTCTCCCCTCTCTCTTTTCAGTCTGGGATTCACAGAGTAGACTGGGATGAAGGCGAAAAGGAGATGGAGTCTTAAAACTGCATGAAGACTGGTTTATGAAGCCCTGCCGCATTCATTCATTAATTCGTTTGTTCTCTCGCTCATCTTTTTTTTTTTTTTTTTTTTTTTTTTTCTGGCGGTACATGGGCCTCTCACTGTTGTGGCCTCTCCCGTTGTGGAGCACAGACTCCGGAAACACAGGCTCAGCAGCCATGGCTCACGAGCCCAGCCACTCCACGGCATGTGGGATCTTCCCAGACTGGGGCACGAACCCATGTCCCCTGCATTGGCAGGCAGACTCCCAACCACTGTGCCACCAGGGAAGCCCTCTCACTCATCTTTTGAACAGTTTTTGAGTACCTGCTCAGCGCCAGGCATGATGCAAGATGCTCAGGATACAGAGAATAATGAGATCTGATCTCTGCAAGGAAGCAGACAGATAAACAGCTGAATAAGAAGGTAAGTGCAGGGCTCAGTGGGAAGAGACAGGAGGGCACCCAGCTCACCCTGAGAGAGTTAGAGAAGGAAGATTCTCTGAGCTGGGTCTGGAAGGATTAGGAGGTCTTGCCTGTGGATGAAAAGGGGGAAGACACAGGAAAGCTCATATAAAAGAGCAGAGCTGTGCCATTTTATCCTTGGCTACGTACCCTCAGCAATGGCACAGAGCCTGGCAAGCAATAGAGACTCCATGCACAGTGAGCAAATGAACTAATGGCACAAAGATTCCCACGAGAATCTACCACTCATTGCCCCCATCAGTCCCTTAGCAAGAGAGATGGTGATCCCTTTCCATTCCTTTTGTGGCCCTTTAATACAGAAGTTGTTTCATGCTCTCCTCTCTAAAGGGTCTCTGATTCCATTTCTTACGTCGTATGACACCTCCTCTATGTTCCCAGCTTCCTGTCACAAAGAGACAGAAGAGCATGGGAGGAAAAGACTCCTTAACAACAAAATGTGTATGTGGTCCCTTCAAATGACCCAGATGCCTAGTAAAACAACTGTGGATGGGGGCTTGGATGCATCTACATGGCTGAGCCCCCATGTTCGGAAAACACAAGGACTTCTCAACCTTTGTACTATGGACACTTTGGCCCAGATTACTCTTTGCTGTAGAGGTCTGTCCAGTGCATTGTTGGATGCTTAGCAAAATCCCTGGCTTCAACCCACAAGATGCCAGTAGCATGCCCCATTCTGGGACATCAAAAATGTCTCCAGACGTGGCCAAGTGTCCCTGGGTTGGGGGACAGTCAAAACCATTATAGATGATAGCTTTCTTGATAATCCACCCCTCTGGGGGTCTCCAGCAGTCAAATGTACAATCTTAGAAGGCCATCCGAGAATCCCAGTGTAAAAAGTGACCTTGGAGCTCATCCAACCCAATACAGATTTTGCCTGTGGATAGACTATTCCACTATTCCAATATGCCTTCGAGTGGATGATAAAGGAGAAAAAGTGAACACACAAACACACCAAAGCCATTACTCCTGTGTCATGCTGCTACCCTGTGTGAAACTGACTAGGCAGAGTTCTGCAGAAATGGCTTCAGATGATTAGAAGAGATCAGGGTGACGTGGGGCCGGCAGATGGGATGCTTAACTCCAACTCATATTCATTTACTACTACATTTAGGCTGCTTTCAGGCCGCCTTTCTCTCAAAAATACCTTTCATATCAAAATGGCAAGGTTCTGGCTCTGAAGCCTTAGCATGCTGACTGATCCATTTTGCTTTCATCTTCCTAAACATGTGGGTGAGCAGAGTCTTGGACAGCTTAGTGTTGCCATAACATCATAAATACATAATTATGTAGATATCTGCTGGACATGCAAAAAATATATTTCTAAACAACAGCAAAAAAGAATCCTCATTATTTCTCCCAAGGAGTAACTCAGAAGTCATTCCTAAGGTCTTCTTTCAAGATACTGAAGATGGAGAGAAAATCAACTCCAATATCCGTATTCCAGTTTGTTACTCTAAACTCAGAAGTTGGACATGAACCGTCTCCAGTAAATACATTAAAAGGTAAAACAAAAGAGATGGGAGGATATATAGAGTAAATGAAGCTGAAAAGACAAATCAACCAATAGCAACACATGGACCTTATTTAGATCCTTATTCAAACAAACGGTTAAAACATGGTATTTATAAAATAATTGAAAGTTTTGATATTGACTGCATATTTGATAATAAGAATTATTGTTAAATTTTTGATTTGTCAGTGGTATTGTGGTTGTTTTTCTTTAAACATACACAATAAAATACAGAAGAAAGAATATCTTGCATTTGCTTCAAAGTTATATGAGAGGAGGAAGCACTCTTAAAGAAATAAGATTGGCCATGAATTGTTAATTGTTGAAGCTGGTTACAGGTACACAGTGGTTCATTATACTATTTTGTCTCTTTTTTATGCGTTTGTGATTAAAGAGTGAAATAGATTAATTTTTAAAGAAGCAAGAAAAAATATTTTAAAAAGGAAGTGATTGAAGACAAAGATAGAATGGCTTTTTTTGCCTCTGATCAAAAGTGGTGCATATGATCATCAACTGCTGTCTCAACAGTGTGTTGGGAAGCAACTGGATGGTATGACAGAGCTGTCTGAAAGACAATCACGGGGAGAACCCTGAACGGCTCTATAGAATGTGGCATATTCTGCCTTCCAGTACTATTACTTGTAGATGTACCTAATTCCCCCTCCTCTTTCCTTAGATTGTAATCTCTATGACAAAGACTGGATCTTGCTTATCACTCTGCCTCCTGGAGAGCCATACCTAATACTTCGGACATAGTAAATGTGTGAGAATCACTTGTTGAAAGTATTGAGGCAGTGTTTGTGCCTCTATAGGACCGATAAATTGAATTTAATGTTAATTTTTTCATCAAAATATATAGCAACAAAATTTTTTAAAACTTCTGAGAAATGAATGGGTGAATTTTGGCAGGCAGATCATCACATGGCTTAAATCAGTGTTTCCCAAAGTATAGTACCATAGTGATATGTATGCAAGGTGATTTTATATGGTTCACAAACAACTTTTATTGAGGAGTTATGTATTTACTTTTAATATTTTTTAAGATGAAAGTACTTGGTGTTTACATAGATGCAATAGTTTAGGAAGAGGCTACAATGATTTATATTTTAAATAAAATTTAGTAAATATTCATACTATTGGCAAAGAGCCATGGCAAAAATGTTTGAAGGTACTATTCATAGGTTTAAATAGCAGAATCCCAAGGAACATCTACCTGGTTACCTCTCATAAGTGCTCCATTGTTAGCAAAATGTTTTGGAATGTGGACTCGGGAACGAGACTATCTTTATTCAAATATAGGCTTTGCCACTGACTAGCTGTGTGACCTTGAGCAAGTTACTTAACCTCTCTGTGCCCCCAGTTTCTTCCTCTGTGAAGTGTGGATAATGATAGTGCCTATCTCCAGGGTTTATTTTGTGGATTCAGTGTAAAGCATTTAGAAGAAAAAAAAATAAGATACTAGTATATATCCATCAGGATGGCTAAAATGAAAAAGACTGACAATACCCAGTGTTGACACAAATGTGGAGGGACTAGAAGTCTCATATATTGCTGGGGAGGGTGTGAGTTGGTTCAACCACTTTGGAAAACTACTTGGAAATATTTACTAAAGCCAAACACATGCCTACCCTATGGCCCTGAAACTCCACTCCTTGGTTCACATCCAAGAGGATTGAGTGTATAAGTCCATCAAAAGTCATGTATGAAAATGTTTCTAGCAGTTTTAAGTGTATTAGCCCCAAACAGGAAACAACTCAAACTGTCCATCAACAGGAGAAGGACTAAATAAATTGCAGTAAATTAATAAAATGAAATACCGCACAGCAGTAAAATAAAGAGAATTACTAATATGTGTAACAGCATGAGTAAATCTCACAGGTATTTTGTTTAGCAAAAGGAGATAGGCACAAAAGAATAAATAATGTATGATTCTATTTACGCAAAGTACAAGAACAGACATAACTGATAAGGACAGAGGGAACCTCTGGGAGTGGTAACCCCTTGGGTAGGGCATTGACTTGAAAAGGGCACAAGGGAATCTTCTGGAATGTTGGAAATATTGCATACACATATAAAGACCCATTGAGCTGTACACTCAAGATGAAAGCACTTACATACTTTACTGTATTTTTTGTACATGGCTCAAAAGTAAATTGTAATATAAAGTACTTAGAACAATGTCAGGTGCATAGTAAGTACTCTGCTATTATTATTTACTCTTATCTTCTAGTTATCTATCCATTTCAAAGAGTCTACAGAATTTCTGGGCTTCCCTGGTGGCGCAGTGGTTGAGAATCTGCCTGCCGATGCAGGGGACACGGGTTCGAGCCCTGGTCTGGGAGGATCCCACATGCCGCGGAGCAACTGGGCCCGTGAGCCACAACTACTGAGCCTGCGCGTCTGGAGCTTGTGCTCCACGACAAGAGAGGCCGTGACAGTGAAAGGCCCGCGCACCGCGATGAAGAATGGCCCCCACTCGCCGCAACTAGAGAAAAGCCCTTGCACAGAAACGAAGACCCAACACAGCCATTAATAAATAAATAAAATAAATAAATTTATTAAAAAAAAAAAGAGTCTACAGAATTTCTTGAGAACCTAAATATTCTATGATGGTACAGGGTTATCAAATAAATACAGTCCCCATTTTAACGAGGAGACAAGCTATTTGAGGAGACCTGTTAACCAGTTCCAGTCACTCCTCAGGAAGCATCGTCATGGCTTAGCAATTCAGCGTACAGTCTCTGAAGCCAGAAAAACCTGCCTTTGATTCTTGGATCTGCCATTTACAAGCCTTGGCAATGTTTCTTAACATCCCAGAGTCTTGGTTTATCTTTAATATATAGCTGATAATAGAAGCTGCTTCATAAGATTGCTGTGAGATGCTTATTAAAAAGTTAGCTAATATTACTATTTTTAGATTAATTTCATCTTTAATTTTCAGAAGAAAAATGATCAGGGCTAAAACTGAATATTTGAGAGGCATTAATGACAATTGAGTTATAGCTGTGTTCCCGTATTCACCTTCCTTTGAACTGTTTCCGAATGTTTATATAGACATCACCTGAGAAAGGCTAAATGATCTTTCAAGATCACAGAGGAGTTTCAACTCCAATTTATTTACAGACATGCTTGTGGAAACCTGTCAATATGGCAGTCAATTATGATTTTAAGTATTATCTCTATTACCAGCAGAGAAAGCAGGGCGTCCCTAGCTGTATGTTTGCATTCGTATCTGGATTACTGCATACGTGAGTATGTATTGCACCTGTATTTGTATATGTCCCTTCCTCAACCTTTCCAAACCATCCTCAGCCTCTCTCCTCTTTGTATCTATGACATGCTGTGTGTATAATACTTTTATCACTGCATATATTCCACAACAGTGCCTTTATCCATTTACCCAGTTGCCAGCCCCATGAGACCACAAACTACTAAAAAGCAGAAGCCACGTCTTGCTCATCCCATACCCCCCAGAACTTAGCGTGGTGCCTGGTACAAAGTAGGTACTCAACAATTTGTGTTGACCTAAATGTCTAGAATGATCCAGGCTGCTGCTAGCCTAAACGGCAGCTTTTGAAAAAATCAAAGACACCTTTTTCTTCCATCACAAGAGGTCCCACACCGGGACACACAGCTTAGCAAGCTGAGAATGGACTGGATTTCAGCCCCCCACTTGCCCTCTCAAGTCAAGTTCCCTTGTGAAGTAAACACCCTGCCCAAACATAAGTGGACGAACAAGAGAATGCTATGACCTTGTAGAACAAAACAACATAAAGGGCCAATGGCTTCACTGTGCATAATTCTCTGTTTCAGGATTATCAGCAGTCCCCTCTATAAACCTAGTCTGGATGTCTCTGTCACTTCTAGATGAGATTACTTCAACTCTAGGGGTACCCAAAGAGTAGTTGAGCTGGGTGCAATAGCGGTGGCCTAAACCTTCCTTAAATGAGAGAATCAGTAGCACTCAGGTACCTACTGAGCCAATGTGATTAACTCAAGGTTGGAAAAAGTCTATAAGTGATATTTAATATTCAAGGGCCAGGTACCAGAGTAATTGCCCTGATTCTGACCCTCCAAGGTTATTTGATCTAGCCTGCTCTTCTAATTCTCTCCCCCAGGGAGTGTAAAGCAGGAGCATTCCAAATCAGGGCCCTGACACCATCCCAACTGCTCCCCCTGAGGGCGATATTCCCTCTGGGATCTTCAGAGTAAGAGAAGAGCCCTTCTATATGGGCTGCTGGCTTGGATTTTTTCCTTTCAGTTCTTTTTTTTCCCTCCCTCTGGTTGTATTTATGAAAGCAAACGGCTATATTCAGCAGTGGACTCATCTCCAGTTTAATTTCTATTTACACCTTGTAAGTGCACCCCAGACACTGAACTGAAATGGGCATTCCAGAATCCAAATAGAGCAAGTGATATACGGTAGAAGCTGGCAAATCCTTCCTCTTAACTCCTCGGGTTTAGTAATTCCCCACAGAACCTGGACAGCCTCACCTAACGTCGCCACAGAGATTTAACAGCAAAGAGCCACAGTGACGTCTTGTCTTGCACAATTTAATTACACTCACCAAATAGACAACAGTGCATTTACTGGCCCACCATTAAATATTATCATAAGTAATTTAAACCCAACTTCACTTGTCCAAATATATGGACAAAATACATTCTGTCATCCCAAAGCTTTAATGTTCCCTCCATAACTGTGAATCATCGACAAACCCTCAGTAATTTATTCTGCTTTCCAATTGGAAGCATATCTTAAAGGAAGAAAAGTCAGAATGTGCAACAATTCTGATAGTAAACTTGTCCACCTGCTATCCAACATAAATTAAGGAGCCATACTTTAGTGATTCAATTACACCACTGAGTAATTGAATATATGCAATTACAAGGAGTTGAGGTTCTTAAGAGAAACATAATGTCTGCATTCCAGATTCCCTAGTATTTGATTTATAATTGGAATATTGGCATAATATTCTACATTTGAGAGGAATTGCTCCCTTCTGGATAGTTCTAGAATCTGAATATTTAGGGCTACAAAGAACCTACGAGCTCATCTTGCTTAACCCCTTGTTTTAGGTATGGGAAATGGAGGCTCAAAGATCAGTCAGCTTATAAAAGGCAAAGAGGGGCCTTCTGACTCCAGTTCAGAAAGTTTAGCATCACGGTCAAACTCACAGTCTCTGGAGTAAGACAAGATTCAACCTTGATGCTATACAAACCAATTAATCTTTCTATGCCTTTGTTGCTTCTTCTTGAATATGGTAACTCCTAGATCAACTAGATACTATTACCTAGTTAAATAAAGATGCCTTTGCTTCTTCCTCTATTAAATAGAGACGATAACTCCTAAAGCAATTAGCCACAAATAGAGAACAACATCTAGAGTTCCTGACAGAGTATGTTTTCTGAAACACTTAGCATAATGTTAGACACACAGTAAGTACTCAATAAAAAACTAGCCACCACCAGCACCATCATCATGTCCAGTCCCAGTCACTGTATCATTTCATAGTCTTTTACTTAAATCCTATTGTTACTTTCAATATCTAACCAACAATTTGGCCAAAACATATTGCAGTTACTGTTCCACATTTAGCCAGAATATCTTTCCGCTCTATTCCAAAGACCATACACCTTACAGAATACTTCCCCAATTTGAACAACTGGATCCCCCTTTGTTTTGAGGACAACATGCTAACCAACCACTAAACCTCCAATGCTCGATTCATTTCTTGGGTTCTACGCTGACGAGGTATGTCTGCATCAGGTGCAACACTTTATCCAATCAGGCTTCCTATGCCAGCTGTCCCAACCCAAACACATGCACTGATCTTCCATTTTAGTCCTGTAACAAACAGTTGCATCTTAATATGTAAATATTTAAAAAATCACAAATGATTATTCCCATCATTGACCTCCATTCTTTCTCTTGACAAAAGAAACCATAGCTTCTTTGAAACCCCAAATAAGCACATGTGATCAAATGCTAATTTAGCAATAAACAGAAAATTGACTTCAAATCATCTCTCTGTCACTCTAATTGATTAACAGTCACATGAAAATTGATAACATGATTTTCAGCAACAGAGCGCGTGGCACAAGCTTGTCGGTTCTATTGGCTTTGGATATTTACTTCCTTCCAAATAAAGCTTTTTAAGAGTACATTAGTGAGTCCACTAATAATCTTAAAAAGAAGTCTAATTACAATACTGAACTCTGTACAACCAGTTAATGCAATGCTGAAGCTTATAGATCTGAGTCTCTTATTGCAAAAAAAAAACGAAGTACAAATTCTGTTGAATATAGGACAATCATAGTTTTGTTTCACTGGGAGTGAATAAATGACTATGGTCTTCTTTGCTTCTCTAGCATTCTGGCAAAATATACTCACATGATATCTACCTGCCTTAAAATTGCCCCAACATCCATAATACTTATCTTAACACAAAATGAATTTTAAGCTGCTGACCCTCTAGTGTTCACATGGCTCAGTCAGAAACCATCCTTAAGAAGTAGAAGACTGAAAAAAAATTAACAGAAAACAAAGCTGCATTGGTCTAGGTTGTGAATATTCCTAAACTGAGTAAATTATTACAGCAGAACTTGACTTCAGCTCATGTTGGCAATACAAAAACAGACATTGGAATGATGATAAAGCATGCTAACTTTCAGTGCTCTGAACATTCTCTATCTGCTCTTTTAGTTCTCTGCTTCTCCCTTCTCTATTCCTGCGACCCCTGAGGCTGACCTTTAGAAATTGTGTCCTTGGGCCTCCTTGCCCTCCACTTCTGACTAGATTGAGTAGACCTAAGGTCAGTGGAAAAAGGAGGTGGGTATTTTCCTTACAACTCTCTCCCTGCTGGGCACAGGTTGAAAGGAACCTCGTTCCTCCACCAAAGACTGCACTGCTGAGATGTACCCTATCCACCAGCTACAGGTCTCTGGGTTCCAAAAAAAGCTCCCTTTCCTGGCATCTTCAGGTCTAGGGGAGGTCTTGGCCTTCCACTGCTGCTAACCCTGGGGATTCATCATTTGTTGATTTCCTTTAAACCCTTCCCACATCCTTGAAATTAGTCTCTTCATTAAACTCTAATCCCATTTGAATGTGCCATCTGTTATCTGCCAGAACCCTGTCTGAGATGTCTACCTTCCATTAACACAGTGGTCCTCTGCCTGTTGGGGGTTACAAACCCCTTTGAGAGCCTAAATGAAAAAGAAAAAATTACAGAGACCTCTCTGTGCCAAAATGCACATAGTCACATACATGTGACTTTTCTGATATCATTTCAAAGAGGTGACAGACACTTTGAGTCACATCCATGGATCCCCAAGTATGAACCCATACTATATTTAAGAAAACAGTTTTTATATTCAGAAGAGAATTATATGGGTACTATGTTGTTCTTTAAAGAGTCCAAAATGGATATCAGATTGTGGAATGTGAAGTTATAAGAAAGCACCCCACTCCTAAAAATATCCAAATAAAGAATAAATATAAAAGATATTGCTCAATAATGCATCTTTAATTTTACTATTTTCCTTGCTTGTCACATCATTTAAGTATTTATCACATATACCCTTAGAATGTTTTTCCATCAGCCAATGTTTTATTTACTTGTAAAGCTGATTGTTCATCACTTCAAGTGCCATCTGGACTACTGATAAGTAAATGTCTTTAAAAATCTCTGAAAGCAATTTCTGGAAGTTTTACCGTCTACCAGACCCACTCAGCCTTCCAAAGCCTGATCTCCAAGGATGCTGATATGTATTCAGCTGTTTTTTTATTAACACTGGTAGCTTCATAGTATTAAAAATGTATACACCAGGGACTTCCCTGGTGGCGCAGTGGTTAAGAATCTGCCTGCCAATGCAGGGGACACGGGTTCGATCCCTGGTCCAGGAAGATCCCACATGCCGCGGAGCAACTAAGCCCATATGCCACAACTACTGAGCCCACGCTCTAGAGCCCACATGCCACAATTACTGAGCCCACGTGCCACAACTACTGAAGTCGGCGCGCCTAGAGCCCATGCTCTGCAGCAAGAGAAGCCACCACAATGAGAAGCCCGCACACCGCAACAAAGAGTAGCCCCTGCTCGCCGCAACTAGAGAAAGCCCGTGTGCAGCAACGATGACCCAATGCAGCCAAAAATAAAATAAGATAAAGAAACTAACACAACATTGTAAATAAACCATACTTCAAAAAAGAAATGAAATGTATACACCAAGTTACACCAATAGGAAACATGCACAGATTGTGATGAAAAATAAATTCCACTTCAAATAGTCACCCTCTCTGCCTATATGCCTTCCCCATGGTCCAGGATGAGCATCTTTCTATAGGAAAATCAAAAAATGAATGCTGAAGTCCAATGCTCCAGCGTGCTTGAATCTCTTAAGGTCTCTATCAGTGGCTATTAAAATTTAAAGTGCACTGCATAGTCCTTGACTCCAAAAAACACATGCTACTTATATTCCTTAAGCTACTGGCAGCTTAAGTTATTCTGTGTGGCTTGGAGGGGAGCAAAAGAACCAATGCAACAGACACTGGATCATATAAATGTCAACTGAAGACCATGGGAACAAAAACTTTAGTTGATGTTTTCCTTCCAATGGCAGTCATCTTAATGACCCTGTATTTAAAAGTCACCTTTTTTATATAAACCTGTTTAAATACCATGATATAGTGTATATAAACTTGTATGAGTCCTATGGGCATATACATTATTCTTTTTTCAGCCCCCAAATAAATTAGCATAAAAGACACCATTGGTGTTCCTAATTTTAAAGAATACATGGATATTTAGTTGGGTGGAACTGATGTTTTTAAAAAAGAAACTGAAAGGAGTAAAACAAATTGCACCAGAATGCATCACTTGTATTAAAGGTGAAATATTGTTTATTAAAAAAAGTCTAACAAAAAAAGTCTATCAAAGGATATGTGGATACACAAGCTCTACAGTTCACATACTTGATAGTAGTGGAGCACCTCTTTTTATTATTCTACATTATTTTCTTTGTTAACCAAGATCGCCTTGACAATTTTGGTGACAATCTTCAACACCAGTCATCAGCAGTACTGAGAGAGTGCCCTTATCCTCAAATGGTCTTTTTGTCCTCATGATTTTCTAATCTGCCATGAAGCTACCAATCTTATAGGCAGCTTTCTGGGGTCAGCGAACTGTGATGTCTTCTCTTCATCCTTTCCCCACACTGATCCTCTCCTACTGAATCAGGAGATGACTTCTGTTTAATCTTAAAAGGAATAAATATGCAACTGGATTTGGAAGTCCAAAGAAGATTTCTCTCCTTGTCGTCTCCAGCTCACCTAGGGATCCTACCCCTGATTCCATCAAATACATTGCTGCCAAATTAATCTTCCTGAAAGCACAGCCTCAATTGTTCCCCACTGCCCAACCACCCTGTTCAAAACCTTTCAAGGGCTCTCCCTGCCTTTCTGAAAAAGAAATTGTTTGAACTCTATAGCCTGGGATTCAGAACACTTAATAATCTGGCACTGGGTTTACCCTGACTTTCCACCTTTCTTCTGTGTTATTGTGAGTTACAAATGAATTACATCACCATTCCTTGGATGTACCATGTGCTTTATAATCATGCCTTTGCCCATCTCTCCCTTATACCAATACAGATGGCTTTTCTAAGGCAGTTCAAATGTTACCCCATCTATAACACATATGACATCTTTTCTATACTTTCTGGCCCACTGCTCACCAGCCCAATCCCAGGGATTTATCTGGTAGTCATTAACCTCTCTGTAAACTACCAGACCCAGTTTAGCTATTTGTAAAATGGGGTTAATAATGCCAAGTAATTTTGAGGACTAACTATGTAGAATACTTAAAGCACAGTTATGGTTTTTGTGGTGGTGGCCGTGGTTATTGCTTCTGTCTTCAAACAGTTACTATACAGTAAGGAATTGGAAAACTGAATGTGATTTTGTTGATTTTTGTATCTTCCACTGACCCTGCCACAGTATAAATAACTTAGGAAGAAACAGAGGAAGGACATATGAAAGAAACTACATGCCCTCAATTTGGGGGCACAGAAAGAACCAACAGTTTCAGATTCTGAGTAGATCGTCTATGTAGATCAGTTTGGCCTGGAAATGCCATATGTGTACACTGGCTTTCACTTAACAAAGTGTTAAGTTGGGTCACTGCACTATCACTAATTGAATTCTAAGAGATGTCAACCATGACTCCTAGGCTGGGGCTCTTTTGTTGTCAAGATGGCAGTTGAGTGTAACAAGGACTCCTGCTGCTCTTACCAAAAGAACTGAGTCTGTCTTTGAGTCGGGCCGTTTCTTCCTTTTCAGCTTTCCTGAGCTCTCACTTACAGAGAAAACAAATTAGATGCCACTTTGTCATCTTGGTCTGCAGTTTCGCACAAAGCCTTCCTCTTTTAAAAGACCTTGAGGGTCAGATTCTAATCTGAGTTGTACTGTGATGAGTCTCTTAAAAGAACCACTCTGATGCCTGCAAGCACAGCAGAAAGTATTAGGAAATACAACCTCATTAGTCAAAATCATGGCCACCTCCCAGACACCTGACATAGAAGCGGCCATGTTGGATTTCTTTTAGTAAGAAATACGACTGAGCACAAACAGGTTTCATCTTGTCAAAAGACTGCTTCTTTAGTCCAGAGCTTGGAGTGGAAAATATGAGCTGAGGCATATTCAATGGCTCTGAGACATTTTAGGCATCGTACACACTCAGTTTGCAGGACCTCTGAGCCAGGAGTGCACTGGGTGCATCTCAAAGTGACACACGGTGACATAGAGTTCCACCAGAGCACGGAGCACTGAGTTAATTGGCAAGGCTGGTCACTAGAAAGCACACTTCACTCTGCAGAAGCCGGAGGCCACTTGAGAAGCACCCAAAGAAACATTTTAAGTGGGCAAGAGTCACAAAACTGCATACAGCTCACATGACAACCAAGAACTCCTCCTTATTTGTACTCTTTGTGCTCTTGGAAGGGAAAAGGTAAGCCCTTTCCATACAGGCAAGTATTTTAAGTCTACTGAGCACAGAAGTTCTCAGGGGACCTACCCACAGCTTGAAGGGTCACTGCTTCCTAATTTCCCTGGGTGGTACCTAATGACTCAGCAAGAGTCTACATCTTAATTCTTGCATGGAAGGGATCACCCTAGTTCCAGGAATGAGTACTGAAGCCAGAGGACCTCAATACCACTCACTAGTCATGTGAACTCAGGCAATTTTCTTAACTCACTAAGCCTTAGTTTCTTCTCCTCTATAGAAGAAATTATGTTTTATGAGAATGAGAATATGTATACAAATTATGTTGTAATATAAAAATATTTTTAAATTAAGCATTAATTTTAATGCTGAGCAAAGATAGACCATCCCTCTGTCAAAATATCTCTGTGTTTGGTGCCCTTAGATCCCACACTCTGCATTAGTCCCCTAGGGCTGTTATAACCAAGTGTTACAAACTGGGTGACTTAAGACAATAGTTATTCTATCATAGTTATGGAGGCTAGAAGTCCAAAATCAAGATGTCAACAGGGCCATGCCCTCTGTTACGGCTCTAGGAGAGTAATTCTGTGATGGTAAATTTTATGAGACATCTTGACAAAGCCACAAGGTATCCAGATATTTGGTTAAATATCTGGGTGTATCTGTGAGGGTGTCTGAATTGGTAGACTGAGTAAAGTAGATTGCCCTCCCCAGTGTGGGTGAGCATCATTCAATCTATTGAGGGCTTGCATAAAACCAAAAGACAGAGAAAGGGAGAATTTGCTCTCTCTGCCTGTCTGAGTGGGGACATTGGTCTTCTCCTGCCTCCAGATTGGAATTTACATCATCAGCTCTCCTGGTCCTCAGGCCTTCAAGTTTGGACTGGAACTTACATCATTGATTCTCTTGGTTCTCAGGCCTTTGGACTCAGATCAGAACTACATCACCTTTCCTGGGTCTCCAGTTTCCAGACAGCAAATTGTGGAACTTCCCAGCCCCATAATCACAAGAGTCAATTCCTTATAGTCTCTCTCTCTCTTTCAATGTGTGTGTATATATATATATATATATATATATATATATATATATGTATATATATGACACCCTGGATTTTCCAAGATAATCCTGTGTTGGCCCTACAACTTCACTTATGCATGTCAGAATATATGCTCCAATATTGGTTTCAAAACCAGGCTCACTAAAATATAGGCATCAGAAGAAAAGACAATGGGGTGGTTTGTTCTTCAAAACCTTCATTTCCCTTCACAAATTTTTTCTCCCCCTATGTTTCTTCTCTCAGTGAATCAAAGTTGGGGGTTCTTACTCCTTCTATATCAATTCCTGTCTTCTTCACTCCCATCCACTAATCTGTAACCCCGTCCATTCAAACTCTCCCACATTTCTCAAATCAGCCTCCTCTTCCCCAGCCCCACACCACTCATTTGGTTGAGGACTCATTATGTCTCAAATTATTCACTTTGTTAACTTGAATTTTGGGCCTCACCAATACTCCTACCAGATTGAGCTTTCTAAAATGCAAACATCATCATTCACTGGCTTCAATTACCTTAGTGACTATCTATTGCCTTCAGGATTAAATCCAAGATTCTTAGCATGCCATGTGTGGCAGATACTGCTGGCTATGTGTTCATCAAAACTCATTTCCTCTTCTCCTGGGCATACAGCTGGAGTTCATTGCCTAGCCATCCTTGCAGTTAGTTGTGACCATGTCAGTGGGTTTCTAGCCAATAGAACATGAAAGAAAATGACACGTGCTATACCCAACCTGGTCCATAAAAATCTCCCGTGCCATCCTCCATGCTGTCTCTTCCCCAGTTGGCTACTAGGTGCAGAGAGTCCACTACAGGGCTTTGGGGCCTTAGGAAACAGTAGAGCCGTAAGATGGAAGAAATCTGGGCTCCTGGAATAATACTGAAAGCTACCTGCTACATGAATGAGATATTCATTTCTATCGTATTAAAATCTCACGATCCCACTGTATTAAAATATTCATTTCTATTGTATTGTATTGCTGAGTTGTGAGAGTTGTTTATTACAGCCATGTGCCAACTCTGACCAATATACCATTTGAGGCCCTCAGTTTTCTGGCCCCTACCTACCTCTCCCATCTCATCATTGATTCATTACTCCTTTCCATCCTATACCATCTTTCTGCCTCAGTGAACTATTATGGTCCTCCAAACTCATTACTTCCCTCTTGACTTTGGTTTCATTAGAGTAATTCTCTCTCTACTTAGAAGGACCCTATAAGATAGACTATTCTTTATCTTCATTTTACATATAAGGAAACTTAAGGCTTAGAGAGGTTAATAAATTCCTTGCCAGATTGTCAGCTAGTATGTAACTGAGTCAAGATTTGAACCTAATCAGATGGATACGGAACCCTTGCACTTAACCACTAGTTCATGAATCAATAAGTGTTTTGGAATGAGTCCTTCTCAGCCAACAGCAGAAAAGTACTCAAGGTCTAGCTATTGCCAGGCCTATCCCAGCCCACTTGAAAGGCTCAGACACCGTTCAGAGATTCTGTTCATGAACACACATAGAGAAGCTATATAATCTCCCACGCTTAATGTCACTCTTAATCTTAAAGAGCAGAATGTTAATAATATCATTCCTTGAAGGTAACATAAACACTTAAAATGTTTTCTTTCCAACTCTTCTGCCTTTACACTTCACTTCCTGCCTTTTCTGGTTCAGTGTCATTGAACTTAGTTGGTAAATGGGCAAATATATATCTCCAGACCATACTAAGCATGTCTTTTGATGTGCTCAAGTTCCAAAATGAATGTCACTCATGTTACAACCTCTCAGGTGCTCAGAAGGATTAGCAATTTCCCTTTTCCTTTGCTGATTTTTTCTCTAGGCTATCTATGCTATATTATTTCCATCTTTTTTTGTACAGTAAGTCATGCCCTCTAATCCATTTATCATTCTCGTCATCCTTGCTTGCAGTATTCCTTTTTCATCTTTTTTGAAAGAAAAATGGTGCCCTAATAAACACACATTTATACAAACACACACTACAAAATCTCAGGCATTCCAGAACCAGTCTTTCCATCAGAATCCTCTCTTGACAACAGTTGTAATTTTTGGCCTGCCTCTTCCTCCCCTCTGCTCTTTGGTCAACATTTCACTTTTTTATCCAGATCTGTCCTTCTCATTTTTGCCCAAGTATCTTCAACAGTCACAAGTGGCTCTCTGATCTGCTATAATTTATATAAGTAAACACATTTTGTGGTTCTTTTTTTTCTTAACTCAAGTATTCCAAAGAGTGATGAACGTCAGGAACTATAAATGGACCCTTGCAGCACCCTGTGAAAATCAGACTTCAGACAGGATTCAAGCCAGTCTTTCCAATACTGATGAAAGGCATCTCATCCCAAATGGTGCTTCGGAGAATATTGTCTATACCCAACCTGAGCCTAGAGAATTTATGAAGGAGAGAAATTTTTGCATTGCTATTCTCATGCCTTTCTATAACTTCCTCCAAGCTGCTCACAGATCTTATTTTCCACCCAATCATCCAGTGCTCACACTCTAATCTTAGACACCAACCTCTTTCAACCTATCAGTCAATTGATTTGATAAATTAATGCTAACTAATGGAAATTAAGGAAAAATCTTCCTCTCTTTAGGCAACATATGACCTCTCTGAACCTCAGTTTCTTTGTGTGTAAAATGGAGATGATATTCTGCTTTCTGTATTTCCGCATGTAGGGAACTCTCAATTATTCATATGCTTGTTATAGGGACAACACATTAATTTTCAGTCTCTTCCCTTAACCCTCCCACTCCCAAGAAAAATTCTAGTATCAGTATGTTCTCCTCCTATGAGGCCTTAATATATACATTAGGATAATCAGGGAAGGGGAGAACATGAGACCGTCCAAAGATAGGATTTACTCTAAAAAAGAGCAAAACTAATAGTCTCAGGAATAGGGTGGAGGAATAAGTCAGTAGCTTCCTGGTATGGATTTGGGGGAATTCTGGGGGAGAATGGAGAGGCATGAGTATTGAGGGGAATGGTTATTGTCTATCTGAAAGACAAGACGGGAACAGAGGAAAGAAGTGGTGGGTGTTATAAATGTCCTACTTCCGGAGCGTTTGTTGGAGAGAGAACAATGAAAACTTAAATCAATGTCAATGACTATTTTCCTTTGACTTGATCCTTGCCAAGACTGTGCTATGAGAGGTTTTGGCTTTATAAAGGTTCTGTGTATATAGATTATTCACTTTTCCATTATCCAAGACCATGGTTGGTTCCACCTTCCCAAATCCAGAATGGCCCACTTTAACCTTTGTGTGCCCTTTTGAGACACTGGCTCCCAACCTTAGTCATCCTTAGTCAATGTCTACCAAGGGGTTTCGGAATGACAGTAGCAAATATAATTAGAAGTTTTGTTCTCCTCCTGTGAAGGGGACAAGCACAGAAGCACTTCAAAGCCAAACCAACAGTTTAAGGATTATCCAGAAATGTGATTTATCTGAATTCTCCTCCATTAGTGTGTTTAATCAAGGACTGACTGTGTGGAGAACTGCATATTTCCATAGCTTCTAATGTTCACTCTGATTTTTCTGAAGATTGTTTTTCATAAATTACTCCCTTGTTAGCTCTTTAAGAACCCTTGGAATAGATAATATGATCTTACTGATTTATATGGTATAGTTTAGCAACTAGAATATTCTTTTACTTAGCCTCTTATGTAGCTTTCTGACTCTCCCACCAAAAATCTCCTTGACTGCCGCGTCTAAGCTTCTCCTCTGTATAATTTAGTTAAACGCGGAGGCCAAGTAGTTGCTAACTAATTCCTCACATCGCAGTTCTCTAGTTATCTAGCTTTCCTCTTCACATAAAGTGGCCTGTCTGGCCTCCCATTCTCCTTCATTTTCTAATTCCATTGCTTAGGAGAAATATTTTGGTTGTAGTTGTCCTTGGCATTGTGGAATCAATTACAGCAAAACACAAATAGTCCGAGGCAAGTCTGATCCTTAAACACTCATTGACAACTAGCTTATTTCAAAAGCGATTTTAACAGCCTTTTTGCTGAATCCAATAGACATTTTATTTAGAACATAGTCTATTCTTCGAACCTCATTCATTCAAATATTTTATGGAATTCCAGGTAGTGTACTAAGAATAGGGAATATGATAAAAGATATGGTTCCTTTCTTTGGAAAGGAGTTTCAAAGGAAATATCTTCATATTTGAGAAAAGATGAAACACATTCTTTTAAAGGCTACATTCTAGCATAAGTGATATCAATAGTAATGACAGCTATTTACTGTGCACTTTATGTGGGCTCTCTCTGTGCTAAGGGTTTTATCTTCATTCTCTTTTTTGATTCTCACCACACCCTATGAGTTAAGTGCTCTTGTTACCATCTATTTTACAGATAAGAAAATAGAGGATCAAAAGAAATTAAGACACTAGATCAAATTATACAGCTTACCAGTGGCAGAGCTATAATTCATATCTACAGTGTCTGCCTTCTTAAGTTCTAAAAACGTAGCATGAGCATGAGTGTGTCCGGCATGTAGTAGGCACCCAGTCGATGTTTGGTTAATTGTTAGTAAGAAGAGGGTCCTGGAGGACAACGGTGTGGCTTAAATAGCAAATTTGAGTCAAGGAGCAATGGAAGCAAGTGGACATGCAGGCTGAGGAAGTGGCCTTGGCCTCCTCTTGGAGGCCAGGTTGTAGAGTGAGCTCTGAAACCTGCAGAGAAGGGGAAGGCACTGAAGACTTCTGAGCAGGGAAGAAACCTGGCAAATGTGTCAACCAGGGACAGCTGTTCTCAGTGGTGATGTGCACAGAGGATTGAAAATTGGAGGCCTCAAGACTCATTAGGAGAAAATAATAATAGTCTATGGGTGGGATAATAACGAACTGAACTAAGAGAATGGGTATCACAGAAAAACAATGGGCAAAATTTGGATATGGGATTTTGTTGTAGGATGTAAACAATGATTCTGAGGTTTTGAAGCTAGTAACTGTTGCTTTCATCGAAAATCATTTAGTCAGGAATAGGTGTCAGTTTGGGCTTGACAAAACAGTGGGTACAGAGTAGGCACTCAGACGTTCTTAAAATGAACAAAAGGATGAATGAACAGATGAGTAAATGAATGAGTGAATGAAGTGTTCTTGAGAAGTTCAGTTTCAGGAAATGGCAGAGCCTCCCAAGTAGAGTCAGATCCCAAAGAATTGTCCCTGGAAGCAATGTACATTCCCTGTGCTCTTTCCTTCTTTTTTTTTTTTTTTTTTTTTTTTTTAAATTTGCCCCTGTTGTAGCCAAACCTCCGTATTCTCTTTAAAACTCTTCTTCTGAGTTAGTGTAGGTAATGTGGTAAATAGTCAGATTTATAAATTTATAGAACTAATTCCTGAGAAACTCTCCTGTCATGCAGCCAGATATATATATATTTTTTAATCCAGCAGGATTTCTCATTCTTGGAGAATGAGTTTTCTGGGAACAAGAGACTCAACCAATACATCTATTCAGTTAATGCAAGGTTTTGTAACTCTCCTTCAGAATATAAGTCGAATAGAGGACCCAAAGGGTTACCCAATAACCTAAGGAATCAGTCTTATGTCATGTACTGGACACAAGGCATATGTGAAAAGGGCAAAATAGAAGAGGACATGGAATAAAACAGGTGAAAAGTCACATTCATAAAAGCCTAGGCACCAGCTTTGATAACCACCACCAATGTGCCTTAGGAGCAGCACAATGTGCCTAGTTAAATAAAAGATAAAAGATGAAGGGCAACAAGAAAAAAAAAAGTAACTCAGGGTTCATCAATCCTAAATTTCTGAGACCATTAAACATGGAATTTCAGGGACTTCCCTGGTGGCACAGTGGTTAGGTATCCACCTGCCAATGCAGGGGATGGGTTCGAGCCCTGGTCCAGGAAGAACCCACATGCCACGGAGCAACTAAGTCCACACGCCACAACTACTGAGCCCGCGCTCTAGAGCCCTCGAGCCACAACTACTGAGCCTGCATGCCACAACTACTGAAGCCCACGTTCCTAGATCCTGTGCTCAGCAACAAGAGAAGCCACTGCAATGAGAAGCCCCTGTACCGCAACGAAAAGTAGCCCCCGCTTGCCGCAACTAGAGAGAAAGCCCGTGTGCAGCAACAAAGACCGAACTCAGCCAATAAATAAACAAATAAATAAAATAACTAAAAAAAACAAAGTGCCATTTCAGGTGGATCCATCCATCCATCCAAACGCTATATTTATAGTGAATAAGAATGAAGGTTTTGAAGTCACACAGATCTGAGTTTGAATCTCAGCCACTTTTGCCATTAACCGAGAGACGTCGTGTGAGATGCTTCACTTCCCTTTGCCTCAGTTTCCTCACCTATAATATGCAGATAAAGCCTCAGGTTAGCTGTGAGGATTAAATAAGATAATGTGCTTAAACTCAGCATCTGCCTGGGGCACAGCAAATAGCTCGGTAAACTGCGGCTGTAATTTGCATCATTATCAGACTGTGCTTCGTACCAAGGCGAATCCAAAAAAATCTAAGTCCTGTTCCTTCAAACCCCCACTCCCCGCCAGTCTCAGCCAACTACACCTCTAACTGTAACACTGCTTCAATCATCAGAACACCATGAAGATGTAAAGGGAACAAGAAAATGTGTGGAGTATATGAGAAAAATATACCCTAGTTACTGGTCTAGCATTACCGCTGCTCTGGATTAAGGAGATTTGGGTCATCAGCTAACCAGTGTTGCTCAAAGCAGTGTTGAATTCTCTAATGGAGAAAGGATTAGAGGACAGAACCAGCTGTTTGAGGTACTGGAATTATAAGTATCTGAACGTGATTTTAAGAAGAGATATCCTAAGGAGAAAAAATTCTCATTTTTAGATGCATAGTATTATTTGCTCCTGAGGCTGTGGAGGGGGAGGGGTCTCTGGGAGGGAATGAAACACATTCCTTAATATCCTCTTTGAGAAAAAATTATACGGGCACATAAAACACGTGTTTGTTAAAGGAAGTAACCCATCTGAGATAACAACCTAAGACTGATGTCTTGTGAAAAAGGAGAGTTTTTTGGAGATGTTTATTCCACTTGAGATTTCAACTTTATGTTTTGCATATGTCTATTTAGGGTTTTTAAATACTACTCTCTTCTCGCTGCTGCTAATCTTATTTGTACTCTGAAATAAGTTACACTGTAGTGTGGTGGGTGCTTGAAAATATCCTTTCAACTGAGCAAAAATTTACATAATTTACATTTTACATACATATTTAACTCTCATGGTAAAAACATAATCTCACTCAACTGGCAAATGAGCTACTATTAACATACTTTATTAATAATATGAGAAACCCTATTTAAATTAAGAAATTGAAACTCTTTAGAACTTCAAGTCAGTACATAGCATCTAGCAATTGTGCTTTAAGGTGTATTTCACAAGATATGTCTGTATGCAAGAAAGTCATGAAATGAGTCATGCTTTTAAGCAGGCAGATGACTCCATTGTTGCATAAGTAGTGACTTCAGAAGTAATAACAGTAATTGTAATAGTAGCAGTAGTAATAGTATAGTTACAATATTACTAAATTGCTGCAGGCATTGCTCTAAATGTGTCATATGTGTTATCATATTTAATCCTCACAACCCTATGCATTTTATTACTATCCCTTTTTACAGATGAAGACATTGAGGCATAACAAGGAAGTTAAGTATTGCCCCAGATCATGTAGAGCTGGAATTTAAACTGAGAAAGACTTAAGAACCTGAGATTTTTTACACTTCTCTAGAACACACCTCACTTACATGACTACAAGGAAGGTGAGATTGGATTCTAGCCCATGTCTGTGTGATTACAGAATGTACTCCCTGATTATAAAACTTCAGTTGTTTTTTAGCAGATTCCCATGTCTTTTGGGCAAATACGATCCTGAGGGACCTGTCTCATGAGTTCAGAGTGTATGACCAGCCATCTTCATCCAAGAAGCAGCTATGAATTAAGTCTAGATAGTGATGGAAATTAAAATGAATGTGCATCAGAAAAGTGGTTCCATAGGCCTTAGTTGAGAGCCTTGTTCATTTCCAGAGTGAAAGTGGGAGGGATGAAAGGATGAAGGAAAAGAGAAGAGAAAGGAAAGATAAAATTTTTATTAAACAACTATTAAGTGCCAAGAACAGTGCTGAGCACTTTATGTATAAGAACCCATTTCATCAAAGCACAGAATTCACAAAAAGAGCCACAAAAATGATCAAAAGACCAATGTTAAGTTACAGAAAAATTAAGAAAACTAGATTGACTTATTAGGAAAAAGTCAGCTCTTTATTTTGCAGATTTGAGAACTTTAGTTGGGAGAGCTTCAATGCCATGCCCCAAGTTACACATTAAGTTAACACTAAATCCAAGACTGGACCGGTCTACTGGATTTCCCTCTGCCTCAGTGTCCATGTTTGCATCCAACTCAACGGGGGTATCTTTGCTGTGCCCTCCCACTTCTCCACTGGTGCCTGGCAGTAGATCATGTCTCAGCTGAGACACGCTATCCCCAGTATTGATTAGTGACAAAGTCATCAATCTGAATCAGGGATACCCCTTGTCAGACTGGACAAAAGGGAGCAGTGGTGGGTACCAAGCTTGACTTTCTAACATATATAAAAGGTTTTGTTTGCTCTTCCTCTTTCTTTGGGGAGAAAAGGACAGATATTTGTATTTTATAGATGGGAAAACTGAGTTTCAAAGAGGTGAATAAATTGGGCTAAAGTTACTTATCTTGGAAATGGCAGACTTACGGCCCAGCTATAGGATTACTGAACAAAGTTTCATCGGTGACAATGAAGTGCATATGTTTCTGTCTATGCCTTTCACTTTGGATCTAAGATAATACCTTCCAGGCAAACAATTCTTTTTTTTTTTCAATCTATTTATTTATTTATGGCCGCACTGGGTCTTTGTTACGGTGCACGGGCCTTCTCGAGTTATGGCGAGCAGGGGTATTACTCTTTGTTGCAGTGTGCGGGCTTCTCCTTGCAGTGGTTTCTCTTGTTGTGGCACACCGGCTCTAGGCGCGGGGGTTTCAGTAGTTGTGGCACTTGGGCTCAGTAGTTGTGGCACATGAGCTTAGTTGCTCGGCGACATGTGGGATCTTCCCGGAGCAGGGCTCGAGCCTGTGTCCCCTGCGTTGGCAGGTGGATTCTTAACCACTACGCCACCAGGGAAGTCCCCCAATTCTTTTTTCTAAAGGCATGTTCTGCTTAGGCTGACAGAAAATAGCTATTCTCCTTCCAACCCTAGGAGGAGTCACCAGGTCGGTTCCTATCTGCTCAATTAGGGAAGTATTATGGCACAGAGAATAAATTACCCCCTTGTTGTTTAGCTTAGTTTTCTTTTGTTTTTCTTAGAATAATAAAAGAAGAATGTCTTCTTTGTGCTCATATGCAATGTGCAGAGCTCTGTTTCTAGTAATTTTAGCCATTAACTGGAAAAAGAAAAGCCCCCAATTCTTTGTTGATATGCTGTCAATATTGCCAGTACAGGGGACCTTACACAACAGGGACCTTATTTTTCCTAGAATGATTCCAGAGGCAGCTAGATTGGAGTTAACTAGGTGTGTAGCCTTGAACAATCTCTTTGACATTCCCAAGCCTCAATTTCCTGATCTTTCTTTTCCTAACTTCATTAAAGTATAATTGGCAAATAAATTTGCAAGTTATTTAAAGTGTACAACATGATGATTTTATATACATTTACATTGTGAAAGGATTCCCCCCTCCCCACTGCACTGAGTTAATTAACACATCCATCACCTTACATATTTACTGATTTTTTTTTTTTGGAGAACATTTGAGTTCAATTTTCTGATCTTTAAAATGAGGAAAATAATACTTCCTACTGCACAGGGTGGTTGTGAGGCATAAAATAGTTAGGGTGCCACCCTGCACCCAATAGGATGGCTACTATCAAAAAGGCAGAAAATAACAAGTGTTGGCCAGGATGTGGAGAAATTGGAACAAAAAATGGGCCACTGCTGTGGAAAACTGTATGGAGGTTCCTCAAAAAAATTTAAATGGAATTATCATATGATCCCATAATTCCACTTCTGAGTATACACCCAAAAGAATTGAAAGCAGGACCTCAAAGAGATATTTTACACCCATATTCATAGCAGCATTATTCATAAGAGCCAAGAAGTGGAAGCAACTAAAGTGTCCAACAACAGATGAAAGATAAGCCAAATGTGATATACATGTACAGTGGAATATTATGTGGCCTTAAAAAGAAAGGAAATTCTGACACATGCTACGACATGGATGAACCTAGAGCATATTATGCTAAGTGAAATAAGCCAGTCACGGAAAGACAAGTACTGATTCCACTTACACGAGATACCTAGAAAAGTCAAATTCATGGAAAGTGGAATGGTAGTTCCCAAGAGCTGGAGGAAGGGAGAATGGGGAATCATCATTTAATGGGCATAGCGTTTCAGTTTTGCAAGCTGAAAAGAGTTCTGGAGATGGAAGGCGGTAATGGTTGCACAAGAACTTGAATGTACTTAATATCATTTAAAATACACTTAAAAATGGTTAAGATAGTTAAAAAAAAAAGGCAGGAGGACAGCCAACTTAGGGGAGGGGAAGCAATGACATAAATTTTAAATGCCTGCAATGAAAAAAGAAAAAGTACTTAGCACATGACTGGCCCACTGCGATTATTGAGTGAATGTTGAACCACTGGTAAAGATGTCAGGGAAGGTGGTGGTGAAGTGGGGATGATGTGGTGGAGACAGTGATGCACGGGGTATTGATGCAGCGTGTGCATACCTCTCCTCCTTAGAAGAGGCCAGCTTCCTCAGAGAGAGATGCACACTCTCCATCTCAGAATGCAAAGTGACACGAAATGAACGGACTTTTCCTGCACAAGATGAGCCCGTGTGAGAGCCCAAACAGGTAGGAACTGAGCAGGCCCAGCATGGTAGTGACAGAGCATAGTACTGGGGAAACTGTTCCAGCAACTGGAAAAACGTGGGGGTTTTTTTGTTTCTTTTTTGTTTCTTTTTGATCATATAACTTTTCTTCTTTATTCTGCTAATATGATGAATTGTATTGATTGATTTTTTTAACATTTTCATTGGAGTATAATTGCTTTACAAGGGTGTGTTAGTTTCTGCTTTATAACAAAGTGAATCAGTTATACGTATACATATGTTCCCGTATCTCTTCCCTCTTGCATCTCCCTCCCTCCCACCCTCCCTATCCTACCCCTCTAGGTGGTTACAAACCACCTAGCTGATCTCCCTGTGCTATGTGGCTGCTTCCCACTAGCTATCTATTTTATGTTTGGTAGTGTATATATGTCCATGTCACTCTCTCACTTTGTCCCAGCTTACCCTTCCCCCTCCCCATATCCTCAAGTCCATTCTCTAGTAGGTCTGTATCTTTATTCCCGTCTTACCCCTAGGTTCTTCATGACCTTTTTTTTTTTTCTTAGATTCCATATATATGTGTTAGCATAAGGTATTTGTTTTTCTCCTTCTGACTTACTTCATTCTGTACGACAGACTCTAGATCTATCCACCTCACTACAAATAACTCAATTTCGTTTCTTTTTATGGCTGAGTAATATTCCATTGTATATATGTGCCACATATCTTTATCCATTCATCTGTTGATGGACAATTAGGTTGCTTCCATGTCTTGGCTATTGTAAATAGAGCTGCAGGAATCAGGCTCCATGACTTCAGACTATACTACAAAGCTACAGTAATCAAGACAGTATGGTAATGGCACAAAACCAGAAAGATAGATCAATGGAACAGGATAGAAAGCCCAGAGGTAAACCCATGCACATATGGACACCTTATCTTTGATAAAGGAGGCAAGAATATACAGTGGAGAAAAGACAGCCTCTTCAATAAGTGGTGCTGGGAAAACTGGACAGGTACATGTAAAAGTATGAAATTAGAACACACCCTAACACCATACACAAAAATAAACTCAAAATGGATTAAAGACCTAAATGTAAGGCCAGACACTATCAAACTCTTAGAGGAAAATATAGGCAGAACACTCTATGACATAAATCACAGCAAGATCCTTTTTGACCCACCTCCTAGAGAAATGGAAATAAAAACAAAAATAAACAAATGGGACCTAATGAAACTTAAAAGCTTTTGCACAGCAAAGGAAACCATAAACAAGACCAAAAGACAAGTCTCAGAATGGGAGAAAATATTTGCAAATGAAGCAACTGACAAAGGATTAATCTCCAAAATTTACAAGCAGCTCATGCAGCTCAATAACAAAAAAATAAACAACCCAATCCAAAAATGGGCAGAAGACCTAAATAGACATTTCTCCAAAGAAGATATACAGATTACCAACAAATACATGAAAGAATGCTCAACATCATTAATCATTAGAGAAATGCAAATCAAAACTACAGTAAGATATCATCTCACACTGGTCAGAATGGCCATCATCGAAAAATCTAGAAACAATAAATGCTGGAGAGTGTGTGGAGAAAAGGGAACACTCTTGCACTGTTGGTGGGAATGCAAATTGATACAGCCACTATGGAGAACAGTATGGAAGTTCCTTAAAAAACTAAAAATAGAACTACCATACGACCCAGCAATCCCATTACTGGGCATATACCCTGAGAAAACCATAATTCAAAGAGTCATGTACCACAATGTTCATTGCAGCTCTATTTACAACGTGTTTTAATTAGTTTGGCTGGTCAGTGGTTCCCAAAGCAATGGGCTAAGAGCAGAAGGCAGAGAGTGTGCATGTGCATGAGTGCAAGACAGCAGCGAGAAATGGAGAAAGAAGGGAGAATGATTGACTGGGGAGAAGGGGCACAATCTGCTGTAAACAGCCCATTAGGTTCTGAGTGAGCGACTCGAACTGCAGAGAGCGAACTCCTGCACTTTTGGATCTTAGGGGCCAGTGGCATCTTCTTGTGGCACCTGGTGAGAAGCCCTGCCCTAAAGAGATGGCGGGGGCACCTGGTGGCCGTGCCATCACTCCCACTTCCTCAGCTGACTCTGCCTGTTTTTTGACGACTACGAAGGCCAGTGAGGTGAGCGTCTCAGAGTCCAAGGCTAATAACGATAATAAACCTGCAAGAATGAAATTGACTCCACAGAATAAAATTTTGAAAGTGAAACGGTTCTCTACAGTTCTCTGTCATTTCTGTCTCGGATTATGCTGGGGAAGGTTGAACACAATTTTAGTGAGAAATCGATTGTAATTGGCACTCTGCATGCTCTCTGGCAGAGGACACTGAAAACAGGCTCTCCTGACATCGGCAGGCTAATTCACTTCTGCTGCCAACACCCTCGCAAAGGAGCCCGAGTTAGGGGCTCCTCTTCCCACCACCGTACTGGGAAGACATTGATTTTGCAGCCCTCTCCTCTTGTTGATGAGATCAACGATAAATTTGGGAAAGGAAACAAAGGGATGAGTGCAGGGCAACTAGTGAAAAGTACAGCTGAGAAGATAGAGATAAAACTTGAGGTAAGAGTCTGTGCTAAGGACTGGGAATTTCTAGGATACAGCTGACCAGAGAGAAGAAGGAAAAATAACTCTATGTGTGTGGGGTAGGGGCGTGGTGTTGGACATGGTTTTTTAGTGTGTTTTACCAATAAAACCCAACAAAAGATCTCTTCCTAAGCTCTTTTCCATGTTTCTTTCAGTCAAGCTGCACTACTTTAACCAAAGAGAACATGCCAATACTGCACTATCCGAGAAGGAAAATCTGAACGAAATGCACAGTAAGTTAGCAGGAGCAAAAAATAAAAATGTGCTTTCTAATGCAATGCTATCCTGACCTTTCCAAGGGGAACAGCAGCTGGCCTCACCAGACTCACGGATTACAGGACTTTCCTCAGAATTTATACAATGTATTGATGCAAATCCACCCAAAGTATCTTTTATTTAGGTGGGAATTGCAATGTTGGAGGCTTAAGCCTCACCCACATGTACCTCGGGATGCACTGTCCCCATGACAAGGCCAAGTGAACTGCTTTTGAACAGTAAACAGCCAGCAGTTTTCAAGCTTCATACTTAGCATCTTACTGACAAGCATCCTGAGTCTCTCCCGAGGTTTTCTTTGGTGTGGGAGAGAGAAAAGGACAGCCACAGCCGTTTCTCAAACTCTTCCAAAGGGCCAGATGCATTTGACTCTGTACCCATGCTCATCCCTGCCCAGCCTCCCTTCCTGGGCACAGCTGTGGCTGCCACACATTCTTGACAGGGGTCACTTCCCTGAAAAGCATGATGGCATCTTCAAGACAACTTCCCATGCGGAACGACAGCCAAATGTTGCCAGCTTCCCAACTGCCTTCACAATCCGGGGTCAGCACCCTGAAGGAGGATGTCCCTCCCATCCCCGCCTGTGGGGTCCTCAGCTATTTTCAACTCCTGTAACAATGATACCTTTTCTCCATGTTATTCCCAGCAGCCACCAAAAGCTAGGGCAACATGACCCTAAATGATTGTTCTTTCAAAGTCCCAGAAATTCCAAAGCCACCCAGGTCCCTGCCTCTCATGACGCTATTCTAGAAGGAGTGAATTGGGAGTTGCCTCTCTGACCTCCAGCTCCACCACACACAAGCTCACCTTCGACCCTGCCTCATGCACCTGGCACTGGGGAACTCTCAGCATCTACCTTCCACAAAGGTTCATCACAGAGCTATTTCTTCCAGACTCTTGAGCTTACCAGCAGCACGTGGCTTTGAGCTCTGAAGATCCAAATCCAGAAAGACTGAACTTCATCTAACTAAAGCCCAGGAAGTTAAAAACAAACGAACAAAGATATAATACAATAAACAAGCACAAAAGTTGGAAGTATTTGCTGGTCTGCATACTGCCACACAAGCAGACCTTGGAAACAGGCTTTCTTTCATTTTGTAAGCAAACCACCACGGAGCACAATTTCAGGAAATATATGCCATTAAAGAATATTACAAGCAGCTCACTGCAGTAACACCTATAATTTTTCATTCATTTTAATATGCCCATTTTTCACGTTTAGAATTTCTAGTAACTCTCCCTTATTATGTTCTCTTGGTTGATGTGCCTACATAATCGGATAAGCATTTGTCTAATACTGGGTTGTGCTATTTTTAAAAGTACTTTTGTGGAACAACAAAAACAAAAACAAAAAATCACTATAAAAAAAAGGCTCCCAATCACTGCATTTTAATATTTAAGTCTTTCTAAGGTTGAGGAAAAGATGTATTTTTTAAAAAGGGATTTTAAGGAAATGCGTTCAGTTTGTCAATTGACCACAATGTCCCTGCCACTTGGACTTCTCAAATCAAATCCTTCTTTTTGCCAGGTGAAGGGGAAAGGGTAGTGTTTCATGAGGTCTTCCTTGGAAATCTTAATATAAATGCATAAAATAGCAACGAGTACACTTTAGTAAAAATAACATTTATTGAGTGATCACTACATGCCAGGGATTTACATGAATTAACCCATTTAATCCTAACAAAAATCCTGTAAGATCCAAATTAAACGTATCCCCATTTTACAGATGAGGACATTAAGGCACCTACCACATACCAAGCACAGAGCTAACTATTTTACATACATTACTACTTTCATCCTTGCAACTCTCATGGTTATCCTCATGGCATCAACATCTTTGCCTTAAAAAATGAAGAAAAAGTAGATCAAAGACTTGTAGGATGTGCCAAACATCATAAAGGAATTCGGCCCAGAGCCACTCCTTCCAGAAGCCACACTCTTAATCACCATGTTAATGTAGTGCTGATAAACTTTCTCTACAAACTGACCCAGTTTTCACTGTTCCAGCCTTAAATGGGTGAAGGCAGTTGGATTCACGATGCTGAAGAACAGCCACCTAGGCTGGGATCCGGGTTTGGCTTGATGACTTGATTCCATGCGTGCAGACAACTTGGGAGAGGCTTCACTGAGCTGGGCAAGTTTGGCCAAAGGGAGGCTGGACAAGTGTCTTAGAAACTGCATAAAGTTCATGGCCACAACCATCCCGTCGCTGCTTCCTTGGCGCTCACACCAACCACCAGAGGAAGATGAAGATCCTCTTTCCCTTCAAGCACCGAGAATTATCCTCAACACAAGAAATATTTGCTTGTCCTTCAGAGAGGAGTCAGGATTGGGAGAAAGATCATATACTGGACCATGGTCAGCTGACTGGGCCAAGAGAAGGTGGTCAAGGACATACTCACACTGTGGAGATCTAAATGGCCTCCTTTCTGTTGGTTTTATTCCAGCTCCAAGCCTGTCTTAGATGCCACTTGTGAGCATCAATTTAGAGCAACAGTTCCAAGAGAAAGGCCACAGAGACCAGGATGCCCAAGAGCTTGGATTCCAAGGGAACACAGCAAGCTGACTCAACCGCTTCAAGTGTCTTCCTCCACCATACCTTCACACAGTACCATGACAGAGTCTTGGGGGACCAGAGTCTAAGTTATTAATTGAATGTGGTACTTTGTCATCCATGTAATCTTCTTCAGGCACCTCATGGGAAGAAGTGATCATGGCTCCAGCAGGTCTGGTCAAGGCTTTCGTACACGGAACCCTGGACCCTACCAAGTACACCATGCCATAAAACATATCCTACCATCTACTTATACTCGAAGCAACAAGCAAAGCCCCTCACCAACTCCATCCTAGGATGTTATTCCAACATTAAAGACCTGAGAAGCAGGGAAATGGCATGACTTGGCCCCAAGAGAGCAATGTTGATGTCCTTCCCTAATGGTACTGGGGATGCACTACAGGTGACAAGGATACTATTCTCATGCCTGCAGGAGACTCTTGACTCTTGATACCTCCTAAAATCCCATAGGACATGACTAGCATTCAACTAGATCAAGTGTTTCAAAACAGCTTTTGTTTACCCACTAAATGAACCAGGTGGTCACCGTCTAATTCCTAATAGGTAAAATGTGCCAGCCTCATCAAGGCTAGTTTGGGAAGAATATAACCTGCAAGTAGAATTTCCCTGACATGAATCACCTCTTCCTCTGTACTCCCACAGCACCATAGACCAATCTCTATAGCAGCTTATCTCACAACCCTGTGATTATTCATCTGCAGGTCTGCTCCCCCGTCCAGCCTGGGGCCAACCACCAGCAGGGCAGAAGCTCCATCCTATGCTACTCTGTATCCCTGGTGCCACACAGTCTATGGCCCATCATCAGAGCTTTACAAATGGTTAGCAAATGTTTAGTGAAGCACCACCCCAGCCATTTTTTCAGTTTTCTTCCATAGCCAGACACTAAGTGCTGGAAAATAAAACTGCAGCATTGTCTCCTGGTATCAACCCAAATAAGTCAGATACATGCCTTCAAAATGGATGGCTCATCTATAAATGTCTTTCAATCATTTTTTTAAATCCATGTATTTTTTTCCAGACATAGAAGTCCTCCCATTTACACAGAAAAACGCAGAACTACCCTTTATTCCTCCTGAACAACTTCAAAGTAAAGAACAAAATACAGCCATAGTCCTAGAATTCTGAACCTTATAATGGTTGGCCTACCCCCTCCAGAATCCTCAGGACCCCTTCGCTTTGGATGATATTCTCCTCTTGGCCGCCATCTTTCCAGACTGAGAGAGAGATTTTTGTTGCCTTTCTGTGAGAGGGCCCCTTCTCCTTGACCATTATAGATATCCTCCCAAGTGGGCCTTTTTCATACTTTCTGAAAGTTCTGTAACTGAAACCATTCACTACTCTCCAACCATGGATTCTGAGCTGGCAGATATAATTGGCAAGGTTGGCAGAGAAGTGAAAAACCAAACAGGCCGTAAGAGTCAACTCCCTCAAGCCTGACAAGAGGAAAGCCAAAGTCAGAGAGAGGAGACGAGACTAATCGCCCTGTCTCCCTCCAGCTTGTTCAGGGCACACCATGTTTTCTTTCGTTTAAACAAAGGCCCTTCTCCCATTCTGCCAAGGGCTCCGAAGACTTTCCTGGGATCTGGCCCAGGGCATGGCCCCGCCACTCAGTAGGTAGGGAGCAACTTCTGCCAAGTCACTTAACTGCCCAATCTCCAGTTCCTCATGTGTAAAATTGGGATAATATTTCTCCACTGACATCTCAGGTCCCTAGCGATAAATATTAATGTCCTTAGAGGGCTTTGAGATCCCGTGGTGAAGGATGCAGCAGGGTGTTATTTTTATGACGTTGCAGCTTCCATAAAGCATCTAATTCAATGAGAAAGAGGAGAGAGGGGGCACTGGGCTGGAACTAAGACTAACACAGGCAGATGCTGGTGGAGCTTCCCCTACTGCTAATGCATCCCAACAGTCACCTGCAAGTCTGCTGCTATTCCAGTCCCGGGGCTTTCATTTTTACTGGTGACCTCGTTCACTGCTTCCCCATCCCTGTCTCTGGCAAGCATAGGAATCCCTATTTAGCATCTTATTAATATGGAACTTCATAACCCTGATATGGATCTTTGTATTCCCAACATCAGGGGGCCTGCCCGGCAGTCTGCTGGCATCAATATGCTCCTCAGCAGGGAATCTGTGCTCGAGGCTCTGGAGTGGGCCAGCCTTCCAGAGCTGGCCAGGCGCCCACATCCCACCTGCCCAAGCAGCACCTCCCCACCCTCCTTCCCCTCCCAGCAGAGGCTTTCCAGGCCCCCAGGCACCAAAACGGAATGAAGACTGCTGTGCAGAGAACTTTGTGACCAGAAAAGTAGCTGATTTTATTTGGGGATAAAAACGTAGAAGAGGAATCCAATAAGGACAAAGAACGGGGAAGATAATTCAATGGTCATAAGAAAGGATGGAAGGGGGTTGTTACAGTGTGATGCCCTGGCTGCATAGCAGGTCAGTGATCATTCATTCTTGGTGTGTCCACAAGGTCTCTGGAGACTTGGTTGAGGAAAAAGGACTACGGGGCCTGCTGCAGTGGAGGGTCAGGGGTAGTGAGTCCAGGGGTAGTTGCAGTAGTTCATTGTGTGGGATGTGGACCACAGACCAAGAGGGAAAGAGTCCAGGGCAGGAGGGAATGGGAGTAACTCTTCCCTCATCTCCCTGATGTGGGTGGGGAAACCAGAGCTGTCCCAAGAGGTGGCAAACCAGGACTGTCAGATCTGGTTAGAGCTGTCAGTGAGCAGAGGGTGGAAGCCAAAGTTTGGAGAAGATGCCATGGAACTAGACTCTGCCAAAAATGTGATCAAAAGCCCACTCAAGATGCTCATATACATACACACAAGGCAGCTGTCCTTCCTGACATGACCCTCTGCTGCCCCTTGTCCTCTTGTAACAACTCTTCTTCAAAATCCCCTCTGCACCTTCCTTTTTCAGATTTCATCTCTATAAACCCCTGCCCCAGGGCTTCCCTGGTGGCGCAGTGCTTAAGAATCCGCATGCCAATGCAGGGGACACGGGTTCAAGCCCCGGTCCGGGAAGATCCCACATGTGGCAGAGCAACTAAGCCCGTGCACCACAACTACTAAGCCTGTGCTCTACAGCCTGTGAACCACAACTACTGAGCCCACGTGCCACAACTACTGAAGCCCGCACACCTAGAGCCCGTGCTCCACAACGAGAGAAGCCACCGCAATGAGAAGCCTGCGCACCTCAACGAAGAGTAGCCCCCACTCGCCACAACTAGAGAAAGCCTGCACACAGCAACGAAGACCCAATGCAGCCAAAAATAAATAAATTAAAAACAAACAAAAAAACAACCCTGTCCTTTCTGGATTTTTAAGTGCCAACATGTACATCTTGCTAACTATGAAATGACTGCTCATCCTGCCTTATGAAAACTGCCCCTCATGGTCCTCACATACAATCCAGGTTAGTTGGATGTTGGGGTTCAAAAAATAAGGAAAATAAAGATGATCATCTAGAACATAAAAGCTGAGGGACTTGCTCCTAACACATCATTAAGAAAGTTGTGCATCAAGCCCTTTAAAGAATGGATTCAGGAACACCTTATAACCTGTTAAGGAGGAACGGTTATTCCTCACTTGTCTTGTTTCCATGGGGGAAGCTGTCACTTAAAGACTAACAGCCTCCCTCTACCCCTTGCCTCCTTTCTTTCCAGGGCAGGAGAAGAGACTTAACTTGACTGGCAAATTTGGAAGAAGAACCCAACCTGTGTAGTTCAGCCCCTTCTGGGTCCTCTCATGAGGTCCTGCCTTACCTGCATCTACTCTCCCAGGAAGGACTCTTGGTCTGCCAGTGTCTGGGTGGTCAATTTAACACTGGGGTGCAGACTTTAGAAAGACTCTCCCCCACAGAGTGACGGCATGTCCTTTGTTCAAGTTTTTATCTGCCAATAGCACCGACCGTTTGATCTTCAGCTAATTGTCCCCCATGCCTACCCAAATCAGGTGGAGAAGTGATCCCCAGACCCCAATGCAACTCAGCTTCTTCTCTGTTTTGCCATGCACTCAGTGTGGCTAAGAAAAGGGGTGCATTCATGAAAAGATGCTCAATGTCGCTAATTATTAGAGAAATGTGAATCAAAACTACAACGAGGTACCGCCTCACACCAGTTGGAATGGCCATCATTAAAAGTCTACAAATAATAAATGCTGGAGAGGGTGTGGAGAAAAGAGAATCCTCTTACACCGTTGGTGGGAATGTATATTGGTGCAGCCACTATGGAAAACAGTATGGAGGTTCCTCAAAAAAACTAAAAATAGAGTTGCCGTATGATCCAGCAATCCCACTTCTGGGCATATATCTGGAAAAAACTACAATTCAAAAAGATACATTCACCCCTATGTTCATAGGAGCACTATTTACAATAACCAAGACATAGAAACAACCTAAATGTCCATTAACGGAGGAATGGATAAAGAAGATGTGGCACATATATACAGTGGAATACTACTCAGCCACAAAAAGAATGAAATAATGCCATTTGCAGCAACATGGATGGACCTAGAGATTATCATACTAAGTGGAGTAAGTCAGACAAAGACAAATACCATATGATATCACCTATATATGGAATCTAAACTATGACACAAATGAACTAATCTACAAAACAAAAACAAATTCACAGACATAGAGAACAGACTTGTGGTTGCCAAGGGGGAGGGGTGGATTGGGAGTTTGGGATTAGCAGATGCAAACTATTAGATTCAGAATGGATAAACAGCAAGTTCCTACTGTATAGCACAGGGAACTATATTCCATGTCCTGGGATGAACCATAATGGAAAAGAATATGAAAAGGAATATATATATAAGAATATATATATATATGAATATATATAAGAATATATATACATAAGAATATACATATAAGAATATATATATGTGTATAACTGAATCACTTTGCTGTACAGCAGAAATTAACACATTATAAATCAACTATACTTCAACAAAAAAAGAAAGAAAAAGGATGTGTTTAATAGAATCCATCCCTTGCTTCTGTTGAACTGCTCATAGGCCAGTTCAGTGCTACAGTTTGTCCCTGCTGAGAACAGCCCTCAGTCTGGGAGCTACAGCCTCCATGGGCTTTACCTCCCTGACTCTCAAGAAGGCACCACAAGGTCTGAGCAAATTCCCTTTCCTAGGACACTGACACCTGAGGGGGTTATGAAGCCAGTAAGAGAAAAGGACAAAAGCCAACATCAATCTTACGTGTCCATTCACACATCTCTTGATTCATCATGCATTTACTGAGAAACCACTGTATGCTGTGCCCTCTGCAAAACCAAGTCCAGGTGGGAATGAGCACCCTCCATCCCTTCTCAGAAGCTCTGGAGGAACTTTCCTGTGGGATAGTATATACCTACCAACCCTAGGAATCAGAAATCCGATTTCCAATGCAAATGGGTTTCAGCCTCTGGTTTCCACAAAATCTCAAACTACAACTTCACTTCTCTTTGCCTTGGTCTCCACTGAGCCCCTCCCTCTCAGGGGTCCTCCAAGACTCGTGACTGATAGAGCCACAGGGGGGAGGATGATTGAAGTTGAGCCCCGAGCTCAGGGCAAATCAGATGGAAGGATGTCTAGAAAACAAGCGGAGGGAAAATCGCCTTCCACAAACTCTTGCTAAGTGAGTAAAATAGCCATTTATTTTTCGGGGGTGGTAGGGATGGTGATTGGTTGTTTGCAACAACAACAACAACAAAAAACCTAATATTTAAAAATGTATTTCAGATGAAAGAGTTTTAAAAGTAGAATTATGACCCTCTAAAAAAGAGCTGACACAAATCTCTATTAGCATAATGGCACCACAATGCTATCAAAACCCTGTTCATGCAGCCCTCTGTCCATCTCTGAATACCAGATAAAGGGAGCAAGAATATCATTCAGGGGTCTGTTCCTCCATCAGGGGGAGGACAGTTTGTATATGGGGAGCACCCATTAGTGTTAATGGGAGCCACAGATGTAAATCCCCAGGCACTGGAAGGGGAAATGGTTCCCTGGGATTTTCTGCCAATAACCCATCCAGTGTGACAGGTACTTAGGGACCAGAAAGTCTTCCTCATCAGCCCAGCCCCACTCTGGGAGTGATTTGCAACTTCACCCCAAGTATGAGAGATTGAAATAGTCTTTCTTTGCTGTGACATCTACAGCCTCCCATGTTTTTTGCCTTTAGATATTGTGCCACTGAAGCCTAGTCTGAGACAAATGCCATTTTAATTTGCTTTAGGCGGTGAAGGCCAATACACATTTCAGTGGAGAAAGTTATGTGTTTTAGTTGCTTTATGAAGGCATAGCATATGCCCTGACACAGTTAAATGATTAACAGATTACTTCAAATGCCTTTGGCATAGACTATCTATACATTCATTAGCCAGAACCATTTGTCTTCTTGATAAAACTAAAATTACTTATATAGCAGGTTTACTTTCCATGATTAATAAATGATAAAAATCTAAATTATCCATCTGAAATGTCTCTTTTTGGTCATTAATCTCACATTTATCAGCTTCTATAACACATATTAGTAATACAAAAATTCAGTTTTCCAAGTATTTTAATTTGCTAAGAGAAACAAAACATGTTCAATGCAAAGAAGGATCTCAATGACTAGGAAATTCTATAATGATTCCGAAACAGTCAGGGAGTGAAAAGACAGAGTTAGCTTTAAATATGCTTTATGAAAACAGATAAACCTGGGATGTAGACAGGCCTCAAAATGTTCCCAAAGCAATCCCTCGCTCAAACTTCTTTCCAGTAGCAAGCCATCAGAATGAATGGAGAGTTTAGTATCATTTTGTCTGTGCTCAAAAGGACAAAATGAAGAGCACGCTCAGAAACAGAGCTGGGCGTGGAACGATCTAGAATCCACTAAAGGTCAAAATGCAAGCATCGCATGTGTCCGAGAAAGTGAGCTTCCAGAACAGGTTTAGCTCAAGGGGAAGCCTTGGGAATTGGATCCTTCTGTCAGCTTTTTTAAATGTTTAAGACCGTCTGTCCTCCAATTAAACTGATCAAGGGAGTCCAGGATGGTTTGTTAGCAACTCTGCTCAGGAGAACACTCATTAAAAGGCCCGAGGCTGATTCCGGACCTCCATCTCAGGCACTCACTTCTGCTGTCAGTGACTGATTTCTCTGAATTCCAACTGCCAGAGTAACGGTGGAGGCTGAGCCATGCCACCCCCGCTGCCAGAAAAGGAGGAGGGAGACATCTGCCACTGTCCTGAGTCACCTGTTACTCACCTCGGTGACTCACTCTCTGAGAGGCCTGAACAGAATGGCTCCTGAAAGGACGTGTGTGTGTGTGTGTGTGTGTGTGTGTGTGTGTGTGTGTGTTCACTCACCTATGTTTACAGACAGGCCCTGGGCCCTCGTGGGGGTCTGACACTCTGCTAGGCAAAGGACGTGTGTGTGTGTGTGTGTGTGTGTGTGTGTGTGTGTGTGTGTTCACTCACCTATGTTTACAGACAGGCCCTGGGCCCTCGTGGGGGTCTGACACTCTGCTAGGCATAGGGCATGTGGTGCTGGGGAAGAAAACCTCTGTCTTACCCTTCAGGAAGCCACAGTTAAATGAGGTAAAAAGACTAATAGGGCTTCCCTGGTGGCGCAGTGGTTGAGAGTCCGCCTACCAATGCAGGGGACACGGGTTCGTGTCCCGGTCCGGGAAGATCCCACATGCCGCGGAGCGGCTGGGCCCGTGAGCCATGGCTGCTGAGCCTGCGTGTCCGGAGCCTGTGCTCCGCAATGGGAGAGGCCCCAGAAGTGAGAGGCCCGCATACCAAAAAAAAAAAAAAAGACTAATAAAGAGGGGACTGCACTGCCATTTGCAGCAACCTGGATGACCTAGAGATGATCATATTAAGTGAAGTAAGCCAGACAGAGGAGGACAAACACCATATATCACTTCTATGCGGAATCTAAAAAAATGATACAAAGGAACTTATTTACAAACAGAAATAGACTCACAGACATAGAAAACAAACTGTGGTTACCAAAGGGGAAAGGCAGGGAGGGATAAATTAGGGATTGGGCATAAACAGATACACACTACTATATATAAAAGATAAACAACATGGACCTACTGTATAGCACAGGGAACTATAGTCAATATCCTGTAATAACCTATAATGGAAAAGAATCTGAAAAAGAATATATATATACATATATATTTACACATAACTGCATCATTTTGCTGTACATCTGAAACACTGTAAATCAAGTATACTTCAATAAAATATATATAGAGAGAACAATAAAAAAAGTTCAAAAAAAGAGGGGATTGCAGTACAAAGTGATAAATGCTGGGGAAGGAATGACTATGGTTCTTATGGACATGTGACTCAGGTTTTAAGAAAGGAGGAGGGAAGACGCAGTACACGCCTTCTGGAAGAGGTGACTGACAAAGTTAAGTTAACAGAAGGTGGGAAGATTGTTCCAGTCAGAGGGAACGGGATGTGCAAAAGTCCAGAGGTGTGAGAGAACCCTCTTTTACTTAGCCCTTCACTTTTTCACCCATCCTTCACAGAGCATCTGCTATACACTAGGTGCTACCCTAGGCAGTCGGGTCACAGTGGGGGGTGACCAACAGGGCCCTGCCTTCAAGCGGCTTCGGGGAATTGCGAATTAATTCTGTGCGACTGGCGCGCAGTGTGTGGGAGGGGCAGGGGAGGGGAGGATGAGGGCTGAGAGCAGAAGCTGGGGCAGTATGCATGGCTTAATCCATGTCACATTTAGGATGTGGATGTTATACCCAGCGCCACTGTGTCTGTGCATATGTGCACATATGCATGTGTATTGTGGGATGAGTGTGGTACCAGAACAGGACACACACACCTGGCCTGAACTGAAGTCAAAGGGAAAGGTACGTAGTCACAGCCTTAAGTGAGCAGTGCATCCTACCCTGAAGGGGACACTAGTACTGTCCCCTACACACCCAACTTTCTCTCACACCACTCAGTACTCCCAATCCTCTGCTTCATCACAGCACTCTCCTCACGGCCCTTCAGGTACCATCACGGTACCTCATCCTGCGCTCCAGCCTTCTCCCATGCTGGATCCACCAGGACCACCTTCCACAACGGGGCTGGAGTGAAATGAGCAGCACAGAGGTAGAGTCAGACCTGCGTTCTGACCTCAGCCCTGCTCCTGGGCAAGGTGCTTGGTGGTGATAGTCATAACTGTACCTGGGGTCTATTGAGCACTTAATACATGCCAGGCACTTGCCATGCATTAACTCCACTAACCCATTCAAACTTCACAGTAATGCTACCTAGGTCGGTACTTTTAAGACCTCCATTGTACAAAAAGGAAAACTAAGGCAAAGAAATGTTCAGTGTCTTGCCTGTGGTCACACAGCTAGTAAAATGGTAGTGCCTAGAGCCAATCCCAGGAACTTCGGCTCCAGAGTGTATACTTTTAACCACGCTAGACTACCTCTCTTGGGTGCCTTGATTTCCTCAACTTCAAGGTAGATCTAGTAATACTGATGTTCAGTGGGGATTAAATGAGTAACTTCAGTGCCCAGCACAGCACACACTCAATGCCCAGCACAGCACACACTCAATGCCCAGTGCAGTACACACTCAAAAAATATTGATTTCCTCTGTCTATTTCAATCCTCCTTGTTTCCAGAGGCCAGGTCAAATCTGTGCTTTTTCATGAAGTCTTTCCCAGACATTGAGTCTATATTGACCTGCTCTTTCTTTGAAATCTCCTTCAGCTTAGCATGTCTGCCACTAATGTTGGCACTGGTCATACTGTTATGTATTGTTATTGAATTATTTCAAGATTTCTTGGTTTTTCCAACATCGTACATTTCTTGGGTCAGTAATCAGGTCTTATCTTCCCCAAGGAGCCTGGGCATTGCTAAGTGCATGGGTTTTCAGAGTGGGCTGGCAGAATAAAGAATAAGTAAATACTACAGGCATCCACATGTGGAATAAATACTCGTTGGAAAAGAAATCAAGTAATTTATAAATTAGTTGAGATAAGGGTTTTTGTACAGATCTCCATCCATCCTACAGATTCCAAGGCACTTAAATTTCAAGTTATGTTCTAATCGTTTATTTAAATTCTCTTGCTTCCTTAAGTATCTATTTTCTTCTACTGTCCAAAGGCAAAAATCCCCAGGTCAACCCAGGGAAAGAGGGGCTAATTGCTCAACAAATTTGAATGTGGGTATTCATTTTTCACTCTCTAAAGCATGAGATGCCCTCCTACATTCAAGTCAATGACTTTCACTTAGGAGGAAGCAAACACATTAATAAAATACATAAACACTCTCTAATGGCAATAAATCTTAAGAATAATTGACCTCATCTAATCAAAGTTTACAAGTGGCTTTAGATCCCAAGCCTTATAAACTCTAAACTAGAGGCAAGGCTGGGTGGCTGAGCGGAAAGAAAAATGCATCGGGAGTCTAGTTTTTTTTTGTTTTGTTTTGTTTTGTTTTTGCGGTACGCGGGCCTCTCACTGCTGTGGTCTCTCCCGTTGCGGAGCACAGGCTCCGGACGCGCAGGCTCAGCGGCCACGGCTCACGAGCCCAGCCACTCCGCGGCACGTGGGATCCTCCCGGACCAGAGCACGAACCCGCGTCCCCTGCATCAGCAAGCGGGCTCTCAACCACTGCGCCACCAGGGAAGCCCTTCTAGTTTGGTTTTGAGTGGTGGTTCCACAACTTTCTACCTGTGTGACTTCCCTGAGTGCCAGTTTGCCATCTGCATCAGGGTTTGTTTGGGTTTTTTTGCGGTACGCAGGCCTCTCACTGTTGTGGCCTCTCCCATTGCGAAGCACAGGCTCCGGACACGCAGGCTCAGCAGCCATGGCTCACGGGCCCAGCCGCTCCGCGGCACGTGGGATCTTCCCGGACCGGGGCACGAACCCTCGTCCCCTGCATTGGCAGGCGGACTCTCAACCACTGAGCCACCAGGGAAGCCCTGCATCAGGGTTTTAGATGGAAAAAACCTGTCACCTTGAAAGCATGCCACGCATATACGGTATTACAGTCATAAAAAGGGCCAGGAACCAATCCAAAGTGTAGGGATTAGAAATATGAGTCATACTAAGTACAAATGATTGTGAGGGATGTAGCCCGGAACTCTTCACTGAGTGTACTTCTTGGGGTGGTTAGCAAGGTAGAACGCCCCCGACACATGGGAGGAAGTCAGAACCCAAATGACGCATGGAAAGGTTTTCCCATGCATATACGCCACACAGAACTATATCCGAATGCAGGATGCACTTCAGAACAACAAACTTTTTCAGAAGTGCTACACCTTAGTCACAATGGCAAACATATTCAGCAAATGGTCTGTACAATGCAGTAAAGAACCTCTTTGTTTTATCTGCTGGAGTGCTTTGTGGATCAGGAAGTGAGATATTAGAGTGAAAAGATCACACACAGATCTTACTCTGTCTTCTGTCGAGACCACTGGTCTATGGAAAACAAAGCAAAACAGAGAGTACTTAGATTCCAGAAACCACAGAATTCGAGACAGAGAAAAGGGGCAGCTCCTCTCCACTCCTCTGCTGGGACAGCAGAATCATTTCTTAAGTGCTAGACCCTAACCCTTTGTTAGCCCAGCCCAGTGTTCCCCAAACTATGATCCATGAGCCAAATCCAGCTGACCGCCTATTCCTGTACAGCTCTGTGACCTGAGAATGGTTTCTATAGTTTTAAATGGTTGAAAACAATATGAAGAAAAGAAGACTGTGTGACATATGAAAATTACATGAAATTCAAATTACTGTGACAATAAATAAAGTTTGACTGGCCCATAGCCATGCTCACTTGTCTACATCTTGTCTGTAGCCACTTTTGTGCTACAACAGCAGAGTCGAATAATGGCAACAGAGACTTTATGGTTGGCAAAGCCCAAAATGTTTACTCTCTGGTTCTTTATAGAATAATTTTGCCAACTACTCATCTAGGCCAATTATGTTTTCTTTCAGTTGGTGAAACTAACCTCTCTAGCCTGGCTGCTACCTGATCAAACTCTTTCTGACCTTAAGACTGGATTTCAAATATGTCAGCCTCTGTTCAAGATAGTTCCTAGGGGCTTCCCTGGTGGCGCAGTGGTTGGGGGTCCGCCTGCCGATGCCGGGGACACAGGTTCGTGTCCCGGTCCAGGAGGATCCCACATGCCGCAGAGCAGCTGGGCCCGTGAGCCATGTCCGCTGAGTCTGCGCGTCCGGAGCCTGTGCTCCACGACGGGAGAGGCCACAACGGTGAGAGGCCCGTGTTCCGCAAAAAAAAAAAAAAAAAAAAGATAGTTCCTAGAACTCCAGAATACTTTCTTGACTCTTGCCTCTAATTTACCATCACCACTTCCATATATATAGATAGACCCCCATGAACACATGGACCCCAAATTCTGGTTTCTATTTCCCCACTCTGGTTTCCTCTGTCTATTACACTGTCTTCCATAATTCCTGAACCATCAATACTCTGTTTCTCATCAAATGACAAACTGAAGGAACCATCAGGTATGGAAAGATGTTACTGGAACTTAATATTAACATTAGAAAGTTCCTACCAGTTATGCTTTCTAACATTACATAGTTCCCTGTATCAATAATGCTTTATTTTTCCTGTTCCAAATTGCCTGTTTCTTTCTTTTTTTTCTTGCCAAACTGGGTCGATTTTACAGGTACATTATAATTTCATAGGTATGTTATAATTTGCACTAGTCTCTAAATGACAAATGCATCACTCCTATTGCATTCACGTTAACTAGCATTTTAAAATAGTCTTAACTATCTAAAGAAGAGACCTAGTTTATCACAGCACTACTCAGGATGCACCTGAATTGTATCAAAACGCATCCTGAGAAGCAGTGTAGTAATGGGAAAAGGGCATCAGATCCAAGTTTTCGTTCACAGAGTGCCATAAACTAAATGTTTGACCTTGGACTAGTCACAGACAAGTCACTCTTTAGACTTGGTTGTCTTCATTTACAAGTGAATTACTTCAGATCCTGAGGAGCTTTCCCATTCTCACATTCCCTAATTCCAGGACAAAAACTCACGCATAGATTCTAATTTGTCATTTAGCGTCACAAAAGAATTTGAAATATTAAATAGCAATTTGAATCAGAGTATTTAAGTTTTTGTTTTGTTCCGTTTTGTTAGGGCCTGAGAAGCAGGATGGGGTAACCCACTAAGGAACAGGGCTCAAAGTGAAGAGAGGTAGGTCAATTGTTTCTCATTACAAGTCCTTTTGAAACATTTGATTTTTTAAAGAAAATATAATCTCATATTATAAAAAGATATATAAATTTTTTAAAAAAATTTTAATGAAACCTAGAAGAGACTTTAGATTACTTGTAATCCACACCTTGATGGATGGGGCTAGATGTACTACTGAATTTTAGACATGCATGTGGATTTTACACACATTTCCCAAGGGTCACTGAGAGGACCAAGTGGGGCTAAATGACCCTAACGTCCCTTCCAATACCAGATTCTATACTTCGACCTCCCCTCAATGCTCTCATTGTCTCTCTGAACAATTCTCATTTCATGAGCAAGCTCCTCCCTGGGAACTAGGCAGGTGAAAAGTTTCAGCTTTTAAACTTGATTTATGTGTGAGTCCTCCCAGAGCAACAACAAAAAAATTAATGAGATTAAAGTAAAAATACTTTACTGCTTCAAAACCTCAAAAAAAAAATCATTTAAAACAGGTCTTGTATGAGATTTATCCCTTGAGGCTAAAATAAAGCATTAGAGTTTTTTGTTAAGAGAAACATTTCCTCAAATTGAAAGAAAACAGAGCTGTAATGGAAATATGAATGCAGGCTTTGCAGTTGCAACCATCTAATATAACATTAGAATTCTGCATTTGTGAATTGCTCTAATTTTATGTACATATATTTTTCAACAGGAATAGCATTTCTTTAGCTTTATAGATTTTTTCACTTATTTAATTGGTGATATAATTACTTGCTCTTATAAATCTGAAAATTGGGAATTCAAACACACACAAACAAAGAAAAGCTTGATTCTTAATGGCTTACCCATTTTCCCCAGTGCATTGTCATCCCCTCAGCGGGAATCTACAGGCCCTGTGCACCCAATGATCAAAGATTTCTAAGTTACCCTTCCTGAAATGCACATACAAACTTCTCCAGGCAACCTCAAGCAGCCTCAGTATTTTGAACCACGATTGTCTGAAAGGTCTCTGGTATTTTAAAGGACTGAGGGTGACTCAGACTTGCTCAGAGGTGCTACAGCAATTCAATGACTCCTAGAAAGGCCCATTGGTGCCAGGGAGACAAAACCAGGTGGAAACGTTGGCACAATGCAACTGCATGGGGATTGCTGGCCAAGAGAGACTTGCTAAAGGAAAGTCACTGTGTGGAAGTTGCTTGAAGCACTCGGAGTCACAGTGACTAACTTGCATTGAGTCACAAATTAAGTCTAACTGGAGTTACACTAAAAAGATGCATCAACAAGCGCTCCCAGGATAGCTTGGAGGTCTAGATGTCTTAAAATGCTCCCTGATGTCTTCCTTCATTTACTACAGCAAGGTGATCCAGAAAAGTTTTAGTTTTTCTAAGAGACAGCCTGCAGAGCATTCTGACTACTGGTGAACTTTATCCATAATAAACATGGAGAGGTATGTGTGTGTATGTTTATGTGTGAGGGAAGTGGCTGGAATGTTCGTAAGAGTCAAGAGGAGAAACATGAAGGTCAGTGGGGAGTTTATGTTCATAAGCCTTGTTCTTATTTCTGCTTTTCCTTCTCTTGAACCCTGGACCTCCCCAAACCTCACCCCTATTCCTGCAAATCCAAACTTCAAACAGCTGAAACCAATCTCAGATGAAAAGAGCCACATGCCCTGAGCACCTTGTATGTGCAGGCCCTTTGGGGGTGGTAGTGAGATGATGACGACAATGATGATGGTGTTATTTTCTTGTTTAATCCTCATGGCAGCCCTATGAGGCAGCTACTGTTATTATCATCATTTTACAGATGGTGAAACACAGAAATTAGCACAAAGAGGTTAGGAAATTGTCAAGTTCTCACAGTTTTTAAGAGGTAGAACAAGGATTTGGACCATTTAATGCTACTGACCGGCATTAAACTTGACCTCTCCCCTTTACAGGCAAGCATGAGGAACTGCTGGTCAACCGCGGGTCTCAATCTGTGGAATGTGAGCCTGTTGGGGTAGAGGAGAGAGGACAGGGAAGAGCTGTGATGTCTTTGGACCCCTTGTCGGCTCCTGGTGGGTATTCAGCCCCCCTACCCAAAGGCAGACGTGGAAACAGCACTCAGCCTGGATGCCCAGATCCTCCTCCTCACCCAGGTAGAGGGTCTCATAAAAGCAAGTCATCACCAAAAGGAAAAGGGGATTGGTCCAGCAAACACTGGGAAGGGAGGACCCCAACAAATAGGATTTCCAGTAACTTAAAATACCTAGAAAAGGAAGGGGGAAGGAAAATGATAGTCTTGGGGGCCAGAGAGACCTGAGAAGTCACTACCTAACACTACCTATGTGGGCTTGGGTACCCTCCAGAGAACCAACATCCCCATCCTTCAGCTTCCTCATCTGAGAATGGGAATCATTATATAATTATACATCTGTAGGTTTGACATGAGAATTAAGCATAAACTACCACACACATCAGCATCGTTCCACATACATCAGCATCGTTTTACCTAAGTTGCCTTCCCCCGATTTCCTAATTACTTCCTTCTCCATAGAAGTCATTTCTCCCACATGCTCCTTTGCCTACCTTTACGTGCCCTAATCTTTCTACTGTAAAATCAGCCTTGCTCTTTCACTACTTCATAGAATTCTCTTAAATTTTGGATAAAGTATTCTCCCTGTGATAACTCCCACTGACTGAAAACATTTGTCCAGTGCAGTGAGATGCAAATAATTGGATGCTTTGGTCCGTAAGCGTCTGCCCGACCAAGTGTTTCCTATATCCCTAACTCTGCACAGAGATATGTTTATATTTATTGAACCACAAGCATAAACAGAGGACAATGAATGAAAGATCCCACCTTCCCTAAGTGGCAGAGTGTGTTTTCCCTAAAGCAGAGGGATGGAAAATCCTCCTGATACCCCTCACAGATTCCAGCTTTTTTGCTCCAGAGATACCTAGGGTGCCCTAAGCATCCCCTCTCTTCCCTTCAAGCCCCAGATGCCAATGGCAGTCTCAGGTGAGAGAGACAAATGCCTCATTTCCCTAGAGGTGAAGACAAATATTTTCCCTGCTTCAGAGTCCTTCAGGTTTGTATGAGCCCATCTCCACCTCATATATCAGAAAATAGGGCTTGTCATCGAATAATACATCATGTTTTGAAAAAACTCTGTACCACAACTGGTGTGTTTCTTAAGAACAAGAAATTGCCACATGGGCTTCACACTGTAGACCAAGCAACCTAGTGGTCCATTTTGCTTCCTTGTGAAAATGTGTGATCGGCAGTGGTCTCCACCAGGGCTAAGCTCTAAAGATAGGTATCAAGGCTAAGCATCTCCCTTTTGCTTAGCAACTTCTTGAAACTATCATCCATGAAATTTTCAAATAATTCTCAAGCCCGCTTTCATATTCAGAGATGTCCTATGGAGAATCAGGCTGAATTACTGAGAGAAATAACAAACCTGTAATATATTATTACTACCAGTTCTGCTCCAGTTGTCAAATAACCACTACCAAAGGTCAGACCTTTTTCTAACCCATGCCAGTGGTTGGTGAAGGCAGGAGACCTAACACTGGTACCATACCACTTTGACTAGATTCCCTACAAATCTCCCTGTTCCTCCTATATTTTTATGTCATAGTTCCCAACAACCATGTAATGTAATATTAACATTATAAATATGTTTAAAAGGTACAATATTTGTAGTGATTTCTGGGATCAACTTCTCCCCCTGCTCCCCACCCCACAACTACGCTTCTGCTGTTACTACAATCATTAACATATCAAAGGTCTTCTGTGACCTGGGCACTGTGTTCATCCCTCTACATTCATAACCTGATTTAATCTTATGAAGTGGCTGCTATTTTTATTCCCACTTTACAGATGAGAAAACCAAAGCTTGGATAGATGAACTAGCTCGCCCAAGATCAGACAGCTAATCAACGGAAAAGGTAGCCCTCAAACCCAGACCCAGAGTAACAACAAAGGCAGCCCATTCAAATCACAATTTATATATAAATTCTGCCTAATCTTAGAAAATAATTTCCTTAACAGCACAATTACCGCATCTCAGAGTGAAACTCACGTAAAATACATGATAAAAATCACTGGTTACCTATTTTAATTCAATACAAGTTTATGGAGAGAGGAAGTTCTATTGAGTCAGCCAACTTGGAGGTATGGGAAGAGCTAGAGAAAGGCAGATGATGTATTTTGATACAGTCTTCTGTATTTCTGCCACAGTCAGGACCAAGACTAGACAGATAGCTAAGTTCTAGTTCTGGCTCTACCAGGAGCTTGCTGCAAAACCTTGAACAAATCATCCAACCCTTAGGCTCATTTCCTTGTTTGTAAATTATAACAGTCCCTCTAACCAGGTTGTTGCATCAGATATTATCTACTGACTTCTAAATATGGAAGCGGAGGATTAGGTCTTACACCACCCCTACTGACACATACACTTCCTCTACTCTCACCCTCTCAGTATAGTTATGTCATAGTGTTTTGAAAAATAAATTATATTCATGTTATGTTACGTTATTAAAAACTGTTTTGTTCACTGCTGAGCTATGTAGTGTCTCATAATTAAGTTTTCTTTCTTACATACTTTTTTGTTTTCCCTGGAGTTAATAGTTGTCTGCATTTTTTATTTCCCTTTTCTTTTTTTCACTCAGTGACAAACTCTTTGCCAGAGCTGAAAAAAACTTCTCAATATGTTCACTTCAGACAGATGTTCCATTCCATTTTTTTCCAGAAGGCATCCCTCCAGGAGTCCTTAATCCTCTTGCTCTGATCTGGACTGGCTTCTCTTCAGGCATTCAGCACAGCTGACATCCTAGAGCTCCCTTCTGCCATCATCCCAGGAATATCCTTTGCCTCTCTTATTTCCTAGATCCCATATCTTCTTCCTTCTTGATTCACTCGCTTGTTTTTAATGGTGCACATCCTTTAGTAGCTTTCTGAGACATTTGTAAAGATCTTGCAATCTGAAAATATCTTATTTGAACAACTTTACATTCATTATCTTATTTAATCCTATGAGATGCTTCCAATTTTATTCCCATAGCAGTGAGAGGCAGTAGCAGGATATTGACTTCTAGGTTGAAAATCAGTTAAGATTTTGAATATAATACTCTAGTCTCTTCTAGCCTCGAGTGGTGATTTTCAATGTTATTCTCAGTCTGCTGTATGTGACCTGTTTGGTTTTTTTCTGGAATCATTTAGTATATTTTATTTATTCCAAATGTTCTGAAATTTTTCAGTGATATGTCTACGTGTGTGTGTGTGTGTGTGTGTGTGTGTGTGTTTCCTTTGTTATGCTGGCATTAAGTAAATGGACCCTTACATTTGTAAACCCATGTCTTTCAGTTCAAAAGAATTCTCTTATATTATTTATTTAACAGTGGCAGTCCCTCCATTTTATCTGGTATCATTTTCTGGATCTCCTCTGGATTTTAGACTTCCTAAGTTGTTCATCAAATTTTCTTGTTTTTTTTTTTTTCTTCTGTATTTTCCTTCTCTTTGTCTTTTTTTACCTAATTTGTCAGAGATTTTTTTCAAACGTGTTTTCCAACTCTTCTATTAAGTTTAATTTCTGCATTCATATTTTTATTTCCAAGAGCTCATTCTGGTATTCTGAATGTTCCTTCCTATAGTGGCCTGTTCTTATAACTTGAATGAAATATATTCTCTTACCTCTCAAAATAAATTTAAGATTGTTTAAAATGTTTTCCTCTGGCCTGCATAGCCTCCATTTGTTCCAATTATTTCTGTTTGTTTGTTTCTGTTTTAGTCTGTCTCTTTCATATTAGAATGCCTTCCAGTAATATCTGGTCATTCAAGAGTAAAACATCCAAGGCTGACTGGAGGTTCCAGGAGCGTGGAAAGGAGTTATAGGTGGTGGGCTTTCCCGCAGTATGGCATGGAGGAGAGTTATCCTTTCACAGCAGCATTTTTTATTGGACTGGTCAGTTTCCCCAGAAAGGATCCCTTCACTTTCCTCTCCAGCAGAGAATGAAACAAGGCACCAACACTTTGTAAGAGAAGAGAGAACTGGGGTCTCACTGTTCAGTAGGCAGACTTTCACTTGAAACCTTCTTATTTTCATATTGCTTGTTACCTGTCCCACCACGGTGCCTGATTGTCCTCAAAACTCAGATCGTTTCTCAACTCTGTTAGGATATGAACTATTTGTTTTCTGCCTTCATAAAGTGGAGAAGAGATCTGGTCTCTTTGCTCTTTCTGGATACCTTCAGCCTGTTCACCTATTTTCCATTCTACTTCTCACCCTCATCTTCTAAGATACTTAGCACATCCAATTCCTGAGCATTTCCAAAATTTGGCAATGCCAAACAGCCTGCTGTTTGCTGATTTCTCCCCCTGAAAGCTAAAATTTCACTATTATTTTAATGCCGTGCCAAGTCAGTTACTAGTTGTTTATTCTCTTTCAAGCCTTCAGACTCCAGTAGACAGTTCTTCACCAATGTCATCTCCTCTTTCATTCTCTTTGTCTTTCATTGTTTAAACCTTTTTTATGTCATTATTGTCTTTTGCTGGGTTTCAGTTACCATATTTAATCCAAAGTATATTGTCCATGGTTTTCACTTAATATTCTATCAAAAGCATTCTCTCCCTACAGTAAATATGGAAAACACAATTTCTGATGGCAGTATCGTAGTGTGTTTGACCAGCAACCTAGAACTGGAAATTTACAATGGGCCAAACTTTTATTATTATAAACAACATCAAAATAAACATCCTTTTACATGAAGTTTTATCTTTGTCACTGATAACTTCCTTAAGATCTATTTCTAGAATCACATTCAGTCAAGTTTTTAAATAATTTTAAGCTATTGATACATATTATATAGTTGATTTCTAGAAAGGTGGCAATATTTCACACTCTCCCCCAAAAGGCAGAGGTAGTAGTTACATGGGATTCATTCCACCTTCACCAACATCATCACCAACATAATTGTTTCTCAAAATCTTTACCAGTTGTGTCTCACTGTTGTTTTAATTTGAATTCCTCTACTGACAAGTATGATTACAATTTTTTCATGTATTTATTGGTAACATTTATCTCTTGTTAGTTGTTCTTGGATCAAACTCATTTTTTTTCAAGTGGAATATTAGGTTATTTCTTATTTATAATCTCTTAATTTGTTAAAGATATCAAGTCATTTAGACTAGACTTGTCAAAATATTTTTCCATTTTATTATTTGTTGGGTTTTTGTTTATTACATTTCTGACATAGAGAATTTTTAAATTTTTACATAATCAAAATTATCACTCTCTTTCTTTAAGCCTAGAAAGCCTTATCATTTCAGAATCGGATAAATATTACCCTATATTTTCTCCTTTCATTTGTATTTTTTTACATTTTACTCTTTCTCCCTGGAATTTAATATGTAGTTGTTTCTCCTATTATTAGTTAACCAGGTGGCTCAACACCATTTATTGCATAACTGTCAGCTCTTCAACTAATATGTAATCTAGCCTTGACCACATCCACCTCCTAAAACTCTTTTTTTTACTAGAGTCTGTTTCTGGTCTACTTCAACCCCATTTGTCTGTTGATTCTTACTCCAGAGCATCCTGTTTTAATTACCATAACTTTACAGTACATTACAATATCTACTAGAGAAAAGCCTGCTTTACTGCTCTTGTTTTGAAATATTTTTTAGCTCTTTCATTCTATTTACTCTTCAAGATTACTTGAAGATTACATTCTATTTACTCTTTAGATTACTTGGTCAAGTTTCCAGAAAACAACAGCAGCAAAATGATTTCGACTAGAATTACATTGAAAATGTATATTCATTTGAGAGGAGCTAACATGTTGACAGTATTCATTCCTCCTTTCTAAGAAAATGACTCCTTTCCCATTTATCCAAGTCTCCTTTTATGTCTCCTGCTAAAATTTTACTGTTTTCTTCATACAGAATTACTCAATGAGTTTATTTTTAGATAGTTTATATTTTAGTGCTATTTTGAATGATTTTAATCTTCATATTTTCTAACTGGTTATCACTGCTACACCAGAAAGCTATTAATTTTTGTAAATTTGTTTTCTGTTGAATCAACTAACTCTCACTTTTTAAAATAATTTTCCAGTTTTTCTAAATATCTTTGCTTTCCCATATAGACAATAATTTTAGCTGATAACATACTTTTTTGTCTCTTTTTTCTATGTCTTACTTCTGTCCCATATATGAGTAAATTGGCATAAATGGGATTGTGAACAGCATTGTCATAATCCTGGTCTTAATGGAAACACCATGCTAGCCACTTTGCCAAAGGATTTAGGTATGTTATTTCCTTTAATTTTCATAATCATTTCAGAGTAAAGTTACTATTGTAATCTCATTTTAAAGGTAGCAAAACTGAGGCTTTAAAGCAGAAATATATCCAAAGTTATCCAACTAGTCAATGGCAAAGCAGAATTCAACTTTACACTGGTTTGACTTCAGAGCTTATGTTTGTGTATAACTAATATTATGTTCCAGAATTTCAAGTATGAGTTGGTGATAGGAGTTTTTATGGATGACTAGGAGATTTTTTTTTTTAATTTTTGATTGAAAAAGGAGATGGGAGAGAGAAGAGTGGATTGATTTTAGGCAGATGAAACATAGACATAAAAAGTACAATAACAGTGCAAGAAAAGAGCAACATAAGATGTTTCTCCACAGTTCCTCAAGTTACATGTGAACACCAAAACCAATTACTAACAAAAATAGTATATTTCAAACACCACTGAATCTAAGAGTTCATTATTATTCCCACAAAAATAACAAAAGCTGTACTGTGTAACCTCCTGACCATTTCAGTTTTCAAAAATTTCTAAAGAAAACATTTAGTTTCATTAGTTCAGATGTTTGCTTCGCTGAAATTTTGATTCATCCAAAAGGTGGGATTGAGGTGATCCATGCTATTTAAGTCACATCTTGGCAAGGAGCTAAGTTGCAGGAGATGGTGTGTCTCCTTCTCCAATGTGAAAAAAAAAAAAGGCATCTAGCAATGTTCAAAATAAAGTCTTTAGAGTGTGACACAAAATTATGTATCTCTGCAGCATATCCCCAGATAGTGGTAACTGTGTAATAGCCCTCCTGGACTCCCACCACTGCGAGAAGCCCACGCCTGAAGCCTGAGGAGCAGCATGGAGAAACATGAACATCTTGCTTTCTCACCAGACATTTTCATTGTTGGGTTGGGGAGGGGAACTCTTCCTCAGAAATGATTACATAAAAGTTTTTAGCTTTAAACGTCACCCTTTTCTAGGAAGGGGACAATTGATTGAGGTTAACTAAGTATTAATTTAATAACAATTTTTATAAGCTTCTGGAAAGCTTACCCTTGGCCAGTAAAGAGAGAGGTAGCTGGATCTGAGCACACAAGCGCAGGACTGTACTTCGACTCAGGTTCTAGTCCTGGTTCTGCTGGGCAAGGCTCTTAAACCTGTCAGCCCTCAGTTTATACATTTGACGATTGGTTATAATAACACGGTTGCCATTTCCTTCATAGGGCTTCTATGAGATTGAAAAAGGAGTATAAATGGATATGTGCTTTTGAAAACTGAAATACACTTGACATGTATAAGGAAAGATCCAACAGTTTCCAGGACGCGCTCCCTATAGAGCAGTCCTATTTATCGCTCACCCGAACTCCTCTGAAAAAGACAAACGGTCATCAACAGTAATGGAGTTCTGCAGAGAGCCAGCCCGTTTCCATTTCGATTCAAAGCCCTGGAGGCAGCAAACTTTCAATCCAGGCACTACCCCAGAGTCTCCAGTAAATTTGTCTGTTTCCCCAATATATGTGGTGAGCATTTGACCAGAAGCATCAGGCTATGTCTGATCAGATTAGCCTATCAGGCGGAGATAATTACCATTTAAAGGCTAAAGGAGAAATGACCTATTTTACACGGACTTTGTGAGAGGCGCTAGGGAGAGATGCTGCGTGATCCCAGGACTACTTGGTAACTTAGCTTTGGTCACCACGTGGCTCCGTCTTCCCCTCAGTCCCTTTGGCCAGTCATTTCTTTATACACTGTACAGTGGCTCCGTGTACTGGGGACTGAACTTAAATTGAGCTTGAGACAGGGGCCATGGAGTGATTGAGGAGTGAATTAGATAGAAAATTGCAGCTTTTGCACCCTAAGTGAGAATCACTGCATTCAACCAGCTGGTACAAATTGAGTATTTCTCACTTCTTTCAACATTTTTTCAACAGGGGAACTTGATGTAAAACACATTTGTCTCTTTAGAGTCCAGAGCTGCTTTTTCCCCCTCAACCTTCTTTTAAGATCTGCCCTTTACAGCTCGAATGTTCTGTAGCCAACGTCAGCGTGGATTGTGACCTATGTAAGCCAATGCTCAAGAAAGAGTTCGAGAAGGGAAGAGTCTAAGACATAAAGTCAATGTTCATTGGGCCCCCATCAGAATAATCAGCCGTGAATGTGGCACACAGGAGCACAGGAAGCCGAATGTAAAAGGCAAAGACACCACAGGGAGAATTTGTTTCTCGAATTGGTTTTTTGGGTTTTACACAAAACTACTCCCTTCTCAAGAGGTGCTCGAAGTTGAGTCAAATTTGAAAAGTGTAAAATCCCTGGATGCATTTATTAGCATGTGTTCATTCATGCATAAGCACAATTGGTTGTCCTTGAACAGGCAGATGAGGGCACTGGTTATACACAGCGAACTTGATTTCAACACACATGACTTAAGCCTGCCCCGTGCCTGGTACTATGCTAGGCCCTGAGAGAAATAGGAAAATGAATAAGATTCAGATTCTGGCCTCTAGGGATTGATACATAACTCTGATCCAAGACAATGCAAGAAAACTCCTAGAAGAGAGACATCAAATGCTGTGGCAGCCACCCTAACACATCTACAGCTTTTTAAAATAAAGCCCCATGAGCATGGATTAGGCTAAGGATATGGAAAATGCCTCATCAAGGCCTCCTGCTCCATTCACAACCTGAAGCTACCCAGATGAAAGAGCCTCTCCCAGCATCACTGCCCATCACGCCCCCTGACACAACAAGCCACCCTCCATCTTTCTAACATGTGCCAAATGTCTACGCTTCTAATTCTTTGTTCACAAGCCTCCCTCTGACCAGAGTGCCTTTTCACCCTCTTTACCACCTAGAAAGCCCTTACTCTTCCCCTAAGATCCAACTCAGTCATCTGTAGGGTGAAAATGAACAAGGAGGTGTCATCCCAAGGTCTCTCCCAGCCTTTTATGTCAACGATATGTGAATTTAAGACGTGCGTCCAACAGTCCACCTTCCTTGAACCATGAAGCCATTCCTGATGCCCTGGGGCATGATTCCTCTTGCACCTCTGAACCTGCATCCCACATGCTCAAACTGCTACCAGAGCATCGAACACACTGAACTGTCATTAACTATTTATTAGTTCATCCTTCCAAGTAGAGTGGGTTCAACTAGAGGGCAGGATCTCCATCTTATTTCATTTTTATTTTCTTTAACAAGGAGTTACATGACCATAACTATGCGTCAACCACTATTTTTAAGTGCATTACATGTATTTATCCATTTAATCCTCACAACAAACCAATGAGATAGATTATTGATACTATTGCTATCTCATTTGGCCCATGAAGGACGTGAGACATAGAGTTTAAGTAACATGCTCAAGGTCACACAGCTGGTAAGTAGTGATCCATGATACGAGCCTGGCTCTTAGTGATACCTCATGCTGTTTTTACTTATCTTTGTACCCTCAGGACTTTGCTCAGAGGTCTAGTATTTAGAACGTGGAGCTCAATAAATGTGCAGCAGCTGATTAAATAAATGAGCAGATGACCGCTACAGGTTAGCCCTGGCTAGATCCTCTTGAAAAGTTCTAGACTATAGAAGCTAAAGGTAATTAGTGTATATATATATATACACTAATATGTATAAAATGGATAACTAATACGAACCTGCTGTATATAAAAAAAAAAAGAAGCTAAAGGTAATGAGCGGATTTGGAGAAGCTTCACAGAAACTCAAGAAGATGGAAATGAAGAATTATACCTAAGGATTTAAGTTGCTTAGCCTTGAGAAGCAAAAGCTGAAGGCTGCTTTCATAATGATCTTCAAGGCCAGGAAGGCTGATTCCTGAGGACAGTGACTGAGCTGTTTTTCTCCACCTCCAGGGAGGATGAAGGAGCAGGTATTGTCCTCAGCTGCAATGGGAGTGGTTTAAATCCACCACAATGAAGAATTCCCTTAGCTTAAGAATCATTTGTTAGACCTAGGGATGAGTTATGGACAGAAGCTATAGAAGGTCATCTATCTTCAGCATTTTGGACTTGCTTCTGCTCAGAGTGAGGAACACAGAGGGTGAAAACAAACAATGACATGTCATCTCAAGGTCTCTTTGAGTCTTATAAATCGATGACATTTGAATCTAAGAAATATGTCACTTTACCTTCCTGGACCAAATGAATGAATGAATGAATGAGTTCCAAATAATTTAAAAGGCAACAAAAAATTATAACCAGCAGAAAAAGAGGTCTTCTCAAACATACTACTGTGCCAGAAATGTAACAATAGAAGAAAAACAGAACTTGTTTTCTGAAAAACCTAAACTCTTACAGTTTCTACATTCAAACCATTTCTTGCTAGGTCCATCATACTCCTGACATAAAGTTAGAACTGGTCAGTCTATATCCTCGGGTACTGCTTTTACCCTATCATCACAATTTGCTCATTTGATAGATGACATTAGTATCTTGAAGCAGATTTCTCTAAATATCACGTAAACTCAAAATACGAACCACTATTCCATCGATACCAATGTAAGGTGTATCCAACATAAAGAAATGAATCCTTTCCTGAGAGGAGGAAACAACCTCACACATACTTTTTTCCCTTCCTACATGGAAACTGAAACACAAAATTGCAATGGAATTGGAAGGGAAGCTAGAGAGTAACACGAAACTATTTTTGTATTTGGTATTATTTCAAAGATACAATTCTACTTTATTTTCTATTATTAGAGATAAAAATCTTACATTCTGTCTAATGCTTTACATTAGACAAATTCTTTTAAACACACATTATTTTACCTGGGAAGTGGGTATTTTATCTTGTTTACAGAGGAGGAAACATCTCAGAAGAGGGACTTGCCTGAGGTCACACATCTAAGTCCAGTTGCCCTTCCCCAGTCAGGCCTTCTAGTTTCCAGGCCTATCATCTCCCATACATCATGGACTGCTGGGCACTGGACTGGCCTTGCTAGAGGCCTCCTTCACCCTATGCAAGCTCTTTTGGGAGCTATGAATTTGGCCTGTCCCACCTTGAGAAACTCAGGCCAATAACCTTAGGAGACCCATTGAACCCAGAGACACATACAAGAGACTGTTCTATCTGCCCCGAGTAGAGCATATCCACCACCAGTGAAGCAGCAGAGCCCAGATTCTAACTCAGGGTTTCACTACTTGCAAATTGCACTCCTTAAAAAACCCAGCTCAAATGTCATCTACTCTGTGAACTCATCCCTGGCCCCTAGCTCCATGCAAATGGACATAATCCTAAGTGCTTTGAAGCTCTGGATCCAGGCTGCTTTGGCCTAGGCTCCATGGACTGGTTAAGTGATCTTAACCTCTCTGAAACTTCCTCACCTACACCATGAGGATACAACTTGTATCTCTCTAACGCTGTGATGGTGAAGATTCTGTGAGTTAATATGACAAATGCTTAAAACAGCTCTTGGCACAAAGTAAGCTCTTGGTAATTGTTCAATATTCTTGATATTATTACCTTCTCTGGGTTTTCTGAGTCCTCACGAGGTTTTGTTTATCTTTCTGGTATAAAACACTATATTATTCATATTTCTTATAACTCTCCTCCACTATTTTGTTAGTTATTACCCAGCCCATCATGAGCCAAGAGACCACCTTCTTCTCTGGCAATCTCTTTTCAGGTGATGTCCCTGATATCCACTTAGCCATCCTAAAGAGTCATTGGACTCTCCACACCCTCATTCCCTGCATCAATCGGTCACCAAATCCAGAGGCCCCTGTCCTCTAGATTTTTCTGAATCTACCCCTCCATCTCCATCTTATTTCCACAGTCCTGCCAGCCCTCATTTAAAGTGGTGAAGCAGCTCCTTAACTGGGTTTCTGCCCTCTAGTCTTGTTACGGTCTAATTTATCTTCCACACTGAAGCCAGAAGGATGTCTTTACAAAATGGTGATCCCTATCTTATGGCTCTGTTTAAAGCCCATTGATGGCTCTCCACTGCTGTTTGAAGCTGTTTGGTCTAACCATGCAGGGACTGTCTCCTTCCTGCCCCTTCAGACTCATCTGCATCACTCCTGCCTCACCCTGAAAGGCTGGCACCAGAAGACAGCTGGCTCCTCCCGCCTCTGATATGTTCTTTATTTTGGCCTAAACACTCTTCCGAGTTCTTTGTCTGGCTTAAGTCCTTCTCTTTGTTTAATTAGCACCAGTATCACCCCCTCCGTGGAACCCCTTAGACGGATCAGAGGCCACTCCTCAGTGCTTCCGTGATACACTGAGCGTTTTGTGGCTATTCTATAATCATGATGACCTGCTGTGCTCTCCCCACCATGACCTCAAGTTCAAGGGCAATGTCTCCTGTCACTGTCTCACTCACATAAGTATGGATGTGCTTTGCACACAGTACCTATTCAAAAAAATGCTAAATGGCTGATCTCATTAAATAGGTAATAGATCCAGATGACACATATAGTGCACACTATGGGGCACTAAACAGTACTTAGTTGAAGGGTTCTTCTAAGGGCTTTTCATGAATTGACTCATTTAATCCTCACACAACCTTAGAACGTAGCTGGGATAATTATCTCTATCTTATAGGTGAGGAAACTGAAGCACAGAGAGGTTAGAAATGTTACCAGTGTGACATAGTTAGAAATTGATGACACCAAGGTTGGAACCCAGAAGTCTGACTCTAGATCCCATGTTCTTAACCCTGGTGCCATTGTTCCTGTCAGATATGGGTACCATGATAAATAAAGATATCTAAACAGACACAGATAACATATTCTAGTTCCAATTCTACAGGTGGGAAAGTTTTGACACTGGAATTTCATGGAGAAGCAATCCAGGAAAACGGAAGAAAGCTAAACAGAGAGATTACCATCTTTGCTACTCACTAACCAGCAGTAGAACTCAGCACAGTCAGCCTTGCTCAGCCTTGGTTCTTCAAGTGTCAAATCAGGGCTTTGGGGCAACATTACACCTTAGCTTTTTTCCAGATCAAATTTGCAATTCCCTTCAGTTAGGCAAACATCATCAGGGTTAAGTGTGTGTCAGGCTCAGTGCTAAGGGCAGAGACACAGAGTCAAACGAGATGTGTCTCTGCCTTTGAGGAATTTGTCTTCTTGTGGGGGAGATGGACACAGGCAGACAACATTGACAGAGGAGTTCACAATGGCCACACCACTATTACATTGGTTATTTTCAAGGGAACCATGCCAAGATAAAACATTACCCAGAAATTAGCCATTTGCCCCTCCATAATGTCTTTCAACTGACCATTGCCCAGAGCAATGAAGCACTGGTATCTTCTCCCATCCTCTCTCCAATGCCCCACTCAAGCATAATCACCTCGGTCTACAAGTGAAGAAGCAAAGTTGCTGCCTTAAGTAAGTTTGCTAGTAGCCCGATGGTTACCTGGTGGCTGAAGCCCCTGCCATCTTGGTTCCCAGCTTCTCCCAGAGCTGAAGCGGGCCATGGGCAACAGGAGCATTAACCCAGACACAGCTACTGTTGGTTTTCCAGTACAGGTTATAAGCTTAAAAGGATTTTTAGATTTACAGTTGATTCTAGAAATTGCATCTAGCTCATTTTCAACTCCATGGGTAAGCTGGTTCATTTAAGGCAAACAGCATCCAATTAAAATACATTCTGGAGAAATGAGTGAGCAAGGCATTTTTGCCCAACTCTTAATTTATTTACAAAAAAAAAAAAAAAAAACTATCAGGATTTCTCAAGGACCGAATCCCATCACATCATTGTGAGATGAGATAGTTAAAGTATGTATGATCAAAATGTAATTTGAATATACAATCTGAGAGGCAGCCTTGTATAAGAGTACAGGATTTGGGGCCCATCTGAGTGGGCTCACATCTCTTTTCATCATCTCAGTAGGTATGTAACCTTGAGCATGTTCCTCAGTTTCCTTGAGCTGAGCCTCAGTTTCCCCATCTGTATAAGATGAATAAATAATATCTGTCAGAGTACTTGTAAGAATTAGAAATGCAGCTTAGTGTCTGGTAGATAGTAAGGGTTAAAAAATCAACTATTAAAAAACATTTTATTAAAGCCTTAATGATTCAGAGATTGATTATTCCATTAGAAGATCGTCACGCTTTTTCCCTTTCTTTCTCTTTCTTCCTGCCTGCCCACGTCACAGCTGCTCATAAGCTATTATTCCATGAGATAAAAAATGAGATAAAATTCAATTCAGATGGTACAGCAAAGTGGGAAGAGCACAGGCACTGGAGTCAAATAGGACTGGACCTGAATACTGGATGGCTTTGGACAGGTTAGGTCTTAATTTCTTCATCTGTAAAAGGGGGTAATCATATGTACCTTCTAGGCTTCTTAGGAATGTTGGAGTGTGTGTGTGTGGACAAAATATTTAAACTAGGAACATGAAATCCAAATGTTTCTGTGAGAAATCATGTGTCCTATCAACAGTAGCGTCCCATATACCTTTAGATTAGTCATTTCCCAAAAGGCAGATAATGAAAATGCTCTCTCTGCTCCTTGCCTCCAAAGATGCAATCCTGCTCAACACATACACACACACACACACACACACACACACACACACCTGGCACTGTGATTGGTAAATAGTAGTTAGTTAGGTAAAGAAGTATGGAATCAGTTTCTACAAGAAATGTAGTACTAAAGTTAAATTAAAGTTTCAGTATCAATCATAGTTTGTTTTTAAATTGTCCCCAACTCCATCACTACCATGGAGGGTCAAAAGAAGTCACTCTCACGACAAAGGTCTTACATCTAATGCCATCAGATTTTATTGCCTCCTTTAGGGGCAGCTTAAGTATCAGCTGAAGAGGGGTGACTCCGTGCATGTGGGGACCCAGCATGGCAACACAGATGGCTGTACAGTGTGGGCAGCAGGCAGGCCTCACTGGGGGTAGAGCGCCAGAAGCAGAGTAGCAGGGGCTGACACACCGTGATACACAATGCCACACATGGCCAAGAGTCAGGGAGGGTCAAATGGGAGCCTGGGATGTCCTTCCCATAACCGTGACCTCCAGGAGCTACAGGGAGAGCTTCGGTTACCATAATGGAAATGGCAAGGGTCAACTTGAACACAATCACATCGTTGGAGGCAAGGAGAGGAGAGAACATTTTCATTATCTGCCTGTTGGGAAATGACTAAGCTAAAGGTTCATGGGACGCTACCATTGATAGGACACATCCTTTTTACAGAAACATTTGGATTTCATGTTCCTAGTTTAAATATTTTGTCCACAGAGATCTCTGAGTCATCTCCTCACATGCTTCCTTCCTTCAACCTCCTTTGAAATGAAGACTATATATAAGATGCCAACTCTCTAAAGGAAAACACATAAACAAAAGACAAAAATCCAAAAGTCACATCAATATACCATAAAATATCTGGATATTTGTTTAGAACCCCTGGGGACCTACCACATGACATTCTCAAAGTAGCATGCAGAGATTTATTTGTATGCCTTCCTGCTTCCTAAATAACTCTCCCACTCAAAGTGGAAGGACTCCAATTTCATGACAGGCTGGAGGAGGCTTTTTTCTGAAGCTCCTTACTTAACATCACATGGCTTAGAACAGAACATACCTGTCAATATCAGTATTACATTTCACTGACATTTCAATAGCAAAGGAGACTCTTATGAAAAGTTTCCCTCCTTTTATAAAAACAGACAATTATTTTTAAAAATTGATGTTGAAAATCAACTCATCCTGAATCACCATTTTTGTAGGAAACTGTCTGCTATAGACAAAATGGAAAATCACAGTTGCACTTTATCCAACACCACCCATAAGAAATGCTTCATGCACGGAAGTGTTCTTTTTCCATAAGGAGCAGCATTAGAAAAAAAAAAAAAAAAAAAAAACCAAACCTCTGGCATCACTCTTCAATATTGTTGTCTAATTAAACGGCAATGGAGTGGATGCATAAAAATATGCATTAGAGGTGTGTAATGTGTAATGTGAAGAAGAGTAATCAAAGCCATTCAACAGGATTCAGGAAGGGATTTCAGTTGGCAGCTTATGAGACAGGAGCATATAATTTTGCTAATTTGAAATAGGTATTGTAACGTATAAACATTATTGCTTTGCATATTTTAATGAAAATTGCCTCTACACCAAAATGAATCCTTTAGCTTGAACTTTCTGCATACCACAGAGCTACTACCTATTATGAGTTCAGCATAAATAAGAAAGGCACGCAAGCCGCATTAAAAGAATGGTCACCTCATTAAAATAGGTTAAAACCAAGCCCCTTATTCCAAGCTACTATAACACTATAAAGTAAGTCTGGTGACAGGTGTTGTATTAAATTTTTATGTTGCAATGAACTTGTACTCACACAAACCAAATCTTCATGTTTCCTTTGATATACACCTGCAACTTGTTAATTCAAGGGGCTTTATTAAGAAAGTATAAATTTAGCAACATCTATAGATTTGTAAAACTCTATTAGCTTGCTCAAGAATCTAGAGGAAATTCATTTGGAATCTTATCTGCATGGTTTACAAAGAAATGAAAACTAATGATGACTTTTCCCAAATGGATGTGTCTGCAGATAACACGTTTGTGCAAACAGACTGATGTGAATTACCCAGACTTGGGCTAAAAGAGTTTAGAGAGAGCTCTGGGTCCGTCTGGGGCTGAGGACATCACTTACCTGCCAGCTCGCTTCTCGCTGAAGTCCTTTTTTCCAGTCTTCTTCCAGCCTGGGGGAGGTCTCATCCATTGCTGATGCTGCTTGCACAAACTGGATTCGCCAGTGGCTGTTACTCTTTCGTTGCAAGCCTTTACCAAAGCGGCAGCGAGGGCAGTTCAGGGGCAGACTGTCATGGAGAAAATGCCATGCCAGAGGATGAGGGATCAGGCAGGAAGAAGCCACGCAGGAACAAATTTGGGATACACGGGGCTACCCTGACAGCTGCCAAATGGCCAGGCAGGAGGCCAGCTCAGCCATTGAGCATCCAGAGATTAGGAACAACCGAGCTCCAGGGCCAGTGGACAATGGGTCATTCTTATGTTTCTGGCATAGAGGTCAGAGGAGGGAGGTGTGAAGGCATGCTCTATGACCTAGAAATATGCATATCTATGTGTGCACCTGTCTTTGCCTCATCCCCAAACACACACACACACACTCTCTCTCTCTCACACAGCAGGATTTGCATTGTTCTGCAGGGTTGCATCAGTGGGCCGGAGTATCCTAGAAGAAATAAGCTACTTTACATAGAAGCAACACATTTCATTTGAGCACATCTCCCTCAACACCAGATGAATCACTCAGCAGCCAGTAAACATGAATAATAGCAAGTCCCTTTGGGGGAAAATAGACTTTTCCTATAGTTGAATCCTGAGTGTCTACAGTCTCTGGTTTCCCCCCTCTAGGAAGTTCTGTGGCAGGTGTTTAAACTGAACATGGACCTCAACCCTTTACCCAAACCATTAGCCAAAATGGCCAGAGGCTTCAGTTTGGATGGACTCCTCAATATTTGGGGCTCAACGAAGCCAAACCCAACCAAACTCTGCCCTGTTCCATTACTATTTCTCACACAGAATGATACTCTCTCCTGCTATTCAAAACTGATCACCTACAGTTTTAAGAGAGGCGCTACTGCCAATGGCACCTGCTTCTTTCTGTTAAAACAGTGGTTATCAAACTTGGCTACACAACAGAATCAACTGGAAAGATTGTGAAAATACTGTTACAGGAGCCTCACCCCTAGAGATTCTGATTTAATTGGTCTAGGGTAGGGCCCAAGACACTGCTATATTTTTTTAAATCCCACTGGATGATTCTATTGAGTGCCCAGGATTAGAATCACAAAACTCAGTGTTGAGTATCATTTAAGGTTTCTCTAATCTAATCACTCAGCTGATGCCTGAATCCCCAAGATACTGCCAATACCCATGTGAACAATGTTCTTACCACCAATGACAGTAAACCCACTACTTTCCAAGACAGTCCAATTCCATGGTTGATTGTTCTGTCCCACAGTGAATTGACATCCTTTTCCCTGCAACTTCCATGGCTGTACTGTTTCTTAATTCCATAAAGAATACTAGAGCCTATTCTGTAGGACAACCTTTCAGAGATCCAAAGACAGTAGCAGCCCATGCCCTCAAACCACTGCTAAAGTATCTCTTTTCCAAGTTATATCTTGCTAGTTTCTTCAGCAAACCATGGAAGATGGTTTCAGGTAAACTCTCCATCCTGGATGCCAGCCTCAAAATATATTTCACTATCTCTAGTGATAGTGATTCTAATATTCCAGAAGTGATTGTAATATCCCCGCTATGGTCTATCATTGTACATAGAGCCTAATAATCACATGCCTTATTTTAAAAATCCTCACACTAACAACCAACATAATAATAAGAGCAGCCAGAATTTACTGAGCATGGACCTATACACCCGGTACTGCAAGCACTTTATTAACCTTACATCATTTATCCTTTATGAGTATACTGTGAAGTCATTATTTTGCTCCTGATTTACAGTGAAAAGTCCAAGACAGACAAAGATATTTGCCGAGGTGATGGGTCAGAGGGTAGCCCAGATGTGACCCCAAGGCCTGCGTTCTCCACCTCTACTTCATGTTAGTCAGTCCCTTTCACTGATGCAGTCCCAGGTCCCACTGGCTACTTTGACAACCACACCTCACTGATATGGGTCACAGTCAATTAGTACACTGAGGTTTGCTCTCATCTTCAGATTATATATGAACATGTTACGTAGGCTACAAATTGCCATACAGGCCTAACTTGACATTGGTATCCCTTTAATAATTACAAGACTATACCTTCCACCTCTAGCAAAGCAGAGAAATGCAAGATCGCTCCTTTACTTGCTCAGCTCCTCTCTTTTATCCATAATATTCAGATGCTTCTTCAGAGGTTACCCTGAAGGGTAAGAGAGAAAGGCCAGAGGAGAAAGGGTCCAGAAAATTTCCCCAGAGACTAGACTCAATGGAAGCCTCACCAATCACCTGTTCTTCCCCATTTCCTCTAAATTATATCAAGAGCACTCCATAAGGAAAACTGGGGGCAATTAGTTTTACCATTTGAATCACATCATCTTCAAGGTAGCTGACTCAGTTCTTATGGAAGGCAGTACACAAAGTGGTTGAACAGATAGCCTTTGGAGTCAGACAGACCAAGGTGCGAGTAGCAGCTCCATTATTATCTGGTTCTATATCCCTAGGCAGGTCACCTAATACTTCTGAACCCTAGTTTCCATGTCTGTAAAAGGGAAGTATTATTGTCTCAAGCATATTATTATTCATCAATATCTGATTCCCATTTGTCCCAGGGACACAGCAAGATGGCATTTCCTTTAACCCCCTAAAATTAGCCTTAATCACATGTCTTGTTTCAGCCAATAACATGTAAGAAAAGTGATGGCTATCACTTCTCAAGGGGAGACCTTAATCACCAGCTCTTGACTCCTAGCCAACCCTTCCCCTACTGCAGTGATTGCATATGTTGATAAGACATGCCTTAACATCGAAGCAGACTAGAATGCTGAGCCAACTCATGGAGGACAGTTGTCCTGGAGAGTCACCTGGACCAACAACAGGCATTATGTGAACAAGAAATAAACCTCAGGGTTATTTGTTTCCACAGTATAACCTAGTCTACACTGACCAATACACTCTCCTTACAATAGAGTCATTATAAGAATCAAATGAAATAATCTCACTAGAGCATTATCTTGAGCATCAAGTCTGCAATATTATTTTATTTTAAATAGATTCCGTTACAAGTCAGTCTGTTCTACCCACGTCCCACATAATCCACTATTTCCTCCTTCTTTTACAGCCTGGGTTTTTCCTGCTCATAAGATAGTAGCATTAAGTGTGGCAATTTCCATAGATGATGTAGAAATATGAATTTTAAAAAGGAAGGGTAAAAGTGTTCAATAATGCAGCGTCACTCTGTCTCGGAAAGCAAACTCAGAATAGCATGACTTTAATGCCACTTATCATTTAGCAAGGAAATTAATGAAAGCAAAATGAAGCCTCAAATACTAAATGTAGCTCAGTATGAATTCACTACTGATAAAATAAAGTACACACCTTCAAAATGTAAACATAATGAGAACATACAGGAATATGGGAGCTTATTAAATAGCATAGCTTTTATTCATGATTCTTAAATCAAGCAATCAAAAAAGAATTCATTTTGTTTCTTTCTTTGTAAATATTTTCATTAAAGGAAGGTTCAACTATGAAAATAAAGGGTAAGGAAAGCATATATAACACGTTAGCCAAATTGCAATGCTGACATTTCAAGACACAAACTCAAACCTGCTTTGGGATACCACTGGGAGAGTCTTTTTTCTTAATGTTTTGCAAATGCAAATGCTATAAACTATGCCCTGTGTCATGAGTTGAATTGTGTCTTCTCAAAAAGACAGGATGGAATCCTACCCCTAGAACCTCAGAATGTCATCTTATTTGGACACAGGGTCTTTACACAGGTAATCAAGCTAAAACAAAGTCATTAGGGTGGGTCTTAATCCAACCTGACTGGTGTTCTCATAAAAAGGGGAAAATGTGGACACAAAGACAAATGCACACAGGTAGAAAGCCATGTGAAAATGAAGGCAGAGATTGGGGTGATGCATCTACATGCCAAGGATTGCTGGCAAATCACTATTTTTCCTTCAATATAAGCAGCTTATTGAGAATATGCTAACTAATAAGAAATAGAAAGAGTTCTAGAATTTGTAACATTTTCCTTAAGGAAAAGTTATATAAAAAAATTAAAAAGGAGGGCTTCCCTGGTGGCACAGTGGTTGAGAGTCCGCCTGCCGATGCAGGGGACACGGGTTCATGCCCTGGTCTGGGAAGATCCCACATGCCGCAGAGCGGCTGGGCCCGTGAGCCATGGCCGCTGAGCCTGCGCATCCAGCGCCTGTGCTCCGCAACAGGAGAGGCCACAACAGTGAGAGGCCCGTGTACCACAAAAAAATAATAATAATAAATAAATAAATAATTTTTAAAAAAATAAAAAAGGAAACATCTGTACAAAATGCATCAGTCCTCCCTTGATTTTAAGGAAAATTCCTTTAACTTATAGAATAAATATGGGTTAATATTTCATTTTTAAGAATCAAAGGACTAGAAAATAAAGAGTTTTCTAAGTGACTTAAGCCATACATTCCACAGAGTTCTATGATGGCAGAACATGACACTTTAATCTGCTCTATGGGAGGCAGGTATTTGGTCTAGAGGAGAAAATGAAAGAAAGCCTGGGTGGGGAGAGCAGGGGGACATTGATGAAAATAAGTACAGAGCCAAGGAGTCCCCAGGTGTGGAAGGAACTGATGGGCTTTCACCCACTAATAGGATTTTGTACACACTTTCACTTAACACCTGGGCTAGAATTTTTATGAGTTCCTACCATCCATTTTATTATACATTCTCACTTTAAATCCATTCTCAATGAAATTTTCCAAGACGTTTTCCCACAAACTTTTACTTCTGTTTTTGCTCTCTTTTTTTTTTTATTAGAAGCTAAGAGTAAGGTGTTTACCTTCAGAACTTTGCTTCACAGAAATCTACAATAATGTATCAAATCCACAACACCAGAGGTACCTGTGTATTAACTCTCACGAAACAAAATAAATACAAACAAACAAAAACAGGTGTCATAAGAGTGATAAATCTGAAAAGGATGAACTTTGGTAGTGTAGTCATAATTTGGAAAGAAAAAAAATAGAACATTGGTTTCCAGTTCACTGTTTCACTGGAATAATTAATGCTAATCATTCCCTCTGTAAAATATCTAAACTGAACTACAGTGATGCCCACAGGACAGTGGACAATAAAGCACTGTGGCTAGGAGAATATTCTCTTGTGCACCTATGTGCTTTGGCTCCCATGTGGCTGAGTTGTATGCTTATCAAGATCCATTTGTGTTTGTTCCCAGTCCTATTTATACCAGTTGTGCCTGTTAATGTAATTACATAATATAGCTATAAAATATGAGTTTCAATGGAAAGGGAGCTATTGCTTTCATGAAACTAGTCAAATGCTTTGGAAAGACCCAATAAAGAAAAGTTGCTTTAAAAATATTGTCACTGTAGGGGCAGGTATTATAAAGGTCTGCACAGATTCTACTCAGGTTACTGGTCACTGCCTTAAAATTCTTAATTCACTTTAAAAACACTGAAACTGGAATTTGTAGAGGTTCCTCTAGGGATATAGCTTACTCACACACAAAAAAAGACTCCAAAATTCCACTCTGTGGACCCCTACTTAGAGAAAAGGCCTTAGCTCCACAGCAATACACTGGTGAATAAATGTGCATCTATGGATTTTAAGCAAAAGTCAAATTTTTGTGTAGGTATATGATTTATGATCCCCCAACTTAATCAACTTACATGATTAATCAGTCAACAACCATTTTCAATCATGGAATAAGAAGGTAAACTAGAAAGGACCTTTTCTTAACTGACTCCTAGTGAACAGAAATAGAAAGCAATAGACTCAAATATTTAAACCAAGAAACAGAGTCCATTTCAATAACTAAACCTACTTATATCGCTTAAGTGAGAAACAGCCTGGCTATAACTATAAACATTAATCATTGTATAAATCTGAGCCACGTAGACTCCTATTAATTAGTGCATAGCATCCCCATGTCTTCCTATAACCGTTAAATAATACCAACTGCCTATCATCGAAAGGATTTAGTAGACTTTTATTGATGGAAATCAGATGATTTCATCCACAGTGTCTGAATCACTTTGATATGTTTGAGCCCGAAGCAAAATAATGTAATAAAAAGCAACATACAGATGAGAACCTCATATGAATCTGTCGCTGACTTGAGAAGAATCAAATCTAAGTCTGACCAGGTGAAGATATTCCATACATCATCCTTCCAATTCAATATAAAAATAATATTTCTCCTTCCAGTATGTTTATATACTGTTCCTGACTTTGTGAGGTTCTGGACATCGAGAGAGCCCGTAGACACAGAGCGTTGCCTTAGCAAATGGTACGCAGAGCAGAGATGAATTACAGAATACTTCCTTGAAAGAGATTACTTTAAAGACTATCTGAAAGTCATAAGCCCCCAGAAGTCATAACCAACGGACTCATGAGTAGAGTGGGAAGGTAGATCTTATGAGTAGGATGAATGAATGAGAAATAGGCTATGTGGTAGGCTGGAAACATCATTCCCTCTTCCTCCCCACCCCCCGAAAAGGGTCCTCCAGTAGACTGCCATGGGGCTAAAATTCCACCAGTCATATCTTTTGATTTTAAAAACTTTTCTGTCACTGTCTATGAAATTGCACACACTCCTAGGAGGGGCCACCTAAAGCTTTATCTCCTAACACTTTGTCACAAGTTATTTTTCAGTTCAGCTTAGAGAGTAAGACTCTTTGCAACCTAGCAAGAAATGAAGATGGAGGCCAGAGGAACCTCAGAAGAGGAGAAGGGCTTAGAACCGAAGAAGTGAGGGATTGCCAGAGCCCCTCAGGCACAAATAACTTTAAGAAATATAAATTCAAAGACTCATGAAAATTGACTTTACTAACCACCAGATTCTTGGAAGATTATTAAAAGCTATCCAATTGGTTTAGGGATTTGTAACATACACCTAGGTTCTCATTGCCGTTAAAAAATAGAACGTTGGAAAAATATAATGCTGATATAACTTGGTGGGGGCAGGAAGGGGGTTCATCTCTCCCTCTTCATTTACTCCTAATACTAACATCTGAATGCCAGGGGAACCTCAGATACAGTTCAAGAATTTCAAAATACGAAGGAATCAGAATGGGAATTTGGTTAGTAGGTGGGCTAAGGACTCAAAGTGTACAGACCAACATCACCTAGGGGCTTGGCAGAAATGCAGAATCTCATGCCCCACTCCAGATCTACAGAATCTATTTGCATTTTATCAAGGCTGATTCATTAAATTTAGGAAACAAAGGAAGAATTATCTGGAAGGTGTATTTGCATAGCAAGCTTTATTTATTTTATTTTTTCTTAACTTAGAGCATAGGTTTACAGTAACTGAGGAACAGAATAACTGATAAATGTTACATGGAAGAATTGAGTCCCCTACTAAGAAACTGCTCGATGCTGCCTCTGGAGAATCTTCTCAGTGATCTCACTTTCAAAATTCTGTAAGCATCTTTATAAGCATGATCCAGCAGGTGTGATGGGTGGGACTCCAGCCCTTAAATCACTCAACAACCTCAGTGTACGTGACTATTCCACTTACTAGCTCAGAAAAACATCTGATGACAAGTGAATGACACCTCCTCTGGACATTTAGATGACTGATTTTGTATAAATCAATATTGAGTGCCACAAAATGTCAGAAAATACCAAATGGGGAGAAAAGAATCAATAGATAACCCTGGGATTGAATGAGTGATGAATAATCTTTACCAACTAAAATAAATTAAACCAGGAAAAGCAAGTTAAAGTAACATCAAGAATCTGGCTTAAAACCACAAAAAAAACAATATAATTTAGAGGTAAGACCACTCGTGACAAACATGCTGTTCATTTTTTTTCCCAGGAAAGCATTATGACAGGAACTACAAAATAAGAGCTAAATTTGTACCTTCTAGCTTCTGTCTGAACAGCCATAATTTTTTAACGTTCTACAACAAATAAACTCCAATTTGCAGATGCAGACCATGCGATAACCTAGCAACCATGAAATTGAGCACACATTTGATTAACACTTTTGGGTTCTAGGAGACAGAGGTAGGGAGACAAATTCTGTAATTTATTTAATTCATTTTAGATTTCAAACATGCCTCTTAGAGCTATCAAATAAACCATAAATTAATAGACAGACCAAATGTCAGAATTCAAATCCAAATGTTTTTCTTAGTCCTAACCTGGCATCAGAGATAAATCCAGGCCTGTAACAGAGATCAAGATAAATGTCTTTCTTTATTACTAAACAGATGCAATGTGGTTTTTCACATTATTTTATAGCTCGTGGATTCTAAGATCATGAACTAAACACCTAATATGTGCTAGGAACAGTGCTGGGCATTAGAGATGAGAGGTGAGGAACACACTCCCTGCCCTCATGTGAGGGAGACAGTCAAGTAAGCAAATCATCTCAGCCACAGTAATATCTGAACATGGAGAAGGAAGGATGCTGGCATTGTCCCAGGGATCCATCCATCCCAACCCCCTATGCCAACCTAGCTCAATGCCAGGAGGTCCGCTCCTGTTGCTGTGTCCTTGGAGAAGGCAACGTGGAGACCCTGCCCCAAACCTGAGTATATAATCTAGGCTTAAGGTTTTTGGTGGTGATGTTTTTAAATCAAATAGTTTCTGAAAGGTTTCTACAGAAACACAGACCACAGCACCAGTAAGACTTCACAGCACTCTGACCCATGAATTCTTTTTTCTTTTTAGATTGATTTCCAAATCCAAATATCCACGGACACCTACAGGACACTGATGCCCACACAGACAAACTCTCCTCTGCTAGATTCCAGTCAATGATATGTATAAACAGAGAAATTTGGGGACAAGGGGTTTTCTGACCTAATATCCCCAAGGTGTCTAAATTCGTACTTTCTAGCTTCTGTCTGAACAGCCATGATTTATCTAAGGGAGCCAAAAGTCCCCTTAGAGGCCAACCAACTAGAGATCAGCAGAGATGTTAAGTCTTTTGAATGTCATTTAACAAAAGATGTTCCTTTGGAGAGCTGCCTTTCTTAAGACAGAGGGACAGGAGCACACACAAGCAAAGAGATTTAAAAATGCAGCTTCTGCTGGAAGGTTTAGGGAGTAACTGGGGACTGTATTTCTTGGACTTGGGCAGAAAGAGTGCCATTCAGGACCTTTTGATTTCTACCCCATTAGAAGAAATCCTTCAATGTTTCCAGCCGTAGTTCCATCTCTCAGGCAGAGTTGTGGGTCACTCTTATTTCCGGGGGAATGACAGAGGAGGCAGGGGGAAGACCTCTTCCCCAAGAGGCAGCCCACGTGAAGCACAGATACGGCACTTAATATAGATGCAACTTCTCTGAAACGAAGGCTGCCACTCTACCTAGAACAACACTAGGAATCAGGACAGTGAGCAGATTTAGAAACCAAATTAAGGCAAGACCATCCTGTAGATGGTTGTTAAAACATAGTAACTACATCAAACCTTGAATCATGTCTCTGCTCTAGAAGATGCACTGGGCCCAGACTTTGTTACAAGGGTAGACTTAGAGGCTAAAGGATGTTGAGTGTTTACTACTCGCCATGCACAGCAATCTTCAAGACAATTCTGTATGAGATTATCATTATCTCTTTTTGACCGATGAGGAAACTGAAGCATGAAAAAGTTGAATAATTTTGCAAAGTTCTCATGGCTTTAAGGGAAGGAATCCAGGACCAAATGGGTGATTCCAGAGCCCATCCTGGGAGCCACACTCCCAACTGCTTCCCTTCTTAATCGGCCTCCAAAGCAACCACAGGTAATGATGGCATCAGCGTCAGATCGAAGATGCATCCCAGCCACATCCCCAGATGCTGATGATGTAGGGATCCGCCCAAAACAAGTGGAAGCAATGGATCCTGAAGGTGTGTGGGAAACGCAAAGGCCCAAAAGAAGGCATGAGACAGAGAGCAGAGCCCTCCGGCCCAGGTCCCTCAGGCTTAGGGCAGCCGCAGTAAGCTCCAGTCTCTCCTTCTGGTCCAATGGGTACGCACAAAGTTGTTTGCTTTTAACAACCACTTAATGCCTTCTTTTTAAAAAGAGAGAAGAAGAAAGCTCGTAAGTATATAATAAACCGGAATTATAGCTGCTGTTCTGATGCCGTGTGTTATTTTTGGCTGACTGTCCGGCTCTTCTGGATTCTGTTGGTAGGGTGCTGAAGCTCGCTCCAGTAACACAGGCTGCCTGCTGTCCCCAGAGGACCCTGAGGGAAACGAGAGGAACTATCTCGCAGTCTTCAGCAGACAGGGGAGGTTTAACATAAATAAACTCCCACTTCACATCTTCTCCAAAAAGAATCCATTCATTATCTTTATTTCCGACATGGTATTTATGAATTTCCTTGCAGCAAGGCCCAGCAGGGCAAACGTCACAACTCTGTGGTGAAATATCATGTGCATTTTCTTCTCCTCCCAGGAAGATTAAGGCCAATGAATAAAAGAAAGGGGGATGTGGCCCCTATATTTAGCTCTCCTTACAACATCATGTCTCACGGGTATTAAAAATAGACCCAAATCACTTGAAGACATTCTGAAAAATCAAAGGCAGAAGAGCTTTCCAAGAGGAAGTTTTAAATGTTTTCTGCTTTCTTTCTCGTTGAGATTCTTAAGGAGCAAAAGCAGTGGTGTGGGGCCCCCTCTTCCTAGGAGGGCAAGCTCATCATGCCCTCAGCTTCGGTTCTTTGTGGACTAGATATTAAGAGGAATCTGGGCCGGCCCTTGGCAAAAAGTGTGAAATAGTCTGTGTAGAGAAATTCTCCTCTGTTAACAACCTTCCCTACACCCGAAGTCCTGACACTCCCAAGGTCCCTGTCAGAGAGAAATCAGCTCAGATTCAATTCACTGAACAAATATGTGTTATTTGTGATGTGCCAGGTGCAGTGCCAGGCAGGGCAAAGTGGACAGAGGGGAGCAAAGGATGGAACGTCCTTGTTAGAGAAAGCGTCAGGTAATTCCCTGAGTAAGGAAAGCTTTCAGAGGACCGCAGGCAACACAGTTCGAAGAAGAGAGAGTTGCCATCTTGTTGGAAGGAATCAGAACGGACCTTCTTCTGGAGGCAGCACTGGGAACAGACAATGAAGACAGTGTGGGGATGTGGACTCGAAATACGCGAGCCCAGGGGTGGACGAAGATCAGGAATTAGCTTAGTGTAACACCGCTTCTCAAAAATATATGCCTAGTAAAGCTAGAGGAAAAAGCTTTCCAGAAGCGAAAAAAGGAAGTTCCAGCTGGAGAAATCACAGAGAACTGAAGAATGTAGCCTCTTTCAAATCCTGCAGTTCACCAGTTATGCAACTTTGGGGAATTACTTCCCTTCCCTGAGCCTCACTTTCGTATCTGTAAAATGGGGATCATGTTCCATTGGGCTGATGTGCTGATTAAATCCTAATATGAATAGATAACTGGCTCAGGATTTGGCACAGGGTTCATGGAAAAGACTCAAGGAATGCGTATAACTCACTCAATTGGGAGCAATTTAAATGAGATCATATTCTAATATGCCCCTAATCACACACAGTACCCACTCTCCTGGCAGAAAGCCTTGATTAATATTAGGGTATGGCGAGAGTAAGACAGAGTGTCCTTTGCTTTCGTAAATGTCTAATTTCGGACTACCTTGTGGCTCACACCACATTACAAAGGAAGAAGACCCCACAGCCACCACCAGTTTCCACTTACCCAAGCAAAGAAGCAACCTTGGGGGGAAAAGATCTTTTTAATGGGCCTTTATGTCAATCCACAGCAGGGAAACTCATCACACTTTGGATCACTCATACAGAGTTTAGTGAAAAGTGGATGAGCATTTTCTGAGCTAAGGTAAGGGGGGAAAGGGCCTGGGGGAGGTTAACAGTGAAGGAACAGAAATAGCAGGGGTGAAAACCAATGTTTGTTGAATAGTGCAGTGTTTCTCAAACTTTCATATGCCCACGGATCCCCTGGGGATCTTGTTCAAATGAAGACTCTGATTCAGTCGGGCTGAATCATAGCTCCCAGGGTATTATCTATGCTATTGGTCCATGGACCACACTTTGAATGTCAAGGGAATGATGTTTCCGTCTGGTTCAAGAAAGGACTGAGTAGGGGAACCAGGAGAGCCCCCAAGGAAAGAAGGGCAACTTGAAGAAGAGTAATGTCCACACAAGATGGCAAGAAGACCAGATGATCTGAGAGGCGGCCAAGCCAGAGAGGTAAATACAGAGACACGAGCTCCAAGGGGAAGGTTTTCAGAATAGAAGAGGCCCCAGCTCACAAAGCTCCCGTGCACTACTCACATTGGCTGTGAGTCACTCACAGCCTTTTAAAATTGTGGATGGCAAACATTTTAGAGAGTGCAGCGATAACAAAATGTGCTCACAGCCATTAACTATGAAGCACTAACTCATTTCAGCAGCCTGACACAAATTATGCTCCGCACTTGAAAAACAGCTATTGATCAGTCCCTTCTTTCTCATGCCTTCCAATACTCCAGATCAGCACTTCTATGTGCTCCCCGCCCCAAAGATACCTTTACACACCTGGTTAGATCCTTCCCAAACCCAAAGATGTCCCCCGAGACTTCACTCTACTTTCTTCTAGATTTCACCTTTGAAAAAACAGCCAAGAAAGAGGCAAACCAAAGCTATCTCTTTTCATTTCTCTACATATCTGCTTCCTAGGAACTTCCCAATGTCTTATTTTCTCTACTCATTAGAGACACAAAGGCAACAAATAACTGATCTATCATTTCCTGTGTTAGAAGATAAGGATCTAAGAGGGCATGAAAAAGACAGAATATAGAATCAGGCTTTAAGGAATTAAATCAGCTTCAGGGGCAGATTGAGTAGTAATACTCTGAGTACCTTAAGCGGCAGCTTGAGTATCAACGAGGCAAAAGGAAGTTCATGGTCCCTCAAGTTAGAGTAACGTGTATCTTCCTTTGTCTCCTTCTTAATCTCAAGAAAAACTGACGAAGCATGTAGGTCTGCCATGGCAGACTGACTGCAAAGATGGATGTCCCCAGCTCTCTGTCTCTCCCTGCATCTGCGCCCTTTGCCATATGACTCTGCAGCTTCTTCCACTGAGAAGTGGAGAACACCTCCCCATTTCTTGAAGCTTGGCTACATTGTCTCTTGCTCTAGCCAATACAATATGATGGAAATAACAGTGTGAGTGTGTGATCTGAGGCTAGTGGCCCTTGCATACTTCTATTCTCTCTCTTTTTCTTCTGCCTTCACCAAGAGAACAAAAGTTTGGGCTAGCCCATGACCACTTAGAGCAGAGCAAAGCTTATCCTCCGACTCACCAGACCCCAGCTGGCCCACCAGCTGGCCCCCACACAAAAGTGAGCCCAGCTGAGATCATCTGAGCCTGCCTCAGACCAGAAGAACTGTACAGATAACCCATAGACTTATGAGGAATAATAAACAGTGGTTGTTTCAAGCCACCAAGTTTTGGAGTGCTTGGTGATGCAGCATTATTGGGCAAAAAAAAATAATAATAATAACCGATATTGCACCCTTTGGAAAAGCCATGATAAAAAGTCCAGGTATATAAATAATTCCAACAGGACACTGGCTTTCCTCTGACAAAACTATTAATGGACATAAACACATTATAATAACATAACTGCATCATTTATAAAACAAAAAGCACATTAGGGGATTAGATAATAAAACACATTTCTATATTAGTTTTCATTTTTAAAAGGGTTTAATCTATTCATTAATAGACTATATAAACTTGTGCAAATTTTTTCACCAATTTGGTTGGTCATTCCTTCTTTTGTGCATTTGTTTGTTGAGGATTATGGTGGGCAGAGCTGACAGTCATGTACTGTGGAGGTTCTAATAGCACATTAGTCCCTAATCTCAAATAATTTCCATCTAGCAGGGTTGACAAAAGCACATATTCACCCTTAACACATTGCAGGGAACATGTTATGCTCTTGCTGCCATCTCTACGGTTTTAAATCTTACCCACCTTACCAGGTCCAGGTAAAGTGGTTCTTTCTCTTTTTCATCTTCCCTAATCCTACCCTTATTTTTTTCCTTCCCCAGCCATAAGTAAAGTTTCTGAACTTTCAAAACACATTTTGGGAGGCATAGAGCAGGTTCAGGCAAGAATCCAGGGAAGTCATAAAATTTAAGGTTAAAAAAGAAGCTTTATAGCAGATTGATCACGAAAGGGCTTGAAGATTGGTTGCAGAGTATGTGCTTGATTCTACAGGCAATAGGGAGCCATGGAGAGTTTCTGAGAAAGGGAGTGACACAATCAAAGCTATCATTCAGGAAGTGTTATTAAGATGCCTCAGGCCCTTACTTAAGGATCATGGAAGCCCCAGGATGATGGAGTTTCAGAAAGGATGAGACGGTTAGTTGCAGGTTCTGTACAGAGAAAAAACAGGATGAAAAACCCATTGGGTTTGCCAGGCAGATAGTCTGGTGACCTTGGAAAGGAAAACTTCAGTAGAATACAAAAAAAAGAATGGGACGGAGTAGGTAGGTGAGAAATTCAAAGTGCCAGTTCCCATCCCAAATTCTTCAGAGAGGAGACAAGGTTGACTGACTGAGAGTATTTACGGATGCAGAGCATTTGAGTCAGCCTCCCTCTGATAAATGGCTTTGGCTGGTCTAAAAGGCCTAAGAAACCCTAGTGTTTCTCAGAAGTGCCTTACAGGCTGTTTTGTGGAGAGAAGGGAAGGTTGAAGTGTCAAGGGGTACAGGCTAAGTGGGCAGGATCCTGATTTCTTGCTCCCATTTCAACAAGCTTCATCCCATTTATCTTCCTTATATTCTGAGGTTCCCTGCCAGAATTTCATTGGAAAAAATAGGGTTCCTTCTATTGATTTAAAATTATAATAATTTGAAAACCATTAAACCAGATGATTTCCATGATCCATCCTGGCTCTAAGATAAAAATCTATACTAATTATCTTCCAGAACGTAGAATGAGGAAAAAAATCAGGACGTAAGCACCCAACACCTCTTGAACATATTGTAGGTCAGGCAGTGTGCTGTACACTTTCCTTGGGTCCTGTCATTTAATTCACACCACAGATCTCCAAACTAGGAATCATTAGCCTCACTCTGCAGATGATGAATTGAAGCCCAGAAAGATCCAATAACTTGCCCAAGATCTCAGTGCTGACTACAGAGCCTGGGCTCTGACCACAGCTGTACACATTTCCATGCACAAGCAGTGGCTCCAGGAACTCATCCACGAGTTCTCAGGGGCCTCTGAATTTGAATTTCTAGGAAAACATACAGGGGTAACTTTGGGCAAAAGATGCTACTAAACTTAGGAAACAGAAGGGATATATTGAGAGAAAGAGATAGGAAGAGGAAGATTGAAAGAACTGGAAAGAATTGGAAAAAAAAAAGATTAGAGCATTAGTGGAACCTAGAAGTATTGGTGAAGACAAAAATCTTGACTCTGGAGCTGTAAAAATACCACACATACACACACATGCACGCATGCATGCACACACACACATCCCTATCTGCAACTATAATGCCATTTCTAGAAAGGATATCTACATAACAGAAAAGGCATTCTTTACCCTAGGTTGAAATAGATGTTTTTTTGAAATAGATTTTAATTTGGAAAATCTAAACTCCTTGGTAAGAATTAATTATTAAAATACTATAGTCCCAATGAGGCCTTGTCTAGTTGATCCCATTTAAAACTGCACCTCTCCCCAAGTCCTTATACCCCTCTCTGCTTTATACTTTTCTCCATAGGACCTAACACCATTTTTTGACACTATATATCTTATTCCTTTGCTTACTGCCTATCTCTCTTCATCAGGACATAAGTTCTTTGGGCAGGAGTTGGAAAGGAGGTTTATCGTCATTCCTGTGGTTGTTCCCTCTGTATCTCTAGCACCTACCATAAAGTCTGGCTCCTACGAGGCAGTCAGGCACTCAATAAATATTTGTTCAACAAATTAACGTGTTACTTTGTCATGATATTTATGGAATAAGCATTTATATCTATTCATTCCCAGCCCACCTTATGGTATCTGAGACGTTAGCATCCCCATCAATTACAAGTCTATTTAGCATTTATATGACACTTCACATTTAAAACTCACTCTTCAATTATTGATCCCCAAAATCGACCTTGAAAATAGATGCTGACAAGTGGTGTAGCCCACACCTCTTTTCTTTCCTAGGCCTTCACAACAGATGTGAGCAATGGGGTGGGAAGGAAAAGCAAGTTCGAGGATGTGGGAGAAAAGGGAAGGGGCAGGGATGCGAGGCAAAAGGAGTTGTTGAAACGCCATTCCCTGGTCTAACTTGGCCTCCTAAGAAGTGGTGGCACGGAGCCAGAGATCCTCCTCTCCAGCTGCTACAGATGAGTTCAGCATCCCCACAGAGGAGGAGGAGAAGGAAGAAGCCCCAGGAGCCTAGAGAGGAGGAGAGGCATGTGGGAAGGGGGGCCTCCCAGCAACCTCCTCCCAGCAGGGATCGCTGCCTCTGCCCTCTAAACTCTCTATCCTTTTCACAGGTGACAAGCAGACTGAACATTTTTCCACACCACTTCCTTGCTTCCTTGGTGTTCTGCTATCTACCACAGCAAGCTTGAGGTCCTGGGCCTGGATGCGAGTGCCCTCCCCCAGCCATCTGGTCTACCCACCTATCTCAGCCACGTGACTTAGCCTTAGGTGGGAAGACCAATGGGCCACTTTATGTGTAGAGGTGACCCGAGTGGTAAAAGACAAACCACCAGATTTTAACCTAAGAGCTCGATATGCCCTGCTTCATTTCCAAATATCTCAACCCCTTGGCTTTCAGGAAGAGGTTGACCTGAATATGGAATCAAGTGGACATTGATATGTTCTCTGAACTGTACATATTAAACAAACACCTGTCTAAATCACTTAATTTAGTACCATAGGACTTAAAGCCTCAGCTCCTAACCTACCACACCCTTCCCAGCTCAGCAACAAGCATCACCAAATCATCAAGAAAATAATCAATAGAAAGGAGGACCAGGCGTTTGGTAGTTAGGTGGGTATTTCTGGATGAGGCAAGAAACACAGGTAGGAACAACCAGATCATTTTCATAAACCTAGTACAATAATGTTGGCCATTTCTTTGAAATTTCTAACATACATTGTGTAAAAAAAAGCCTTTCTTCATGTAAAAGGAGAGGCAACTAACACTTGACAAGCACTTTGAGTATCTCCAATGTGTCCAGCACTATGCAAGCTGCACACAGAAATCATCTTACTTTCACTTCTCAAGAACCCTATGAGGTGTATAGCATACATCTCATGAAGGTATACCTTCATTTAACAGGGGAAAAGACTCATAAATGTCTAATAACTTGCTTAAGGTGCACAGTTAAAAAGTGGAAGAATCAAGTCTGAAAACCAGGCCTTCTGATTTTCAACCCCATTATATATAAACAATTTAAATATTGTTTCATTTCTCACCAACTTTAACTTTTTGATCATTTCTTGTTTTAAAACTTAAGGGAGAAAGCATTTAAGGCATTTAATCTTTCTTTGGTGTTACTCTGACATCACACCATTTGCACTGCCCCGGGGAGATTATTGCAAACATGATTTGTTACAATACTGTTTGATCTCTGGGTATTTATTGAACACCTATTGATTGTTCATAGGGATTCCTAGGTGACAGAAAGAGTGGGAGAGCCAACTTTCTTGATTCAGTGTTTTGTATATTGACTTCATCATTTGAAGCCTTCACCTTATCCTCATGAATGTTCTCTAGACATATTTGATTCAAAGACATGTTCATTCCATTGATGTTTCTAATCTTCAGTAGGTCATATATTATATACACATCAGCTAGTGAATACATTTGAAAAGATATTTTTGATACACATAAATTCACACTGCATGATACTTCATGGAAGAAACTTCCAGACAGCTAACTTGCTACCAGACCATTAATAAAAATGTTGTGGCAACTGCTTCTAAAAGCTGGCAATTAGCTACAATGATTAGACAAAACATGGTTTCACATTAAATTAAATTGATATTTAAATGTAATTGTTTTTAGCTCTGTGGTGTCAAGGTACTACATAAATCCATTATTACTACTATTTAACAGCAATGGTAACAACCACAATAACTCAACCAAATTTTCCAAGATTGTAATTCGCAGTGCCCTGAAGAAGTTAACTGCATACTTGGAAGGTGAGTTAACCCTTTCAATCCACTTGGGATCATTTAATGACAGTTCTTAAAGAGTTAATTGCCTTCCAAATGCTTCCCAGTGGAGAAAGTTCATATATATATATATATATATATATGTATGTATATATATATGTATATATATATGTATATGAATAGTATATGTATTCATATTCATATACGTATATATATATGCATATAATATATACATATATGAATTATATATTATATGCATATATGACTATATAGTCTATGCATTTATGAATAATATGTGTATACACGAATATTGTATGTATATATGAGTATTATATATATATGAATATTATATATACATATATGATATATATATAAAACAGCTCTGAAGAAGTGTATTAATTTACACTTGGCTTGATTAACTCCAAAGAGTTTTACTCCATTTCTAAAGCTAACTGAAATATCAACACAGTATAAAGAGAGCTGTTAGCAATTCAAATATAAAGTTATTCACTACTTTAGACAAAACAAACAAACAAAATAATAAAACCTTTAGAAGATAGTGGTGAGCTTTCTCTGAGGACTTTGAAAGATAAGAAAAGTCAGTAATTTCTAAATGGGTAGAGTCATCTGTTCTGTGTTGCCTAAGTTGAACTAAAGTCTCTAACTCAGGGAGGCAAAACTCCAAAGTTTTCACTGTCTACCAGGGACTACAAGTGAATCAAGTAGAGCCAGTGTGAGGCAACAGAGAATGGGAGGTAATGTGGCAAACTGAAGGAAATATGCCCTGTTCAAGGCAGCTGGAGCTTCATAGTTCTAGGCAAATATTGCCCTGCAGGAATATGGACCCAGAATTTATATACAGTTCCATTCCTTAGGCCCAAAATCTGAATTTATTTTTTTGAAATTTCATGATTTTTAAAACACCATGTACACCTAACAAAATATGACCACAGGCTGGATTTGACACATAAGCTTCAAGTGTGCCCATCTGCCCTTAGTGGTTTTCTGACTTCAAGTCTAAGTTAGCAGGTAGAACATTTCTAGATGTATACCCAGAAGCTATTTATGTCACTATGCCTTGGAAATGTAGCCAGGTAGAGGAATGTCTGCTTCCAAGAGGAAAAAAAAAAAAAAAAAGACCACATCAGTGCCATGATCATTCATCACTGTTAATGTGGCTGATGATGTCTATTTCTTCTCTAGGTTTTTGCTGTAGTGATCTTGCCCTGGATGCACCACTTGTAGTCACTGGTGACATAATTCCAATAGAAATCTCATCAAAACCAGCCACCCAATTCATCCACAAATTCAAATACACTCATTATCAAGTGAGGCGAAAGAACATCAAGACCCATCCCTTGCCCTTCTCCACTCCTTTTTTAACCAGAGACCACTCCACCCCAAGATGTGTCACAGGAAGCTGGGGCAAGAGAAGCTGTCAAAAATAACTTCTGAGAGAATTATGGACATTTTTTCCAATGACAAAGATACAGGAAGGGCTATTGTGTTTAATATATGTATTAGATAGAAATAAAATGCTCAAATCCAATCTTATTCCAGAAAGCTTCCCTGGATCTCCCACTTCTGAACTCTCAGGTCAATTCATACTTTCTATCTTGAGTTATGATTACTTAGGCATATGTCCAATTTCCAAATTATAGCAGGGTTGCTTTTAGAGCAGAATCCATGTCTAGTTTATCTCTCTGTTCCACAAAGCAGTTAATATGTACCAAGTACACAGTAGCTTTTATTCAAATGTTTGGTAAGTTAATGGGGGGGGAGTGGATGGAAAAATGGAAGGAAAGAGGAAGGACAGATGGGAAAATCTCTATCTTGACCGAGAGAACAATATCACAAGTGTAACTAGTAGAAATATTTACTGAGCAAAAACAAACAAACAAATAAGCAAACAAACCTTATAAATTGATTTGTGACCAACAAGGCAGATAACAAATACTGGATATTCATTACCCAATAGCCATATGCCCTCTTTTTCCTTGTTGAGAGAACCCTTTATCTTAGGGAACAGGGATCCCTCTCCTTACCATAGTCCAATCCTGGTAATTTTATTGCTTATTAGTCATTTGTTTGGGGGAGGAGAGGGTCAAGTGGACCAGTTCTGATCAATGAAATTTAAGATGAAGACAGCAGAGGTTGAGGGAGGAGCTTCCTCTCTATGGAAAAAAAAAGATACAAACTTACAACACTTGCCTGTGCCTGTCCCTATCTGCTTGCAACACTTAGTGTAAAGACGTGATACTTGGAGCTGTGGCAGCTATCTTGAGACCATGTGGCAACAGGCATGAAGAAAAAGCTGAGAGCGGGTTTCCCTGGTGGTGCAGTGGTTGAGAATCTGCCTGTCAATGTAGGGGACACAGGTTCGAGCCCTGGTCTGGGAAGATCCTGCATGTCGCAGAGCAACTGGGCCCATGAGCCACAATTACTGAGCCTGCGTGTCTGGAGCCTGTGCTCCGCAACAAGAGAGGCCGCGATAGTGAGAAGCCCACGCACCGCGATGAAGAGTGGCCCCCGCTTGCCACAACTAGAGAAAGCCCTCGCACAGAAACGAAGACCCAACACAGTCATAAATAAATAAATAAATAAATCTAAATCATATGGGCTTCGAAGAAGACCTCTGCTTAAAAAAAACAAAAAAAAACTAAAAAAAGAAAAAGAAAAAGCTGAGAGCTTTAGAGAAGAGGGATGGAAAGAACCTGTCTTTATAATACTGCTGAGCTAATGAACAAACCCTGAGACCACCTATCTCTCCTATTAAGTAAATAATAGATATGAAGTAGATACTTAATATCATAAATGACTATCAGTTGGGTTTTCTGAATTTTACAGTAGAAACTATTCCTAACTGATACAGCCTTTGACTCAAAGACAGATGACAATAAACAACCACAGCCAGGATGATAACGGAGCAGAGAAATGAGTGGCTAGGTCTGAACGATTTCCACTAACCTACCCTGCAACAAGGCAAAGTCTTCGGGAAAAAAGAGCAGAATTTTAACTATAATAGTTGAGCACCTCCTTACTCCATCCCATCAGGCAACCACACACACCAAATGAGTTTCATTCCTGAGACTGACCACTCAGGGACTCATTCTTTTGTTCCCATTTGCCTCAAATCCCCAAGTCCTTTGGCATGCCTCCTGGACACTATTTATGCAGGCTTAAATATATGGCTCACATTAGAACAAATAGAACTTCCTAAATTGGGCAATTTGTGACTTTGCACCCCAAGTTTCACTCACTCATCCCTGATTTGAAATGCACTAAAAGCACATTATTCCTGTTTAAGATGCAAACTACTGCCCTGAAGAATATCACTTTTTACCTGAGGTGAAACCAGTTATAAGTGAATGGTTGGGCAAGGGTAAGCTGCGTTGATAAATAGAAATTCCTTAGAACCATGTGTAGGCCATTCTGCTAATATGATGAGGCTACACTTGCTAGTGGATTAATTACTCTTTTCTTCTAACTTATTTATTTCATACTTTAAGAAACCAAAATGTCCAGTAGCCACTATGCTTGTGACAAAGAAACACAATAAAAGCAATTTCTCCAGTACAAAAAAATAAAGCATTCCCGGTAATGCATTTTTGAATCCAGCATACCTTCCCCTAATGAGGTTTCAGCATGCTATAAATAACACTAATGAGACTTTGTCTTGCCCGTGTAATATATTTCCTTGATATAGCCTTAGATTCTCCATGTTGTGTGGAAAACTAACAGCCTCAGAAAGAAACGTCGTCTAATAGCACATTAAAACCAAAAGCACAATTAAATATAAATGAAGTCAGTAATTTAATTGCACAATTGTCGCTTTAAAAAATTCAAAAGAAAAGTAATGATGTCTTTTTTTTCAATCAGTAAATAATAATAGTGCTTGTGGGGATGGTACAATATTTAAATAAACATTTTTCTGGTAAAAGGTAGGTAGCAAAGACAGTCAGACGTGCTTAGGAAAACCCTGGAGCTTGCAAAAAAAAAAAAATGGAGTATCTTGGCATACATCATTCTGCCCATGTGACACATGGAGACAAACATCTCAATTTCAATATTTTTTGAAAGTGTATCCCATATTTGGAGGGTCTTCTGATTCTGAGCATTAGCAACCAGGATTCACATTATTCCAATTAAAATGAAATGCCAAGTGCCAATGCATCTAAGAGGCTCTCTAAACAGCTCCTGGTGAAATGAGAACACTGTGTTATCAGAAAGGCTATCGTTTTCATAGACCAGCGATGGAGCACTTTCATGCTGACCAAGTATTCGAAAATCATTAAGGGCTATTCTTGAGCTCCTTTTAATCCAAAGACTGACCCAACACATCCTCCCTTTGATTGTCCTCCCTGATAAGATCAGAGACATGGAACTTTGTCTACAGGAAGATCTAAAGGAAGGCTTCGGGCTTCACTTTACATTGATTTTTATTCAATTCCAATCAAGAACATACCCAAGAAATTTACTTACTCAATGCCAGCATTATGATAAGGAGAGTGGGGGGAAGAGGCTTTTTAATTTTAAGTTAGCTATTATCTTGCCTTCCAGTTCCTGGAACTGACACAAGCAGGTCACCTGAGCACATTCTCTGATGGAGCACCTAGCTGCATGTAAATATCCTAAGCAGATCTGCCCCTTTGTTGTCACTGGCTTTGTGCTTGATATTTACAGCAATTTGTATACAGGACTTTCGTTTACTTTATCCCAAATAACTCTCCAACAAGTAACTCATTTAGTCATCTGTTCATTCCTTCTTTCAACAAATATTTATCGAGCACCCTCTCTGCTCCAGGCACAGTACTGGGCACTGGACTTACGTCGTTAACAAGATGGTCACATCCTTACTTTCAGGGGCTGACACTAGCGCACTTGGGGTCACAGATGATCAACAAGTTAGCAAATAAAAAGATCATTTCTAAAAGCAGTAAGTATACTAAGAATATAATAAGAATAATAAAAATATGAAAGAAAATAATACAATAGGAGCTCAAGGGTAGAGGGCTGCCACTTGAGCATTGTGGTCAAGGAAGAATTTTCCAGAAGCTGATGTGTGATGAGGGACAGCTAGACAATGCAAAGATCTGAGAAGGGCACTCCTGGCAGAAGGAACAGCACACGCAAAGGCTTGGAGGGGAGAATGACTCGGCAGGTCCAGGAACATAATGAAACAGGCAAGATGAGTAGGATGGTCCCGATTTCACAAGGGATGAAACGAAAGCCCAGACAGGATTTTGCGAAAACTCATTAGAGTCTCAAACTCAGACCTCCTCAACCTCTCCCCGACGCCACAGCCCTGCACTTCTCAGGTTAAAACATTCTGTCACACGCTTTGGTACAGAGTTCTGAGTGGCCCTTGGGGAACCCAGCCTCAGAAACTGTGCTGCATTTCCCACTGGCTTCTCTTCTAGACTTCACCAAGTTTAAAAAAAAAAAAAATGATGACTACACAGCAAAGTAGGTAAATTATCATTGGAAAGAAATTGTTTTAGATTCCTCTGAAAGGATTACATCTGGACTGAGCAGGGGAATTCTCAGAAAGCTTTTTGAAACCATAAAGTAATAACATCCCCATAAACAGAGAGCTTTATACTTTTCCAAGAAGACCAAATGGCCTGGATTCGAATTCTGCCAATGCCTTTACCAGCTGCGTGGCCTTGGGCTCATTCTGTGCTGCGGTTTCCTCTTCAGTAAAACAAAACTAATAGCAAGACCAACGCTGTCCGGTTGCTGTGAGCATTAAGTGAGGGAATCCACGCGAGGTGCCAGCGAGGACAGGGCCAAGTGCGTACTAATGTCTTTGGATGTTGTTGTTGTTTATCAACATTATTTCTCTAGGAACAAGTCCACCAAGATGAGAAACAGACCAAAAACAAAAAAAAAACCTTTTCACCCCTTATTTTCTTATTTGTAGAGGGCTTTTTGGAGAACAGCTATGACATGTTTAGCATTTGCAGTTTTCTCGTCTCTTTTGCCTAGAAGTGCCTAGTGGGCAAAGAATGTGTCTTTTTAATTAACTTACAACAGCGCCTGGCACATAACAGGAGCCGGGTGGCTCCCCCGAGAAGAACACCACCCCCTCTATAAATATCTGCCACTTGGTATGAGGATAAAATGAGATGACAGAGAAGAGCACACTGTGAAACTGAAGTCCCTTGTAGGAACAAGACATAATTGCTATTAATAATAAACAGTCATAATAAGAAAGAGCAATACATGTTGGATGAGTTATCCCCACGTCCACTGCCGTAATGGAAAAATAACATAAAAGTTCTAAGCATCTCTTACAGCGTCATCACAAAAGTCCCCGCTCTGTGACACAAGTTGGACCTCATTTCTAATTCCCACATCTCCCCGGCACCATCTCTTTTTATGTGTCCTTTGGAATTCCTCACGACGGGAGCAACAGTTGTGTCAGGCCAACCCATCATTCATCTTGGTGCCCCTCGCCGTAACTCAAAAAGCCTGTAATCACTTGGAAACCAGCTCTGACGGTAGGAGGCGGCCGGGCAGACTGAATTTACAACAAAGCCCTGCCTGCAGAAATCTTCCTGTCACCTGCAGGCCACATAAACCATTAGCATCCCAGCCATCGTGCGTGGTCAATGAGCTACACAGGCATTTCAAAACCAAACACTTTGCCGCTATTTATGGGCCAAGTCAGGGATTCCAGCAGCTCTCTGATTTTCTTGTCGGCCTGCCAGAAGAGAAGCTACAAAGAACAGCTGTGTTACCCACCCTCCTACAGTTGGAACGTTTGAAGAAAATTAAAAGAAAAATCCCCAAACGTTAAAAGGTGCTGCTCCCCGATGCCGGCTTCTCCTTGCAGCGGCCCTGCAAACACTTTTAGCTCCACTGCCAGCCCCTGCCTTCTGCTAAAGAGGAAATTGACAACAGAATATCATTTTTGTCTAATTGCCCTACGCAGAGCTCTCACCAAAGGCAAGCCACAGTGGAATATTATTATTTTTAGAACACTACCCGGTTTTAACATTTTAGCAGCCACATGATCTCTTAGAACCACAATGGTCCTAAATGAACCATTTTACCCTATTCTCAGAAACAGATAAATATAGACACACACATATATATATATTTTTAAATAAGCCCTTTACCCTTACACAAGCTGATAAAAATATACTCCAAAGCCATACCTACATCTATTTATAAGTACAACATATACACATGGGATATTTAAAGCGTGGACTGGTCCTGGAATAGGTTTTTTTCATTTGCATAGAAAATTAAGTAAAGGTCAACACAATGAAACGTTTTCTAAGTCACTACTCCTCTTTATTAGGAAGTTCAGGATAATAGGCTCCAACCCGAAAAAAAAAAAAGTCAGTGCAATCTAAAAATAACAAAAGGTGCATAACAAATCTGTCCTCATTTTGTTCTTAATAGAAGGTGTTTCTAGTGCATTGGTGAGAATGACCTAGCAAACGCATCACCTTGTACAGTCAATTTATTCCTTTATCAGACAGTCATCAAGGAGGGATTTTGTTTTGCATTGTCTCAACATAAAATGGAATGCCAAGCCTGCTTTCCCCGCTGCCGTGAGGGAGGCTCTTTTGTCAGGAAACCTTTCAAAAAGACGACTGATCAAAACCAAGAAGATGAGACCCGGACGTGTTCCTCCTGCCGCCCTCGAGCACCGCTCCCACTGTTGGGTATGAGAACCTCTCAGTCGAAGCGCTAAGTCCAAAGTAGGACCCCTTTTGGCTTTCAATACCACTGCTTCACCAGAAACACACAGAACGTTCCCCCCAAATTGTTTCCCGAGACGTGAAAGCCCTGGGCTCAGAAGGCAGGAACGTGCCCTCTCAATTTTTCGGTTGTAAAACTGAAGGGAGGAAAGATACAGGGGCTGCTCTGTGGCCACCGAGCAAACGGTCAGGAGATCAAAGGAGCGTGTAGAGCCATCCACTAGGGTCACCTCTTCATCTGCACCTCGTTATCTGAACAAGCCAAATGAAAAGCTGAAGACCTGCCCAACTTTACAATAATATAGTATACACACTTGGCAAAAGAAAATCACAGAATAGAAACCTGTTGGAGGATTTTAATTTGGGTAATATGGTGCATGTTTTCATAGGGAGAGCAAGAAACGAAGAAGTGGATGCTTTGATCCATCTTTCTGTGTCTGGGATAAGTTCAGGAGATGTGAATTCCGCGTAAGCCATCCTTTTGGCCTAACAAATCCATCCCACCAAAACCCTCCCCCTCTTCACTCACTCAAACACCCCCAAAATCATCTTATACTTATAAAAGGGGCCTGAACTTCCTCCACCGAAAACATATCCTTTGAGTCTCAAACACTTTCCTGGTCCTCACAAGTCTCCTTCGTAGGTTATAAGAATACCCAGACGGATGACACTGTAAAAGGCCTGAGAGCAATGTAAGTAACAGAGGAAGGCAGCTGAGAGCAGGAGAGGGAAAAATGTACCAGCGTAGAATACCTGCTATGCACCAGCAACATTACATTATATTGTTTCATGTCACCTTTGCAAAAAACTCTTAAAAGTAGACACCTAACACCACCATCTGGTCCTACCCCAGCCAGGCGGGCCGACAGGGATAAGGGTAGGGGCGGCTCAGACACAGCAGGCACAGAGTGTCCCTCCACGGACCTTGGCAGAGGCAACAGCATGATATTCACAACCAAGATTTAATGTGCGCTGACTCTGTCCTGATTCCTGTCCATATGTGCAATCTCTCATTTAATTCCCATAAGAATTTTGAGATAAGCTTTGTTCCCATTTTACAGATGAGAAAATCAAGACTTAGAATAAGCCCAAGGTCTCACAGCTACTAATGGCAAAACCAGGCTGCAAAACAGCTCATTAGACCCCTCTGCTTCACGCTCTCCAGCAGTAACAAGCAGGAAATAATTCAGATTGCTGGTCTCATTCTGGCAAGCTACTTAACCTCTCTGGTTCTCAGTTTCTTCACCTAAAAAACAGAGGTGGTAATAACCACCAGTCAGAGTTACTGTGAGGACTTAGGATTACACATCCGGGCCCTCCAGTGTGGCTGCATCAGAGCCCAAGCACCTGGGTGGCTGAGGTTCACGGTCACGGGACAAAGGTCTGCGGCCCCTTCAGAGAGCTAGTTTGGCCAGGAAAAGGCCAGTGAGAAAGAACACAGGCTTCTGGCTATTGGAATGAAGGCTTCTTCCGCCATCCCTCTGTTTCGAACAAGTGAGAACACCAACTAACTCTGTCCTCAGGAACCTCTGAGCTTGGCCACCAGTCTCAGGGGTCCCACTCACTAGAGTTTACCTCCGGTCCCCTTCCTTCTCCTTGTCATCATTACAGCAGTTGCCTAAGCACAACTGCTGGCAACCAAGGAAGCATCACTAAGGACTCAGACAACTGCCACTGAAGGAGAGAAGCAGATCCAGCCAGAGACCCCACCGGCACCACCTCAGACTCAGGAGCCGTCCCTGCCAGGCTTGGGCACCCTGATCTTCCCCCTACTCCTGGACCACCCGCACGGGTGACCAGAGGTGAGGACTACAGAGAAAACCACAAGCCCCATCCACAGCTACATATTTTAAATAGAATCTCCTCTCTGCAGTCCTACGTGGGAGGGAAACATATGGTCCTACATTCATTATACTCCTGAGTTTAGGTTTGAAACATCATATTTTCATTACAAATAAGCTTTGATGACACTGTCTATTGCAATAATTTCAATGCATGGTTAATTTCATCTGCAGCAGTGGTGAGCATGGCATACCAATTTACTGCCAGATGAGAACAATCTGATTTTAGCATCTTAACCCTGAACTTGAATTCCCTTTCTTCCTGAGAACCTCGTTTTAGCAAGACTTGAAGTGACGGGTAAGAGCACGTCACTGACGGTGACTCAAAGAGTGGAAAAGTTGAAGGGGGAGGAAATTTGCCGAGGAACTTTAATTCTCGAGTTGGGGGAGGAGGGGAAGAAAGTGGCAGAAAGTTTGGGGTCGGTTGTGACAGTGTGCTTAGAACTTCAACGAGCGTGTCAAGTCTTTGCAGTTTGGCTGGCAACCTGGCAAGAGCAGATCTATTTGTAAGGTTCCTTTCTGCCGCATCTGACTTCAGGCCAAGCCAGGAAGCAGCAAGAAAGGCTTCACTCATGGAGACCTTCGTTCTGGGCCAGGAAGTTCAGAGCGAAACTAAAATGTGGAATAATGTGGCTGGTGGACGGGATGGAGAGAAAGGTATGCTCACTTCTTAGCTCCTCTGTAGGAGCCAGAATATAATATATACATATTATATATAATTTATAATTATATAAATTATATATAATTTGTAATATTATATATATATAATTTGTAATTATACATAATTAATATAATCTATAATCAATTCTATATTGATTACATGTTTCTATATTAATTATATATTATTAAGAATTACATATATTTATAATGTGTGATTATATTTAAAATTAAATATTACTATATATTATATTACTATACACTGTACATATTATTATATGAAATATATTCTATAAAATATATATACTAATATATATTATGTTTTCAACCAAACTGCTTCATTCTTACTTGGCAAACTTTTCTGTAGCCATTTGGCTACACTTCATTTCCATTCTTCTGTCATTCGACAAACACTGAGCATGTGCTAGGTACTGGGAAAAGGAAAGGGTACTGAGAATATGGTCCCTGTCCCCAAGCAACCCAGAACTAGCCTGGGACACAGAGTAGAAGGAACCAATTACAGAGATGTGATAAGTTGTTCAGATGTACCAAGAATTCTGAAGAGGAAGTAAGTGACTCCTCCCAGGGACTCGGAGAGGTCTTCAAAGAGGTGGTTAAATAGAAATTGAATTCCCCCCCAAATTAAGAGGAGTTAACCAGAATGATGCCACCAGACACAGCAGCCCTTACAGAGGCCCAGAGGCTAAACACAGCTTAGTGCTGACATTTGAGGAACTACAGGTATAGGAAAACCCCAGGATAACATGTCGTGCAATAATGTGAATTTGAATACAAGATTCGGCTCCTGCCCTCTCTCCAGTCCCAGTTCTCAAATGGGGACAGCTAAAGTTCTTTGCTGTGTGTGTGTGTGTGTGTGTGCACACGCACATCTGCCTGTATGCGTGCACGTGCAAATGGCGCTCATGCACATAAAGGAAGGCTGATGCTGGATCCCACATGTCAAGTAACCTCCCATCCCAATTGCTCCAGAGTGGGCCAAAGAAATAGATGACAACCAGCTAAGATTCCCAGAATCACTGCTGCTATCCTGACCAGAATGGTTCCCATCAAGAACTAAGCCAGAGTAGACGTCCACCACCAGGCTGTACCAAACCACAGGTGGGACTAGGATGGATTTGGGTCTTGCAGCAAAATCCCTGAAACCTGTGTGCCTCACTGCACTGGCTCTCCCGGTCATTCCATCCACCTCATAGCTCCCACCCCCCTCATTCTGCACAGTTGGCTTTTGGGAATCCACTGATTGCACTGTGGAAGGTTTTACTATAGTGGGTTCAGTGTGAGTAGCATTGGGACTGGTGGGAATGGAGTGCAGGGTAGAAGATAAGCATAGAAACAAAGCCCTGATTATTAAGAGTTGCATATCCCATGCCGAAGAGTTTGGAGTTATCTTAAGGTCCAAGGGGGGGACCAGTGAGTGACTATAAGCCAGGGATTCAAAAGCTGTGCACAGATGCAATTTGTTTGGCCTGTACAAAGTTTTAAAAATCAAGCATTCTGCATAAACCTCGATCTTTCCTTAAGAAGCTGGGCTGACTTTCTCATTAGCCAGAATACCAGTGCTCTCTTTGTTAGGAGACACTCCCTTAGTCACCATAGGCCCCATCATACCTAATCAGATTCATGCCTTTGGTAAACCTGATCCCTTCAGGAACCTGGGTTTTCTTTCAAAAAAAAAAAAAGAAGAAGAAGAAGAAGAAGCTTTAAAAGAATCAAAATTTGCATGTTACAAAACTCACTCAAGCATCAGTGTCCAGAATAGGTGACAGGAATGGGGAGGGACTGGAGGCAGAAGAAACTGTCAGAGGGTTACAGTGATCATCAAGGTTTCACATGCAGGACCCAAGGAAAAAATGTCAGAAATGGCTCTGACTACACCTTCAATAAGCACGCTGTAGCTACATATACCATCTTACAATGCTAACCCATAGCCCCATAATCTAAATGCAAATGTTGAGGTGTCAGAGCGGCACCACAGTTTGACAATACTGATGGGAAACACAATAAATACCGAAGCAAATACACCAGTCAGAAGTAAAGTAAATTGATAGTACAGCTTAGCTGGGATCACAAATGAATCACTCTAAAAGCAATTTTGTCCTGTTGTAAAATGAGATAAACACCTACTTCCCAGTTATTTCAGGAATAACACAAATCAGCCCATCTGTCTTAATTCAGTGGTACTCATCATACATTTTTTGAAGTTATCACTTCCTCAAGAGTCATCCTATTGGATGCCAACAGACACCTTACGGTGACAGTCTGTGGCATGACCTGCAGTCTGGGTGTCACTTCAAAGCAGCATGGAAACCCTGAGCTACACATCTCTACAGGAAGTGACTCGTTTTCTAGAAAGCCGGGGAGGGGGAACCCTCAGGCGTTAGCCAGATACAGTCTTCAAATGACATTGGAGAGGTAGCTGAAGGTAGAAACACATTTTTTTAGGAAGGAAATGCAAATGTTAGTACAGGCAACAATTGACTGCAAACTAAATTACTAATCAATATCTGATAGTGGGACAGACTGTCCACCAAGGTTGTAAGAGTCATATTCAGCATATAACGGGAGATGCTAGAAAGGGAGCCTGCTCTGTTTAAATTGTATTCGTGTTTTGTACTCAGATATAAATAAGCTTGCTGATCGTATCACTGTCTCAGATCTATGGTAAACACAGGAGAGCACAAGAATTGCAGAAAACCTCCCTGGGTCTTGCAATGTCTCAGAGTAAATACTTTCCTCTCCCTCCTTGAATGAAAGAAAACATGGGGTGAGAGTCTGAAAAACTCCTGAAATTCACAATTAGAAACTTAAGGCTCCATAGAAAATATTGGGTTAGACAGCCTGAGGTTAGGGCAGCACTATGGAAAGCTCAAAATATGTGTTATGACCAACACAAACTGCATGCAGAATAACTATCCCCTGCTCTATAGAGGCCAACAATGGTATTTCACACATCTTAATCATGATGTGGATCACATAATTAACCCCCTCTTATCATTATCATTCTGGGCTCTCGAGAAACTTGCCAGGTTCTCCCTCCATGAGAGTGCCAACAAAATGCCTGTAAATAGGGTTTCCCTGGTGGCGCAGTGGTTGAGAGTCTGCCTGCTGATGCAGGGGACACGGGTTCGTGCCCCTGTCTGGGAGGATCCCACATGCCATGGAGCGGCTGGGCCCATGAGCCATGGCCGCTGGGCATGTGCGTCCGGAGCCTGTGCTCTGCAACGGGAGAGGCCACAAGAGTGGGAGGCCCACGTATCGCAAAAAAAAAAAAAAAAAAAAGCCTGTAAATATATTTTCTTGTCACAGACAGCGAGCACGCAGAAAAGCTTCCTCCCCATCCCCTTCCCCAAGGTGGTCTCCAGGCAAATATTCACTGCCTTTCTGATTATATAATATATAATATGGAGCTGTGGATTCCTGGCCTCTGAGTCTTCCAGAGGAGCCACACACACCCCAAAGCATCTGCCATTAGTTTTGAAGATACCACAATGCTGAGCACCCACTCTTCTCATAGAAGTGGTTCTGCAAGTCCAGCTCCTGGTCTACTTTGGTGATGCTACCAGACTTCAGTGGAAAATTCCACTCCTGCCCTCCTCCTTTCTCCTTCCCTACTCCCTCATATGCTTTATTTGTAATTATCTCTATAGGAGAGACCAGCAATTTATAAATAATGGCATCAAACCCACAAAGTTGCCAAAAAGTTTCCTAGATTATTAGAAGTTCATGTAGGAAGAATTGAGAGAGAAAGGCTTCACACCCCAAATTTATTCAATGTGATCTTATTTCTACAGAGGGCAACTGGCTCCTTGGTTCCTTGAGGTGAGGCAAAGGGTTATGTCTCATATATATCACCTGCCCACCTCCCTTGAGGGGTGGCACAGGGCTCCTTGAATCAATCAGTGAATAGTTTTCCTTGCCTCTATGAGAGTGAGACCAAAACAAGAAGAGGGTAAGCTCTGAACTGTAATTTTCTAAACCCTCGGCTATGAAATGAATGTTGCTCTTTAATCTTCACGATGACCTTGTGAAGAGTCATCATTACCCTCAGTTTCACAGGTAAGGAGAAAGAATGTTGAGAATCAGAGAGATTAAGTGACATGCCCAGTGTCGTGACTGCCCATTGTAAGTGACAGAACAAGACTCCAATCCAGATCTCGCTGGCTCTACAGCCCAGTGTAGATGCCAACAGTGCATCATTCGACAATGACTAATTTCTCCTCCCTCGGTGAATGTTGACACAGTAATTTAAATCATTGACTGGGCCTGGCTTCTCACCACACACAGACACAGTCATTTTTCACGTGGGTAAACTGACCCAAAAGGTCTTCTAAGTTAACTAAGCAGTAATGCCCTTTGCACTCTAAAGTTACACAAGGGACAGAGTCCTTTCTGTAGTTCCTCGGATGAAACATACCTTAAAGGGACCAAGAAATGGTGAGTGTTTTATTTGGGATGTGTGACCTCAAGAGGACTGAGTAGAAGCCTGGTAGCAAGAAGAGATGGGTACTCTCCTTCGTCAGCCCAGGACAAGTGCGTCTCAGAGGCAGTGAGGCAGGAACCAGGTGAGTTTTCCTGGCTTTTTTCCCCTTCCTGAAGATGATGTCTAGGGGCGGCCTAGCCATGAAAGCAGGAGGCCCCAAAGGTCACCCCATGTGGATAAAATCATCAGCAGAGGTGGGGAAAAGGTGGAGTGCATGCAGTGCTAATGATAATGATGACTTCCCAAGGGCTTCGTTCCAGGTATATTACCTGAAAATTTCAATCCTGGTGCTCTCTCTGTTCAAGTGAAGGAGCTGCCACAGAAGCTGGCTGACCAGCCAATTTCTTGAATACAATTACATTTTTATGTTGACGTTCAAGAAAACTCAGGACATCAAGAGGACTGCTGGGCACCACACATCACACCCAGAGCCCCTCTCTTCAGGTTCCATTTGTAAAAGGACAAATCAGCCGGTGTGGCCATTTTCCATGCCTGAACCGAACGGTGGGTCAATAGCAACCATGCTTTTCCTCACACTGTGGTCACCTCCCAAAGTCCTGGGTCACAGCTGACTAAATGAGCTGGATAATTAAAAGAGGGGATGAGCCATGCCTGAGATTTTTCCTGCCTCATCAAGAACACCATGCCCTTTTTATCAATCTACTTGGTTTTTTCCTTTTTTTTCCCCCTTTGAAAAATGATTAGCCTTGAGAAACTTCCAAACCATGGCACCCTCCACCATTAGCTGTCATGGCCAGAGTATTTGAAAGGTTTCAAATGTGCCCTGTGCTTCGAAAATTCAGCTAATAAATCCTGGGATGGGTGTGGGAGATCAGGAGCCTTTCCTGGGTTGTTGTTGTTTTTTTTTTTTTTTTTACACATCAAAAACCAAAACCTCAAAACCTCAACATGTTCTTCCAAATTTGAAGATTTTCTATCACAACAAAGTCTTTGTTTAAAAACATTTTTATCTGGTGGGGAAGAGGATGGAGTTGGGGGTGGATCATTCTTTGGCAATTAAAATTTCAAGACAGCAATTCTCAAGGATCATATGAGATATATATTTTTTTAAATATATATAATATTATGTATATATACACACACATATGGTGCATGTATATGGATATATATATAATATTATATAACATATACAGATAGAGATAAAGATACAACTTCATAAAAACTTAAGTTCTATGACAACTTTCCACTACTTTCAGGCTTTTAACAAAAAACATTCGTATTTCTCCAGCATGTCGCTCTCTCAGAGGCCCTCACATGCAGTGGCTCACCTGAGCCCCACAGCAATACCTGTCTACCCACCTGCATGGCAGGTAAAATTACCATCTCCATTTTAAAGATGGAGAAACTGAGGTTCAGAGAGTCTGAGCGACTTGTTCAATGAAATGCAATCCCATACGATGGCCAGATCCAATTTGGACCGCGAACTCGTCCACCTAGAAATCTCTTTCATCTTCCTGTTATGAACCATGACCTCCAAATTACTTCACATCTCCAGGCCTGAATTTCCTCATCTGTAAATATCTTAAATATTTATTCTAAATCTATTCTAAATCTACCACTAGCTCTAACATTTGATGCTTCTATAAATGAAAATCAACTCATGCCACAAACTACTCAAGACTCATCGGCAGCCACTCACAACCTACGAGACACAGTCCAGCCTCCTTTGTATAGGGGACAGGCCCCACTTATCTCTCTGGGCTCATCTCCTAAGCATGACCCCATTTCTTTGCCCAGATCCAGCCTGTTGAGCCAGGTGGTCTGTACTTTTATTCCCTCAGCCAGGAACATTCTCCTCACCATCACTACCACCACCACTCTTTTTTCCCAGCAAAATCTGCTGAGATTTTCCCACCCACTTCCAGCAGGAAGTGTTTCCTGTCCCTTTCAGATAGAACTGACCATTTCCTCACCTCGGACCCTTTACCACCCTTCTGTCACAACCCCTCTCCCGCTTTATTGCACTTCCTTACTTATATGCCCACCCCCCTTGACTGTACCCAGGGGCCATGTCTACCTTTAGAACCTAGCACAGTGTCAGGTACACAGAGCTTGGGAGAGAAATATATGTTGAATGAGCAGACAAAAAACTTGTCATCTGAAGTACTGAAAATGGTTTTAATCTGAGTGCTAAGGTTCTGTCTAGCACCCAAAACATAATCCATTGGTTGCGCTGAAAGCATTAAGAACTGACTTCACTAATTCTGTTTCCACTCTATTATTACGACTATAATCAGTCAACAAAAGATAAACGAGGTCTACAAATGCCAAGCATTGTTCTGGGAGTATACATCATACCGATAAATAAGGCGTAGTCCCTGCCCTGGTAGAAATCAGATGCTAGCTGAGAAGCCAGGTATGTAACGTACATCAGTAACTACTGAAATAGGACACATGGTGTGAGAGGGAAATTTTATGCTGGACCACAAAAAAGAGAAGGTTAAACATACTTCTATTTCCCCAACCAATTAGATTGGACAAATGGAAAAGAAGTCACTTACTTTGATTTTATATGTATTCCCTTTTGCAATTTATATGGTTTGCCAAACAAAAATAAAACCACATTAGTTAAAACACCACTACTTAAAATAATAAACAGAATGTGAGGTATTCTAAAGGTGACCTTGATTCTATTCTTTAAAAAGGAGCTTAATATGCCAATTAATGCTGAAAACAAGATCAGAAAGGATGCCCACTCTTCTGAGCACTTGAGAAGGAACCACTTTGTATACAAACACACCTCTCACGATATAAGCAGAGGCCAGAAGCCCTGATACGTAAATTTTGAAACATACCACCAAATCACTAAGGCACAACTCTCTAGACAGCATGGCATGATTCTCATACACACTTGAAAATAACGAACCCACATTTATGTTAAAGCACAGCACATGATTCACTTTGTTATAAAGCAGAAAACTAACACACCATTTTAAAGCAATTATACCCCAATAAAGATGTTAATAAATAAATAAAAATTAAAAAAAAGAAAACATAGCACAGTTTAGGCTTTTCACTAATTCACACTGGCCTCCCTCTGAATTTGTCTGGAGCATTCACTGAGTGCTGAGAAAGGCACTTCTCATGCATCAGCTATCGAATCCTTCCAACAACCCAATATAGGTGGTGTTATTATCAAACCCATTTTGAAAAAGAAGAAACTGAGGCAGAGACATTAAACATTAAACACGTCCAATGTTGCAATTTTGCAAGGGGTGAAACCAAAGTTCATTTTCAGTCCTTTCGGACTCCCTACACTCCCTAGTCATCAATAAGCTATGGTACCTTCATGGGGTTTTACCAGACCAGAAAAAATAAAAGCCATTATCAAAATAAATTACCAAACCTCTTATTGTTTTTTGAAGAACGGGAAAACTGCTGTAAAGCTCATTATGAAGATGGCTTGGAGTCCCCATGACTTTGCTGGGACAAAATGCAGTGTTTCCCCTCTACGTAGCTAAATGGCACAGAATTCTCAAGTAATCCAGCAGCTGCTAACCACCATTACATTGTTTAGTCAGCGACTGTACCTCAATGACTTTTTTCTCTTGATATGTGCTTAGGTTACCAAGAGAAATCTGAGAACTTGCTAATGCAAAATTCATCTAGTGCAAAGTGTTTTCCCTCTACCCTCTGCTGTCCCAAAACTGACCTTATGCTTGGGATCCTGATAAACATTCCTTGATTTAAAGCTTGATTTAAAATCAGATGGAGGGGGTTTCCCAGGTATTCACGTATTAACATTTGCAGTTCAGGTTTTGTTTTGTTTTGTTTTTCTCCCAGACAAACAACATCCTTTCAAAGGGCTCCTCTGGTACCTTCCTCACCTGACCTACCTAATTTAGAGCTGTCCCTGGTGCCATCATGGTGGCGACATGGCTCTGTGATAGCTAATACACACGCATACTTACTGCTGACATTTAAAAACATTCCTAACAGTTTGTGTGAGTACATGGTAAACAGATGCTGTGGGATTTTTTACCCATTATCAGTCATCTCCGAAGACTGCAGTCAAGTGACAGGCTTTTGAGGCTTTTCGGTCTAACAGAAAGAGATTTATTTTTAATAGAATATTGATATTATGGTACAAAATGGCATTTGATGTTTATTCGCGCCCCTTTAGCAATGCAGTTCAGCTTGGTGGGTTATTTTGAAGCCCTAGCACCCTCTATGCTATCTGTTACTCTGTTCTTTTTTTCCTTGGTTGGGGGGAAAGTTGCAGACTTTTATGAACTCTGATTAAAGTACCTCCATCTGAATGCAGATTAAAAGTTCCAACACCTGAGAGCTCAAAACCAATGAATATTTATACCAAAAACCAGCAGATGAATACACTCTAAATCTTCAAATGCAAGTCTAGTCATGGGTTTTATCTTATTTTAGGACTTACTTTTTATTAAAATGAACTCTTGCATATTTACACTACAGAAATAAATGTTATTTGGAAGTACAATACAGTGGAGACCTTACAAATGCATTGCCTCTGGGGAAGGCAACTTCTTTCCTCAAGCAGATTTTTATTTCTTTATCAGGTCTTCATTGAAGAAAGGTTTCATTGCATATGATTGACATAATCTGGGAACCTGAAAACATACTCACTGGGGAGAGATTATTCATTTCGTGGTCAAGAAATTGTGAGTCCCTCCATACATGGTGGATTTCATCGATTTAACAAGTTTCTCCCTTTCATTGGAAACTTCATTCTGGACTGCTTCTCTAGAATGTAGAGATTGTATAAACAAGCACAAAGGAACATTATTTCAGAAACAAGTTTACCTGCCTTCTCTGTGAGGTGGCCTAACACATTTTGGTTTTGAGGTATACCCTTAAATCATGATCTGTCTTTCCAGTATGTAATCAGAGTAAACAAACACTGGCCTTCAGGACAGCTAGCTCTAAGAAGTGGCAGTGGTGGCACAGCCAGGCCAAACCAGAACCAGAGGTTCCCTACCAAGCTTATGCAGTAACACAAGTGAAAGTAACCACTGCCACCTACCAACATCACAGGATAAGTAAATGACTCCAAAATGCATTAAAAAGTGATTATTTCAAAGATGGAGAAATCTTCTGTCTTAAAATAACTAAGCTGGAGGTGAAAAAGAAACCCATTCCTTCCTCAATCCCCTTGCAACCTCTTGCTGTTCATTAAAGCGCAGTAAACCTCACATAAAAAGTCAAGTGGGCTTATCAGAATTTGGGGAAATACAAATTTTGATTGAACCCACCAAGCATCTTGAGGCTTCTATGCCCTCACGACACTGGGGACTGAGAATGTGCAAATTTGCCATCATGTTCCCAAACTTATTCCTTCTTTTTCATAAAGTAAGCTTAGAGATAAATGTTTACAAATCAATCCAGTCATCATTTCTTCATTTTAATGCTGAAACGCTTCATTTTGATTGACGCCTTTTTGACATTTCACTAAGGAAATATGTTTGCGTGTTCGCAATACCATTGAATCAGCAATTAGATCTCCATATTCCAGATGTCATGAGAGTTTTCAATGCATCGCCCAATAAAATTTATTTCTGAACTTTGAAAAAAAAACAAACAAATGTACTTTGTATAAATTAAACACATTATCCTTATTTTTCTAATTGCTACATTTAACACAGTCAGGGCTTGAACTTATGAATTCAAGAATTTCACATCATTCTATATAATATTTTTTTCTTGCAAGGAAGACAATTTTGGATTATTTATGGGAATGACTTAGGCATTTTGATTCACTAATTTTTTTACGCCTATTGGAACAAGAGACATGGAGACAGATTCATGCCATTAGCAGCATGCTGCACTCTCCATCCTTACCAGCCTCTCTTGAGCCTTGGCAGTCTGGCTGAAGCAGGAAGTTTATTGTGAAAAGTGGACAAAGAAAAATGTAATTCTGGTCTCATGCATGCCTTCATTAAGATTTTTTTTAACTTCTTAACTCCCTTTCAGCAGACCTCACAATGCTCTCATTCTCCTTTAGCTCACAGGGCTAGCTCCAAAATACCGTTTCTGTGACTGCTTGGCTATCGTGTGTCACTGCAGAGCAATCCGGCGCCAAACCTTTCCTCTTTCACTCCTTGGTGAACTGAATATACAGCTTCCCAGCTCTTTTCAACACACTCTAACTGACTATTAAAAAAATACAGTAGTGCTTCCCTGGTGGCACAGTGGTTGAGAGTCCACCTGCCGATGCAGGGGACAGGTTCGTGCCCCAGTCCGGGAGGATCCCACATGCCATGGAGTGGCTGGGCCCGTGAGCCATGGCCGCTGAGCCTGCGCGCCTGGAGCCTGTGCTCTGCAACGGGAGAGGCCCACGTACCGCAAAAAAAAAACAAAAACAAAAAAACAAAAACAAAACAAACAAAAAAATAAACTAAAATGACTATACAACGTGCAATTTGGCACCACCAGAACATTTAAATGGCAGGGCAGAGGTACCACGGTAAGGAGCCACCCTGGGTGACTTCAAGCATAGCTGTGTCAGGGAGAAACAAGTTTGCTCCAGGACTCTGTTCACCTGAAATGGAGATACACACCAGCTCTTCATCTTCATGAATGGAGGAGCATGGCTAAGTGAGTAGAGAAATCCTTCCCTAAAACCCCCTTTGCAGGGCATGCCCATCACCACAGAGGACCCTGGCAGACAGCAGAGGGTCTACTCCTTCCATTATTCCCAAGACAACTCATTGGCATTTTCTCCTTGAATAAGAAAAATGACACAATCCAGTGCTCCTTCTGATGGAAGGATTTTGCTTGGTATTTACCTAGTTCCAAAGGGTAACACAAGAAAAGCCTGACTTCCTGTTCTCTTCCCATCTATAAAATGTTTTGTAGATGTCTCCATCTAGCCCATCCTACCTCCTGAAAAATGTGCCTGAGCAAAAACTCATCTGTTGGTAATAGAACTGGAAAATGCCTCATTCCAGCTAGAGGTGGTACGAGAGCTGCTCCTGCTCCAGCAAATTTATTTTGCCTTTCAAGGGTGTAATTGCACACAACATAGTGCAGTTTTGATGAATCCTTCAGAACTTAACACATACTCGGGGGTGGGGGTCCAATATGTTGATTCTTCATGCATCGCTATCATGGGAGTAACCAGAACGCGTTTAAACACCACAGGAGGTACACTTCAACTTACCTGGTCCTGCCAAGGGGAAAAAGTGCTCATTAATGACTCAATCCAGGAGAGGAGCCAGCAGAGGGGGTGCTTCCTCTCTGACAATATTTCTGGTTTGCTTGGCAGTCACGTTTCCCTTGGGGAGGTCCCAGGTGAGAGGCACACTGGAATCTTCCAGGCTTATGCCCTGATCATTTTAATGAGAAAGCAGCATCAAAATATTGGCACCTTGCATCCCACCAACATATGGAGCCACTGTACAGGCACTTAATTGAACTCCTTCAAGATTATGAAGGGTAGAGTCAACCGGGTCGATGAGGGTTTATTCTGTGAACTTGGGCTCTGAAGAAGTGATGCACAGGTAATAACAAGTCCATTTGCCATTTTCACAGAGAATGATCTTTTAAAGTCTAGATTCTATGTTCCTGTAGTTGGATTTCTGATGAAGCACATGGGAAGTCTACGAGTTACAGTGCATTAGTAAACATGTGGATGGGTATCATAAGACCCTATGGTTTGAGTGTAACACAAGCAGACTCTAAGTTACCAACCCTCCCCAGAAAGTCAGAATCAGAGGTGAAGAACCACAAGAACAGTGCTATGGAAACGCTGCACTTGCTTTTTTGTTTGTTTGCTTTTTTTGTGTGTGGTATGCGGGCCTCTCACTATTGTGGCCTCTACCGTTGTGGAGCACAGGCTCCGGACGCGCAGGCCCAGCGGCCTTGGCTCACGGGCCCAGCCTCTCCGTGGCATGTGGGATCTTCCCGGACTGGGGCACGAACCTGTGTCCCCTGCATTGGCAGGCGGACTCTCAACAACTGCGCCACCAGGGAAGCCCAAGGAAATGCTGCACTTGTGAAGTCATTGTACCAACTATCTCCGGGAGGGAGGTCTGCTTCAACAGAAATAGAGAAACGAAATAGAGCACAGAATGTAGAACCAGAGAAGGATTCAAGCCTTGGCCCTGCTTCTCTCTGTGTAATGTTAAACAGCCTTTTCCAGCCTGTTTTCTCACCTAAAAATTGTGACGTTGAACCGATGCACAGGGGCTGTGTTACGGGCTGCATTGTGTCCCACCCCAAAATCCCTGTGTTGAAGTCCTAACCGCCAGGACCTCAGAATGTGACTGTATTGGGAGATAAAGCCTATAAAGAGGTTATGAAGGTAAAATGAGGACAGATGGGTGGACCCTAATGCAATATGACTGGTGTCCTTATAATAAGAGAAGTATTAGATACAGATCCACACAGAGGAAAGACCATGAGAAGACAAAAGAAGAAGAGAGCCATCTGCAAGCCAAGGAGAGAGGCCTCAGAACGAACCCTGCTGACACTTTGATCTTGGACTTCTAACCTCCAGAACTGTGAGAAAATAAACTTCTGTTGTTTAAGCCAACCAGTCTGTGGTGTTTCGTTACGGCAGCCCAAGCAAACTCATACAGGCTGTTCTGAGTCTCCAGTGCAATCAGATGAAATAGGTGCTCAGCATGGCACAGGCCTTCAGAGAATGTTAGTTCCCATTCCAGTCTCTCCAGTCCGATTACACTACACAAGATGCACAAACAGAAACAGATCAATTAGGATGAGTTGCCTTAATGTGATATAGTAAGGACAGAAGGAGGAAGTCACCTTCCAAAATTCAGAGGCCAAGCCTCGCGGTCCATGCCTCATCTACTGGACCATTCTGCCTCTGCAAGAAATGGAAGCACAGTGGGCATAGGGAAGCACATTAAACAAAACCCTAGATGACATTCCTGGCTTCTAGCCAATGGCAGATTCATATCTCAATGTAGCTTCAATATTTCTAAGCCACAAACAAGGGGTCAGAGGGAAATCACTGTGTACAAGCAAACAGCTTTTTCAAGAATCCCTTCTCCAAAGTGCTAGCCAAATAATCAAGCAATGTCTAACCCATTTTTTCCCCTTCTATCTAGACAAAACTGCCTGACAAGTCTAAGATGAAATTAACCCAATTCTTAACTACCGCCCCCCAAAAAAGCCATCTCCCATGATTGTGGAAAATGTTCCAGTCATATTCACAGACTGTCATGCAAGCATTTGAACAGCTTCATGCCAAAGAGAAAACCAGGGACCCAGAAGGCCAAGGTTATTGTGGAACCCAAGATTCTGAGTATAAACTCTCCACACCCATGGTCTGTGTGCTCACCAGATTAAACTAGCTATGAGACATTTAAAAGTTAGAACAACAAACGCCCTGCCAGGTTTGCAGTGAAACTGCAGTCAGACAGGGCCACCTAGTCATGTGTGCCCCTCTTAATCCCCCCCTGAGGGTCAGGTAACACACGAGAACCTGAGAAATATGCATATCCACCCACAGCCTGTTCCAAGTCAGTTTCTCTCGTTAAGTCAGGTCTCTCTCAACCTCCAATTCTTGGCAGTTTTCAGAACCAGAACCAAAGGGACAATTGGACACAGTCCAATTGCAGTGAAATTCAAAGTTGCCTTAGATACGCCAGGGTATACAGAGCAGGGACTTGCTTACTCAACATATAAGTTAAGGTCAACAAGGGAAGGAACGCTTCCTGTTCACAAATCCTTTAGGGCTGTTTGTTTTGGGGCCTCTGGTTGTTCCTGGTGAAATCCCAAAGTATATGCCTGGGACTAACCAGCTTGGTCACATGAAATGCATTCTCCTTTGCAAATCACTGAAGTCTTACCAGGCCTAACAGCATGCAGTTCCTGCTTGTTCTCGCTAGGAAGCGAAAGAATAGAATTATCTCTCTTCTCAGAACAGCCAAGGCCTTTGACCATTGGAATGGTCAGCTTTCCCGTTAGCCTGCCAACTCAATTCAACTGGAAACATCAGGAGAAATCCGTGTAAATGCAAAGATCCTAGTGTGTGCATATGAATACGTTTCATCCTGCCTGGAAACACAGCGGGGACCATCTATTAAGTGAGAGTATTGATTTTGAGACTTGCTTCTTTAACCTATAAGACACTCCGTGGCTTCATATCCAGTACCTCTTTTAACTTCTGTGTTTTGGGCCCTATATTGTGATCCACCAAGGGAAGCTTGTTTCCATCAGCAATATCTCCGTGTGAACTCCGTGCAGTTCTCCAGTACAGTTTTTCTTCCTCTGAATCAATGGTGGATGCAAAGTGGGTTAAGCTATTTCAAAAGAATCGGGTTACTAAATTGTTTTTCTCTACCATCAGAAACTTTTAATTACATATATTTACTAGTGAATTTTTGCTAGATGATTATTTAAAAAATCAACTGACATTAATGGCTCCAAGTGTGAAATACAGATTGCTTGAGTAAACACTGCTTTCTTTTTTTTTTTTTACAGTGTTTAAGTGGAGAGAAAAACAGACTTGTGCTATTAATTGATGCAAATTCACCCAAATGATCCTGTTTAGTGAGAACTAAACACAATCCCAACATGAAGATTATTGTTTGTTGTCACCCTGACTTGTTTCCTGTGCTCATGACCCTGAGGATACCTGAGGATTCTTGACGGTGCATGAAAGGATCTTGTGCGTGTCCCACACAAGGGTGCCCGCCCTTCCTTCCTTCCCACATATTAATAAGCATTTGAGCAAAAGCATCAGGCAAACTGCACCCTCAGTGGCTCACAAGGGAAGTGCTCATTTGTGGGCTTAAATGCTGGAAATGAGCACACCAAAAAGGAGGTGTGTAAAACTCTGGTCCATTACGGCTCAATTATCCACAGGATTAAACCTGAAAGGCAGCACCTCTGAAACAAGTTCATCTGAAAACCCAACGGGAAGCCTCTCCAAAAAACAAACAGACAAAAACAGGCTGGCTCCTTCCCAGCAGAGAATGGGGAAGAGCTGGGGTATCTCCAGGTACCAAGCAGGGGTGAACCCATCTTCTGCCCCATCACTCCAGAGGTGATGAGGAGATCATCACTCAGCCAGGGGCCAAAAACTGCCCGAGGTGCCTGCCTGACACCTGGCTGTGTAGACACTAGACCACAAAGGCACAGGTGAGGGAATGATTCACCCTCAGCATGGCATCAAGGGTAAACACCATGGTGGAGGGCAGAACTGGAAATAAATCCAACAGGCATGTCATCTTCAAATGCAAAGGATGCGCTCAGAGATAAAGGTGGGGACAGTACAGATAAACCTGAGTCACATTAAGGAAGGCATCCATCTTGGGTCATGTATCTGATCACGGGCCCTGTAATCACATTGCCTGGCGACAGGAACAAGAAATTTCTTTTGTTCACAACAATGCCCAGGATCTGTGATTTCTTGGCCTGATCGTTGGACAATGCTACACTGGCAACTTGCTGAAAATAGCACGCTCCTCAAATGTTCGTATTGCCAGGAGAGAACTGAGATAATACACTCTGCCCTAACTTAGTCACATACCATGAATGGCTCTAAAAATTCCTAAAAGGAATGCCAGGACCTGGTTGTAAGGGAAGCTGAATTATATGCCAATGACTTAAAAATAGGATTCTGCTGACGAAAAGGGAGACAAAGAAAGGTGAATTTCTTTCTTTGTGCTCACATAGCTGAGAGAAGCGTGACTTAGGATCCTTTCAAACCATCAGTCCCTGATGAATATACATCTTCAAAAACCACTGAGCAACACCAGCTTTTCCGGCTAGTAGGAGACATTACCCCCAACCCATCCCACCTGGAACCAACCCCAGAAGAAACCAAAGATAGATAGTCCCATCCAAAAATGATGAAGGGTGTTCTTGGCAACACAGATTTATCTGTTTTTCTTCTCCTCCAAACCATATTGAATGATTCTCCAGATAACAGAAGAACTAATAGGAGGTGGGAGAACTCTAGGGAAGGCTAATCACTAAACACAGGCTTCAGACAGCCATTAGAGGTAACAGAAGATGCTGAGCCAGGATCCTTAGAGCAATGACTTAGGGAGAGAAGTAGGGAAAAGCCACTTCTTTTGCCTGGAGCAGGCAAAAGCCCTCACTCCAGAAGAATTTCAACGAAACTCCGACAAAATGCCTTCTATGGTTCACAAGATGGCAGGCACATCAAAGAGGTCCAGAGAGCGACTGGCCTCCAAGTCCACACATTCAGTCCCCTGCCTATCGTGAGCTTGCCCACCCCTCAAGGAATGCATTGCTAGAAGCATCTACACAGCTATCTCCAGCAGCTGTGAAGTCCTTCCATCTTCAGTGTTGCCCCTGTGCTCAAGTATTGCTGGGCTGATAGAGTTTGACCCCAGATCTGGGTTTTACTAACCAGCTATGTCAAATTATGCATTTCTCAGAGGAACCAGCAGGCTCTCCAAGTAAAGAGGACAGAGGTAAAGAACGTGGACTCCAAGGAATTACTTTATTAAGCAAAAGCAGGAGGCCCTGAGGGAAATGGTGTATGTATTCCCCCTTCCAATGCAGAGACTTTCTTATAACCAGCTATCATCTCCAACTGACCACCGAGGCATCAAAAATTCAAATGAGAGACAGGCTGGTAAGGAAAGTTGCTCGTTTTTATGGCATATCTTACTTGCTTAGAGGCAAAATCTGTTGCTGCATTTGGACTCCTGAGAGAATGGGCCGCGGCTCTTGCTTCAGGATCTAAAGATGTGACCATCTGAAGCAAAGAAAGAAACACTCAGTTTCCTCCAGTGAAAATAAGACACTGCAGGTTGATAGGTTCTAAGAACAGTTACCAGGGAAAAGGGACCACACTTCTAATCAGGGCACAAAATCTGCTACCAAACAGTGGCTCAAAAAGTTTGGCGTCATGCTAAAAATGATCACCCATAAGACAAAGTTATGACCCTTTCCTAAGGAGCTCAAAGAACTATTTAACTTTCAAAATATTATTCGATTATAAGAGAGTCAGCACGTAGTGTTACATTCACTCAAAATTAAATCGTCATGGCCAATACAGTACAACCACCTAATATAACCGTGTTGAGGGGTAATCCCTTCAGCAAAGATTTATTGAAACCAACCTCAATAAAGTATTCCAGGCACTGATCTAAGCCCTCGGGATCAGCAAAAAAGAAAAGAGACAAAATGCCCTGCTCTCATGGGGCTTACATTTGAAGAGGGGTGGAAATGGAGCAGTAAGAAATAAGCAAAATATATATTGTCAAACAGTGGTAAATACCACGGAGAAAAACAAAGCAGGCAAAAGAGAAAGAAGAGTGTTGGCATTACAATTTAAAAGGGGAGAGAGTGGTCAGGATCTCCTAAAGGAGATGAGGGCATTGGTCATGTAGATATTTAAAGTAAGAGTTTCCTAGACGTGTGTAAAGGCCCTGAGGCAGGAAAGAGGCCTGTTTTTTTTGTTTGTTTTTGTTTTTGTTTTTTTTTGCGGTACGCGGGCCTCTCACTGGTGTGGCCTCTCCCGCTGCAGAGCACAGGCTCCGGATGCGCAGGCTCAGCGGCCAAGGCTCACGGGCCCAGCCGCTCCACGGCATGTGGGATCTTCCCGGACCGGGGCACGAACCCGCATCCGCAGCATCGGCAGGCGGACTGTCAACCACTGCGCCACCAGGGAAGCCCAAAGAGGCCTGTTTGAGTAACCAAAGGTATAGTAAAGGTATGGTAAGTGAGGATATGTAAATTAGAATAGCATGAGACAGTGTGAATATGAATAGATTATATACTATATATATATATATATATATATAGTATATACACAAAAGATGTATATTATAATGTGTATGTATTATAACGTATAGGTATATAGGTATACATATACAACGTGTATATATATATATATATATATATATATATATATGTGTGTGTGTGTATACATATAGTCTTACATAGTTATATGACTGTGCCAAGTATTTTGATCACTCATTTATTGAACATCTATTATACGCAAGCAACTGTGCTAGGAATAAGGTTGTAAATAAAACAGACGCTGGTCCCTGCTCTCAGGAAGGCTTAAATCAAATCAGAGGCAAAACCAAGATCTCAGAACTCCCACTTGGCACTACAGCAAATTGGGAAAGAGCCAGCAATGGATTTCAGGAACCGGGCAGTCTTACCCCAAGTTTTCCACAAGCGTTAAGCAAAAATAGCAGGTAAACTGGTTTTCTTTAGCACACTCTTGACTGAACAAGAAGTCTATGTGCTTTTTACTTATTTGCATTCATATTTATCAATACATTCAACCAGCCCTACTGACCACAGGCCCTATGCTGACCCAGTACTAAGAGGTAAAGGTGTAGAGGTGAAGAAAGTTTCCCCTTACGGAGCTTCCTATTTAATGAGATAGACTGCAAACAATTACAAGTATACAGTGTCCCAAGAAAGTGCCTGCACAATTTAGTCATGTGATGATTAACTTGTAGCAAATAGGATAGATAGAGGTTAACTGTTTTGATTACCTTAAAGTCACAAATATTCAGAGCCCTCACCCAGTGCCATCGCATACGATTTATGATGTTAACTTCAGAAAGGTGAATATGGTCCAAGAAAACTCTGGGGTAGGAATATGCAGGTCTGTGAGTAAGAAATAGGGAAATACCTGTTCGATAGCTTTAAGGATAACTTCCCAGGGGAATTGATGGTGGAGGTGACTTTTAAAAGAAAGTGAGAGTGAATTGGAGCCTTGGAATTACCACAGACAGTCGTCCCTGGGTATCCACAGGGTATTGGTTCCAGGAAAATACACACACACACACACACGCACCCCACAGATACCAAAATCCGGTTGCTCAGATCACGTTAAAAAAATGGCGTAGTACAGTCAGGTCTCCGTATCTGCGGCTTCCACATTCACAGAAATTCTACCCTCAGTCGGTTGAATTCCTGGATGCAGAACCCGCAGATATGAAGGGCTGACCGCAGGAATCTGCAAGCTGGCACTCGCATGCATGGAGGGGAATTCTGAGCTCCTGGCAGATGGTGAGACGGAGGCAGAATGAGAGTTCCTGGGAAAGGGCACCAGTCTTCCTCCTGTGGCCCCTCTGGTCTGTCTCCTCTCCCTCCACTTTCTCCCTGGTTGTCGGTCCTCCTTTGAACCTTCATTGTCACCTCATCCAGACAGTAAAAGAATAGAGCCAGCCTCCCCACAAAATGGATGCACTGTTCGAATAAATGTTAGTCCTCCTCTGATGTTGACATTTGGCAAAATAACCGAAGTGTTATTTTGTTTCTCAGCCAGGGGCAAGCGTGCTTTCATGCCCATGCTCTGTGAGGGCAATAAACATGTTTCAGGGTCTTTTTACTTTTGGTCTCTGGATCCTTGCCAGCCAGGGATAATTAATATCTTGGATGACTCCCCACTTTCCCATGCATCCAAGGGCATCTGTTTTATGTAAAAGCTAGTGTTTGTTGAATATATAGATTTCATACCTATATTTATATAAGTTATATATTACATTATACCAATATATATTTATATAACCAATTATAATATATATTACATAATATATTCATATACATATATTAGTGTTTGTTGAGGAGATATATATATATATACATGTGTATACGCCAAGCACTTTACAAGTATTTACACACTTAATCCTCACAATTTCCCTATAATTACCTCCACTTTTAGAGGAAGGAGGAGACGAAGTACGTTGCCCAAAGTCCCTCAGCCTATACCAGCAGGTACAACCAGCCAACTCCATTCTGCATTTGTGAGAGCAGGGTGCTTCACGCCATCCTCCCTGGTGGATCATGCTCTAAGCATCTCTACCAACAGATAATGGCACAAGGATTCCGCAAGTCTCAGTGCCTTGCCAAGGTCACACCATCAGACCCTTAACTTCCCTGAATCTACTGCTGGTTTTTTCTGTGAAATCATGGTACTCTGAAAAGCTTTATGACCAGAATGGCAGACATCACCATGGAAAAGCCAAAAACTGCCCTTCCCAGACTTGGTCATCCCCTGTGTGGGAGAGGAGATGTTAAAAAATCAACTCACTCACAGAAAAACAAAGTAATACTACATTCTACATAGGTTTATAAACACCCAGTATGAGACAGCTAGAGACAGGAGGATGATTCCAGATGCATAATGAACAAACAGTAAATTTCATAGTGTGGGCCTTGTTTATACTTCTGCCATCAACTTTAATGATGAGCCTATTTATGCTAAACTTTACTACATTATCAGAGTCATTAGTGCCTGTAAGTGAGTGATAATGTGCTTGAAACTTCCACAAGTACGTGGGGCTTTCTCTGAGCCTACATTTCAATGTTGGGAGATGCAGGGTCAATGAGTATTTGCATACGAACACCTAGCACAACTATTTGGTATGTACCCCAGAAAGCAGCGCACTGGCCAAACAAGTTTGGGAATGTGAGTTAAAGAGAGCAAAACAGATGTATTTAACCTCAAAATCTGTAACATAGTATAAAACGTTAATATGTCCTTTCTCCAAGATGGAACGCATCATGTCACATTTTCTGAACACTGACCAAAGAAATTTGCTTCAAAAGAGGACCTATCTGATTATTAGTCTATTGAAACACCAGTGTAATGGATGTTGAATCAAAGAACTGTAGCAAAGCCAGTATTTAAGTATAGCAAAGAATAAACAGAATATGCATTGGTTCATCACTTAGCATTAGCCATGTGTATATTTGGGCCTGGCCAAGTTATCTGTCCTCATGTGCAGGTCTTCCTAAGCATGTACATGTTACCAAGAATGCACATTTCTGCAAATGTAAAGTCCTAAAGGAAAAAGACTCAATAAAGTTAAAATCAAAGCTTCAGCAAAGAACCTCAAAACTTTGCATGAGTGTTTCCCCTCTGTCAATATGAGCCAGAAGTTTCACATAACCTCAAGTATCCCTACACCTTTACCCCCTGATTAAGAAAGCCCCGCTACATTAGATCCTAAAAGGAAGTACACATTAAAGATTCCAGTCACCATCAGCATTTTCCCCAGAGATGAACCACGTTATTAGCAGACAAGCTACATGCAACCTCAATGAGGCCTGAAAGATAATCAATACAACAGCCAACATTCGACCTTACGAGCAGCTCAGAATGGGGCCGGTTGGAATGGGGCACTAGGACATTCTCACACAACAGACCTAAGCACCTTCTGACAGTGTCCCCACATCAGAGAGGTCCTCTCCAACCACCTACGTGAGGTTACCCTCCCAGTGGCTCTCCAGCCCATCTCCCTGTTGCTGTCTTCTACAGCACTTACTGTCTAATATTGTCTTATTATTTTTCTTTTTTATTGCCTGTCTCCTCCCACTAGACTATATGTTCCATGAGGTCAGGGACATATCTGTCACATTCATCACCATAGCCCCCATGGAACAATACTTGCCACAGAGCAATCACTCAGCAAATACCTGCTGCACACTGAATGAATGTTCTGCTTTCAGGAAACCTTGATTCAGGGGACCAGATCCCCTGCCTTGGGGAATGACAGTCCTGTTTTAATTTCCTTTCCCACCTTGACACAATTATCATGCCTCCTTACACTCCTCTCAGCTCCAACCTAACCCAGGGCAAAAGAAGTAAAGAAAAAAGGGGGCAGGGTAAAGGAGGCAGAGCTCTGGTGTAGACATGACATCACACGTATCCTTGAGCTCATACTCTATGCAGAAGGTCACGTGCTTCAAGATGGACCCAGTGGTAACACACCCTATGAAAGGAGCTCTTTCCTAGCTTCTTACATCAGAGCAGACAATGCCTAGCATTTGTACCAGCCCTCTGGCCACAAGGAGTTTGTCAAACCCTTTAAACATTGGAGAGGACCCCTCTCTGTGCCTTTTCTTGCATTGGGCATATTTTATTGCCATTACGGCCCAAAGCCCCTTCTAAAGAATGTGAATCGCTCAAACACCCTGTAAGGTCTGACTGCCCCCTCACCCAGTCTTGGCCAGCTGAGTAAAGAAATGGCCACAAGGTCACAAACAGCCAACCTGCTGACTGACCAGTGGCCGATCAGCTCATATTCTCCTGAGAGAGTATTTAAGGGCCACAGAGACCATCATCTACAGGTTGTGGGCAATAGAACTGTGAGGTCTTAACAAATCAGGACGTGCAATATTGGCTGATAAATGAGCAGAAGCAAACCAATCCAAATACAATGGAGATGGAGAAAGCAGGAATGAGATACTGTGTCTGGCTTCTGTAGTTAAGAAACTTGCAAAGCCAGGCCCCACCCTTGTAGACATGACAAGAGATGTTCTCCACTCCTAGTAGATGCCTAACTCCAACTCAACTGTGGTCTGAACAGATTTCATTTCCTGTATCTGTGTTTGCTCTTCATCCAGCCACATATACCCTCTTCACTTCAAGTAGCCTGTGTGGCCTTTCCTACCTCACAATCAAATCCTGGATGGAACACATGCTTTGGGGCTAAGATGCATTTGACATCTTGTTCCTTTATCTGTGTTCTCAGGACTATCCTCATAAATTCTGTTTTCCACCCTTCCTTCATGGCCCTGCTATAATCCTACCTGTTGTTTTTTAAATTTTATTTTATTGAATTATAGTTGATATACAATGTTGTGTTCATTTCTACTGTACAGCAAAGTGATTCAGTTATATATATATGTATTCTTATTCATATTCTTTTCCATTATGGTTTATTACAGGATATTGAATATAGCTCTCCATGTTATGTGGTAGGACCTTGTTGTTTATCCACCTTATATATAATTGTTTGCACCTGCTAATGCCACACTCCCAATCCATACCTCCCCCACCCCTTCCCCCTTAGCAACCACAAGTCTCTTCTCTTTGTCTGTGAGTCTGTTTCTGTTTGGTAGATAAGTTCATTTGTGCCATATTTTAGATTCCACATGTAAGTGATATCATATGGTATTTGTCTTCCTCTTTCTGACGTCACTTAGTATAATAATCTCTAGGTCTATCCATGTTGCTGTAAATGGCATTATTTCATTCTTTTTTATGGCTGAGTAATATTCCATTGTGTGTATGTGTGTGTGTGTATATATATATATTCCACGGTGTGTGTGTGTGTGTATATATATATTTCATTCTGTGTGTGATAATATATCACATCTTCTTTATGCATTCATCTGTTGATGGACATTTTTCCATGGCTTGGCTATTGTAAATAGTGCTGCTGTGAACAACGTAGGGGTGCATATATCTTTTCGAATTATAGTTTTGTCTGGTTATATGCCCAGTAGTGGGACTGCAGGATCATATGGTACCTCTATTTTTTAGTTTTTGTTTTCCATGGTGGCTGCACCAACTTACATTTCCTCCAACAGTGTAGGAGGGTCTCCTTTTCTCCACACCCTCTCCAGCACTTGTCATTTCCTAACTGCTCTTTAACGTCTTTTTTGAGCCCTAGTAGAAGGAACACAACCCCTTACAAACTCAGGCATGATCTCTGACTCCATGTGATACCCACTGAAATTCCTCCCCTATGTGTTGAGCATCTACTATGTGCTCTGTCAGGTTCTGGGAATATGAAGAGGAAGGAGACACAGTCTCTGACCACAAGGAGCTCCTAGGAGGATGAAAAGGAACCAGCACATCAACATAAATTACAGCACACAGTGTGAAGAACTAAACAGAGCAACAGGGCTGAGAGACCTGAGATTGCTTGTGTAGGTACGGGGTCAGAACTGGTGCCTTGGAGCTTCAAGATGGCAGAAGAGTAAGACGTGGAGATCAACTTCCTCCCCACAAATACATCAGAAATACATCTACATGTGGAACAACTCCTACAGAACACCTACTGAACGCTGGCAGAAGACCTCAGACCTCCCAAAAGGCAAGAAACTCCCCACGTACCTGGGTAGGGCAAAAGAAAAAAGAAAAAACAGAGACAAAAGAATAGGGATGGGACCTGCACCAGTGGGAGGGAGCTGTGAAGGAGGAAAGGTTTCCACACACTGGAAGCCCCTTCACTGGCGGAGACAGGGGATGGGCAGGGAGGAAGCTTCAAAGCCACAGAGCAGAGCGCAGCCACTGGGGTGCGGAGGGCAAAGCGGGGAGATTCCCGCATGGAAGATCGGTGCCGAACAGCACTCACCAGCCAGAGGGGCTCGTCTGCTCACCCACCGGGATGGGAGGGGCTGGGAGCTGAGGCTCGGGCTTCGGAGGTCGGATCCCAGGGAGAGGACTGGGGTTGGCGGCGGGAACTCAGCCTTAAGAGGCTAGTGTGCCACTGCTAGCCAGGAGGGAGTCCGGGAAAAAGTTTGGAGCTGCTGAAGAGGCAAGAGATGTTTTCTTACCTCTTTGTTTCCTGGTGCACGAGGAGAGGGGATTCAGAGAGCTGCTTAAAGGAGCTCCAGAGATGGGCGCGAGCCGCGGCTATCAGCGCGAACCCCAGACACGGGCATGAGACACTAAGGCTACTGCTGCCGCCACCAAGAAGCCTGTGTGCGAGCACAGGTCACTGTCCACACCTCCCTTCCGGGGAGGCTGTGCAGCTCGCCACTGCCAGGGTCCCGTGATCCAGGCACAGCTTCCCTGGGAGAACGCACGGCGAGCCTCGGTCTGGTGCAACGTCACGCTGGCCTCTGCCGCCGCAGGCTCGTCGTGCACGCCGTGCCCCTCCCTCCCCACAGCCTGAGTGAGCCAGAGCCCCCGAATCAGCGGGTCCTTTAACCCCATCCTGTCTGAGCGAAGAACAGACACCCTCACGCAGCCAACACGCAGAGGCGGGGCCAAATCCAAAGCTGAACCCCTGGAGCTGTGTGAACAGAGAAAGGGAAATCTCTCCCAGCAGCCTCAGGAGCAACGGATTAAATCTCCACAAGCAACTTGATGAACCCTGCATCTGTGGAATACCTGAATAGACAACGAATCATCCCAAATTGAGGAGGTGGACTTTGGAGCAATGATATATATATATTTTTTTTTCCCTTTTTCTCTTTTTGTGAGTGTGTATGTGTATGCTTCTGTGTGTGATATTGTCTGTATAGCTTTCTTTTACCATTTGTCCTAGGGTTCTGTCTGTCCGTTTTTTTTTTGTTGTTGTTGTTGTTTTTGCAGTACACGGGCCTCTCACTGTTGTGGCCTCTCCCATTGCGGAGCACAGGCTCTGGACACGCGGGCCCAGCGGCCATGGCTCACGGGCCCAGCCACTCCGTGGCATGTGGGATCTTCTCGGACAGGGGCACGAACCCGTGTCCCCTGCATCAGCAGGCAGACTCTCAACCACTGCACCATCAGGGAAGCCCTCTTGTTGTTTTTTTTTAGTATACTTTTTAGCACTTGTTATCATTGGTGGATTTGTTTTTTGGTTTGGTTGCTCTCTTTCTTCTTTCTCTCTTTTTTTTTATTACTTAAAAAAATTTTTTTAATAATTATTTTAATAACTTTATTTTATCTTCTTTCTTTCTTTTTTTTCTCCCTTTTATTCTGAGCCACGTGGATGACAGGCTCTTGGTACTCCAGCCAGGTGTAAGGGCTGTGCCTCTGAGGTCGGAGAGCCAAGTTCAGGACACTGGCCCACAAGAGACCTCCCAGCTCCACGTAATATCAAACGGCGAAAATCTCCCAGAGATCTCCATCTCAACGCTAAGACCCAGCTCCACTCAATGACCAGGAAGCTACAGTGCTGGACACCCTATGCCAAACAACTAGCAAGACAGGAACACAATCCCATCCATTAGTAGAGAGGCTGCCTAAAATCATAATTAGGCCCCAGACACCCCAAAAAACACCACCAGACGGGAACCTGCCCACCAGAAAGACAAGATCCAGCCTCATCCACTAGAACACAGGCACTAGTCCCCTCCACCAGGAAGCCAACACAACTCACTGAACCAACTTTAGCCACTGGGGACAGACACCAAAAACAACGGGAACTACAAACCTGCAGCCTGTGAAAAGGAGACCCCAAACACAGTAAGTTAAGCAGAATAAGAAGACAGAGAAACACACAGCAGATGAAGGAGCAAGGCAAAAACCCACCAGACCTAACAAATGAAGAGGAAATAGGCAGTGTACCTGAAAAACAATTCAAAATAATGATAGTAAAGATGATCCAAAATCTTGGAAATAGAATGGAGAAATATAAGAAACATTTAACAAGGACCTAGAAGAACTAAAGAGCAAACAAACAGTGATGAACAACACAGTAAATGAAATTTAAAATTATCTAGAAGGGATCAATAGCAGAATAACTGACGCAGAAGAACGGATAAGTGACCTGGAAGATAAAAGAGTAGAAATAACTACTGCAGAGCAGAATAAAGAAAAAAGAATGAAAAGAATTGAGGACAGTCTCAGAGACCTCTGGGACAACATTAAAAGCACCAACATTCTAATTATAGGGGTCCCAGAAGAAGATGAGTAAAAGAAAGGGACTGAGAAAATATTTGAAGAGATTATAGTTGAAAACTTCCCTAATATGGGAAAAGAAATACTTAATCAAGTCCAGGAAGCACAGAATCCCATACAGGATAAATTCAAGGAGAAACACACCAAGACACATATTAATCAAACTATCAAAAATTAAATACAAAGAAAAAATATTAAAAGCGGCAAGGGAAAAATGACAACACACAAGGGAATCCCCATAAGGTTAACAGCTGATCTTTCAGCAGAAACTCTGCAAGCCAGAAGGGGGTGGCAGGACATATTTAAAGTGATGAAGGAGAAAAACCTACAGCCAAGATTACTCTACCCAGCAAGGATCTCATTCAGATTTGACGGAGAAATTAAAACCTTTACAGACAAGTAAAAGCTAAGAGAATTCAGCACCACCAAACCAGCTTTACAAGAAATGCTAAAGGAACTTCTCCAAGCAGGAAACACAAGAGAAGGAAAAGCTGGTACAATAACAAACCAAAAACAATTAAGAAAATGGTAATAGGAACATACATATCGATAATTACCTTAAATGTAAATGGATTAAATGCTCCAACCAAAAGACATAGACTGGCTGAATGGATACAAAAAGAAGACCCGTATATATGCTGTCTATAAGAGACCCACGTCAGACCTAGGGACACATAAGACTGAAAGTGAGGGGATGGAAAAAGATATTGCATGCAAATGTAAATCAAAAGAAAGCTGGAGTAGCAATTCTCATATCAGACAAAACAGGCTTTAAAACAAAGACTATTACAAGAGACAAAGAAGGACACTACATAATGATCAAGGGATCAATCCACGAAGAAGATATAACTATTGTAAATATTTATGAACCCAGCATAGGAGCACCTCAATACATAAGGCAAATACTAACAGCCATAAAAGGGGAAATCGACAGTAACACAGTCATAATAGGGGGCTTTAACAGCCCACTTTCACCAATGGACAGATCATCCAAAATGAAAATAAGGAAACACAAGCTTTAACTGGGTACATTAAACAAGATGGACATAATTGATATTTATAGGACATTCCATTCATAACAACAAAATACACATTCTTCTCAAATGTTCATGGAACATTCTCCAGGGTATATCATAACTTGGGTAAATCAAGCCTTGGTAAATTTAAGAAAACTGAAATCATATCAAGTATCTTTTCCGACCACAACACTATGAGACTAGGTATCAATTACAGGAAAAAATCTGTAAAAAATACAAACACATGAAGGATAAACAATACACTACTTAATAACCAGGAGATCACTGAGAAAATCAAAAAATACCTAGAAACAAATGACAATGAAAACACGACGACCCAAAACCTATGGGATACAGCAAAAGCAGTTCTAAGAGGGAAGTTTATAGCAATACATTCCTACCTTAAGAAACAAGAAACTTCTCAAATAAACAACCTAATCTTACACCTAAATCAATTAGAGAAAGAAGAACAAAAAAACCCCAAAGTTAGCAGAAGGAAAGAAATCATAAAAATCAGATCAGAAATAAATGAAAAAGAAATGAAGGAAACGATAGCAAAGATCAATAAAACTAAAAGCTGGTTCTTTGAGAAGATAAACAAAATTGATCAACCATTAGCCCGACTCATCAAGAAAAAAAGGGAGAAGACTCAAATCAATAGAATTAGAAGTGAAAGAGGAGAAATAACAACTGACACTGCAGAAATACAAAGGATCATGAGAGATTACTACAATCAACTATATGCCAATACAATGGACGACCTGGAAGAAATGGACAAATTCTTAGAAATGCACAACTTTCTGAGACTGAACCAGGAAGAAATAGAAAATATGAACAGACCAGTCACAAGCTCTGAATTTGAAACTGTGATTAAAAATCTTCCAACAAACAAAAGCCCAGGACCAGATGGCTTCACAGGCGAATTCTCTCAAACATTTAGAGAAGAGCTAGCACCTATCCTTCCCAAACTCTTCAAAAATATAGCAGAGGGAGGAAGACTCCCAAACTCATTCTATGAGGCCACCATCACCCTGTCACCAAAACCAGAAAAAGATGTCACAAAGAAAGAAAACTAAAGGCCAATATCACTGATGAATATGGATGCAAAATTCCTCAAAAAAAATACTAGCAAACAGAATCCAACAGCACATTAAAAGGATCATACACCATGATCAAGTGGGGTTTATCCCAGTAATGCAAGGATTCTTCCATATACACAAATCAATGTGATAGTGATACACCGTATTAACAAATTGAAGGAGAAAAACCATATGATCATCTCAATAGATGCAGAAGAAGCTTTTGAGAAAATTCAACACCCATTTATGATAAATACCCACCAGAAAGTAAGCATAGAGGGAACTTTCCTCAACATAATAAAGGCCATACATGACAAACCCACAGCAAACCTCGTCCTCAATGTTGAAAAACTGTAACCATTTCCACTAAGATCAGGAACAAGACAAGGTTGCCCACTCTCACCACTATTATTCAACATTCTTGTGGAAGTTTTAGCCACAGCAATCAGAGAGGAAAAAGAAATAAAAGGAACCCAAATCGGAAAAGAAGAAGTAAAGCTGTCACTGTTTGCAGATGACATGATACTATACATAGAGAATACTAAAGATGCTACCAGAAAACTACTAGAGCCAATCAATGAATTTGGTAAAGTATCAGGATACAAAATTAATGTACAGAAATCTCTTGCATTCCTATACACTAATGATGAAAAATCTGAAAGAGAAATTAAGAAAACACTCACATTTACCATTGCAGCAAAAAGAATAAAATACTTAGGAATAAACCTACCTAAGGAGACAAAAGACCTGTATGCAGAAAGCTATAAGACACTGATTAAAGAAATTAAAGATGACACAAATAGATGGAGAGATATACCATGTTCTTGGATTGGAAGAATCAACATTGTGAAAATGACTCTACTACCCAAAGCAATCTACAGATTTAATGCAATCCCTATCAAACTACCAATGGCATTTTTCACAGAACTAGAACAAAAAATTTCACAATTTGTATGGAAACACAAAAGACCCCGAATAGCCAAAGCAATCTTGAGAAAGAAAAATGGACCTGAAGGAATCAGGCTCCCTGACTTCAGACTATAGTACAAAGCTACAGTGATCAAGACAGTATGGTACTGGCACAAAAATAGAAATATAGATCAATGGAACAGGATAGAAAGCCCAGAGGTAAACCCACGCACATATGGTCACCTTATCTTTGATAAAGGAGGCAAGAATATACAGTGGAGAAAAGACAGCCTCTTCAATAAGTGGTGCTGGGAAACTGGACAGGTACATGTAAAAGAATGCAATTAGAACATTCCCTAACACCATACACAAAAATGAACTCAAAATAGATTAAAGCCCTAAATGTAAGGCCAGACACTATAAAACTCTTAGAGGAAAACACAGGCAGAACACTCTATGACATAAATCACAGCAAGATCCTTTTTGACTCACCTCCTAGAGAAATGGAAATAAAAACAAAAATAAACAAATGGGACCTAATGAAACTTAAAAGCTTTTGCACAGCAAAGGAAACCATGAACAAGGTGAAAAGACAACCCTCAGAATGGGAGAAAATGTTTGCAAATGAAGCAACTGACAAAGGATTAATCTCCAAAATTACAAGCAGCTCATGCAGCTCAATATCAAAAAAACAAACAACCCAATCCAAAAATGGGCAGAAGACCTAAATAGACATTTCTCCAAAGAAGATATACAGATTACCAACAAACACATGAAAGAATGCTCAACATCATTAATCATTAGAGAAATGCAAATCAAAACTACAATGAGATATCATCTCACACCGCTCAGAATGGCCATCATCAAAAAAATCTACAAACATTAAATGCTGGAGAGCGTGTGGAGAAAAGGGAACACTCTTGCACTGCTGGTGGGAATGTAAATTGATAGAGCCACTATGGAGAACAGTATGGAGGTTCCTTAAAAAACTAAAAATAGAACTACCATACAACCCAGCAGTCCCACTACTGGGCATGCACCCTGAGAAAACCATAATTCAAAAAGAGTCACGTACTAAAATATTCATTGTAGCTCTACTTACAATAGCCAGGACATGGAATCAACCTAAGTGTCCATCGACAGATGAATGGATAAAGAAGATGTGGCACATATATACAATGGAATATTACTCAGCCATAAAAAGAAATGAAATTGAGTTATTTGTAGTGAGGTGGTTGGACCTAGAATCTGTCATACAGAGTGAAGTTAAGTCAGAAAGAGAAAAACAAATACCGTATGCTAACACATATATATGGAATCTAAAAAAAAAAAAAGGTCATGAAGAACCTGGGGCAAGATGGGAATAAAGACACAGACCTACTAGAGAATGGACTTGAGGATACGGGGAGGGAGAAGGGTAAACTGGGACAAAGTGAGAGAGTGGCATGGACATATATACACTAGCAAATGTTAAATAGATAGCTAGTGGGAAGCAGCCACATAGCACAGGGAGATCAGCTCAGTGCTTTGTGACCACCTAGAGGGGTGGGATAGGGAGGGTGGGAGGGAGGGAGGCACAAGAGGGAAGAGATATGGGGACATATGTATATGTATAACTGATTCATTTTGTTGTAAAGCAGAAACTAACACACCATTGTAAAGCAATTATATGGCAATAAAGATGTTTTAAAAAAAGAAAAGTAAAGAAAAGAAATACAGGCTGAAAGGGATATCCGGATCCATGAAACTAAAAAATCCTAAAGAGGATCAACCCAAAGATACACTACACTCATACATATTACAAACAAACAAACAAGCAAACAAACTGGTGCCTCTGTGTCTGTAATGAATCCCACATTCAAATGGGGCAAATCCCGGGAAAGGATTGGTTGCTCATCATATCAAAGCTAAAAGTATATGCCCAACACAGAAATAAATACACTTAGAAGTGCTGCTGTCATGTAGACATGGACATGATACATGTTTGTCAAGGCAGATGAAAAATATTTCCCTCCATGAGTAAGGACATTCACAAACAGGATCTGAGACAACCCATTAATGACACAAGACTAAATGCTGCTCTAAATGCAATGTAAACACATGTACTTGATTTATCAGTCAAATCTCTTAACATGCTCAGTGGCATCAAAGGCTGTATTCAAATCATGCTGTGCCCCAAATTTAATCTCTGAATGGTCTTCCCTTTCACCATGCCCATTAAAATTATTATTGCATTTATCTTTAAATGAGGAAGCACACTTAAATGAATGACAAAAATAAAATTGGCAAAATACAAAGAGAATGCTCATAACTGCATGGAATTAAAGGATACAGTAGTTCTGATCAAGAGTTTTCTATATGAGTACAGTTATTATTAGCACTATCTGTCTCACATGGTAAATCAAGAATAATGAAGATATGCTACCTATATAGAGTTCCATAATTCATTATTTGTTCCTAAAGCCAATATTCCTAAAAGGAAAAACCAAGGTAAGCAGTGTTAATGAATTGTTGGATTTAGAAGTTTTAAGAAGATTTTAATATCTAGCATATTTTATGACAAGCTGCTAATAAAAAAAAATAAGTTGGCAGTGAAAAGACAGAAGCTGGGTCTAGAGAATTAGCCTGGGGTTAAAGCAAAAAGGCCTATTGGGTTACCATTTGTATTACTAATTTGCTTTGTTCATTTAGGGAATCAATTTGTTGCCATTAAAGGCTTGGGTTTCATATACTTTACAATCTACACACATTTCCTGATGTGAAAGAGCTATGCAGTTTGTAGGAGCTCAGACAAGCTGTCCTCTAATGGTCCAATAGATGCACATGTTCTTAAAATGCACTTGCAAAAGAATGGAAATGCCACCATGCCTACCATTCTCCATAAATGGGAAAAAATCCTGAGCAGTGTTGAAACTTGGTTCAGCAGGTATATATTAAATAAACCAGATGTGAAATAATAGAAATTAAGAGGGTCCTTCCTAGCGTGAACTATTTTCATCTAAATCTAAATCTAATTTTTCCTTAACTTACAGCAAACCCCATGGGAGAATTTGAAATTCATTGATTTGGAATAGGATGGATGACTATCCTTCAGGAAGGTGGAGTATCCCCAACTTTTGGGACAAAAGAGTTTTTACAGATCATAGTAAATCAATAACTCATAGACAGTATGACTTATACCGAATATCCTTACTTAAGATGAAAAACAAATTGTGCATTGCGATCGTTAATCAATAAAGAGCTAACAAATCAGCAGTGTAAACAGGATGAGAGAATCTTATTTCATCCTCAGTCACGAACTGAAGAGATATACCGGGCTGTGTTCTATGGATAAAAATTGCTCCCGGGATGGTGTGCTCGCGAACTATTGAGTAAGAAGGTCAGTGGAAACCAACTCCCTCTGGGATCTGCAATGCAGAAAGGACAAGTGGGTGGAACATAAAAGGGCACACTACATACATATCAGTTAATGTATTATTCTTCTACAAACTTCCTTTAGCAAGTATTTTGGTGGCTTTAAAGCCTCTGTTCTTCTCGTGAGAGCAAGAGGGAGACTCCTTGCTTTAGCTCTTCATTAAACGATGTTCAGAAGAAAACCTATCAACATAGACTAAACACTTCACATTAAAACTGGAAGGCTTGACCCACCCCATTTAGCCCAAATTCTTTGAAATTTTACAACGAAGAGGTTCTTTCTTTTCTGTTGCCAGTTAACTCTAAAAGATTGCTTTTGGAGTGTAACTCTTCAATTGCAAAAACTCCAGTGTGCACTGCACACAGGAGATACACTAATTGGAGCCATCCTTTGAGTACTTGGAGCATTAGCACTTATGTAAATGATGCTCATTTTATAGATGAGGTATCTGACACTCAGAAAGGTACACTGACATGCCCAAGGTTGTACAACTGAAAGAGGCAAAGCTGGGACTCATATCAAGCTAGTCTGAATCCAAAGTCCATTCTCTTACGCATGACACTGCTATAGCCGTAACGGGCTCAACCTAATTTTCCACTGCCTCCCCACATACCCCCCTCTTCTCTATTCTCACACATCTCCTTTATGTCCCAAATATGCCTTGTACTTTCCCACTTTTATAGTTTGCCACATGTAATTCCCTGTTCTGGGGTCCCCTCCACTTTTTAAAGTCTACCATTCCTCAAGGTTCTGCTGTAAGCACTGTCTCCCCTAAATTCCTATTGCCTCTGGTTGCTGCCAACAAAGCATTTCTACTGCCATCTAATTCTCATTTCTCTACATCACCTCTCCTTCTGGCCCCCCACATTATATGTTGCCTGGGGGCAGAAACTCTGTGCCTAGTGTTTTAATCAGCTCAGGCTGCTGTAACAAAATACCACAGACTGGGTGGCTTAAACCACAGACATTCTCTCACAATTTTGGAGGCTGGGAGGTCCAAGATCAAGGTGCTGGCAGATTCAGTTCTTGGTGAGGGCCTGCCTCCTAGTTTACAGATGGCAGCCTTCTTGCTGTGACCTCACATGGTGGAGAGAGAGAGGGATCTAGTCTCCTCCTCTTCTTAGAGGACACTAATCCAATCATGGGGGCTCCACCCTCATGACCTTATCTAAACCTAATCACTTCCCAAAGGTCTCACATCCAAATACTGTCTCACTGGAGATATGACTTCAAAATATGAATCTTGGAAGAACACAAACATTCAGTCCATAGCACCTAACTAATATCTATTGAATGTGCATATTTTTGTGCTAAACACTGTTCCAGGCTCTTTATATTATTAGATGTTTTCATTCATTTATTCACCACAATTACCCTATGAATAGGGTAATTCTATCACTACCCCTATCCTACAGATGGGAATACAAAGGCACAAAGTGTTTAGTAACAGATCCCATACATCATGGAGTTAATGAATGTACACAGGCCTGTGGTTCCAGAGGTCATACTCTCAACTTTGACACTGTAGCATCCCCATATATGTCTATGCTAAAAGAGCACCTAGATAAGTGCCTCAGACATAGGCAAAACCAAATCATTGCAGAGCGGTTGGAACAATCAAGTTCAGAGTTTGTGGTCTCAGGAAGCATCTGGTTCATATGTTTAAACAGTAAGGCACAGAGAGGGGAAATGCATGGCTAGAGCTGGTCTTCTGTTATGGAAATTGAAGAAGAAAAGCATTGCTCCTCAACTGAGGGACTTGTTAGCTACTTCAAGGTTTTTCTTTCTTCTTTTTAAGCCACATCCCCCCAAAACATAAAGGTAAATTTTGAAAGAAGCTTTTTCTTAACTACAAAGGCCTTGTAACTATGTCTCTTTTCTATCTGTACTTACATATTTAAAAAGAAGCAGCTCTAAGGGCAAACTAGTTCCTTGATTGGTATGAAAATCAATGAAACGCTGAAAGTCAGCCTTCCATTCATGCAAACATTTACGCAGCACCTGAAATGTGTACAACACAGTGAGTGATCATGGACACCATGATGTAAGTCAACACCTGCGGAGAGAGAGGGTAGATTTTCACACAATGCGAAGTATACCACCACGTGAAATATAGAAATAAGGAGTTATGGGAGCACACAAATGAATCAGAGATGGAATTGGGACTTTGAGGCTGAGAATAATCGGTAGCTACCTTCTTCCAATACCACAGCATGAAATGTGAAGAAGCCTTTGTTGAAATATTTGAATAGTTTGCCATTTATTATTATTATTATTACTATTATTATTATTATTAGTCATAGCTATGAAGTACCTTCCAATGATTGCAACAGGCATTAGCTAAGTTCATTCATTAACTCTTTTTTTTTTATTCCAATGGTCATTTTTTTTTTATTAGTTTCTGCTTTATAACAAAGTCAATCAGTCATACATATACATCTGTTCCCACATCCCTTCCCTCATGCATCTCCCTCCCTCCCACCCTCCCCATCCCACCCCTCCAGGCGGTCACAAAGCACTGAGCTGATCTCCCTGTGCTCTGCGGCTGCTTCCCACTATCTATCTACCTTACGTTTGGTAGTGTATATATGTCCATGCCTCTCTTTCGCTTTGTCACAGCTTACCCTTCCCCCTCCCCATATCCTCAAGTCCATTCTCAAGTAGGTCTGTGTCTTTATTCCCGTTTTGCCCCTAGGTTCTTCATGACATTTTTTTTTTAATTCCGTATATATGTGTTAGCATACGGTATTTGTCTTTCTCTTTCTGACTAACTTCACTCTGTATGACAGACTCTAGGTCTATCCACCTCATTACAAATAGCTCAGTTTCGTTTCTTTTTATGGCTGAGTAATATTCCATTGTATATAGGTGCCACATCTTCTTTATCCATTCATCCGATGATGGACACTTAGGTTGTTTCCAGCTCCGGGCTATTGTGAATACATTAACTCTTTATTAAGCATTCCCAAAGTTAACTGTTGAGATTGAAGCACTCCTAACCTAACTCTAGGTCTTCGACAAATAAATATCTATTTACATCTCACAAATAAGTTGGAATTTCTCAAATCCCACCTTGTTTGCCACTCAGCAACACTTCCATGTGCTAACACTGCTGTTCAAGACAGAAGATGTTAATTAAATGATTAGCCTGAGCTCAGACATGTAAACAAACACAATTCATGAATTTGTTAATTGTTCTTCCCTGCTGTGGACATGAGCTATTGTTAGCAACAGTAATAATAGTGCTGACTGATTTCCAAGAGACACTTTGGATACAGAAAGTGAAATGAGCTCAGGGGTGGCCAAGGTGCTGAAGAGGAGCACAGAGTATTCTCTGAAGATGCCAATTGTACGATCGTTCTGTTTATGCAGTCACGTGGAATACTGGTCAAACAAAACTAACCTAGTCGATGGATATGAGAATTTGCACCAAACACTAACAATTCAATTGTTTTTGCCAGGCTCCCAGCACTCAGAAATAAAATAATTTAGATAATATCTCCAAAAAAATGCTATGCTTTGAAAAAAATATCAAGCATTAGCCCCTCCTCTCCTTTCAGCAACAGGAAGATTTGATCTGAATAAAAATGAAACTAGACAGTGCAGATTGATGTTCCAACATTTCCCAGGACTTCTTTATAAATTAACTATAAGTAGCAATTATCAGCAGACATGTGTACACTGGACATGGAAGACATATGCTGGTTGACAACAGGTTTCCAATAGGAAATACAAGGATAACTAGAAAGCAAACCAAAGTATTTTCTCTGCTGTTTATTAACATGTCAATTACTGCTTGGTCCATAAAAATTTCATAAAATCCTGTAAACATTTCCCCATGTTCTTCATTCACATGAAAACCTAATGATACTATTTCCTGTACCATGTTAATGGGGGTTGATGGTGACTCTGTTGATGAATGAAGTGGTGTGATCTGATTTTTATGGGCTGGGCTGTAGGTTTTCTATCACTATAAGCCTGGAAATAAGATCAAATTGAAATCAAACTGGGCCATTGGCCCAAGAGAAGGATACTCTCTGCCAAGCAAAGACAGACTCCTCCAAATGACAGACGGGGTAGGGAGGGGAGAAACAGTAGGGAACGTACATACTTGAAAGGGAGGGAAGGGAGAAGTGAATACAGGACAAAAGATCCCAGAAATGCCAGAGTTTCTTACAAAGAAATACAGAGGACCATGGGGCAAAGACAGGAACCCACAATTCAAACTCAGGAGCCACATTTCCCATTAAGACACTTGAGATTGATAATCGCTGTTACTTTTAATGTTTTACATACTTCAAGGCCCAGTTTAAATCCCATCTCCTCTAGGAATTCATCCAGTGTCACCTCCTGCATGATGTGTTTCCCTCCATCTTGTGAACTCATAAGCTGAATTCTACCACAGTGATTCTTGTGCTGTCTTGGCTCTCCAGCCAGACTGTGAAATTCTGGAGGGCAGGAGCTGGGCTTCACACCCTTCATATTCCCCACAGGACCTGCACATGGCATCCCTCACACTGCAGATGCTCAAAGACACACTTGTCAAATAAATTAATCAAGCAAATGACTTTCTTCTTTTTTTATTGAAGTATAGTTCATTTACAGTGTTGTGTTAGTTTGAAGTATACAGCAAAGTGAATCAGTTATATATATATTCTTTTTCAGATTCTTTTCTATTATAGGTTATTACAGGATATTGAATATAGCTCCTTGTGCTACATAGTAGGTCCTTGTTTACCTATTTTATATATGGTAGTATGTATCTATTAACCCCATACTCCTAATTTCTCTCTCCCCCACTTGCCCCTTTGGTAACCATAAGTTTGTTTTCCATGTCTGTGAGTCTATTTCTGTTTTGTATATAAGTTCATTTGTATCACTTTTTTTAGATTCCTCAAATAAGTGATATCATATGATATTTGTCTTTCTCTCTCTGACTTACTTCACTTAGTATGATCATCTCTAGGTCCATCCATGTTGCTGCAAATCGCATTAGTTCATTTTTTATGGCTGAGTAATATTCTATTTCATATATGTACCTCATCTTCTTTATCCATTCATCTATTGATGGACATTAAGGTTGCTTCCATGAATTTCTTCTAATAGTCATAGAATCTGAACACTTTTATTGTCTGAATGGCAGAACTTAAAATATTCTGAGAAAACTTGGGAAAAATACTATGGGAAGGGTATTCTGCAAGTCGTGGTGGTCGACACTTAAATAAAACTCAAAATATATGGCCAGCCAACTTGCTTAAAGAACTTCCTCTCTGCTTTCTACTATCAGATTTTCCCACTGACATCAAACAAGGTGAAGTGCATGTCCTTTTCCCTTCACAATGGAAATGTAAAGGGTCATCAAACCTTGAATGAATGAGTGAATGAATGAATAAGCAGGCACTTGGGAGCAGGGAATACAAAACTGAGTGAAGCTCTCATCTCTGCCTTCATGAAGCACACAATCACCCAGGAAATATAAAGTAAGACACAGATATGAAAATCAATATTGTGAAAGGCAGGGTAAGATTAAGTTCCAAAGCAAAAAACAACAATGTTGATTCAAATAAAACAGGTAAGGGCATGAGGGAAAGCCTCTTGGAGTAGTTGCTAAGTCTTGAGCTAAGTCTTGAGACATGTACCAGAATCCACCCACCAAATGAGGGGCAAGGATTTTCCAGGCCGCAAAAGCAAGAACCAGCACAACATAATGAAAAAAGTCCAGGCTTTGTTCAGTGAAGATCTGGGTTCTAGTCTGATATCAGCCTCTTACAAGATGGATGTCCTTGTGTGAATCACTCTCTTCTCTGGACCCCAGTTTGTTGATCTTGAAGTAGGAAGGTTCACTGCCAACCTCAGTGGATTCTTGTAATAAACTTGATGATGAGAAATTGCCTGGCAAAATATTTTGCAGAAGGCAAAGGCTAAAGATCTCAGGATGTATTTGGGAAACAAATCAATCAATGAAGTATTTGCAAGAGGGACATACTATGGACCCAACACCCACCACCAAAACACAAGGAGAATATGAGCAATCAGTATATTTCACTTCCTGTGAAAGCCCTCATGAAGCTTGTAGTCTAGTTGCCAACACAAAAACACCAAGGCAAGTGTGACCCAGGGCTCAGTGGAAACTAGGGTGACCAATCGTCCAGGTTTGACCCAGACAGAGTGTGCTACCAAGACCTGGGATTTTCCATGCTAAAACCGGGGGAGTCCTGGGCAAAGCCTCATGAGTTGGTGACCCTACAGGAGACACACAAGTTACAAGTTCTGCAAGAGCTCCAAGAAAGGAACTGGTACTAGAATTTATATAATTGGGGGACTTTGTAAAATTAGGACTTTTTAGACCCCTACACTCAGCTATTTCTCCATCTTTCTGTTTGCAGAATTCTGAACATTTTTTTGGAAAGAACATCCACTCACCTTAAAACTCAAATTCAGACAGGACCCTGAGCTTTGAATATGAAACCTGGTTTTCAGGTTCTGTTGGATATAGGCAAACACTGTTTTTCTCATTTTGAAGATGGATAAACTGAGCTCCACAGACAGGTTAAACTACCTGTTCAAATCAACGACACAGCTGGAAATAAAACCCAGTTTCTTTACCTCCTGGTTCAGTATGTATTTTGGGATATATAACATAGGCTTCAAACAGTGTTTAAGTTCTATTTAACCTTAGTGGGGAATATTCCAATTAACATATCCACCCCTAGGGTGTTTCTCCCAGTTGAAATTTTCTTCCTTTTTTTTTCGTAAAGTGGAGACACTCTCCCACCAACCCCCCAACTCTTTTTTTTCTCCTTACTAAAGCTGGCAAGTGTCTGTGCCTTTTTGGCTTTCTGCTCAATTCAACTCAAGAGAAGCTTGAAATGTATTCCATTTTTTGTAACAGTTAGGAGAGAACTGTTAAGGGGTGGGGAAGATCAATCACTTGTGAAAAATGCTAGGTGTCCCATTATGGTGTGATAAGTTCAGCTGCATAGCATATGCATTTTTTTTTGCTCTCTGAATAAATGGCAGAAGTCAGTTCCCCATAAATTCAAAATGTATATTAGAACATGAAATCATATTTTAAGTGGATTTCACATATTGCTTCTCTTCATCATTCTAAATACCAAAGATTAAGATTGCCACCTGCTCTGGAGGTCTTTTCTCTCTCTCTCTTTTTTTTTAACTTTTGTTTAATTAAATATGAAGAGTGGTTGGTGGCCTTTATCGCTCAGAACTACCTGAAGAGTAAAGGGAGGGAATGAGCTCTGCTTGTTGTCTCCATTCCAAACGAGATTTATTTTCATTATGACTGTTTCTAAACTCTTTCAAAATGGCACCATCACCCAAATGGTGAAGCTGACCAAAATATCTTTTCACTAAGCCAATTCCACTCCTTTGATACAGAACATTCTTTTTTTTCCCCCTCACTTATTTTAAACTCTTTCAAGGATCCCACATAGAGGCAGTGTAGTACAGTAGTAAAGAATCCAGATGCTGGAGCCAAGACCTTTGAATTTAAATCCCAGCTCTGTCGCTTCTTAGCTCTGTCACCTTGGTCAAGACACTTAACCTTTCTGTGTTTCAGTTTCTGTAAAATGAAAGGTAGCCACTCCTTTGATCATCATCAATATTGCTCCCAGGAAAACTCTCTCTACCAGACTCCTAGCCCAAAATGGGTCCATTAGTCTGGAGCTATGATCCAGCTGTCAGTGTCTTTCATCTTTTTAAAATTTTTCTCCTCTTAATTGATCTGCAAAACTCACCATCTTCTCCTAGCAACACCCCCTGTGGGCTCCTTCTCCTCTTCCTCTAAACATCTCAACTCTATCTCCTTTCTCTCCTAGAAAACCTTACCTGAGCTTTAAATAATATCCTAAATGTATACCTTTTTTTTTTTTTTTGGCTGCGTTGGGTCTTCGTTGCTGCACACAGGCTTTCTCTAGCTGCAGCAAGCAGGGGCTACTCTTCCTTGCGGGTGCGCAGGCTTCTCATTGCAGTGGCTTCTCTTGTTGTGGAGAACGGGCTCTAGGCCCGTGGGTTCCAGTAGTTGCAGCATGTTGGCTCAGTAGTTGCAGCACGCAGGCCCTAGAGCAGGTGGGTTTCAGTAGTTGTGGCTCACGGGCTCAGTAGTTGTGGCGCATAGGCTTAGTTGCTCCACGGCGTGTGGGATCTTCCCGGACCAGGGATTGAGCCTGTGTCCCCTGCATTGGCAGGTGGATTCTTAACCACTGAGCCACCAGGGGAGTCCCCTAAATGTATACCTTTAACAGTGATTGCTCCTCTGAACGCCTGGCTCACACACCTTCCTCCTGTCCCCCTCCACTTGGACGACTAACAAACGTCTCAGTGGTAACCTGACCTTAGATATCTCCCTGAATGCACTCCTCCAGGCTCCTTCCGACCTCGGTAAGTGGCATGACCATCCATTCTGTGGCCTGGTTCCAAAGCCTAGGAGTCAGCTTTGATTTTTCTCTTTTCTTCACCCTCCCAAATCCTTACCCCAAGACCTCCACCTCTCAAATCTGCCCCTATCTGACCACATCTCTCCATTTTTATCGCTGCCATTTTAGATTTGGTCTGGATCTTTGTGGTGTCTTCTTACTTCAATTTTTGTCCCTGTACCCCACCCCACAATTTTCTCTCTACTCTGCAGCCACAGAATTCAGAAAAAATTAAAAGCAAATTAGATCTTATCAGTTCCCAGTTTCATGACCTGCCCTTGTCCACTGGTCTGCTTTTAGATTTAGAATAACTCCTGTCTCTTTACCCTGACCTTGTCAATGACCACCATGAGTGAGCCTCTGCAGACCTCTCCATTTTTCTTCCCCTGCTCCCCCTACATTTACATTTTTCACTTCTTTCTGTTTTGTAAATAGTCCAAGCCCATTTCTACCTTAGGAGGTCTTTGCAATAGCGGTCTCTGACCAGAATATTCTCCTCGGCTGCACCTCCCCCCAACCCAACGCCAGAATCATTCAGGTCTCTATTCATAGTAACATCTCCAAAGAATTTCCTTGCTCTTCTACCTACAATAGCCTCAGCAGCAGTCACTTTATGTGTCATTATCCAGTTTTATTTTTGTCATAAACTTCATCACTATCTGAAATATTATTTCTGTTATTCATGTATTACCTGTTATCCCCCCAAATTCCATGAAAGTGGGCATCTTGTCTAGTTCACAATCCTATTTCCAATATTTAAAAAAGACCAAGTACGTGTTATGCTCTCCATGTCTTGGTTGAATGAATGAATGAATGAATGAACTTTTTAAATCTCTTAATTCCCTGAACTCATCCACATTACACTGGTGAGATGTTTTGCAGGCCTAGATAATTATATTGTAATTAGACTGAAAGAAAGGCATTTAAGTTGTAAATTAACAAGCAGATGAATGAGTGTTCTGAGGACACTGGCCACTTGTATATTGTCTGCAGAGTGAAATAAACAAGTCAAATTTGGCTGAAATTGTTGTGGGACAACTTGACTTGATGTAAGAAAAGTCTTTTTGATTTTGAGGCTCATGAATAATTGAGAGAGGAAACGAAGAAAGGTGCTGGCATTCAATTCCTAAAGCACTTGACAAACAATAGCCCATGATTTGCCTTCAATGCTTCGGTAATTTGTTAATGTACTGTCATTATTAGTAGGCTACATAACCTATAACATAAACATATTTCATCCATTCTAAGGTGCACATTTTCCCATCTCTGATATCAGAATGTATCTTACAATTGATAGTGCATGATAGTTAGACTGGCAGCATCTTTTCTTAGTGGTATATAAAATGATGGTACTTAACATATGGCATCTTAGACTCAATAAAGTATAGTGATTTATTATAAATTACATTGATTGAATGCTGGCTTTGGGCAAGCACTTGCAAGTGTTATCTTATTAATCTTCCCAAGAAGCCTATAGAATAGGTAACATTAGACTTATTTTATAACTAACAAACTAAGGAACATGGAGATTAAGTAACTTCTCTAAAATCATACAGCTTCTAAGTGCTAGAGCCTAGAATCTAATCCAGATCTATCCAACCCTCAAGCCAATTCTCATCACCACTCTACTATGATAACTATTAATTGTTAAATTAGGTTCTGTACATAAAATACAAACTCACAAATGAGTCACAAAGCAGGTATTCAATTCATGTTAGTTCCCTTCCTCCCTGCTCTTTTACATTTGCCTGAATGTGAGAGCACGAACTGTGCTCTGATTCCATGATTTACGTAAAACCTCTTAGAGGGCAAGCTTTGGCAGTCAGAGCCTGAGGTCCAGTTTTTTGAAAAGATCTGAACCCATATCAAAGGCAGGAAGTTAGCCTGTAAATCAGTGGGACCATATAATGATTGGGCTGCTAAGGACCACTCCCTGAGGAACAGGGCTGAGCAGAACAGCCAAATTAACCCCCTGCCTCAGTCTTGACTCAGTGGGATGCTAAAAAGATTAGACTTTGGAAGCAGGTGAGTCAGATGTACTAGAACAAGCATAGGAGGTACAGCACAGTAGGAAATGCATTGGTTTTTGAGTCTGACAGTCTTGGGCTCAAATCCTAACTCTTCTTCTTAATGTCTCTGGGCCTTAGTCTTCTAATCTCTAAATGAGAGGAGGTGCTATTTCCGCTACAGGATTGCAATAAGGATTTGTTTAGCTCGCAAGTGTTTATTGAGCATTTTCTATGTGCATGTGAGATATATCATTGAGCAGAACAGATAAATATCCTTGCCTTCACTCGGCTTACATTTTAGCAGTTAGTGCTAATGGATACAGAGCGTCCAGCATATTACTTGGTGATTCGTAAATAAAAGTTATTGTTAAAACTATTATATAGGAGTATTCACACCCGATATTATGATTAGAACTGCTGTGCAGTTGAAGTTCGCCCAAGAATTCTTAATGAAGCAGCAAACTGATCCCATCTTGGGGCCCTTTGTGCCTAGGTCTCCTCTGCCAATAACCTTCTTCCCCAAGATCACCACACGTCTGCCTCCTCATCATGCCATATCTGGTCCAAGGTCACCTCTCAGAGGAGACGCTGCCTAAACCAGCCTCTTCTTCCTGGCCCAGTCCCATGTGTCTATCACCTCACCTTAGTTATTTGCTTCAGAGCCCTCACCGCAATCTGAAATTCTCATTTTTAAACGTGTTTGCTTGTTTACGTATTTACTGTCCTATCTCCGACTAGAATGTGAGCTCCCTGAGCACAGAGACCCATGCTCTCTACACCTAGAACAGGCCCTGGCACTTAACATTTGTATGAATTAGCATCAGTTATACACCTTGCCTTGCTAGAAAAGAGCTGTAATGTATATACATGGTGAGTCAAGGATAAAGCTGGTGACCTCAGGAGCAAACACTCAAACTTTACTACCAGCAGCCAAAGCAATACAGAGTTAGCAGAATGCTACAGAGGCTGGCTTCCAGACCCTGAAAAGACAAATCCCTTCATTTCATTCCGAGACCTGCAAATTCTTAGAATCAAGGTGTTCAAATCATTGCACACTGAAGACAACAAAACCAATGGGAGCATAGGAATAGGATTGAGGTAGGAGACGATGAATTCAGGTCTGCTTGATCATGGAACTCCTCTGAGAAGGCAAGCGTGGCAACTAGGAGAAACGAACGTCTATCGTTTATGTAGCCTCAAAAAAAACCCTGCTGACAATATTTCAAGTCCAGGGCCATTAAAACACTGAGTCATCCTGGGATTCCGGAAACTAGCCTGACAAGGAAAGGGGATCAATGAATCAACAAGAAATTTATTGAACATGTACTACATACCTAACCTGCATCAAGTGAATTGGCTTAAAGACAGAATGCAACAAGAGAGAGCCCCAGAGGCTACACTGACGTTAGCCTTCTTTAATATTTTTATAAATGATCTAATATAGTAGTATGCACCCAATTCTCCAGCTCTGCTGAACAAACAAACTCTTCAGGTTAATGAAATACTGAGCTCATTGAATAAAGGGGCAGAAAGAGTTCACAATGCTACCCGATGCACAAAAGAATAGCAAAGGAGGAGCTTTGTGAGTGTAGAAAACTGTCTTGAACAGGCACGAGTCCTGCCCCCCTAGGGAGAGTAAACTGAAAGGTTATGGAGGCCAAGGGCCTTATCTATCTTCTTTGTCACTGCATCCAGAACCTAAGACATAACAGGGGCTAATTTGGTGAAATCGAGGGGGAAAGGCACTAGACAGCTAAGATATGCCTTCCATTGGATTTCAAGGCATAGGTGGGGTAGAGGCACTGGATAGGAGGAGGAGAAGCTAAAACTGTGCTCATAGCCAGCCTTGTTTCTTCATTCCTGAGACCTGAGCAGGCAATGGGTTGACCGTGCAACCGTCAAGACCCCTGACTCTCCTGACAAGGGGGAAGAAGTGGGACAGAGAGAAGAAGGTGGGTAATTTTCAGCCTGAACAAAATGGCCAACACAAGAAGCCTCTGTCAGATGAGAACATTTGGAAAATCAAGACTCTCCTGCTTCCCTCGGTCTAGCAATGCAAGATCTGAACAGCTAAGGATTTTCCTTTGTTGCATGATCTAAAATAAACATTTGACAAGTTTGATATCGCTGGGCTTTCCAATTATACCACATTGTCACTGGAGCTCAGCAGTGACACTGTCTATGGTCTAATTTCCTAATTTCAAGAGTCTCCCCAGACAGAAACCTGAAACTTAAACAACAGCACAAGAGGAGAAAAATCGAAACCGTTTCATCAGGAATGGGCTTTTTTGAGAATCTCTGGCTCTGTCAAATGTTTTCCCTCCTGCTGCCAAAAACCAGGTGTTTGCTGGGAGGAGTAACCATGGACGACGTGATGGGAGACGGCGGAGATGTTTTAACCTGTGCACCTTGCTGTGCCTTTAGAATGAAAAGCCAAATGGAGACAGAGCCAAATCTTCCTCTGGGCCTAGAGGAAGGCAATCACAGAAAAGGTACAGCGTGGATTCCTCAAAACATGAGGGAGGTGGCTGCTGGCTGCAGGATGAGTGATTAGAAAAGGAGTTTGTCAAAGAGCCAGAGCTACCCTCTAACTAAATGCTTCCCAAGTTCTACTGGCTGGTCTGCAATAAGGAAGAGCATGATTGAGGATTACAATGGTCAAGAAGCAAGAACACAGCATTGTTAAATGGCCCAGGCCCTCCCTTAGCAAACAAATCTAAAACACCAGAATCCTGACGACTTTATGCAAGGGTGCCTCTTCTCGGGACCAGCCACACGCTCTCACACCTTTGAGCTTTTGCTCGTACTTCTTAATTCTAGCCTGTTCCCACCTAGAATGTCCAACTTAAAAACACAATTCTATCCTTTCCTTCAAGACCCAGCTCAGATTCCATGCAAAGGAACCCAGGCTTTGGAACAGGGCACATGAGGAATCTGACACCAGGTCCATCCCACATGAGATCTGTGCCTATGGGAAGTCACTTAACTCCCCCAAGCCATTCTCCTCACCTGGAAAATGGAGCTGACACGATCTATTTCATTCATAGGGTTACAGATACCATGGGAGAATTAGAGAGGAGAACAGAGGTGGACAGGTAGCAAATTCTAAATCAGCACTACAAGGGGGTTTTAACTGAGAGTAAAATATGAAGGAGTAGCTGAGGGAAAGAGGCAGTTTGCAGAGGTTCAGATGGTAAATTTGGAGGTCAGGGAAGGGATTGGCAGGGAGCTATCATGTCCCTGAGGACCAGCCATTGCATAGGGCACTGGGAGATACAGAGGTGAGCAAAAATATGACCCATTCACTCAAGAGCCTTCAATTGAATGAAAAAGAAGTGGCCTTTGGAGCCAGGCCCACTTGGGAGTGAATTCCAGGTCAGCCATATTCTAACAATTGGTCCTGGGCAAGTGATTCAAATTCACCCAAGCTACTTCCTTAGCTGTAAGATGAGGTTAATATTAGCTACCTCACAGCGTTCTTCTAAAGATTAAGTGGGATACCTCTGTAAGAGCCAGTCCTACAGGAGAAGGCATAGACTTTCCTTATTTCCTTCATATTGGAGTTTTCTGCCATGCCAGAAACATCCAAGTGTTTTGTTTTCATAAAGGTAATAATATAAGATTTGTGGAAAACAGACACCAAATGTATTTTTTTCCAACTCCGTTTCTAAAAAACTACCAGTATACAAACTATTGCCCTATGTGTATTGGTTTGGATGAGCATTGTGGCCTTCATACAATATTCTTTACTTCTTCCTGAAAAATAAAGGATCTAATGATTTGAATGCTTCCCCCGCCCTCATGATCAACAGCAATGCTGATCTGTGTATGTTTCCACTAAATTATGTGCCATGCTAGATAAAAGATTTGTTTTGAAAAACAGCCACTTCCAAAAATAAGAGAGTTTATCAATTCCAATCATTCTTATCCAAAATTAGTTGTCAAGTTTCAATGGCTGAAATGAATTTAACCACATAAATTTGGTACCGCTGCTGAATGACTAATGCAACCCTGTAGAGCAGGCCTGAATACGCAGCCCTGCTGGGGTTCACCAGCTACGTTTAAAATATCAGCACTTTTGTGTTATGATAGAGCCTATTAACAACACTTGACTGACATTAGATGTGGTCAAACTAAGCATCAATTTAAAAAATATGCTGACCTCCCCCAAACTTAAGAAGCCATTGTCCCACACTCACCAAAGGGAAATCGGAATAATTACTGTGGTGTTATGAAACCAACTTATTTGACCAATAGACAGCAATATTTTTTCACTGCCACAAAAAGCCAGCAAATACATTATGATGCTGTAGCAATATTGATATTCATAAAATCTCATTAGGCCAACTGGAAGTCAAACATTAGCCAATCATGCTCCTGACTCCTACTTACAGATCAAAGTTAAAGACGTGCTTTAGCCAGCTAGAAACAAAATTGAATTTGAGATCCGCATGGCTCTCATTAAGTAGCACTCTGTTAGGCTGTGTTTAAGATGAACAGCCCACAGGGAGCTTTTCCCAAACCAATAAGAAGACCTCCTTCCTACATCAGACTAGAAATACCATGACTGTTCATTCATTTAAATAAACACATTTTCAAGCAGGTTGGATTTCCATTGCCCTGCCTTCTTTCTTGCTCGGTCATTTCACCTTAAGCTGATTTATTTACAGCAAAATGAAAATCCTGTTTGAACCAAATAATTCTCATTTTCCAAATACGCATCTCTGTATTGTGTCCAGAGTACAATAGGCAAATATCTTCCTTGTGTGTTTCTTTCTTTCCTCTTACATTAGTGCTTAATGAAAAGGAAAGGCAAATAAACTGATTTAAACAGGTGTCATGAGTGAGCTGAGCTTCATGCAGAGGAAAACGAAGTTGAGTCAGGTGGTAGCGGAGTTGAGCTGGCACCCGGTGCAGAAGCAAAATCTCAGAATCCTCAGTTGTGGGGACAGAGCAGGGACTCCTTTTCCTAGATGAGACCACGTTTTGAAATTCCAATAAGCAGCACATGCCAGCAAAATGCGTCTCCCTCATGCCGAGATGGCTCGCTGCTTCTTCTACATCATTTATAGCTCACAGCTGGGGGTTATTCCACAGGGTCGCCAGGCCAGGGAGCAATACCCAGAGACTGACAGCTTTGAGCTGAGCCTCAGGTCCTCAAACACTGACTGTATCTCCATGGTGCCATTTTATATATGTGTGTGTTTGTGTGTGAATCCCACCTAGTTGGTTTATACAAGGGACATCAAACAGAAAGAGGTTGATGTGATTTTCTTTCTTTTTTTTTTTTTTTTTTTTTTTTTTTGTGGTATGCGGGCCTCTCACTGCTGTGGCCTCTCCCGTCGCGGAGCACAGGCTCTGGACCTGCAGGCTCAGTGGCCATGGCTCACGGGCCCAGCCGCTCTGTGGCACGTGGGATCCTCCCGGACTGGGGCACGAACCCGTGTCCCCTGCATCGGAAGGCGGACTCCCAACCACTGCACCACCAGGGAAGCCCTGATGTGATTTTCTTGTACCCTTTCAAATGAGTTGCTTTGGAGGATCTGTTTTAAAATAACTGAGAGCTTCACCACATTACCTACAAGGCACAGCCTTCATTGCTTGCAGTGCATGGGGAAAGCATGAGTTAGTCTATGCCTTGTTCCCAGTGCACAGATTGGAAGGTAAATAAACCGTCTGACTCTGCACACTGGCAGACCCAGAATTTCTATTGGAGGGGCAGAGGTTGGGCAAGCAGGTTGAAATGGGGGCTGAGGGAACCTGTCTCAATGTGACATTTTGCATGGCAAGCGCACTGTTTTGACATAGCAGATTCATTTGGTGCGCGAGGGGAACCTGCCATGGGGAAGTCTCCAAGTCTCTCCAAGCTACTCTGATATACCTACTAGGAGTAACTACAGTTGTCTCTTGGTTAGTATCTGACTTGACTCCTTTTTAAACCTCTTAAAACATGGAAGCATTTGAGGAAAGGAAAATAATTTAACCAAAATATTAGAAGTTTTCCTTTTTTACAACAGAAATTTCCAATGGACATACTACCAAATAAATTCTAAGATTAAAAATTATAAATTAGTTTTCATTTAAAAAATAACTGGATGCTGATGTTTAGGATCCTGTACTTGGAAATGCATGAAATTTGATCAAACTAAAATTATGACAACAGGCACAACTTATGCAGAAGTATTACGATGAAAATTTTAAAAACCTTTGTATAGAAATTTCCAATTCAGGAAGTGAATTACTATTATTTTCAAATAATACGAACTCTCTGGATCTTTATTGAAACTCTGTAAATGAGGTAGACAAGATACCAATATACCCATGCTGTACATCACAGAGGAAACTGAGGCTCACAAGTGAAGTGGATTGCTTGCATTCCAAAATACAGTAACATGAACGAGTGCATCCCAGTGCCCCAAAGAACAGTTTCAAGTTCACAGCCTCTTCTACCATACCACAACTTTGTCTCCTCAAAAAAATGTTTGTGTTAAAGATAACCCTTCTGGGTGTAGAACAATTATATCCCAGTAACAATGAGAACTCCTAGAACCTAGTTTTTGGTTTCCAATACCATTCTCCAATAAAAGAAACCAGAGATCCTTACATAAATGCCTGATTCTCAGACTGGGGCAAGAAATAAACTCTGGAGTATCTTGCAATGCCAGAAAGTAAGGAAGTGCTCAAACACACATACACACATACACACACACATACACAATGATGGGAGCAAGTCAAAGGAACCCAAGAGCCAACCAAAAGAGTTACCAATTGCCAAAGCTGAAACAAAATAAATAACACAGATTACTTATTTCTTAGAACTCAGAGTATAAAATGAATATCCATGAATCCCTACTGATATAAGTAAATAATTGAAATAAATAAGTAAATGGAAGAGAGGAGACAAATATCCCACGCAGCAAAATTCCAAATAAGTTCTGCACATTCGCCACCCTCAAAGAGGCGGAGTATAACTCCAACTTTTTAAGTGTGGGCAGTGCAATGAGAATCCCTTTCTTCCAAAGAGTACAGTATGGGTAAAGGAAAAATAAAAGAATAACTTCACGGTGGAGAAACCTGACAAACACTCCTTCAGATCAAGTTCAACCTCAGCAGTGATAAGTCATGTTAATAGTATACACCCTTGACATGATGTGATTTACCTCTGTCACCTTCCTCCCAAAATCCCATAAGCCTAATCTAATCATGAGAAAAAACCATCAGACAAATCCCAATTGAGGGACATCCTGCAAAATGCCTGACCAATCCTCTTCAAAACTGTCAAGGTCATCAAAAACAAGGCAAGTCTGAGAAACGGTCACAGCCAAGAGGAACCTAAGGAGCCGTGACAACTAATGTAATGTGGTGTCCTGGATGGAATCCTGCTGCAGAAAAAGGACATCAGGTAAAGAATTAAGGAAATATGAATAAAGCATGGACTTAATAGTAAAGTATCAATAATGGTGCATTAATTGTAACAAATGTACCATACTAACATCAGATGTTAATTATAGGAGAAACTGGGGGTGGGTGGGATTATATGGGAACTCTGTATTACCTTTGCAATGTTTCTGTAAACCTAAAAGTGTTCTAAAATTAAATGTTTATTAAAAAATGATGTGTGTGTTGTCTCTGCAACAAAGCCACATACATGACACACAAACCATTCTACATGATCTAAGGATGGTTTTTAATTCAGGGTAAACAAGGAAACTTAACTATGCTTTCTGTACACTGGCCCTAATGGCAGCCCTAAGCCTTCAGGCATCTAAATGTTTTATAATGAATATTTTAAAGCTATAAGATCCTCCATAACCTGTGGATCATCCTTCTTTACCACTGAGCAAACTAGTAAAAGATCAGAGGCAACAGCTGCTAAGGAAACAAGGGTAGCTTGGGAAAAAAAAATGTGTTGCAGGTTGGTCCCAACTGTGCTCCCTGATTCCAGCCCCAACAGTACTCTACTGAGTGGTGGTGAAAGATGAAAAATCAGTGAGTCACTCACAGCTGGGGGAGTAAAAGGAAACAACTTCAGCTGGAGTGTGTGTGTACCCGGTGTGAGAGATCGGAAAATTGTAACTCTAAATGTCTTGGGTATTGACAGAGCAATCCATGTGGTGGCTAAGTGGACATTAATGTACTATACAGTACCTGTCAGAACCTCACAAACTAAGTTATTTTCCCTCCTACCTATACACCAAGAGCATATAATCTACTGAGGGGAAAAAAAAGAATTCTTCATTTTTAAATTGAGCTAAATTGCAATGCCCAGGCAGGGAGTGGGGCCCAAGTAAGACTCTAGTCAGTGAAATGAGATGTTGTGCTGAGCTCCTCTGAGCCTGGTCACTTCAGATCACCCACCTCCAACAAATGCCAGGCAATACCCCATCAGCTCGTTGATGGAGTGGAGGCCCTCTGACATCTGCTCTGATAGCCCATCTTTTTAGTACCAAACAGCATTTTCCTGTCTCAAAGAATTATGGTGCGGTCTCAGTTTTGCAAGAAACCTGAAAAACTCTTGTATTCAGCAGATCATTTGATACCTGATGCATCACCATAGGATGTCTGCCAAAGGATCCTTCAGCCTCTCTTTGGGACGAGAACCTCACTGCCTTTCAGGGCATGTCCTGAGGGCATCATTGTCCTTTCTTGATCCCATTTCTCTGACTTCCTTTCTTACTCTTGCTCCCCCACTCCAGCCATCTGATCTTCTCACTGTTGCTTGTGCACTCCATGCACACTCCTGCCACAGGGCCTTTGCACTTGCCTCTTCCTCTACCTGGAATGCAATACTGCCATATACTCACATGACTTACTCGTCACCTTCTTCATATCTGTGCCCAAGTGTCACCTTCTCAATGAAGCTTTCCCTGACCACCTCATTTTAAATTGTCCCATTCCCACCTTCATCCCCAACACTCTTTAATGGCTTAATTTTTCTCTACAGCATTTATCTATCTATCTAATCTAACCTACTATATATTTTCCTGTTTATTTCTTTATCATCTTAGTCTCCCCTCTAGAATATAAGTTCCCTGAGGTCAGGGTTCTTTGTTCACTGTTGTACCCCCAGCACTCAGAACGGTGGTTTGCATATGTCACTAAGTTCATACAAATTCATGAATGAATAAATGCTTAACTCTCAGCAAAACTTTCTTTCTGTTTGAGCAGCTCACATTTATAGAAACCTTATCCACCACCCCTATTAAAAAACTTAATCCATAATATGCATATATATGACATTCCACTTTAATGGTATTATAAACTTTTTATCAACATGTCTTTTAAGGGCTTCCCTGGTGGCACAGTGGTTGAGAATCTGCCTGCTAATGCAGGGGACACGGGTTCGAGCCCTGGTCCGGGAGGATCCCACATGCCGTGGAGCAGCTAGGCCCGTGAGCCACAACTACTGAGCCTGCGCGTCTGGAGTCTGTGCTCCGCAACAAGAGAGGCCGCGAAGGTGAGAGGCCCGTGCACTGCGATGAAGAGTGGCCCCCGCTTGCCACAACTAGAGAAAGCACTCGCACAGAAACGAAGACCCAACACAGCAAAAATAAATAAATTAATTAATAAACATGTCTTTTAAGACTAACTTTCGGTGTAGAAAATACAATCACCTTATGTATTAAAAGTGATGTTAAAACCATTTTCCTTTGTTTCTTACTTAGGTAGTGAGTGGGGAAATTCACAAATATATGTGAAATTCACTTCTCATCTCTGTACTCCTCTCTTTTACACAGAGCCCAGCCCACTGCTTTCCATATATGTCCACACTATAACTTGTACATGAATGTTCATAGCAGCATACGAATCAAAAGAAAAAAGAAAAAAATACAAATGTCCATCAACTAGTAAATGGAAAAACAAAGTATGATGTGTCTATACAAAGGAAAACTATTAAGCAATAAAAAGAAATAATCTACTGATACACACTGCAACATGGATGAACCTTCAAGACATCATGATACATGAAAGAAGCAAAATTCACATAGTATATGATTCTCTTATATAAAAAATGCCGAAAAGGCAAACCTACAGAGACATAAAGTAAATGAGTGGTTGCCTGGGGTTAAAGGTGGGATTGGAGCTTGAGGGCAAATGGACATAAAGATTCTTTCTGAGGTGATGGAAATATTCTAAATGTGGATTGTGGCAATGGTTGTACAGTTATGTAATTTACTAAAAATCATTGAGTTGTATGCTGAAAACAGATGAGTTTTATTTTATTGAGTGTTAAGTGTACTTCAAGATATTAAAAAAAAAAAAACTGTTCAGGAATGAGCCAGGTGCTGTCTCACCATTACCATTGTGTCACAAGTCAATACATTGGACAGAGACAGAGGAAGAACAGCCCCAAACAGTGGTTCTCTACAAGGGCAAAAACTAACTCTAGTTTTATCAGAGTGAGAAAATACTGATGACACTGAACCCCAAGATGTATTTCAGTATCACAGAGGAGCATTGAAAAAGAAGTTTAAAAGTGGTCTCTGCCCTTCTGGGTATTTTTCAACGGAAAGAAATGAGATGTTCAGATAAACTCCCAATTTAAGAATATCTTAATTCCTGAGCGCCCAAAGAGAAAGCAATTCATCAAGCATTTATTCGTTCAATTTCCAAGACATATCGTGAACATTTACTTTGTGCAATCACTTGCTAGGTGTTGGCGACACACAGATGCATCAGACACAATGAAGCACAGAATAGCTCTGATACTGTCACTCAAGGCTCAGGAAGATCCAAAAGAAAACCCCCAGTTCTCTCTCCCTACAGCTGAGACTTCCTGGGAGGATAGAAGAGAGGGCTTTGGCAAGCTCACAGATATATCTCTCTCCAGGATTCTAAGAGAAGGATTAAAGCCCTAGAATGTACTCCTGGGTTGACCAAGGAAGAAGAGAGGGCCTGGGGTGTTTTATATGTAATTCCCTCCCTCCCTCGAAGGCATGGCCTTCTGGGTTTCTGCTTCCCTGTCAGTCTCTTTTTCTCAGGCAGACAGTTCATCTGTTGAAATCAATAGGTAGGAAATCAATAAAATGCAAACATGGCACTTTACCCTTGCTGGTTTAGACTCTCTCCTTTGAATCCTGAAAACACCGCAGCATTTCCTTCACGTCAGCCCCCTTGGTGACTTAAAAGCCTCTTCAGTTTTTGCCATCTTACCGTTCTCCTCCATTCTGATGAAGTCACCTTGTTGTTTATCCAAGGAAGGTGACTATTCTAAAATCCAGGGACTCTGTGTCCTGGACTCAGTCAACCACTATGAACTGCCCATTGTATTTTAGTCCCTTGAAGCTTTCCCATCAGCCCAACAGAAGATGGAAGTAAATGTGGACAGACTGTGTTGTATGCCCAGAGTGGTCAGAGACAGCCTATGATCATAGAAATTTCTCTGTCCCGGGAGCCATTCAGATGGAGGGCTCAGGATGTGTCAGAGATCCTGGAGTCAACATTCTGACAATGTTCAAGGTTGGCCTACACGACCATTAAAGTCCTTCTGATTCCGAGATTTTGTTATTCTAAATGGGTGTGATAGATCCATATATTATGAAAGCAAAATAGCCTTGATCGATATTGGGCTGGACAAAGAAGCCCCCTCCCCACAGAAATTTCTAGAAACATCCGAAGAGAAGCAGATTGTCAAAGACCAGAGAAACAAGTCAAGGAGGTGGGGCCTGGGTGCCTTAATATCAGTGGGACTACATCTCTACAGAGCAGCTGGAAAAGTCAGAAATATTGGGATACATTATGAGGAGAATAATACAGTATGATGGTCAAGGTTTGAGGCTGAACTGGGTTGCCGTTTCACTTCTGCCATTCCCTACAGTAGCTCAGCAACCTCATGCAAGTTATATAACGTCTTCTGGACGCTCTCAATTAATAGGTCAGTTGGGGGACCTGGGAATCTGCATTTAACAGAGGACAGAATACTTGTCTTAGTGCCAAACCATTCTTGTTGGATTTGTTCCTTGATAAGCACTCATCATCGAGGTCCTGGAACATACCAGAACCTTACTATAGTAATGCATGTGAGACATGCCTCTCAGTCCTCTCAATTTCCATGTGACACAGTGACAGTTGTCCCCATTTTAAAGACAGACACTGAAGCTCAGCCAGGTAAGTGACTTGTCCCATTAAGCCTCAGAGCTGGGGTTCCAACTCACATCTTATGACTGCCGCCCAGGGCTTTTTTGCCATGATCTCATGGTGCCTCAGTAACCTAAATCGCTCCTCTATCAACAACTCCAAGACCGATGATCCGGGCAGCCATATGGGACTAGTCATGGGATCTTCCCAGACTAATTCTGACATGTCTTTCATAGCAACAAAGAGCAGCTGCATTTCAAATACGATGTCACTGGCTGGAAATGGCACGCCACCCAATGCATGGCCTCTTTAGACATCCTGTGAAAATGTCCTAAGAATGCTCTTGCAAAGTGTTTATTTTCTCTGGTAATACTAAATACAAATGTTGTCTCCCTGGAATCTGGTAGCTTGGAGCCTATGTATAACTTTATGAAAGTAACTAATGCCTCTACACAGTTCCCTACAGAAGCCTCACTATATATATCATTAGTTCACAAGCTTCACTGTTGGGTAAAAATGCCATTAGAAAATATATCATTTACCCAATAGACTGAAATGGATCCCAAGGAGCTCTTCCAGTCTATCAGGTAATTATGGGGGAAACCCTTTATTATCTACCGGAGAAAAAGGAATGCCGCTCCGGGGGGCATGAAGGTCCTTCCTCGTTCTTCGTAATAAATAGATGATCTCATTTTGTGATAACAACCATTGAACCTACACTGATTTCTGGGGCTTTTTTCAAACATCCTTTTGTTGCTTTTCTTTTGTGTATATATATATATATATGGCTAATAGCTCCAAGCCAACCATAAATAATAAAATACCTAAAAATGTCATTGTAATCCCATTCATAGCTCTATTTAGCAGAAGGGAGTACAAAATCCTCTGGAATCTCATTTATTTCACAACTGTGGTAATGACCACTTAAACAGGCAGCATATGGCATCCTCTTATCTCCCAGGGCCTTTGGAAGCTTAGAAGCCACAGGCTCAGAGTCAGCTGACTCTTCAAATGCAACCACTCTGGGGACTCCAACTAGAAACACAGTGAATAACAAGGACTTAACCTTCACTCTCATCATCTCGAATCTTGAGGATCACTGGGCTAGGACTTTGCTTCCTCCCAAAAGAGCCACTCTTCAGAGTCTTAGACTGGAGTACGGCTGTATCCCCTGGACCTACCATGGTCCCTGGCATTCTGAGGCTCTGCAATAAAGGTATATTGCATGAGAAAGTCCTTCCTTCCAGCTCTAACATCCTATAACTCAGTCACTATATTCACTGCTTTGTTCCAGCACCTAGAACAGTGCTGACACAGAACAGAATTACCTTTTTAGCTGGTGATGTTTCTTTCCTTTTTGCAACATGCCTCAACTGCAGTATTAATACGGCCTTTACTTCCTGAGCCTCCATCATCCCCCACTGTCCCACCCATGGTGAAAAACTGTAATGGAAGGAGGCAAATGGGGACATGACACGAGACTCATCCTTGAAAACAGAATGGGGAAAAGGAGAGCAAAGAGATGTTCAAAGGCAGAAGAGGATAGTGAAGATTACAATAAGGAGGGCTAGTGGGGAACCAGAAAAGAGACACAAACAGAAGATGGAACCTGTATATTTCCCGACCATGCAGAGTGTGCAAAGCACCGTGCCAAAGACACCCCTGAGAGGCATGAAGAACAGCTATCGCTTCTTAGTCAAAGACCCACAGCACTCATCAGAGAAGAGTCAACCTCCTCAGAGAAGCATAACCCAGGTTAAGACAATAATAATAATAGTAATGCCAACTCAGAGAACCACGTGGAAAAGATAGAACTAGAGACAAGAAGGCAGTGCCAAGGAAGAAAGGTCAAAGGCGAAGAGTGCAAGCAACATACCTCAAACCACGGGTAGAGTGCCCGTTTGCTCTATTTTTCACATTCTGCACAAAAGTCAGTCAAAAGTCCTCACGATTTTTGGAAAGAGGTCTTAAAACTCAGTCTTTATGGCTCTCTGCTGTCTTAACACTAGACGGGGAGCTCCTTGAGGGCAGGGCTTGGGCAGTATCTTCAAGCCGTGGAAGAATTCTTGGGCTTCTTAGTGCCTAGTAGATGCCAGGCATTCTCAGGGGTGACAGGCATTCAAGTGACAAAACACAGTTGCTCTGTCTTCAAGGAGTTTACCATCAAAAGAAGGGAACCAATAGGAAACATGGTGCTTTCATTACATCTGGGATATCTTAGGGTAGACACGTGTCATGAGTCAACCACCACTTATATGTAATAATGCAAATTCCATTTCTAGGAAATCATCTGCAATCTTGAAGGTTAGCTTACAAGGGAACAGATTTCTCTTTATGCCATACACAGGTTATCTTACAGTAGTATACTGCAAATAGCATGGGAGGAACAGCACAACTGAAAGCATCTTTAGTGGGATGTCTCATGTCTTTAATCAACTATATGAGATTTCAGTTAAAAGATAGCCTTCAGGAAATGAGATTCCCCCTTAATCCTCTTTGCCCCTCCCTTCCAGAAAAAGGAAAAAAAAAAAAAGAAATGAGATAGAACTCCATAAACCACCATTATTTTTTTCTTGAAATGCATCTCTTTATTCATTAGGCTCTCTTGTTGGAAGCCAAAGTAGGAATGGATCAAAAAGGGTGGTGAAATGTGAGAGAATGCCCTCAGGATGGCACCCAAATATTCATTTTAATATACAATTATTTAGCAGCTAGTATTTGCAACTCACTGAGATTTAAGTAAATTCCAACCTATGCCTTCCAGAGTCATACAATCTAGTGCTGGAACACTTTTGCTAGAGGGGTTACCTGCTATTATGATATCTAGCTGTCTGTACTTTAAAGCAATGCCTGTGGGCTTCCCTGGTGGCGCAGTGGTTGAGAGTCCTCCTGCCGATGCAGGGGATGCGGGTTCGTGCCCCAGTCTGGGAAGATCCCACGTGCCGCGAAGCGGCTGGGCCCGTGAGCCATGGCCGCTGAGCCTGCGCGTCTGGAGCCTGTGCTCCGCAATGCGAGAGGCCACAACAGTGAGAGGCCCACGTACGGGGAAAAAAAAAAAGCAATGCCTGTAATGAATAAGGGCCACAAGTACTAAATGGCATGTTGTTGCTAGTGGTTTTTTAGAAGCATTACTCAAATAACATCATAAACACACGTGAGACTGCACAGCAGAAGAAAAGAAACAGCAAATGTACCGAGTCCTTTCTTGGAAGAGCTAACAATAAGACCTTCATTATTGTTTTTTTTTAAATCTGATTTTGTACAACATCACAGCATGCTCTACAATCTTACTTGAAGCAGTTAACTGTGGGGTGGCGGGGAGTTGAATATTCCTCAGAAAAGACTGTCCATTTCTACCTGCTAATGGGCCAGCTAAAATGACCATTTATATGCACAATCATTTACCTGATGCATAATACTTAACTCGAAAATTATCACTAAGAGGTATTGCCAGCGCCAGCATTTGAGCACAGGGTTTTGGTGCAAATGCTAAAACATTTCTGCAGATGATGAAGCACTCAACAAAGTGCCCTTTGTTAGACAATAAAAATAAATGACTTCAAAAGCCATCAACGGGTGATGAAAAAAATATATTTTATAGTAAAGCAGTTGGAGATTTGGGGGTCAGCTCATATTTCACTATAATGGGTTTGTTTTGTCTTTTGTTTTTCTTTCTTTTTTAATCACAACCTACTCGATATTCTCCACCTATAGCTTATCTTCGTTTTTTTATTAATAATAAAAAGAGCCACTGTCATTTACGGACTCTTTCTTTGTGCCAGGACTGGGCTAAGCAGTTTGCAGTCACTATCTTATTGACTCTTTGCATCTCTTTATGAGGCAAGCTCTGTTATGACGTCCTGTTCTACAGAGGAATTTGTGCAAAGTCAGCACAAAATCATACCTTTTTAAGAAACTTTGTAGCCTTCAAAGTGTTTTGACATAGTTGGTCTGATTCATGTGGCCTGGTTGTAACTTTGAGCACTGAAGGGCTAGTGTGTGTGTGTGTATGCACATATCTTTTCTTAGATTTTTTTTTTAGATACAAGAATACCACAACCTAGAGAAGTGAAGTAACCTGTCCAAGGTGATATGTTTGCCAAGTGGTTGTGGTAGACTACACCAAATGGCCACTTGCTGTAACTGTAATGCTGTAATGCTTCACTTCCCTGTAACTACTCCCTTTTGCAATGTAATTTTGCTGTTCCTCCCACCAAGAGGAGGAGTCTCTTTCCCCTTGAATCTGAACTAGCCTTGGAATTTGCTTTGACCAATCTAATGTGTTAGAAGCAGCAATGTGCCAGTTCTCAGGCTCAAGAGGTCTTACACTTTTCTGTGCTCTATTCGCCAAGAGAAGGAGCTGTGCTAGCCTGATGGATGGTGAGAGACATATGGCCTAGCCACCATCCTCATTCCAGGTAATGAGCCCCAAATCAAAGTGCCTAGCTAACCATCAACTCACTGCAGACACATGCGTGAACTCAGAGGAGACAAACCCAAATTACAAAACCACAGAACTGTGAGCAAAAAAAAAAAGATCATTATATTTAACCATTAAATCTTGGGGTGGTTTGTTACATAGCAAGAGCTGACTGACACAGTGGCAGTGCTGAAAACAGAGTTCAGAAGTCAGTGTTTTTTATTTGCTACAGAAAAACTAGATTACTTTCTAATTAAAAAATAAATATCAGGTGTGGGAGGGTTAAAGCAGAAATAAAAGATAAAAACATGGAATTATTTTATTTAAACAAAAGGTAGGGGTTAATTAATCCTCTGTGTGTGTTTCATTACCAGATCATACCCACCATGCTACCAAGGAATGATGTCTCCCTAGGATTTACCATAGCTATGTCCTTACATCTCCAATCTATCAGTGCTTCTTCCTGCCATGAGAGACTGTATCCACAGTGACTACATGCCCAATTTGAGCTCTGAAAATATAATGAGCATGAAAAACTTTTAGCAGTATTTACACACATAAAATTACCTTTTTAATTAACATTGCATTAGCTCAATATTCTCCAAATCTTATTCATTTACATATCACTTTCACAATCTTTGCTAATCTGCAAACTACCAATATTGTTATTTACTGAATATTTGTCTTTAAATGAAATTCAAATTGACTCACGTTTTTTACTTTGCTTAATCCTGAGATAATAACCATGAGATCACTTATTTTGTAAACTAATGACATATTTTTCTACATAACTGTTAAAATTAAAATGCATACATTCATCTGTGTACCATCTAAAATCATCCTGCTTGCTATACTCTGAGAAATATTGCATGACCCATATTTGATTGACTTCAACTCTTTGATTGACTTCATACCTTCGACTATTAGCTATAGGGGAAGGGCAACTTACAAGGCTTTTCTAGGCCCAAGGGAACTCTGATGGGGGGGATGACAATTCCATTGGTTACTTACTTGACCAACACCCTGGCATCTGAAGAACGATGAACAAATGTTCTAGCCCTGGGCCCAGCAAGCAAATGCTATTTCATTGGTCTCAACTGAGTTTTTGACTCTTTTAGGCACTCTTGATCTGAATAAGCTATCAACAGGCCCTCAGATGGCTTTGAGGCCATGAAACTGTTCATTCCCATCCATGAGGACTAGAAGATGGGTTTGCAAAAGTATTAGAATGTTCCCAATGCCCTGCATCATTTTTTTAATACTTTTGATCCTCAACATAAACCTTTAAGTAGAAGCATTTAAAGTCGTGGTTCCTGTGTCATTTACAAAATCAAGACTCAAAAAAATGACCTCTCTGGGACAAAACAAGTTGCCTCTGATTCATCCAAGTAGGCACCTGCCAGTCCACAATAAACCAGCTCCAGCCCTGGGAACATATTTTTGCCCCTTCAATTATTGCCCACAAACAATATCAAGGAAATGCCATAAAATGGAGTAAACCTTAACTTAATCAAAACATTAAGTAAAAGCCTCCATGGTTTCTTTAATATAAGATGATGGACTTAAGTGAATTACTAACAGCCAAAAATCACTGTAATCACGAAGTATGGACTAATGGATTAGTATCTACAGGAAGGATCATAGGGTAAGGTGTTAGAATGAAAAACACAGGCTCAAATCCTCTCTGGGTTGAATCCTAATTCTGTCTAAATATCATGAGGTAAATTATTTAGTTTCTCTCTTATTGGTTATTTATTTCCTCCATGTATGCATGGTGATAATAACGGTCATTACCTTGTAGGGTTCTTGCGAAGATTAAATGAGCTAATTCATTCGAAACTCTTAGAACAAGAAGACCTCACATGAGTTCAGTACTTAACACTAGCTATTGCTGTAAGTAATTCTGATAGTTTCCTTTTATGTCAATATGGGATAGCTACTTTGGGTGTCACAGACTCTATCCAGCTCCACATGTTTGCCAGCTCCTTGGAGTGTGTATAGATCATGCTGATTAACTATGTATGGGTACCTGAAGATAAGAAAGAGAGCTCATACAATAGATGTCAGAACGAAAGTTCTAAGATACCTTGACAAACAGAACCTTGGGCATGGAGCCAAGAAAACTCAACAAGGATAAAAGTAAAGTCCTGCATGGTCAACTATAATAGTTGAAGCAACTCTAAGGAAAACCTTGCTTCATAAAGTCTTGTTGGCCAGTAGCTGACGTGTGCTCCCCAACTGAGGCAGAAATGAAAAGAGCCACTGATGTTTCCCCCGACAAAACAATACGGAGGCCCATTTTCCTGAGAAGAAACGTTTCTGCAAGCCCTCGGGTCAACAAGATCACATCTGGTATAAGGTGCTTTGTTTTTGGTGCCACATTTTAGGAGGAATAAAATGAATAGCAGGCTGGATAAAGTATTGAAACCAAGTCACCTGCGGAATGGCTAATGGCCTCAGGGGTATCTCCACTTGGGCAAGAGAATCAAGTCAGTCAATATTTATGAGCACCTACTATGTGCCAGGCCAGGGCACCAGGAATCACATGGTGAACAAGACAGACAGCATCTCTGCCCTCAATAAGCTTACAACCAGTGCAGAGAGTGACACAATAAACATGTAATTAAAGAAATAGCAAAAATTACTTTAGGCCCTGAAAAGTGCTGCAAAGAAGATAAAATAGCTTATGCAATGCCTTTCTAAGGAAATGGTTCCAAGTGGAAATAATATAAAGACAACCAGATGGGAATAAGGAGAAAATGATATGTTAGATGTAAAGCATTTATCAAAGTGCCTGGCAAATGGTACAAGACTCCATCGCTGGTAGTAGCATCAACAATAACCACAGCAAATATTTCTGCAGCACTTACTGAATGCCAGACACTGCTCTAAGCTCTTTACATGCATTAAGTCATCTCTGTTGGGTAGGAAGCCTTATTACCCCATTTTATAGGTAAAGACACTGAGGCACAGGGCACTTAGTAAGTTGTCTACGATCACACTAGTTACAAGCTAATGAGATCCAGGCTCTGGAGCAGGCAGCCTGACTCTAAAGCCTAGGCTGTTGGCTACTATGCCTTCCAAATACTGGAGGATCATCTTATAATCTCATTGAAAGGAATTGTCTAGGTACTGAGTTGGAACAGAGGGCAGAAATAGAACCAAAGTGAGGGAGTTTCTTTAAGGTCTTGAAAAATAGCCTTGTGAATATGAATCAACAAATGGTCCTTGCACACCGGCATGTTTCCTTCACCCTGGTAGGCATGAGACTGGTGAAAACCACATGTTTATATTCAGAATAGACTTGTAGCAAGTGGATCGGCATTCCTGTAATATAAAATCATCTTCTCATGGGCAATGGTTTCCCTTCCTCCCTCTGTTCTTTCATCCTCCCTTCAATGACCTTGTTATCTATATCAGGAACATCTGATCTTGAAAAGGATCTGCTGGTGATAAAAGGAAAAATGCAAGATTCGACTTAGTGCCTTGCCTTGTGGAGATGTTTTTTTAATGAAATGTTACAGGAGTCTAGTTTCTGGGAAATAATCAGTTTGCAAGTTGAAGAAAAAACATAAAACTCCATGGACACAAAGACTGGTGTGAAAAATACTTGCTTACCACCCCCCCCAAAAAAAGATTGCCTACTGAATCTTCCTTGGCTGCATTCCTAAAATAATGCACTGCCTTGACATCCTGTGTCCAAGTTTCACTTCTGTCCTCGGCCATCATTAGAGGAAGTGCGGAGTTGTAAAAGTATTGCTGAGCCACCTGGAATTGGGGATACAAATTCTAGGAAGCCAATGGACAATAACAACAACAATAAAAGTAGCTAACAATTATTGAACAGAATAACGTATTTGGCACTGTCCTAAGTATTTCACCTGGAGTTCAGTACTTTTATTATCCCCAATTTGGAAATTAGAAAACTGGCTTCTTAGGGAGAATATGTAAATTTACCAAAAGAAAAAAAAAGAATATTCTATTTTCTGGTGAGACAACAGATGGTCCAGTGGTGAGCACTGAACTATATTTTTCTTTCTCACCTCCCATGGGTCTTTAAAGAACTCTGAAACTAACATTGAAGAGGTATTTGGGAAATTAATCAGCCAGTTCTTACCAGGTATTTAGTCCATACCTGGTATGTGGGCGGTCTCTCAGTTTTGCAACCACCAACCCCATCAGGTCACCAAGGGCAGATAGGGTGCCTCCCAAGGACCTAGCTGAATACCTTGCACATAGTAGGTGCTCAGGAAATACCTGCTGGTTGACTAGTTTCCTCCTCTAGGCCCAGCCTCTGCCTGGGGCCGATGATACTGAGGATGCTGTTCTTGGTGCTGGTGATGGCTTTCTCTCCTTATCCACCATTACATTTTTGCTCTTTTTTTTGTCCTTCAGGGTCCAACTGAAGTTCCATTTGGCTCAAGAAACATAGAAGGAGGGGCTGAATCCCAGTCTGACTCAGAGATAGCCCAGCTAAAGTAATTTTCTAGAGTCAAGAAACTTTTCCCCAGGAAAGAAATGATGAGGAAGAGGGAGAGGGTGATAAGAAGAGGCAGAAGGAGAAGGAAAAAGACGAGAGGAAAGAAAGAAAAAAGAATAGGATGGGAAAAAGGGAAAGAGACAAGAGAGCTATGTACCTCTCCTGTCCTTGTCTCAGTGATACTATGAGCTTCTTGAAAGGCCCTGTGTTCTGAGAAGAGGACTTTTTTCGCAGTCTAACAGGTGTGGAGGCTTAATTATTATTTTAACAGTGTGTTCGAGAAAAGTACAGACACTGATCTATACAATTACTCTCCTCAAATACAGACATTTGCCTCTGTTTTCACACATATAAAATGAAATCATCAGATGTACCAAATGTTGACATTTTCCCTCATGAAATACCAGATATTTCATGAAACTTGGGTAATTATGTCCTTCACCACCCTCCACAAAAAAAAAAAAAAAAAAAAAACTCAGCCTGTCACAATATAATTCCAAAATCATTAAAATTGTTAAGTTCTATACTTGAGAAACCACGAGAAATTGAGAAAAACCAAGAGGTGGATGATTTTCTCATCTTAAAACTGAAAACTAGATCAGTCACATATTGACAAAACAAACCTTGGGATTCTCCAAAAGAGCTAGGATGAGCATGCCTCCAGAACCCCGGAAATGCTCATCAATGAAATTGCGGCATTTAAAAAAATATGTATTTATTTATTTTTGCCTGTGTTGGGTCTTCGTTGCTGTGCACAGGCTTTCTCAAGTTGTGGCGAGCGGGGGCTACTCTTTGTTGCAGTGCGCGGGCTCCTCATTGTGGTGGCTTCTCTTGCTGCAGAGCACGGGCTCTAGGTGCACGGGCTTCAGTAGTTGTGGCACGTGGGCTCAGTAGTTGTAGCTGGCAGGCTCTAGAGCAGGCTCAATAGCTGTGGCGCACAGGCTAAGTTGCTCTGCGGCATGTGGGATCTTCCTCGCCAGGGCTCGAACCCATGTCCCCTGCATTGGCAGGCTGATTCTTAACCGCTGCACCACCAGGGAAGTCCCTGCAGCATTTTAAATGTACACAATCACGTGTAACCCCTGGTCCTCTCAAAGGCAGTGACATCAGCGTAGTAGTTCTCCCCATGCCAGCCTAAGAAGGAAGGCAGAGCAGCCGCCAACTTTCAGTTCAAAGATTAGGCTCTTTGTATGGGTGATTTATTACATGTTTATAGCTGGAGAGAACAAAGTTTTTTTTAGTTGAGAATATTACTTTCTTTCAGGTCTTCGGGATTTTTACCTTCTTCCTCTCCTTTAAAGCAGCCAAAGCATTATATATATGAGGAATCATCCCTGGGCCAGATTCTATTTACAGAGATTTGGGGGAGGGGGGAAAAGGAAAACATTTCTTAAAGCAATCTTTGGTTGCTCATGTACAGCAAGTTCGATTTGAACGTTCATGAATTTGTGGCATGTTGATACCTTTGCTGAACGTGTCAATTATCAGGCTGCAGGCAGATTGGAGCCTTTAGCCCTGCATGAGGCAGAGAGAAGTTAGGAGAAAGAAGACAGAGAGGGGGAGAGAGGGCAAGGCAGAGCAAGAGAGAGATAAGAGACACATAAACGAGAGACAGACAGATGGAGATGGAGGCACATACAGTGCCAAATGCCTCAGAATGCAAAGAGGACCCTTCTGTGCAACCATTAAGTTACAGTCAAACAACCTCAGAGTGAGTATTTGGGCTTCAAACAACCTCACCTGTCACCTCCTACATCTGTGCCTCATGAGGCAGGATCACCCAGTTATTAAGAGTGTGGGCGCTTCTGAATCAGACACCTGGGTTCAGGCCCATCATGTGCCACATGCTTATGTCGCATGCGACCTTGGGTAGTTTATTCACACTCTCTGTGTCACAGTGCCCTCAGTCTACAAATGGAGCCCAACAGCAGGGCTATTGGAACAATTAAATGAGTGTGAATGCAGGTAAAGAACCTAGAACACTGCCTGGCACGTGGGAGGGAAGGACTCAGTACACTATTTGCTGCTGCTACTCACACCTTATCATCACATTATCATCTCTGAAGGTAGGTAGCAGAGAGGTTGCTACCCAGTTCGAGCCACTTGGAGCATGTGCTCCTTTGCGTGGGGGCATGATGGCTCTTCTAACCCATTTAGTGCCACTGGTCACCAGAACCATGGGTGGGATCACCAAGGAAAGACAGCCACTAATTGCCAGCAAAAACTTGTGTACCTGCTTGACCACTGAAACTGCTTCTGCATGTGCAGCCAGAGGTGTTTTCCAAATGAGCATCTACTTGTGAAAAACTTAATGTGCTTTCCTTTAAATACACCTATTTTTTCATTGCCAAACACTGCACCACCTAGAAAGAAGACAGTGCAACTGCAGCTCCCATCACCTCCAGGGACTTTGGGGTTTTAGGGCAATACAATTCCATGAATATTAGTCCTCTTGGCTATGCATCTTAAAATGATGTCACTTGTCATCTGGAAATGCCCTCCTTGACTCAAGATGATGATAATGGCAGTGATGATGGTGGTGGTGATGGTGGTGGTGGTGGTGATGGTAGTGGTGGTGGTGATGATGATGGTGGTGGTGATAATGGTGATGATGGTGGTGGTGGTGGTGATGGTAGTGGTGGTGGTGATGATGATGGTGGTGGTGATAATGGTGATGATGGTGGTGGTGGTGGTGACGGTGGTGATGATGGTGGTGACGATGGTGGTGATGATGGTGGTGGTGGTGATGATGATGGTGGTGATGGTGGTGATGATGATGGTGGTAGTGGTGATGGTGGTGATGATGGTGGTGGTGGTGGTGATGATGGTGGTGATGATGGTGGTGGTGATGATGATGGTGGTGGTGACGATGGTGGTGGTGATGATGATGGTGGTGGTGGTGATGGTGGTGATGATGGTGATGGTGGTGATGATGGTGGTGGTGGTGGTGACGGTGGTGGCGGTGATGGTGGTGGTGGTGGTGATGGTGGTGATGATGGTGATGATGGTGGTGGTGATGATGACAGGTAACATTTATTGAGCACTCTCCATGAGCTGGCACTTCTCTACATGCTTTACCTAGATTATCTCATTTACCTCTCATGAGTACCCTAGGAGATGGGTAACCTTTTATACCCATTTATATGGATAAGGAAACTTAGGTGCTGAAGAGTTAGGTATCTTGCCCATGGTCATACAGCAGATGACTCCAGAATCTTCACTCTTAATCACCATATTAGGCTACCTCTAAAATTATCTAATAGAAAAATCACTGGTTTGGGAAATCCAATTGCGAGTTCTGGTTCTGCCCAACTACTTTTTCACCTATTTAACTAACGTGGCTTAAGTCACTTTGCATCTTTGGTTTCAGTATCTTCTTCTAAAAATGAGTAGCTTTTACATTAAATATCTGTTAAGGTCTCTTCCAGATCATCAGTTGTATGATTTATTCATTCATCTAGTAAATAATAATTGGGGATTAAGCATCTATTGTATTATAGGCACTGTATTGGTCCTTATGCAACAGGGGTGTAAAAACAGATATGTTCCCTACCTTTCTGGAGCTCATGGTCTAGAAGAGGAGATGATGTTAAGTAAGCAGACAAGGAAATATATAATGACAAATTTTTATAGGTGCCCTAAAGGGCAAGTAGCAGGGTCCCATGAAAGAGGATAATATGAAGAACCTGATTTAGACTGAGGGATCTTTTGAGGAAGTGATATTTAAAATAAGGACTTCAAGGTAGTAGAAGCTGATTAGTTTAAGAGTCCAAGAAAGGTATTCCAGGCTGAGGGACCAACATATGCAAAGGCCTGAGATAGGAAAGAATATGGTGTATTCCAGGAACTGAGAAAAGGCAACTGTAGCTAAGACATAGTGAATAGGAGAGAAAAGTGGTACCAGACAGATCTGGTAAAGCAGGCAGGTGGCAGACCATTGGTGTCTTTGTCCATCCATGTCCTGTATCCTAAGACTACATCAGAATGCTAATAATTGCCACAGTAGAGAATTCTTCCCCATTCCCATCTCCAAGCCTTCCATCTTAATATCAGGCTTTCCTCAAGGAAATGGATATTGAGCTTAGGGATCAGGCAGAACTCCCAGGCACCATTAGTGCTTTGACAACATTTACCTATATTATTCTCTTTACCAACAGGAATGGTCCTGGGGGAAATAGAGTAAAGAAGGAGAAAATGGACAACTACCTGGATGATTCAAGTTTCCAATATTGCCTCAAAAACTGACCTGAGGGATCCAAATAGCTACTTGGATTCTCCATTTCACTCCATATATGTAGATACAACTGTAAACCCATCAAGAAGCTCTGCTGTGCCCTGAGAAAGCCCTACCTAAACACTTCAGCCTACCCTCTGGCAAGACTATGAAATAGGAAGCATTTGGGAATTGTCCTCTTAGACTTCCAGGTCCTTCTAACGTCACCCTTTCCAGGGAGCCTTCTCTAATTGCCCCTCTGAACCCACTCCTTTGACTACTATAATTCTTGCATCATACCTGCATAGGTGGTTATCTTACTCTGACTTGTACTCACAAGTTGTTCACTAGGTGGTGAGCACCTTGAGAACAGAGCCTGACTTAGTCAAAGGTCTCCTTGCTGGAACCTGGCACAGTGGCTGCACAGAGAAGACCCTCATGCTCCATGCATTTAGTTTAATGGACTTAACCATCTGTAGCCCTAAATCTTTCATTGCCTCCTACACCCCATCCCTACCAGCCTGCCCTGAGCGCCCCACCAAATGATTTCACCTGGCAACTCTGTTCCTTCCACCATTTCTCAGCAGCCTCTTCCCAAGCACACCTGCTCTGTGTCCCATTTCTGCAAGGCCCTGCCACTGCCTGCTAGGTTACAAGGGATGGAAATTGGTTGATCCAATACATAAATATGGTACTCAGCTAAGGAGGTTCCCTCCCAGGCAATCTCATACCATAACCCAATCAAGATGTCCAGAGTTACAGAAAACTTGTAAGAATTGTGGACCTCTGGGCAATAATGGGGGTTCTCTGCTGCAGGCCAGTCTCTGGTAAAATCACAACACAGGGGTGGCTACCAACTCCACTCATGGTTACAACTGAGCTGTAAGTAATCTCATGAAAACAATAAAAATAATTATCTCCATTATTTCCCGAACCCCTACTAACTCTCAGGTTCTAATCCTCTCCAAGCCCTATAAATTAGGTTTTATTAGCCCCACATTACAAAGCGGGAAACTTAGCCTCAAAGAGATGAAGTGACTTCTGCATACCATGCAGCTGAAATCCCAAGGCAGGTTTCAGTTGCACTCTCCATCACCTGGGCTTTCTACTCTGCCTCCTCATGCCTCTAGAAATAAAGGAAAACTACAGCCAGTGGCCAACCCCCACTCTCTTCTCAAGCTCAGCATATTTCCTGCTGCTGGAGGAAAGTGATGAACAGCTGCAGCATCCTCCAGAGGAAGATCAGTCTGCCTTTCATTGGAAAAAGAGCTTCCCAGAGAAGAGCGCAGAAGGAGCTATGTGGAGCCCAGCACTGCCTGCTTCCGTGAAACAGGGCAGCACAGCCAATCCCCCAGATGCCATGAGAGGAACAGATCCCACCGCTGCTGGGTGAAGAAAGCTGCAGCCCCTCTATTTGTGCTCACAGTGGACAACAGGCAGGTCTCCATAGTTCTCAACACCAACCTGGGACATTAACAAGGCATGAAACTGTCACGTGATCCAACATCCATGAACGAAGAATTGAGCTCCATGTGTTCTTTGAGCAGAAGTTACAACTCATCAAAATGGGGTCAATGTCAGCCTGAACATGAACGAGGGAAGGGAAATAATATCCAGTAGGCACCAGGTACTGGGATGGGCATTTGATATACCTTATCTCTGAACTGCCTCCAGAGAAGAAGTATTAACTAGAGTCCCACTGTGCAGAAAAGGAGACTGAGGCTCAAGGAGGTGATTTACAAAGGCTGACATGGCTAGCAAATGGTAGATTTTGGTTCCATGCCCATGTCTGCTTCACTCCCAGGCTGACGCTTTTTCCATTATACCATAATGTCTCGCCTTTGCATGCTTTCTGAACTCCATTTGTTGTGATTTTCAGCTGCTTGGATGGATTGCACACTTGGAAATCTACCAAAAGCAGATCCTACATCTTTAGCAATCCACATAAATGCTAGGCCAAATTCCAACCATCTTTTTCACAAGAGAACTCTCCACCCTGAGTAACGGGGCTTTAAAAAAAGAAAAGAAAAGAAAGGAGAAAGGCAAAAAGTAATTTGCAGAGGAGGCCTGTGTGATTCAGATGGGTGTGGGTGGCCAAAGCTGGCACAGATATAATCACAGCCCATCGTCAGAACAATGAAGCCATAAGTCCAACTTCTGAAGAATGCCATTCGTTCACTCCACAATGATTTCTGAGTGCCTCATTTCAATAGAGCAAAGCACTGTGGGAGTGACAAAGGAGCAAAAAGCTTGGGCCCAACCCACAGGGAGTACACAGTACTCCCATTCAGGTTCTCGGACATGAAAATGGGCATCTATACTGAGGAACATTACATTTTTCAGACATACCTAGATAGACACCTCTGATATGAACCTCTTCCCCTGTCTCTAAGCTTATATGTTTGGTCCATGGCTCCAGTAGGATTTCTTCCTTATTTTCCTTTCTTTCTTTCATACTCCTCTAGTTCTAGTTCCTTACCTCTCTGGTGGAATGTGTAGTGCAGGAAAAAACGTTGTCCTGGAGATAAAAAGTGTCCATCCAGCTCTGTCATCTTCTAGCTAATGTGACCTTGGACCAGTCTTTATGTCTCCTGAACCTCTATTTGCTCATCAGTAAAGGAAATGTAATAATCCTTATTTCAAGGGTTATGTGAGGATTAATTGAGATGATAATAGGTAAAAGTCCTTTGGAAAATAGCAAACTGCTAGAAAAAAATGTCCACTTTTACCACCAATGCTAAGATTTATTAGATTATTTATGTTAATGGTTAATATTCAGCTGAACAGAAAGCCCTGTCAATTGGCCGTCATTCTTTCTGGTTTTCCTTGGGCAAAGGCTGGCTAAGCAAAAAAGAAAAGCCAGACAAAGAACGTTATTTTGTGAATTCTTCCCCAGAAGGACAGCATTGTAAGTCTGCCGTGAATAAAGAGTGTAAATTATATTCAGCATGATATAAGTAATGACATATCAATTAACTGTGTCAACAAGGTCTAAAAATATGCAAATTACTGTACTTCAATTAGAAAAATCTACATCCTTAGAGAATATTGTAAATCAGGAAATTTGGGAGACATTAAGAGTAATCAGTGAGGGAAAGCATGTACTTTTTGCTGTACCCTATTTTTATACCTACATAATGAAATAATTATAGCTACACTGTATTTATGCCTCTGCAAAAATATTAAAATCTTAAGATCTTTACAATGATAAGTTAAATCTGTATTATGTTTTCAGACAACATTAATTATAAGGAAAAGAAATCTATTATCATTCAATATAAGTAAGTTGAAACTAATTTGGACATGTAAATTAGAAATGCTGTTTTTTCTCAGTTACCAGAACGTTAGAAAAGAAGAAGACATATCTAGATCAATTACTGAGTCTATAAATGCAAAAGCTTTAGTATATTTAAGTTGCAATGCAAATTTAAGAATGTTTAGTAACTTTTCTCAAAAATATCAAACTATTTGGTTTTTGCATTTTAGAGGTTCTCCTTGTTTTCTTTGTTTAAAATGCATTAATCTATCTGTTTGGGATGTATTTGCTCTTACCTAAGTGGGCCCCTAGCTGTAACTCCCAAAGAAACTGCAAGAGACAAGGCTGGGATTGTATAAGGTGATGCCAGTTTTCAATGACAGGGATATTCACCACAGTAACAGAGGAGTGCTACCTTTGCTTTGAAATTCAATTAGCATCAATTACAGAGATGCCAGAGGAATGCAAGGGAAAGAGACAGAGGACTTCATCAAAAGCAGCTCACCTCTCACCAGCCTTCCAGGGAAGTACACCCCTTCGGAAAGTCCTGCAATAAGCCTCCTTGGCAACTGATGGGTTTTACCCTAACTAATTACAAGCTATATGAGGCTTCATCAGGATCTGAAAATTCTGACCCCATAATGTTTTTTTCTCACGAAGTTTCCATGCTCTGCCTCTTTTCCACCTGTAGGGATGCCATTTATATGTCAAGACCCAGGGTTCAACATCATCTTTCATAAAATCTACCCCAGCAGTTGTAAGCAGAGTCACTCCCTGCCTTAGCTTTATGAAGCCTAGGGCATTGTGACTCTTAGTGTGTCCATTCCCCAGGCTAGGAGCAGCGTGAGAACAGGTACGGTGCGTTTTCTCTGTTCATGCTCTAGGGAGGCACAGCAACTCTTACAAAGCAGGCACTGGATCAAGAGTACACCAATAAACAAAAGGAAGGAAGAAGACTGGGCAACTCTCTACCTGGAAGAATGTACTCTATCAGCGCTAAGTGTGGAAACTTTCATTAAAGCACCCAGTACTGATTCAACTCTTTCCTTGGTTAAAACAACTAAATAACCAGAATTCGAGCTGGTTTAATGAAAAATGGGGAAGAAGGTGAAGTTTACCTTCACCCTTAGCATCCCTTTTCTATTCTCCAACCCCACTTCCCCCAGTAACTCCCATGAGACTTCCATTCTCTGCATGCTTTCTTTACCTGCCCTCATCTAAGTCTGCCTCTCTAGAAAACATCTGATCAAATTGCTCACAATAAGTGGCAGGGTTTACTATAGCAACCCTTCCAGGAGTTTTGTTCTGAACATGGAATAAAATGTTACGTCAAAAGAATCAAAAAATATAGCAAAGAGAGGAATACTCCCAAACTCATTTTACGAGGCCACCAACACCCTGATACCAAAACCAGACAAAGATGTCACAAACAAAGAAAACTAAAGGCCAATATCACTGATGAACATAGATGCAAAAATTCTCAACACAATACTAGCAAACAGAATCCAACAGCACATTAAAATGATCATACACCATGATCAAGTGGGGTTTATCCCAGGAATGCAAGGATTCTTCAATACATGCAAATTAATCAATGTGATACACCATATTAACAAATTGAAGAATAGAAATCATATGATCATCTCAATTGATGCAGAAAAAGCTTTCAAAAAAATTCAACACCCATTTAGGATAAAAACCCTCCAGAAAGTAGGCATGGAGGGAATTTACCTCAACATAATAAAGGTCATATATGACAAACCCACATTCAATATCGTCCTCAATGGTGAAAAAATGAAACCATTTCTACTAAGATCAGAAACAGGACAAGGTTGCTCACCCTCACCACTATTATTCAACATTCTTTTGGAAGTTTTAGCCACAGCAATCAGAGAAGAAAAAGAAAGAAAAGGAACCCAAATTGGAAAAGAAGAAGTAAAGCTGTCACTGTTTGCAGATGACATGATACTATACGTAGAGAATCCTAAATATGCTACCAGAAAACTACTAGAGCTAATCAATGAATTTGGTAAAGTGTTAGGATACAAAATTAATGCACAGAAATCTCTTGCATTCCTATACACTAATGATGAAAAATCTGAAAGTGAAATTAGGGAAATACTCTCATTTACCATTGCAACAAAAAGAATAAAATACTTAGGCATAAACCTAACTAAGGAGACAAAAGACCTGTATGCAGAAAAATATAAGACACTGATGAAAGAAATTAAAGATGATACAAACACATGGAGAGATATACCATGTTCTTGGATTGGAAGAATCAACATTGTGAAAATGACTATCCTACCCAAAGCAATCTACAGATTCAATGCAATCCCTATCAAACTACCACTGGCATGTTTCAAAGAACTAGAACAAAAAAATTTACAATTTGTACTGAAACACAAAAGACCCTGAATAGCCAAAGCAATCTTGAGAACAAAAAACGGAGCTGGAGGAATCAGGCTCCCTGACTTCAGACTATACAACAAAGCTACAGTAATCAAGACAGTATGGTACTGGCACAAAAACAGAAATATAGATCAATGGAACAGGATAGAAAGCCCAGAGATAAACCCACACACATATGGTCACCTTATCTTTGATAAAAGAGGCAAGAATATACAGTGGAGAAAAGACAGCCTCTTCAACAAGTGATGCTGGGAAAACTGGACAGCTACATGTAAAAGAATGAAATTAGAACACTTCCTAACAGCAGACACAAAAATAAACTCAAAATGGATTAAAGACCTAAACGTAAGGCCAGACAGTATAAAACGCTTAGAGGAAAACATAGGCAGAACACTGTGTGACATAAATCACAGCAAGATCCTTTTTGACCCACTTCCTAGAGAAATGGAAATGAAAACAAAAATAAACAAATGGGACCTAATGAAACTTAAAAGCTTTTTCACAGCAAAGGAAACCATAAACAAGTCAAAGAGACAACCCTCAGAATGGGAGAAAATATTTGCACATGAAGCAACTGACAAAGGATTAATCTCCCAAATTTACAAGCAGCCCGTGCAGCTCAATATCAAAAAAACAAACAACCCAATCCAAAAATGGGCAGAAGACCTAAATAGACATTTCTCCAAAGAAATAATACAGATTGCTAACAAACATGTGAAAGAATGCTCAACAACATTAATCATTAGAGAAATGCAAATCAAAACTACAATGAGATATCACCTCACACCTGTCAGAATGGTCATCATCTAAAAATCTACAAACAATAAATGTTGGAGAGAGTGTGGAGAAAAGGGAACCCTCTTGCACTGTTGGTGGGAATGTAAATTGATACAGCCACTATGGAGAACAGTATGGAGGTTCCTTAAAAAACTAAAAATAGAACTACCATATGACCCAGCAATCCAACTACTGGGCATATACCTTGGGAAAACCATAATTCAAAAAGAGTCATGTACCAAAATGTTCATTGAAGCTCTATTTACAATAGCCAGGACATGAAAGCAACCTAAGTGTCCATCGACAGATGAATGGATAAAGAAGGTGTGGCACATATATACAATGGAATATTACTCAGCCATAAAAAAGAAATGAAATTGAGGTATTTGTAGTGAGGTGGATGGACCTAGAGTCTGTCATACAGAGTGAAGCAAGTCAGAAAGAGAAAAACAAATACCATATGCTAACAGATATATGTGGAATCTAAAAAAAAAAAAAGGGCATGAGGAACCTAGAGGCAGGACGGGAATAAAGACGCAGACCTACTAGAGAATGGACTTGAGGACACGGGAAGGGGGAAGGGTCAGCTGGGACGAAGTGAGAGAGTGGCATGTGCATATATACACTAGTAAACATAAAATAGATAGCTAGTGGGAAGCGGCCGCATAGCACAGGGAGATCAGCTTGGTGATTTGTGACCACATAGAGGAGTGGGATAGGGAGGGTGGGACAGAGGGAGAGGCAAGAGGGAAGAGATATGGGAACATATGTATATGTATAACTGATTCACTTTGTTATAAGGCAGAAACTAACACACCATTGTAAAGCAATTATACTCCAATAAAGATGTTAAATAAATAAATAAATAAGAAGAACCAAGATGTAGCAGAGGAATTTCAGACACTGGTGGGGCAGGGAGTAAGGCACATTTCTAGTCCCCCTTAACACACACACGCATACATGCATGCAGAATCAGGGAGTTACATGGTTTGCCTGTGTGAACGTCAGCTTTGATGGGTACAGATATTTCTTAAAATGGGACTACACGAAATATTTTTTAAATGACTGCTTAATTGGTGGTGGGAATGGAGCAAGAGAAAGGATGCTCTTTCAACTGGGAGAAGCTAATATTCAGCCTAATAAATAAATGCCACCACATCAAAATCTTTTCCAGCATACTTTCTCCAGTGGAATGGAGAATATGGATAGCAGTTGAGATTTAAAAACTAGCATCCTTCCTGGTTCACCCAGTGTAAATCCTGGCTTATAACAGGTGAGTTTGGGGACCAATGGTATTTGACAAGCTAGTACTTACCCCCAATTTTGCAGGCATATGGTACCTACTCCTTGAATCCACATGGCTCAAAGTAATTCATCTGCCTTACATGTTTAAGAATTTAGAGAGGTAAATATTTGGGCCAGATTTGCTTAATCAAATTTCCAGAAAAACGGGAATGTCAAAGATCAAAGAAGCAGGATTTAAAATAGCAATTTTAAAACCGTTAATTCGATACTGTTCCTTATGCAAAACCATCACATTATCATGCTTTTTTCTCTGTGTTATCAATTAATCCATATTTTTCTGCTCACTGTCTTCATTTTCCTCATTCTCTGAATTTTTATCCCTCACCATCCATAGTTTTGTGTCTTAGATACTCTAGGGTTTATAGCAAAAGTACCAAGTTCACACGCAGCTAAGGTTCTGCTGCTTGATCATGCTAATAAAGAAAAACACTTGGGGCTTCCCTGGTGGCGCAGTGGTTGAGAGTCTGCCTGCCGATGCAGGGAACACGGACGGGTTTGTGCCCCAGTCCGGGAGGATCCCACATGCCGCGGAGCTGCTGGGCTCGTGAGCCATGGCCGCTGAGCCTGCGCGTCCGGAGCCTGTGCTCCATAACGGGAGAGGCCACAACAGTGAGAGGCCCGCGTACCGCAAAAAAAACAAAAACAAAAACAAAAACAAAAAAACAAAAAAATAAAGAAAAAGAAATACACTCAAGGTTTAATCACCAAGTGTAGCCCGAACTTCAGAGCATCAAGGATCACAAAGAAAGGAGTTCCAATCTTTTATTTAAAAGTTGAGGAGTCAGGATGAGATGACACCAAACCTGCCTGTCTGATCCAAAAGAGGCCAGGGGACTTTTCTCTAATTCATCTCATCTGTTTTCTCACTTTCGGTCCTCAGAAATAGAGAGAGCATTTACCCATCATAACTTCTGACTATCAAAAGTTAATTTTATTGAATGCCACAATCTATATCCTGGTGGTTGTGCCGGATAGATAACAGATTGGGGTAAGGATAAATTCTATAACATTGACCGAGTCATCAGTCTTTGTAAAAATAAAGGGAGCGCTAGGGAGGAAAGTCAGTCACCCCTCTACCACTCCCAGAGAAAGAAAAAATAAAAATAAAAACAAGAGAGAGAAACATGCGGTAAACACAGCCCACCTTTCATTGCAGAGCTCCTGCTCGGTATCCAAAGGCTTTGCAATTATTTGGCTATTACTTATCTTTAAATATCAGCTAAAGAGATCTAGTGTTTTGGAAAGGTAATTATACCGTAATGCAGATGGTAGTAATAACAATTACCCAGGATAAGCCCTTGCAATGATCTTTACAAAGCAAAGCAAAGCAGAAGTAGTACTGACTCATGAAGGACCTCCAGTGGAGAAGGTTGCAATGCAGGAGCCGGGCTCTAAGCACTTCCTAAGTTTAAACAATTCTTGATGGAGAGATAATTTCTGAGAGCGGCTATTTGCCATGAATCCTACCCATCTCAAATGGAAAAGGTTTCTTCCCCAGCCTCGTGCATGCCAAATTTGGCCCTGATTCCTATATCAGAAACTGCCTGCCACACACATTTCTGTGGGGAAAGTTATCCTACAACATGATAGTTGTTGAAACAGGGGGGATCTAATTGCTTAGAAATCATTAATTGCTATAAATAGATGACTTCTGGGAGTCAATGAACTATAAGCAGAAGACACAACGTGTTTGAATGTCACGCCTGTGCTCTGGATATTTTTATGACTTGTCAGTGGTTCCGTAAAGAACTCGCACAGCAAAAGGTGCCTAGTCAACCTGGACTGATTGAAATTGCCAGTTAGAAATAGATCGTCCCTCTTTTAAACCTTGACCACCCTTCTAACAAATCAGGATGTGCATTTATGATGCATTACTAAGGAAAGTTAGCATCAGCCATCCAAGAAGGAAAAAAAGGAGGCACTATCTGATCTTTGTTATTTTCCAGGGCATAAAATAACAACCCATCATCTACCTTTTGCAGGTCATTTTTATCACATTGCAGGCCAAAATGAAATTTGACCTCCATTTCCCAGCTATGCTGGTGAGGATAAATTTAATGCATGCAGAGCAAACGAACGGGAGGCCCAGAGAGAGTCAGATTAGTGGGATTATTCATTTCCGAGTTTCCACAAGGGAAAGGGGCATTTCTCCCCCTAGAACTTTTGTCATCTTCCTTCTTCTGGGTCCTCACTCAGTGCCCACATCTTGACCACTTGGCCTGAGTAATTCCACACAAAGCCCTTCTGCCTTCCTACACCACTAGGCCCTTTGCTCCTAAGACTTAAAGAGGAAGGGCCATCATTTCTCTGAGTCATCTCATTTTGTGTTCTGATCAGGGTGCTCATTTTTTCAACAAAGCAGTAAATAAATCCCATAAACACCTCTTTCAAAAACCCCAGCATTGAAGCAGAAAGGTGCCGCCTTGAAAAAGAGAAACTACTATGGAACCCAACAATCCCGCATGGCTTCGCCGCAGGGAACGCAAAAGTAATTGAGCTGCCAGGTAGCAGTTTCTTACAAACCTGATGAATTAGCTAACATCCCCCTTAGCTGTAGAACTGGATTTTATGAAGGAGGCTTACCTTTCCTTGCAGCTCACCTGCTAGAAAACATGGTTAAGCAGAGGGCATTCTGACTTAAAGCCACCCCCGTCACAAAGCAACAAAAAGTCTGTGACCTCGAACATCATTTTCAAAATCCTCAGTGCCCAGGGGAATTCTAAACGGCCTCAGATTCCTGTTGTTCCCTTCTTACTTTCTCCCTCCCGCACAGACTTACCAAAGCCAAGCAACTTTTGACCATAGCTAACTTCAGCACTATCGAAGTGTGGAATCCAACTGGTGCTCACTAGAAGAGTTGGTTGTGATGCAATACTGTCTTGTGAAATACAATTGCCCTTCAGATCTGCATGAATTGGGATCTCTGAACAACCAAATTATTTGTGAGGTCTGTTTCAATCCTAAGTACACATGCATGCATTCATTTAAAACCTCAGTTTTATCCTACCTCTCCTCTGTTCAAAGGCATCCAATTCATTCATCGAGAATGAGTGACAAACCCCATACCTTGGCTTACAGGGTCCCCGCTCCTACTCCGATATCATCTCCTGATTCCTCCCCAGCTCACATCTGCTCCAGCTGTTTCTCTTGGCTGTTCCTCAAAAAAATGCCAAGCACACGCCCACCTCAAGGTTAGGGTTGGGGTTAGACTTGCTGTTCCTTCTGCTGAGACACCTTTCCTCCAGGTGTCCACAACGTACTCTCTTTACACTCAGGTCCCACATTCAAAGAGTCCTCTCCTAACTCCCCATTATTGATTCGAAACCTCTCTAACATTCTCTGTCTTAGTTTGGGGCAAGGACTTGTGAGCAGAATGTTTATCTGAAAGGTGATGCTGGGAAGCTGGAGTGAAGGAGTGGCAGGAGAGGAAGCCAGTGCAGGGCGAAGAGGAAGCTGGTGACCGCTGTGGGTAACCGGAGCTCAATCCTGCTGGAGGGAAGGCTGCTCCTCCCAGGGGGTGCTGGCTCCTCAGCTTTGGAGAAATTGCTGCAGGTAGGGGGCTGTCATTAGCAAAGGAATCTCGCTCAGTGGCAGCTGAAGTCAGAGGTGGGTTGAAAGGCCGTGATGCAAGGCAACGTCAGCCTCCACTCCCTCTCCCTCGCCTTACTTGGATTTCTTTCCCTGCAATTTTCATCCCCTGATGTAGTATACATCGATTTGGTGATTTATTTATTGTCTATCCCTTTTCCATCCCTGCTCCCATCCCAACAAACACATCCATGTGAACAGACAGTTCACAAGTTGGTTCTCTGCTACATCTCCAATGCCTAGACAAGTGCTTAGCAGATTTTGTTGGATGAATTAATTTATTAATTATTTGTTCATGCATTTATATAATAACCATTGACTGGGCTGTACCTGGGCTAAGTGTTAGTGTGTCAGAAGTGACAGGAGCTCAGTTCTACTACACAGCTGGGGCCCTAACAGCATTCACACAACAGTCGGGAGGGAGAGATGATGCCAAGTAGTTTTTTTGTGTGGTTGTGGTTCTACGGAACCTAGCACAGGCCAGGCACAAGCAAGGTACTCAAGAGATGCTCGGGCTTCCCTGGTGGCGCAGTGGTTAAGAATCTTCCTGCCAATGCAGGGGACATGGGTTCGAGCCCTGGTCTGGGAAGATCCCACATGCCGCAGAGCAACTAAGGCCATGAGCCACAACTACTGAACCTGTGCTCTAGAGCCCGTGAGCCACAACTACTGAGCCCACGTGCTACAACTACTGAAGCCTGCGTGCCTAGAGCCCATGCTCCGCAACAAAGAGAAGCCACTGCAATGAGAAGCCTGCACACTGCAATGAAGAGTAGTCCCCGCTCACCGCAACTAGAGAAAGCCTGCACGCAGCAACAAACACCCAATGCAGCCAAAAATAAATAATTAATTTTTAAAAAAAAGAGAGAGAGATTCTCATGAATTGAGTTGCCTGCCTATCATCCCTTCCCTGGAAAATCTCACAGTCCAGCCATGGAAACAGCCACAGAAAATAATAATAATATAACATTGTAAGTGCAACAAGTGAGATCTATACAGAGATCCATGAGAACAAAAAGAGGGAACAACAAAGAATCTGGGGGAATCAGAGAAAGTGTCCCAGGGGCAGGGATATTTTAATTGGGACTTGAAAAATCAGTAAGAGTTTGCCACTGAAAGGCAATAAACGCATTCCTGGCAAAGGGGATGGCTTTTACGATATTCAGATAGCATGTGACATTACACAAATCTGGAGCATGCAGCAGGTTGGCAGGGGTTGAACTTGTAACATAGCCTTCATCAGCCAGAAATAAATTCCCTTAAAAAATCAAAAGTGAAAGACTCTGATACCAAGTGTTAGTGAAAATGTGCAGAAGCAGGCATTTTCTTACACTGCTGGTGGGAATGTCAATTAGTACAACCTTTTTGGAGGACAATTTATTGATATCTAGCAAAGCTGAAAATACAATTCCCTCACTGTTGAGCCATTTTACTTCCCGGTATTTGCCCAAGAGGGACGTGCTCACAAACAAAAGGAGGAACATCTGTGAGGATGTCATTAACAGCGCCATTGATAACTGTGAAAAACTGGGGGCAAATCTAGGTCTCCATCTATAGGAGAACAGATATCTTACCTATGAATAAGCAATAAATACACCACAAAATTTGTGTAAAGGGGCTTCTCTGGTGGAGCAGTGGTTGGGAGTCCGCCTGCCGATGCAGCGGACACGGGTTCATGCCCCGGTCCGGGAAGATCCCACACGCCGCAGAGCGGCTGGGCCCGTGAGCCATGGCCGCTGAGCCTGTGCGTCTGGAGCCTTTGCTCCACAATGGGAGAGGCCACAACAGTAAGAGGCCCGCGTGCCGCAAAAAAAAAAAAAAAAAAAAAAGAAAGAAAAAAAAAAGTTGTGTATAGAGGAGTTAAATGAATGAACTAGATCTACATCATCAACACAGAGAAATCTCCATTATAATATTGAGAAAAGAAAGCAAGTCAGAGAAGGATACATGCATCATAATACCATTACGTAGATTTTAAAATTCACAAAACTCTAGGCTGTTGGTGGAGCCTATGCTCACATAAAAAAATCAAAGGATAAAAACATGTATAGATCCTGTAGACTTAGTGGTTACCTCTGAGACTTGAGAGAGGCTAATGGGATTAGACAGGAGGCAAATGGAGCTTTAATGTATCTGAAATATGTTATTTATTAAGAAAAAAAATCTGATGCAAACGTGCCAAAGTGTGAGCATTTGTTAAATATGGATTTTGGACACACGGATGTTTTTAGGCGTTTGTTACGTTCATCTCTGTGCTTTTCTTATTGTTCAGAAAGATTTCATAGTTTTTAAAATGGCCAAAGGAATTTCACTTGAAAGATAGACTTATTTTATATAGTTTTCATTCCTTGGCCTCATTTTTATTGTGTTGACTCTGTTTTCTATATGAAAACAAAAAGTCAGGGACTATTTACTCTATTCATAAATTCAACCATTCACTCCAACAACAAGAATTTATTCAGTGTCCATTATGTAAAAAGCTACCATTTTCCATTATTATAGGGGCTTCCTGTGACCCAAAAGACAAAAATCGTCAACTTCAACATGTATATAATCTGTCTAGAGTCAAAAGACATATACATTCAAATAGCTCCCAAACACCTCAGTATATAGAAATTATATGCCAGAAAACTACATCACCATAATGCACTTTATTTTTTATTAGTATGTGGCTGGTATCAGTGTAAAACAAACTTGGAGCCATAAATACAATATCATGTCTTGGCAGTTGTCAAGATCTAAAAAAGCAATGGCAGAAAAGGACCTTACACACTCATAAGGACCTTATGCCCTTCTTGAGGACAAGGAGTCAAAAGTTACATTGTCAGCCCTCACCCCCACTAGCACAAACATGCTGGCAAAGAGAAAAGGAAGACAAATGGTGCGTCCCCCCAACCTGCATTGTGTTCAGAAGCAGAGTCAGCCATTTTTAAAGTCATATAGATTATTGCGGCTACTTTCTAGGCCTGGTCCTGGGAAGAAGCAACTCCAGCCAGGCCCCTGGTCTTTTGCTCAAATAAGACCACGGCTCAATATTCCAGGGTCAAGAAGGAGAGGGCACTCACTGTGTCCCTGCTCTCTTCTGATCTCATATAATCTAGCACTTACTTCCTTATTAACTTTAATTATATAAGTAATATATAAATACATTATTCTTATGAAACAGAAAAAAAAGTTCACATGTAAATATCATGGAAGTCTCTCTTCGATGCATTTATCTACATCCACGAATATATATATTTTTAATATAAATGGCTTATAGGGAAAGTAAAAATTTTTTTTCACTCGACAATAGTCTTGGCAGTCTTTCAATGTCGTTGTCTTCCTTTAAACAGGTGCAGAATACTCTACGGCATGGTTATAGCATCATTGGTAAGCATTCCCATACTGATCGACATCAAGAACGCTTCTAGTTTCATTGCACTTTCAAATAACGCTGCAATTCATTTCCTTGTAAAGCTCAATTCTACACAGCCAGGCACTGTTTTCTAGCCGCTTCATATATCTCTGCCTCGGGCCCCAGTATGACTCAAACTACAGGTGGGAGGGAGAGACTATGTCACGTTGTTTTTGTTATGGTTCCTCTGAATGTAATGCAGAGCCAGGCCTGTGCATGTTTTCGAGAGATGCTCATGAACTGAGTGCATTTGTGACCTTGGTGCCCTCACTGTCTCTAAGTGGAGTGTACCAGGGTGAAAGCTGACAACTGGCACCTTATGCAGAGTAGACACTTTACTAAATATTAAATGACCCCAACAACTTGAATAAACCAAAGGATTGTGCCAGAAAGTTGAAAACTGTCCATGTAGGTCAACTCTCTTCCTCTTTGGCCTTTTAGGAGCAGAGAGGACACAGCCCTCTCCGCCTTGGACAGAGAGTGGGCCCGTTCATCATTCTGCCAGGCCCCTCCAGACAAGATGCCTGCAGGCTCCTCTCTCAACTGGGTCCAGGCAAGGTCATTACCTGGCAACATGAACTCTCCTTATCTCCCTGGCCCTGTTTCAGAAAAGAGTCATTGACAGCAGGGATTCGATCTCCCTTCTAAAGCCCTTTCCCAGATAAATAAGCTTTAAAGAATCCACCGTGTGCACGACCTTTTGAGAAGCCAAGTCATCAAATGGACAGGGAGGGGCTGAGGAGTAGACTGCCCCTCAGCAGGAAAAGGTTCTCTCTCCAAAACAGGGTTGTGGCCCACGAAAGGACGTACAACAGAGAATGCGCATCCGTAACCGCAGAGGCAGCTCTGAAAATGAACCATTATCAATTTAACAGGGCACGGCTTTTAAAATCCAACCCGTGGTCCACACGCAGGAAGACTTTATGATGGAAGGGAGCAGACTGCCGGCCAGTGGAAGCACAGAAATCCCTCCCAGGACTGTTTTCCACTAAGAATGGACAGTACTTGAGATTCATCCCTTCAATACAGAAATAATGAATCATTCAAAGAAAGTGAAGGAAGAAATAACTAGAGAAAGATAGACAAGAGAAAGAAAAAGAAAGAGAAAACAGAAAGAATAAAGAAGTATTTACAAGTTTGGCTTTAAAATACAAAAGCATAAAACATCTTTGAATATGAAAATCTATCTTTTTGCCTGCAGACTCACAGAGGGCGAGGCAATGATGAAACCCCGTCGTGAACGTCTGATGGATAATGTGAGGATCAAGGAGATAAAGCAGGCAAGTTGCTCTGAGCTCTTTGAAAGGAAGGGAATAAGCCAAAGTACTGACTTAGGAGTGGTTTAAATTCTGGATAACTTAAATATGGTGAGCTTGACTCTGTCTATGCTTATGGGTACTTCTGAAGTGTTCACTGGAGTATGTATTGTTCATTGTTACTGTGAAATTAAGTTGCTGGAGTAGAGCATTACCTCTAAAAATAAATGCTTTAGGGATCTGCTTATTATAGATGTCGAACCAAAACCATCCTTGAGTCAACTCCTGCAGAGACTCTGCCTGGAAATGAGATAAGTCAAGGATGTAGAAAACTGAATTTTAAAAGGAAAAAATGGCATATAATTAGGAAACTGGCAGAATCAGCCAAATACTGATCAACAAGCACATCATGAGGGCCTACCATGAGCACAGCATGATGTAGATAAAACTCACACAGGGCCAGCAAAGAGTTAAAGGGCTCAGGGAGACTTAAAGGACTCAGAGAGCCAGCAGGAGCTTTTCTGCTAAGACAGCATGGTTTGATAGCAGCAGAAACATCTGCATATGGAGCACTGTAATTTGGTCCTTTAATCAGTGCCAATAGGCTGACCCACTGGAACATAAGCTTTTTGAGGCCAAGAATTTTGCCTATATTCATCATCACTGTATCTCCATGCTGGTAAATAGCAGCTGCTTAAGAAATATCTGTTGAGTAAATTAAATAATAAATGACAGGAAGGAAGGAAGGAAGGAAGAGAGGGAGGGAGGAAGGACTCGAAGAAAAGAAGATAGAGAAGGCTATATTCCTCGGTGAACAGCCTTCCTAGGATAATTCTCCTAGAAACTATCCGTTCCTATATCCACATACCCCACAGCATCCTGCAAGACAGAAGCAGAGAATAAGAGCCAGCAGGAGAGCTGTGAATGTCAGTGTATGTATGAGCACCAAATTCATCTTTTGCAATGCCATAATGTTTTGTTCACAACTCCTCTCCGGCACTTACCACCACTCTGCCTTAATTGTTTGAGTTTGTTTACCTGATCCTGCCCATTGAGAAAATGGGCCTGACAGAGGCATACACAGGGGGCTCTCAAGTTCAAAACTGAATATTGACCACAGAAAATGTCAAGCAGCAGACACCATGTCTTCTCTTATTTTTCGATGGGGTTAGCCATGTATACACCTTAGTGATGATGATCCAAGGCCTCACCCAGCCCGCATATCCCATACTAAATTTTCCTGCTCATATTTCTAGTCCCTTAGAACATAGCAAGAGCTCAACATGTACCTTTTAAATGCATGAAAACTTCCTTTCAGACCAGACTAGCAGTGGTTATCACCAGTGTTATCAAAAGAGTTGACCAAACCAGAAGGAAGACATAAGTAGTGAGACCCTAAGCTGAAAACCTAGAATTACCAACCAAAAGGAGAGACTTCAAGTTTACAGATAGAGTTTTATTTTTCTTTTTTTAGCATCTTTATTGGAGTATAATTGCTTTACAATGGTGTGTTAGTTCCTGCTTTATAACAAAGTGAATCAGTTATACATATACATATGTTCCCATATCTCTTCCCTCTTGCGTCTCCCTCCCTCCCACCCTCCCTATCCCAGCCCTCTAGGTGGTCACAAAGCACTGAGATAATCTCCCTGTGCTATGCGGCTGCTTTCCAGTAGCTATCTATTTTACGTTTGCTAGTGTATATATATGTCCATGCCACTCTCTCACTTTGTCCCAGCTTACCCTTCCTCCTCCCCATAACCTCAAGTCCATTCTCTAATAGGTCTGTGTCTTTATTCCCATCCTACCCCTAGGTTCTTCATGACCATTTTTTCTTTTTTTTAAGATTCCATATATATGTGTTAGCATATGGTATTTGTTTTTCTCTTTCTGACTTACTTCACTCTATATGACAGACTCTAGGTCCATCCACCTCACTACAAATAACTCAATTTCGTTTCTTTTTATGGTTGAGTAATATTCCATTGTATATATGTGCCACACCTTCTTTATCCATTCATCTATTGATGGACACTTAGGTTGCTTCCATCTCCTGGCTATTGTAAATAGACTTGCAATGAACACTGTGGTACATGACTCTTCTTGAATTATGGTTTTTCTCAGGGTATATGCCCAGTAGTGGGCTTGCTGGGTCGTATGGTAGTTCTATTTTTAGTTTTTTAAGGAACCTCCATACTGTTCTCCATAGTGGCTGTATCAATTTACATTCCCACCAACAGTGCAAGAGGGTTCCCTTTTCTCCACACGCTCTCCAGCATTTATTGTTTCTAGATTTCTTGATGATGGCCATTCTGACCGGTGTGAGATGATATCTCATTGTAGTTTTGATTTGCATTTCTCTAATGATTAATGATGTTGAGCATTCTTTCATGTGTTTGTTGGCAATCTGTATAATTTCTTTTGAGAAATGTCTATTTAGGTCTTCTGCCCATTTTTGGATTGGGTTGTTTGTTTATTTGATATTGAGTTGCATGAGCTGCTTGTAAATTTTGGAGATTAATCCTTTGTCAGTAGCTTCATTTGCAAATATTTTCTCCCATTCTTATTATTGCAACAAAAAGAATAAAGTATCTAGGAATAAACCTACCTAAGGAAACAAAAGACCTGTATGCAGAAAATTATAAGACACTGATGAAATAAATTTAAGATGATATAAATAGATGGAGAGATATAGCTTGTTCTTGGATTGGAAGAATCAACATTGTGAAAATGACTCTACTACCCAAAGCAATCTACAGATTCAATGCAATCCCTATCAAACTACCAATGACATTTTTCATAGAACTAGAACAAAAAATTTCACAATTTGTATGGAAACACAAAAGACCCTGAATAGCCAAAGCAATCTTGAGAAAGAAAAATGGACATGGAGGAATTAGGCTCCCTGACTTCAGACTATACTACAAAGCTGCAGTAATCAAGACAGTATGGTACTGGCACAAAAACAGAAATATAGATCAATGGAACAGGATAGGAAGCCCAGAGGTAAACCCACGCACATATGGTCACCTTATCTTTGATAAAGGAGGCAAAAATATACAGTGGAGAAAAGACAGCCTCTTCAATAAGTGGTGCTGGGAAAACTGGATAGGTACATGTAAAAGAATGCAATTAGAACACTCCCTAACACCATACACAAAAAGAAACTCAAAATGGATTAAAAACCTAAATGTAAGGCCAGACACTATCAAACTCTTAGAGAAAAACTTAGGCAGAACACTCTATGACATACATCACAGCAAGATTCTTTTTGACCCACCTCCTACAGAAATGGAAATAAAAACAAAAATAAACAAATGGGACCTAATGAAACTTAGAAGCTTTTGCACAGCAAAGGAAACCATAAACAAGACAGATAGAGATTTAGTATAACCTACAGACATTTAGCAAATGATATCTGTCATGAAAATTATAATGTGAAATTAGCAAAAGAAGTAACTTGAAGCAGATGTTCAAAATGTTTACCCTTGACCTCTCCACATGGTAGATCAGCACACACATGTCCAGATTCTATGCTTCCAACACGAATAAGAGCAATCAAGGCTTTTCTTCATGGAAACACGATAAATGGATGGTACAATTTTTGCTCTAAACACAATCCTCATGTAGAAAACACTGAAGTCAGAGTCAAGATATTTGGGAATCCTTCTGCTGCAGGTCATATTGGAAAGTCTGTTACTATGGTTAATAAACCATGCATTTGTGGTATAAAGTAACCCATGTTCAGTAAGAACAATATATGGCTAAACACAAGAAACTTCTGACAATTCGAGATTTAAAGAAGGTTTTGGGGGAAGCTAACCTTGAATTATTAAAACTCAGCTTTAAAAGTCAAGGCCAAGTTCAGCCAAGTTTCTCTCTTGGCTGAAGGCAACTATAGCTCCATTCTTTGGGCTCAGGGCAATAACATTTCCACACTGGAGGCAAGATTTGGAAGTCAATTACAGGAAATCACCAGGGTCCTTTATGCCTGAAACCATCCCCTGGTAAAGATGTGGAAATTTTATTAAAAAGATAGAAGGCCATTTGGCCTAGTAAAAAAGCCAAGTTAAGATACCATTGAAGGAGGTATAAGCAAATCACAAAAGTATGAGAATGAGAATATATATCTGGGCCAGACCACTCTCACCTAATTAATAGATCCACAGTTTTGTGTAACAAAAATAATGGTAACTTAAATATCTAATAATAGAAGAAGAGTTGAGTCAAATATGGTTTACTCACCAATGAAGATATTAAACTGCTATAAATTTACAGTAACACAAAAGTATGGCTATAAGTTACATGAAAGAAAAATTCAGATACAAAAATGTATGTGCAACAGGGAACTATATTCCATACCCTGAGATAAACCATAATGGAAAAGAATATGAGAAAGAATACATATATGTATAACAGAATCACTTTGCTGTACAGCAGAAATTAACACATTGTAAATCAACTATATTTCAATAAGATTTTTTTTAATTTATGTGCAATATTATCTCTACTCTTTTATTGGAACCCGTCTATAGAGAAAAGCCTGAGACCATATTTTTAAAAATGCTAACAGTAGTTGCAATTAGATGACAGAACTTTATGTAACTTTTAAATATTTTCTTTTGACTTTAAAAAAATTTTTCTGCATTTTTCACATATTTTCATAATTGGGGAGAAAAAAATTGAAACCCCCAGTTCCTCAGTTGTTTACTTCCTTTGAATCTCAACAGCCTTTCCTAGACACAGTGGGAATAAAAAGGCTGGCTGCTCTTGCTTTCAATTTTTTTTTAATATTTTGATGTGGCTAGGCAATTACATATAATTTAACATAAAATCAGCCTTTGAATGATACCAGACAAGGCAAAATGGAAGCTTCTATTCACTCATTCCATTAATAGCTAAAGAGAGGTTACTCAATGAAGTTGAGAGGCAATATGTTTTTGAATACATGCTTTTCGAACAAAAGGAACATTCCAATTTCATATCTCGTTTAGGTTAAATGAGAAAAGCCACATGCCTACTTACATACACACTTCTCTAACACACTCCCAATACCCATACAAACACAAAAACAAGCCTATACTGTTAATTTTGCTTTTATAAAACATATTCCGAAAATTATAGGTTTGAGGTGCTGAAAATTTGAAGAACATAAAACATCAACGAGTCAGAAAATGGTGGAAAATTTTCCCCTTTTTTAATGTTAAGATCCAGATCATCAGCAGTCATTTGCTGAAAAGAAACTTGCTCATTTTTAAACAGGACAGAAATTAAAACTGATGTAGCTCCTGTGTTTGTTTGAGTAATAACGCAAGCAGGCATTAGTTTAAATCAGCTAGCGCTGCTGCAATCAATTTTCTCTTAAATTTATCAAGCACTGTTATGCCTCGCTTATTGATGATTTTTGATGTATTCTCAATAAAAAAAAAAACTTCCTCAACCTCATAAGTTATCTTTTTTTCATAAAGCCACAAAAGAACTCTAATCTTTCTAAAACTAGCCAGAGGAAACAAAGAATAAATCAAAAACCTGAAACCAGATAAGCAAACTTGCGTTATGAAATGGAATTCAGGAAAATATCATGACAGCAAGCATCTCAGTCAATTCCAAGGGAACAATTAGACAATCCTGATGATTAAATTTCTGCATTTCCATTGACTAGATCAAATTATGATGAATTCCCTTTCCTTAAGCTTCAGGTCCTTAAGAAGAGTTTGAGCTCCCTTTCCTCCCTTTTTTCCATGGTAGAGCCAAACATACACAGTCACACTGAGCTGCAGAAGGTGAAGGGGGAAGGAGAATTTCTGGGAGTGTTACCTGGCCAGGACCATTAGGTATGATTCTAAAGCAGACCAAAAAATATAATGATCCCACATTTTTGATGGCTTGAAAGGAAGAACACATGCATTCATGGTTTCACAACAAACAATTATTGACCACCTATTACATGTCAGGCTGAACTAGGCAATGATGATCAAGTGATAAATAAGACAGGTCTTGTCTCTATTTCATGGAATCCCTAGTCAAACTCACCAAACATATATATATACATATACATACACAGAAATATCTATACTTACAGTATACATTATGATAATATGTATCATTCATTGAGTGCTTACTATGTGCCAGGCAAGAGTCTGAATGTTTTATACAATCATCATCATAATCAAAATAACAGCTACTACTGTTTATTAAGAGCCAGTAACAGTCATTGTGCTAAATTCTTCATTCTTATGATACAAGAGTTCTCCTCCCTTGTATGTCTTATCATGATGAGGAAAGAGTGGCCTAGGGAGGTCGAAGGAATTGCTCAAGGTCACAGATAATAATGGCAGAAGACAGATTTGAACACAGGTCTACCTGATTCCACCTCACACTGGACCACCACGGTCTTCCACACTGGGCTTTGTCAAAGTCCATTGGCAGTGAAGCGCAAGACGTTAAAATTAGACATGATATGCCTGGGGACAGGAGACATCCCAAGGCTGATAACATCACTGAACAGCTGGACCTCTGTTCTGGCTGGCCAGTCTCAGGAGCTGCTGGACACAGGCTAAAACCAAGCCCAAGGGTCCTCTGGATGAATTTCAAAGGGCAAGAAAAAACATCTTCCAAACTGGTGCTGCCAGATGCCGCCTTCTTTGACATTAGCAAGGAGGAGAACATTCCTAATGATTACCCTAAAATGGTGGTTCTCAACTGGGGCAGATTTTGCTCCCCCTTCCCCCAACAAGGAACATTTGGCAATGTTTGGAGACATTTTTCTTTGTCATTCTGGGGAGGGTGTGCTACTGGCATCTAGTGGATAAAGGCCAGGGATGTCACTAAATATTCATAATGAACAGCCCCTCACAACAAAGAATTACCTGGTCCTGGGCTTCCCTGGTGGCGCAGTGGTTGAGAGTCCGCCTGCTGATGCAGGGGACACGGGTTCGTGCCCCGGTCTGGGAAGATCCCACGTTCCACAGAGCGGCTGGGCCCGTGAGCCATGGCCGCTGAGCCTGCACGTCTGGAGCCTGTGCTCCACAACGGGAGAGGCCACAACAGTGAGAGGCCCGTGTACCGCAAAAAAAAAAAAAAAAAAAAATCACCTGGTCCAAAATGCCAATAGTGCCTCTGCTGAGGAACCCCACCCTAAAGTATCCCTATGCTGCCTAGTGGATTTTTCTAAGAAAATGAGCCATAGGAATGAACTTTGCGCCCCTAAATTGTCAAGAAAGGAGTATAGACTAGATGGCTGTCTTCAAAATGGAGTGTAGCAAGAAAATAGTATGTCTTCCATTCATCGGTATGCATCTTTATGTTTTTATTTCCTGTGTATGTTTTATAATGTTCCTAAAATAGTAGTACAATAGTATATGCAAATAATTTGTGTATAAATAAATACATATTTATTGGAGGTAAATGCCCAGAACAGTAAAACCACATAATCAACAAGTTGGAAATGTAGAGAAAGAGCTATAGATTTGGAATCAAGGAGATATGGGATCCAATTCCCAATTCAACCTCTAAATATTAAATGTATGACTTTGGTTTAACTGTCTGTAAAATAGTTATAAGAATACTCATCCCCCCACCCCAGGATTGTGTGATGAATTAAATTCAACTGTGTATTGAACACCTAGCACATAGTAGCTTCTTAATGAATATTCATTTCCTTTACCCTCTTTTCCCTCCCCTGTGTTTTAGGTATAAAAGCCTGGGACAGGTCATAAATTCCCTGTCCTGAGTGTCTTCATCTATAATCAAATTATGAATATTCCATCTATTTGACAGAGTTGGCACGAAGGATTAAATTAGAAAATTGGTATTACAGTGCCACCAAAAATACAAAGGACTTATAAATATAAAGTTATTTTCCTAAATTGTGATCGTACAACCTTTTATCAAGGGTATTCCTGATAATTACTCCTTTGCCCAATTTGGAAACTCAAAGATCAACATTCAAAAAGGAAATGGCTTGATTCTAATAACTCCATGCGGCTTTTTCTTTCCTGCTTACACTATTTCACCATCTTAGCTGAGAGAGTGCTTAAATATTGCAAAATCAGGAATTTCAACAGTGGTATATTCAGTTCAACAGCATGGTGTTTGTTGGTTTTTTGTTTTTTGTTTTTTTTTTCTTCTTCTAGAGGGAATTGATTCACAGGCTGTGAAAGCACATTGCATCACCAACTGACCACGCAGAAGGGCCCAGAGGCTGTGTACCTCCCGGATGGTGCTGACGTCAAATCGCAGGGCACGTGGCCCTGTGCACTCCCAGCTCAACACAATTCTCCCACACGCCTACGGCCTGGGATTCGTGTTCCATCACCTACAATTCCAAGTGCGTATTTTTAAACTTTTGAAGGTGAAGTGTGTTCAGGCAAGCACTCTTCACAAAGGTCAAAAGCAGACGGGAGCCATGGCGTCCTCATTGGAGGAGCCTGAGCTCTTGGAATCTCTCCCAGTGGGAGCCTCGGAGATGCTGAGAACTCAACCCCAACCTGGATCTTGCTGGCATTTTCTGACTTTCTCCCCCCACTCTCCCTAATAGTGTTAATAACAATAATAGCACACCATTTCAAAGCACTTTAGATTTTAAAAACCTGTAATGAATATTATCTCCTGGATTCTTTGAATTGCAATGGCTTATTTACTTACTTAACAGCCACTAGACTCTGAACCCCTAAGAGCATGTCCTATGACTTGCTTCTGTCTTGGTATCTCCAGGACCTACCTAGCATGTGTGTGGCTCATAGTAGGTGCTCAATAGCCATTCCTTGAAAGCACAACTAGATGAATGAATATTATAATCCTTACCTTAACCGTAAGAAACCTGAAACCCAGGGACCATAAGTCGTCATGTGCTCAAAAACATGCTTTTCTAAGTTACAGAGACAGTCCTAAACCCAGATCTTCTGACCTCATTTTCACCAGACGTCAATATAGAAGGCAATTCCTACCTTAGGGAGGTAAATAGAAAGAAACGTGAATGTTGCTCTCCTGAGTACAGCCTTGAACGAGCTGCCAGGATATAGGAGGGGGCACAAACAGAATCATTGAACTCACTATGTCAATTCTCTTCCCATGTGCGCTACATGCATTTTGTCCTAGGGAGATAGGGGTATATGGCCCTGGGTGCATGCATGGCTGGCACGTCTAGGAAATGATGAGTTGGACCCTAATACCCTGCCTCAGTTCAAGGTCTGACACCATGCTGGCCAGATCTCAAGCTCTGGAGTGAGAGGGGCTGAGATTGAATCCAGGCTCAGCCACTTACACATGGTGTCACCTTGAGCACTCTTTGTCTCTCCATCCCCTCATCTGTAAAACGAGGAAAGTAATATAACTTACTTCATAGGGATGTTCTAAGGATTAAGTGAGTTCCTTTTTTTTTTTTTTTTTTTTTTTTGCGGTACACGGGCCTCTCACTGTTGTGGCCTCTCCCGTTGTGGAGCACAGGCTCCAGACGTGCAGGCTCAGTGGCCATGGCTCACAGGCCCAGCCGCTCCGTGGCATGTGGGATCTTCCCGGACCGGGGCACGAACCCGTGTCCCCTGCGTCGGCAGGTGACTCTCAACCACTGCACCACCAGGGAAGCCCAATGAGTTCCATTTGTTTAAATGCTTAATACAACGAGAGGCACACAGTCATAGGATAAGAAATACTAGCTATTGCTATGCTTGCACTGGCATATTCTACCTCTGTGACGCTCTTTCCTACTTGTTTCATCACCTATGCCAGCCTACACCTTGGTGTTACTCGACTGCCTGCCTATGGCCCCACCTTTCCCTGAATCATCTTCTTTCTAAGCTCTTTCTGAAAATCTCCTCTGATCATGTGACTCACTTGCCTGAACACCAATGGCTAAGATGCTGCCCAGATTCCTTCATATGACTGTCAAGACCTTTCCCAATCCAACTCCAAGCCTGCATTCAAGCCACATCTTCCATGCCTTTCTCATGTTCTACTTCCTTGATACCTGCATAGAACTATGAAAACATTCTAGGTGATTTAAACATACGTTCATGGAATTAACTTCATAAAATAACCGAATAGTGAGTAATGTCATGATTAAGAGCCTGGGCATTGGTGGCAGGCAGATTAGAGTTTCAATCTCAACTCTGGCAGTTATTAGCTCTGTGACCTTAAACAAGTTACTTAACCTCTCTGAGCTTCTATCTCTTCTTTGGTGAACTACAGCTATTGTGTGTTGTATAGAATATTGTGAGAATTCAATGGAATAATGTAATTCAAATTAGTTCTCACAGTGCCTGGTGCATAGTAGACTCTCAAAAAATGGCAGCTAAAACTAAAAGTTTCTAGGGTACATCAAGAGTAAAAAGGCTTATGGTGATAATTGGGCAACTTGTTGAGAATCCTGGAGCCTACTTGCATATCAAACTAAGCCCCCTAATGCGTAAGCCCCCAGCGAGAACCACAAGGCCTGCTTCTAGAAAAGCCAGTGAACATATGCTCTGAGACAGCTTTAAATAAGCACAAAGCACTCAGCAGCCCACACACATTCTCCAAGCCCGTTCTCACCCACGGAAAGCAGAGAAAACACTGGTCACCATCATTTCCTATTCTCTTAGCAGAAATGACTATGGCCTTGGGCAAGTGAGAGTGCGGTCATTCCAAGTCTATGACAATGGCCTGTCCAGAGCTTCTCCAGGCCAGCGGTGATTCAGAGATGACAGCAGCTGAAGGCAGAGCCCTTGCTGGTGGCCCACTGCTAGCCTGACCTAGAGCAAAGATCTATCAGTGGTCCCCAGAGAGGCTCCATGTCACACTTGCATCCTGCTCTGGGTGACACACAGCCTCTTCTCCATGGCCCAACCATATTCAGCTGACCAGAGCACAAATGAATATTTAAATCAAACTCCCATGACCTATTGTGTATATAACCTTGTGTACATAACACTTATATAACTCCAGCCTACTTAAGAGCGACAACTCCTGATGCATAGCTGCACAGAGAGAAATGCATGACACTGCAGTCTGTCTCCTGAGAACTAGAAATGATCCCTTTTTTAATCAGGTAGCTTGAAAAACATATGATGCAACTAGACAAGAGCGTGTGTGTGTGTATACGTGCACGAGTGTGTGTGTATGACACAGAAGGAGAAAGAAAAAGGAAGAGATTCCTCTGTTTCCAAAAATTCTTAATTGATTATCTAACATGGCATGTTGGCTCAGGTAATTTAGGAAATTGAAATATATGTTTGTACAGAGATAATCTATGCTTAAAAATATCTGGCATGGTAGGAGGAACACTGATGAAAAGTTTAAAAACTTGCTTTGTGCGGGCTTAATATGGGGCTAATTCAGACTTACAGAGTTGGAGAGTTATGGGACTCAACATAAAATGTACCAGTTCACTGAGCACCGTAGCGGTCAAGAAAACACACATAAAAATTCCGATAAGAATGGAATGTGAGGCAAAAGCACAATTTCCTCCCAATCTGGAATATCAGCAGGATTTGCACTTGTTGTTTGTGGTTTTTGGGGGTAGATGGTACATTCCAGTGGAGCATCAGCAGTAATGCTGCATGACAGCTCCTCGGAATACCATCTGCTTCCCTGGGAACTGTTAGTATCGTTGTAATTATCTACTTCTAAGCACTTTATTGAGAACATCATTTGCAAATTAATCAACTACAGACCAGTAAAACAAATGACACGCCTCCCCGAAAACAACAGCATTATTTCACATTATTTTCCAAAGGATTTAGGAAAGCTGAAGGGGGCGTTAAACATGCCTCTAAACCTCACCCTGTGTACATAAGTTGAGCTGAAAGGCTTACAGAATTGGGTGTTCTAGAAAGGTCTTTGGAGGATTTGGGCAATGGAGAAGAGGAGGAGAGCAGCAAAACCTAAGAGATGGGTCACATTACCACATGAGACAAGAGGCGTGAGAGAGACTCCAGCTGACGGCTACATGATGGTGAAGACAAAGATTTCCAGACTCTTCTGAAATCGCTCCCTTGACTACAGTGTGTTGCCTTCTCAGTCTTGCCCTCCAAACCTTCCAGCTGTCCATAGCATGTGGATGGCCCCTCCATCCCAGGCCATTTCTTTTTTATTTCTCTTTGTGAAAAATTAATTTCTATTTATTTGAAGCCAATATCTTTCTGAAATTTGAATTGTAACTAAATTTTAATAATGCAAAAAAATACTAGTTAAGTAATATAAATACGGCAGGAAATATATATCAGAAATTCAGCCAAGGCCATTTCTGTTGGCTACAGGACAAGAAGCAGGGAGTACAGGAGGAGAGAGAGGAAGCACTGGAACTCTAATCCTTAATTCTACTGCCATAACTGACCAAGAAGGTAAAGCTTTGAAAGCAGAAAAGCAAAGAGGGGAAAAGGCAAAGTATCTAAATGGCAGAAATGACCCAGGAGTCAGGGGACTCAGGATTGAGACAAACCCCAGGCAGGCTGCCCCTCACTCTGAGTAAGCGGCATACTTGAATGGGTCTGAACCATGAGTCTTCAAGTCTGTGGCTTCAACCTGGAGGCCCAGAGGAGAAAAAGAATCCCAGTCACCATCACAGAAAACGCTAAGTGCACCTTCTGTTAGCAGCAAATCCGAGAGCTGAGGGAGAAGGAAATATTCACTGCCCTGGCCCTCCCCCACAGAGGCACTGGCTCTAGTCTGGGAGTAGAGGGGGTCGGTCTCCCCAGGACATGCCCAGGCTCTCAATAAACAAATGGCTTCAGACCCTCCTGTGATTTCCCCACCATCTTGTCAGTTCAGATGTCACAGAGCAACAGAGAGCCAGAGCCACACCCAGAGAGAACGGTTTGTCCACACTTGTATGGCACATGGATGATACTGGTACCTGATCAGAGGATGCTGGTACCTGGTCAGTTTAAGAAGACCCAAGCTGAATTTCACTGATGGAAATAATGATTTGTTGGCCTCATTAAACAATTTTTACAAGAATGTATGAGGGTCTTTCTTAAGAGGGAAAAAAAAAGTGTTTAGAATCAGACAATCCTGGTAGTAAATCTTACCTTTGTTAATGACCAGTTACTTAATCTTGAGTAACTGGTCCTTTAGTTTACTTTTTTATTCATGGGAGTTTGATGTCTTCTTGAAGGAGTTTATGTGCAACTTTAAAATAATGCTACATGTGCAGCGACATGGATGGACCTAGAGATTGTCATACTGAGTGAAGTAAGTCACTTATATGCTTATATGTGGAATCTTAAAAAATGGTACAAATGAATATATTTACAAAACAGAAATTGAGTCACAGATGTAGAAAACAAACTTATGGTTACCAAGGGGGATGGGGGGGCAGATAAATTGGGAGACTGGGATTGACATATACACACTACTATATGTAAAATAGATAACTAATAAGAACCTACTGTATAGCACAGGGAACTCTATTCAATACTCTGTAATGACCTATATGGGAAAAGAATCTAAAAAAGAGTGGAAATATGTATATGTATAACTGACTCACTTTGCTGTACAACAGAAACTAACACAACATTGTTAATCAACTACACTCCAGTTAAAAATTAATTTAAAAGAATAAAAAATAAAATAATGCTACACTTACTATGGAAGAAAAAGGAGACACAAATGAAGACTTTTCAAACAAACAGAGAGGTTTGTCAGGGAAGAGGTGGGAGAGAAAAATGAAATAACACCACATGGTGGCCCATGGTTCTCCTGTAGGTCCAGAGGGAATGACCAAGATGGCCATAGTAGGGAAGTGCCCACATCGAGTTAATGTAAGAAACATGTATTGAGCATTTACTGGGCTAAACAGATTGGACTGTCATACATTGGATATCTCTGTAAAAATGTGCTTTCTTATGGAAAGGACAAAGCCCATGTCCTGTTTGTTCTCATAGCCCACCCCAGAATAGACAGTGAGATAAACAAATGTCATAGGCATGGGGTTAGGTGCTGTGGAGAGTACACCTCAATCAACTATTTCCAGCTCCTGTTAAAATACCTGTGAGGCTGGTATTTTCACCAGTTATATTTCAGGTGGGTATCATTTATCCAATCTGACCAGACCTCCCTACTGTATGGCACCACCTCACACAAGAAGGCTTATCCATTTTGCAGCTAACTTCTTATAAGATGGTACATCATGGGGCTGACTTACTCAAAATCAGCTCTTCTGATTTTTCTGAGGAGATAATGAGGTTCTTCAAGAGTTGAAAAGATCCACTGAGAATTATGTTGCCCTTCAGTTTCTTTTCTGGACCAAATTATTTCTTCCATGAAACATAGCTTTAAATAAAAAACACTCAGAGGCCCCAGCCTCTTCATTATTCAAATATTTGAGTGGATTTAAAGGGACAGTTTCCAGAAGCTACAAATGAAACTTACTACCAAAAAAAGGGTAGAAAGAAAATCTTACCCAGGAAGGGATTTTGTTAGGAGCACCCTTTGGACTTTCTGATCATCCGAGATTCTTCCCAACCCAGAGAGTTTGTCAGGCATCAAGACTTGGTTTTGAAACTGTGACCTTGGGTACATTAAGCTCTTTGTGTTTATTCCTCATCTTTTTTTTTAATTTAATTTTTATTTTATATTGGAGTATACTTGATTTACAATGTTGTGTTAGTTTCAGGTGTACAGCAAAGTGATTCTGTCATACATATACATATATCTATTCTTTTTCAGATTCTTTTCTCATATAGGTTACTATAGAATATTGTGTAGAGTTTCCTGTGTTATACAGTAGGTCCTTACTGATTATCTATTTTACATGTAGTAGTGTGTATACGTTAATCCTAAACTCCTAATTTATACCTCCCCCCCACCTTTCCTCTTTTTATCCCTCATTTTAATACAGAACTAAGTAATATAACTACCACCATTGTAAAGACTACATAAGAGATAATGCATGCAATGTGCCCAACACACAGTAGGTCCTCACATTAGGGCTCCATCCCACAGAGTCTGGGGCAACCCTTGGCAGACTCTGGAACGGAGGTAACGTGTGTGAATATACGCATATGATATTTTGAAGCTGGGAGAAACATAAGTTAGGGATCTGAGGGAATGAAGAATTTATTTGTCCCTTAGGTATTTCCTCCCAGAGATCTCAAGCAAAACTTCAACTGGCATGTAGCACATCCATGTCCATAAGAAATAGTAGATCATTAAATTGATTAAAGAACTGTAGTACTGCCTTAACTACCAGAGATGTAAAGGTAGTATTAACAGTTTGTTGATAAAATGTAGGAACCTAACCTTCATTCTTGATCATATTCTCTTCTCTAGACCATTCCACACCTTCACAGAAGTAGGCCGTGGGGACACTGAAATGTGTCAACCTAGAGAGACCTAGGTGGAGGCTATTGCCATTGTTCAGGTGTGAGAACTTGAGCCATGGTGGGTGTTAGATGGTGTTCATGGGGACAAGAGAAGGGGCCCCATATGAGGAAACAGGGAAAGACAGAAACATCAGAGCCTGGCAACTGATTTGAAATGGCGAGTAAATTTTTTTCCATTTTTAGCTAACGTGTGTTCTTCTAATGTTTCTAGAAGGAATGTGTAACATTTATTTAAAAAATTGTTAAAGCCAATGACATATTCAAAAAAAAAAAGAAGGCATTAGTGGTTACTAGAAGGCTTTAATCTTGAGTGCCTGGGAGAAAATGCTAGTGCCACTGATACAAACTTAGAAAATCACCATAAATAAGGTTTCCAGAGTATGGATTGGAGAATGGTGAGAAATTTATCCAGAGACATCTTGAATCTAAAATGTTGGTAGAGCATACAGCAGCAACTGACATACAGCATATGCCCAATAAATGCTTCTCAAATGAATAAATAAATGACATAGACCATCTGCTCTGGGAATTAAGGAACAGCTAGAGCAAACTCTTACCAAGCCTGGTACACAAAAGACTAAGTCGTAATTGTTGTCACAGAAAAAGAGATTCCATGATGAGTTTGGAATATCCTAGACATAACCATTCACACCAGTTTTTTCCCACTTTGGAGGGTACAGAGAAACTGGCAGTGCAAGGAAAGAAGGAGGAGGCCCCTGTCACCTCGGCCAGGATGCAGGGCTGAAACAAGTCATGTGGGTCCCCCAAGAAGCTGACAATGCGTCATATTTTCCAAAAGGCATTGAAGTGTTGGTTAAATATTTCTTTAGAAGAGTGGCAAAGAGCTTCAGATAGGAAGAGGGCAAGAGGTAGCAGTTCTCAATCCTTTCTGTAACATCCCCAGCAATTCAGCTCTGGCCCAAACTTCCCCATCCTACTCAGCACACCAGTTAACTGCTTCCATCCTCCTTGGAAGGCAGGTTAGGGAACATCCATTGTCCCCCATTCTACCTCTTGAGATGATGAGCCCCAAGCAGCACAATCATGGCACTCTTTCCAACCACATTTTAATCTTTGTCCGGAGTGGAGTTCTGGCAGCTAGACATCATCTTCCCTTCACCCCCAGTGCTGTTTAAATGTCCCTTCAAGATTGGTGTCCCAGTGACCTGCCCTGCTGCCCACCCTTGACTCCACTCTAAGGAGACACATATGCATAGTCTCAGTCCTCTTCTAGGACAATCACCAAGTCCAAGATGGGGAACACACAATCCTCTTCCAATTAAAACAACTACAGTGCTGTTTGGGTGGAGTGAGAGAGGGGGTACTTAATTTCCCCTTAGAGTTCAAATTTCAGCTGATTCAGAAGTAGTGATGGCAGAAAAGTGAACAAACAGGGTGACTGGTACCAGTCCAATCGTCCTGGCGATGTTTCACAGCCCCGTGCCCCTTGGAAATGGAACCAGGGAGACCGCTATGCTTTTCTGCAAGTGCCAGCACACTGCTGGGGGTAGTCACACCTGGGCCAGCATGCTCTGAACTCTTGTTATCTGGCAGCAACCATCCAGAATCTCTCTACGACGCTGAGAGTAGCTGTCAGACCAACACCTGCAGGCTGGAATTGCTGCATTCCCAGGCAGAATCTTACAAACAACAGCAACCAGGTTATCTGCTCCATCATACTGGGCTCTTGCTTCCCTTGAATTGTTCAGGGATGGAGTCAATTTTCTGTCACCATCTGCACTGCTGCCTCTACCCCATGAGAGCAACCATCAAGATAAAGTCTCAGGGAAAGGGTCCTGCTCAGTTAACGATCAATCAATCAATGAGTTGTCTCTATTATTCCCTTAACACTTACCTATCTTCACTAAACACCTGCAGCCACTGGCTGGACTCCAGAGGCCCATCTCCCCTCCCCCAAATATGGGCATTCTGGAGACTAGTTAAAAATGTGTGGATAGGAATGGTGTTTGGATATTTGATGCTCTGTGAGTGGTGCCTTGGACCTGGTATTGGAGGCCATTCAGACATGAGCCAACATAAAGGCCACTGCCACACTCTGGTGCTAACCATCCACCATCCAATCCCTTCTGTTGAGAAGCCCCTTGGAGGGGCTCTTCCTAATGATAACATCAAGTAACAGGGTCCTACCTTTAAGAAGGGATTTCTCTCTTTGAACCGATTTTAGACAAGGAGTTTAAAATTTTCACTTCTTAGAAATAAGTCCACTTACTTTACAGTTCCTTTGTAGAACTCCAGAAACTACCATAAGAAATAGCACATCCTATCCCCAGATGGGGAAAAGAAAATGAGGATGTCTCCAACATTTACCAAAATACTGTGACATTATTCTTTTTAATCCATAGACAAATTAAATCTTAATTTATTCTACTTTCCAAAGGAAAATTTTAGAGGGGAGATATCACAAAATTAAACAGTGAGAGAGGCTGGGAGTCATTGATTTGGAGAAAGGGAAACAGGAAAAAGATGGAACAACTTCCCAAAAAAGTTTCTGAGTTTGGGCTTTACCTAAATGTTGATTACATTTTATTAAAATTTTATTACATGGGCTTCCCTGGTGGCGCAGTGGTTGAGAGTCCACCTGCCGATGCAGGGGACACGGGTTCGTGCCCCGGTCCGGGAAGATCCCACATGTCGCTGAGCGGCAAGGCCCGTGAGCCATGGCCGCTGGGCCTGCGCATCCGAAGCCTGTGCTCTGCAACGGGAGAGGCCACAACAGTGAGAGGCCTGCGTACAGCAAAAAAAAAAAAAAAAAAAAAAAAAAAAATTAATTATGTAGTTCTAGTAGTAGCTAATTTATTGAACACTTAGTATGCACCAAGTACTGATGTGCATTTTATAAGCATTTGTTCATTAATTTTATTTAATCTGTACAGCAAATCTATGTGGTAGAGTGGTATTATCCTCATTTTGTACCTGAGAAAATCAGACAACCTGTCTAAGTGATAGCATAGCTAGGATTTTATCCAGGTCTTTCTGACACTGAAACCTGTGCTCTTAATCACTGGGCAAAATTATCTTCCAAACAAGAGTAAAATTTCATATAAATAAAACATAATACTAATTCTTGACAACAAAACACAGAGGAGATATTTGCCTGTGATGTAGAAGCACAGAGGAAATACATAAAATGGTTAAGTTGGAGGAGCAATGGAACAAGTGTAATTAAATTAGCTAGTTGAAATGATTTGTTTGTTCCAATAACAGTAAGACCTTTCTTTGCTCAAAGTTCACCATTCTGGGCGGAATAGAAACAAAATGTTCTAGAAACATCCCAGATGCTGTGGCATTTGGAACATTTGCATTAATTTTAGCAAGTCCCAGTGTTTCGAACATCTGCCTCACTGAGAGACACCCATTGATAACACTGGGAAGATGGTAAAGGGTACCATCTCCAAGGGCAATATCATCGGGGTGTTTGGCTCAGGACTTGAGTCAAAAGGCAGAGGTGGCTGGAAAATGTGCTTTCAGTTGGCAAGAGAGTAAATCTCATCCTCCCATCTGAGATGTGGAAAGTGAACTCATTAGCATAGAGTAGAAAATCCTCCAAGCCCAAACATCTCCATCAACCTCTGCAACCTCCTGTACATTGCAGTGTGTTACACTGGTAGTAGGAAGTAACTTGAGGTAGTTAACAAAATATGCTGTAAGCCAGACTGCTTGGCTTGGTATCCCAGTGTTTTTACTTACTAGATACAACAGCTTCTCTGTGCCTCAATTTCCACATCCATCAGTGTGAATAATAATACCTATCTCATGGGGTCATTGTGAGAATTCAATGAATATACAAAGTGATTGGATCTTTTTCCAGCAAGTGGTAAATGCTATACACGAATGTTTGCTGCTATTATTATCATGTGTTCAAAGTGATTAAACTGAATCCTTCCTAAAATATCTAGAGGCAGTAGATTAGTGATCGCCCGCAGCTGGAGGTGGGAGCAGGGATTTATTCAAATGGGCACAAGGGAACTGGTGGAGGAAATGTAAATGTTCTAAAACTGGGTTATGGTGGTGGTTGCACAACTGTAGAAATTTACTAAAAAAAAAACAAAAAATCCTTGACTTGCACACTTACAAGGCTTGAATGTTATGGCATATGTTATACTTCAATAAAACTGTTGGGGGGAGTTGGGGGAGGAGGGATAGATTGAGAATTTGGGATTAGTAGATGCCAACTATTAAATATAGAATGGATAAACAACAAAGTCCTACTGTGTAGCACAGGGAACTATATTCAGTGCCCTGTGATAAACTTTAATGGAAAAGAATATGACAAAGAATATATATGTATAACTGAATCTCATTGCTGTACACTAGAAATTAACACATTGTAAATCAACTATACTTCAATAAAATAATTTTTTAAAATAAAAAATAAATAAAACTGTTTATCAAATTAAAAAAAAATCTTCCTTACATAGTCTGTGACAGAGACAAGCAGTGTCAAAGTTCCCAACAGAAATTCTTGAAAATTTCAAGGTTAGACTGTAATACCTTTTTTAAAAAATCCTTGGGAAATGGCAAAAGTCAATTAGATTTGTCCTTAGAAACAAAAATTGTTTTTCTTTTTCAATAATTCTATTAACTCAATCTTCTCCTTCACTCCAGCTAAAGATCAGAACTTGAAGAACAATTCCAGTCTCTGTCACCTGAGTAAGATAATCTTACATCACTTTGTCAATAGCAACATGTTTTACTAGCAGTTTAGACACATCACTCAATTTGCTACTAATGTAATTTATACCACCTTCTAAATAATCAAAACAATGCAAATATAAACCTGCTATGCATATAAAATTAGCAAAACCCAAAACCTAACAAAAATTGATAAAACCTAATACTGGCAGAGCTGCAATTAAGAACAGATACTCAAGCATATATTTTGGGTAACAGTCTAAGATATTTTAATCCTTTTAAAAAACATAGCAGGGCTTCCCTGGTGGCGCAGTGGTTGAGAGTCCGCCTGCCGATGCAGGGGACACGGGTTCGTGCCCCGGTCTGGGAGGATCCCACATGCCGCGGAGCGGCTAGGCCCGTGAGCCATGGCTGCTGAGCCTGCGCGTCCGGAGCCTGTGCTCTGCAAGGGGAGAGGCCACAACAGTGAGAGGCCCGCCTACCACAAAAAAAAAAAAAAAAAAAAAAACATAGCAATATGCTTCAAAAGCTTTTAACTGTCTGTCTGTATCCCAATGAATTTATACCAAGGAAACAAGTCAAAAGATAAAAGTTATAGGCACAAAGACGTTCACAGCAGGGTTATTTGTAGTAAAGTAAATCATGTAAATATAAATGTAAAGTAAATGTAAGTGTAAAATAAATATACATACTATGAACTATTTTATTTTTCTCAATTTTAAGATACCTTTTTTGGTAAATTTTCAACATTTCTGAAATTAGACTGCATCTTACATTCATTGTATACATTTAAAGTGGTAATATTTCTTCTCTTCCTTGAAAAGCTGTTATGAAAGCAATGGTGCATCTTAAAATCAGTAGCATCTTATGATCAAGAAAATGCAGTAGCCTGCAGTCATTAAAAATAGTAACTATAGGGCTTCCCTGGTGGTACAGTGGTTGAGAGTCCGCCTGCCGATGCAGGGGACACGGGTTTGTGCCCCGGTCTGGGAAGATCCCACATGCCGCGGAGCGGCTGGGCCCGTGAGCCATAGCCGCTGAGCCTGCGCGTCCGGAGCCTGTGCTCCGCAATGGGAGAGGCCACAACAGTGAGAGGCCCTCGTACCTCAAAAAAAAAAAGTAACTATAGATGTTGTTTAAAAACATGAAAATATCGAATACAACCATATTAAATTTTGTATGATTGGGGGTTAGAGTAGAAAGCAAGTAGACAAATGCAGGTTGACTTACAAGTAATATTTTCCTTCCTTTCACTTAGAGTTGCATGAATGTCACTATGATATTATGCATGTGTTAACATTTCTTCTTCGTTTTTTTTAAGAAAAAACCATGCCTTCACTGATATTCACTTCCCATGAAATCCTGGGTAGAAATATCATGAACAAGATAGGAGTAAAAGCCACCTAAATGCCCTATTCATTGTAGAAACAGAAACTTAAGAGTTTTTAGAGACTTATCTGGTGGTTCAGTGGTTAAGAATCTGCCTGCCAATGCAAGGCACATGGGTTCGAGCCCTGGTCTGGGAAGATCCCACATGCTGCGGAGCAACTAAGCCTGTGAACCACAACTACTGAAGCCCACAAGAGAAGCCACCACAGTGAGAAGCCTGCGTGCTGCAATGAAGAGTAGCCCCTGCTTGGTGCAACTAGAGAAAGCCCGCGCACAGCAACAAAGACACAATGCAGCCATAAATAAATAAATAAATAAATAAATAAATATTTTTAAAAATCTTATTTTAAAAAAAGAGTTTTTAATCCTTATCTCCTACTTCCATTCCAGGAGGGGTTGTGTAGGAGCAGGCTGGGGAGAAGAGCGGGATGATCCCTGAGGACATTTACCCCTGCAAGCTACAGTGGGTTGTCAGGAAGCCTAAAACAAAACCAAACTCCCTAAGGTAGATTATGGGACCTGTTCAGACTGCACACCTACTGCCACATTGGACCAAAGAGAATTGGGCTCCATAGCTAGAGGAGGAGAATGAAGATAAGTCAGTAGGAACACAACTGTTATTGAAAAATGAGAAAGATGTCAGGAAGTTGATGTGGAGGCAGGAAAAAAGGGAGCCCTGGAAGGAGAAATAAGTTAGGAAGAAAAGAGAGAATGAACTAGAACATCCTCAAAGACACATGGTGTAAGTCCTCACCAAGTATTTGGTAAAGGAATAAATAAGGGAATGAATGACTTCTATATGCCTAAATGCTAATGCCATGCCTGGCCCATAGTAGTTGCTCAATAATTCATTCAACCACTATTCATTCATTCATTTAACAAATATTTACTAAGCATCTGTTATGTGGCAGGCAATTATCTAGGCAAGGTAGACAAGGCACTGAACAAAACAGATAAAAATCCATGCCCTCAGAGAGCTAACACTCTGGTGGGGATGGAGAAAGGTAGAAAGGTTGGTAGAGAAGACTGACTATAATAAACAAGACTGTAAAACATACAAAACACTAGATCGTGATATGTGCTGTGGAGGAAAGGCAAGAGTCCAGGTGGATGAGAGTGCCTGAGAGTGAGGGAGAAGCTTACAACTTTAAATAGAGTATTCAGGGAAGACCTCACTGAGATGGTAACATTGGAGAAAAGACCTGAAGGAACTATAAGAGGAAGCCATGTGGATACCTGAGGGAGAGGAAATAGCACATGCAAAGGCCCTGAGGTGGGAATGTGTAAAGCCTGTTCAATGATCAGCAAGGAGGTCAGTGTGGGTGGAGCAGAGTGATGAGCTCAGAGAAGGAATGAACAGGTTGGGGCCTCCGAGACCATCTTAAGACCAAAGCTTTTACTCTGAGTGAAGTGGATAGCCAGTGAAGAGTCTGGACCAGAAGGGTGACATGATCTGACCAATTTTAACAGGATCCATTGCTGTGCTGAGAATAGTCCATAAGAGAAAGGAGAGAAGCAGGGAGGCCAGTTTGAAGCCTATTTTAATAACTCAGCTAAGAGTCTTGGACCAAAATGATAATTGAAATGTACTAAAAAGTGATTGGATCTGGGAATATTTTGAATATGGATCCCAAGAGGTTTGCAAATGGATTGGATGCGGTGTGTGATAGAAAGAGAGAGGTCAAGGGTGACCCCAGGTTTTTTGGTCTGAACAGATGGAAAATGGAACTTCTGTGTGCTGAGATGGGAAAAGTGGTGAGAGGAGTAGGTTTGGATGGAGAAGGCCAAGAGTCCACTTTGGGGACACTGTAAGTTTGCAAAATTATTAGATAGTCCAGCAAAGTTGTCCTGTTGACTGGTGTTTAGGTTGAACCAATATCTGAACAAATGCTCAAAAAACAGAAAAATGAAAAATGAAAACAGAAAGAAAGGAGAGAGAAAGGTAAAAAATATAATGCTGTTAATAAAATAAAAGAACTTCAAAAGCAAACTTATGGTTACGAAAGGGGAAATGCGGTGGGGGGAGGGATAAGTGAGGAGTTTGGGATTAACACATACACGCTACTATATATAAAACAGATAATCAACAAGGACCTACTGGATAGCACAGGAAACTCTATTCAATATTTGGTAATAACCTCTCTGGAGAAAGAATCTGAAAAAGAATGGATATATGCATATGTATAACTGAAGCACTTCGCCGTATACCTGAAATTAACACAACATTGTAAATCAACTATACTCCAATATAAAATAAAATTAAATTAAAAAATAAATGAAAATAAAAAAACAAAATAATAAAACAAAATGAAAGAGAGGGAGGCAAAGAGAAGGAACAGCCTCTGAAACAGGGAAGAGAACAAGTGAGGAGAGGTGAGCGCTGATGCTGAGCCCATGCTGACAGGGGTCTCTAACCCTCCATCCCCTGTCAGCGGAGGTCTGAGTTTCCTCCCAGCCCCACTTTCACCACTCTTGCTAAACTAAGAGCCTGCATCCTAATCTGCTGTTTTCTGACACTGTAAAGACCAGTGACAAGATGATTTCTCGCACGTTTGTCTAAAATGTGCTCATTCCGCCTGGGCTGTAGGATGGTTGGAAATTGGAAATCTGGGAGCAGGGCAGAGGCACCTGGCCCTCTGCATCACACGCTGTCAACCCTGCCTGGGTCTTCTTAAAACTCGTTTGCCATGGAATAGGAATTGTTCCAGGCCCTTCCTCTGTACTCCTGACTTGGGCAGGCTGGGAAAGGCAGTTCACCGTGAATAAGGAGGGTTAGGAAGACATGGGCAGAGGGAGGATGACGAGGCAGGAACTCACTGGCCAGCAGCTCTGTCTTCAGAGTCAAGGGGAAATGCTGATGTAAAACAAAGAATTAGCTCCTCTGGAATAATCCTGGGAAAACTGTCTCCCAGCCTTTCCTTCTGAGTTGATTTCTTTGGCTCCGTGTTTGGAGAGAGCTGAAGTCACCCCCAGAAGTCCTGGGGCCCAGGTCTCAGCTAACACTCACTGTGTCATCTTGGGCGAATCACACAACTTCCCAGGACTCAGTAGCTCATTTGGAAAAATAAAGATAATTAGCGTTTGCCTGCCAGAAGGCAGGATGACAGGCCAGATGATCTGGCTCAGGCCCTTCCAGCTCTAAGGTCTATGATTGTGTGATGGTTATAGAAAGTGAAATGCACAAGGGCAGGAGTTTAGAGATGTGTGCAGGGAACAGATGTGCTCGGTCACCCTCCTTCTCACAGTAGAACTTCTTATGGCATCTTCAGCAGAAAGCGAAAACCCCTATCCTGGCTCTTTATTCTGTGAGAAAACCATATATTTTGTATTCAACCAGAACTGCGTTTAAATTCTTGGTTCCAACACTTCTAGAATTATAACCTGGGGAAAAGTATTTAACCTTTGCACGTCTCTGTGGACTCATTTGTAAAATGAATATAGGAGAAGGCAAAGATTTCTGGGTTGCTAAGAGGATTAAATATGATGATAAATGTAAAACACTAACTCTATCAGTCATGGTCCAGTCATAACAACAGAGATCACTCTAGGTATTTAAAGGATTGAATACAGAGGGTTGGTTACTGCAGTGATGGAAGAAAGCCCAATATGCCTTCACTTCCAACCTCACTTTCAGCCTCCAGACCTCCAAACCCCAGCCTTGATCCTATACTCCAGGGTCCCCTGTATCTGGAAGAGAAAACTGGGCATGAATAAAAAAAAAATCTAAGGGCAGATTCCAAAGAGGAGGGCAGTGAGCACCTAAACCGTGGAAGTACAATTGGAGGTGGGAGGCCAAAAATAATTTATAGGGCTGCCTAATGAGAGAGAAGCAACTTTTCTTTTCTCTGTTTCCATACAGGAAAGATTGCCCTAGGAAACAGCTGCCTTTCCCCATCCTGTTACAATGGGGCAGTGGAATGATCCACTTAACTTGAATTTAGGGAAAACAATTGAGTACGCTTAGCTCAGCTCTACACTTCTCATCCTCAGCATGAGCTACCCTCAGGGAGCTGGCATATTCCAGCTGGTTATTCCACCAAGTGCCAGAGGTGAGGGGGGCCTATCCTTCAGTGACCAGGTAGATCAGTCTACTTCACCCTGAGTAATAGTGATGGGCCATTTGCCTTTCTTGGCCAAGCCTGGTATCAGCAGCAGTGGAAATGAAGATGGCCTCCATTTTGACTCCTTTATTTCTCAATTTGTTCAAAACCCAGGGAGGGAATAAAGGTAGGACTTCTCAGAAGCCCCCAACAATGAAGATGAGCCCTGGTCTTTGATTTAATGCTCTAGCTGCACACATCACTATTACCACTAACTAATTAAGGCTATAATTATTCATGTCATCAAAAGTAGATATTTATCACCACAGTTCATTTCTTTGTTTGCCAGCGGATTTATCTTTCAACTCCTGTCATTGTCACGGTCACCTAGGAAATTTGTTTAAAATACAGATGCCCAGGCTCCAACCTTTGGGATTCTGAGTCAGTAACTGTGTCTTTTATAAGCACTCCCAAGGTATTCCCACACTTTGAGAAGCAAGGTGTATAACCAGTGGTCTTCAATCTTGGCTTCACTTTGAAATAACCTGAAAAGCTGTTTTTTGTTTGTTTGTTTGTTTTGTGGTATGCGGGCCTCTCACTGTTGTGGCCTCTCCCGTTGCGGAGGGCAGGCTCAGCAGCCATGGCTCACGGGCCCAGCCGCTCCGCGGCACGTGGGATCTTCCTGGACCAGGGCATGAACCCACGTCCCCTGCATCGGCAGGCGGACCCCCAACCACTGCGCCACCAGGGAAGCCCGAAAAGCTTTTAAAAATAATGATTACCTAAATCCCACTCCTAGAAATTCAGATTTAATTGGTTAGGGATGACACCTGGCTCTGTGGACTTTTTAAAAGTTCTCTAGGTGATTCTAACATGCAACCTGGGTAAGACCCACTGGTACAGCCCCCCTCAAAAGAAATCTTTCTTTAAGGTTGTTGTTGTTTTTAAAGATCTTTGCTGTTGTTGGTGGGAAGAAAGGCTTTCTGTTCACTGAATGCCTCCTGGTATCTGGAGTTCCTCTTCCTCTGCAGACACAGCATGGTAGCTGAATCCCCAAAGTCCACACCAGCACCAAAGCGTAATACCACTCTGTGGCAGCCCAGCTCCACATCCCATCTTGCTCCACTGTGGTTCTAACTTGCTTTCAGATGAAATGCAATTTACATCTCTTTAACTAGATGTATTGGTGTTATTACCATTGCAGTCCTATTGATTGCAGTGCAGCTCTTAGCTACACATTCCAATTTTATCATCCTTAGTCATTCTTACATGAGTATATGTGTAGAAACAAGCTCTGGTATTTAAACTAGCACACAGTTGGGGATGAAAAGGATCAACTGCAAATCTCTAACCTGCCTGTGAAATGAACCCAAAACAATAAATGTCCCCACTTCAGGGACTTTTCTCTTGGTCCTCTAGATTTTCCTTCTGGGGAGAAGCATGGGTAGGACAAGGATCTGAGACCAAGTTTAATGGGAGTCAGTTCCCATTTTATGAACTGTTTCATTTTATAGATGAAGGATGCAAGGACAAGAGATATAAATTAATTAACTTAAGGTCATCAGCTGGTTAATGGTGGAGTGGTGAGCAGAACATACTCTTTCTTAATTCCCATCTGGTACTCTTGGACCCAGCCCACATGGCACCTTTCTTTGCCTCAATATTGGGTCTGTAACTTCAGCCATGAGTCCTCCAAGAGAAGAGAGGAAATCTGGGGACCATAGGATGGGTTCCAGGGTAGAATGACTCTGGGCAGTGTGAGAAGAGAGAGGAAACTCAAGGTAGAAGTTAGGAAAGAACTAAAAGTAGAAGAAAACAAAGAAGGCCACTTGCATCTTGCTGTCTTGAGACAAATGTGGGTAGGATGACAGAGATAACTGCCAACTGTACATGTCAAGTAAAATTAGCTCTACTAGTATGGATTTCAAGATATGATATAGAGGGCTTCCCTGGTGGCACAGTGGTTGAGAGTCCACCTGCCGATGCAGGGGACACAGGTTCATGCCCCGGTCCGGGAAGATCCCACATGCCGCGGAGCGGCTGGGCCCATGAGCCATGGTCACTGAACCTGCGTGTCCAGAGCCTGTGCTCGGCAACGGGAGAGGCCACAACAGTGAGAGGCCCGCGTACCACACACACCACACAAAGAGATATGATATAGAAACAAGGGTCAGGGGGAGGAGGGGTGACAATCAAAGGGCTATACCTCTCGGTGAGGGGCACAGGAGAGTAAGGAACCAGACAGATGATCAAATTTATAGAAAAGAAGAAAAGGTTTTATTGTTCGACAAGAGATGATGTCACTGCAACTTTATAATTGGAAAGCTCTCATCAGATATGGAAGAGGAACAGAGAACAAATAGCGAACGATCCAAAGCAAGATGTAGATGAGCAGTTGTAGGAAAAAAGGGCTCCAAAGAGCTTCCAAGAGAAAGTTCAAGTCCACAGCCTAAATCCCAAGTCCCTGTCTGACTCAGCCACTGTCTGTGTCCTTAGTCTCAGGTGCTGACACTCCACAACCAAAGACCTCTCTGCAGCTGTGGGCTGTACTAGTAAAATAAGGCCAAGAGTCTGGAGCAAAAGCCCCGAGCTAAAAACCCAGTTCCACCATTCACTCATTTTGTGACACCAGGGTGGCGACTTTATTTCCCTATCCATCATATCTCTTGGGATATTGACCTATAAATTCCACTAAAAATTCTGGACCATTCAGAGCCCTGAGAGCCAACATTTCAAAGAGATGTAAGGCCTTCTCCAGTCTGGTCCGGTCTCTCTCCTAAGGGTTCTCAGTACAAAGGATTTGCCATGCTCCCCAGAGGGGTACACCCCAAAGGGCTCAGTCCCAGAAATCTTAGGAGATGGAGCCCACATGGGGGGACATTACCCAGGCTCAGAGGCTTCTGGAGAGGGAACTGCAATCCTCCCCAAATTAGCTGTCAAACGGCAATTTGTAAGGGAGTTCACATACCTATTTCCAGAAACTTCCACTCAGGAAGAAATCACATTTCCATAAGGGAACACAAAGAATGAGGGTGCCACTAAACATTATTTGGATATTTGGGACATGTGCTTTTTATTTTTTATTTTTTGCCAACTCAAAATCCAGTGCTTTTCTTGTCAAATATAATACTGCCAGAGTGAAAGTGACAAGACATACAATAAAGTTGAGGAAGAGAAACACAAAGACCTAGATAGTAACCTATTTATTTTCCAGAGGAAAAAAAGTAACAACTATTCTGGCAAAGAAAATAGCCCTGCATTTGGTCTCTTTATTTATTTATTTTTTCCTGTTTTCCCCTCAATTTAAGAGAAAAACTTTTCAAATTCACACAAAATGGTATACCCTGTCTGCTTTTCTGTGGCTATCTTCAAATACATAACCTTTCAGGTCACCACAAAACACTTTTCTGAAATATGTCTCAATCTGTCTTTCAGTGTGACAATGAAATTACCAGTCAGTTCAGCATGTGACGTGACTGAATTAGGCTGTAGCTGACCAACTGCTATCATCATCATACTTCATTCTTTACTTCCTGGCCGGGGGAGCGGGGGGCAATCACTGAAAAATCCTGGAACAGAATCACAGCTGATTATTTGTACAAAGGAAGTGACCCTGTGGAATTACACTGTTCCCTTCTCCTAGAGATCTCGGGTCTGGAGAATTACTGATGCAGAAGCAGGTTTGCTTAAGTCTTCTGTCACCACCTTGCCAGCCTCCAATTTGTGACTCCATTAGTTACATACCTGTCCAACTCCCTTTGGACTGGTAGCGAACACCTTGGAATGTCTTCAGATGAAAGTTATATAGAAGTACTTGACCTTTTTTAAGAAACACTGATCAAGTTTGCCTTGACTATTTCACTGTATCACGGGAACAATGATAAATGGCATAGAAAAATTCAACAGCTGCTGGGATCAATAAGCTGTTCACTCAGAAAAAAAAAAATATATATATAACATATATAATACACAAATGCACTTAAAAAAATTCACAAAGACTTGTTGCTACTCCAAGTAAAATTGGTTTAGTTCTTATGCTAGTACAGAGAAGCTGGCTTCCAGCCGGGCCTGACTGAGGAATACCCACAGGATCAAATGAAATTCCTACAATGTACACCATCTTTTTGACTTAGGGCATTGTCTCTAGAAATATTCTGTTAAAATACAACTATTTGATCTAGAAGGGATAACATACTGAGTAATTAATAGGTTCTAACACATTTGCATGGATGTGTTTATTAACATAGATGGCAGAAAGCAAATCCCTAAGGATAGGGATCAAAGACACAGTGTGATGAAGAGATGGGCAGAGAAAGAACCCAGGGCATGACTGAGAATGTCCAGTAGAATAGCCACAAAATGTGCCCCAAGGCTGCATCAGGGCCCTGGTGCTGGAGAGTCGTAGCATTGTCTGCTTTTTCATATTGCCCTGGGCTCCCTTTCTTCTTGAGGAAAGCCTAGAAACAATGTATCTCCAGTGTATCTTTGGAATTTGTAGGAACAGCTCAAAAGGTCTCACTTAGAGGTATGTGCAAATAAGATGCATTGGAGAATTTCCTCTCCAAGGCAAAACAAAGAAACAAAAATATTCTGACAAGTCACCCAATAACCAAGCAAATATGATATGTTGGCCTGTTCATGTGTCATAAGCCTTTCACATACACATTGTACTAAAGAGCACCTCATGCCCCCCTTCTCCCTCTCTCTCTCATTCCCCACACACACACAACCCCCTCCTCTCTCCTTCTTTCTCTCAACTGGATTCAGAGGAAATGAACACATTGTCCCAATGGTCCCAGTGAAATTCCAACCCAAAGTGGCTAGAGGAAATGCATAGACAGAGAATACCCTACATGTGCCAACTCAAGAGGCTCTAATAGCTGGAGACTCCCTCAGTGACCTGCAGTGAGGACACACACACACACACACACACAGTTTGGCAAATACACCCATTTGAAGACCTTCCAAACATTTCTCTTCTCTCTCCCGAATGAAGCTACCTCGTTGTCAATGAGATTTTAAATAAAATTGAAGCATATATTTGCTTTAACGGTCACATAGGTTAAAAAAAAATGAATTAATAGCCTAAGAAGCTGGGGCAAAAGACCAAAAAGTTAAAGCGCTTACAAGGCAAATAATTTGAAGAGGCAGGATAAAATCAAAAGCAGAATTTAAATGATCCCAGCCTAAGAATTTATAAAAGACCAAGTCCTGACCTATGACAGAAATGAGAACTTTATTGGGCACGTAATTCAGAAAGGCAGGAAAGGCTGATACACAGAACACAATGAATGTCAGGTTAAGGATTTAAATCTCAGTCTGACAGGGTCGGGAAAACCAATACAATAATGCCAACGAGAAGAAGAGGCGAAGGAGAGACGTGCTGTGCAAATCTAGTGTGGTTTAGAACTTGGACGTCATAATTAGCCCACGTTGTAATTAAGAATCTAGAGGGCCTATTGAAATGAAAGCACAATGGGCAGATTTGGATTTTGCTGCATGGAGCCAGAATACTTAACGCAGTAAGAGTTTTCCCTGATTTTGGCTAGATCCTTTCATAGCTGACAGCCAGCAAGGCTTATAAACATCCTTGTGCTACCTGTTTCATAACAATCACGACTGACAGAAGGGAAATATTTTAAAAGTCCTTACATGATGGTTTCATCTTTGAGTTTTCTATCTCACTTCAGGAAAACACTTTTTTGGGTTATGTTTTCATCATCTGATCACAGGAAACTGAGTTCATTACAGGCATGAGGTCAAGGCTGAGTTGATCTCTAAGTCAATGATAAACTGGCATTACAGGCTCATTTTATTTATAGAGACCATGATATCAAATTAGATGGAAAGGAGGAGAGGGAAGAATTTAGCTTTATTTAGAATAAGTGTCTCTGGAAGGCATCCACAGCCAGTTATCTAAAGATATAAGACAATGCCATGGGTTCTGCCTTTGCCTTTAGGAAAATCGGAAGAGGAAAGCAAAATGCTTACACACTACTGTGATTATGAGTGAATTCAAAGGACCCATCTTCATATGAAGGTAAAGTAACCTGGGGAAAATAATGCATTTTGTCCATTTCTACTGCTCTTTCATACAATCCAATAAATAGACCCTAGGGGTCACTGACTCAGCTTGCCACACTAATTGGGGAAAATGAAACAAAGAAAGATAGGATATTTTTCCTGTTTTTCTTGTTTTTTGTTTTTTTTTAAGGATAGGCCTTTATTACAACTAGTTGCAATGTGAAAATAAAACATCACATGCTAGAGAACTCATGAAGAAATGTAAGCCTTCATAAGAGCCCCACAGCACAAATTCTCGGTTCCTGCAGTTTCTGCAATGCTCATTTAGGGAAGATTTTTTAAGACAATATAAGAGCCCTTCAATAATCTCATTAGGAAATTAGGAATCTCCATCAAGAAAAACTCCACTGGCTACTTGACACCCATCAAGGTACCCAGAATAAAAAGAAAGGATGTCAGAGAAGCATCCACTTTTGAGTTCAGAGTTCTTAATCCAAGGGAGGCGGTGACTTTAAGAAACTCTTTGGTGAAACTGACATTTATAAGAATGAAGAAAGGAAGCCTTCAGTAAAATGTGGTGAGCAGAAGCTCTTGGGCCCTTAATATAGTTTATCTTTCACATAAAGGTATCTTGAAAACCTTTACACAAGTCCTTTATGAGGGAATAATTTCTGAGCTAGGGCAGACAATGGTCTTTCAAATCCATTCTCAGTTTAGAAAGCATTTGTAAGGAGGATTTTTTTCCCAGCCACCGCATGAGAAGTGTGTGATGCCCTTGGAAATCCCTGTAATTAACAATAAGCCTCTTTCACAATTGAAAGTGGACCCTCATACCCTAAAGTAGCACTGATGCTTCTATTTCTGACCTACACCCTTCATTTTATGCAGTGTCTTTGTAAAAACCAAGGGCAAGAACAACCTGGAGAGAAATTTTCAAATTTTGGACCAGAGCCACCAAATCAATAATGGTGGAACAAAATGAATTATCAACCTCCACTGCTTCAATCACAGGGAAAGGCAAGGAGTTAGCCAAAAGAGAAACTGCGGTCAATGTTAAGAAACAGAATGAATTGACTTTGAGGTAAGCTTATATCTAATTAAATGAGACTGGGGGCAAAGGCAAGGTAGACTCATCCGCAGCTGATAAGGAAATGATCAGAGGCAGGTGACTCAACTCAACTGAACTGCATTTTCCAAACTGGAAAGGAGAGCAGAGAGTGGTGATGGGAGGAGGTGGGGCGCACAGGGAGGAAACGGCAAGTTTTTCAGAAGGTATTTTCCCTCATCCTGGTACTGTATGTAGTAAACATCTCAAACTCTCACCACTAGCAATTCATGTCCCAAGGTTCAACAGGAGTAAAAAGGAGCAAAACCACTGCTGTGTGGGACTGGCATATCAACTGAATGCAGCAGGCAAAGAGAACCAGTGAGGTATACCTACCGTTGATTTCTAGTAGTGAACCTAGGTTTTAGTGGTGAACCCTTTGTCATGCTCGTGGAAGCTTGTCATGAAACTATATGGTTCCCAGACTCTTGGATTATACCATCACCAGCCACCCACGTGGTGCCATGTGAGTCTGGGAGAAAAAGAACAAAATAATGCCATTTGCATCAACATGGCTGCAACTAGAGGTGATCATACCAAGTGCAGTTAAGTTTGAGAGAGAAAGACAAATACCATATAATATCATGTATATATGGAATCGAAAATAGGGCACAGGGCCTCCCTGGTGGCGCAGTGGTTGAGAGTCCACCTGTCGATGCAGGGGACACGGGTTCGTGCCCTGGTCCGGGAGGATCCCACATGCCACGGAGCGGCTGGGCCCGTGGGCCATGGCCGCTGAGCCTGTGCTCCGCAATGGGAGAGGCCACAACAGTGAGAGGCCCACGTACTGCAAAAAAAAAAAAAAAAAAAAAAAAAATAGGGTACAATTGAACCTATCTACGAAACAGAAACAGATTCAAGGACGCAGAGAACAGATTGTGGTTTTCAGGGGGAAGGGGTGGGGGAGGGATGGAGTGAGAGGTCTGGGTTAGAAGATGTGAGCTTTTATATATAGGACAGATAAACAACAAGGTCCTACAGTACAGCACAGAGAACTATATTCAGTATCCTATCATAAGCCATAATGGAAAAGACTATACTAAAAAATGAATGCATATATATGTATAACTGAATCACTGTGCTCTACAGCAGAAATTAACACATCGCAAATCAACTCTACTTCCATTAAAAATAAATAAATAAATAAATAATAAAGGCTGAAGATACTCCTAGTGGTTTCTTCACGTATTCTCTGTGGACTTGTCACTAGTAGAGTCATAAAATGAGATCCAACTGTCCACCAATGATGACACCCTTTTTTTTAGAAGAAAGGGGGTTTCCAAGGATTCCATGCAGTACCCTGAGTTGTACATGGAGATGCTGTGTCTGACAGCCCAATTAACACCTGCTTTTAGCCTAGAGGCCTTGTCAGGACCAAGAGCCTGAGCAAAGAAATGAAATCCCATCTTTCTTACCCCACTCACCACATCCACATTGACCTCTAGTGAGCCCTGTAACTTGCGCTAAGGAAAACTGCACTCAACTTTCACGCAGACACTCAGATCAGAAAAGCTACAGCCTTTTCCCACTGTGCCCCGAGCTTTACCAACATATATTAACACTTCCTGATGCACTTGCAAACACACAGTGTTCTTTAAATGTGTATAAGTGACACTCAGTGCTTTTGAAACACTCTTAAATAAGCCCAAGATGACTCACCATTTTCTGGTCCTATACTGCTAATTATATGTTCAAAAATCCCTTTAAAAGTCACAAAATCTATCTTGGTACTCTCAATGCTTTTAAATGGCAAAAGGGTTGGCCATGAAGGAGTAGGCCTAGCAAGGCCAGTAAGAAATTAACATGAACACTGAGACAGACTTGGGCCCTTCTATAGATTCACAAGAGTGCTGCACACCCTTATCAGGAAATTATAGATCTTATTATTGGGGAACTGGGTGGCAGGTGCCAAAAACATTTAAATTCGCTCCATTTCTAATTCATGAAGCCCATTGTAGCTTGGTATTATGGTTTTATTAGATTTGTGCATTTAGCCGGGAACCTATTATTATAATAAAATACAAAATACAATTATTGTTTTCTTGCAGTGAGAACCTCAGAATTATCTACCAGTTTATTGTTTCCCCATCAAAAGAAATCCCGAGTTTAGATTTTTTTTTTAGACTTTTAAAGAAACGTTGCTTCCTCTATCTATTTCCATTATAGTTCTTGCTTTGTGCTGCTTAACAGGAAAAGAAAGAAAAGGGAATTGAGATGGAGGCCATAAGTCACAACGGTTTTCCTTTAATTACAGTATTATACTTATATTTCTCATATTTTCTACCGTTATCTCTGCCCAGCCAAATCTCCATTCCTCATTCAGCGCTCATTAATTGAGATGGTGCTTGGGGAAAGCTGATATATAGATGCGAGTTTCATATGGCCAAGTGCTCACCTACTATTACACACCAAATGGAGTTCAATACCCATAATGGTCAATTTAGCTACTTGTCATACGATACCCACTCTTCATCCATCCCTCACCGATGCTCTTACAATTCCTCTTTTCTCCTCTCTCTTTCCACTTCACATTATTATTTTCTCTCTTCATCAGAGAATGAAAACGTTTTAGAAATACTGAAGGGAATCACATCAGTTGTGAGACACCACAAAATTATGCTCAGATCACTGATTTTAGAGTTGGAAGGGGCCTTATAAACTGTGTCGTCCAAACTCTCATTTTCCAGACGAGGGTAGCGTGACCCAGGAAGATCACACTGCAGTTAGTTAAGGACAGAAGTCAGGACGTGTCTCCTACTTCTTAGGTCGCTACCAGTGAGTCCTGACTCTGTGCCCAATAGCCAAGGCATCATCTCCCATAATCTTCAAGACAACCTCATGAAGTAGATGTTAATACTGCCTCCATTTTGGAGATGAGGAAACTGATGCACAGAAAGGTTAGGTATTTGCTCAAAGACACACAGAGAATAAGTGGCAGACTCAAGATTCAAACCCAAATTTGTCTAATTATAGAGACTTACCTCTAAACACTACACAGGACTATCTTCTCAAAATTACCATGGACTGCCCTTATCCTTAGTTGTTATATATCCACATAAATAAAAACATCATTAGTGGTGCTATTTTACAGTAAATAAAATAAAGCACAGACTTCGGAATGAAAAGTTGTGGGTTTGACTCTTGGCTCTGTCATTGATTAGCTAGGGAACTTTCATCAGGATTACCTCCTGAGAGTAAGTACTTCATTGACCAAATAGAGATAATGACAATAACCTCCTCGAAGGGTTATGGTGAAAGCCAAATAACGTCATTCAGTCACTCATCAAACATATACTGAGCACCAACTCTATGTCAGGCACTGTTAAAGGGCTGGGTATGCAGCATCACCACTCCTGGGCCCCATCTCAAACCCAAACCCAAAGCAGCAAAATGGGTGCTTGACAGCAATGGAGGAGGGGAAGGGAGCAAGTGGTTGGTCTGTGTTAGCTAGAGAGAGAGGTGGTCTCTGTCTGTCTTGTTTTTTTCTCTCTGACTCTCCATGTCTCTGTTTCTCTGCATTATGTGAAATATAAGAGCTTTACAAACATAAGTCATTATATTAGTCATGGAGTGATTATATAGTACAAGAAGCTCTCCATTTCTTAGGAACCTTGTACCTGTCCACCACTGGGCATTTTCCGTCTTCAGAAGATCTCTTAAGTGAATCCAGTCACACCAAGGGTGTGTGTGTGTACGTGTGTGTCTCTGATTACTGATTCCCCCTACTTTCAGATTTAGATACTCTTTGGAAATTTTTATTGTACTTTCTATAGATACTTTTCCTCTAATTTACTAAAGTTGAGGAAAAACTAAGAGTTAACATTTGAGCCCTGACTACGTTTCAGGCACTGTACCAACACAGCACATGTAGTATTTGTAGAAGACAATTACTAGTAAAAGGGGTTGAATATCAAGCACTTCATCAGAAATTGAGACTCCTGACTCTAAAGAAGTTTGCACTGGAAAGTCAGATTCCACTTACACAATTGTTTTACCCACACAATCATTTTTTTTATTGAGCATCTACCATGGACCAGGTACCTAACTGTCCCAAAGACATTCTGCTTTTACAGAGCTCACAGTCTGGAGAGGGGAACAAACATGCAAATGAACCATGATGAGAAAACTGGGCTTGTGCTATCATCAAGGTGAGGTGTTGTAGGGCGCACAGAGAAAAGACTGGTGAGCTCTCTCGTAGAAAATAAGGTGAGGCTTCCCAAGCCTTCTCTATGAAAGCAGACCTCAGATATTTAAGGGCTGGGTGTGATCTTACTTGTCTCTTCACCACTAACTTTCTGTGTGACCTTGGGCAAGTCACCTGACTTTCTTGCCCTTAGTGTCCCTACATCTAAAGCAAGGTTAGGGATAGAAAAGAAGGTTAAGGCTACCCACCCTCCCACAGTGATGAGGAGGACCCCCTTCTGAAGGAGTTAGAACACCTACACACATAAGGGGGAAAGCGTTCTATAGGCAGAATTCAGGCTCCATAGTAAGTAGTTGCCTTGCCTTTGGGAGTAAAAAATGTGGTGCAAAAAACAAACCACTTGGGCTTCCCTGGTGGCGCAGTGGTTGAGAGTCCGCCTGCCAATGCAGGGGACACGGGTTCGTGCCCCGGTCCGGGAAGATCCCACGTGCCCCAGAGCGGCTGGGCCCGTGAGCCACGGCCACTGGGCCTGTGTGTCTGGAGCCTGTGCTCCACAACGGGAGAGGCCACAACAGTGAGAGGCCCGTGTACCGCAAAAACAAAACAAACAAACAAAAAAAACACTTTTCTTTGAACTCTGGACTCTCCCTCAGGGTGGCCATTGGCTGCACCCCCTGAAGTGGGGCACCAGGGGCATGCTTGAGTCTGCTGGCCCCTTACTACATCTCCATTTCCACCATCCTCTCCACGTGCAGCCTTCTCGCAGCTCCTGTGCCCCTTCCTCTAACCCAAACCCAAAGCAGCAAAAGAGGTGCTGGTTGACGATGGAGGAGTGGAAAGGGGCAGATCGCGGGTCTGGCTAAGATGTTTAGGGAAAGGTTGTCTGTCTGTCTTGCTTTTTCTCCCTCTGATGCTCAATGTCTTCGTTTCTCTGCATCATCTCCCCAGACTCTCTCCCTCATCCCCTGCACCCCCCTCTCCCCAGTTTTATGCTTGAATCCCAGTAAGTTCAACGAATGGAAGGTGAACGTCACTCTATGTTAAAATGCTTTGCATCAATGGAAAGTGGAGTCCAAATGCTGGTGACTATTATTAGTTCACGTTAATGTCGTTAAAAGCCTCCCGGTAATTTTCCAGGAAGGTATGTCTTATGCTGAGGTCCACAGGAAGATATAATAGACTTCAGAAGAACTAGAAGCCAAGGAGAAGGAGTCTTAAATCAGAGGCTTAGAGACACAGAAGTCCTTAGGAAGTTCTGTGTGTCAGGTGAGAGGAGGACTTGAAAGCTTACTTCTCTTTTAATTATCTGATGCTCACACCCCCCTCCTTTGTTGCCGTCAGCCTGAGCTGATAAGGAAAGACACCAATAAATACCCTGCGGTCTGAAGGGAGAAGCTATGTTTCATGGGACTCCCTGCTTCTACAGCTGTTGTTAAAATATTACTGCTAATTAGCTGGCTAGTTATATATAAACCCTTACAAAGGAGTATTTTTACACAATCATAAAATAAATTAAACTACCAAAAATTCACGCTGTTAATTAAAATAACCCCTGTAGGAGGGGGAAAAATCGCTACAAGGCTGAGGTAAACAGGAGGCAATTTCACAAGCACAAACTGATTAATTTTATTTCCCATTACATGTATTTGCTAATATCATCAAAATTAGAAAATAAAGCAATTTTGCCTTGACAGTAGTTCAAAAGGAGGCACTTCCTAGCAGAGGAATGTAGCTATTCAGATACACCCTTGGCCGGAGAGCAGCTCTCAAAGACACCTCTCTGGAGAGACACACACCAGGTAGGGTGAGAGAGAAAGGGGACCCCTCCCCAGTCCCCAGAAGCAGCCTCATCCAGCTCATGGAATATCCATGGCATGACCTGTCATAGTCACATCCCCCTCCCAACCAAAGAAAAAACCATGAGCATACACGAGAAACTAGGATGCTGAGGGGTGGCGGGAGAAGGATGTAGAAAATGAACTCATCTACCCCTAGTTCCAGAATGGCCGAGATAGTTTATTCACAATTTATTAACACTGTTTGTGTATTCTCCCTTGCATGTTTCTCCTGCCCCAGATATTGTAATGGGGTTGCACTATTCTAAAGTTTGTGTATAATTCCTGTATATAAGTAATTGCCCAAACCTTTTCTGGATCATTCCTTTATAAAAGATTACAAGAGGTTAATCAAAAAGTCTAGAAAATACTTTTGTAGCCCCTCAAAATATGCCATTTAGGAAAGAATGAACTCAGCCTTCAAGTTCTTGCCTCTTTGTCTGCCAGCCAAGTTAAATGATAGACTTTAATTCAGCTGGGGAACCCCTCTAGACACATAACATTTTATCACCCCTGATCTCTCTACCCCAAGTTGTTTCAAGCAAACATTCACCTGAAAATATATTCCTAAAAAGCCTAGATACACTACTTTATATCCCTTTTTGTCAACCAGAAATATTCTCAATTCCCTTGGACCTGTAATTTGTTTGGTTATTTTATAGCACCTTGAAGCAGGGTTTATTCACTCTTATACCCCTTAAAATTCATCTACAAGCCAAGCCTTGGGTAGCACCTAGTTTTATGGATGGCTCTTCACAAAGACTCCCAGGCTTTGTCAACAGGACACCAAATAGCTGGAAGAAGAGGTAAAACTTCAGGCCTAACTCCAGATGTTTCATCTGTGCAGCTCCAAGTATCCAGATGTTTAGAGGGAAAAAAGAACCGCATTTTATAAACGCTGCCTTTGACAAAGAAAATGAACAGGCGCATGAACAATCCAAAAGAGCAGATAAAATGGGAACTCATGGTTGCCTCTGTACGTGTTGAAATATTTTATTCCTGTCCTTTTGTTCTGCTGTAAGGTTTTCTTCCAAGCAGCATTTTGTATAGATTCACGATACCATTAGCCAGTATTTCCCCAGCTATTAAGGAAGCAATAGTCAGGATGTCTGAAATGCCAAAGCCCCAACACAAAATCCTGTTGATGCTCTCTCCTTAAAAGCTCCAGCTCACTGCTGCTGCCCTGATGAAAGATCTCTTTATTCCTCGTCCTGACCAGCGCACAGCCCTTCAGTCAGATGTTCTGGCTTCCGATCTTCACCTCTACACAGCAGCCAAGTGACTGTTCTAAAACTGCAGCTGAGATTCTCTGTCTTCCCCAAGGCCTCATTTCAGGATGAAGCCCAACACCTCTGCAGAGTCTACAGGGCTCTTGGCCAGTGATGCTCACCACTGACACCAGCCCTGTGCTCCAGCCCGTGAAGGATAACTTTGCTGTGTTTTGGAAGATTCCTGTAAATCTTCATGCCTGTCTGTCTGTGTAGTTGCAGTTGTCCTACTGGAACACCAGCTTGGAAGACAGCCACTCTTATTTCATAAGGATTCAGAAGTTGCCTTCTCCATAAAGCTTGCTATGGCCTCACCAGCAGGGTCGCTCGCTCCATCCTCAGCACTTAAGAAGCATTTATCTCAGTGTGTTCTCTCCATCCACTGATCTGATCTGGTCCATATCAAACCTGGCCAAGTCTGTCCATTTACCCCCTAAATAGCTCTTAACGTCCCTTCAACAGCCTTGATCTTAAGACAAAGACCAAAATCGATAGCCCCTGAAGCCCTGTGGATTGCATCCGCATCTGCTGTCTGGACTCCAGTCCTGCTGGCCTTCATCACTCCCTGGGGCCCCATGTTTCCTCCTGTTTCAACACTTGCCATCCTCCTGATTGGGATACTAACCCTACTCCTCCCTTTCCAACCTCAGAACATCTAATTCCCACTCATCCTTCACAGCTCAGAGAAAACAGTCTGTTTCATGTAGAAACACTTTCTGATCCCCCTTTTCCACCCAATTTGAGTCAGCTTTTGTGGTTATATACACACAAAACCATGTCCCTTTCCATCAGTACACTTAAGTTAGTGCAATCGTCTTATATATTTGTTAAGGTGAAATTTTGATTAATGTCTTTCTCTTCCATTAGGCTGCAAGCTCCATTGAGAGTAGAGATGGTATTCTTGCTCTACTGCATCCCCAGCTCCTGGCAAGGTACCTGGTTCATCATAACTGCTCATGTTTGTTGAATGAATAAATGAATGATTTATATCCATGAAACATATCACTATGACCATAATTCGCTCCTTGAGGGCAGAAGCTATCTTTTATTCATACTTGGGTCCCAGCACAGGTGGATCCTCAGAATGCACTTGTTGAAGGAATACGGGGTGAAGATACAGAGAGGCAGATTCTATGCCCATAACAATCAGAGAGAGTGGACCAGCAGTTAAGCATCCTCCGTCACTTAACCGTGAACTCCCCGTCTCTAGAATCATTCAAGGATAGGACAGATGGACCACATCAAAATGATCTAGAAGCAATTCAACCAAGGGACTTGATGATCTCTCAAATCCTTTCCAACCCTCATGTTCTATGGTGCAACTAGAAAGAACTAGAAAGAGGGTAGGTGTAAGGAAGAGAGATCCGCAAAACATGAGTGAAATTGCAACTCCCTCCCTCCCAGAAAAGAGAGTTTCAGAACAAATGGGAAGAGCAGGTTTTTGCCAAGGTTTTCTTAATTGCTGGCAGGTAGCAGATATGAGAGGCTCTGTTAAAATATGCGTGTGATGGCTGGAAGGGAGATGTCAAAGATTACAGTCTCAACTCCCTGTCTGATGTCTACTCCTTCATTCTTAACCCGGCCCTTATTTCTAGATTTAGATATAGCTCAAAAGAGACTCAGACTTTGAAGACCCAGGCAGAAAACTGTGCTAGTCACATGGAATCATTTTGACTGTTTTCTCAGCTGTTTCCTAAGAAAACAGATTTAAGATTTGTCACCTTCATTCCGGAATAAGGAAAGAGATTTCACTTCCTCCTGAAGCAAAAACCACAAGGTGGATTTGGCATTTGTTGAGTATGGAGTGGGGTTCACATTAATGGTGTGTTGAGCGTCTCTTTGTTTTTACAATCTTTCTATATTTTCACATTCAAGAAGCTAAATGAATTGCCCACACCTTTTCATGGGGCTCCCTAATAGAAAGATCCCACTGGGAAACTGTTCTCCTCACCTCACCATTTCTCTTTCCATTCTCCCTGTTTCACATCTTTGGCCATAATTAGTCAGTTTCTGGAATATAAGAATGGCTGGGGAAAAAAAAAAGAATGGCTGGGGGATGGAAGGGGAGAGGAAAAAGAAAAGGATGAAAGCAGAATTGAGCAACACATGATGAAAGGGGCCCACGGGACTGCCTTTTATTTCTCTGCATGTCTAAATTGACAGTCATAATATTTCCTATGTCAGGTCATATAATCAGATCATCAGTTTTTGAGCATGTATATATGCCATATTCTTCATACATATTAGTTCACTGATTTTCAATTACCTTATAAGTTAAGTGGTATTATTGTTATTTAACAGGTGGAGAATTTTAGGCTTCAATAAGCTAAATATCTTGCCCAGAGTCACATTAATTAGTGACAGTTAGAGTTGAAGCCAGGATTCAAATCCAGGTTTTCTGCCTCCAAATCCAGGTCTGATACCTATATCTGTACATCTCAGAGAGAGTCAGTGAAAATTTTCATTAACAAAGACCCAGTTAGCTGTCATACTAGATCAACCAGGTGTAGTTTTGCTCTGAGGGGACATTCAGGAATGTCTTGAGACACTTTTTGGCTGTCACAATGGGTAGGTGCTGCTGGCATCTAGTGAACAGAGGCTAGAAATGCTCCCAACATCTTACAATCCACAGGACAGCCGCCCACCACAAAAAAAATGATCAGGTCTGAAATATTAATAGCACCGAAGCTGAGAAACTCTGTGCTAGATGCTCCCATTATTATGTAAAATGGTTCTCTGCCACCAACTCATGACTTTCTGTGTTAAACAGGGGAACAGTTTGTAACTTCTTGATATACATGTTTAACGATGTCTGGAATTGGCCAAGGTTCTTTTTAAGAATGTTAAAAAAAAAATGAGGAAGAAGTAACAAAAAGAAAGAGAAAAAGAAAATGAACAAGAAAAAGAGAAGGAGACAAGTAACATTAGACACCTACACTGCAGCATTCAACAGCTGGATCACATTACATGGAAATCTGCCGCAGCAACAGCACAACAGGCTGCTTTTGTGTCTTCATGAATAACGCCATGTGCTGGGTAAATGCTTTTCCTCATTTAGAAACAGGTAGTTAATGGGAATTGAAGTGATCAAATGCTGTGTACCCCAAGGTTACTTACATCTCAGGCCTGGGTGGCCCAGAGCTCATAAATAAAGCATTGGAGCATCTTATTTTAGGCCCCAGTCAGATAAGCAAAAGCTTGCATCATGTGAGCCGAGCCCACAGCGCGATATGACACTGAGCCTGCTAATTCCAGGACCTCTTGGAATGTGACATTTCGAGCACAGTACACCGAGTTCATGCCCTGTGGAAGCTCCATGGCCCACCAGGACTTAACGTTCCATCACCTCCTTGATTCAGCTGCCACGAGAGACTCTGTCACCGAGCTAGATTTTCAGTGATGCCTAGCTCCTTCCCTACTCTGCAGAAGTTAACGTGAGGCATATTTGCAGCTTATAACTCTGATTTACTCACTTGCTGGGACGAGGACCACAGACAGCTTAACAGCCCGCCAGTTCGCACAGACCATTCCCTCGGAAAAAGTTTGGCCCAACTCATGACACAGCTTGGCAGCTCAAAAAAACAGCTGCCGGACCATGGAGGAATGGGGAGTTGAATATAAGAAAAGAAAAATGTCTGTTCTTTACCTCCAAGTTTTACATGTTATTATGTAATCATATCCCTATTCAGATACTTTGACATAAATTGTGCTTAATTAAATTGTTGCTAATTTGTTGTTTTATTGTTAGTTCATGGCTTGTTTGTTGACATCTACCCACAAGCCGTGTGCAACACACACACACACACACACAGACACACACACTCACACTGACGCTCAGCCATACTAGTGTTGTTGCTTTGAAAATAATGAAAATGTTCTCTGTGAATAATTCCTCTATTTGACAGAAACACAAAATTTTTCCAAGAGTGCTTATTCACATGGTATACAAATGGCTGTATGAATAACTCTAATGTGATAATTTGCTGGTGTTACTGTTTCTTTTCTCACAGACTTCCTATAATCTGATCCTATCAATCAAATAATATATTCTCTGCATGAAATAAATTCTCCTTACTATAAAAAAACAGCTCCTGTAATAAATATATTTCCCAGTGATCAGTATTAACACTGTTTCTCATTCAGATCCTGGCTCCAAGAAATTATCTTCAATATATGTTTGTACACTTGAATCTGGGGTAAGATACATGCTCTGAATTTCCTACAAGGTTGTATAATTAGTCATTGACTAAAAGCCACCACCCAACTACCATGAAACCATCTTCTGGGAGAAGGGACACTTCTGTCCAGCACACATCACCTCTCCCATTCCACTTGGAATCTGTCTAGGTACCAACTCCTCTGCCTCTAACACTGTTTCTCAAAGTGTGGACCTCAGAACACCTGCCTGTTAGAAGTAAAGATTGATATCAGCTTTTTAGGGTGCGTTTTAGAAACGGTGATTCCTAGATGCCATGCCAAACCGATTAGATCTGACCCTCTAGGGGAATCTGGATTTTCAACAGTATGTGCAGGTGAAATTGGCTTTCTTCTTTGAGTCTTGAGGCATATGGACTGAGGGGTAGAGGAGAGAAAGCAAAAGCATATTACTAAACAATTTTCCCTGGAACAAGGGATGCAAATGAGATTGTGGAAAATGTGCTCATTAACTCACTGCATTTGAAGTAAACTAATGTCAAAAATTTCATAGTAAAAATCATCAGTTGGCTAATGCCCTACATCCTCTCAACCTACCGAAAAAAAAAAAATCTGGTCTTCAGAAAGATAACCCTGAGGTTCCACAAAAAGAAAGAGGCACGAAAACAGAGATATAAGCATTTTTCCATGATATCCTTTAGAATGAATTTTCAACTGCAAAGGTTTAAAAAAAAGTTTTCCTAGCTAAAACTCCACTTACCCCCAAGGCTTCTAGTTCTAGCTCCATATTTTGCCAGATAATCAATCATCTTTTTGGTTTTCTATCCCAGATCATCATCATTGTGATGACAGAGTAAAGTGACTTTAATTCAAAGCTCCAGAAGAGGCTCAAACGTAAGACAATAACCTAATTTACACCAAAGAGATCAGCTCTACCTTCGGAATTAGACCTGCACCCACACAGCACACCCAGGGGTTGCTGACTTCAAACATCTTTGTTAACTTTATTCCAGGTAGTTGCTGAGACTGGCTGAGTAAGTGTATGCAAAGTGTTCACGTAGCAACAGTGCAATCACTGCAATCATTATTAATATCACTTATTAATATTGTGCTGTGGTCCTGTGAGTGGAGTCACAGGGCCTGTTTCACCCACCAGCCCACAAATGAAGGTATCTGAGGATACAAACTGGCATTCAACCATTCTCATCAACTCAAATGTACACACTTGGGGGGAAGAACTGTGTTTTCTGTTTCTCTCTCCCCCTAAATCACCTAAAAACTAGTTGGGCATATAGCTGCCCCTGAAAGATACATGTGTCATGATAATAACCATCGCATGAGGATTGTCATCCAACCTTGGTCTGTGGTTACAAAGACCAAATAAAGCATATTTTGAACCTTCTGCTTCCAACACAGCGACCTGGATTTCTTCCCCCAGAAAGTCAGAGATAAGATGGCAGCCTCACTACACCTGGGCAGACAGTATATCACGCGCAAGCTCCTTGCAAATTCAGATCCTTTTACTCCAGAAGAACAGAAAGGGAAAGTGCCCTACCCTCTCCCAGGAACCATGACACCCCTGCCTGGATCCCAGCTCTATTCGAGATTTACTGTGTGGCTTTGGGCAGCTCATTTAACCACTCAGTGTCTTAATTTCTTCATCTGGAAAATGAAGATGCTACCTACAGCATAGGCACAGCGTTTCAAGGTTAATGCGTGAGGCTGACATTGAAACACAACCTTGCAGGGGAATGTCTAATTTGGGGGAAGAAGTCAGGCACAGCAGTGCACTCCTGGTGGTTATAACATATGCAGGATGGCAAAACTGGGCCCTAAGGTTAGCAGCGCACATGACGAGTGCAATAAGCCATTCACAACACACCACCTGGAGCCTTTTATTGTTATTGCCAAGTGCAGTTGATAAGCAAACAAAGCACAGGGGCGGGAGCCCTTATCTATCAAATGTGTTGATGCAGATCTGATATTGACAGGCAACAGGCCACTTTTATATTCAGATCAATAAATCCATTTCATAATACAGTACAATCCCAACACTTCGTTCCCAAATCCATCCATCTAGATATTAGAAATCCATCCTGCTTTGCCTGCAGTCTGTCAAGTGTCACCACAGAGTGCAGAAGCCACCCTGCCAAGTCTATATCCTGAACTAAATCCCAATGGAAACTTCCCAGATATAAATAACCACTATGAACATACAGGGAAGAAAAATAGCTATGAAGTTTCACTCTTACTTTTTTTTTTCCTTTTAGCCTGTGACAAGTAAAAAATCATAGAGTTACTCACTCTCCAAAAACAATCTAAAACCAGAAGGTTTAACCAATTCAATTTTCTAGTCACTGTGACAACTATTTTCATCTGTGGAACAGCATCTGGGGCACGTATACAGGACTAATCCCAGGGTGCTTTCATGGGCAGGCCCCACTGGAAACTCTGAGGGAAGCTTCTGTTCCTGGACTCACTGTGGGCAGTGGCATTTGATGACACTCAGAGTCTCATGCCATGAAGAAAGATTCTTTATTTACAGTCAGAGAGGGAAAAACTTTCCTTCTACTTGGGAGTTGATTATTGAGATCCTGGGGAGTCAGTTGTGAGGAGAGTCCAGTTTAATAGGCAGTGGGGAAACCCACTCAATGCTTGCAAGGCCCAGGAGAGTAGCATAAAGAAAACAGAAAACTGAGCTTGAAAATCGGAATATCCAGCCTTGAATCGTGCAGAGCTAAGAATGTGTGGTCTTGTTTAAATCATTTGGCCTCCCTGAGCCTCGATCTCCCATTGTCAACAGGTGAAGGGGTCTGTGAGAGAATCAAGGGTATGAAAGCCCCTGGCACAATGCCTACACATAGTAAGTGCTCAGTAAATATGTGCTGAAACACAATCTGAAACAAGAAATACTGGATTACTGATATCACTCCTTAACCAATGGGCATAAGCTTAATGTACTGAATGCACACCATAGGCCCAAGCACTAAATGATGGGAATAGAGAGGTAAGAAGACCAGATTATGATGTTTGTCCTCAGGGTAAGACAGAGGAAGTACACAGGACTGGATTAGGAGACCAGTCATCTCTAAATATGGGACCCAGATCTGGAGCCTGAGGGGCAGCCATCCTACCCACACCCAGGTTTGGGGGGCTGTGAATTATCCAAAAATGCATTGCCTAAAAATAACTGGTTACACTCTGGTTTCTTGCAACTTACAGACTTAATTCCTGTGCTCATTTGCCCAGGATATGCAAACTCATTTTAGTATTAGCCTCACACAGGTTGTTAGGAAGATAACTCTGCTGCAAATATAAACACCTAGGCATGGATTGGTTTAGGATTATCTAAATATCCAACAGAAAGAAAGATTCAGGGGCAGACACAAGTGCCATCCTGGAAAGCTGAAGGTAAATTAAAATGCCATATAGAGATAGCACAGGGAGATCAGCTTGGTGCTTTGTGACCACCTAGAGGGGTGGGATAGGGAGGGTGGGAGGGAGACGCAAGAGGGAGGGGATATGGGGATATATGTATACCTATAGCTGATTCACTTTGTTAAACAGCAGAAACTCACACAGCATTGTAAAGCAATTATACTCCAATAAAGATGATTTTTTAAAAAGCCATATAGAGGATTCAACACTTTTTCTATTGAATTGCATTACGCATTTGCATTCTTGGGGTATGGCCTCTTTGAAATGTGTCTCGTGCACAATAAAAAGAAGAAGTGGAAGAGGTAGAAAAGAGAAGAAAAGAAGAAGGAAGAGAAAGAAGGGGGGCAGTGGAAAAAGAGGAGGAAAAACTAAAAATCTCCCAAACAGCCCAGATCTCAGTCCGGCCACTCCACATTAGGCGGCGGGTTGGGGGTGGAGCAGACTTTTTTCCCCTTCCCAAAGGAGCTGTCAGAAATGGGAGTAAACTCAGCAAGCTACAAGGACTTCCTTCTCCAAGCTTCCTTTCCGAGGGTAAAGAGACTTGCTTCTTGCCCAGAACTTAACTGTTGTTGTTTTACACAAGAATGATTTAGAGGCAACAGTCTCCTGTCGTAGCCCCAATCTCTCCCTGCCCCAGAATTTCCCAGGCCAAAATCATCTGGGAACCAGACACAGGATTTTCGTCATATTAGATGTCACCCCTACTATTATTTGCTTCATATGACTCATTTAAATCAAGTTACTTTAAAACATTTTACTATTGTTCTAGGCAGTAATATCTATAAAACCATGGTTTTTATTGTGCTAGTTATATTTTCCTCATACACACTGAGATAAATCATTATTGTTAAAATAGCATAGCATAGTGGTTAGAAGTACAGATGCTGACTGCATTCAAATCCTGGCTCTGCCACTACTAGTTGTGTGATCCTGGGCAAGTGACTTAACCTCTCTGTGCTCCAGCTTTATGGTCTGTTAAATAATAATACCTACTTCACAGAGTCACTCTGAGGATTCAATTAGTTAATATTTGTAAAATACTGGTATTGTCTAGAACATTCTACATGAAGAACACTACTGGGAACCCTGAAGGCATTCAAGTATACGCCATCTCTTACCTCAGGATTTGCCTATGTTGTTCCTCTTCTTGAGGATATTCTATTGCTTCCTCTCCCCATCCCATCCCAAAGCCAAAAACAAAAGCAGTAGACAACACACCCTCATTCCTGCCTTCTTAAAAGCCTACCCATTTTAAGGTCCATTTTGAATAGACACAATAGTAATTACAAACACTTATTGAGCATCTATTACTTTGCAAGCCCTGTGCTCAGTCCTTTGAATATATCATCTAATTTAATTTTCATTTTTTACACTATGAGGAGGGCCCAAGCTTAAAGAGCTTAGGTAAATTTTCCTAAGGTCCTACACCCGGTGAATAGGAGAGTCAGGATTCAAACCCTGGTCCATCTGACTCCACAGCCTACACTTATCCCATTAAGCCATGAGGCCCCACCATGAAGTTCTCTCTTCCAAGAACCCACCACAGCTTTCAGACAGACATGAACTTTCTTTCCTCTCCCACTGGACTTAGTAAAGTCCACTTTATAGTATAATTATTTACTTGTTTGTCTTTCCCCCTCTGTTATTCAAGATAATCTTTTCTATTTTAAGCATTTTGGAAAGAAATCATCCTAAAATGTCCCTGAATTTGAAAAAGGGCTACATTATACTGGGCTGAATGTAACATTTTCTTGACAACTCCAGTCATCTTCATCAATGACAAGCCCTATGATATCCTATGCTATAGACGTGACTTTAGGGCAATTTTTATCTGTGTGGTACAGGGTGACTGTTAAAAAAAATCAGACTCATGAGCCCCTCCCTGGATCTATTGAATCAAAATCTCTGGGTTAAAGACCAGGAGTCACTCAAGTTTCAGAATCACTGCCTTAGGCTATGTATGGGCATTTGACCCTGCTTTATACTCCTAGACACCAACTGTATCTTAGATCTTGTGTCTGTTTTTCATGGCTTTTCCGACCTCTTCCACCCTGCAAGTTGACAGCTATCGTTTCTCACTGCCAACCAACATTGCAGCATAAATTTTTCCTATTTTATCTTATAGCTGCCAGTGCTATGGTTTCCAAGCTCTTTCTTTTTACTTTTAGCACACTTTCCTGAAAACTGATTCTTAGGCAGATGCCAGTGTAAAGCACATAATATCAGAGTTATTCTGATGCAACAGGGGTGAGTGGCTTAGATTCCAATGCTGGTCCCACTCCCTTTCCTCTGCCCTCCCCCTTTGTCACCATCCATCGTGGTCCTGAGTCCCCTCCCAGATTCCCTATGCTTCACAGAAAACACTTCCAAAACCACTGAAACAATGCAACCTTCTGGGGCATCCTGCCACACACTTACAGTGACGGATACCTTATTTTTTATAAATATTCAAGATTATCAGTAAAGGTTTTTTTTCCTGAAAGTTTGTCAGTATAATCTAAAGTCAAGTGTGTATTCTTTTTTACTTGAGATCATACCACCAAATTTATAAATAGCCTCTATATTAGATTTACAAAGTCACCCCTTACAGTGAATATTCTTAACGTGGGAAACGATGATCGCCCTGTATTAGTATTTGGACTATCGTCTACTTTTGAAAGACTCTCAGAAAAATAATGGTCAAGGAAATTTGCCTTTTCAAGAAAATCTCTCCTCTGTGAAAGAGAACGTAAGAGCATCCAGAAAAACTTTCTAACCTTTTAAAATTTTAGGCATCTTATATTGGCCGTGTTCTAAATAAGTTAGTAGTATAAATAGTCTAAAAATAAGTTTCAAGCAGCAGTTTCTAAACTTGAAAAAATATTTAGGCGAAGTTCTCTTATGCTCTTTTGGGATTTTTCCTCCAAAATTTATAGTGTTAGACGCAGAATTTAGGAAGTCAATTTAACATTATGTGCATTATAAGCAGGGGCACATGGAGGGTACAGGATTTCTCTGGTGAATTAGCATGAGGTTCAAAGACATGTCTAGAGAGAGAGATATTATCACTGTGGCCAAAGTTTGACACTTAATGAATACAGGGAAAAGGTGTACAGTGTTCCTTTTACTATTCTTTCAACTTTTCTGTAGCTTTGAAATTTTTCAAAATAAAATTGGGGGGAATGTTCAAACACACATACAAATGAAGCACAGTCATCGGGGCCTGGACTAGGGTGAGGAAATTGAGGCATCTAAGGAAGCACCTGCAGGACTCTCAGAGGGTGAATGCCTCCTTGGCACTGGTACAACTCTGAGAGTGAGCGCCTCCTTCAATTTTGTACCATAGGTGCTCACTTGTATCACCCTAGTGTTGGCCCTAGTACTCAACCTTAGCAAATACACCTGCTTTCTCAAACTGACTGTAGTAATCCTAAAGAGAAGACGTTTACAGTCAATGTTATCCATGCACTGATTCCTTCATTTATTCACCAAGCATGTATCGCACCCCAGCTATATGCTAAGTGACCGCTCAGCTAGGAACCTATTCTGTGCTAGTAAACAATTTTGACACTTGAACAAAAGAATCTTAAACCAAGTTCCTGCCACTCGTTTATTCATCCATGCGTTAGGTGCCAGAGACACTGTGATGACAGATCAGTCCCTACTAAAATGTCTTACTATCTGCCAGACACTGTTTTAATGCTATTATTTTCATCATCATCATCATCGATTGGCATGTCTATTTTCTCAATTCCATGGAACTATTTCAAGGTAGGGAATGAATATTAATCATCTTTGTTTTTTTGACACCCAGGATGGTGATAGATAAAGTATTCAGTAAATATTTCTTGAATGGATGAAACCATAAATCTACTTATTTGTTCTTCCTCAAAGATTTGCCACATTTAGATGACTATGAAACTTCTTCCCAGATTGCCTAATATTGTAATACTAGCTAACATGTACTGGGTGCTTACAAACTGCCTCATATTTTCTAAGCTCTTTCCATATATGAACTCAATTAAGCCTTGCAACAAGGCTAAGAGTCTCCTTTTATCAATAAGCACACAGGAGAGACTTTGTATCCTTCCAAGGGCCGCACAGCAGGTAAGAGGCTGTACCAGGGTTTGAACCCAGGACCCCAGCTCTGGAGCCTGCCCACTCAGTGACTCTTTTAAGTCATCTCACAATTCTGACCCAAAGAGGTGCTCCCCTACCCCAAACAGCACTCATCTTCAGCTTACTTTTCACCAACTATTTCCTAGGAAGATCTAGAGGGCACCAGGGACCCTTTTAGTGAAATGATCCTCAACTCCCATGGCCAAGTCAGACTTTGGGGGACTTCCTGCTTAATTTCACCTTGTCTAAATATAACCAGCTAAAAATAACCCGAAAGGGAAGTGTCTCAGAACCGCCAGAGGAGCCGCAGTACACTGCAGAGGACGTGATGTGAAAGAATGATCCAGCCTCCCTAAAACACTGAGATGCTTCCCAACCCCAGCCAGTGGCATATTGGGATGAAAAACCAGTCTCCAATTATTGAAATACCACAGTGTATTTAATTATGCAATTGTCTTATTGTATTAACAAGAGCTAAGGCACAACAGCAATTGCTGAGATTTTTGCAATTTGGAACTGCAGGATTTAGTCTTCTCCTCAGCTGACTACTTCTCATGAGTCTGTCCATTTTTCTGGGATTATGGAAATGATCTTATTTTTGAACTGCTTCATTCAGAAATCGAAAGTAAATCAGACCCCCATTTTTGCCACTCCTTAAAATATGACCCCGCTACTGACTGAGCATATTTCAAGGGAAAAGATCTGCAAATTCACATCATTTTTGTTTTCACCAATCACTTCAGGCTCTTTCCTCCTTTGAAATTCAAGTAAATATAATGTAAAATATAAATTTAAAAGCAGTTATACAAATTACATATTTTCAATGATGCGAATACATTCACAAATACATTCCTATTCATCTGCTTAATAAGGACCTATCCCAAAGGGTTCCTGTATCAGACTGTAAAACCCAGAGTATTTCATCAAAACATCTAATATAAGTATGCTGCGATATTATCATGCACTTCTATTTGCCACCATCACCTCAGCAAATATGAAATATAATCATGCAAAATTAAACATTCCATACATTTTCTATTCATTCTCTAACACTCTCCCTATACTCCAAAATAGGCTATCACACTTTCAAGTTTACAGGGACAAAAGGTAAATCAAATTTCTTGTTTCTGAAAGCATTCCAAGTAATAGGTCTTTTCACTTTAGGCTTTTCATCTAAGTATCACCAGGCTCTTTACACATAAAATATAATTAATCCATACCATTAGCTATATCCCTATCCAATGGGAGTCCTCCTTGCTGATATTCACTCATGGAGAAGCATACCTGCATTTTCTCAAGCTAAATTTGATCCAGGCTATTAGGAATGATGTTTCATTTACTTGAGCATGACTGGGAGGCATAATCTTATGTAGGAAAACCTGGCCCCTTCTCCCAAATAAGTGATAGCTAAGAACACAAACGCGGGCCCCCAGTTGCCTGGTGTTTGAATCCCAGTTTGCAATCATTTAGCTGTGAGATGATGGAGCGAGTCCCTTTTGCTTTCCTGAGCTCCATTTTTTGCAGTAGTAAAATTGGGATAATCACAGTACCTTTCCCATAGCTTTGTCAGGCAGATGAAAAGAGTCACTTTATGTAAGTCACCTAAAACATTAGCCTTGTCCTGCCCAAATATGACACCTGATACCTTTCAAAGCCATTTCCGAAAGATGACATCACTGGGGTCTCACCGTCTTCCTGGGAAACAATGGGAGCAGATGCTATGATGCCCATTCTACAGGGGAAGAAAGTGAGTTTCAGACAGAGCTCCTGGTGGTCAGGACTAGAACCCCTGAACATAGCCTAGGATTCTTCCACTATTTCTCTTTACATTCAGAACACACTGACTCAGTGTCCCAGACATGTCCCTGCTTATGTTTCTTTGGGGTGGTGGCAGCAACGCAGGGGAGAGCGTCTTGTTTCAAACCCCTGTTTCTGTTGCCAGGCTTGTCTTGCATAGCAAAAGAGCCCCCGATCGGCAGAAGACACATCAACAAGACTGCCTTAATCATGCTTTCTGTTAACTACGAAATGAAAGTTAATTTCATGCCTTTCATTCACAGACAAAAAGGTTCAGAGCTGTTTAAATTCTCTTCAGCCCAATGACAGTTAGTAAACAGGAGGCTTCGTGTTCTAATGCTTGAAATCACCCTTCTTATCTCAATATATTATTTATGCACTCGGCTTAAAATAAACAGCAACTTGCAAGTAGGTGAGTGGTCTCATCCACGATGAACCTTTTCTTTTTTTTCACTCTGACAGTTACTTTAAAACGTCAGTAAACAGCCTTAATTCACTTCTAACGAATTAGTAGGCGACTGCTGCATATCCAGGAGGCAAGCAGATTGGATTATTAACCAGAACAACGGCCTCCCTGTCAGTCATCTGCACCTCACAGAGGGACGTGGGTTTTGCTGTGTCCTTACTCAAACCAATCCATGGGCGCATGGGATTCCAGACGATTCCTTCGAGGTCATTCTCTTCCAGACCTCTGATTAGATCTCTTGACTCTGAGATGCAGAATGAGGCCAGCAGAAGGGAGATTCTCAGTGCTGCTTGTTAAGAAAGATGTAGACAATGAGAAACTTCCAGAGGGGTAAAGAGTCAGGAAGTCAAAGCAGACAAGCTCTGCTTGTGGAGGGAACTGATGCAGGGGGACCCGATAAGTACCACCAAATACTTGAAAAAGGGTGTCACTTTGGAGGAGGAAGACTGGTTCTTTGTAGGGATGGATAGTAAAATTAGGTGGATTTGGGTTCAACTCAAGAAAGAATGCTCTAACAGAAAAGAGTTGCCTTTCGGGGTAGCAGGTCAGCCTCTGGGGGTGCTCGGGCACCCATCAGATGGAATACTTAGAATTGGCCAAGAAATAGGACTAGAGAAGAGACATGCATGGACCCTTCCAGATATAAGATCTTACAGCCTTGGAAACCCCAGGGGGACTCACTAAACTGGGCTTTGCTAAGCAGTCACAACCCTTTTAAAATTTCTCTCTGTTTGGAGTTTTTAAAGGGTGATAGCTACCCTTTAAAATATATATATACCATGAGTTAAGCTGGGCATGTCTTTGGCCAATCTACAGTTGTTCACACAATACCAGAGCACTGGTTGACCTAACAAGATAAAAATATGTCCCATTTAGCAGGGAAAATCAGTTGAAGCAGCTGCTGTAGGATTATACAGTTTCTGCCTGCTCTTGGGTTTTGTGACTTGCAGGCCTTCGGCCATTCCATGGACAGGAGTCCACTCCCAAGTCACCTGAGCTGTCACAAGGTCGCAAAGGGGTGATCCACACTTAGCTCACCACTGTAGCCTCCTCCCCCAAACCCAAGTCTGAAAACACAATACTTAGCAACTTAAGGAATGTCTTGTTCAGTTTCATCATTAACAAAACATAGCTGACCTCAGTGAAACATGCAGCATCTCCCTGAAACCAATCATTTCTTTGAGACACAAATGGACTGAGCAAAACACAGAGTTAAACGCAAATCAAAAAGAAAGTGAGAGAGAGGTGGGGGAAGATAAATACAGATACCTTGCATTCATATCCGGGGTTGATATCAACATTTTTACACAATATGCAGACATGTATTCTTCCAAATTGTCTAGTAAACATTAACCAAATATTTTGAGGGGTGGGTCAGGCTCTTCTACATCCAACATATTGACAAACCATTAGAGAGTTCAGAAAAGTTAAAGTCTTCAAAAGAGGTCAAATTCTCAATATTTGGGTGTGAAACTTGGTGTTACTGATTCCCTAATATGGCAAAAAAACAGACATCTGATATTTGCACTTTGGAGTAACAGAACATAACATGACAATAACGTGGTTATACTTACAAAGTACCCTTCATCCATGGGGCTCCAATTTTACCAATATTAGTTCACTGATTTTCGCAAAAAACCTGAAAGGCAGAGGGTAAGTTTGTGTTACCCCCACTTTGCAGATGGGGATATAGAAATGCAATAGGAGAATAAATTATTGGTCTGTTATAGTGAGAGAATTCAGTAACAGGAGGACAAGAATTACAACTTTGATCTTCCATGTCAGAAGGCAATTTGACCACCCATCTTTTCCTTGGGGACTGATATTTCCCATGGAATTTCCACCACGATCTCAAAGTATTAAACACATTCTACCCAGAGTAAGACAGTGCTGACCGGCACTAGGTCCAAAGAGCCCAGAGACCAATATGCATTTAATACCAGAGAAAAGGTTAAAAAAAACTCCCATATCCGTCTAAACAGGAGGAAAAATTAGATTGACAAAATACAATCATCCAAGTAAAATCTGGCCTGAAAATAATGTTACTACTGTACAATTTGTTACATACATACTTATGTTCCCATGTCAGCATATGGACCTGTCTTTAAAAATTATTCCAAGGAAGTCAGAAGCTTCAGAAGTAATCTTGCTAACAACATTTTTAGAAGGGTGTATTTTTAACAACCCTTTCTAGGACACCCCATCCTTTCTACCACTCTCAGGCCATTTATTCACGCATTGACCAAATAATCAGTATTTACTGAGCTCCATGTTTAAGTTTAGCACTCCATGTGGTTTCTTAGAGGACACAAAAATGTGTATGACACAGGTCCCATCATCAAGATACTTATAATCTTATGGTTCAATGATTCGAATACAGTAACAATCTCTCTGATCTAAAACACTCTGGAAAGATTTGATGGTTTCTGGACACTCCTGGTGAGTCGTGAACACCAGTCCCAGAAGGATGGTTCCTTTGGGGAATGTGTTCCAACAAGATGAGTTTGGGCTCTGTTTATGAGCCATACTACTTGGGATTACAGAAATGCTAAAAATTGTGTCTCCTTAAAAATGTCTGACCCAGAGTCTTTCCAAAGCCCATGACTTGAGGGTCATGATCTCTCCTACTATCTTCACGTCCACAGCCACACTGACCTCTTTGCCTGTCCCCAAATACTTAATCACAGGTCTTTTGCCCCTCCAATGGTTTCCTTCTCTTGGGAAAAGCTTCCTGCAGGTATTTCCATGATCTCTGTTCGTATCCCTGCTCAGTGATTTCTCCCCTGAACACTCATCTAAAATAGCTGCATTGCTATCAAAAAGTATGCTAATAAAGACTGTTTTATTTCTTCTTTTCCAGTCTAGTCTAGTGCCTTTAAATTCTTTTTCTCACCTCCAGTACTCTGTTGAAGAGAAATGGTGAGAGCAGATATCCTTGTCTTATTCCAAAACTTAGAGGGAAACATTCTTTCACCATGAAGCTAAACTTAACCACCCGACAATTCCACTGTTACCATTTATTTCTATGAAATTTCCCGAAAAGGCACATCCATAGAGACGGAAAGCAGATCAGTGGTTGTCTGGCCCTAAGGGAGAGAGCCAAGATTGACTGCAAATGGATTGTGGTGATGGTTGCAGAACTTTGTACATTGACTAAAAAATCATGGAGCTGTACACTTACAATGAATGAATTTTCTTTCATGTTAATCATAATAAAGCTGTTATGAAATGCTAAAACAAAAAACCAAAAATAAAATAAAACAGCTGCAACTCACCAGGCTCCATCCCCTTACTGTTCTTTCTCTTTCTCCACGAGGCTCCTCACAACCTAACATTATCGGTCTTTACCTGTTTTTGTTACCCTATGCCTCACCCACTAGGATATAAGCTCCATGAGAGTGGGCACTTTTTTGTTCACCACTAAATCAATCCTAAGGTCAAGGCACCCCATAAATACTGGTTGAATGAATGAATCATAGGGCTGAAATGTGTGCTCTGCCTTCCTCCTGCATCTTGTTTTACTCTCACTGGGATACTGTTATAATTACTAACAAATACATCTCGAAATTGGCTCATAATAGGTTTTTCCACCTAAAGGGAAAAAAATTCACAAATAGTCAATGAAATGTTTCTGAAAAATATAATAAACACCCATTTTTAGCATTTTCCCTTCACTTGATTGTTTGAGCACTGGGCCAAGAGTCAGGTAACCCTGCTCTCTGACCAGCATCACTGTGGGCTGCTCTGTGGCCCTGAGCTCTTCACCCTCCAGGGTCTTTGTTTCCCAATGGTAAAATAAGAAAGCTTAAGAAGCTTATTTCCAGGCTGCCTTCCGGTTTGGAAACTATGGAGATCAACATACAGGTGATGGGCCAAATTATATTTTTACATCTTCTGATTTCATACCACTTTCTAAGTATAAGCTTATCTTAAAGGTAGCGAGGTCATTTCAACGAAGCAAGAGGAAATCCCAGAGGGAAGGAGTTGATTATCTAACCATATCTACAAGCATGCCAATTTTGGAGAAACACCACAGATATCACCAAAAGTTTGTTCCCCACCACCATGCATGATCACACCACCAACATACAACAGACATGCAAAGAAAGATGCCACATCAGCTGATTATGACATCCTGAGTTACAGACACTTCAGTGGGGCCTCTAAACAGATTTCTTATTTACTTGCACATTAATAAAACTCGTACCTTTGCCAGTCAGAATTTTTTCCCCAAGCATCTGAACATCCAAAGAGATTTAGAAGCAATTAACATTCACGAGTAACAGAGTAATCAACAAGGGAATCGCTAATGGGACTGGACAGAATCCAAAAGCAGATATTAGGATAATAGTGAGTCCCTGGCATAGGTTATAGTGTTAATTCTGGAGGGCAGACTCGTGGTATGTTTTCAATAGCTTTGTGGGGCCTGCTGTCAGAGCCACATATGCCTCCTCTATATATGGTTCCTAGCCCCCCGCTACAACATACTTTTTTTTTTTAACTGCTATCGAAAAGAAGGCATTTTTGCATTGTTATAACACAACCTCTAGCATTAATGGTATATATTGAATTCGAGTTTATTTTTAAATTGCCTACCTGACAAAAATGTTAAAATGTCATTTTTTCCCACTTTGGGTCTCTAGACTATCTTCACCTGTTAGCTCTTGTAGCTAGAGGCCACAAAAATAATAGCTATGAATATCCACCTAGACGCTTCCCCAATAAATTTTGCCACTTACTTGTGTGCACACGGGTTGATACGTCCCAAGTACACAGAAAGACATGGGCACTCCCATTCCAATGAGCTCTATGCCTGCCTCCCTGTCAGTTTTTCTGACCTGTTTTCATAAATATCACTCCAAAATCAGCACACACACACCCTTTATCTTACCCTACCAGGAGGGTCTCTGGGTAATAGAAAATGTTTCCATTGTTACTCTTCCTGCTTCCGTTTCCTTCATCTCTCATCACTACCATCCATCTAAAATGCCAACGCCAGGCAAATCGATCTTTACCTCCCTTTGGACCACATTCCTGAATCCTTGCCTGGCGCTCCTTCTCCCTCAGCCTAAAGTGTGAACGGCTCAACCTTTAGGAGGCTGGACCTCTCCAGACCCATACATGCCTCTCAATCCTCAACTCCCCTGCTAGCCTTCCTGTGGGGTCGTCTTGTCACTCTCATGACCATGACATTCATGTCTAATCATGGGACATCTTCCCTTACGTAAGGACTCTGGGCCCCAGGTGGGCAGAAAACCTAGTTTATTCCCATTTTTCAGTTTGGGTGTAATTCATCACTGCTTATTATGGTTTGCTTTATTCTGTGTGGCCTAAGAAAATAAATTCCTTCTAAGGTTGGGCTTTTAAATTTTTTCAAATACTTTAACATTAGATACGAGTATATAATTGGATAAACACCATTCATTTTGACAGTAGTAATATTTTTCTGGTGGTTCTACAGCATTCACGCTCTATTCCATTTCTTTCTCCTTCTACTTTGCTGTTTCTAGCTATGAAAGGATCCCTTCTTAACAATTCAGCTTTTTTTTCCCTTCACCTCCCCATCCCAGCACACACCCATTATGAAAATGTATCCCTATTTAAAGCTTTGGTTTATTCCCTGAATACAATCAGCCACTGATACACAATCTGCCACCACCAGGCTGTGCGTGCTAAAAGCCTGTTTTGACAAAGATTTTATACAACAGAATCCAAATTAAAGGGAAGTTATCAACAGACCCATACTTGAGAATCCCTCACTTTATCTCTGTGGCAAGTAGTTTCATATTCCCAGCACCAGCCCCAAGGCTGGGAGACTCAAGCTTCTGAGGGCCTCCATGGCACACACACAGCTCAATCACCCAGTCATCACCTCACCTCCCCCAGCTCCCTCCCCACCCCAAGTAGCAGCAGTTGAGATTAAAGTGCTTCTGGGGCTGTGGTAATCCAGTCAGGGCTGGGCGTGCTTCAATCTCTACCATTCCATTCGGCTGGAAAACATTTTGGCAGGATGCCTTTCAGCTGCACTCTGCATTCCGCACTGGTCCCGTGTTTATTTTTGACCGCTCCGCTCTGCAGAAGTGAATGTAGCCAAGGGTCATCCTGCCCCGGGAACAGGGCTTCACCTGCCTTCTTAAACCACAGGATATCAGAAGCACTCCTGGCATCAAGGAGTGCAGTGTGTGTGTGTGTGTGTGTGTGTGTGTGTGTGAGAGAGAGAGAGAGAGAGAGAGAGCGAGAGCGAGAGAGAGAGAGAGAGAGAGAGAGAGAGAGAGAGAGATTCTAATGCACCCACCTACAGGTGGGGAGCAGGGACAGCAGGGGCAAATACTGCACAAACACATAGTTTTTTTTAACTTTAAAGATTAAAGGAAACCCATTTTTCAACGCTTTGCCTTACCTAAGCACAACCAAAAATATTCCCCCCATTCTATATTAGTCAAGGTTTTTCAGGGGTCCTTATCCTTTCTAGATCCCTTTGGCTATCAGATGAAATCTGTGGACCCCTTCTAAGAAGAACGGTTTTCAAAGGATTACAAAGGAGATTAATTACATTGAAACATTTTCCATCCTGAGTTAAGAAGCCCAGTGGGGTGTGGTTTTAGTGGATGGGAAGTAGAGATGCTGTCTGGATTTTTATTTTTTGAACTTGGGACTTCTGCCCTGGAGACTTGTGCTGGGAGAGTGATGGGCGATGGCAGAAAGTGGAAAGTGGCCTTTGCATACTGTCCCCGTGACTGTACACCTTCCTGTACACAGGCTTTGCAGCTGTTTCTGTCTTGCAAACAACCCAGACCCATGAACCCAGAGCCCTTCAGTATTTGATCCACTGAAATAGCTAAGAATGTAGACTTTTATTTACAGCCCTGAGTAGGTTTTAACTACTCATGAGAAAGAAGCAGAGGAATAAAGAGAGCAATTTGAGAAATTTTGGAAAAGTAGAACTAATGGTAAAAAAAACCTTTATTCAACTATTTATTCTTTCACCAAATATTTACTGAGCACCTTCCTTAGACTCACAGTGGTGAATAACTGACCTATAGAAATTTCCAAGGAATTTACATCCAAATGTAGGGAGACAACCTGTAAGTAAATACATAAGTAAATGTAAAACAAGTAAACATATGTCTAGTGGTGATGAATGCTTCAGAGAAAAACAAAGCAGAGGAGGTTAGGGAGTGTAAGGACATGAACTCATACTTCATTATAGCATTTATTTCCCCATTTCATGTCACTAAATATTTGTTGCTAAGCTCCTACTATGTTTCAGGCCCGGCAATGGGCTCTGGGGAAGCCATATATATATATATATATATGTGTGTGTGTGTGTGTGTGTGTGTGTGTGTGTAGATGGATGGATGGATGGTTGGGTGGATAAATAGATATGGATATGGATATATACACATCACACACTTAATTTCCAGTTATTTGCATGTGGAGGGTATACAGTCTTCACCAAGAGGGGTCTGTGTGTAATGGTGCAATCTGACTGCAGTTTCTTTTAAAGGGCAACTGATGAATGCCTCTAAAGGGTACCCGAAGTCAGAAGGGTGTACTGGGGTCTGTGTCTGCTGTGCTGAAGGACATGGGTGTCGGAACCCTGGTTCGGGGTCCACAACCATGATCCTCCCTCAGCTCCACCACCTGCCTCACTGAGTGGCTGTAAGCAAGTTACATCACCACTTTGAGCTTTAGGATCCTCATCTACAAAGTGAGGATCCCAGGTGCTGTGGAGTTCAAATGCAGTCAGGCAAGGAGAGTGTCCAGCACAGTGCCTGGCACGAGGAAATTGACAGATGAGTCCGTGCCTCCCTCATCTTCTCATCCAGGAAAAACATGCACACCAGAAATGCAAAAGCCCCCAACAAAGGGCTGTGTGCCCAGAGTAAGGATACAGTAAACGCTTTTGCTTATTTGTTTTCTTTGTTTTTTGACCCAAATAGTTCTATGGAATATCAAATGGTACTTTAAAAAAAAAGTCCACAATCAAATAAGTTTTAGAAACAACAAATGAACTGAAGCAACATGGGTCTTTACTTCAGGTTTTCCTGTTCTGTAATACGTGGATGTGAATCACATAGCTCCAAGAAATGTGAACAATGGCATGAGTGTTTCCCACCTCATATGACCCTGGAACCCTTTGGCAAATCGTATATGACAGTCATTCAATGGAACCGACTTCGGGGAATATAGATTTGCTCTAAGAATAAATGAATCAAAAGATAAGGATTCTATACCGTCTTTGGTTCTGATGGCCTTCTTTGAAAAGGCAGACTTGGGCATATTTTCTGCAAACCAAGAAAGCCTGGTGGCAGTGTTTCCTATCCACTGGACCACAGCAACTTCTTTTCCTAGAAAAGAAGTCGTTATTCTGGAACCACACCGCATTCGGGGGAAGTGTTGGCAACATCTGAACACTTCTCATTCCCCAGGACAGGTAATTCCCCTATTTTCTTCAATAAATGGGCTCAGACTGTCATACAGAGTGAAATAAGTCAGGAAGAGAAAAACAAATATTGTATATTAATGCATATATGTGGAAACTAGAAAAATGGTACAGATGAACCGATTTGCAGGGCAGAAATTGAGACACAGATGTAGAGAACAAACGTATGGACACCAAGAGGGGAAAGCAGGGTGGGGGGGCAGAGGTGTGTGATGAATTGGGCGATTGGGATTGACATGTATACACTGATGTATATAAAATTGATGACTATTAAGGACCTGCTGTATAAAAAAATAAATAAAATAAAATTCAAAAATTAAAAAAAATGAGTTTTGTTAATTATTCTCTTGAAAGCCAAATCCTCTTCTGACTACACGGGGAATCCCATTACTTAAAGTCACCCGGGGTTTTCTTTAACATATGAATACTTCACAGTGAGTGTGCATTACTTTCATAAACAGAAGATCAATGCTGGGGAAAAAAAGAAAAGAAATTCTGTAGATATGTGTTGATACACCAGTGATTAGTCCAAAAATTACCTACCTGCACATGAAGATTTTTATATATGGGGTTTTCCTGAAGATCTTATTTAATATTAGTACACTTGATAAAACTGAAGCAGAAGGGGGAGGCAAGGAGGAAACTGGGCCAAGATTGTTCCTCACATGCTTAGAATTCAATCTCAGGAGGAAGGAATCACCCACATTCTCCCATTCTCCAAGGCAAAGATAGAGGGAGAGAGGGAAGGAGGGAGGGAGACAAGGTAGGAGGAAGGCAGGAAGGGAGGTAGGGATGGAGAGAGAGAGAGAGAGGGAGAGGGAGGGAGGGAGGGGAGGAAGAAAGAAATAGAGAGAGAGAGAGAAAGCAAATGAGAGAAAAAAAGCAAGAGCTGTTGAGAAGCCTAAAGTGGGGGGAGGGGAACACAAACCCACAGATGAAGTTGACCCAAGTCAATACAAAAGGCTTTGTGCAAGGGCTCTGGCATTAATGGGATTTGGACCGCTAAAGACCTGCAAATCAAGTACAGAACAAAACCAAGATGCAGGAGTTATTTGTGAAATTAATGTCTTAAGTAACATGAAGCTCAGACTTCCAGGGTGGTGCAGTGGTTAAGAATCCTCCTGCCAATGCAGGGGACACGGGTTCGAGCCCTGGTCCGGGAAGATCCCACATGCCGCGGAGCAACTAAGCCCGTGCGCCGCAACTACTGAGCCTGCACTCTGGAGCCCACAGGCCGCAACTACTGAAGCCCGCCGCCTAGAGCCCGTGCTCCACAACAAGAGAAGCCACGACAATGAGAAGCCCGCACACCACAACGAAGAGTAGCCCCCGCTCGCCGCAACGAAGACCCAACACAGCCAAAAATAAATAAATTTATTAATAAATTTAAATCTTAAAAAAAAAGTAACATGACGCTTAACTAGCAGGGACAGTCGCAGCATTTTGTGTGACTGCTGGCGGCTGGTGGCCCGGCTGGGAACCGGAGCTGCCCAATCAGCAGCAGCCTCCCACCTGGGGCAGGACCAACTAGGTAAGCCTTCACCCAGAGGTGAGCTCAGGAGGAGCTGTTGTGTGTGTTGGCAGGGAGACTGTGCTGCTCCCTGAATCCATCAGTAATGCAAATGGTATACCTGGTGGGAGACCTTCTGAGCCTGAATCCTGGGGCCCTGGGTTTAGAATGGAGCTTTCACTCTTTCAATCAGTCTTGCATCAATGTCTCGAGGGTGTCTGCAGCCATTTGGGGCCTTGAAGATAGGGGGATGGACCACACAAAGCCCCTGCTCTCAAGGAGCTTACATTCTCCTGGAAGAGGGAAAGCCAACAAGTAAGTAAGAATTTCTATTGCTTATAAGACACAAGAAGAAAATCAAAAATAAAAGAGGAAGAGAGAGGACTCCTGGGGGCAGGGAAATGTGCTCAGAGAAGACAGTTCCGAAGAAGAAACATTTAAGTGAAGACTCGAATAACAAGGTAGACCCCACCCTGCCAAGACCTGGAAAGCACAGTGGAGGAGGGAGCGGGCAAATCCTCCCTCAGACTAAGCAGAGGCCACCATCACCCCTTACTTCTAACCAACTCAGCTTTCGGCAATACTAAATTCAAAAGCTCACAGACGTGTTTAATTTAAAACTCTTAAACTGCGTACCATGCCTGCTAGGAAAATCTATCCTGAATCAGGATATTTTTAGAATGGTCCACTTCAGTTTCTTGAAGTACTTTTTTCCCTGTTCAACCAGAAGACCCAAATAGTCCAGGTAACATCAGCCTCCTCTAAATACCTGAAACTGCATTCATCAGACACTTTTAAAAAATTGGATCTTACTTCAAAGCTGAGTGACTTGATTACTCCCATAACAGCATATATTACACTGATTACGGGATTATTCACATGCCATTTCGAAGAGGTTGGGCAACATTTCTCAACATCGCACCCACCAACAAACGGCGTGGTAAACGTGATAAATGGGATGCCAAGATTCAAATGCCTTCCATGTCCTGATACCATGATAAAATGCCTCTGCACTCTTTTTCTTTTAACTGATGTTTTTTAAAAAGAGGGAGAGAGGAGTAATTATTTTAGTACAATACAGCTCAGAGAGAAGAAAAGAAAAAAACACCAACAGGGTCCCAAATATGAGGCTATTTCTAGGATGTGACACACACCAGGCACTCAGTAAACATAGGTTCCCCTCCCCATACTCCTTGCCTGAGTATACCCTGCGCATTTATTTTTATATCAATAATTTGCCAATAGCATATTCACTGGCTCATTTTTTTTCTAACTGCCAGTCTAGTGCCATGTTTTCAACATGCTGGCAATTGGTTCAGCTTCATCAATTCATAAGAATGGCTTAGGGTGAGAACAGGGGTGAGGAGGTGGAAGTTTTATAGACATGATTCACTGCTGATCGATGATTAGCATTTTATGCTCAGGACAATCAAATTCATATTACTTTACACTTTAAAAGTTTTTAAAGGAACACTTATTAAAAGCCAAAATGAAAACAGGGCATCACAAGTTCAAATAAACCATAAATTAGACAAAGAAGCATAATTCTACTGAAAACCATTTTATTAGCTAATCAACGTGTCATTTTTTTTTTCTATTGGCATCTACTTACTGTCATACAATTTCCATAAGGGCACCATCTGTATCTATAAAAAGAATTATCTTTGTGGTGATCTAGCAATCTACAAAAAATGGTGATATTTAACTTTTCTTAAGGGATCAATTTTAGAATTGGGTTAAAGGATTTATAAGACTCTTTTTCATGATGAACCTTAAAAGGACTTATCCATACATTTCTGTGATGTTAGAAGCACTTGAAGTAAAGAAACAAACAAAAAAACAACAAAATGTAATTTTGATTTATTAAGATGTAAAGTTCTGGATATTGACATGTACATATTTTTAATCAAGCATAATGGGTCCCTACTATAAAGTCCAGTAAAACAATCATAAACAAAATATTTTATTTTTTTCCATTTTGGCTGAAAGGGCAGGTAAATTTTCAATGTGATCTGATTTGATGTCGCATGCTAAGACAGAGCCCAGTATTTGCCAAGGTCACTGCTCAGAGTTGAATCAGCATCCGGCTAGTTCACTCATTTATGACACACGATCAAACCATGCCTTGTCCAGTTCTTAACGCTAACCTTGCAAGGGCAAGGCACTGGCCTAATGATGGCTAGTCAAGCTGGTGGGGATGAGCCAGCAAACCCCTTACCATTAATGGAATAGAAACTCATAATAGAAGCCCTTCTGTTGGACACAGACTTCATACATAGATGACAAAACATGGGTGCAGGGAGAGATTTGTTTAAAGAGTTTTTATGGCTATCAAGTAGGACCTCAGAGAGAAGAGTTTTTAGTTTTACAAAGGTACATTAACTTCAGCTTTGAGTCAATCCAAAGAGCAAGATACAGTTTGAGAGAATCAACAAAAGACAAAAGGCTCACTCTTGGTTAGGATGCAAATTTCTCCACTAGTAATCAATTACTTTATAAATTTAATTTTAAACAAGATTTAGAAGGATTATGATTAAAAATCGATATGACATACTAAGCAACAAAATAAAAAGGCAAAAAACAAACTAATATTTATACTTCATTGATTGATTCCTTAATTTGTATGGGTTCATGGATTTCTATCAAATATCAAGGACCATATTAAGGATCAGGCACAGTGAACAAAACAGATATAGTCTTTGCCCTCCTGGAGCTTACTGTCTTCAAAAAAAAGTAGGTGTGAATTGAGTGGAAATTCACCAAATCATATTAGTGATTTAATTAAGATATGTAACTACTCTGTTTCCTCTCTTGAATATAGTTTTATTGCTTTTAAAATCTGAAGCATTTATTTTAAGTATTTTGATTATGTACTGGGACCAGGAAGTAATCTTTCTGGACTTGTTTTCTGTTTGTTTCTTGAAATGTTATTCATTGAAATGTTAACTTTTGAAGAAACTTTGACCATTGAATACTTGAAATATGTTAATAAAATAGAGAATGTTTAGGGAAATGTAACAAAAAACATATTCAGGAGTGGAAAATGGGTCTTCTTGGGGAAGGATAAGGAATTGGGCTCATTTCTCCCAAGAAATAACTTGATTATTATCTCTGTGGGGAATGAACATGTAAGAGAATGAACTCTGGGATCAAACAAGTTCTCTCTTCAAATCCTCCCACTATGTAGGAGAAGCTCTCCACATCTCTCCACATTTCCTTATCCATAAAAGTGGTATATCACAAGAACTACGTGAGTATAATAAATGTAAATAGCTTAGCAGGTAATCCTTAGCTGCCTTCATCATAACACATCATCATCATCATCATCATCACAAAAGAACTTAAGATCTGTTGTAATAAAGAGCAGCTTTAGACTATCCTGGTGGTAATCACAAAGGAAGCAGGTAACAATCTATCCCGAGAAAACACTAGAACTTAAATCACAAGTCCCTGTCTCAAATCCTAGCTCTTCTCATGCTAACTTTGCAAACTTGGATAAAACTCTTAAACTTCTGAGTCTTAGTTTCCCCAGCCCTAAAACGGGCCTAATAGAACTTATTTAATGAGATAATATATAAGGAAGGATCACATACATCATCTCATTATATACAGAACACTGCTAATTTTACAGGAAAGCACATTCTGACAATAACATATCATAAAGTGATCTCTTTTATAACCACCCAGGTTAAAAATTCCCAGAAAGGTCATGAACTTGAATTTCAGCTGCACTATTCACTAGATGAATAACATCTCTTAAATTCTCTGAGCACTGGTTTCTGGTCAGGAAAATAGCATACTCATTGTGAGGATTAGAAATTAGATGTGCAAAGTGCCCAGGAGGGTCTGGCACATCACACATATTCACTGATAGGTAACTTCCACCCCTCTCTGTTAAACCGTGATTCATTTCATTTTTAATATGTATATTCCCACACTCTAAAACTCCTTAAATGAAAAGCATTATAAATAACCTTGGATGATCTTTAAATAATTCTTTATAGTTTAGATGGGGGAAAAAATCTATAGAAACATAAAATATCCAGGGTGTCAAATATACAGTATAATCATTTTGTATGATCACTGCTAATACAGTTCAATCTAAATTGCAGTCTCATAGTTGACATAATTATACATAACCAAACACTAATAAAAATTGCTGCCTTATATTTCAAATTAGTAATTACGGTAGTAAAAATTAACAACATGTCAGATATAAGATGGTGATTTGTTCTGAAATGTATTAGAAATCATTATACTGTATGATAATTTTAATTACAGTTGGGTAGCAAGAGAGCAGGCAGCGCTTAGGGCTCTAAGTGCATTATGGGAATCAGCAGCTCTTCAATTCAGTCCTAACTCTGACTCCCTTGGTTTGAGTTCAGGAAATGCACAGTTCTTTCTCTACCTTTAAATAGTGAACACAATTCCCTCTGCAGAATCAGTACTATCACGAGGTTTGAAGCCATTTTTCCAGGGTTTTAGAATCCTTATTCTATCACTTTCTAGCCATACAAATTTGACTAACAGGAATTTCTCTGCGCCTCTGTTTCCTCATCTTAAAAATGGAAAACATAGCAGTACCTAACTCAGAGAGTGATAATAGCAGCTAAATTAGATCATTCTGTGGGCAATGCTTAGACTGGCACCTGGAACATAGTAAGTCTTCAATATATAATAGTGGTTGTTATTATCATTTTATATTAATATCCAGATCAATCATTTTTCTAAACTTAATAATAGTGACCAAAGGTCCTATGTAGATTAGAAATATACTGAATGTTAGCTTCTTTCTCTCAGGACACTGCAGTCTTCAAAATTTAGTCATTCTCTTTTCCTCTCTCCTTCCATGTTTTCCCCATTTCTTTTTACTCACTCTGTTTTGTGAGTCAATGGGAAGACCCCATTCTTTATATTTTCACCTCTCAGGAATGTCTGGCTTTGGCTTATCCTTTCATGGCATCTGTTTCCATGTTGTCCTTAACACTGACCTCTAAACAAAGCCATGGCCTCTAAGCATGGTCCAGTGTCCAGACTCCACGCTCCATTAATGATGACGGTGGAGAGACTCAGAAACTCCACCGCCTGCCACGAGATGGGCAAGTATATGAGCCATAAGACTCACAACCCCACTCATATTACAAGTTGCCACACCTGACATCTGATCACTAGGCTCTAATTTAGGAATTTAATGCCCCTCCCACCCTGCCTATGCAACCCCCCCAAAATAAGTGAAATTCATTATTTTAACATTAAAACCATTTGTTTATTCAGAGTTACCGATTTCTACCACTTTTAAAGATCCGTTGATTTATGCAATTTAAGAAAAAAAAAAAAGATCTCGGGGCCTTGCCACGTCTGTGCAGACTTACCCGCCTCCAAAATCTCCATGCATTTACATGGTTTCCTACAAAGTTGGGAAGAACTCCCAGCATTATGATAAAGCACCTTTCCTGTCTACATTTCCATACTGTTTCAGGGAAAATATTCAGGGGAACAGACTGGACTGCTAATTAGAGAACTGTCTGAAACCACCAAGAACCACATTTCCATAGGTGCAATAAGCAAAGACTCTTCATTAAAATCACTGTCCTCTGCAAGGGAAAGCTGTTTCAAGTGCAATAGATCTAATTCACAGGAGTGATCATGCAGACCCAGGTACAGTATTCATTATTAACTTAAAAAGTATGCCAAAACAATTAAAAACCATTTTAAAAGGAAGGAGTAAAATTTAGTTCTACCTAACTGCAGCTCAGCTCTAATTTATCTTCCAGCCACTTTCAAGGGATTTTACTTGGTCCTTAATCTAACATTCACTGGAAAGGGTAATTCTCATGAAATTACAGTGGCATCTCTTGCATCATTTAATGCAAATGTTCCCATTCTTAGGAAATGGAGAGCAGCTTCTCCAATAAAGACCTCCTTCAAGGTGTAAAGTGAAATAACTCTGGGATCTGCTTGAGAAGAATAAAACATCCCATTTCAGAAGCTACTCAAATTTAAAACTCTGTTTGCACCCCTATGACAAACTGTATTCCAAATATAAGTTATTCACAACATGTTTGTTATAAGGCGAGGCATATGAATTCCTGCCGTGTCTTTCTTTACAAACATGTCAAGACTTGTGAACCCTTAATGAAATGCAGCATTTTAGAGGCACAGAGGAAGCTACAAAGATGCCAGAAAGAAGAGGCTCCTTTCCTGGGACTGGGGCTTTCTTATGCTAGTGATAGTTCTCATTATCAGAGATATTATATCATCTCAAAACCTATTATATCATCTCAAAACCAAATGCGGCTTTAGAGGTCACTGAGATGAGCCACTTCTGCTCACAGATGAAGAAACTGAAGCCTGAGAGAAAACAAAATTTGTCCAAAGTGTTAGGGCTAGTGAGGGGCAGAGACAACTGGGCCCAGGTCTGGCCTGGTCACCCCACGGCTGCCTTCCACTAGTGCCATAGGGTTGACAAGATTCTAAAATAGACTTTGCCCTCCTGGGGCACTTTCATAAGTCCCATGGGGTGCCAACCTCCTGGTGTTCAGATGAAAGTTCCAAAAACTTGGAAGTGAGCTTATCCCAGTAGGATATTTTTAGTCATGCTATTGAAACTGAGTCCCCCTAAAATTGATTTCCCCTGCCGAACTCATCATTAACTTCTCTATCCAAAATTTTATTCTCTTTCTTGTACCACCCCCTGCTCCCCTCGGGATTATGGAGTAGCAAAGAAAAGGGGGGATTAAAATAGAACAAGACCCTGTAGTAAAAAAAGCCCCTCTGTGTCCCCCATTTCTTACTTGTAGAAAAATGCTTTAGTCGCCCAGCCTTCCCTGAGCTCTGAAGAGCAGATTCAAGAAGGTACTAATTAGGGAAGTGAAGGATGCAGGAACAAAGGAAAAGGAGTCAAGAAACAATAGTTCAGTGATAAAACAGAGTACTAGCTCCTCCTCAAGGGATATACTTAATAGTCTGAAACATATTCTTGAGTTCTTCTGCAGGAGCGAAGACTCGCACCCAGGTGGAAGATGGTGACTACAAGCATGTAGACCTCAAACTGGTTGGAACCAGAAGGTTGATGATTAAGATACCTGAAACGCCACCCTGTTACTTCATCACCAACCTATCAGAAGAAAGTCATGCCCCCTGCAACCCTCAATCCAAATGTTGCCTTTAAAAGCCCTTCCCTGAAAGCCATCGGGGATTTCGTGTCTTTTGAGCATGAGCTGCCCATTCTCCTTGCTCGGAACCTGCAATAAATGCTGTACTTTCCTTCGCCACAGTCTGCTGTCAGTAACTTGGTTTTGCTGCACAGCAGGCAAGCAGATCCAAGTTCGGTCTGGTAACCCTACAGAAGTTAGTTGGATTGATTTTATATTTGACATTTTTTTAACTAAGGCCCAGGAGTACAATCTTTCTCATTGTTAACTCCTTTTCTCCCTTACACCACTGTTCACTAGTAACCAGAGGTTCCAGGCAGAAGATATCCACTTCCTACTCAATCCCCAGTCTGGGGCTTTCTGAGTTGGTGAGAACATAGTCATCTACCCTGGTTTAGTTTAAAGCAGGGCTCAGCAAACTTTTCCTGTAAAGGGCCAGATAGTGACTATTTTAGTCTTTGCAGGCCATTTGGTCTTTGTCTGAACTACTCAAGTCAGCCACTGTACTGCAAAAGCAGTCACAGACATTATGTAAGCAAATGAGCATGGCTGTGTTCTGATGAAACTTTATGTATCTATGTTGAAACTGAATTTCATATAACTTTCACGTATCATGAAGCATTATTCATCTTTTTGATTTTTATTCAACCATTTAAAAATGTAAACACCAGCCTTAGCTCGTGAGCTGTACGAAAACAGGCAGCAGACCAGATTTGCCTCATCCCTGCTATAGTTTGCCAACTCCTGGTTTAGAGTTATGAAAGCACCCGCTGCAAAGAAAACTTCCTTTTCCTACCCAGATGCTGTCTTTATAATTTGCTATCAGCACTCACCTGGCTCATCCACATTTTCTATTAAATGTGCACGTTCTTCCATTGGTGTGTGATAGGTATGATTTCAGTAAGGTTTTATCCCACTTGCTAGTAACTTCAGTTATCACACAGTATTCCTGAGTGGGGTATCTTCCTTGATGGGAAATACAACTGAAAAGACTAACTTGATCACCAAGAAACAGTTGTGAAATTATGTCACTATGATACCAATCAGATGAAAGAGAAAAATCCAGCCATGGGACAGTTGATATATGTTCTACTACTGGATTTTTAGCCTTCATACATAAATATTGCTTTAATTTCAGAAAGAAATATTTCAGTTTCACCTATGGCCAATATTAGCACCAACGAATCAATCACTGAACTCATTATCAATCTTTTGTCTGTTCAATGAAGTAAGTAGAAATCTTCCATTTAAATACTTTTACACACAGCACAGCTCTACTGGCATCAGCATATTACAAAAACCAATTTTCTTACATCAACTTCTATCTACTTCTAATTCTGTAACATAGCTCTGGGGAGTTGCTACAAGGTCTGTGTAAACTAAAAATCTAAATAACATTATGACGCCTATTACAGAACTAATTTATAATCTAATACCCCAGTTGAATTTAATATCCTATTTATTTATTCAAGCAAAATATCTGGAAAAAATATGTCACATCATAATGTAGTTGTTATGAAAATGGAAAAATAAAACAGAATTTTAGAGAAGGCATGATAATTGCTAGGGGCAGGTATGAGCAAGAATTTCCAAGCCCCTCACACAAAGGAGAGGCAGAGACGGGAGCCCTTTAATAAATAGAATTTTTGCTTTATAATGCAATTATTGTCAAATTTAGTATTTTACATCAAATTTACAACTTTCAAATGTGATTCCTATTAATGTTATCCGCTCAGAGCTACTGCAGCATAAAACTGTTGGCCAACAGATGCCGCCTCATCAACTGTCTTTAACAACTCCTTTCCCATCTGAGATGGAAGAACCAAGTTTATGGCAGCGTTTATAAGCACACCCTGCCAATACAAATGCACAAGTGATGCCCGTATATATTATAATACATACAGGCTGATGGAAATAACTCTACAGAGGCTTCTAAAAACATTAAGTTTCTTGTTGATTTTTTTATCTTAAGATAAATGGGGGCTTCCCTGGTGGCACAGTGGTTGAGAGTCCGCCTGCCGATGCAGGGGACACGGGTTCATGCCCCGGTCCGGGAAGATCCCACATTGCCGTGGAGCGGCTAGGCCCATGAGCCATGGCCGCTGAGCCTGCACATCCGGAGCCTGTGCTCCGCAACGGGAGAGGCCACAACAGTGAGATGCCCACGTACCGAAAAAAAAAAAAAAAAAAGATAAATGGAAGGAAGGAATCAAGGAAGGAAGGAAAAGAAGCAGGGAGGGAGGAAGGAAGAAAAGGAAATAAGAGAAGAATGAAGAACAAAAGGAAAGAAGAGAAGGAGGTTATTATGACATTAGAATAAGAAAAGCTATGGAAAGCATAAGTATGAAAACATTGGGTGGTGATAATGACATCCTACCACGGATGCTCCTAGCCATCCAGGAAGCTGGGGATGATCTGATGAACGTTTAGTGAGGCTCCACAGTACATTTACAGGGGAGTTGCTAAGACTCAGAGAAAGGGTAGCAGTGCTGGAATCATAGTCAATAAGGAAAATGCCTACTGCTTGTTTTTTCTTGAGATAGGAGCCATGTTTTTAGTAAGTAGCAGCCCCAAGTTACGCTGGTCTAGGTCCCGAAGAATGCACGCACCCAGGTGCACCCCTATGCTCACACTGATGACTTCCAATCCTCACAAAAAGGCAGAAGCAGCAGCTGTCTACATTGCAGGCTCTCAAACCCTGAGGTCCTTGAGTCCTGTTCCAAACCTGCATGTCTGGATTACGAGCCCTACACTAGACCTCCTAGTGATTCTGATGCACTTCAAAGTTTAAGAACAAGTGGCCTCTGTGATCATACTTGAAAAGCATCTGGGAAGAACACTTTGCCCTGGAAATTATAACACTGCTCTCTCAGTATCCTCGAATTCCATAATTAGCAATTCATTCTTTTGCCTTTTAAAGATTTTTCTGGTCTCCACGGGTACTGAAACTGAACTCAAATATAACAATACCTAGAAAAAAGAGCTTAAGTCCTTGTACCAGATGATGCCTTGCTGGATACTTAGGCCCTGCAGAAATTAAACAAGGCATCACAAACAGACAAGAAAATGCCCCATAAAAGGAGGATATCAACAATACAGGATTAGACTCAGTTCTGCACACATAAACACACATGGGTTGTGTGATCACATATAACCTCTGAGCAAAATTCGTGGGTGTCAAGGGTCAGGCATCCCAGCTTCATTCTAGTTCTGCTGTATACAGTCTGACATCAAAAGCAATTCATATTCAGGTCCCTCATGTGTTCCAGAATGTACCCACGTCCAAACGGGCCTTCCTTCATGGGTATCCATTTTCAACAACATACACATGGAGATTCTGGTGTGAGAGTTAACACTCTCTCCTGACAGATGGGCCTCCTCTGATAGTTTGCCTTCTCCAGATATAGAGCTGGCCCCCCACTATTTCCCAAGCATCCCTCCTAGGGTAGATTCTGTCTCCCTCCTCCTCCTGCCATTAGTGTCAGCTCAGTGAGGCTGCCTGAGAACTATGAAGACCACCTCTTCCCTGAACAATCCTACCTGCTCTTTGTGAAAGGTACACACATGCAACAGAAACCCAGCTCAGCATTCTATTGATTATTACCTATAAATCTCGCTACTCATAAAAAGGCTCCATGAAATACAATCCAGGGACATAAATCTCTCTGAGAGAGATGAAATCTGATGGGAAATAAAATTCCCTCATTTCATTTATTCCCTTGTTTAAAAGACTGACTTTCCAATCAGCTGGGAACATTAACATGAGATGGTTGGGGGATGGGGACAAAGCACAGGTGGGGGGCTCAGACCAACAGGAGAGCAAACACTCCCTGTGCCAGCCCCTCAGTATGTGTCACCAGCAAGTGACATTTTCTCTGAGCCTCAGTTTTGTCACTCTGCAATAAGTGGGATAAACTCCCTTGCACGGCTGCCATGAGATCAAATTCAATAGACTATAATGTACCACGCATACATCAGGCACTCAAGATGGTAGCTGTTACACACAGCACATCTCCACCTTTAAAATTCTTTTTAATACAAAAAAGAGAAAGAAAAAAATTACCTACCCCCCCAAAATCCATACTTTCTTCCCACAAGAACAAGTGGTGGGCCATAAGACGGTTTTATTCATTTAACAGACATTAAATAAGCATCAACTATGTATCAGGCTTTGTCCTAGATCCTGGGAGTTGTTCAGGCTTGACCTCCAATTTTAAAAGGTGTACAGGACCAACAATTAAGGTGACACACAAGGAAAAAACAGGTGGTGGGAAAATCATAATTTTTGGCAAAAATTCTTATACTGTACACAGGCCTGGTCCTGTGTCCTTCGTGAATCTTGAAGAGTGCATCTGCCCTTTCAGAAGCTTTCAGAGACCTCCAGCCCAGTTCCTCCCCCTGGGTTCTCTTAGTTCCTGAGTGAAGGTCAGTCTCTGAATTTCCACATCGTGTTGCCACTGTGATTCAACAAAGTGACAAATCCCTACATTGTGAGCTTTATAAGGACAGGGACAACGTTGTGTTAACGTCTTATTTCCTCCCTCATTAGAAGAGTGTCTGCACATAGTACTCAAACTGCACCTCTGAGCTTCTGCTTCCAGAACCGAAAGCCTCACCATCAATATCCTTCCCTTCATCACTCCTAGTGACCAGAAAGTCAGTCCCTGAGTTTAAGTGGCTGCGTTCCAGATACATTTTCCCACAACAACAAAAAATGACAAATAGAAACCCTTTGTTTCTAGAAGAAGAAGAAAAGCTTACAAGGCTGAGAAAAATGTTGGCATTAGCACTCACTTCAACTGTCCAGCAAAAGTTGCCATGGTTTTTTCCCAGCTGATCTTCTGGGCCTCCTAATCCTATATTTCCGTAATCCGACCACGAGGCAAAAACCACATTCTGCTCTTTTCCACTTTGCTTGAACAATAAAATGGTCTTTGGTTTGAGTGAGTCAAGAGCCTATTGGTTTCACTTTTTTCTCTATAAATACAGTATATGGTGCAAACGAACAAGAAGTCTTGAATCGACTAAATGTTGGGCAAAGATCAAAGCAAGGTTGAATGATTTCACAGGCATCTTGATAAAGAAAGAATATGAATCTATTGAGTGGTCCTTGTAATCCCATTCTTAGGTCACACTGAGGGAAGTTTGGAGCTGGAGAAAGAACATGGAAGAACAAGATGATGGGGAAAGAGGTAACGGGGAGAAAAAAAAAAAAAAAACTCCTTCTATCCTGTAGAGTCAGGCCAAGCATTTGTTACCGTTGTGTCTAGCTCTCTAAACCAAAAAAAGTAAAATCAAAACAAAGAATGCACCAGCCAGAGCCAGGCAGACTCTCCCGCCTTGATTCACACATGGTCTCCTCACTCCACACTCCCACCACAGATGGTGACAAAGCTCTGACACATGCGGCGCCCTCAGGCACTGAAACTTCCTCTGAGTCCCTCTGCAAGGGTGGCTGGCGGTCCAGCTCTCAGCTGCCGTGGGGCAATCTCTGCCCCCCATTCTCTCTGCATCCCATCAAAATGGCACACTGTTAGAAATGTGCTCGGGATGTGTGATTTGGGGCAGATAGTTGTTGGAGCCCCATATGCTTAAGGCACATAACTGGGCCACTGAGAAAAAGGAATTTAAGCATTCTAGAAAACAGCAGGAGAGCAAATTGGCCTTTCCCTCTGAGAGCTATTATTAGAGAGGCCCAGCCCAATTCAACCAGAAAGCCAATATCTAGCCCATCCATTCTTCCCCTGCAACAATGCCCCCAACATCCCACCCCCTTTCAAATAGCCCTGTCCTGATGCATCCCAGCTAGACGCACAAGTCATCTTTAATGCTGACCACTGGCTGACAGAGATCAGTGGAAGCATCCCTTCTCATATAGCAACTTCATGGTCCAGAGGTTAATTTCACATAATACCGAGAACTCCCGGAATGTGGCAGTGCATTTGATGTGTACTCGTGGAATTTGGCAACCAGCTTGCTCTTCTCTTTGTGTACCTCCTGAAGTCGCAGCTGCTGCCTAAACTTTGTAAATAAATGCTAAACAAATGCCAAATAAAGAAACCAACTTCCCAGGAAGCGGAAAGGGCAGGAGATCACCATTTTTGTTCTCAGAAATATGCTGTGACCTGCTTCAGAGCTGCATCTTGGCAGCCTGGGTGTATCTCTGTTCTCCTGTGTCTTGAATGCTGTTTTACCTCCGAGAGAGAGAGAGAGAGTGAGAGAGAGAGAGAGAGAGAGAGAGAGAGAGAGAGAGGGAGAGAGAGAGAGAGAGAAGGGGTGGAGGAGGAAAGAAGATTTGAGGGAGGGAGGAACAGAAGAGCAAGGAAAGGAATAAGCGAGGGAAAAAAGCCTTTAGAGAATGCTGGCTGGGAAGACAAAACACAGTCTTACTATTTCTTATAACACATATTTCTATGGAAATTAGAGATTTTAGAGTTAATGTTTTCAATGGACCTCATCTCCAATCGTGCAATGAGAAAACAGGTTTCACTTCACTTGACTCTCAACTTTTCAGGCATGGACCCATTGCACGTATGAAGACATTGCTGGGTGGGCCTTCTTATTGCTCCTGGTCCTTCCGCCTCATGGGACATGTTTCTCAACATCAACTCCTTGCCAAAGCGGGTGGAGTTAATCACTCAACATACTCTGGTATGTCACAGTCTGCGTTCTCTTGGGCACAGGTAATGCACAACAGAATCAACCAACCAAAGATGGAGAAGCCCAACATTTCTCATCACGGAGGAAAATATACTTTACAAGTGGGCTGTCGGGCAGCCACCTCTATTTCCCTGCCTATCTCAAAGGATACATCCATCCCAGATGCAAGATGAGAAACCAGAAGGAGGTGCAGGCATGATATATAGACTAGATGGGAATTACAGCTCCTCTCTGCCTTTCAGATTCTGGCTGCTAGTGACTCAGGCCAAGTAATTTGGGTAACAATGATGTTACTTATAGCTACCATCTACTGAACACTTAAATGCCAGGCTCTGTGCTGTAGCACTTTATGTGTCTTGTCTTCTCCCAATAAACCTGGAGTTCTATAAATGGCAAAGATCTTGTCTCTGTTGTTTTTCTTTTGCTTTGCCAGTGTCCCCACCACACAGTAATGACTAACACTTACAGAGCGCTAAGTAGGTGCCAGGCACCATTCTAAGGGCGGCAAATACAGAAACTCATCAAATCCTCACAACAACCCTATGAGGTAGATACTCTTGTTATCCTCATTTTTTACAGATGCTCAGAGAACTTTAGTACCTTGTCTAAGTAAGTGGTAAAAACCAGAATTCAAACACATATATTCTGCTTTTAACCTCTATGCTATTGCAGGATGTTTACTGTACCAATAAGTAATTTTTAAATGAACGAAGCCTCTAAGGTAAGCATTACAACAATCTTAAAGGGAAAATATGACTACCCTTATCTACAAAGTTGGCAGCTGAGACTCAGAGTGGTTAAGTAACTTGCCCAAGGTCACACAGCTATGTGTGCAGAATGAGGACTCAGCTTGGGTCTTTCTGACATGGAGGCCTATGGTCTTGAAACAACTGTAATATTTTAAACCATGCGACCCAGCAACTCCCTCTTCAGTGCTTCCATTCAGTGACTCCATTTCCCCCATCTTATCAATAAGAGTATCTATATTTGCAACCCCCCAAAAAAGTTGTCTATGATAAAGCAGATACATCTCTTTATGGGTCTGCATCTGTTTTTTGTTTTCCCCAATAAGTTGTATAACAAAAGAAAGACTGATATTATAGGTGACAAGTGAGAAGTGGGTCAGGCAGCTCTTTGATTTCAAGGGAGCCTGTCCATCAGAATTTGTCACTGATGAGGACCTTCTCTGTGTGGTTCCTTCTGTAAGGAATGTCTTCACGTCAGGCTCTGTACATTGCTTACTCAGTATTGGAAAGACTTGATGTCAGGAAGACAGAACCAAATGGTGCTGATGACACACCTTGGCTAAGCAAGGACCTCATCCCTCTCTCTCATCCAGGCTCAGGTCTGGGAGGCAGGGAGGTCTTCCTGAGCCACGGAAAACCTCTACCTTCGTCCAGCACTTGCTCCAACTGCTTGCTCCTAAATGACTGCTCTTCCATCTGATTATTTTTCTTCCATACACACCTGTCATCGAACTTTTCATTTTTTAAAAAGTTTTAAAAATTTATTACTCCTGAAGCGAGAACCTGAGAATGAGCCGGTGATTAACGGAATCATTTGACTGAACTTCAGGAGACCCAACCAGTGGGTGATTGATGAAATGGCTACAGGTTTAAGCAGAAGGTCAGCTTCAATAATATGGCTGTTACTTCCCATGGTCCTTACAAACCAGCTCAGTCGATGGCCTTCACTTCTCCTTCGCAGCAATTTTAAGGCCAAGGCATTTGACTGACTCCACCACATTCCTCCCTCTTGTGAGGCTTGTTATGTAGTGACAAAGATGCAGTGTTGGTACACTCATGATCTAACATCAGATAAGACTGTTCTCAACCACTGAGGGTCCCTGTTAGTTGCCTTCCCACCATATCCAATCGACCTCCCACGGAGGCCCGGCAGGAGGTTACCTGGACGGCAGTCCTTGCTGCACCATCTAACGAGCCCTGCCATCTATAACTGCTTCCCCTTTCTTAAAACGGGGGTCAAAAATCCTACCTGCCCATCTTCGGAGAATTAAAACATTAAAGTTTTCCTTCTAGCTGGTAGCATTTGAACTTGAAAGACGGGAAAAACGAAGTGAAAATACTTCATTAAAATCTTTTTCTGGCAACTTCTAAGGGTTAGATAAATCTTTAACCTCATCAACATTTAAGAATGCACTTCAGATTTTCTCTACAAGGTAACCCAATAAGTAGGAAATAGCAACAGCAGGAACCAAGAGACCACTGTATCACTTTGCCTGCAACATCTCAAGGAGTCCTCAAAGGTTTCCTAGGAAACCAGGTTAGGAACAGAGGCTCTGGTCCCATACTACTCAGGATGAAATCCTCGTTCTTCCACTGACTATCTGTGTGACCTCGGGCAAGGCACTTCACCTAACCCTGCCTCAGCCCTGTACACACAGAATGGGGATAATGATACTCAGCTCTTAAGACTGCTGTAAGGATTAAACGAATCAATGCATATAAAGTGTTAGACCAGGTCTGGGCATTTGGTACGTGCTCCGGTAAGCACTGTATATTATTACTATCATTAATCCAGTTTTATAGATGAGGAAACCAAGGCTTTGGGAGACTAATTAAATGACATGCTCAAGGTCGTGCCTACTGAGGGGAAGCATGGGGATTTGAACCAGGCAGTCTAACTCCAAAGCCCAAGTTCTTAATCACTCCCTTAGTTTCTTCGTGGGGACAGTTTTTAGCTGTGAGTTTCTGGGCCCATAGCCTTCCTTCTTCGCCTTGTGATATCAATTGAAGATGGATATTTAAAGGGGAAAAGATCACAAGGGCAGCCCAAAGCCACGACCGAATGGAGGGAGGTACTTCCCGGAGCCTTGGTCAGCAGCGCAGGGCTGCCTGCAGAAGCTACAGACTTAGGGACGGCTCTGTAGCTCTGCTCCATCTCCTCCACCCTCTACAAAGAAGGAGTGAACCCTCCCGGTCTGTCCATGCCTCGAAGCAGGAAGGTGTCAGAATAGTTTTCACCCGTTAGAAAGGAAAGAAGAAAGTAACAGATCATCCACGGAGGTAAAGAGGGCATCATCGGTGTAGTAGGCAGCCCTTTCTATTAACAGAAACTTGTATTTGTAAGGTCACTCTTAGGCAGAGGAGGAGAGTCTGATGCCTAAATAGGGTGGCTTAGATGTCATAGAAAGACATCTAAGGCGTCTTCCCCAAAGAAATGTTTACCCACTGATGTCCTGCTATTCGTGATTTATGCTTTCGCATTTAGCCTGTATCCATTCAGTCCTCCTCTTTCAAAATGCAAATATGTCTGTGATGGGTAAGAAATTAAATTCCTGCCCGCAGAGGTGCCTGTGTTCCTCGGATCCCCTTTCCACGTGGCAAAATACACAAGCACATGGATGTCCTCAGGGAGGAATGAGGAATAAAATAGTGACGGGGGCTCTGAAAAAGAGGCTTGGAAAAGGGAAACAAAAACCAACATCAAGATTCTACCCAACAGAAACAACCTGATTTGACTTTTCATAAAAGAGAAGGAAATACAGTCCTTACTATATTGGGTGCTTTCATGTACCACAGATTACAGCCTTGAGCCTGAGAGAGGTTAAATGACTTAGCCAAGATCACACAGCTAATAAGGGGCAGAGCTGAGATTTGAACACGTTTAGCTCCAAATCCCATGATCCTACCCCTGTCCTCTCTGTATTAAACTACCGGGTGCAACTCAGAAATGGCTGTGGGTCTCTTATTTCTAAACCAGAATTTGTGCTCAATCATTCCTTTGCAGGTCATCGTGTTTACAAACTTGTCCCTCATCATATGTATTCTTCATCTCTCCACCACTTCCAATGCAGTCATGAGGATAAAATATGTGATTTTGTTCCTCTCCATAATTTCTCCTCCAGAAGGCTATGGTCATAGTATGAAGCAGCAGGGATTGCACTGAAGCTTAAGGAAAAGCAAAACTATTAAACCACAGTCCATCCCTCTTCAAGAACTCTGCCCAAACTTTCGGAGGAAACAATGATTCCTATTACAGCAGCAGCAGTCCCCTGAGAGTCAACCAGCAGCCAAGAGCAAAATACCTGAGCCAACCATGCCTTCTCACCCTCCTTACTAATTCCCTGCATGCAAGGATATCTCAGTGGGAAAACATCTGCTACAGAAAGGGTAGAGGTGAATGGGACATGTAATTGCTCAAGCAGTCAGTACCCAGAGACCTAACTAGAGTCTCAGGCTCACTGCCTCCACAGGAAAGTTACCCAAAACTACAGGTTTCTACTCACAGAGAGAAAGATGTGGAATTGTCTCTTCTTCAGCCTTGCTCTTCTTTTTTTGTTGATAGAGACCATTTCCCATCACAGAGGCAAGAAGGCTTAATAGTTACTTTCCTAGCCTGCCTAACAACTAGGACATCAGTATACATCCTAATCATGTCCACGAGGATGTAAGGGGAAAGTCTTATAAGCGGCTCCTGAGAAAAGTTTCAATTCTAATAAAAAGAGATGCCCAAGAAGAAACTCTCTTTCTTGCTTTTGGAATTGAGTGTATGATACCTAGGGTAATCATCTTAGGATTATAAAGGGAAAGCCCAGGGATCAGCAAATGCACAGAAGATGGCTGAGTGAAGGCACAAAGACAACCTGGGCCTGGATGATATTACTGAATCTCTGATCCACTTCTGGAACCACCTCGCCTCCAGACTTCTTATGTATTGGTTACCAACTGCTGTGTAACAAACAGCCCTAAAGTTTAGCAACTTAAAATAACAAACATTATCTCACAAATTCAGTGGATCAGGAATCCAAGAGTGGATAGGTGAGTGATACTGGCTTGGAGTCTTCCACAGGCTACAGTCAAGGTGCTGGTCAGGGCCGCAGTCATCTCAAGGCTCAAGTGGAGGAGGATTTGCTTCCAAACTCATTCATATGGCAGTTGGCAAGCCTCAGAAGATCCATTTTCAAGCTCATTCACACAGGCCACACCACACGGCTGCCTCACACCATGGCAGCTCGCTTCTCCCAGAAGAAGCAATGAAAGAGAAAATGAGGGAGAGTACCCAATATGGAAGCCATGGTCTTTTTTATGACCTATTATTAGAAGTAGCATCCTAGGGCTTCCCTGGTGGCATAGTGGTTAAGAATCCGCCTGCCAATGCAGGGGACACAGGTTCAAGCCCTGGTCCAGGAAGATCCCACATGCCGTGGAGCAGCTAAGCCCATGCACCACAACTACTGAGCCTGCGCTCTAGAGCCCGCAAGCCACAACTACTGAGCCTGAGTGCCACAACTACTGAAGCCTGCACACCTAGAGTCCATGCTCTGCAACAAGAGAAGCCACCGCAATGAGAAGCCTGCATACTGCAATGAAGAGTAGCTCCCGCTCGCCACAACTAGAGAAAGCCTGCGCACAGCAATGAAGACCCAATGCAGCCAAAAATAAAATAAATTTAAAAATAAAAATAATAATACATTTTAAAAAAGAAAGAAAGAAGTAGCATCCTATTACTCCATGCTATATTCTATTCTTTTAATGCAGAGGTTCTCAACCTTGGCACCACTGACATTTTGGGTTGGATAAGTCTTGGCTTGGGAGGTTGTCCTGTGCTTTGTAGGATGTTGAGCAGCATCCCTGGTCTCTACTAGATGCCAGTGTTACCATTACCACCCCAAGTTATAACAAAAAAAGCCACCAGACATTGTCAAATGTCCCATGGGAAACAATCGCCCCCAGATGAGAACCACTGGTTTATAATGAGTCACAAAATCAAGGGGAGAGGATTACACAAGAGCATGAAGGACCAGAAGCCAGGAATCACTCACTGGAAGCCATGTGGATCCTGAATACCACATCTTGCTTTATAAGATAATCAACTTCTTGAATGTTTAAGCCACTTAATGTTGACTCTTTGGTTATTTTGAGGCCAAGAGCTCCCTAACCTATACAGAAGGACTAGCCACTTATTTTCTCTATTAATAATGCTATTACTTAGTGCTGGAGAGGGTGTGGAGAAAAGGGAGTTCTCCTACACTGTTGGTTGGAACGTAAGTTGGTGCAGCCACTATGGAAAACAGTATGGCGGTTCCTCACAAAACTGAAAATAGAGTTGCCATATCATCCAGCAATCCCACTCCTGGGCATATATCCAGAACAAACTCTAATTCAAAAAGATACAGCCACCCCAATGTTCATAGCAGCATTACTTACAATAGCCAAGACATGGAAGCAACCTAAATGGCCATCGACAGATGAATGGATAAAGAAGATGTGGTATACATTCACAAGGGAATATTACTCAGCCATAAAAAAATGAAATAATTCCATTTGCATTTGCAGCAACATGGATGGACTTAGAGATTATCATACCAAGTGAAATAAGTTGGAAAGAGAAAGACAAATACCATATGATACCATTTATATGTGGAATCTAAAACATGACACAAATGAATTTATTTACGAAACAGAAACAGACTCACAGACATAGAAAACAAACTCATGGTTACCAAAGGAGAAAGGAGGCGGGGAGGGGATAAATAAGGAGTTTGGGATTAGCAGATACAAATTACTATATATAAAATAGATAAACAATGAGGTCCTACTATATAGCACATATTCAATATCCTGTAATAAACCATAATGGAAAAGAATATGAAAAAGAATATGTATACATATAAATATGTATGTATGTATAACTGAATCACTTTGCTGTATGCCAGAAACTAACACAACATTGTAAATCAACTATATTTCAATAAAAAAAATAATAATACTGTTACTTTTCCCTTCTTTCAAGAGTCTAAGTAAATATCAGGCAAAGCATCATGCTTACCAATGAAGTGACTCAGCACTAGTGTTCTAGGAAAGAACCATTATCTTCCATTTTGGACCAATAAAATGTTCAACACTATACACACATGCACACACAAGTTTCTAAAGGAAAGACATCAACTGCCCCCATCTTATGCATTTTCACTACATGAAGAAGACCTGAAAGTCAGAATACAAAGGACAACAATTGTTTTAAATGGTACCTCTTCAAAAAAGGAATGACCCGTATCATACCAATTGGGGTTTTTTTTTTTAAGCATTTAGTAAATGCCACACACTCAGCAAAAGACTACTCCTGATTTGCCTGGGTATACAGTTGAAATGGACAATGGCCTACCATTCAGAAGACATAGGCATGGACTATATAGCAAAAGAGAATGACAGCCAGCTGATCCTGCAGCACCTGCTCTCCTATTTGTGTCCTTTCATCACATCCCCGCATCTTTTTTGGGTGCCCGTCAAGTTAAATCCTCTTTAGGGACCTAGCAACTCTCGGATGTTTCCTCAATCCATTCCAGTTCTTTGGCTAACCTCACTGTTACCTCCTCAAACATGCACTCTATTCAATTTACCAACAACCCTGGTTTTCATCCTATAGATCCTTCAGGAGCTGTCCAGTCTTTACAGTCTCCCAGGAGCAAAGAGCTCCTTTTGTACCTTATGATGACCCTGGCTGGGTTTCTTAAGCCCCAGGCTGTGAACAAATGGTCCTAAGGAAAGACTATATGGTTATTTTTATTTAAAAACTAAGGGTCTTTTTTACTGGTCTAACCCATCCCTTTCCAGAGCTCCCTCCGGAGATTACAAAGTCTGTAACAGACATCTGAAACCAATTATCAACTAAGGGGCAGTAGTCCCAGGAATAACTATGGAGTTCAAGATGCAAGACAAAATGAAACCTATTCCCAACACAAATAGCTCTTAGAATGGTAGAAATCAACCTGGGGGGTGAAATAACGTTATTGTAAAATATGTTCTATGACACTGTAATGATTAACGGCGTTTCACACTAATAGAGCTGACAGGAAGAGGATGTGAAAGACTCACGAAAGTGCAAATACAAATTTCCTTTTAATATCACCAGCATTTTTGTACAAGAACAAGACATGCACCAACAGGACAAGAGGAAGAGCTGTTTTAAAAATCCAAAATAAATAAATAAACAGCAGTAGACATCAACGGTACAACCAACTGAATAGCAAGTCCCGTTTGATCAATTCCCCAGAGAGGTACTGAAACTATGGAAAATACTCCTTCCTCCTTTTAGTCGCCACTCCTTTCTGCTGACCAAGACTTTACCCGATAACATGGAATCTTACTGTTTGCAGAAAAAGTTGTCTGAATCAAGAGTCCCACCTGTCTGTCACATTGGTCCATTTCAGCAAATCCACACCCTACATCTCCTTTCTCATCCTTGCCGGCATCCTTTAAGAGCTGAGCCCTCCCCTCCACCATTGCTCCCATCTCCTCCAGCCACCTGGACCCTTCCTTTTCGTGACCTCGCCTACCCTACCCTCTGCACCTTTTGTACCTTCCCCACATAGAAAGTAACTTTACGTGGTTGCGTTTGTTAACTGCTATTTTATTTCACTTCTTTCTCTCTCTAACTCCTGGGATGAGTGATCTATGCCCATCTTCTCACTAGACATTCCTCAATCTAGGGAGGCATCTGATATGCATCATCTACTTATACTTACTACTTGGGGAGACTGACCACTGGGAAGTCATCAGTAGCATCTTTCCAGCCAAATCCCTGAAGTCTTTTCTCATTTCTTATTCTGCTTAACTTCCCAGGGCATTTGACACTGATCACTGCAACCAGCCGCTTCTGATTTCTCTCCCACTTCTCTGAGCCCTTCTTTACCTTCTTCCTTACTCCTCCTTTCTCCCTCCCAGCTTGACTGGTCGACAGCCTGCAAAGCTCAGTCTTAACTCTTCTGTTTCTCCTCCTGAATTAGCCTCCTTATGCCTCCATTTCTTTATCTATACAATGGAGATTATAGTCGTATCTATCTCACTGAGTTGACCTGAGAAAAAAATAACATAACTAAACCAAGTAAAGTGCTGAGAATGGTGCCATCCCAAAGTCAATGTGATTTACCAACAGGATTTCCTTGAATCCCCATTCTGTTCTCACACTGGAATGGAAGCTCTAGGAGGGCAGGGACTTGGTTTGGCTTACTCCTATATCTCTGGCTCATAGAATCATGCCTGCACATAGTAGGCACTTAATAACTATGTACTGAAATAATGAAGTGAAAGAACATTTCAAGTAATGACTCAATGCTGGTGACTCCCAAATACAGCCCCTTATTTCTGACTCTATTTGATTCCAACTTTGAGACACATTTGATATGATACTAGAGCCACAGTCTGCCTAAACTTTAACTCAATATCTTTTTTTCATCTGATTCCTCTTTGCAAAGTCCTCATTTTTACTAATTTGAAACAACCATTTTCACCATATCCTACAGACAAAATTTTGGTTCACATGTTATTCTCTCCTCCCCTCCATTGCACCCTCACTCTTTCATGGACCCCCCTCCATTGCACCCTCACTGTTTCATGTATCCCATTCGTCCTTCTCCGCTGTCACTTTAATCTGGGTCTTTACCCCACTTTCTGTCTCTCAAATCATCACTGTGACCTCCTACATGGTTTACCTACTCCAATCTCCCTAAAGTAGCCCACCCATTTGCTAGATAAATCCCCTGGAAATGGGTGCCCAGAATCACTCTTTTGTTTAAGAAGTTTGTCTCCTTTGCTTTTTTCTAACATGTCCAAACCCTTGAGCCTGACAAAACTGCCTACTTAAAGTTCTCTCTCTCTCTCAGTGTCTCTTAATGATATAATAAATTAACTTCTTCCCACCATTTCCCCCATCTCGGTTTTGTAGTGAACAAGAGGTCATGTGCAGCCATTCTATGTCAATGTGTATATGATGTCAATGTTAAAGAGTACTTTTTGAACTTGAACTAGGATGGCTTTAAACAGTGAATGATAGCTGTGGCTGCTAGTCATTGGGCTCCTGCTCTCTGCCAGGCATGATGCTGAGCCTCACACACAGCCTGCAGTATTACATTTAATCCTCACAAAACCCTAGGTGGCAGGGAGTTTTATCCCCAGGTACAAGAATCCTTGGGCTCAGAGAGCTAACAACTTGTCTCCACACATGCAGTGACTGAGGCAGCAGAACTGGCTTCTGTCCCAAGGCAAGCTGATCCCAAGACCCACGCACTTGAACAGCCTGAACATTTAAGCTGAACTCAGGGACCAGGGTGCCTGGGGTGGAGATCAGCGGAGGTGAAGAATAAATAAATTAATTAAAAGAGAAAAGGAGCAGGAAGCAAGTAGTAAGTCAGAGAGAAACATCTGGCATGAAATCAGTGAAGAGGGGAAGAGTTGGAGAGGATTCTTCGGGGAACGTGAGAAACGAAGACATAAGTGAAACTGAGGAGGAAACGGCTAGGGCAGCTGGAAGACACTAAGAAGGGCTCCTGCAGAGGTAGTACAAAAAGGGGTATCACTTTGGAGGCTGCGCAACAGCAGCATGGAAGTCTGGTCAGAGGGCCTGGCTTCCTCAGAGATGGAGAAAAGTGGGTGAAGAAGAAGGAGAGAGAGAAGGCAGGGAGACAGACCAAAAGGAGGACACAGGCCGAGATGGCTAGACAGCTACATCACCACACAGGCTTCTCTGAGACTTACTTCCTACACAGGGATGTTTCATGGAGAATAGAGGTCAAGGGTTTGACCTCTATTCTCACCCCTGCCTAGAGATGAAGCCCAGGAGGACACATATAAATCTCCAAGTACAAAATAGCCACTCAAAAAATACTTCCTGCCCTGAAAGAGGGAACTGTTATGAGTTGCTTTGAATGCCCTGATTATGTCCATACTGGTTACTATTGAGAACGGAGGCGTTAAGAAGAGATAAGAGGTCAGGACTGCTGTCCACTATTCTACGGAAAATGTCAATTACAAATAAGCAGGTGGCCAAGACATGATGTTCCATCTCCCAGACATGCTCTTTCCCCGAGAAGCTGCAGAAATGTCACCCAGCCATGCCTGCCTTGCTTCCTCACCAAGTCGCCCTCCGTCACCTCCACCCCCTCCCTGTCTACCCGGTGCCCATGCTCCTCCTGTATCCTTGCTACCACTTCAAAGCCCAACCTTTCTTCAAGGCCTAACTCAGGGATTATAGTTTTCCTTCAGGCTTTCTAGAACACTCTTGTTCCCCAAGTACCTACCTCTTGCTCTGAACTCAGGTATTACAAGCCACTCTAAATTGTTTTCTGATTGTTACAGGTACCATACCTTCTCTTTTGAACTTAAACCCAGATCTCTGAGTAGAGAAATTGTATTTTCTCTTATTTCTTCCCTACTGCATTTTCTTAGAGAAGGCCTGGGCCAAAACTGAGGCTCCTTTTATAGTATGAATGAGGAGATAAATATATAAATGCATGAAACTTTTGGAAAAAACTTGGCAGGTGGAAAACCCATATAAGCACTAATTGTTGTTGTTGTTGTTGTTGTTGTTATTATTATCATTATTATTATGGCTACAGTGCCATGCCTTGTACATAGTTGATGCTCAGAAAATATGTCTTGAATGATGCCTCAGTGTCCATTAATATACGGTCTCTAAAATGTATACTATATCTTCTCTGTGGAAGGCTTAATTTTTATGAGCTTTTATCTCTAAAGTCACTCTTTGGGAATAAATACTGCATATCGACTGCTACAAATTTTCTCTTCTAAAATAAATACGAAGCAATTCAGAGGTATAGTTAGATCACAAGTTAAAGAATAAGTGACAGTGAGCATAAACCAGCTGAGTTGCCACCAAGAAAGCCCACTGAGGTCTAAACCTTCCCCCACCACCCCCAGACAAGCTTTCTGTGAATAGATCCTCATTGGCCTTTGGAGATTTCTAACAAGAGTCAGCATTTCCATGGGTCTCTTCACCCATGGATGCCAAATCACTATGTCGTCCAAGTTTAATTTCTCTCTGTGAAAGATAAGAAACCAAGCAAAGGATGTCTTTTTATTCTTTTTCCCCATGATCCCACAAAGATGCAATGACAAGGCAATAGGAGCTCCCAGTTCTCTGGCACCAATCACATCTGGAACTCTGTGATGACTACCATCAGGCTTTTTGAAGGCAGCAGCTCTAGCTACAAAGGCTATGCAGAAACACAGCACAATCCCAGGCCCCTTGTCCTTCCTGGGCCCCGCCTGCTCCATCAAGCCCCTGGGAAGGCTTCTGAGGAGGCAGTTTCATGGGCGACTGGCCATGCCGTGGTCAATCAGAGGCATCAATCACTGCTTTCAAGCCAGCTGCCTCTCCAATTAATGCAAAACTGTTTAGTTAGTACCTTGAGAATTGGGACTGAGAAGCAGCCCCAAAGAATATTCTTTAAGGATAAAAGCAAAACCTCTTTCTATACCTTATCATCAGATGTTTTTGTGTACTTGTTTTCACTTTTTAAGTTTATCTGAAAAGGAAGAGGATCGTAATAATCTCCTCCCCACCATTACAACTTTTAGAGATGTTTACCGAAGCCAAACCTCTCTTGACGTTTGCCAGTTGCTAAATAGAAGTTGTTTCTCCTGCCAAATATACCCTCCCTTTTTTAGTGCTTATAAATAGATTATATATAAATAGGATGAGTTAATGCTGTTCATCTGATGAAACAGATTAAAATAGAGGAACACAAAATTAAGGTAAAACAGGGTTCTATTGGAGTTTGTGGGAAAAGCATCAGAGAGAGCCTTGTGCTAGAGGCACCAGAAAGTGGAGAGAGAAACCCAAATTTATCCTGAAAGGACTATTCTTGACTTTACCAGCAAGATTCACAGGAGTGGCTGCTATACAGTCCCACATAGGGTGGCCAGCTTTAGAAAATACAAATATAGAATGTCCAGTTGAATTTGAATGCCAAATAAATAACAAATAATTTCTTAGTATAAGTAGGTCCCATATATTGCATGGGACCTACTTATACTAAAAATTATTCATTGTTTATCTGAAATTTCATTTAACTCATTGTCCTGTATTTCATCTGTCAACCCTCACCCCAAAGAATTTAAGTTGATCCTCAGAAGCCAAGGAGTTAATCCTTTTGGCAAATTCAATCAAAGGCCAGACGCTTTTGTCTAAATCAGTTAGGTTGGCAGAAAACTTGCTTGAATGATTCACAAATTCAGGACCTAGCAGCCTTCATGGCAACATGGTCAGTGGCCATCACTATTCTGAATTTTACCACTTCAGCAGTCCTAGCCGTGTGTACCTGTGATACATGCTTTAAAGTAGTAACCCATTCATATTTCAAACAGCAAATAATGTTATCATCAAAAACATCTTCATGGTTGTACCCAGGCTCTATGCTAGGTGTTTATAGTTCTAGCTAATTTAATCCTCACAACTCTGTGAAGTTGGTATTATTCATTACTTGGCAAGTTGCAGAAACCTGTCCAGGGTCACACAGCTGGTAAATGGAGATTCCAGGATAGACATCAAGGTCTGTCCCACCCCCAAGCATATGTTCTCCTATCTCACCAATCAAATCAACACATTATTTTTTTCAATTGCAAATGTGCAATGCGTGGAGGACTGCCTTAAATACTAGGGATTGACTCTGGTTGATGGCAAGGGAAAAAGACAGAAGACAAGAGACTGGAGTATTGTTAAGAAGACAAGACAAATGTATTGAAGTACAATTAATGAAAGACAGTAAAGAACTGTCAAAGTGACTCTCACTTGAAACTAGAAGGGTCCTGGGGATCAAATCAATATTACTAATAATGAGCATCATTTAATAAACACCTGTTAAATACCAGGCACAAGGTAGGCATTACAACTTTACCAGTATAGATGGGAAAGTGAGGCAAAGGCTGCATAGCTTTCCCAGAGATGCCAAGTAGTAGAGCTAAAAGAATTAAATCCACATCCCTATGATCACTCTCCCACAAAGCCCATACTCTAAACCACTAGGCTGTGATGCTTTGATATAATTCTTCTCAGAAATGTACTTTTAAAAGCCTCTCCTGGGCTTCCCTGGTGGCGCAGTGGTTGAGCGTCTGCTTGCTGATGCAGAGGACGCGGGTTCGCGCCCCGCTCCGGGAGGACCCCACATGCCGCGGAATGGCTGGGCTCCTGAGCTATGGCCGCTGAGCCTGAGTCATGGCCGCTGAGCCTGCGCGTCCGGAGCCTGTGCTCCGCAACGGGAGAGGCCACAGCAGTGAGAGGCCCGCATACCGCAAAAAAAAAAAAAAAAAAAAAAAAAAAAAAAAAGCCTCTCCTTTCATTCCATGAGCTTCTCACAGCTTTCAGCTCACTGCAAAACACAAACATACAATTTACCCTCATGGGCCATCAAGGGAATGTAAATACTCCATAAAAGCCAATGAACAGATTTCAATCATCCATATATAATCTTTGTATCTAGAAGAAAAGGGTCGCTGCAAAAAAACGATTCATTACCATAAGGTCAACAAAAGCCAGCCTCAAGCATTTGTTTCCATCCCAGGAATCATAAAATAACTAACACCTGGAGCTCATCATGAGCTTTGAGGGAAGTAAAGGAAGTGAGCCCCCCCTCATATTTTGATTCCATTCAGTCACCATCGAATGAGTATCCCATTTGTACACAGGAAAAAAAGTGGCCCAAACAGCCTAGTTTGCCTGCATCCAAAGCCTCTACTGCTCCATGCCCAAAGACATGGAGACAAAAGAGAAATGTGTCACTAAGATGTAACCACTCTACTGTCAGCTATGTTCTGGGTCAATCAGGGTCCTTTGGTTGTAAGCAACAGAAACCAGCTTTGGCTAATGTAAGCCCAGATAATTTTTTACAAAGAGAGAATAAGAGGACGTATGACAACCCACAGGACCAACTGAAAGACTACAGAGTCAGGCTTCAGAATGAACACAGACCTAGATAACAGGGGACCCAGAGAGCAGAGAGCCACCTCCATGGAGACATATTTTAGCTCCAATTATAGTCAATATTCCAATTCCTGAGAGAGAAAAAAGCAAAATCCATGTGCTGTTACCAAAAAGAAAAGGAGAGGTGGTCAGGGAAAACATAATGTTTCTGCTTTGGAAGGCAAAAACATCAAATGGTTACAAAAGTATTGTGTAGCGGTTACAGGTGCACACAATGAAATCAGACTTCCCAAAGTAAGAATCCTGGCTCCGAGATTTACTGTGTAACCTTGGATAAGTTGTTTAACCATGCTGTGCCTCTGTCTTCTTGACTATAAAATGCTAATGATAATAGAACATATCTCATTTAGTTGTGAGGATTCAAAGAGTTACTCCAAGTAAACTATTTGGAATAGTGTTTACTATGTTGTAACTACTCAATAAATGTTGGTCATCATTCTTATCATTGATCTACATGACTGCTCTTGACCACCATGATTTGAGGATTGTTTGTTAATGCAGCTTCACCTACCTTATCCTGACTAATATGGGATTCCACCTTCATAATGGTTTAGTCCATTTCAACCAACACCTACTAAGCACCTACACATATCAGATTCTGAGTTTGGCATTAACACTCAGAAAAAGGAACTGTCTGCGCTTAAAAATGTAGCAGGAAATGTATAGTGTCTCTATAAAACATGGCTTTTACTATGCTCAATTCCACACCAAAAACAAAACCTAGAAACAGATGTCCAAGAGACACAGTTCCTATAAAGTTCTGGGTTTTACTGGTATCTCGCATACAAATTTACTCTTCTCAAAATGTAAACATCTAGAAGCACCTATGCCTCCCTTCTGTGAAACAGCATTTATACTACATATGTGTTTAATAAATGTGCTTACTAAATGTTTAATGATAAGAACCTAAACAACTCCTCTCGCTACAGTAATAGAACAGCTAATAGGCCACTGGTGGACTGAACAGTAAAAAGAAGTACAGAATTGAGTCAACTAAATCCATAGGTCTCATTACCAAGAAGGGGATAAAATATTCTATACCAAAACCAATGCACAAATGCTGCCAAAAGTCACAGCCAAATATACAGACTGAACACAAAGAACAGCTGTGGTGAAAATTTTATGCTCTTTATTACACAACTTCTCTAAGGACCTGATTTTAAATTCAGTCACTGATTTCCTCATTTGTCAGCATGGATTGCCACAGCTGACCACAGAACCTAGTTGACAAATGGGACTTTTGCTATTAAAAATTATTCACTCAAGCCATAATTTCCAGTGGAATAAAAGATATATGGACATTACCATGTTAAAAGCCTATGTCTTGTGCATGAGCATTATTGCCTAAGCAGTTGTAACAGAAGGGACTTAGCTCTATGTGGGGTGTAGGCTTGTTCACAGAAGTATATGGGATTTTTTAAGGTTCCACAGTGCCCTGGAGCAGTATTTTACTAAATAAAGCCCCTTCAGGGGGCCAAAATGGTTAACCACCTTGCTCAACCCTGGCGAGGTTAAAGAGCTAGCTCACTGTTTGGAAAACGTGGGCTACAATTTGGTCTTCCTTCTCCAGATAAGTCTGAATATGACTCTTATTTATGATCATGAATATGGACTGCCAATCAAGTCTCTGTGGCACAGAGCAAGACAAACAAAGGACATCCCAACCCAACACATAAGTAATTTCAGTCCTAGGGACTATCACAAGCCTATTTAACTAGGCTGTTTTCATCCTTCAGGAAAGACACATCTTACACTGGAATATGAATAGCGTCACTAGAGGCAAGATCCAGGCCAGAAATTCCTTTTTGAGAAATATAAATCGTTGTAGGTTAATTGTATATCAGTTAACCTCCTCTATAAGAACCATGTGTGTTGAAATTAGAGTCTGCATCAGAAATCATGTGGCTTTTTATCTGTGATGTGCAAATTAAACATTTTCATATTTGCAATTTAAGCTTTTACTTAATTCATCATTTCCAATCTGATGAGGGTCCCATGCATCAAGGCCTTCTAAAGGTCACGTCTGATTAGGTGGGAGCAGCATGAAATAAATGTGAGGACTCTGGAGTTCCTGCCTTCAGTATCTACTCCCAGCTCCTTCTTCAGGAACAGTTTACATCAGTTATTTGAATCTTCCATATATATGTGTATATATATATATATATATATATTTTTTTTTTTTTTTTTTTTTTTTTTTTTTTTGCGGTACGCGGGCCTCTCACTGTTGTGGCCTCTCCCGTTGCGGAGCACAGGCTCCAGAGGCGCAGGCTCAGCGACCATGGCTCATGGGCCCAGCCGCGCCACGGCACGTGGGATCTTCCCGGACCGGGGCACGAACCTGTGTCCCCTGCATTGGCAGGCGGACTCTCAACCACTGCCCCACCAGGGAAGCCCTCTTCCTCCTATTTTTATACCACTGTTTAATTTGCCACATTTTGCTATTTAGGACTTCATTATCTAGAAATAAGGCAAAACTGCCTTACTACTGCTTTTATGGTTTTTTTCTCCTTTAAGCAATGGTAGTTTTCTAAACAATAGCATTTTTTACATAAGTTAAAAACACAGGATATAGGCATATTGGCATATATCCGTACTCATGTGAAACATGACATAAGCATATATCAAAATACATGATTGTATAAAAATAAGTATGTATATACACACAAACACATAACTACAAATGCACAATATAAATTTCCAGCTAGATAAATTTATTTACCTTTGGCATCTGGCAGTAACCTGACATCTGCAATAAACTGGTTATTAAATGGACCCATCAGCTTATAAACTGGTATATGTATGCCACAGAGAATGTCTACCTAATATCTGTTAGGGAGGCTGCCTAACCTAAAATTCATTCTCCCATCCTGCTTAAAGCCCCAGTTTCATTTGGAGGACCAAGGTGCCCAGTTGAGTCTACATTTCATAGCTTCCCTTGTAGCTACGTGTGGAGAGGTAAGTTCTGGCCAATGAAACACAAGCAGAGGTCATTGACTGAGATGTCCAAGAAACTCCTTAAAAGAAGTTTAAGGAGTTTTAAACTGGAACACACCCTTTTTTTGCCCTTGCCCTTGCCCTTGCTTTTCTGTCTGAAACATGGAAGTAATCATCATCATCATCATCATTATCATGGAATAATAATTCAGCCACTGTCTTTCATCTTGAAGATGAAAACCCATGCACTACTACTGAAAGAACAGAAAGACAGAAAGACCTGGGTCCCTAATACATTTTTGGAGCTACCATGTCAGTGTTAAAGGGCCTATTTCTGGTCTTCATTCATTAAAAGAAAAATCCCACCCTTAATTTCTTTATTTATGCAATTCAGTACGTATAAAGGATACCACACTAAAAGTTAAAATAATAATTTATGAGCCGATTAATGGCAAATGAATAAATACAATTCAGATTTTACCTTAATAAAAGCTGGTTTATTTTTCAATATTTATCATTAAAAAGAGGCATAAGATCTTTCAGACCCCATAATTTGGAAGGATTTCATCTGGCAAAACCATCCAAGTCCAGGGTTAACGAGGTTCACGTTGATGAGAACTGAACTCTAGCTGTTAAGTAAATAATAACACCAGTGGTGAGTTAGAGCTTTTCATCCCTAAAATTTGTAGCAAATTGCAAATAGCCCTATGGGGTAGGTAAAATTACTGACATAATTTTATTGACAGAGAAACTGAGTCATCAAGTCATAAAATAGCCTGGGGTCTATTTAGTAAATAAGCAACATCAGTTGAGAGAGACTGCAGTTAGTTTCTAAGGCCATCAAAGAGGATTCTTTAAGGGTCAGCATTTAAAGAAACATTGAAAATGCACCCTCCCCATACCCATCATTATCCGAAAAAAAAAAAGTATGTGCATGTGTTCAAAGCAGGCAGCCAAGATTTCTTGGTTCTTAGAACCAGTGACTGCCTCAAATGCAAAGATCCTGAAGTCTTTTTATCATTTCTTGTCCCCTTAACCTAGCACAGGGCTGGGCACATGATAGGTGCCCCCAAAATGCTTACTGAATGAATTGCCATTTTCTAAAATCATCCTGTGGGCCATGCTACTTGTGAAATTCATCCTTCACTTTGAATCAATGCTATTCCTACATTAGAGGCAGCCCTCCCTATTCTCATCATGCCCCCTGCCCCCAAGTTGTCCCTCTCGAGGCAGACACAGCATTCTCATGGGTCCCTCACCACTCTAAATTCAGGCCACCTCCAAAAATCCATCTTCCTTCTTGATTCATTCTTCAGCATGAACAATGCAATGGTTTGATTATAGAGTAATGATTGATGGTTATGATATCTGATGTTGTATAAAAGGTTTGATTTCACGGCTGCATAACTTTCTACAAAACATCATATACAAAAAAATATGTATATATATATATATATATATATCCTGAGTAATATCCTTGCTGGAATACTTTATTTCTAGAGGAGAGCTGCACTGCCCACAGAGACTGATGGGCCACTTTTAAATTAGCAGGAGCTGAAACTTCTGTTCTCCCCTTCCAGGCCATTGTTATGAATGGTCACATCTGGCCAATCTCTTCTTTGCCCCTGCCCTACAGGCCATCTTGGCTACTTGTCTTAAACTTGAGCAATTTGACAGGGTGTTTGATGGAGGTGGCCCTGAGGCAGAAGGCTGGTCATATTGAATCAAAATGCTGTGGCTTCGCTGAAGACCTTTCATCCAACCACTGTTGAAGGCCTTTGAGGCCCTCATTTACAGCAGGTGGATGAAGTGAACTTCCCATGGTCACTTAACAAGCCAAAGGCCAGGCAGGGCATTCCATAATCAAGTCCAGCGGCTGTGAAACCTCCACTTCTGCCATTTGTCATGCACACTCAGTGTTTCTTAAATAGCAGTCAGGAATTATCTATCCAAAGGGGTTTCTGGGAAAACAGGAGGTCGGAGGAATACAGTTATGGCGAGAGAAATGTATCTCTGCCTGGGGACACAGGCTCAAGATCGGATTCCAACTTCTCCAAATGAAGAAGAAAACCATCTTAATAAACATTATTTCCCATTTTCAGTCTACTTCAGAAGTCATTATATTCTTGTACCTCTCGGTCTAGACTCAGATAAAGAGAAAGAGTAATAACATCAAGTCAAAGGAAGGTTCCCTTTCCCTGCCATGAAAACCCAGACCCCTGGGTTGAACTCCCGCCACATTTGAAAGTCACCCTTCCTCCACAACTTCCATCTCCCGTCCACCAGACACCCAGAAATGTCAGCTAGACTGAGCAGTTGCAATCCTCTTGGAGAATCGTCACTCTATTTCCAAGACAGAAGTTATTTTTGCACAAAAGGGAGGGGGAGAAGACAGAGGAGAGGTTATTTACAGAAATTAGTTGCAGAGAAAAAAAAATGGGACTCTAAATGGAGAGATGATCAACATAGAAATATGTGTTAGAGCCTAATAAGAAACACATGCTTCACGCAGTACAACTGAATATAACCATTAGCAGCCTGGAAGAGAGGCTGTTTACTGTATTAAAGCTACCTTTACTGGTTGTATAAAAACAAAAAAGGATTGTATTGGGTCCATCACACTCCCATCTTTTCAATTACAGAGATAGAACAATCTCAGATTCCGAAGCTAACTACAAATCAAAATTGTGTTATGTTATCTGCTGAGACACAAATGGAAAATAAATACTGTTAACTGTCACTTTCCATTAGGTAACAGAAATTCAATTACATTTCAAACAAGCCTCCATGTCAACAGAATAAATCTGTTTCATAAATGAGCAGGTAACCATTTTTGATTCCAACTTCCCAAAGGGAAAAAATCAATTTTAATCACAATTCTTCAATTTTTTTCCATAGGAATGTTTTGGAGTCGAGTACATCATCTGGTCTAATAAACAGTGTTGTACAGAAGAAAGGAAAAAAGCTGAAATTGGTTGTTGTTTGTTTCTGGTGCCTTTTAAACCAGAGACTCTTCATGTCCAGCTTAATTGAACTCTGTATTGTTCTGATGCTTTCACTTTAAAAGCAAATGTCAGAAAGCGGGGAAATGCACAAGCGAGATGCTGTCTGCGGTGGCGTTAGTTCCAATAAGAAATGTACATAGGGAATATGAATCAGTTTTAGTGGCAGACCTTGAGAGGGGACACCCTTCCACAAGCCCCACCCCAACTCCCCTTGCAATGTAAGGAGAATCAGGAAAGACAAGTTTCTGTTCTGGAAGATTCAGTCAACCAGAGGACAAGCTGATGAATCTGGGATGACTGAGAGAGCTTGAAGTAAATTGCTCACTCAGTACAAGGGTATTTTGATCTATAAACGCTTGCTGGTTACCGGCTTGTGTTGCAATGGGACAGCCTTTTGGAGGGGAGCTTTTTGTATTTTACTTGGCTCCTAATAAATGTCGAAGGGTATGATTACCAATAATGGGCCCCCAAACTTATTATAGCTTGTTACAGGGCAAAGTACCCCAACAGCTACTACTTAGAGTCCGAACTATGACGCAGGCACTGCTGCAAGTACTCTGCGTAATTATTTCATTTAATCCTCACCAGCAACCCTGTAAAATAGGTCTCAGTCTTATCTCCATAAGTGGATGGAGGCACCGAGAGGTTAAGTACCTGTCCGACTTGCACAGCAAGAATATGGCTGGGCTGGGATTGAAGCCCAGGTAGTCTGACTCCAGAGTCGGTCCTTACAGCCATCTCCCTGCCAGACTTCCAAATTCAACCCTCCTGGGCTCAGCAATGTTTTAAGTGTTCTAAGTGGATGACCATATGATTCATCGACCAAATCAGAACACTTTTAAAAGCGAAAAGGGATTCTATTAATAATTGTGCCAAAACAGAAGCAAGCTGGAACTGTCCTTGGCAAATAGGTGAACACAGCCCCCTTAATTATGAAGAAGGTACATGTTATAAAGAGAGTTTGAATGATAAAGGAAGACCTTAGCAAAAGTCATGTGTTACTGGCTTTTAAGAAAGGGGGATAGTGAGCTGACCCACTCATTCTAGAAACTACTAAGCCCCTGCTCTATGTCAAGCACTGTGCTAGGTGCTAAGATTATGGCTGAGAATAAGTCAGACAAGGTCATTGTCCCCTTGAAGTTTACATTCCAGTAGGATGTTGTGAGGTTCAAAATCAATTAAATGAGATAATATGCACAAGAACAGTGGTTTGAGGGCACACTAAAGTGGAATATACAGTAGACCCTTGAACAACATGGGTTTGAACTGGGCAGGTCCACTTACTTACACGTGGATTGTTTTCAGTAAATACATACTACACTTCTACACTATCTGCAGTTGGTTGAATCCACGGATGCAGAATTGAGGATACAGAGGGCTAACTGTAAAGCTATACTCAGATTTTCAACTGCGCGGGAAAGGGGGAGGGAGTCAGAGCCCTTAACTTCTATGTTGTTCAAAGATCAACTGGACACCCAGCTATCACTAAGAAGCAGGGCATTAAGGTGGAAGGAATAAGAATTGGGGAGTAAAATAGACCTGGATTCTAGTTTGGCCTTTACCACTTAACGGTCTGTGTGACCTTGGGCACATTAGCAAACCACTCTGAGTCTCCATTTCTCTATCTATAAAATGTAAATAGCAATATCTTCATTGCAAAGTGGCAGTAAGAACTGTATTTAATGTATGGTACATGCCTTCCACAATGTTTGCCACCACTTAAAACATGGTAGCCATCATCATTACTGGGATGTCTTCTGGGTCCTTGGACACTGGAGTAGATTCAAAATGCAACAAGCATATAGAATTTAAAGGATATTTAGCTGGCTGAATTTGTACAACATTTGAAGGGCCTAAAGGAGATAAGCATGGTGAAATCAGGGATATGTCCTCAACCTATGGAAGAAATCCGAATGACACAAAAATGGAGGAGGTGAAGAATAATCAGTACCCATAAGTTAAGAGAACTCCTGTCATCACAGGAGCAGACGACCAAGAAGGGGACAAGGGCAGTATGCTCGCTGGGTTCTTGACTGGGTCACAGATTTACCCCAAGACCTCGGTCAACACAGGGAACATCCATATTCTAGCTACCCTATCTGCAATTTCTGAGTGATGATCTAGGCCAGAGGATGGCAAACTTCTTCTAAAAAGGGCTTGAGGGCTTCCCTGGTGGTGCAGTGGTTGAGAATCTGCCTGCTAATGCAGGGGACACGGGTTCGAGCCCTGGTCTGGGAGGATCCCACATGACGCGGAGCAACTAGGCCCGTGAGCCACAACTACTGAGACTGCGCGTCTGGAGCCTGTGCTCCGCAATGAGAGGCCGTGATAGTGAGAGGCCCGCGCACCGCAATGAAGAGTGGCCCCCACTCGCTACAACTAGAGAAAGCCCTCGCATAGAAACGAGAACCCAACACAGCAAAAATAAATAAATAAATTACTAAAAAGGGCTTGATAGTAAATAGTTTAGGCTTTACAGGCTACACAGTCTCTGCTGCAACTACTCAAATCTGTCATTGTAGCGGAAAAGCAGTCAAAGACAATACATTTAAAATCTGACTGCAGGATCTCTGAAAACTAGGACTATGTCTTATCATCATTAGCTCCCCAACATCTCACTCAGTACTTAATAAAACTCATTGAATGAATGAATAAGTGAGTAAATAAATGAATCATAAAGCAAAGTTGAAGCTCTCAGTAACACTATTTTGAGTAGTGTTGGTATTTTCAGGTTAATGATGGAGAAAAGAGCAAGAGAGAAGAATCAGCAGGACTTGGCACTAGCAATAAAAAGGTAAGTATGAGCCACATAGGGAGTGGGAAGCCAGCAAATGCTTTCGAGGAGGGGTGTGATACGATCAGGTCAATATTAAGGAAAGAATACTCTTAGGTATTGATATATTACAAGAGGGAAGCACGCTTAAAGACAGGGAGACTATTTATCCAGGCAAAAAGGAATCAGGGCCTATACTAGGGTGGTGGCAGTGATGTTGAAGAGTACAAAGTAAAAACATTTTAGAAATAGAATCGACAGGATTGAACACAGACAATAAGAAGGAAGTTTACACTAAAGATACCCTGAGTGTTATGTGTTAGCATCTTGAAGGACAATGATGATAGTAACAAGAGAAGGCTTATGGGGTGGGAGTGATAACATGATGACCATATTAAATTTGACATGTCAAAATCTGGAACATAGGAGAATTTATCACTAATCAACAACTAAGTGTCACCCTCCCCACCCCCACCCAGTTCTCCAGCTTAGCTACCATCTCCCAACAGAAGAAAAATAACCTTCAGAGTCTTAGTCAAACACACTGATGAAATCAGTATTCACACTATCTACACATGTGCTGATTTATTAGTCTAATAGTCCACCAGAAAAGAGGTTAGCTTGGCTTCTTTTTCATTGACTTTAGTGATCTTTCTTTTTTCTCTATGTTCAATAACCAGCTATTTACTTCTCTCGAACTGCACTAGAATTTCTCTGAAGATTGGTAGTCACTGGCTTGGAGGATGTCTAAAATCCATCTAATTCTTTCTTAAAATTTAAGTCATCTATAACTTTCCAATCCTCTGGCCTGGCTCCCTTTCTGTGGGATATGCATACAACCACCAACAGTGGTCCCATGATATATACCCAAGTCCCTGCAGTACTGCAGGTGGCTCAGGGCTGGGTCACCCCTATGACTCACCCCAACTTTGAAACCACTGAGCACCCAGTTTCAGTTTGAAGGTCATTGCCTTTGATGGCAAAATAAATAAATAGAAATGAGGGGATTGGCTTCCTCTTTGCCCATACCCGCCCCAAGCAATAAGTTTGTCTTTTCATCATCATCCAGAGGCAGATCAGGACGTTGGCCCAGAGTTCAACTTCTCTTGCTTTTCCCTTTAAGAACAACCTCCTTCCCCCAACTGAGGCTCACTGGTCATAGCATGCTGTAGCTTCTGGTTTTTGTAGCATCCAAGCTAGGTCCCTCAGAGTCTTGCTCAACAGCTGTGACTATGGCTATGGTGGCAGAAAAGTGGTCCCCCAAAGATGTCAACGTCCTAATGCCCAGAACATGTGAATATGCGAGGTTACACAGCAGAGGGAAATGAAGGCTTCAGAGGGAATTCAGAGTACGAATCAGCTAACCTTAAAATAAAGAGATTATATTGGTTATATATAATGGTTATATATATATGGTTGTGGTTAATCACTCACCACAGTGGAAGAGGTATTCAGAAGAGAGAACCAGAGAAATGGCAGCATGAGAAGGACTCAGCTGGATGTCACTGGATTTAAAGACAGAAGGAGGTCACAAACCAAGGAATGCAGACAGCCTCCAGAAACTTGAAAAGGCAAGGGAATAGATTCTGATCTAGAGCCTTCAAAAGGAACACAGTCCCTCCAAAACCTCGATTTTAGCCCCATGAGACCCATCTCAGACTTCTGACCTACACAACTGTAAGATAATACATTTGTGTTGTCCTAAGCCATCAAGTTTATGGTAATTTGTACAACAGCAATAGGAAACTAATACAGTAGCACGTGCTGAATGATTTTCAGGCTTATGCCATCATTTTTTTCTACCCAGTTACACATCTTATCACATCAAAAGCTGCTTTCAAGCACTGCCTTATTCATTTTTCCATACTGTAAAACAAATATGATGCACACATGGTAGGTGCTTAAAATTTTTGTTGCTTTTACTTAAAAAAAAATGTTATAAAAGAAGGACTAAAAAAGATCTACGCCAAAATGTTAGTAGCTATTCAAGTGGTGATACTCTGTGAGGGTTTTATTTTCTTCTGTAGCAAGGTAGAAAAAAATACTTTCAAGATTCCTTTTAGAAATAGTCCTGTTTTCATTTGGGACTATTTCTAGATAAGTCTCTTGGGATGGAGAGGAGACATGGAAGGTTTGCACAAGCAAGACCCCAAAAATCAAAAGGACCAGTTAATAACAGCTCTGTTGCGGCTAGCCTCGGGTCTGACATTCATGGCTTCCCTCTTCCCACCTTTGTAAATAGTCTCTCTATTAAACCTTGCTCAAATTAGTCTAACTCGAGTGTGACTTCTGTTTCCTCTTGGGAGTCTGACCGGTACAGTGACCTAGTACACACACACACACACACACACACACACACCTGAAAGTTGTTTCTTGAAAGTTTCAAGAAAACTTTTATCTGGCCATGCCTTATGCTGCCTCACCAAATAATCAAAATTTATTTCATGACCCTCATTTTGAAAGACCCCTTTTAGATTACATCCATGGTAGGAAACACAGGGGGAAAAAACCTAGTTAAGTGTGCTCTGTATTGGAAAAATAAAAGAGAGAAATTTGGGACATAGGAAAGAGAGAAAGGGGTGGTGGTAGAGAAGAATAAAGAAAATGGCCAAGTAATATGGCAAGGCTGTCAAATGGCTGATAAGAATAGGCATTTCTATCTTCAATTTGAGGTGATTTGTTTTGCTCTAACTTAAGCATCTTCCATCTCCCAAACCCTTAAGTAAAGTTTGCTATATATACAAATGCCTTGCATGCATGGATGTGGGTTTATTTGTTTGTGTATTTATTGAAAAGGGGAGAGAAAATTGAGTCAAGGAACAAAAGGTTCACTTCCAGGTCTATATATTTAAAGTAGGAAGACACCCATGAGGCATCTCCATGGTCCAGAGGCAGTGGTACCATGAAGAGGGTGTCAAGTTCCCACAAGTTGTATAGTGGGGTTTCACCCAATCTGTCAAGACACTGGAGGCAGCTCTCCCCATTTGACACTTGGATACAGTTCTTTCTTTCTGCTTATTTTAAATTTTCTACAATAAATATATATTACTTTCATAAAGAGGAAAAATGTCTTCTCCAAACATTTGTTTGAACTGAATGATGTCAAAGGCACATGCTATATGCCTGGCATTGGGGTAGGCACTCTTGTGAATTTGAGGCAATTAATTCTAATACCTGTCCTTGGTTTCAAGAAGCTTATACCCTCCCCAAAATAAGGGGAAGCAAGGACGAAGCTGAAAACAATTCTACTTTGCTACTGGACATGGTTCAAAAAGAAAAATCAGGAGAGTTAAGAGTCATTGAGAAACACAAGACTAAAAGGAGCATGAGTTGATAAAGGCAGATTCTCTGAGGAGCCCAGGTACAGAAGAGGAAAAGGAAGTCTTGATTTAATACCAGCAGAGGAGCTGGTTCAGAAGATGAAGTTGTTGGAGCCATTAATTAACAGTGACCAGAGCCCCAGCTGACTCATGAGCCCACCTTCATTTCCAGTGCTGGGTTTTTCATTAGCCTGCCCTGCCTGTTTTAACAAATAGTCAAGACAGTACTATAGCAGTGCTATCCCCTGCCTCATCCTTTAGAGAGTGGATAGGACACAGACCCTGGTTCCAGAGCTCCAATGCCCAAATTCCCTGCTTTTCCCAACTAACAGGGAGTACAGCTATTCCCTCAGGAAAAAAGACAAAGAAAAGTAACTTTGAAAGCATGTCTTCTCTAAGGTACATTTAAATCAGGTTAACTAAACACATGAAAGGATGCTCAACATAACTAGAGAAATGCAAATCAAAACTACAGTGAGGGGGCTTCCCTGGTGGCGCAGTGGTTGAGAGTCTGCCTGCCGATGCAGGGGACACGGGTTCGTGCCCCGGTCCAGGAGGATCCCACATGCCGCGGAGCGGCTGGGCCCGTGAGCCATGGCCACTGAGCCTGCGCGTCCGGAGCCTGTGCTCTGCAACTGGAGAGGCCACCACAGTGAGAGGCCCGCGTACTGCAAAAAAAAAAAAACTACAGTGAGGTATCACCTCACACCAGTCAGAATGGCCATCATCAAAATATCTATAAATAATAAATGCTGGAGAAGCTGTGGAGAAAAGGGAACCCTCTTGCACTGTTGGTGGGAATGTAAACTGATACAGCCACTATGGAGACAGTATGGAGGATCCTTAAAAAACTAAAAATAGAATGGCCATATGACCCAGCAATCCCACTACTGGGCATATACCCTGAGAAACCCATAATTCAAAAAGAATCATGTACCACAGTGTTCATTGCAGCTCTATTTACAATAGCCAGGACATGGAAGCAACCTAAGTGTCCATCGACAGATGAATGGGTAAAGAAGATGTGGCACATATATACAGTGGAACATTACTCAGCCATAAAAAGAAACAAAATTGAGTTATTTGTAGTGAGGTAGATGGACCTAGAGTCTGTCATACAGAGTGAAGTAAGTCAGAAAGAAAAACAAATACCATATGCTAACACATATATATGGAATCTAAAAAAAAAAAAAAATGGTTCTGAAGAACCTAGGGGCAGGACAGGAATAAAGATGCAGACGTAGAGAATGGACTTGAGGACGGGGGAGGGGAAAGGGGAAGCTGGGACTAAGCGAGAGAGTGGCATGGACATATATACACTACCAAACGTAAAACAGATAGCTAGTGGGAAGCAGCCACATAGCACAGGGAGATCAGCTCAGTGCTTTGTGTCCACCTAGAGGGGTGGGGTAGGGAGGGTGGGAGGGAGGGAGATGCAAGAGGGAGGAGATATGGGGATATATGTATATGTATATATATAGTTGATTCACTTTGTTATAAAGCAGAAACTAACACACCATTGTAAAGCAATTATACTCCAATAAAGATGTAAAAAAATAAAATAAATCAGGTTAATTTTTTTCAATTTGTTAGGTTTAGGGTCATATTCTCTTGCCTTAATTTTTTAACAAGCACAAATGTTTTTTGATTTATGTAGTACGTAGGGATTAATTATGCTCTTTACCACATGGACAGTATGGGATTTGTTTGACATCTATTTGCCTTGGTGTTCATCTCAGAAAAATTGACTGTGTTAGTAAAAGGCTGCTTGAGCTGAACAGACAATGGCTTGCAAGCTGCATCCAAAGACCTCGGGTTCTACCAAGGTGTCTCAGGGGTCAAGTGTGAGAGCGAGAGGGAGGGCTGTAGACCATTTCACTTTAAATAGAGCTATTTGAGGTTCTGCATAATATTTCATTGGAAATAAAACAGGGGAAGGTTTCCTGTAGCTTAAAAAACATTGTAAACCACTGATTCTCATTCTATTTGCTCATTTCATAGATGGAATAAAAGGGGTCCCAAGAAAATGGGAGACTTACCCAGGATCACCCAGCTAGCTGGTAATGGAATGAAGGTGAAATCTCTAAGAGGACTGATACAAACAGAGAAAATCACAGTCATATCAGGGATTTCTTTCAACCTTTCAGCATGAGGTATCAGAAAATGGAAAACACTTGAGGAGTTAGTATATTAAAGAAGAAAAAAGCCCAGTACTCCTGGTTTCATTCATTTATTCAACAAATATTATTGAGTACCTTCTATATATCAGATACTGTGCCAAGCAGTGAGGAAGAACCACATTCAAGATAGAAAAGGATGTCTTCTAGGAGCTCACACTCCAGTGTGAAAGAAAAAGAAAAGATTACAAACCAATAAATAAACAAAATAATTACAGATGTGATACACGCCACAAGGGAAATAAACAAGACAAGATAGTAGGTAAGTCTACAGATTGGTTAAGAAAGGTCACTTGAAGGAGCTGATAACCTGAATTTAAGCAGAAGGAAAAGAAGGAGCCAGTAATGCAAAAGGGTTAGAGAGAACATTCCAGATAAAAAGAACTCTAAGTGAAAAATCCCAGAAGTGAGAAAGACTGGGACTCATTCAAGAAACAGATAAGGGGACAGTGTGGCTGGAACCTGGTGGAGACAGTGGCCAACATGAGGTGGGAGAGGTGAACAGAAAGCAGATCACATATGACCAGGTGGACCATGGTGCAATACTTAGATTTTATGCTAAGAACAAAGAATCTAATGGCCAACATGAGGTTGGAGAGGTGAACAGAAAGCAGATCACATATGACCAGGTAGACCATGGTGAAATACTTAGATTTTATGCTAAGAACAAAGAATCTAAATCACTGAAGAGTTTTTAGACAAAGAGTCATATCATCTGACTTACATCTGAAGAATACTCTGGCTGGTGTGTGATGCCTAGTTTGTAGGGGATATAAGGTAAATGCAAGGAAGACTAATAATGAGAGGCTATTGCATTAGTCAAGGAAAGAGATAATGGTGGTAAAGGTAAAGGTAAAGGTGGTAATACTAAAGACAGAGAGAACTGAATGAATTCAAAGGATATGTTCCATATAAAGCCAATAGGATTTGCTGATGAACTGAATGGGGAGGAGTAGCGAGGAAAAGTGTGCTGAGTGGCTCCCAGCTGAACATCAGGGGGGATAGTATTTCCATTTATTGAGATTGAGGGGAGGGATATTTTGCATAGAGAAGTCAACGTATTCATTTCAGGTATATTGTATTTGAGATGTATACTGGATATCCAAATGGAGAGGATGAGTAGGATTTTGGCTATACACATACAGAGCTCAAGAGAGTGTTGAGGGATGAAGTTGAAAATGTGGCATCTGTAACTTGGAGATGGTATTTAAAAACTTGAAGTTGGGGAGATTCACCTCCAGTATGGCTGAAAATGCTCCTGTCAGACTGACCATCCCACAAATAAGAGCTATAAACTCCAGACAAAATACCAAAAACAACTACATAAGGCTCTGCAAAGTAAACAAAAGTAGACAGATTCTAGAAAGGAATTGTTAGATTTTAGAAAGGAATTGATATTTGGAAAAAGATATTGTCATAGATGAGTTTCCCATTTTTATGGCTTTTAGATTATTTGGGGCCGGGTGGGGTGGGTGGGGAACCTGTCTTTCTGGCCTGAGGAATCAGAGGACAGCAAATCTCTGTGACCCTGAACCACAACTGATGAGGCCAACTGAAAGCTCCTCAGCTAAAGATAAAATACCTGAACTGAGATTTCAGCTGCTGCTATCCAAGAAATAGAGTTTTCTATCTGAGTTCAGACAAATTAACTGCCTATTAAAACAAAACAAAAAAAATCAACTCTTTGAAAACTATAACAGAATCCAGAATCTCCATGACAAAATCTGCAATATCTGGGGTACAATCTAAAATTACTCAACAGATGAAAGAGGGAAGAGATATGGGGACATATGTATATGTATAACTGATTCACTTGGTTATAAAGCAGAAACTGACACCCATTGTAAAGCAATTATACTCTAATAAAGATGTTTTAAAAAATAGAAATAAAAAAATAGTATATGTATAACTGATTCACTTTGTTATAAAGCAGAAACTAACACACCATTGTAAAGCAATTATACTCCAATAAAGATGTAATAAATAAATAAATAAATAATAAAATTACTCAACATACCAAAATCTAGGCAACTGTGACCAGTATTAAAAGAAAAACAATCAATGGAGAATAACCACAAGATAACCCAGATGTTAGAATTAGCAGACTATGTTTTTAGAACAACTATTAGAAATTTGAAGTGGATAATGTGGGGTGGGATAAATTGGGAGACTGGGATTGACACATACACACTACTATATATAAAACAGATAACTAATAACAACCTGCTGTATAGCACAGGGAACTCTACTCAATACTCTGTAATGGCCTTTATGGGAAAAGATTCTAAAAAAAAAAAAAGAGTGGCTATATGTATTTGTACAACTGATTCACTTTGCTGTACACCTGAAACTAACACAACACTGTAAATCAACTATACTCCAAAATTAATTTTTAAAAAGAAAGAAATTTGACTAATGATGTAAAAGAAAGCATATTTGTAATGAATGAGTAGATAGGAATCTAAAAAAACTCAAATGGAGATTAGAAACGAAGATGGCGGAGTAGAAGGACGTGCTCTCACTCCCTCTTGAGAACACCAGAATCACAGCTAGCTGCTGGACAATCATCAACAGGAAGACATCGGAACTCACCAAAAAAGATACCCCACATCCAAAGATAAAGGAGAAGCCACAATGAGATGGTAGGAGGGGAGCAATCACAGTAATGACAAACCCCATAACGCTGGGTGGGTAACTCACAGACTGGAGAACACTTATACCACGGAAGTCCACCCACTGGAGTGAAGGTTCTGAGCCCCATGTCAGGTTCCCAACCTGGGGGTCCGGAAACAGGAGGAGGAATTCCTAGAGAATCAGACTTTGAAGGCTAGTGGGATTTGACTGCAGGACTTCGACAGAACTGGGGAAAACAGAGATTCCACTCTTGGAGGGCACACACAAAGTACTGTGCACATTGGAACCCAGAGGAAGGAGCAGTGACCCCAGGGGAGACTGAACCAGACTTACCTGCAGTGCTGGAGGGTTTCCTGCACAGGCTGGTAGTGACTGTATCTCACTGTGGGGACAAGGACACTGGCAGCAGAAGTTCTGGGAAGCACTCCTTGGCGTGAGCCCTCCCAGAGTCTGCCATTAGCCCCTCCAAAGAGCCCAGGTAGGCTCCAGTGTTGGGTTGCCTCAGGCCAAACAACCAACAGGGAGGGAACCCAGCCCCACCCATCAGCAGTCAAGCAGATTAAAGTTTTACTGAGCTCTGCCCACCAGAGCAACACCCAGATCTACCCACCACCAGTCCCTCCCATCAGAAAACTTGCACAAGCCTCTTAGATAGCTTCATCCACCAGAGGGCAGACAGCAGAAGCAAGAAGAACTACAATCTTGCAGCCTGTGGAACAAAAACCACATTCACAGAAAGATAGACAAGATGAAAAGGCAGAGGGCTATGTACCAGATGAAGGAACAAGATAAAACCCAAGAAAAACAATTAAATGAAGTGGAGATAGGCAACCTTCTAGAAAAAGAATTCAGAATAATGATAGTGAAGATAATCCAGGACCTCGGAAAAAGAATGGAGGCAAAGATCGAGAAGATGCAAGAAATGTTTAACGAAGACCTAGAAGAATTAAAGAACAAACAAACAGAAATGAACAATACAATAACTGAAATGAAAACTACACTCGAAGGAATCAATAGCAGAATAACTGAGGCAGAAGAATGGATAAGTGACCTGGAAGACAGAATGGTGGAATTCACAGCTGAGGAACAGAATAAAGAAAAAAGAATGAAAAGAAAGGAAGAGAGCCTAAGAGACCTCTGGGACAACATTAAACGCAACAACATTCGCATTATAGGGGTCCCAGAACGAGAAGAGAGAGAGAAAGGACCTGAGAAAATATTTGAAGAGATTATAGTCGAAAACTTCCCTAACATGGGAAAGGAAAGAGCCACCCAAGTCCAGGAAGCACAGAGAGATCCATACAGGATAAACCCAAGGAGAAACATGCTGAGACACATAGTAATCAAACTATCAAAAATTAAAGACAAAGAAAAATTATTGAAAGCAGCAAGGGAAAAATGACAAATAACATACAAGGGAACTCCCATAAGGTTAACAGCTGATTTCTCAGCAGAAACTCTGTAAGCTAGAAGGGAGTGGCATGATATACTTAAAGTGATGAAAGGGAAGAACCTACAATGAAGATTACTCTACCCAGCAAGGATCTCATTCAGATTCGATGGAGAAATCAAAAGTTTTACAGACAAGCAAAAGCTAAGATAATTCAGCACCACCAAACCAGCTCTACAACAAATGCTAAAGGAACTTCTCTAAGTGGGAAACACAAGAGAAGAAAAGGACCTACAAAAACAAACCCAAAACAATTAAGAAAATGGTCTTAGGAACATACATAGCGACACTTACCTTAAACGTGAATGGATTAAATGCTCCATCCAAAAGACACAGGCTTGCTGAATTGATACAAAAACAAGAGTCATCTATATGCTGTCAACAAGAGACCCACTTCAGACCTAGGGACACATACAGACTGAAAGTGAGGGGATGGAAACAGATATTCCATGTAAATGGATATCAAAAGAAAGCTGGAGTAGCAATACTCATATCAGGTAAATTAGACTTTAAAGAATGTTACAAGAGACACGGAAGGACACTACAAAATGATCAAGGGATCAATCCAAGAAGAAGATATAACAATTATAAATATATATGCACCCAACAAAGGAGCACCTCAATACATAAGGCAACTGCTAACAGCTATAAAAGTGGAAATCTACAGTAACACAGTAATAGTGGGGGACTTTTAACACCTCACTTACACCAATGGACAGATCATCCAAAATGAAAATAAATAAGGAAACAGAAGCTTTAAATGACACAATAGACCACAAAGATTTAATTGATATTTATAGGACATTCCATCCCAAAACAGCAGATTACACTTTCTTCTCAAGTGCGCATAGAACATTCTACAGGATAGATCACATCTTGGGTCACAAATCAAGCCTCAGTAAATTTAAGAAAATTGAAATCATATCAAGCATCTTTTCTGACCACAACGCTATGAGATTAGAAATGAATTACAGGGCAAAAAACGTAAATAACACAAACACATGGAAGCTGAACAATATGTTACTAAATAACTAAGAGATCACTGAAGAAATCAAAGAGGAAATCAGAAATACTTAGAGACAAAGGACAATGAAAGCACGACGATCCAAAACCTATGGGCTGCAGCAAAAGCAGTTCTAAGAGGGAAGTTTATAGCTATACAAGCCTACCTCAGGAAACAAGAAAAATCTCAAATAAACAATCTAAACTTACACCTAAAGGAACTAGAGAAAGAAGAACAAAAAAACCCAAAGTTAGTAGAAGGACAGACATCATAAAGATCAGAGCAGAAATAAATGAAATAGAAACAAAGAAAACAATAGCAAAGATCAATAAAACTAAAAGCTGGTTCTTTGAGAAGATAAACAAAATTGATAAACCATTAGCCAGACTCATCAAGAAAAAGAGGGAGAGGACTCAAATCAATAAAATTAGAAATGAAAAAGGAGAAGTTACAACAGACACAGCAGAAATACAAAGCATACTAAGAGACTACTACAAGCAACTGTATGCCAATAAAATGTACAACCTGGAAGAAATGGACAAATTCTTAAAAAGGTATAACCTTCTAAGACTGAACCAGGAAGAAATAGAAAATATGAACAGACGAATCACAAATAATGAACTTGAAACTGTGATTAAGAATCTCCCAACTGGGATTCCCTGGTGGCACAGTGGTTGAGAGTCCGCCTGCCAATGCAGGGGACACGGGTTTGTGCCCTGGTCCGGGAAGATCCCACATGCCGTGGAGCAGCTGGGCCCGTGAGCCATGGCTGCTGAGACTGCACGTCCAGAGCCTGTGCTCCGCAACGGGAGAGGCCACAGCAGTGAAAGGCTCACGTACTGCAAAAAAAAAAAAAAAAAAAAATCTTCCAACAAACAGAAGTCCAGGACAAGATGGCTTCACAGGTGACTTCTATCAAACATTTAGAGAAGAAATAACACCCATCCTTCTCAAACTCTTCCAAAAAATTGCAGAGGAAGGAACACTCTCAAACTCATTCTAAGAGGCCACCGTCACCCTGATACCAAAACCAGACAAAGGTACTACAAAAAAAGAAAATTACAGACCAATATCACTGATGAATATAGATGCAAAAATCCTCAACAAAATACTAGCAAACAGAATCCAGCAACACATTAAAAGGATCATACACCATGATCAAGTGGGATTTATCCCAGGGATGCAAGGATTCTTCAGTATACGTAAATCAATCAGTGTGGTAAACCATATTAACAAATTGAAGAATAAAAACTATATGATCATCTCAATAGATGCAAAAAAGCTTTTGACAAAATTCAACACCCATTTATGATAAAAATTCTCCAGAAAGTGGAGAGTTACCTCAACATAATAAAGGCCATATATGACAAACCCATAGCAAACATCATTCTCAATGGTGAAAAACTGAAAGCATTTCCTCTAAGATCAGGAACAAGACAAGGATGTCCACTCTCACCATTATTATCCAACATAGTTTTGGAAGTCCTAGCCACGGCAATCAGAGAAGAAAAAGAAATAAAAGGAATACAGATTGGAAAAGAAGGAGTAAAACTGTCACTGTTTGCAGATGACATGATACTATACATTGAGAATCCTAAAGATGCCACCAGAAAACTACTAGAGCTAATCAATGAATTTGGTAAAGTTGCAGGATACAAAATTAATGCACAGAAATCTCTTGCATTCCTATACACTAATGATGAAAAATATGGAAGATAAATTAAGGAAACACTCCCACTTACCATTGCAACAAGAATAAAAAAATACCTAGGAATAAACCTACCTAGGGGGACAAAAGACCTGTATGCAGAAAACTATAAGACACTGATGAAAGAAATTAAAGATGATACCAACAGATGGAGAGATATACCACGTTCCTGGATTGGAAGAATCAATATTGTGAAAATGACTCTACTACCCAAAGCAATCTACAGATTCAATGCAATTCCTATCAAATTACCAATGGTGTTTTTTACGGAACTAGAACAAAAAAATCTTAAAATTTGTATGGAGACACAAAAGACCCCGAATATCCAAAGCAGTCTTGAGGGAAAAAAACAGAGCTGGAGGAATCAGACTCCCTGACTTCAGACTATACTACAAAGCTACAGTAATCAAGCAATATGGTACTACAAAGCTACAGTAATCAAGACAATATGGTACAGTAATCAACACAATATGGTACAATCAAGACAATCAAGACAAACTGGCACAAAAACAGAAACATAGATCAATGGAACAAGATAGAAAGCCCAGAGATAAACCCACGCACCTATGGTCAACTAATCTATGACAAAGGTGGCAAGGATATACAATGGAGAAAAGACAGTCTCTTCAATAAGTGGTGCTGGGAAATCTGGACAGCTATATGTAAAAGAATGAAATTAGAACACTCCCTAACACCATACACAAAAATAAACTCAAAATGGATTAGAGACCTAAATGTAAGACTGGACACTATAAAACTCTTAGAGGAAGACATAGGAAGAACACTCTTTGACATAAATCACAGCAAGGTCTTTTTTGATCCACCTCCTAGAGTAATGGAAATAAAAACAAAAATAAACAAATGGGACCTAATGAAACTTCAAACCTTTGGCACAGCAAAGGAAACCATAAACAAAACATAAAGACAACCCTCAGAATGGGAGAAAATATTTGCAAACGAATCAACAGACAAAGGATTAGTCTCCAAAATATATAAACAGCTCATGCAGCTCAATATTAAAGAAACAAACAACTCAATCCAAAAATAGGCAGAAGACCTAGATAGACATTTCTCCAAAGAAGACATACAGATGGCCAAGAAGCACATGAAAAGCTGCTCAGCATCACTAATTATTAGAGACATTCAAATCAAAACTACAATGAGGTATCACCTCACAGCAGTTAGAATGGGTATCATCAGAAAATCTACAAACAACAAATGCTCTTGCACTGTTGGTGCGAATGTAAATTGATACAGGCACTATGGAGAACAGTATGGAGGTTCCTTAAAAAACTAAAAATAGAATTACCATATGATCCAGCAATCCCGATACTGGGCATATACCCAGAGAAAATCATGATTCAAAATGACACATGCACCCCAATGTTCATTGCACCACTCTTTACAATAGCTAGGTCATGGAAGCAACCTAAATGCCCAACAACAGACAAATGGATAAAGAAGATGTGGTACCTATATACAATGGAATAATAACTCAGCCATAAAAAGGAACGAAATTGGGTCATTTTTAGGGATGTGGATGGATCTAGAGACTGTCATACAGAGTGAAGTAAGTCAGATAGAGAAAAACAAATATTGTATATTAACGCATATCTGTGGAATCTAGAAAAATGGTACAGATGAACCGGTTTGCAGGACAGAAATGGAGACACAGATGTAGAGAACAAATATATGAACACCAAGGGGGAAAGCGGTGGGGTGGTGGTGGTGGTGGTGTGATGAACTGGGAGATTGGGATTGACATGTATACACTGATGTGTATAAAATGGATGACTAATAAGAACCTGCTGTATAAAAAAATTAATTACATTTTTAAAAAATCAAATGGAATTTCTAGAACTAAAAATGCATATCTGAAATTATTTTTTAAAAAATCATTAGATGGGCTTAACAGACCAGACGAATGATTCAATGAACTTGAATATATATAAATAGGTACTATCCAATCTGAAGAACAGAGGGGGAAAAATTTTTTTTTAATGAACAGAGCCTCAGTGGGGCAATATCAAAAGCTCTAACATATGTATAAATAGAAATGTTAAATAATATCACCTAGGAGGACAGAGAAGAGAAGAGGGTCCAAGGAAAATGCCCTGAGGGGGTTCCATCCTAGAAAGAATCAACAAAGAAGATGGAGAAGAAATGCTTTAATTTTCTTATCTATCAGAAAATCCACTTTGATGTTTTGCTTTTCTCTTTGTCTTATATCTACAAATACAGCAACCAAAACAAGTCAGATGCGGGGATGGACTTTCATCTACTAAAGTTGCAACTTACTGACACTATCAATACCTCTGTCTCTACTCTGTTACTAAGACCTAACCAGTAGTGTGAACTACAGAGATTTGTTAAAGCACAAAGGAATTTACTTTCCTAGAAGTTCTTTTTTTTTTTTAGTTTGTTTACTGCTTCATCTCACAATAAAACTGTGGATAACATTCATCCAGGAATTCTACCATGAAAAATCCCCTGAAAAAGAGATTCCAAATTTTAATCCATAATCAGAACAAAATTCACACCAGACAAAAGTTAAAACAGTAACCAAAACAAAACAACAACAACAAAAAAATCAGAAAACCAGCAAGGTTCAGAAGCTTATTGAGACCAAAGAAAACGGATATTTCAAGAAATTGAAATCCATTCCAGTGTGAGGCTTACAGAAGAACAAACTTTAGTAGGTGAGATGTAAAGTGAAGATTAGAGAGGATTAAAAATGGTGTTTGAAAACAAACAGCCAGTGATAACAACAAATAATATCAAATTCTTTAAGTACATCAGAAATAAGACTGCTGCAAAGGGATCAGTGAATTGGCTAGACAAGCAGTGCACAAAGGAGATATTCAAAAGGATAAGGAGATTGCAGAGAAACTAAATAATGAATTTGCATCTGTTTTCACACTGGAGAATAAAGCAATAGAGGAAAGGGAGGAAAAACATTATGTGAAAGAGAGGCCCAGCCTAGACTGAGACATCAAAGAGAACCATGAGTCAATGAAACGGTAAAAGAAGGTATTGCCATGTTCCAGCCAATGCAGGAGGCATTCACCAGAGAATCCAGAAGTGCAAAATGTTTGTAATCTCTGATTCCTTATAGCTTTACCATTTAACATTTAAAAGGCTTCATACTGCAGTGAACTGGAAGGCAAGTTACACTCTACCATGGTTGGAAAATGTACTTGATTTCTATGGTAGAGTGATCTCCAAACAGTAAAATACCCAGCCAGTATATTATAACTCAACCGGCTGGCTGATCAGAAGTTAAACAAGATTCTGGAGCTTTAATCCAGCCCATCTCAGAATGTATGGAAATGGAAATTGTCATATATGTCTAGTAGGAGGATAAACTGGTACCACCAGCTTTGGAGAACATTTGTAATATCTAATAAAGTTTAAAAAGTATATGTGAAATGAAGCACCAATTTCACATTACGTGCAAATGCTAAAGAAACTCTACTAGAAATTACAAGATTACTCACTGCAAGATTATTTTAGAGGTGAAAAATTGGTAACAATATAAATGTTCATAAATGGAAGAATGGATAAACAAAGTATATTCATACAATGAAATACAAAAGGAAGTTTTCAACTCCTAATTAACTAGATCTATATGTATCTGCTTGCATACTTCAAAATCACAACGTTGAGTGAAAAAAGCAAGTCAATAACACCTAAAATTATAGAATACATTTTTTACATATTCATATTTTAGATAAGTAAACAAATATACTAGTAAGATATTCAACAAATTCATATTATGGGATGCCTCTGGAAAGATTGGGAGGGTCATGGAACTAGGGATGGATTGAATATTTCACTTTATCTTTTGAAGATCTATTTCTTTAATAAAAAAATTTGAGAAAAATATGACAAAATATTAGCAATTATCAATTCTGGGTGGTGATAATAGAATTTTTGTCATAGTACTTTTTTTCTTTTCTTTCTTTCTTTTTAATTTTCAAGAAAAAAAAAAGTGTTTTGTCTATCACCTGGGTACAAAGCTTAACTTTATTAAATTGCTTGCTACTGAATGTACTGAGAGATATTACTAACCTAAACTCAAAATTTGCCTTGGAAATCTAAGGTGAAGGCAGAAACATTCTCTTCTGCTAACTTAGATCATGATACTATAGTCAGCATCTCTTCAGTCCCTAAGGCTGCCTGCTTTCCACCATCCAAGAATTCATGAAGAATAATTAACAGCTCTGTGGTATTACATTTTTGCCAGAAAGTTTGACTCCATTTTACAGAGTAATCAACAGAGGCCTTAGGTGTTAAGGAAAGAAAAGAAATCAAAACAAACTAGAACTCAGGGGTCCAGACCCCCTTATGTCCAAAAGACTTTCTTCCCACCACTATGTTTAATATTTGGCAGTTCTCTTTGAATTGAGTTCACAGAGTCAAGCCCAGAGATGACAAACAGCTGACATCTTGCATACTACTTCTGAACGATGATAGGTTCCTGGACCTTATGTTGAAAGGATGCTGATGCCCCTAAGGTCAGTAGGAAAGTGTCATAATGGATTTGCAATGTCTGCATGAGCACAGGAGTGGGGGAAGAGGGGTTGTAAACCAAGCATCTGCTCTCCCAGGTTTAGCCACTTGAAGAAAATGGCCTTGGATAGGCTAAAACTGAAAATGCATGGTGTTTTATGGTATTAGGCCCCAAACATCTTACAGAATTCCATCCAAGAGTGCATAAGCTGCTGAACATTCAAAAGTACACCTGGGATATGAGATACATCAATAAACCAAGGCTTTCTTCACTGACCAGCTGGGCTCAGGCCAAGCCTTCACATGCCAATGACCCTGCAGCAGTGGTTCTCAACCAGGGCCAATTTTACTGCACTCCCAGGGGACATTTAACAATGTCTGCAGACACTGTGGTTGTCACAACTAGGACAATGCAACTGGCATCTAGTGGGTAGAGGTTAAGGATTCTGGAAAACATCATACAGTGCAATGCACAGGACAGTCCCCAAAGGAATTATCCAGCCCAAATTGTCAATAGTGCCACAGTTGAGAAACTCTTCCCTGAAGGTCAGAACATTTGCAGGTTACACTGCCAGGGCCTTGCTGGGCATTCAAAGCCAGACAAAACTGGGACATTCTAAATGTTCCATCCCGGACCTGCTCTTCAGAAAGGACACTTCATATCCACAGGCTCTGGCCTGCATGAAGAGCCATAGGCCAGCGTGCACCCAATGCCCCAGAGGCCAGGCCAAGGGAGCAGCTTCTGAAACCAGCACTTTTCATTCCGACCCTTGAGGTTGGGGGCTCTGCTCCATTTGTCTCTTCTGTTGGATCCAGAATGATTTTCAGGATCATTAATGCTCTCATCTGTCTTGGTCTAACTCGAAGATCACAATTTCTTCCGAAGCAAGGGTCAACCAAGGTGATGCTGCATTTGTCAAGACCAAATGTTTCTGCCACAGGGGTTTCCATCTTGGATGGGCAGAGACACCTATAGCAGGGCTAAGGAGACACAGATACCAGGGCCAAATGAACCAACCACATCTCTGCAGCTGCTGAGTCAGCTTAGCATCCATGTCAAGATTCTAAACCAGTTAGCACAAAGTCCCAATGCTTTACTTCCAATGGTTATTTAGTGGACTATAATTCAATAACCTGTAGTCCTGTCACCCTCTTGAAGGAAAAGGAAAGAGGCATGATTATGCTGCTGAGGGGCCTTCGCTGCAAATGAGCTTGTTCCACAAACACCAATCTGAGAATAATTTTCAGAAACCCTCCATGTCAGTTTCTGTAACGGTGTCTTCCCACAGGGGCAGTGGCAAGACCCAAAGTCCATACATGGCTCTGCCATTTACTCATGCAAGATCTTGCCTTTGACATCTCTGAGCTTCCATTTCATCTTCTGCAAAATGGGAATAACAGTGCCTACCTTTAAGGACTGGCTTTGAGAGTGAAATGAGATCACATGAGATCACATATATACCTTGCCTGACACACTGTAAGAACTCTGAAAATGGAAATTAATTTTTAAAAGTCTTCTGGAAAGGTAGGCTTTTATTAAGCTACCATGTCTTGGGCTAATTCAGTACAGTTATGACTGCAAACATTCCTACCATTTTCATAACCCTCCAGCAGAACCCACGTTCATTTCTGCTATGTGTGCACGTGGGGGGAGAAGAAAGTTACTTTATTTTGATTCAGAAAAAAAAAAAAGAAATAGAGGTATCAAGCTGTAACTGAGGACTGTTCCAAGCACTTTGTGGCTTGATCCTCACCATCACCCTATAGAGAAGTAATATTATCCCCATTTTACAGATGAGGAAGATGTGGCCTAAAAAGTTTATGTAAGTAGCTCACCCATGGTCACTCAGCTAGTTGGTTAGCCTTTAACCACAGCTGCTTACCTCTATACATTCATTTATTTGTTGATTAATAAGCATGTACTGAATCTAGCTATATTCCAACCCTATTCTAGGCTCTGGGGATACAGAAGTCATTCATTCAGTGGGTATTGATTGAGCAAGTCCCTGACATTCAGCAGGAAAGTATGGCCAGTCTGGTGGAGTGAAATCAAATGTCCAGAAGTGCTGTGGTTCCATGATAGAAGGGAAAGGGATGAAAGAATAGTGGTCCAGAAAGGCTTCATAGCAGAGGGGACTTTGAGAAGTCCAGTTTTAGCAGGACTTAAGCAGGAAGAGGAGACAACAAACACCAAAAGAATTATCCCTGAAAAACCTGCAGGTAGATGGCTACTTGGCACCCTGTAGACAGAGAAACCAGTTGTTTGGCTGGACTTTTCCCTTCAGAGCTGGCTGCCACACTCCACAGCCCCCAGCCCAGTCCCGGACAAGCATCCATCTTTACCCAAGTACAAGAAAAGAATAAATTCCACAGGACGGCATTTCAAAGCACCTACCCAGATGAACGTGCACTCTGGCCTGGTTTTTTGTTTGGGAAAATTGTGTGCTAAAAACAGCAGATAAAAAGGAATCCGTGGGCATAATTTATTTAGACTTTCTAAAGACTGTGAAGAAGGTATCTCTCATAGGAGGCTATTAAGGCCAGGCAGGCAAGTCGGTAACTACAGGGTGAAAGGTAAAGTTCTGTTGTGATTAAAGGCTTCTTAAGCTAGGGGAAACAAAGAGCAGGAATAAATAGCCAATTCTCCACATGGGATGCTAAAAATAATGGGGCTGCTCAAAGATTAGTCCTGGGGCCAGCGTTGTGCTATATATTTTTAATGATTTGTCAAACGAAGTACAGTAAATAGAAAAATGCAGGTAGCTAATAACAAGAGAGTGCACGGTAGATTGGAGAAAGCACCCAGCTTGTAGAGTATTAGGGAGCCTGGCCCAGCCTGGACCTCTTAATACTATTCTCTGGGCCTCAAATTTCTTTATCTGTGAAATGATGAGATTACACACGATATGGCCTAAGGGCTCTTAGACCTGTGAAAATAGTTAAAACCCTTCAACTTGAAGTTAAGGTCGAACCAGAAGGAAAAAAGAGAATTAAAAAAATTGAGCAATCCATGATCAAAAGGAGCATCAGAAAAGGCAAAGGAAACATTTTCGCCCTGCTATTTTTGTGTCTTGATTGGTCCAGAATAAGTGATAACTTCTTCACAGAAGGCTGTGCGCATCCCAGTGGACAGCTTCATGAGAATGCCTATTCTTAGTCTGGCATCATCAAAAGTGCCAATAAACTGTATGCAACATCTTTTTTAAAGCACTGAGAGATACACAGAAAAGTATTATTAGGCTATGGCCTAAATCAGCCCAAACAACAACTGCTGGTTAAACCGAGGATGTGTAATTTGGAGAGCCTCTGAATCCCTTCTCTCCAGAAACTGCAATCTGGTTGATGAATTTACAAACACAAAAGAGATGACTCAGAAGTTATCACTAGCTGTGCCACATTGATAATCCAGCCAATAAAAGTTTGAAGAACTTCCCAGATAAGGTAGGATGTGAGCATCACCTTCAAGGATAAATACTATTTCTGAGAATGGAGAGGAACGGGGAGATCATTCCAGATTTAAAAAAAAAAAAAAAAAAAAAAATCTGGAGCAGAGAAGTAAAAAGAAGAGATCAGAAATGAAGTCATTGATTTGAGAAAAGACTTAGTTTGTCCTGAGATAAGAGTTAACATCGTTGTGAAAATACAGAAGTGTCAGGAAAGATAAAAAGTACAAATGAAGGGACTTACCTGGTGGCGCAGTGGTTAAGAATCCGCCTGACGATGCAGGGGACATGGGTTCCATCCCTGATCTGGGAAGATCCCACATGCCGCGGAGCAGCCAAGCCCATGCACCACAACTACTGAGCCTGCGCTCTAGAGCCCGCAAGCCACAACTACTGAGCCCACACACCACAATTACTGAAGCCCAAGTGCCTAGAGCCCATGCTCCACAACAAGGGAAGACACGGCAATGGCAAGTCCACGCACTGCAATGAAGAGTAGCCCCCGCTCGCCACAACTAGAGAAAGCCCACGCACAGCAACGAAGACCGAATGCAGACAAAAATTTTTTTAAAAATAGTACAAATGAAGTAATTAATAGATGAGGGTTCATGAATATGCCAGATGGGCATTCTTAGTTACCTTGTGCCACAATGCAAGACCAAGGAAACACTCCATGAAATTAAAGAGAAAAAATAATTAATGGGTTGAGGAAGCGCTTTTAACATCACACAATTAGCTCTGGGGATTCACTGCTATAGGAACTTTCTTCCCCAAGTAGCTTAGTGAGCTTTATTTTTAATAGAATTATATGTTCATACCAGTAAGAGTTCTATCTGCAGTTATGGCTAATGTTATTAATACTCATAACTCAAGGCAGACATTTGGGTTCAAGAAGAAATTTTTCCCTCCCATTAAATTGTTGCCGAATGAGTTGAATGCACTCCAAGAAGGATAGGTTACTTTTCTCTAAAATATCTGTTTCTATCCACAGGGCTATCTCTGATTTCATAACAATTCTTTTTTTTTTTCTTTTCTCAGTTACTTTTTCATGTTTGTTGCCCCAAAAGCTGGCTCATCAAAAAGAGAGACAATTGCTCTCTAAGAGTCATTCTGGACCCAGGTGTGTCTCACATGTAAGGCAAGGCCTCCAGAAAATACCTACACAAGACACGTGGAATGATTAACGCTGAATGGCAGGAGGACCAGGAAAAGGCATCAGAACACTAGAGTGGACTTCTCTTCATTTAGTTGGTAAACTTAAATTTCTAAATGATGGCTTTCCTTAGAAAATGTTTACTTGCTGTGAACCACTGCCACTAGCTCTCTCCAGCCTTCTTGAGACATCCTGTTTCTGGCAAGTTTAAGCAATGTTCTCTAAAATTATCCTGTATCTTCAATATCATAAGAAGGAAGAAAACATTGCATTCTTTTTACATTCTAGAATGAATAATATAGTTTTCACAAAAAATAAATACAACACCATAACTAATATGCCTCCTAGATTCTATTCTACTCGATTTACATTTCCTTAGTTCTGACGGAAAGTAGACAACCTTAGCATTCAATATTTGTCACAATATATACACTCCTTCCCTTTCTCCTTTTCTTTTTACCATAAAGCAATGCATTTAAAATGAAGACTTGGTTTTACTCTTTTTGACATTCCTGAAGTATATTTAAGCATTAGGAACTTGAAAATATTTTGCCGGGTAATGAACATCCTTTGAAAGCTATAGGTCTTCTCATATAAAAACAGAGATGGGGTTTGATGCTCAAGCTGGTAAACATGTGTCTCCATTGCAAAAAGCTCAGAGAAGCTCCTGGGAATATGTGTAAAGGCTTTACATAAGAATGTGTCTCAGCATGTAGTGGAGATCATCCAGATTTTACAGATTGCAGCCAAGAGAAACATGCATAGACAACTATAGAAGCTAGGTAATAAACTTCTGAATACCTGTTTGCTATTTTGACAAAAATCGCACTTGGGCAAACAATATCAGTAGCCAGAAAATGACTTCCAGTAAGCCAACCCTTATAGTCCTCTAAAATTACAACGCTATTCCAGCAGTTTCCAGAAATCAGCCTTACAAGGCCACCAAGACATCCGGGCCCCCATTTTCTCTCCCCTAGTCCCAGCTGTACCAACAAAGAGTTGCCAAATGTAGGGCCTGACTCCTCTTTGTGCAAGCCTGAATTATCTAAGCAAGCTCTGAAGAAGAGGAAATTCATTTCTCTGCTAAGTCATCATGTAAAGCCTCCAAAATAGAGGTGCCCTTCGAAATAAATTTGCTGGTGTCGATTCCCTCATCCTAAACGATACTGTGTAAGAAGGATCAAGTGATTAAAATGAAGCAAAAAGAAACAGAGGTCACCCAACACCAGGCTTTTAAAAACTGGGGAGATTCCAGGCCTCAGAATGCTTGGAAAACTAAAATGTGTGTGATGCAACCATCAAACCCAAAGGCCTTCTTCGAACTCGTGTCCAATTAAAATGCATAATCCTATAATGACGAAACTGGCAGCCCCTCAGTAGTTTGACTCATGTTCCTGCTAAATATAACTGAAGATAGTTTTTCCACTAGGAACTACTGTATTATTTTCTCCCAAATGGGAAACAGAAACTAATCTCAATATATAAAGAAGTCAAAGCAAAAAGGATGACACAAGTACATCTCTGACTTTACTTTTTTCACAGCAGTACCCTGCTGGAACCACTATTCCAGAACCCAGAGAGGCACCAATAAAGATGTTTATGGACGGATAGGGAAATATTTGTCAGAAGCTGTACAATGTAAAAATCACCTCTATCTGCTACATACAACTTGACTGAAATGATTTAGTCTTAATGTATGATGATGAACGTTGGTTTGTATTGTTTAGCTCTGCAAAGGCCACTGCCAAAGAGACCAGTATTTCAACTGACTGCTATTTCTCTCCAATTCAAATGAAAAGAGACTTCAGAACAGACAACACTCAGCAGGAAGCCTATTAGAATTCTTTGTAAGGAGCAACTCTGGACTTGTCCATAAAAGAAAGAGCAACAAAGTGCTCAAATCAAAAATTTCACGGCCTGCACGGGATTGTTTCTGCTTCTAAAATAGATGGTGGATTAATGGAGAACAATGACCTAATAGGAGCATCAACCATTTTTAGAACATAGCTGCCCCAAGAAGGCTTACAAGGAATTATTCCAACTATAATGCTGTAGAACTCCTTACCCACTGAGTTAAAATCAGCTCAAATCCATTTGCTCTTAATGCAGAATTTCCTGATTTTAGCCTCCGCTTATTTTGTCCACATACCAAATCTGCAAATGGTTCTTTAAATTGGTGACTTTGGAGCTTGCTTCACCGGTGGCCGAGGTACAAAATTATTTTCTCCCCTCAGGTGAAGCGTATTAGAAAAAAATAAAAACATTTGGTGAGAAATGCATTTTGAAAACGAAGCTTGAGTGGTAGCTTCACTACAATGGAGAAGCAGAAAATAATCGAACTGCAGCTTTCCTCTTGACAACCCTGATGGCTCATCTGGTGACACTTCAGACACTTTATTCCCAGCTGACTTGTTCTTATACGTCATTTTTAACTTCACATTTTTTTGGAGGGAGAAAAGGATCTCTTGGATGCATGTGTAACTGTGTGTGTGTGGGGGGGGGTGAGTGTGTGCGTGCACGCGCGTGTGCAGAGATAATATTAAACTGGCATGCACTTGCTTCAGACTGTGGTATACTGGCTTATGTTCGCTTTTGCAAGAGCAGATTGTTAAATTTGCAGGAATTCTGCAAGTCCGTTGACATCATATGGGTGGCTTGAAATTGACTGTGGTGGGAGTATTTACACTACAGAAATCGACATGCACTATGAGTCAGCACTTAGTCAGGGCTCCCTCCAAAAACTTCCAAAAGCCTGGGAGTTTTTGGAGGGACAGTCAGTTGTTAAACATGTACCAGCCCACCTCTGACCACTGCTATGCCCGTTGTTTACATAGGCGTCCATCCTGACCCACTACAGTGTCCACTTGGGTCACACCCAGCATGTTTAATATCACCCTCATACACGTGTAACCAAATAAGGTAGTTGCAATGACTACTTTTTCTTTGGATGTAATCATTGAAAAGCAGCTCATACTATCACAGTATCCATTATCAGAAATATACACATCTGTATATATTTGATCATGGGGTTAGACCTCAGGTAATCCATGGAATAAATTCTGGACGGCTTAACTGCTGGTAGATCCCAAACAGATCATTTGGGAAGGAAGAAACCATGCTGGGCCTTAGAGAAGAACAAAATGAGTCGGTTCTCACTGCTGCCTTTGGCCAGCCCAAACCCTGGAGTCATCCAGCATGGGGGAGATTTTCTAGTCAACGAATGCAGCACTCATCTGCTCAAGCACATAGAAAGATAAATGATGGGAGGTTACTGACAACACTGAAGACTCCCCCTCCCCACAAAATGGAAATTAGCAGGCCCCCAAATCAGAGCATTAAAACAAAGATCCGCCAACATGTGATTTTAGTAAACAGAGTGATTTGGGCTTTTGGAGAGCATGAAAATTCTGTCAGGATTACAATGTCTTCTACCACAGACCTTAATTTCCTCTGTCATGGAGAATATGATTAGGCTCAGTCCCATTTGATTGTAGGAAACGTCAGTTCCCATTAACAAAAGAGGCACAAGGGGGGCCTCCCTGGTGGCGCAGTGGTTGAGAGTCCGCCTGCCGATGCAGGGGATACGGGTTCGTGCCCCGGTCTGGGAGGATCCCATATGCCGCGGAGCGGCTGGGCCCGTGAGCCATGGCCGCTGGGCCTGCGCATCCGGAGCCTGTGCTCCGCAACGGGAGAGGCCACAACAGTGGGAGGCCCGCATACCGCAAAAAGAAAAAAAAAAAAAAAGAGGCACAAGGAAACATGGTGCACATTTTTAACCCCTTTGGGCAAGGAGGAATTTTTTCAGCCCAAACTTCTCATTAGCAATATTCAAAGCTTTTAAACCCTAGCTAGGAGTTTACGGGAGTTTACCTACTAAAATCACCTCCCTTCCCAGGGGAGGCTATTTTTGTCCCAGCGTTGACAAAAGAAAAAGTGAACGTCATGTATAGGTTCTTTTGTTTGGTTTTATTTTGTAATTTGAGGGATTTTTTTTCCACACCACCCACCCCAATCTATGAGAAATCCTGCTCCTTGCATGAATGGAGCTTATTTTAAATGGTCTGATTCTTTGAGGGCAGTCGGCGGGGAGGAATATCCTTTTGGCTACCTGCATTGCTTGGCCATTCGGCCCATGAACTGGTTAGAGCAGGTGATTTTCACATGCACCAGGAAATTACAGTCCAAGACCCAAACCTGTTTCAGTAAACACCACCACCTCGGCTGTTCGCTACAATTCCACTGGACCCTCGGCAGTTCAAACAGGGCACCTGGGTCAGGCTGCAAGCTTAGCAGGCACAGCTAACCCCAGCTGCCCAGCAAACAGTTTATGTTGGGGAGCAATCTAGAGATTTCCTAAGATAAGGATGCTATTACAGGCTGACAAATGTGGAAAGGAACAGAGTGGGCAGCTTTTGTCCAGACTGACCCCGGGTGAGCATGCTAGGATTACTGCTGATTGGGGATAAATGGCAACCGGTGATTTATTTGTTCAAGTGAAACCAGCCAAGTTCATCCTTCAACACCATCTCCCATCTCTCTTTAAGATATTTTTTTTCCTTCTTCTTCAGGCAAAAAGACTTTGCAATTTTGGGAACTCTTCAAATACCATCATTCCAGTGAACCCCATTACCCATAGGATAAAATCTGCAGTCCTTAACCAGACTTTGACGCCCTGCACGACGGGGTCCTACCCACCTCGCCAGCTCCAACTCCTGCCACTGGTCCCCGCAACCTACTGCATCAACCACAAGGGCCGCCACTCAGGTTTCTGAGTGACCCGAGCTCCGCTCCACTTCCTGCCTTAGCTGATGCTGGGCCTTCCTCCTGGGGCTCTTACCTGGCAATTTCTCCTTATCCTTCTTGTTCCAGATTGAATGTTATCTGCAGAGACTTGGCTAGGTCCCCCATTATGATCTCCTGGGGCCCTTAGCCCAACCACAAATTATTAATTATTGGTGACTATCGGTTTGAAATTTTGCTCCTCCATTGGAAAGGACTGTGTCCTATTCACCTAGCACTCAGTGCAACACAGAAAATTGAAGGCTCAAGTTTTGAATGCTCGCCAAGGTCAAATGAATGAATGAATGGAGTAGTTGCACAAGAGCTACTGATTGCCTATGAGAGAACCTAGCAAAAAAAACAGCCGAACAAAATCTTCATCTTAAGTGTGCACAAGCTACAGAGTGAGTTTTCTCTCCAAGCCCTCCTCCTCCCACCATTTCAACACAAGAATTTCAGATGACCCCGCCGTTCCATCAGGGTTGTCCTATCAAATCTCCTGCCTGGCTTTCAAGACCCTCCTTTACTACCATCACCACAACAGTTAACATTGAGTGTGTTCTATGTGCCACGTGCATTGATAAGTACTCTCTCCTAACCTAGTCACTCCTCACGACAGTCCATAAAATAGTGTGGCAGGGGGGCTTCCCTGGGGGCACAGTGGTTGAGAGTCCGCCTGCCGATGCAGGGGACACGGGTTCGTGCCCCAGTCCGGGAAGATCCCACATGCCGTGGAGTGGCTGGGCCCGTGAGCCATGGCCACTGAGCCTGCGCATCCGGAGCCTGTACTCCGCAACGGGAGAGGCCACAGCAGTGAGAGGCCCGCGTAACACACACACACACAAATAGTGTGGCAGATGAAAGATGACTCCAGATGGCTACAGATTCTTTAACGTTCCTCCCATTGAGAGGTGGGGTCTTTGTCCCCTTACAGCTGAGCTGGCATGTGACTGTTTCGACCAATAGAGTGCACTGGAAATGACGTCATGCATCTTTCCAGTTCCTGTCTTGGAATGCTCACTCTGGGGAAGCTAGCTGTCATGTGAGAAGTTTGAGTCCCCTGAGAATTGTCATGCAGGTAGGAAACCCTAGTGGGTCACAGGAAGAGGTCCTGGGGAGAGAATGCCCAGCCAGCCATCCGCTGTTGCATTCATCCCAGTGCAGGTGCCAGACATCCAGATGAAGATGACATCTTGCACACTCAACTCAGTGGAGCCTTCACTTGACTCCTGCCTCAGCAGATTCCACTGAGCCCACAGAATTGTGAGAGGGAATAATTATTTGATGTTTTAAGCCACCACGTTTAGGGGAAGACTGCCATACAGAAATAGATAACCAGAACACATGAATACTATTATGACCCTTCCTTGACAAATGAGGAAAGTGAGACACACAAAGCCTACAACCACACCGTTGGTAAGGAGTGGGGCTGGGAGTCCAAGCCGGGCAGCCTGGCTTCAGACCCTGGGTGTCCTTCCATGATGCCACACCACTCCACAGCGATCCACCTTCTCCACTTGACTGCTAGACATAGTCTCCAGCTGCCCTCCCCTCTATAAGGGTCCCCTTGCCTTTTCTTCTGCCCACCTATCTATTCCCCTTCCTCCGTCAGGATCCCCTCTCTGAATCCTCCACTGATGTTTGCTTCCTCCAAGTTCTTTGGCACATTTCAAGACATCATGTAGCCTCATCTTTCATTGCTCTGGTACTACACTTCATGCTACATACTCTCCTTGAAGGCCGAGACCAAATCTTTCATTTTTGCCCATCTTTCAACAGAACCTTGCCCATCTTCACACTGCCCAGCACAATGTACATATGATAGGACATTCTTCAGCCACACTGCCCAAGCCCATTGCCTTCTGGTAGCCTCTGCATTTACAATTCTCTTTACTTGGAACGTTCTTTCTTAGCTGTCAGCCTGAGCTGCTCCTTTACAGCATTCCCATCTTGGCTCCTATCTCCCCTCCTCCTCAAGAGGCCTCCCCTGACACCCGTATCTAAACGAGTCACCTTTCCCCACTCCCAGACGGTCACGCGCCATCTCCTAACCCTGCAGTGTATTATGTAGTTGTGTATTCCTTTTCTTATATAGAGAACAAGTTCCAGAAGGACAATGAACTTGCCCATCTTGCTCGTTGCTGTAGTCCCGACACTAGGACAGCATCTCAAAAAAATATTTGCTGAATAAATGAATAAATATTTGTTTACTTAATCTTCATTTCTTAGGAAGTTCAATCAGGAAGCAGGCTTCCTAATGTATATAAAGCATTTTCCCCTAACATTTCAGTTGCATCTCTACTATAACATACATCCTTCCATTTCTCATTTAAGAAACACCTCCATGTGGCCGTAAGGTAAACTCCACGTTTAGCCAGATGTTGACTTTGGGCAGTAGCTCACATGATGCTTTGTTATCCAAGCCACCACTGACCATCCTGTATGACTGAGGCTCTCTGGGGATCAGTGGCTTTAAAGCCGGTCCTCAGAGGTGTCTCTAGGATGATTCCAGGGAGAGAGGGAGGCTGAGCAGACCTACTTCACATCACTTCATGCATTAGTAAAGGTCACATAACTGGAGATGATGGCATGACAATATTAAACCCAATGGAGGTTGGCTGTGCTTATGACTGTAAACACAGAGATTCAACCCAGTATCGTGAGCAGAGTAAACTCTCAGTAAACTCTCAATAAACACTTGCTGAATGAATGAATGAATGAAATATTTTTGCCTTGTATTTTATCGCTTACCACTTATTATTTCAATATGTACAAGAACTGAGAGTGCATATCTTATTTTGTGTATGTGAAACCTACCAAAGAATAGTAGCTAACCAGTTGTAAAATTATTTACACTAATTGGCACAAGGCAAAACTGAAATATAAATTATCATCTATACTACCCAAAAGACATAATGTGCAGACGGTGAAGTCTATAGAAGACAGGCTGTAGCCTGGGGGGTCTAGTAGATGTGACACTCTGTTAACATCAATTAATTTTCTCAAGTGTAAACTTCAGAAACTAGCCTAGTTTTACTGAGCCTCAGTTTCCTCATCCGTACCCTGAAGACAATCTCTTGCCTATCTACCAACCTGAAATATTCATAATGAGTCTAACATAAAATAATAGATAAGCAAATACTTTGCAGAGTTAAAAGTGTGGTAGGGATATGAGCTTATGATGTGTCCTGTCTCCCCATCTTCCTGACTTTTCAAAGACTTCAAATACCTTTGAAATATTAAACATCTATTTAGTGTATTATTTGCTTTCTCTAAGTTTCACGGTCCATTCACAAATGACAATTACACGTTTGTTCCAAATGTTCCATCAGCAAAATTTTTCCTAATCCTTTTATAAGTCTTCACAAATACTTTGATTCTGTTTTCCCCATTTTTCTGCAAAGGATCCTATGATATAGAGAGCTTCTCAATCTTACCAGAGGCTGAGGATAAGTGAGAATAGCAAAACAAAAGTCAAAACTCTTGAGCATCTAGTCTGTGGGTTGCATTATAGAGCTGAAAGCCACTGGGCCTACCAAATAGTCACCAGGAGAGAAGTCAGCACAAAAGAAACTGGCTTAGTGGTCCTCAAGGCGGTGGCAGGGGGTGGGGGGTGGTAGGTGCAGGGGGAATCAAAATCACCTGGAGGACTTGTTAAAACACAGATCACTGCACTTCACCCCGAGTCTCTGATTCACGATGTCTGGGATGAGGTCCAGGATTTTGCATCACTAACAAGCTCCCAGATGATGCTGATGCTGCTGGTCCAAGGTAAATGTAATTATACCCATTTTCTGTATTAGGAAACCGAGGCCCCAAGTATAAGCTTGGCCCTAATTCCAGCATGTTGATTAACCAAATCAGTGTAGCCTTCAGAAGGTCAATTAACCTCTCCATGACCCATATTTTTCAATTACTGAAAAAATATTACCTGAGATCTCGTGAAGATTAAAAAGACATGATGTCTAAGAAGTGTTTAGCAAAGTCAAAAGCAAGTGCAGTTCCCGAAAGCTCCTCTATCACAGGACTCAACCTGCTGGAGAATAACTAAGGTAGAATTCCAGGAATATCAGCGAATACTCATCTTTTTGTCCTTTTTCTATTTGCGTGGGAAATTTTTAACCACCATCTTGACAAAGTACTCCACCATCCAAGCATTACCATCCACAGGGTTTTTTTTTTTTTTTTTAATCACTGAATTTGTTTTTCCAAGAAATTTCTTTATCTGCTGTAACGGGTGTCAGGGTGGGGGGACATGCATGGCAGGTTAGTTATTATATATTATATGTACATTATATATTATATAATATAATTTGTATATATTATATATACAAATGGGACACTTCCCCAAGACACTTCTTAACTGAACAGCCAATGTTTCCTGGGTTGTGACATGCAGTTATGTTGAAGAATAGTATGAGCATATCCTCCTTTTGTATAAGGTTTCCTGATTTGGCTTTCAGAGGATTCAAGGTATTTGATTTCTATATTTAGAAATCCAGGGCTTTTTGGTATGCTGCAAATCACGCTGAGGCAAGATTAATTGTAAGCACTTGTACTTAAAAATTAGTTTCAAGAATAAGAACCTTCAGAGATTTCCATATTGTATTCCACTAGAGTATCATTAAGGGAAGCAATTACTTATCAGGATATACTCAAAACAACTTTATTGCATTCGGAGGAAATAATGGGAGCTGTCTGTCTAAATTACTAGACAGGGGCCCTGGAAATCACTTAGCATAATTCTTGGCATAAGGTAGGCAGTCAATAAATGGAACAGAAGTCACGTAAATGACCACCTAGTATGTGTTAGGTGTTTGTACATGTTATGTCATGTGGTCTTCATCATGGCCCCTGAATTTGGTATGACTATGTTCATGTGTAGATGAGGAAACTGAGATTCATAAGAGTTAACTGATATCACCTGTTCATTAGGTAAGTAGGTGAGTTAAGCTGCCAGCCCACAGGTGCTTGAAGCCAAAAGCAAGTTTCTTTCCACTACACTCAGCCATTTCCTTCCTTGCTTCTATCCTTCTTTCCTTTTTGTCTCCTGCCCTCTATCAAGCTCCTCTCGCAGAGAACAGAAGTCTTTGTAAATGCCAGCCAGTGACAAATGCTAGCAAGCCATTCCCATTTCATGGATTCGTTCATAGTAGGAAAAAGCGATCCCTCAAAGCCATCCCTGAAAGCTCTCAGAATAAAATATGGAATGCATTTCTGAATCTTATCCCTCAGTGCTCAGCCATAAGCACTAGGGTAACTTTCAGAGGATCCTGTATTTAGGAAAACAAAGTGTCTGTCTGTAGACAACAGTCACACGATAGTCCATCACCCAGGGCCGAGATTCCCAGCTCAGTATGAACAAGCTGCTCAAGGTGACAGAGATGCATGGGAGGAAAAACTGGTCTTCTTTCCAATTTGAATCACAAGTACTTCCTGGAGAAAGAAGTCAGGTGGATATGCCCATTTATTTATTGCCTAATGATACCATGCTATATAAAAATAAGTAAATAAATAAAAGTAAAGCACCTACTGATTTATTAGTTGATCAGAATACATGTAGGTCCAGAGCAATACAGGGACTAATTGAGGACTTGTTCTATATTCCTCCCAAAACACCAGTTGTCTTTCTCTTCTATTTTTTTCCCATTTATTTTTTCCATTCCTATACCACCATCCCTCTTGCCTCTTAATGGTTTCTGTTTTCCACAATCTGTCTTTCTCTCAATCTGTCCTTTTGGCCCTCTCTTCGAGGATTCTTTTGTCCTCATCTCCTGAGTGCCTTTTCCCTGGTATTTTGTGCCTGGTTCCAAGAGGAGATATCCGAGTGGCAGCATTTCCACCCCCCTGTTGGCAAGAGCTTTGTGTCACTGTGTCATTTCAGACGCATTGATCTATCAGCTTCTCCTGCTCCCAGGAGAAGGGGATGGTCCAGGTGTAAGCGATTTCCTCCTGAAAATCATGCTGAAAATTGTGCCCAGTGTCTCTCTTTAAATGGATTATGGAAACTAGATATTTTTAGGGGTTCTGTCTTTCTAATTATAAAATTAATAAACATTTATTCAAAGTACAGAAAAGTATGGAGAAAGTAATCACTCAGCATTATTGCAGTATGGAAGCAATTATCGTTAAACGTGCATATATTTTATTTCTGCATTTCAACACATATCATAAATTTGCATATATCACTAATTTTACTTATATGCCTACATTGTCCATGCTATTACAATTCTCAACATTATTTTTAATGGCTACATCTTATTCCAATATATGTTTAGACCAAAATATACTGAATCATACTCCTTTGATGACTAAATAACTTAATCATCAAAGAAAAATAGTTGGCTTTTTTTTTTCAGTTTTCTGCTGTTTTAAATAAATGCTCCCATGAACAACTTTGTGCAAAAAGTTCTTTCTGAACATTTCAATTATTACCTTAGGAAATAATTTAAAAAGTAAAATTGTTGGATCAAAGGTTATGAGCATTTTTAAGATTCTTTATGTTGTTTAACTGCAGTCCAAAAAATCTGTGCTCTCTCCAAATTCCTTTTTATAAATGTTAGAAAGAAGTTTTACAAAGAAAATAATCACCTCCTGATTTGTCATCTGGGAGAAGGCCCAAAAAATCGAGGTCCATCTTCACTCTGACTCACCAGCTGCTCTCCGCCCACCACCTACAGAGGGTCAACAGCTTCTGCCCTCTAGGTTTTTTGCAAGACAAGTCAAATGAAGCCACTCTCTTATTCATTCATCCGACCAACAGTTGAACAGTAGTTGAGCCATTATTTGCCAGACCCTGTGCCAGGTGCTGAGGACATAAAGAGGAACAGAACTTCATCCCTAACCTACAGGAACAGTGGTGTTTTGGGGCAGACAGACATGTAAATGAATGACAGGACCACGAGACGAGGGCTCCACAGAGGTGGGCCTGGGTGCCCCAGTGCTCCCACAAGGGCATCTGTAGGGGGCAGGGGAGAGGGGGACTCAGAAAGACCTCCTGGTGGGGATGACACCTGACCATTCCCCCAACAACGTAATAATAGTTACTCTTTCTGAGCACTTCCTTTTGCACTTACAAGCATTTCCTCATTTATCCTCAGATCACCTCCATTAAACAGATACTACTGCTCTTTCACAAACTTCACAAATGTGATCTTGGACAAATAACTTGTCCAAGATCACAGAGCTAATAAAGGGTGAAGACAAATGTGACCCCAGATATAACTTCAAAGCTTTACATCAAATGCAAACTATTAAATATAGAAGAGATAAACAACAAGGTCCTACTGTATAGCACAGGGAACTATATTCAATCTCCTGTGATAAATCATAATGGAAAAGGATATGAAAAGAATATATATATGTATAGCTGAATCATTTTGCTGTACAACAGAAATTAACCCAACATTGTAAATCAACTATACGTCAGTTTTTAAAAAGAAATGAAAGTTGTACTCAAAGTTAACATAAAAAAGTAAACAAGTTAAAATAAATTCGGAGTGATCAAAAAAAAAAAAAAAAAGCTCTACATCAAGCTGATCCATGGCTCACTACAAACTCTCCATCAGCCCAAATAAAGCTCCTGAGACGTGAGCTCCAACTCCGTGGTGCCATCTATGAAGACAAATTGAGGTGCCTTCCCCCCAACTTGACTTCTCCCAGGCAACCTCCCTTGCTCTGTCCTCTCCTTAGCTCTCTTATCACCCAGGAGGACTTTCATTTCCTTTTAAGCTGGGTGCAAATAAAATTCTGCTCTTTTCCCAGCCTGGCCATTAGGGTATAAATTTGTTCTAACTGCAGAAAATGGATGGAATGAGAAAAGGATCAGTGATGACCCTCTGGACCCCAGCTTCTCTGTCTCTAAAGCAAGGAGATCAAAAATGATGATGTGACCACAAGCACTGAAATTGAGACTGTGATTAAAAATCTTCCAACAAAAAAAAGCCCAGGACCAGAAGGCTTCACAGGCGAATTCTATCAAACATTTAGAGAAGAGCTAACACCTATCTGTCTCAAATTCTTCCAAAATATAGCAGAGGGAGGAACACTCCCAAACTCATTCTATGAGGCCACCATCACCCTGATACCAAAAACAGGAAAATATCTCACAAAGAAAGAAAACTACAGGCCAATATCACTGACTAACATAGATGCAAAAATCCTCAACAAAATACTTGCAAACAGAATCCAACAGCACGTGAAAAGGATCATACACCATGATCAAGTGGGGTTTATCCCAGGAATGCAAGAATTCTTAAATATATGCAAATCAATGTGACACAACATATTAACAAATTGAAGGAGAAAAACCATATGATTATCTCAGTAGATGCAGAAAAAGCCTTTGACAAAACTCAACACCCATTTATGATAAAAACCCTCCAGAACGTAGGCATAGAGGGAACTTACCTCAACATAATAAAGGTCATATATGACAAACCCACAGCCAACATTGTTCTCAATGGTGAAAAACTGAAACCATTTCCTCTAAGATCAGGAATAAGACAAGGTTGTCCACTGTCACCAATATTATTCAAATCGTTTTGGAAGTTTTAGCCACAGCAATCAAACAAGAAAAAGAAATAAAAGGAATCTAAACTGGAAAAGAAGAAGTAAAGCTGTCACTGTTTGCAGATGACATGATACTATACATAGAGAATCCTAAAGATGCCACCAGAAAACTACTAGAGCTAATCAATGAACTTGGTAAAGTAGCAGGATACAAAATTAATGCACAGAAATCACTTGCATTCCTATACACTAATAATGAAAAATCTGAAAGAGAAATTAAGGAAACCCTCCCATTTACCACTGCAACAAAAAGAATAAAATACCTAGGAATTGGGGGTTGGGGGGGTGCTGTGATGAATTGGGCGATTGGGATTAACATGTATACACTGATGTATATAAAATTGATGACTAATAAGAACTGCTGTATAAAAAAATTTAAAAAATAAAAATAAAACTTAAAAAAAAAAACCTAGGAATAAACCTACCTAAGGAGACAAAAGACCTGTATGCAAAAAACTACAAGACACTGATGAAAGAAATTAAAGATGATACAAAGAGATGAAGAGAAATACCATGTTCTTGGATTGGAAGAATCAACATTGTGAAAATGACTCTACTACCCAAAGCAATCTACAGATTCAATGCAATCCCTATCAAACTACCAATGGCATTTTTCACAGAACTAGAACAAAAAATTTCACAATTTGTATGGAAACACAAAAGACGTTGAATAGTCAAAGCAATCTTGAGAAAGAAAAATGGAGCTGGAGGAATCAGACTCCCTGACTTCAAACTATACTACAAAGCTGCAGTAATCAAGACAGTATGGTACTGGCACAAAAACAGAAATATAGATCAATGGAACAGGATAGAAAGCCCAGAGATAAACCCACACACGTATGGTCACCTTATTTTTGATAAAGGCGGCAAGAATATACAATGAAGAAAAGACAGCCTCTTCAACAAGTGGTGCTGGGAAAACTGGACAGCTACATGTAAAAGAATGAAATTAGAATACTCCCTACACCATACACAAAAATAAACTCAAAATGGATTAAAATACAGCTACACGTGGAACAACTCCTACAGAACACCTACTGAATGCTGGCAGAAGACCCCAGACCTCCCAAAAGGCAAGAAACTCCCCACATACCTGGGTAGGGCAAAGCGGAGAGATTCCTGCACAGAGGATCAGTGCCGACCGGCACTCACCAGCCCGAAAGGTTTGTCTGCTCGCCCGCTGGGGCGGGCGGCGCTGGAAGCTGAGGCTCGGGCTTCGGTCAGAGCGCAGGGAGAGGACTGGGGCTGGCAGCAAGAACTCAGCCTGAAGGGGGCTAATGTGCCACAGCTAGCCGGGAGGGAGTCCAGGAAAACTCTGGAGCTGCCAAAGAGGCAAGAGACTTTTTCTTCCCTCTTGGTTTCCTGGTGCGCGAGGAGAGGGGATTAAGAGCGCTGCTTAAAGGGGCTCCACAGACGGGCGCGAGTCACGACTGAAAGCGCGGAGCCCAGTGACGGGCGTGGGACGCTGGGGCTGCTGCTGCCGCCGCCAAGAAGCCTGTGTGCGAGCGCAGGTCACTGTCCACACCGCCCTTCCGGAAGCCTGTGCAGCCCGCCACTGCCGGGGTCCCGGGATCCAGGGGCAGCTTCCCTGGGAGAACGCACGGCGCGCCTCGGGCTGGTGCAACGTCACGCCGAACTCTGCCGCTGCAGGCTCGCCCTGCACTCTGTGCCCCTCCCTCCCGCCCGGCCTGAGTGAGCCAGAGTCCCCGAAGAGGCAGCTCCTTTAACCCTGTCCTGTCTGAGCGACGAACAGACGCCCTCCGGCGACCTACACGCAGAGGCGGGGCCAAATCCAAAGCTGAGACCCAGGAGCTGTGAGAACAAAGAAGAGAAAGGGAAACCTCTCCCAGCAGCCTCAGAAGCAGCAGATTAAAGCTCCACAATTAACTTGATGTACCCTGCATCTGTGGAAGACATGAATAGACAACAAATCATCCCAAATTGAGGAGCCAGGAGTCAGTGCTGTGCCTCTGAGGTGGGAGAGCCAACTTCAGGACACTGGTCCACAAGAGACCTCCCAGCTCCACATTATATCAAATGGCAAAAATCTTCCAGAGATCTCCATCTCAACACCAACACCCAGCTTCACTCAACGACCAGCAAGCTACAGTGCTGGACACCCTATGCCAAACAACTAGCAAGACAGGAACACAACGCCACCCATTAGCAAAGAGGTGGCCTAAAATCATAAAAAGTCTGCAGACACCCCAAAACACACCACCAGACGTGGACCTGCCCACCAGAAAGACAAGATCCAGCTTCATCCACCAGAACACAGGCACTAGTCCCCTCCACCAGGAAGCCTACACAACCCACTAAACCAACCTTAGTCACTGGGGACAGACACTAAAAACAACGGGAACTACGAACCTGCAGCCTGCAAAAAGGAGACCCCAAACACAGTAACATAAGCAAAATGAGAAGACAGAAAAACACACAGCAGGAGAAGGAGCAAGATAAAAACCCACCAGACCTAACAAATGAAGAGGTAATAGGCAGTCTACCTGAAAAAGAATTCAGAATAATGATGGTAAAAATGATCCAAGATTCTATTTCCCAGATCCAAAATCTTGGAAATAGAATAGACAAAATGCAAGAAACAGTTAACAAGGATCTAGAAGAACTAAAGATGAATCAAGCATCGATTAAAAACACAATAAATGAAATAAAAAATACTCTAGATGGGATCAATAGCAGAATAACTGAGGCAGAAGAACGGATAAGTGAGGTGGAAGATAAAATAGTGGAAATAACTGCTGCAGAACAAAATAAAGAAAATAGAATGAAAAGAACAGAGGACAGTCCCAGAGACCTCTGGGACAACATTAAACACACCAACATTCGAATTATAGGGGTTCCAGAAGAAGAAGAGAAAAAGAAAGGGACGGAGAAAATATTTGAAGAGATTATAGTTGAAAACTTCCCTAATATGGGAAAGGAAATAGTTAATCAAGTCCAGGAGGCACAGAGAGTCCCATACAGAATAAATCCAAGGAGAAATACACCAAGACACATATTAATCAAACTGTCAAAAATTAAACACAAAGAAATCATATTAAAAGCAGCAAGGCAAAAACAACAAATAACACACAAGGGAATCCCCATCAGGATAACAGCTGATCTCTCAGCAGAAACTCTACAAGCCAGAAGGGAGTGGCAGGACATAATTAAAGTGATGAAGGAGAGAAACCTGCAACCAAGATTACTCTACCCAGCAAGGATCTCATTCAGATTTGATGGAGAAATTAAAACGTTTACAGACAAGCAAAAGCTGAGAGAGTTCAGCACCACCAAACCAGCTTTACAACAAATGCTAAAGGAACTTCTCTAGGCAAGAAACACAACGAAGGAAAAGACCTACAATAACGAACCCAAAACAATTAAGAAAATGGGAATAGGAACATACATATCGATAATTACCTTAAATGTAAATGGACTAAATGCTCCCACCAAAAGACACAGATTGGCTGAATGGATACAAAAACAAGACCCATATATATGCTGTCTACAAGAGACCCACTTCAGACCTAGAGACACATACAGGCTGAAAGTAAGGGGATGGAAAAAGATATTCCATGCAAATGGAAACCAAAAGAAAGCTGGAGTAGCAATTCTCATATCAGACAAAATAGACTTTAAAATAAAGACTACTAGAAGAGACAAAGAAGGACACTACATAATGATCAAGGATCGATCCAAGAAGAAGATATAACAATTGTAAATATTTATGCACCCAACATAGGAGCACCTCAATATATAAGGCAAATACTAACAGCCATAAAAGGAGAAATCGACAGTAACACACTCATAGTAGGGGACTTTAATACCCCACTTTCACCAATGGACAGATCTTCCAAAATGAAAATAAATAAGGAAACACAAGCTTTAAATGATACATCAAACAAGATGGACTTAATTGATATTTATAGGACATTCCATCCAAAAACAACAGAATACACATTTTTCTCAAGTGCTCATGGAACATTCTCCAGGATAGATCATATCTTGGGTCACAAATCAAGCCTTGGTAAATTTAACAAAATTGAAATTGTATCAAGTATCTTTTCTGACCACAATGCTATGAGACTAGATATCAATTACAGGAAAAGAGCTGTAAAAAATACAAACACATGGAGGCTAAACAATACACTACTTAATAACGAAATGATAACTGAAGAAATCAAAGAGGAACTTAAAAAATACCTAGAAAAAAATGACAATGGAGACACGATGACCCAAAACCTATGGGATGCAGCAAAAGCAGTTCTAAGAGGGAAGTTTATAGCAATACAATCCCACCTTAAGAAACAGGAAACATCTCGAATAAACAACCTAACCTTGCACCTAAAGCAATTAGAGAAAGAAGAACAAAAACATCCCAAAGTTAGCAGAAGGAAAGAAATCATAAAAATCAGATCAGAAATAAATGAAAAAGAAATGAAGGAAACGATAGCAAAGATCAATAAAACTAAAAGCTGGTTCTTTGAGAAGATAAACAAAATTGATAAACCATTAGTCAGACTCATCAAGAAAAAAAGGGAGAAGACTCAAATCAATAGAATTAGAAATGAAAAAGGAGAAGTAACAACTGACACTGCAGAAATACAAAAGATCATGAGAGATTACTACAAGCAACTCTATGCCAATAAAATGGACAACCTGGAAGAAATGGACAAATTCTTAGAAATGCACAACCTGCCAAGACTGACTCAGGAAGAAATAGAAAATATGAATAGACCTATCACAAGCACTGAAATTGAAACTGTGATTAAAAATCTTCCATCAAACAAAAGCCCAGGACCAGATGGCTTCACAGGCGAATTCTATCAAACATTTAGAGAAGAGCTAACACCCATCCTTCTCAAACTCTTCCAAACAATATCAGAGGAAGGAACACTCCCAAATTCATTCTATGAGGCCACCATCACCTTGATACCATAACCAGGCAAGGATGTCACAAAGAAAGAAAACTACAGGCCAATATCACTGATGAACATAGATGCAAAAATCCTCAACAAAATACTAGCAAACAGAATCCAACAGCACATTAAAAGGATCATATACCATGATCAAGTGGGGTTTATTCCAGGAATGCAAGGATTCTTCAATATACGCAAATCAATCAATGTGATACACCATATTAACAAGTTGAAGGAGAAAAACCATATGATCATCTCAATAGATGCAGACAAAGCTTTCGACAAAATTCAACACCCATTTATGATAAAAACCTTGCAGAAAGTAGGCATAGAGGGAACTTCCCTCAACATAATAAAGGCCATATATGACAAACCCACAGCCAACATTGTCCTCAATGGTGAAAACCTGAAACCATTTCCACTAAGATCAGGAACAAGACAAGGTTGCCCAATCTCACCACTCTTATTCAACATAGTTTTGGAAGTTTTAGCCACAGCAATCAGAGAAGATAAGGAAATAAAAGGAATCCAAATTGGAAAAGAAGAAGTAAAGCTGTCACTGTTTGCAGATGACATGATACTATACATAGAGAATCCTAAAGATGCTACCGAAAAACTACTAGAGCTAATCAATGAATTTGGTAAAGTAGCAGGATACAAAATTAATGTACAGAAATCTCCGGCAGTCCTGTACACTAATGATGAAAAATCTGAAAGTGAAATCAAGAAAACACTCCCATTTACCATTGCAACAAAAAGAATAAAATATCTAGGAATAAACCTACCTAAGGAGACAAAAGACCTGTATGCAGAAAATTATAAGACACTGATGAAAGAAATTAAAGATGATACAAATAGATGGAGAGATATACCATGCTCCTGGATTGGAAGAATCAATATTGTGAAAATGACTCTACTACCCAAAGCAATCTACAGATTCAATGCAATCCCTATCAAACTACCACTGGCATTTTTCACAGAACTAGAACAAAAAAATTCAAAATTTGTTTGGAAAAACAAAAGACCCCGAATAGCCAAGGCAATCTTGAGAACGAAAAATGGAGCTGGAGGAATCAGGCTCCCTGACTTCAGACTATACTACAAAGCTACAGTAATCAAGACAGTATGGTACTGGCATAAAAGCAGAAAGATAGATCAGTGGATCAGGATAGAAAGCCCAGAGATAAACCCACGCACATATGGCCAACTTATCTTTGATAAAGGAGGCAGGAATGTACAGTGGAGAAAGGACAGCCTCTTCAATAAGTGGTGCTGGGAAAACTGGACAGGGACATGTAAAATTTTGAGATTAGTTCATTCCCTAACACCATACACAAAAATAAGCTCAAAATGGATTAAAGACTTAAATGTAAGGCCAGAAACTATCAAACTCTTAGATGAAGACATAGGTAGAACACTCTATGACATAAATCACAGCAAGATCCTTTTGGACCCACCTCCTAGAGAAATGGAAATAAAAACAAAGATAAACAAATGGGACCGAATGAAACTTCAAAGCTTTTGCACAGCAAAGGAAACCATAAACAAGACCAAAAGACAACCCTCAGAATGGGAGAAAATATTTGCAAATGAAGCAACTGACAAAGGATTAATCTCCAAAATTTATAAACAGCTCATGCAGCTCAATAGCAAAAAAACAAACAACCCAATCCAAAAATGGGCAAAAGACTTAAATAGGCATTTCTCCAAAGAAGATATACAGACTGCCAACAAACACATGAAAGAATGCTCAACATCATTAATCATTAGAGAAATGCAAATCAAAACTACAATGAGATATCATCTCACACCAGTCAGAATGGCCATCATCAAGAAATCTAGAAACAATAAATGCTGGAGAGGGTGTGGAGAAAAGGGAACACTCTTGCACTGCTTGTGGGAATGTGAATTGGTACAGCCACTATGGAGAACAGTATGGAGGTTCCTTAAAAAACTACAAATAGAACTACCATATGACCCAGCAATCCCACTACTAGGCATATACCCTGAGAAAACCATAATTCAAAAAGAGGCATGTACCAAAATGTTTATTGCAGCTCTATTCACAATAGCCCGGAGCTGGAAACAACCTAAGTGTCCATCATCAGATGAATGGATAAAGAAGATGTGGCACATATATACAATGGAATATTACTCAGCCATAAAAAAAAACGAAACTGAGCTATTTGTAATGAGGTGGATAGACCTAGAGTCTGTCATACAGAGTGAAGTAAGTCAGAAAGAGAAAGACAAATACCGTATGCTAACACATATATACGGAATTTTTAAAAAAAAATGTCATGAAGAACCTAGGGGTAAAACGGGAATAATGACACAGACCTACTTGAGAATGGACTTGTGGATATGGGGAGGGGGAAGGGTAAGCTGTGACAAAGCGAAAGAGAGGCATGGACATATATACATTACCAAACGTAAGGTAGATAGCTAGTGGGAAGCAGCCGCAGAGCACAGGGAGATCAGCTCGGTGCTTTGTGACCGCCTGGAGGGGTGGGATGGGGAGGGTGGGAGGGAGGGAGATGCATGAGGGAAGGGATGTGGGAACAGATGTATATGTATGACTGATTGACTTTGTTATAAAGCAGAAACTAATAAAAAATATAATATTTAAAAAAAAATGGATTAAAGACTTAAATGTAAGGCCAGACACTATAAACCTCTTAGAGGAAAACAGGCAGAACACTCTATGACATAAATCACAGCAAGATTCTTTTTGACCCACCTCCTAGAGAAAGGAAATGAAAACAAAAATAAACAAATGGGACCTAATGAAACTTCCAAAGCTTTTGCACAGCAAAGGAAACCATAAACAAGAAAAAAAGACAACCCTCAGAATAGGAGAAAATATTTGCAAATGAAGCAGCTGTCAAAGGGTTAATCTCCAATCTACAAGCAGCTCATGCAACTCAATATCAAAGAAACAAACAACCCAATCCAAAAATGGGCAGAAGACTTAGATAGACATTTCTCCAAAGAAGATATACAGATTGCCAACAAACACATGAAAGGATGCTCAACATCACTAATCATTAGAGAAATGCAAATCAAAACTACAATGAGGTATCACCTCACACCAGTCAGAATGGCCATCATCAAAAAATCTAGAAACAATAAATGCTGGAGAGGGTGTGGAGAAAAGGGAACCCTCTTGCTCTGTTGGTGGGAATGTAAATTGGTACAGCCACTATGGAGAATGGTATGGAGGTTCCTTAAAAAACTAAAAATAGAACTACCATACAACCCAGCAATCCCACTACTGGGCGTATACCCTGAGAAAACCATAATTCATAAAGGGCCATGTAGCTAGTCGGAAGCAGCTGCATAGCACAGGGAGATCAGCTCGGCGCTTTGTGACCACCTAGAGGGGTGGGATAGGGAGGGTGGGAGGGAGACACAAGAGGGAGGAGATACGGGGATATATGTATATGTAAAGCTGATTCACTTTGTTATACAGCAGAAACTAACACACTATTGTAAAGTAATTATTCTCCAATAAAGATGTTAAAATTTTTTAAAAAAAAAACAAGAGTCATGTACCACAATGTTCATTGCAGCTCTATTTACAATAGCCAGGACATGGAAGCAAGCTAAGTGTCCATCGACAGATGAATGGATAAAGAAGATGTGGCACATATATACAGTGGAATATTACTGAGCCACAAAAAGAAAAGAAATTGAGTTATTTGTATTGAGGTGGATGGACCTAGAGTCTGTCATACAGAGTGAAGTAAGTCAGAAAGAGAAAAATAATACTGTATGCTAACACATATATATGGAATCTAAAAAAAAAAAAAAGGTTCTGAAGAACCTAGGGGCAGGACAAGAATAAAGACACAGACATAGAGAATGGACTTGAGGACACGGGGAGGAGGAAGGGTAAGCTGGGACAAAGTGAGAGAGTGGCATGGACATATATACACTAACAAACGTTAAATAGATAGCTAGTGGGAAGCAGCCACATAGCACAGGGAGATCAGCTCTGTGCTTTGTGACCACCTAGAGGGGTGGGATAGGGAGGGTGGGAGAGAGACACAAGAGGGAGGAGATATGGGGATATATGTATAGCTGATACACTTTGTTATAAAGCAGAAACTAACACACCATTGTAAAGTAATTATACTCCAATAAAGATGTTTTTAAAAAAATGATGATGAGTGGGGCTTCCCTGGTGGCACAGTGGTTAACAATCCACCTGCAAATGCAGGGGACACGGGTTCAAGCCCTGGTCCAGGAAGATCCCACATGCCAGGGAGCAACTAAGCCCGTGCACCACAACTACAGAGCCTGCGCTCTATAGCCTGTGAGCCACAACTACTGAGCCCGCGTGCCACAATTACTGAAGCCTGCGCGCCTAGAGCCTGTGCTCCGCAACAAGAGAAGCCACTGCAGTGAGAAGCCCGAGCACCACAACGAAGAGTAGCCCCCACTCACTGCAACTAGAGAAAGCCTGCACTCAGCAACGAAGACCCAACACAGCCAAAACAAAAATGATAATAAATAAAATAAATTTAAAAAAAATCTTATCTATAAAATATAAAAAATGATGATGTGTGAGCCCCTTTGCTAGTCTCATGGTGTAAAATTCCACGAGCCACTGAACCACACCATCAGCATTTAGAGTCACTATTAGAATGCAAAAGCGAGGGTTTGGTTCAAATTGAAAAGGCAGACACTTGTGGCCTCTTCCAATGAAGAAGAAAGGAAGAGAAGTGTTTTAAGGTTTTTTTAAATCATTTCCTCCCAAGCACAACAATGAGAATATATTTGCCGGAGAATGAAAAGAACACAACATCAATTTAGTGCGCAAAACTACTCTCAAACCTAAGGGCTGGTCTCACATTTTTCATTAATTCCAGGCTGATAACTTTCAGCATTAGGCCCCGGTGCTTCATCCAACTCAAGCTTCCTAGAAGCACACAGGCAAATCAAAATTTCTTTGGGTTTGCCAAGAAGTCTTTCAAATATGGAGTACAACTCCGGCTGCAAGTCATTTATTGTTGCCTTAATTTCACTGTCAACCATACATTCTCCATTAGAAACTTCCATCCATCAACACTGTTAGTTTTCTCATGAAATTATAGAGACTCAATACTCATCTTCCTATGTGATGGCAACAAAAATGGTCTCAAACATAGCTTGTCAACAAAAGTACAAAGCTTAAAACAAAAAGAGCCAATAGCTTAATTCCAAAGATGCCACTTGGATCATATCCTCCCATCCACAAGAACCTTCAATGCCTCCCATTGTTTACAAAATTCAATCCAGTACTTCTAAATTTTTTCTTATTATAGTAGAACATATATAGAAATAATATACATAACTTAAAATTTACCATTTTTACCAAAGTGGGCAGCTCAGTGGCATTAAATGCATGCACATTTTTGTGCACCCATCACCACTATCCTGCACCCACGAAAAAATAACTCCTCATTCCCCCTCCTCCCAGCCCCTGGAAACTTCCATTCTCCTTTCTGTCTCTAGGCATTTTACTATTCCAGGTCCCTCATATAAGTGGAACCACACAGTATTTATCCTTCTGGGTCTGGCTTATTCCCTTAGCTTAATATCTTCAAGGTTTATCCATGCTATGTATGTATCAGAATTTCATTCCTTTTTAAGGCTAAATAATATACCATGTATTCAGTCCAGTATTTTTTGCATGCCATTTTAAGCCTCCACATTCTGGCCTGATTTTTTTTCTTCTTTTTCTTCTTCGTACTTATTTTCCATTACATAGCTCTGTGCGCTCTGGGGTAGAAGAGATTAGTCAGGAGTTCCTTGCCTCTTCCCCAGGAATTTCAAGTCTTTTCCCCTTTGCTCACACTGGTTCCCCATCCCAGCACACCCCACACCCTGCTTTCTCTACTCTAAATCCTGGTGGTTGCATGAGCTCAATTCAACACCGGCTCCACCACAAAGATCCACGGGAGCATGGATCAAGAGAGATCTATTAAGCACCCACTAAGCTCAAGGACCCTTCAGTTACAGTCAGACCAGCTGTAAAATGTGTGCTCTCACAACAGCAAATGGAAGTTCAAGTCCCTTCCTGAATACATGTGTCAATTCTTTGGTAGTCCCCCTTTTTGTTAAAAAAATTTTTAATGTTTCTTACTTATGCCAGGTAATAATATGGCTAATGTGTACTGAATACACATATACAATAAAATATATTGCATGTATAGTCTCAATTTTTCAATGTAGTCCTGAATAGTCTTTGGGGGCAGTAGACTATTTCTAATGTAACCGGTTTAAACTGAAGACAGATATCACTTTTGTTCAAAGAATAGTACAAATATTTTCTCCTCTTGATTTCCCTTCCAAGTTATAGATTAAAACATATTAAGTGGTATCAATAAACTGACAAAAAAAGAAGTCACAACTGCACCTCTTTTTTTTTTAACAACTGCACCTCTATTATTTAAACTGCTTCCTGAAAATTCTGACTGTATATTTCTCTTTAAGATTTACAATGGCACAGACTTTATATATCATTTTTTGTGGTCATATTAGTAATAACAGCATTAAAATCTTAAGAACTGTACAGTACTATATTTAATTATCTTCTGCCATAATTATACTGATTAAACACAGCATAAGAGACCATAAAGATAGATAAAACATTATGGCTACAAAACTGTTTTTTAATGTCCATAAAATGACTATTAAGCCCTAGGTGACTAAATTAATATCACCCATACAATTTTATGGGATTTCTGTCCACATCCAACAGTATCATTTGCTGTGATGGCAGGCTTTTTTTTTTCGTAGCAGTATTGAAACTTGAACTAACACTTTTCAAATAGATGAGAACATGGTGGGCTGACTTAGTCAACTTTACCGGAAGAAGAGGTTTCTGTTTGACCAACGCTTCAGGCTAATATCAACTGTAGACATTTAAACCCAGCGACCACCCCACTTCCTTTCCCATTTACTCCTCACCCCAGCAGGCAAACAAAGAGGTAACATTTGTTTGATGCATTATCCATTTCTTCGTTTCCTTCTAAACATTACCTCCAGAGATTTGGGCTTACACTGACAGCACAGGCAATCAAGGGAGCAGATTTACATTTTCCATCTGAAGAAGGAGCCTCAGAAACACCCAAGGACGTTCATACTGAGTGACCCGTGCTATTACAGAGATTAAAGAACATGACAAAATCCCAAGAAAAATTCACTCTAAAAGCTAATCCTGTGGGGAGGAAAAGAAAACTATTTGAAAGCTTTTCAAATATAAAGAATAGCTCCCAGGATCATAATTTAGCAATTAAAAAATTATATATACATACAATCAGCAGAACTAAAATAAGCCTACTGATCTAAATGCATTATCACCGCTAAAAATCTGCACAGATTTTTCTAACAGTGCTTGAAAAATGAAAATAGAGTTGAATACTAAGATGATTCTTTTATTAAATCAACAAATATATTTTAAGAACCTATTGTGAACCAGCTAAGTCCTAGACGTGGTAGATAAAACAGTAAACAAAATCAACACAGACTATAGAGACAGACTTGTGGTTGCCAAGGGGGAGGAGGGAAGAGGGGGAGGAAAGGATTGGGAGTCTGGGATTAGCAGATGCAAACTATTATATATAGGATGGATAAACAACAAGGTCCTACTGTATAGCACAGGGAACTATATTCAATCTCCTGTGATAAACCACAATGGAAAAGATTATGAAAAAGAATATAGATATATATGTATAACAGAATCACTTTGCTGTACAGAAGAAATTAACACAGCTTTGTAAATCAACTATACTTCAATAAAATTTTTTTAAAAATCAACACAGGGCTTCCCTGGTGGCACAGTGGTTGAGAGTCCACCTGCCAATGCAGGGGACATGGGTTCGTGCCCCAGTCTGGGAAGATCCCACATGCCGCAGAGCGGCTGGGCCCGTGAGCCATGGCCACTGAGCCTGCGTGTCCGGAGCCTGTGTTCCGCAACGGGAGAGGCCCACGTACGGCAAAAAAAAAAAAGAATGAAATAAAAAATCAACACAGTCTCTGGGACCTTATGAAGCTTACAGTCTAGTGAATGAGGCAGTAAACAAACAGTGATACAAATAAACTGTGATAAGCGTTTTGAAATAGAAGTTAAGAGTACGTTGAGAAAAAATAACAGAAGTATTTACTTTAGATTGGATTGGAGACAGATCAGCTTGTCTAAGGAAGCAAAATTCAAGACATGAGGACATATAGAAGTTAGGTTGAGGAAGGCATCAAAGAAACAACATTCTAGGAGGAAGAGACACATGATTAAAGTCCCTGAGGTGAGAAAGAGCTTAGTGTGTTTGACACACTGGCAGTACACATGTACCAGGAAAGCAGGGTTCAGATCCATTTTAGTTACCACTTGCTCACAGAAGTGTCTTGTTCATAGAAGGCGCTCACAAACTATCTACTAAATGGTTGTTAAGTGAGTAGATGTGGCCAGTGTTCCTGGAGTTTAGTGAGCAAAAAGGGGAGCAGCCTGAGATGAGGCTGTTCACCCAGGCAGGAGTCACATCATGGAGGGCCCTGCCGCCATTCTGAAGACAGTTCCACTGCCTCACCACAACACCCAACAAACCCACAACCAACTTGTTTCCTCCTTTACTGATTAAACCCACAGACTTCCTATGCCTTGTAATATTCACTTATTGCATGGTTTTCAAAGGCAGAGGCCATTTCTTACTCATTTTTGTGGCCCCTGTGACTTGCATGGAATAAAATGCATGGAATAAAAGGCACCTGAGTACTTAAAGACTGAACGTCCATGCATGGAGTCCTTGGTAGAGACCAGGTAGTGTCCTAAGCACTTCGTATGCATTAGCTCACTCAAGTTTCAAAAATATCTGCAATAAATGTGTGTGTGTGTGTGCGTGTGTGTGTGTGTGTGCACATGCATAAAAGAGAGAGAGGTTTTCCTTATTTTTGTTTCCAATTGCAAGTGAGAAAACTAAGGCTTAACAGAAGGTTAGGGAACTTGACCGGGATCATGTTGCTGATGATCACCAGATCTTTCACCTCTAGAATCTGTTCTCTTATCTATTACCCTATGCTGCCTCCCTCAACCAAACTCTAGAGATGAGAACCCTACTGATTTCTCCTTCAAAGAGAAATATACATAATGGCTACCAGATGATACATAAGGGAGTCTTTCCTTTATTATATTACCAAGATTTAAATTTGTGATGCAAAATGTATTTTCTTCATTTGGGCACGGTAAAATAAAGAGGATTGTTCTTTAAAGTAAATGGGTGAAGTAGATTTCTTCCAATTACACTAGGTTTGGGAACAATTCAAAAATTTTACAGACTCCGTGACTCAGAGCCTTGACTTCTTTGGGTTTCCTCATGGGCATCCAACCCAGTTTGATACACTGGGACGCCTTGCTTTGCTGGCTGCTACAGTAAGCCCCTGACTTCCTAAAGATCATTTTGTGGTAGAACTCTGACATGCTTTCCTAAAAAACAACACTTCCCCCCATATTGGTGACAGAAAACTGGGCTAGAGACTAGGACTCTGACCCACTGTGGCATTCTCATTTTCTGATGCTGTCAATGAACTTCAAACTGAGCTCTGAAGGTCAACTGGCTCCTGGGATTCATTTGGAGGAAGGGGGGCCAGGGAACCAGAATAGAATGTTTCAAAATAGCAAAAACCACCATGAAAACACTCTGCTTCTAGAGTCTCCTGATTCAAACCAAACCTTTATTCACAGATGAATTATCCTGTATCTTTACCTCCCATGCAAGTTTCAATGATATGGCAGCAAACACAGAAAAAGTGATGCAAACCTAAAACTTATTTGACTGCCTGGATTAAAGATAACACCTTGTATGTATATGCAAATAGTTAGGGCTGAGGGTAGAGATTCGATGCTACTTTTTAGGAAAACTATTTAGTCTGTACATTCTGAACAAGCGAAGCTGTCCTGAAATCTGCCCTGTCTCTGAAAAAATAAAGAAAAAATAATAATAATGAAATGTTCCAAATGATTAAAACACCAATTTCAGGTTAAACCAAGAGCAAGGATATCTACACCTGAGATGTAAGGAAAAAAAGAGGAATGGGACAAAAACAGTTCCCTTATCTAAATCACCAATTCCCTCATGAGAAGGTGTAAAATAATAGTTCTTAGTAAGCACTTATTAAGTGCTGGAAAGCATGCTTTCATGAGAACATATTTAATCTTCCTATCAACCCTATAGGCAGGTCATATTATTATCCCATTTTACAGATGAGGAAACTGAAACAGGCAAGTTAGGCAACTTGCCAAAGTTTCACAGCTAATAGATATGACTTGAACCCAGAAACCCTGGCTCCAGGGCTTTTGTCACCAACTACAACACAGCCTCTAGTTCATTATGAGAAGAACATGGAGAAAGGACAACGAAAAGAGCTGTTAGAAAAGAACAGATCAGCTGGGGTCAGGAGCAAGTAGACCTGGAGACTCAGACGCTCAAATTTAGGTTAGAGGACAAAGAGTTTAGGAAAAAACCCAGAATTTCTGAGCAGAGTTGTGATGTGCTGAAAGCAGTATTTAAGGCAAATTATTCTGACTACAGATGTTTTGCTTGATATGGAGTGTTTATAAAAAGCCATCACAATGCACATTAAATAAACCAATATAAAAAATTAGTTAACAGAAATAAGCCCAGATATAATCCAAAACTCTTTCCAAAAAAAGACACTAACTACCCAATGTAAGAAGTGTTTAGTCTTAAGCATTTAAAATTATTTTATTGTAAGAATTGAGCTGAGAGGGGCAAAAAAAAAAAAAGCTTTCATGGTGCAGAAAACATACAGCATCCTGATTTAGGGCATAGTGTACTCTGAGACTATTTTCTCACCAAAAAATCACAGTTGTTTTTTTCTTTTTTTAATATGGTCTTCTTTAAAAAAGCCCTCCTGTAGTCAACAAAGAAGAAAGAGGTTTTCAATTTTTTTTATTTCAGTAAGGATTTTATTCTATCCTGGGAAGCAGTTTCTGTGCAGAGCTGAAGAGCTGGGTACCGTATTGGTTGGGCTCTAGGGTTGAAGTCAAAGCCTCGAAGGTTGTTATAAACCTGATGGGCATAAATCAAGGAGGCCCCAGAGGGATGAATTTGGGGTCCATTGTGTTGCTATTCCAACTCCCAAATGAGGCACCCTGGGACTTTAACAATACAGAGTCACCAGAGAGTGGAGGGGAGAGGCTAGGAGAAGCCTGGGATATGAGGGACGGGGGTAGTGGAAGCTGACCCAGAGGCAGAACTGGGTAGGGGGAGAGAGCCTGGCATCTGCAGAGCAAGTTACAAGCTGGGGAAAATAACACAAAGACATCAATCCGATAGAAAGCAGAGAGATATCAGGCACTGGCCCCAACCAGGAACTAGGTGAGGGGGCAGCTAGGATAGGAATGGCCAACACGAGTGGGCAGAACTCCAGCAGGAGACAGAAGAGAAAGTTCTAGAAGCAAGCTCTAGGGAAGGGAATTCAGAAGAGTAACAGACTAGCTAGGATTCTACATCCTGTGGGCAGGGGTGATCAGAGGTGCCAGTTTCATCCCCCAGATCTCAGCAGCGGGTCTAGACAGGCACACACACGGAGCTGTAGCCCTCAAGATCTAAGGACTTGATTCTCAAACCGCAAAGGGTGCTGGGTATTCTCCCCGACCAACCCATAAGCAAATACATGTCACCAACATCCGACTGCCAGCCCCAAACCTGGGCATGTGCTCGGTGACCTTGGAGTTTCCCCCCTACCTATGGAGCACGGAACTGTTGTTTACCAAAACCTGTTCGTCTTTTTTTTTGCGGTACGCGGGCCTCTCACTGTTGTGGCCTCTCCCGTTGCGGAGCACAGGCTCCGGACGCACAGGCTCAGCGGCCATGGCTCACGGGCCCAGCCGCTCCACGGCATGTGGGATCTTCCCGGACCGGGGCACGAACTCGTGTCCCCTGCATCGGCAGGTGGACTCTCAGCCACTATACCACCAGGGAAGCCCCTGTTGGTCTTTTTAAACAGCCTCCTCCTCCCTCTAGACTGGATGCTCCTCAGAAGCAGGTAACACTTTGCTTCTTTTGTACTCTTGTGGAACTTAATGCTGCAGAGTGAGTGCTTTAAAACCACCCATTAAACAAATCCTGTCTGGAGGTCTCCACCAGCCTTGAGGCTGAATTGAAAGAAGCCGTCTCCCAGCACAGGTGGGGCAGGGGTTCATTAGCTGATAGTCAGTGTTCTCTCTGGACAACATGCAGGGCTGTTCAAAGGCTGGCAGAGGATCTTGGGATTTCAGGGCCATGTTGCACACGTCTAATCCTACCGGCATTGCCAGCAGTAGAACCAAAATCTGGCTTACTGCGGTAGGATCTGCAAAGCCAAGTGACCCTTTAACATAATCAATCATTTTTTCAAATCCTCTTTCGTCTTAAATACCAATCTGATTCCTTTGCTAAGAAACTAGGTGTGTATTCTGCAAGCCACAAAGCATTGCTGATTAGTAATCAGAGTAGCTAAGTATACAGATGGGAACCGGAGTGGAGATTGAGAGATGAGCCAATCGGTCTGGGTCCCCCCGTCCCACTGTGGGGTTTTTTTTAAAAAGTCAGGGACGATGTCCTCCATCTTCATCAATATTGTATCAACCAAAGAAACAAGTGGTTCTATTCTCTTGTTTTCTAGAGCAGAAACTGACCAAGTGATTCTATTCTCTCGTTCACTGGTGTAGGGGACTCGGCCACTACAATTTTGAGTTCCTGACTCGTGAGGCTTGCTAAGGACAAGGCAAGAGTGGGGCAGAAGATGAAAAAAAAACATATTTTTTGGAGGTTCAGAACCTCACTATGTCACTTACTACTGCTTTAAGTTCAGAAAAGTTGTTGAACCTCTCTTATCTGTACAATATGATATTACCTACCGCACAGATTGAAATAAGTTTAAGTAGGTTAATCAATATCCTTGGAGCATTGGGGATGCTCCATTAATCTTCATTCACATCCTCTTGGCTCTCCATCACCCAAGTCTTCTGACATTCTAGAAACCCAGGACCACAGGTGGGAATTTGTTGAAACACTGGAGCTAGAGCATTTGATTTTGAAAAGAAATGATATGGCCCTTCCTGATTGGGTTCAGAAAGCACCTTATCATTAGGACAACTCTAGACCAGAGAAACTGAGATGTATTGGTCTGCTATTGCTGCTACAACAAATTACCTCAAACTCTGTGATTTAAAGTGATGCAAATGTATTACCTTACAGTTCTGTCCATCAGAATTCTGGTCTCGCCAGGCTAAAATCAAGGCACTGGCAGGTCTGACTTCCTTTCTGGAGGCTCTGGGGAGGACCGTTTCCTCATGCAGTGGGGTTGTTGGCAGAATTTAGTTCCTGGCACACAGCCCCTGCACCTCGGGACCAGCACCGGGGCATCATATCCTTCTCATGCTGCCCTTTCTTTCCCTCTCACCACAGCTAGGAAAAGTTCTCCGATTTTAAAGACTCACATGATTAGACTGGGTCCACTCAGATAATCCAAGAGAATCTCTCCATCTCAAGGTCTGTAACCTTAATCATATCTGCAAAGTGCCTCTGGCCATGTCAGGTAACATTCACAGACTCTGGCGGGTCGGGACGTGAACATTTGGAGGGACGGGAGACTTATTTTGCCTCCCAGGCTACTTGCTGAACATAATTCATTAAAGTGTGCACCAGTTTACACCTAGAATGCCGGGACCTGGGTCAGGGAAGGTTATTGGTGGGGTATTTCTACCACTGAGTTCTCTTCTAATTAGCTAAAATTACATTTCCCCAGATAGTGTTAAGAAAAAACAACACTAACATATCATTTAGAAGCGTTCCTTTGTTGTTGACTTGGACTTTTCACAGTAGGCAGGTTCAGCTTAAACCAAAATGGGAAAAAGCATTCAGGGAATCTGCCCCCAGCAAAGAAAAGCCAGGAACTGTTTTCATCACCCAGGACCAGCTTCCCTCAGAAAGCTGCGGTGACTTACCAAAGCTACATTTGTCATGACCTCATCTCTGCTCCTATTTACAACAAACAGAAACAACTCACAATTCATGACTGATGGCATGGGAAACAGGAGGCAAACAGATTTTAAAAGCCTTGTCCATCATCCTTTCTATAGCCCCTGAGGCATGGCCAAGCCTCCACCTTATTAGTCAAGGGACATTCTAAGTAACTTTCCAACCAAGCTAAATAGGCGTGGGTGCCGGAAAAAGGCAAGAAGGGTCGAGTGAGAAGACAAAACAGACACAATGAACCCTGTGCCTTTTATTGGCAAAAAAAGAGGAGCTGCCTGCCACTCATATCTTCATCCACGGCAAGATGTCCCTTCAATCCATGCCCTCTCCCCTTCTCCAAATTGGATTTATAATCTCCAGCCCCTTATACAGAATCCCTGGTACGGGTCAATGACTGTCATTGTGAAATACAAGAAAGAGAAAAGCTTACCACTTCCTAATGCTTTTTAGCCCCAAAGCACAATAGTACCTTTTATATTTTTTTCAACAAATGCCTCATATGAAATGATAATGTTAATTTATCTGAGATTATTGGCTAGAGAAGAGCAAGCACTGGCACCCAGCAGTCACGCACCAGCAAAGCAGCACTTGAACAGCAGGGTGGGGTGGGGAAGAACTGATATTCCTATTGTTATATTAGAATCCTATTTACATTTTGGCCATCAACTTAAGGCCAGCTGAAGCAAGGCATCCTAAACTTATTGCAATCCTCACTACTATCTCTGTAAGAGATAATGAGTTTCCCGAGCATGTGTGAATTGTACTAGGCAAGCTACAGGGAGTCCCTCTCAGTCAATATTTTCATAGAAAGTCACTTCATGGGAAGGCCCAGGGTCTGACCTAAGCTAATAAATGATTATCCTTTGCTACTAAAATCAGGACCCTAATTAACTTGCTAATTGTTGGTCTCTGTTCACAGACATTAACCTGAGTTATCCCACCATATACACCTGTAAGTAAATTACAGGCTCTATGCTCAAGATGAATCTTCTGTCCAAGAGGACAAATGTGACTTCAGTGTGTCAGCCACACCTAATTCTTTTAAGTGACCAAGTGTAAAAGATTCTATTAGGGGCATTTCTCCAAGCAAATTAAATGGACACAAACTGCCTCTAATAATTTATTTCCTCAGTAGAGTCTGTGGGCACCACTCTTTGAAAGGCACAGTTTCCTTGTTCATACATTTCTCCTTTATAACAGTAACAGCTACCCTTGCTGGCTTTCCAAGCAGTCTAAGCTAAACATTGTATGTTCATTATCACCCTGAATCCCCACAAAGAACTATGAGGTATACGGTATTATTATGCCCATCTTATAGAAGAGGAAACGAGGTATAGGGAGTTCAAGTGACTTGTCTTAGCCCATACTGTTAGTGTCCATCCATATCTGCTCTGCAATGGACTGAATATTTGTGACCCCCTGCAAATACATATGTTGAAATCCTAACCTCCAAGGTAATGGAACTAGCAGGTGGGAGGGTGGTGCCCACATGAGTGGGATTAGTGCCCTTATAAAAGGGACCCTAGAGAGCTCTCCTGACCTCTTTCTACCATGTGAGGATACAAGAAGTCAGCAAGCGAGAAGAGGGCCCTCACAAGATCCTGACCGTGCTGGCACCCTGATCTCAGACTTCCAGCCTCCAGACCTGTGAGAAATAAATTTCCATTGTTTATAAGACACCCAGTCTATGGTACTTTGTTATAGCAGCCGAGCTGACTAAGACACCCTCCATACTCACAGGTTAGCATCCTTAGCTTTTTCTTGAAGCCCAGACTCTGCCCCAGGGCTTTCTCTATTCACAAGAGCACCTGGGCTTATGAGTAGGGCAGTATGCAAGTGCCAAGGAGTTGATGTTCCCTGTCCCAGGAGCATCCCTCAAATAAAGACAAATGGGAGTTGGTGGGTAATACTTGAGCTTCCTTGCCCCTTGGGTGGGACAGGCTGAGGAAGGTCTGTATGGTTATCCAGAGGTCCCAGCAGAGCTGGATTTCTGGTGCCCACAGCTGTCTCCTGGTCATTAACACACCTTGCACTGGCTTCCTGACCCTCTCCCCCAAGACAGTCGAGGGCCTCCAAATAAATGTGCACCCAGATAAGTAACTGCAACTCAAGTCTAAGACTTGGGGTCAGCTTCTGGGAGAAGCCAGCCTACAATATTTGTCCAAGGCCATATCACCAGTAAATGGCGTGGCTGAAACCAAACCCAGGATAGCTGATGCCGAAGTCCAGACTCCTGCCCCCTAAATTATACCATCTCCTTTCATCACGGATGTCTGGTGTCTTTACAAAAATTTGCCATCCCATATCTGGCATCATACTTAATCAATGTATTCAAGTAATGAATTGAAATTAGACTTTTCCACATTTTTGTTATATATTTGTTCCTGCCCTTATTTCTACCAGCAGCCCTGCTTGCTAAATTAAATAGTCTGTGTTGAAGGCTGTAAAAGGCATTAACTCTGACCTCCCTTCTGATGCAACCATTTCATCTCTACATCCCTGACCTGACATATGGCCATCCTACCTGTCATCTGAGCTATCTCTAGAAATGGTTGAGTCCTTCCTGTTAGTAGAGGGCTAACATTTATGTGTACTCATGATATTTCAGAGGTGTCACTCATGTTATCTCACTAATCCTCACAACAGCCCTTTCGAGCAAGTGTGATTATTTCCATTTTACAGATGAGTAAATTGAGGCTGGTAACCTGTTAAGGTCATGCAGTTAGTATGTGGCAGAGTTAGAAGTGAAATCCAGGTCTCTCTGACCCCAAAGCCCAAGTTCTTTTTGTGTAACAAATAGTGTTTCCATGCGCCAGGTACTGCTCCAAGGTCTTAAAGTACTAACTTATTTAAAGTAACCCTATGAAATAGATCCTATCATTATCCCCATTTTATAGTTGTGATAAGTAAGGCACAGAGAGGTTAAGTAACTTGCAAAGGTCACACAGTACATGGCAGAGGCCATATTCAAAGCCAAGCACTCTGGCTGCTAGCCCATGTTTTTAAACATTATTTTTTGTTAACTCTCTTAACCATGATGCTCTTTATTGACACAAATCCTTACACTGCATTTAAGTGTCCTCAGTGTCACTTCTGCCCAATGTTCTTAGTTTTGCCTTCCAGAATACAAAACTAGTCTCCTCTCTTTCCCCTTGATAAAACTATAAATATTCAAAGATGGCGATCCTGTTTCTTCTCACAAGGTCTCCATTCCCTAACAATGCCTTGACTTTGAAACCCTTCACTGTACCATCCAGGCCCTATGGAAACTCTCTATCCCTGTTGCCAACTTCTCAGAGCTGAGTTCCCCCAGGTGTGGCTGGACCACTTCACAGACCAATATGAAGATGACTTCCCATGCCCCAGGGCAGGACTCGGATTAGTGACGCCTGAGGGTGGCTTGGCCTTTTTTAGCATCTGGTTCCCATAAAGAATCTCAGCAAAGAAGATGTGTTCTCATCCTTTTCCACCCCCGTTTTCACACACCCATCCTTCTACTATACCAGGCAGGCAGCACGGAAGAGCGGGGCCATTGCAAATATATTGGGTTGGCTACAGACAGGCCAACACCCTCATTTCCTTTGGTATTATTTTTCCACTGAAGTTGTGCATTTGTTTAAGGTTTAAAAACAGAGATTTCCTGCCCAGTTATGTAGCAAACATTTATGGAGAGCCTCTCTATGTCAGCGCCAGTGCCGGGAACTGGGAATATAACAATAGTTGCTGCTCTCCACAAGCTCAAACCTTGTAAGAAAGATAGGCATGACCAAATAAGCTTCATCCAGATCCCCCCTCCCCCTCTCCTCACCTCTAAACACTTCTTGAGTGTTTTAGGCTCAGTCCTTCCACCTTGTCCCTTCAGAACAAACACTCTTCTCCAGAGATCCTATCCGGTCCTGTAGCTTGACTATCACCTGCATGCAGATGCCACCCATTCTGTGCACCTCCAGCCCAGACTCTGCCCTAACTCCACACCACTGTGTCCATCTGCCCACACACCACCTCACCTTGGATATCAAAAGGCATCTTAAGTTCAACCTGACTAAAACCACATTTTTTTTTTTTTTTTTTGCAGTACGCAGGCCTCTCACCGCTGTGGCCTCTTCCACTGTGGAGCACAGGCTCCAGACGTGCAGGCTCAGCGGCCATGGCTCACGGGCCCAGCCGCTCCATGGCACGTGGGATCCTCCTGGACTGGGGCACGAACCCGTGTCCCCTGCATCAGCAGGCGAACTCTCAACTACTGTGCCACCAGGGAAGCCCTAAAACCACATTTTTGATCCTCACTGTTATGAGTTGAATTGTATCCTCCAAATGGTATGTTCAAGTCCTAACACCCAGTACTTGGAAATGTGACCTTATTTGGAAATAAGATCTTTGCAGATGTGATCAAGTTAAGATGAGGTCATACTGGATTAGGATGGGCCTTACTCCAATGACTGGTGTCCTTATAAGAGGGAAATTGGACACAGACACAGGGAGAATGCCATGTGACTATGGAGGCCAAAACTGGAGGGATGTATCTACAAGCCAAGAAATGCCAAGGACTTTAAACACTAGAAGCTAGAAGAGGCAAGGGAGGATTCTTCCTTAGAGCCTTCAGAGAAAGGATGACCTTGCTGACACCTTAATTTTGGACTGTAAGCCTCCAGAACTGGGAGACAATACACTTCTATTGTTTTAAGACATCCAAGTCTGTGGCAATTTGTTACAGTAGCCCTAGGAAATGAATACACACCCCCAAAACCCACACCTTCTATCTGAGTGGAAGGTAAATCCATTCCTCCCATTGATCAGGCCGATTCTCCACCTCTTTCACTCTCACAGCTCACATTCAATCCATCAGGAATGTCAACATTCAAATACATCCAGAATCTGACATCTCACTACCTGCACAGCTGCCACTCACTCAGGCCACCATCAACTCTCCCCTGGATCAGAGCAAAGACCACCTAACTGGCCTCCCTGCTGCCACCCTGAGGCAGCCACAGTCCATTCTCCACACTGGAATGTGTGCTGCTGGAATGCATTTCTAAAAATGTAGATCAGATTATTTCACTCCTTGCTCAACCATCCTATGACTCCAGAGTAAAATTCAAGCTCCTTTCTATAGCTCACAAGCACTCCTTGTGGTCCCATCATCCCCTCCTGGAACACGTCCCCACCTCTATCCATCCCTTCCTCTGCTCCAGCCACACTGATGTCCTATCTGATCAGAGCCCATCTATATGGCACCCCCCTCACTCACTGTTCCTGCTTATTTGTCTTCTGAGCGCTGACCACCATCACCATCACCTGGCTGTTATGTATGTGCCTGTGTATTGTCTAGCTCCCTCCCTAGAAGAGGGGCGTGGTGTTTCAGCACGGCGCCTTTCCAGGCACTGGAACAGTACCCTGTGCATCAAAGACTTTCAGTACATCTGTTGAAGCAGGAAAGTGCTGGAGAGGGCATAGACCCAGCAGCTGTGGTGTCAAAGGGGCAGGACCTAGTCCCACCCTAGAGCTCAGTTTTTCTTTTCACCTCTAAAAGGGGAATAATAATAATATCTATCCCCTGGGATAATGCAATGCTTATATATAGCATAAGCCACAACATAGTTGAAATCAGCTATATTACATAGCTTAAATATGGATATATAAATATATATCTTATATAGAGCTTAAATACAGATAAGGAGTGTTTAGTGGGCAGTGTCTAGTGCAGGATAGGAATTCAATAGAATGCAAGGGCTTCATGAAGGAGGTAGCCCTCAAACTAGCTCTTGGTGGGTGAGGAGTGTGGGAATTGCGGGCAATGAGGCGGGGACCTGCATGAAGTGTGCAAGCAACCACCTGCCAGTGGTTAGTGTGGCTGGAACACAAGTGAAGCACGGCAGGCAGCTAGGGAGGGACAGGAAGAGAAGGAGGTGGGGGCAGGTGGCAGCTGATGAGAGATGCAGCCGGGGCCAGAGCCCAAAAGGCTTTCTAGGGGACAGGGAAAGACAAAATCTGATTTAAATGACAAACGGGAAAACAGTTAATACAAAATACGTCAGGGATTCAGAGACCCTAAAACTCCCCAGTTTACCTCTGAGAGTCGAACTGCTAAGTTCCCACAGCAATATAGTCACTAAGGCCTGAAAGGGAGAATTTTTTTTCCTTTCACGACCAGTATCAGCAAGAATCTCATGAACTTTCCCCAAAGGAGATTAATTCATTCTGTCTCTGTCTCCCTGGCTCTCTCTTTTTCTGTCTCTATCTATCTCTCTGTTTCAATATACTATTCTATAGATGGGTTGTGCATGTGACACCCTGAGTTTGATCATTTCCTGTTTGAATGCCTCTGTTCTGACTTTTAGGCTTAAAAGATCAAAGAGAAAAATCTAGTATTTTTTAGTGAAAGAAACCCAGGTGTAGGCTAGAGAAATGTATACCCAGGGCCCCAACAAAAAGAAAGAAGCAGAATCCAATCCAATGCCCACCTCCTGTTGTTAAGCGGGCAAAGACCACACCATCAGCTAGAGAAACCCTGTTCTGACCTGTTAGAAAGTCAAGACAGCAGAAGAGGCAAAGGGGCAGGAGGCTCGCAGCAAGAACATAAAGCATGTCCCTCCCCTTGGACCAGTCTCCTCAAACACAAATGCGTTGTCCAGAAGATTTTCCCACGTGGGAATAAAGACAAAACAATAAGCTGGACTTCAGCCCAACCCTGACATTCTGAAGGAGTTTTTCTGTCATAATAAAACTTTAAGACTAACAAGACCAAGTCCCATGCGAAATTCACATTCCTTCAGGATTGCAATTTACCCAGAATATTCTTCACAGACCTATCCCTGGTATCGTATTCTGAAGAGACTCCAGTCATGGGTCCCCACCCACCAGTGCCTACCTTTGAGCTCACCCACTTCAGATACTGGATATGATCATCTTCCTTTTTTCTTTTTAGTATATATCTCCTACCATCTCCTTTGGCTGCTCCAGATTCCTATGCCAATTCCAGCTCAAGCACAATCCCTGAGACCTAGCAGGCAATCAATAAAAGTGTGCTGAACTGGTGAATGAATGAATGGATTCATTCATGATCAAAAGATCAAAGATCTGCTTTTCTTGGGGTAAAGAAGTAAAGAAGTAAATTCACTGAGCGTTTTTTTCTTTTTTTTTTTTTAAGCAGGGTGCAGAGGAAGATGAAATGATTAGGTTTTTTTCCCTCCACAAATTAAATCCCACAGCCAAGAGGTAGCCAATTACAAGCTGCATTGCCTTAAAGTAAAGAGAAGTATTTATTGGTCCCTTTCTCCTCACTTTCAGAAAAGGATTGAGATCCTTGCTTCTAACTTTCTAAGAAATGTCTAGAGGTGGTTTGCAAGTCTCCTCATCTGAACAGTTATACTCATCTCCCTTAGCTGACATAGTCAGGCACAGTCTGTTCCCAAGAATCCTGGTTAAGCAACTACCGCTGACTTCCACGCTTGGATTTCAGTAGAATGATGCCCAGCATATGATGACCTTCCTTTTATGAGACAAAGTGAGGCACTAGAGAGCACACACAAAGGCCCCTTTGAAATATCATGCCTGCAAAAAAAAAAAAAAACCTCAAGATGTCTTAAAGCTCACTGAAAAAGAATCAATATAGGACCTTATTCCAAAAGACCCCAATAATCATTAGGAATTTCTATTCAGCCAACTGCCAAGTACAGATCCTAGGGCATCTCCTCACCTGGATGTCATTCTTTCCCACTCTCACTTCAAGCTTTTCTGAAACACTGGATTCTTTTCAGGAAATGTGCCCAGAGACAATGCCTTTATTTCCCACAGGAAACCCCTTCACAGAGTTTGAATGTCTTTTTGGTGAAAAGTGTGAAAGTCAATCTCATTCACGTACTCAGAGCATTTATAAACCTTTTGTACATTCCAATTATACAACACTTTTTGCCAAAGAAAAATTGGGTTGACTTATCTCGGCCCCAATCTTTTATTCAGAGGCTGGGCTCCCTTACATGTTGAGACCTAACATTCATGGTGGTTCAATATAAATATTTGGTACCAGCTTGAAGTAACTGTATCACTAATTACTATTGAATTATAGTGGAAATCATATAGAAGTACTTATAACATTCAGACTAGGACAAGAATGAGTCCATGTGATTGTTATTAACACAGCATTCAGTTCAGTAATATACCATAATGATCTGGCTATTATATTAAAGTGTTATTAAATATTCACTTAGCTCCAAAAAAACACAGTGGGTGTGACGTTTCTTGGTCAGATTTGGAATTGAAACAGTGCTCTTTGTCGGATTTGAGCCTGGTCTGAAGCCCCAACAGACAAAGTCTGCCTACTAAAGGAATGTTTACAGAGACACAGAAAATACCCACAGAAGGAAGCAGTTTATCATAAACAATACAAATATTTACTTGATTATTTAATGGGTGCCCAGCATGTCTGTCCTTAATGCAGCATTAGCTGACATCAGGAACACACCATATGTGCAAATAATTAATTCAAATTATGCTTTCCTTCCAGTGAGTTCTCTTATAAAGGAGGGGGATTAATGTGGAGGCATATTCAGGAGGAGGGAATTAGAGGCACTCTCTCCATGTCTGCCTTTATGGGTACCTAGTTTTTAATACTTCATCCTCACTGTCATCCTGCTGCCAAGAGCTGATGGCATTTGAAATGCTCCTACCGTGTTCCTTATGTAATCAGTAGGATGACTAACACAGCGATTAAAAACCTGACTTGGCTGGAGATTTTCTTATAAGATTAAGCTTTAGAGGCCCAAGATTGCCAGAATAAGTCCACCTCTTTTAACAACCACCACAACTGCAAAATAATCGGCTTGCAAATATCAACAGTGGATGATCCATCATTCCTAGCTTTCAGGAATGGAAAGGGAGGAAGGCCATTCAGATGAATATAAAGTGTTTCCAGTGAAGGTGCTTGAGGCTTATTTATAATAAAGACATTCATACTCTATGAAGGGGTTTCCTGTGGGCAATTACACCATCCCTTTTCTCTATGAATTAATACATGGCAAACTTTGGTTTGCATAACATTTCAAATGGCAAAACCCTTAGCAGAAGGGATGTTCAGACACAAAGTGCAACGTTAAAAGTTGCAAGCACTTAAACCATATATTCTTGTGATGTTGCTTGCAGGGAGGTTAGGGTGCCTCAAGAGCCGCCCCCCACCACCACCCTCCAATTCTGCAAGAGGTGAAGATCTCTGGCTTCTCCCCGACTCTTATGACATCATGTTCTTACATACTTTTTCTCTAATTGTTCAGGTGAATAATATTTGAGAGTTTTTTCTTTATAAGAATAATAAGAAAAGAAGACAGAAAAATCAAAGAAGAATTTTGAACATCCCTCTGATAAGGAAACTGATCCTTCCTGAGAGCAAAGCATTCCAGGCCTATTATGTAATTATTTACTTTTATATTTTGTATATATGTGCGTATGTATGTACCTATATACATGCATGTATTATAGAGTTGCTGTGAGGATTAGATAGTATACATGAAATAATTATCACAATATCCAATACCTAAGCTCTCAATAAATGTTAGCCACAATTACAATCCTTGGATTATATCCAGAGCACAATGCTTGGTACACTGTTAGTCCTCAAATATAGCAGATGAATGAATAATTACTAATCCTCATAATATGCCTCTACATAACAGAAGCCTAAGGCTCACAGAAGTTATGTAGCTTGTGCAGGGTCACACCTCTGACAAACACTAAATCTAGGATTTGAATCAGATTTGTTTGAGTCTAAAACCCTAGCCCTTTTCACTACATCCTGCTGATTCTCAAATACCTACAATAACAAACTAATGCAGAGATGGCATTGAATAATTGAAAAGTTCATTGATCTATTTCAGATTTCAATGGGACTTCAAACAAAATAAACCCTCCCACCAAACCAAAGAAAAGGGATCTTCTAATTTATTTTTAAATATTTCACAAGATTTCTCAATGTTATACAGATGACTACGAAAAATTTAACACTCAAAATCATAAACTTATTCCCTGCCCAGTGACATTTTCTTCTTTCTAATGAATCTGTATTAAGAGGAAAATTCCAAAAGTGAAACAATGGCAATGACTGAGTAATTCATAGCTCAGTGCTATATTAGCAATTAATTAAATCTCTCCAGCAATACAGAGAAACCAGTCATCTGCCCTGTATTTATTTTATTTCATTTCATTTCCTGTATCTTGTATATTCCCCAAAGCAATTCTTTGCAGTCATTTTACCTCCCATGCACAAATCTAATAATCCCTCTTGTTCTTAAGCATTGCGGGTACACAGCATTGTTATTATATTATTAAATGTACATCAGATAAATTCAGTTGTGCTGCATTCTCCAATAACTTTTTTTCCCCAATCACTTATTTTCTATTTCTCATAAGTAAACACTGAGGTCTTTATTAGCGGTAGGGTTTTTTATTTTTTTAACCTATGCTTCAACTTTTTCTTATAAGTTTTGTTGCTAATCACAAGATTTAGTCAGTCTCTTATGCACATTCACGACTCTAATCTTAACAAGCTATATGCAGATGATTGACAGATAATACTTGACAGGTTCAAAATTAGAGAATATACAATGAAAAATTCAGAACAGCCAGATCACTTAGTATGCTACCCTTTTCCAATTTGGCTTCTCTCAAAATCATCAACTTGGGAAGGAGAGGGGGAAGGGAGAGAACAGGTCTGAACATTTCCTCACTCTCTGATCTACTGGATGAAAACCACTGGGCTTGAACCAGTCTGAAAAAGCCATCAGTCAGAAATCACCTCAGCAAGAGTTGAAATTCACACCATCAAAATATGAAGTTGAAAATATGATTCTTCGGCATTTAAACCAAAACACCAGCCTCTCCTTTCTAGAGCCAGCCAAAATATTCTTTTACATATTTTATTCAGTTTCATTCATTGAAGAGAGTTATCATTTACGTAGCATTACTCCTTAAATCTTTAATGAGAAAAGAAATCATGTCATGTTTATTGAAATGATTAGCCCAATTTTTATTGACTCTGCACAATTTATGTGACAGCTGATATTTACCTGAAGGCTTTCTATCCCGGAAAGGATTGATTGATGAGTTCCCACTGTAACATTAGACTCAACTGCTAGAGATCGAGCTAAGAAAAAGAGTTTGTTTGTTCTATTTTGTTTTACTGCCCTTAACTTCTTTTTTAAGCCTACTCACACCACAACCAACAGCACACATCTTTCTCCTGTTTTCAGGAAAACTGGGTGACACAAAGCTCCTATCAATTAAACCAGCAGCATTAAATGTTTGGGAAGTGCCAAAGGCCATGCCTACTCAAGCAGGTGCTCCTCCAAAGACTTTGACCCTGATTCAAGGCAGTCTACTCTGCCCTCCCCCAGATCTAGTTTCAGTCAACATCCCATTGTGATGAATTAGGATCCCGCAAAACCTAACTTGGGCAGGCCTGTCTTAGAGGTCATTCACAGGAGAATTCCACTGGCACCAGCCATGGGTAGGACTTTCTGTCCTCTGAAATAAAAGTATTTTCCTCCCTTTTCTGTTACCTTCCAATTCTGGTCATGCTCACAAGGTGACAACTCTGTTGGGATTCCATCCAGGAACATTTTAGGTGGGGAGAAATCAGTGCCTGAGGGATCATTAGTTGATGTGCACACTTGTGGAAAAACAACAGGGTTGTAGGTATTAGATCCCTGCTCTCTTCTGGTGTGGCCATTCAAAATAGGTCATAATGGATAAAATGGTTGAAATGTGGCTTTAGTCCTTTCAGAAAGCAATTGCTGTCCAGAGAACCATTTAGGTTAATGGTTGGTAATCACTGGTAAGAGCCCAAGGGTTAGTAGCTACTCCTGTGGAAGAAAAAGTGGGCATCTGAGGAAGAAATGGGGAGTCCTCAGGAAAATCACAAGGAAAGAGGAGAACCCTGAATTTCCATCATCAGAGAAATGTACACTGAATAATCAGGCCAACTTCGACTCAGCAGTCTGTTAAAGGGACAGTTTTGAAGTTCTGCGCAATTTGAGGGTAGCAATCCTGAAATACTGCTATGGGTGGGACAGCCACAGAAGGTTAACAGATACTTCCAATAAGTGATAAAGATATTTTGTAGTCATGGTAACCTGCATGCAAATTTAGAACATTTATTTTAAAAGACTTCTCTCCCCTTTCTCCCAATATCACTTCTAGTTTTCTTTTTTCTATATTCTTAGCTGAAGCTGGGTAACTAAGATTCCAACAATAATGGAATCGAATTTTTGAGTTTCTCTCTTCAACATGGAACTTAGTAATTTTAAGGCAGATCCTCTGAACAAGGGCGTTTAAAATATCCATATATTACTCTATGCATTCGTATCATATAATCTACACCACACAAAATGTGAAAAAGACCTTTAAGTGTCCTGTTCCCAATAGGCTGTGCAATAAACTGATTCATATTATAATGAATTTCTTAAACATTAAGCTAAAGGGAGGCAGTTGAAACTTAATATGTATGAAAGGAAGAACTTTTCCTGGAACAAAAATTATAAGGAAGCATATCCACCAGGAGATGCACAAGAAACAGAAAGGGAACAGTCAGGAGATGGCTATTTTCTCGTGGCCGGTTAACTCGGTTTCTTTCAAACCGTTTTATTCTTTCCTTTGAAATGAGAAGCCAGGCAAACTCTCCCACGATGGACTGGAGATGAGCCTTTATTCCTGGTCCTCACTCTGCCGTATCTTCAACCTCCCGCTAGCACCCCAGCTGGCTCGGACAAGCACAATTTCAGAAGAGGACTGAAGCCAGGCCAAGCTTATTACCTCTTCCTTAGGCCACTGAGTTTAAAGATATATGGTAATTTGATATCAGCATCGATGGAGAAAAAAGTCCGAAAGGGCATGGTCAAAGCACAGATAATCGTCACTTCCTTCTTTTTGCATATTTCTGTTCTGTACATCTTTTAACTGAACACGCACATCCCTTTTACACTCAGACAAAAAGCCATCAAACTTTTTTTTTTTTTTTTTTTTTTTGCGGTAGGCGGGCTTCTCAACTGTTGTGGCCTCTCCCGTTGCGGAGCACAGGCTCCGGACGCGCAGGCTCAGCGGCCATGGCTCACGGGCCCAGCCGCTCCGCGGCATGTGGGATCTTCCCGGACCGGGGCACGAGCCAGCGTCCCCCGCATCGGCAGGCGGACTCTCAACCACTGCGCCACCAGGGAAGCCCATCAAACTTATTTTTAAAAAACAGAATGAAAATCTAACAGCACCCCACCTCCTGTTCAAACTCTGAGATAGGGATGGAGGAAACAGTTTCCCTCTAACAGTTCCTTTTCACTGATAAGGGCAGGCTGTGGGGGGAATATTGTCAGTGATATGAAAGTTACAAGTAAATTAATTTGAGTTAGATAATGCCAATACCTTACATCTTGGATGCACTTTTCAGTCATTATCCCATTTGTCCGAATTATAATCCTAGGAAGTAGTTAAGAGAAGTTGTATCAGCCCCAAGTCATGTATGAGAAAACTGAAGCTCAGAGGAAACAGAAAAACTGCTCAGGGTCACACAGAGAAAGAAATATAAAACATCCAACTCATTCACTTTTTAAAAACACCATAGCTGGTAGCACGCCATGCTTTTTTAACACCCTGCAAAGCTGTAGCTATAAATGCAGCAAGAATAATTTTGGCATATTTGCTGTCGCATAATTATTCAAGAAGGTACCAGTGCCCTGTCAACACCTTCGATCCAGTCACAATGAAGAAAGGCAGTCAAGACTTTGTCTTTTGTGCCCGCCCACCCACCGAATTAGCAGGGGCTTAGCGAGGCGTGACTGTGTGCTATGGCTCAAGGTACCCACTGTGAGAGATGGCTGATGTTGTTAGTTGGGCAAGCGCAGCATTAAACAATGTGCTAGTTCCTTTTCGATCCTGTTTTCAATCACTGTGATTCCATCAAAGAGAAAGTCTTGGCTTGGAGATAATAAACCTTTACCACCTTCCTCAGCCCTCCCAGACTACTACCGCTTTTTAACAAAAGAAAAACAGGTTTCAGGCTCATAACCTTCATCGGGCAACAGTATCTAGCTAAATATATTAACTATTTGGTGTTCTCTTAACCTTTATTAGGTATCCTTCTATTTATAGCAAGTGATACCGGTTTTCCATATAAATGGTAACATAAAATTTCTTCTAGGGATAAATTTCTGGAGGTAAACAAAAAAGTGAGATAAGCATATTAGGTTAAATGAGGTGAAACCACTGGTGGCATTTTTTTAGATCAAAAATTGGTCCTTTCATACGATTTGGCCTAATGGATAGACTATGATAGATGGGTAGTAAATGATAGTGAATGTTTATAGATATGACAAATATATAGATATACTTAGAGAGAGATGACATATATATAGACATATTTAGATATGACTCCGAAAATTATAGTAGATGAATGACTTCAATTTGAGAAGCTTTGTTATTAGGACCATCATCGTATTATGTTGGAATCTCATTTTTCAATAGCAATACCCTTAATCCATGACAATGTGGCCTTTGATCCAATCAAAGGCCTTCTGGTTTCACTTAGACTGGACCTCACTGTGGCCCAGGGCCAGCCACAATGGAGAGGCATGTGCTGCAGATGAGTCAAAGAGCAGAAACAAGACTACAGGACATCCTGGCTCACTCTCTCTCATCACCTTCCTCTTGCCTTCCCTCATCTCCAATATGGAAATTATGTTAAACCACCATGAAATAGACAGACCACCTTTCATCTATCAGAAACAATTTCATCCTGCCTCCACGCCTCACACACCCTTCTATCCCTCCTATGCTTCCTCCAGAATAATCGAGTTGCTTAGAGTCCTGAAAAGAGTGTTGAGTGACGGTACCTACCCTTACCTGCACTGTCCCCAACCCCCATCCACTGCCTTCTCCAAAGGAGAAGCTATGGAACATCTCTGGAAGAAGGAATCTCAAAAGTTCATGAGGAAAAGGAAAAGGAAGGGGAAGGGGGAGAATCCATGAGTCAGGGGTGAACCCGGGAGCCTGCACCTTTCATATGGAGACCACGGAAAGTCAGTAGGATGGGGTCATTTGTACGAATGGCTGCCTCTCTTCAGAAACTCACTGGTGCTACTTATGAAACCTAAGAAAGATACATCTCTCTTTCAGCCTCCAGAGTTGGGAGGAGCACATTTTGATGCAAAGCTCCAAGCTTGTTCCACTCACTGTGAGGCAGCAGCTACACTAAGGACACAAGCTACAGTCTCCTTCCCAGTCTTTTCCCCAACAGCTTTGTGACCTTGGCCACGCCACTGAACCTGTCGGCTTTGGGTTTACTTAAGTGCCAAAGGTGACATGGCCAAGGTCACAAAGTTGGTGAGGAAAAGACTGGGAAGGAGACTGTAGCTTGTGTCCTTAGTGTAGCTGCTGCCTCACAGTGAGTGGAACAAGCTTGGCACTTGAATCAGTGGTTCTCAAAGTTGGCTCCACATTAGAATCGAACCACCTGCAGAGCTTCATAAACAATGCCCAATCGGGCCCACACCTGGAAAGTGTTTAATGGGTTAGCACTGCACCATACATTTGCATTTGTAAAGCTGCCCTGGGGGTTCTATTATACCGCCAGGTTTGAGGATTTCTGGCATGGAGCTTCCCTGAGGGCCAATCCCAGCTCTGACATTCTTGGAGTCCCTGAACCTCATTTAGGGGCTGGCGGCCTTTTCTGGTTTCCATTGGCACTACCTAGCCTTTTTTTTTTTTTTTTTTTTTTGCGGTACGTGGGCCTCTCACTGTTGTGGCCTCTCCCGTTGCGCAGCACAGGCTCCGGACGCGCAGGCTCAGCGGCCATGGCTCACGGGCCCAGCCGCTCCGCGGCATGTGGGATCTTCTCAGACCGGGACACGAACCCGTGTCCCCTGCATCGGCAGGCAGACTCTCAACCACTGCGCCACCAGGGAAGCCTACCTAGGCTTTATCTATAAACACTTTTGCCTTTGCTATAACTGCAGTTCTTAACCTTACCAGGAAAACTGCCAACACCAAAGAAGTGAAGTTTATTCTTCTACCAAAAGGGACTTTGTACTTTGGTGGAAAACTGGGTTTGCAGCTATGCAGACTTGATTTTGAATCCTACTGTGGTGGCCTTGAGCAAGCTTCTTAATCTCACTAAGCCCCAGCTTTCTCATCTCCAAAATGGGGATGATAATACCTCTTTCATGGACGGTTGTGAGGAGTGAATGCATATATAAAAGTACACAGGATGTAAACACTGAATAAGTGTCAGTTACCCCTCCTTCCCTGAAATTTGGAGGTGACAGGGGGGTCTGTGCTCACAGAGGAAAGAGCTGGATGAAGGCCAGTCTGAATTTCCAGAACCCCAAGAGCAGTCTTTGGCTGAGCAGATCAACACCTGCCAGAGAGACACTTAGAGCTTCAAAGCCCGGCCTCCCACCATGAGCCGCAATGTCCTCCCTCCCATTAGCTGCAGAAAAGCAGAAACAATCCGGTTCATCGCCCTGGAAGGGGGAAGCTACAAGTGTGAACTAACAGAACTGCAGGCCATGAGATAAGTAGGCCAGTCCTGGACTCCTGCCGCCAAAAGCGCAGGAAGAGAGAGGCAACCGTCAAAGGAATGTAATGAGGAAACAGTGGAGTCTAGTGATACTGGGGCAAAGAGCCGTCCGCAACAGATGGAAGAGGAAAAAGATGAGAAAAAGAAAAGATAGTTGCCCTTTGCAGCACTGGCAGGGCCAGGGAATACATTTCCCAGATCCCTGAGAATAAACGGCTAGGGAAACGTTCAGCACTGCTGCAAGTAAGGTTGCTGTGAAAAATTAGCTTTACCCTCCCCATGCGTACATGGCAGAGGAAAAAGACTAGAAGGAAACACAAAAATGTTAGTAGGGTTTGTCTCGAAGTAGTAAACTTGTTGGTCATTTCTAGTCTCTTCCATATACATGTCTGCAGATTGCAAATCTGTAATGAATAGGAATGTCTTTTATTTTCAGGGAAACAAATGGAAGGAATAAATGAAGCATGTCATACAAGTTTATAATGACAGGGAGGGACAAAAATGTAAAGAGGCACGGGGTAGAGGTGGGGGAGGACATGAGATTATCAAAAAAGAGAGCTGTGTTTTTAACTAGCAAATATGACAGAAAAGAAGTGGACTCACAGATACAGAAAACTAACCAGTGGTTACCAGTGAGGAGTGGGGAGGGGCAATATAAGGGCTGGGGAGTGAGAGGTACCAACTTTGGGGTGTAAGAAAGCTCAAGGATGTATGGTACGACACGGGGAATATAGCCAATATTTTGTAATAACTGTAAATGGAAAGTAACCTTTAAAAATTGTATAATTTTTTTTAAATTTTTTAAAAGAGCTGTGTTTTTAAGAGAGCAAATGAAAATTTGGTGGATTAACCATTCATGAGACCCTATTTCCTAGGAGACTGGGGTCAGAATTTGCCACTGCAAATAGCAAACAAGGCTGCAGTCTATATTTTAACCTTTTTTGCTTGCAGTGTTTACACTGGCTTTTCCAGTGTTTTGGAACCTGGGAATTGCTATGTGATAGCAAACACAAATAAATCACTAAGGAATGTTGAAGCAAATGTTCTAGCAAAAGAACCTAGCATTGAGCACAGACCTACAGAAACCAAAACAAAACCAAGGAGGTGCTTATATTTCATAAAACATCACTTGTCAGTATTTTTCCAATCTAAAAATACATGCAACCTCATACAGGATGTCATGGATTTCGAAGAGGCGATCCCAGATGTCAGAATTAAAATTTTCCTACAACGTTCAAAATGCTTCCTATGGCAAAACTATGACAGTTAACACCCCTGCGGAAGGACAGGTTTTCCATGCAGGAAAGCCTCTGCTTTCACTAGGCCAAGGTCAGTGTTTCTTTTCTTCTACCTGCCTCTACCTCTGTTCTGCTGGCGTAGACCCACTCAGGGAATATAGAATAGCAATCGCACCCTGTTGCTTTATCCTTAGAGGTCTTCCCATGGGGTCTGGCTGCCACAAGAAACCTGTCATGAAGAAATCTATCATCAACTCTGTCCGGTTAGGGGATGTGGGACTTTTAGAGAAAACAGCTAAACAGCCACCATTAAAACTCCTTGTGAATATAGCCAATATTTTATAATAACTATAAATGGAGTATAACCTTTAAAAATTGTGAACTACATTGTACACCTGTAACTTATACAGCATTGTACAGCAACTGTACTTCAATAAAAAACTGTTAAGAGGTTAGATCTCGTGTTAAGTATTCTATTTTTTTAAAACAGTAACAAACTAAATATATATATATATATATATATATATATATATGTATATATATGTATATATATATATATTTAGCAGCATATGGTTGGGTCTTGCTTTTTTTTTTTTTTTGCGGTACTCGGGCCTCTCACTGTTGTGGCCTCTCCCGTTGCGGAGCACAGGCTCCGGACGCACAGGCTTAGCGGCCACGGCTCACGGGCCCAGCAGCTCCGCGGCATGTGGGATCTTCCCGGACCGAGGCATGAACCTGTGTCCCCTGCACCGGCAGGCGGACTCTCAACCACTGCACCACCAGGGTCTTGCTGGGTCTTGCTTTTTAATCCAGTCTTACCATCTCTGTTTAGATCATTTACTTTTTAAAATTTTCCCATAAATCCCATAAATATGGGTTAATTTTTTTTCTTATTAGTTATTTTATACATATTAGTGTATACATGTCAATCCCAATCTCCCAATTCAGCACACCACCCCCCGCACCCCCCACTGCTTTCCCCCCTTGGTGTCCATACGTTTGTTCTCTACATCTGTGTCTCTATTTCTGCCTTGCAAACCAGTTCATCTGTATCATTTTTCTAGGTTCCACATATATGTGTTATTATATGATATTTGTTTTTCTCTCTCTGACTTATTTCACTCTGCATGACAGTCTCTAGGTCCATCCACGTCTCTACAAATGACCCAATTTTCTTCCTTTTTATGGCTGCATAATACTCCATTGTATATATGTACCACGTGTTCTTTATCCATTTGTCTGTCGATGGGCATTTAGGTTGCTTCCGTGACCTGGCTATTGTAAATAGTGCTGCAATGAACATTAGGGTGCACGTGTCACTTTGAATCATGGTTTTCTCTGGGTGCATGCCCAGGAGTGGGACTGCTGGGTATTCTATTTTTAGTTTTTCAAGAAACCTCCATACTGTTCTCCATAGTGGCTGTATCAATTTACATTCCCACCAACAGTGCAAGAGGGTTCCCTTTTCCCCACACCCTCTCCAGCATTTGTTGTTTGTAGATTTTCTGATGATGTCCATTCTAACTGGTGTGAGGTGATACCTCATTGTAGTTTTGATTTGCATTTCTCTAATAATTAGTGATGCTGAGCAGCTTTTCATGTGCCTCTTGGCCCTCCATATGTGTTCTTTGGAGAAATATTTAGGTCTTCTGCCCATTTTTTGACTGGGTTGCTTGTTTTTTTAATATTGAGCTGCATGAAATGTTTATATATTTTGGAGACTAATCCTTTGTCCGTGGATTCATTTGCAAATATTTTCTTCCATTCTGAGGGTTCTCTTTTCATCTTGTTTATAGTTTCCTTTGCAGTGCAAAAGCTTTTTAAGTTTCATTAGGTCCCATTTGTTTACTTTTGTTTTTATTTCCATTATGCTAGGAGGTGGGTCAAAAAAGATCTTGCTGTGATTTATGTCAAAGAGTGTTCTTCCTATGTTTTCCTCTAAGAGTTTTATAGAGTCCAGTCTTACATTTAGGTCTTTAATCCATTTTGAGTTTATTTTTGTGTATGGTGTTAGGGAGAGTTCTAATTTCATTCTTTTACATGTAGCTGTCCAGTTTTCCCAGCACCACTTATTGAAGAGACTGTCTTTTCTCCACTGTATGTCCTTGCCTCTGTTGTCATAGATTGGCTGACCATAGGTGTATGGGTTTATGTCTGGGCTTTCTATCCTGTTCCACTGATCTGTATTTCTGTTTTTGTGCCAATACCATATTGTCTTGATTACTGTAGCTCTGTAGTATAGTCTGAGATCAGAGAGTCTGATTCCTCCAGCTCTGTTTTTTTTCCCTCAAGATTGCTTTGGCTATTCGGGGTCTTTTGTGTCTCCATACAAATTTTAAGATTTTTTGTTCTAGTTCTGTAAAAAAAATGCCATTGGTAATTTGATAGGGATTGCACTGGATCTGTAGATTGCTTTATGTAGTATAGTCATTCTCAGAATATTGACTCTTCCAATCCAAGAACATGGTATTTCTCTCCATCTGTTTGTGTCATCTTTGATTTCTTTCATCAATGTCTTATAGTTTTCTGCATACAGGTCTTTTACCTCCTTAGGTAGGTTTATTCCTAGGTATTTTATTCTTTTTGTTGCAGTGGTGAATGGGATTGTTTCCTTAAATTCTAATTTTGATCTTTCGTTGTTACTGTATAGGAATGCAAGAGATTTCTGTGCATTAATTTTGTATCCTACAACTTCACCAAATTCATTGATTAGCTCCCGTAGTTTTCTGGTGGGCATCTTTAGGATTCTCTGTGTATAGTATCATGTCATCTGCAAACAGTGACAGCTTTACTTCTTCTTTTCCAATTTGTATTCCTTTTATTTCTTTTTCTTCTCTGGTTGCCATGGCTAGGACTTCCAAAACTACTTTGAATAAGAGTGGCGAGAGTGGACATCCTTGTCTTATTCCTAATCTTAGAGGAAATGCTTTCAGTTTTTCGCCATTGAGAATGATGTTTGCTGTGGGTTTGTCGTATATGGCCTTTATTATGTTGAGGAAGGTTCCCTCTGTGCCCACTTTCTGGAGAGTTTTTATCATAAATGGGCATTGAATTTTGTCAAAAAAATTTTCTGCATCTATTGAGATGATCATGTGTTTTTGTTTTGTTTTTTTTTTTGCAGTACGTGGGCCTCTCACTGTTGTGGCCTCTCCCATTGCAGAGCACAGGCTCTGGACGTGCAGGCTCAGCGGCCATGGCTCACGGGCCCAGCCGCTCCGTGGCATGTGGGATCTTCCTGGACCGGGACACGATCCTGTGTCCCCTGCATCGGCAGGTGGACTCTCAACCACTGCGCCAACAGGGAAACCCGATCATGTGGTTTTTATTCTTCAGTTTGTTAATATGGTGCATCACATTGATTGATTTGCATATATTGAAGAATCCTTGCATCCCTGGGATAAATCCCACTTGATCATGGTGAATGATCCTTTTAATGTGTTGTTGGATTCTGTTTGCTAGTATTTTGTTGAGGATTTTTGCATCTATGTTCATCAGTGATATTGCTTTATAATTTTCTTTCTTTGTAGGATCTTTGTCTGGTTTGGTATCAGGGTGATGGTGGTCTCTTAGAATGAATTTGGGAGTGTTCCTTCCTCCGCAAATTTTTGGAAGAGTTTGAGAAGGATGGGTGTTAGCTCTTCTCTAAATGTTTGATAGAATTCACCTGTGAAGCCATCTGGTCCTGAACTTTTGTTTGTTGGAAGATTTTTAATCAGTTTCAAGTTCATTACTTGTGATTGGTCTGTTCATATTTTCTATTTCTTCCTGGTTCAGTCTTGGAAGGTTATACCTTTCTAAGAATTTGTCCATTTCTTCCAGGTTGTCCATTTTATTCGCATACAGTTGCTTGTAGTAGTCCCTTATGATGCTTTGTATTTCTATGGTGTCTATTATAACTTCCCCTTTTTCATTTCTAATATTACTGATTTGAGTCCTCTCTTTTTCTTGATGAGTATGGCTAAAGGTTTATCAATTTTGTTTATCTTCTCAAAGAACCAGCTTTTAGTTTTATTGATCTTTGCTATTGTTTTGTTTCTATTTCATTTATTTCTGCTCTGATCTTTATGATTTCTTTCCTTCTACTAACTTTGGGTTTTGTTTGTTCTTCTTTCTCTAGTTCCTTTAGGTGCAAGGTTAGCTTGTTTATCTGATATTTTTCTTGTTTCTTCAGGTAGGCTTGTATAGCTATAAACTTCCCTCTTAGAACTGCTTTTGCTGCATCCCATACGTTTTGGATCGTCATGTTTTCATTCCCATTTGTCTCTAGGTATTTTTTAATTTCCTCTTTGATTTCTTCAGTGATCTCTTGGTTATTTAGTAATGTACTGTTTAGCTTCCATGTGTTTGTGTTTCTTTACGTTTTTTTCCCTGTAATTGATTTCTATTCTCATAGCATTTTGGTCAGAAAAGATGCTTGATATAATTTCAGTTTTCTTAAAATTACCAAGGCTTGATTTGTGACCCAAATCAAGGGTAGTGTCCTTCCTTGTCTCTTGTAACATTCTTTATTCTAAACTCTATTTTAACTGATATGAGTATTGCTACTCCAATTTTCTTTTGACTTCCATTTGCATGGAAAATCTTTTTCCATCCCCTCACTTTCAGTCTGTATGTGTCCCTAGGTCTGAAGTGGGTCTCTTGTAGACAGCATATATATGGGTCTTGTTTTTGTATCCATCTGGTGAGCCTATGTGTTTTTCGTTGGAGCATTTAATCCATTCACATTTAAGGTAATTATAGATTAAGTATGTTCTTATTACTATTTCTTAATTGTTTTGGGTTTGTTTTTGCAGGTCCTTTTCTTCTCTTGTGTTTCCCACTTAGAGGAGTTCCTTTAGCATTTGTTGTAGACCTGGTTTGGTGGTGCTGAATTCTCTTAGCTTTTACTTGTCTGTAAAGCTTTTGATTTCTCTGTTGAATCTGAATGAGATACTTGTCAGGTAGAGTCATCTTGGTTGTAGTTTCTTCCCTTTCATCACTTTAAATATATTATGCCATTCCCTTCTGGTATATAGAGTTTCTGCTGAGAAATCAGCTGTTAACCTTATGGGAGTTCCCTTGTATGTTATTTGTCATTTTTCTCTTGTTGCTTTTAATAATTTTTCTTTGTCTTCAATTTCTGTCAATGATTACTATGTCTTAGGGTGTTCCTCCTTGGGTTTATCCTGCCTGGGACTCTCTGCGCTTCCTGGACTTGGGTGGCTATTTCCTTTCCCATATTAGGGAAGTTTTCAACTATAATCTCTTTAAATATTTTCTCAGTCCCTTTCTTTTTCTCTTCTTCTTCTGGAACCCCTATAATTTGAATGTTGGTGAGTTTAATGTTGTCCCAGAGGTCTCTTAGGCTGTCTTCATTTCTTTTCATTCTTTTTCCTTTATTCTGTCCCACAGCAGTGAATTCCACCATTCTGTCTTCCGGGTCACTTATCCGTTCTTCTGCCTCAGTTATTCTGCTATTGATTCCTTCTAGTGTATTTTTCATTTCAGTTATTGAATTGTTCATCTCTGTTTTTTTTCTTCTTTAATTCTTCTATGTGTTTGTTCTCTAATTCTTCTAGGTCTTTGTTAAACATTTCTTGCATCCTCTCAATCTTTGCCTCCATTCTTTTTCCGAGGTCCTGGATTATCTTCACTATCATTATTCTGAATTCTTTTTCTAGAAGGTTGCCTATCTCCACTTCATTTAATTGTTTTTCTGGGGTTTTATCTTGTTCCTTCATCTGGTACATCGTCTTCTGCCTTTTCATTTTATCTATCTTTCTGTGAATGTTGTTTTCGCTCCACAGGCTGCAGGATTGTAGTTCTTCTTGCTTCTGCTATCTGCCCTCTGGTGGATGAGGCTATCTAAGAGGCTTGTGCAAGCTTCCTGATGGGAGGGACTGGTGGTGGGTAGATCTGGGTGTTGCTCTGGTGGGCAGAGCTCAGTAAAACTTTAATCTGCTTGTCTGCTGATGGGTGAGGCTGAGTTCCCTCTCTGTTGGTTGTTTGGCCTAAGGCAACCTAGCACTGGGGGCTACAGGCTCTTTGGTGGGGCTAATGGCGGACTCCAGGAGGGCTCATGCCACGGAATACTTCCCAGAACTTCTGCTGCCAGTGTCCTTGTCCCCACAGTGAGCCACAGCCACCCCCTGCCTCTGCAGGAGACCCTCCAACACTAGCAGGTAAGTCTGGTTCAGTTTCCTATGGGGTCACTGCTCCTTCCTCCTGGGTCCTGATGCACACACTGCTTTGTGTGTGCCCTCCAAGAGTGGAGTCTCTCTTGTCTCCCAGACCTGTTGAAGTCCTGCAATCAAATCCCGCTAGCCTTCAAAGTCTGATTCTCTAGGAATTCCTCCTCCCGTTGCCGGACCCCCAGGTTGGGAAGCCTGATGTGGGGCTCAGAATCTTCACTCCAGTGGGTGGACTTCTGTGGTATAATTGTTCTCCAGTTTGTGAATCACTCACCCAGTGGTTATGAGATTTGATTTTATTGTGATTGCACCCTTCCTACCATCTCATTGTGGCTTCTTCTTTGGATGTGGGGTATCTTATTTGGTGAATTCCAGTGTCTTCCTGTCGAAAACTGTTCAGCAGTTAGTTGTGATTTGGTGCTCTCGCAAGAAGGAGTGAGTGCACATCCTTCTACTCTGCCATCTTGAACCAATCTCAATATATTTTAAAGTCTCATGTTAAGTATTCTTAAGTGAAATGAAATTTTTAAATATGCCATGTTCATATTAACAGTATTATAAATAATTTGCTTACTACAGAAAACCAATAAGAAGAAAATAAAAATCACTCATAATTAGCCCCCCTAAAACAACAACAAAGACTCCTTGTGAATTTTCTCTCCCAAGACACTTCTAATCTAGCCTCATATGTTAGGTTTTGAAGAAAGCAGTATCATTAAAAAAGAAAATAGAGTTGGGGGAGGTTAAGGTTAGGCTTAAGGGTTCATGAAATTCAGACTCCTCACATTTCAATTAAATGGTACATTGACCCATGTACCACACTGTACTGAAATCTGCTCCAAGTCTCATTTGTCAACTTTTATCTGCCAGCATTTGGATTCAAGATGACAGACAGAGTTATAAGTCCAATTCAAGATGACACTTATACTGAGCAGTATACCTAGTTTCATCAAAATCAGTTAGCATCCTTAACAGCTGAACACAGGATAGACCAAACAGACAGTTAAAAAGGAAAATGGCATGTCATCTAGTTGAAGCAGGAATTGTTCTTAAATTATGCTTAAATTAAAATTCATTTGTGTGTCTACTCATTCATTTAGCAAATATTTATTGAGCACCTACTTTATGTCACGTACTGCAGGAAAAGCCAGGGATATGCAAATCACAGGGCAAAATCTTTGCCCCTGTAGACCTTATATTATGGTGGGGAGGTGAGAGAATAATTAAATAAGATCACTAAAAACTGAGGTTAGAGCCATCATGGAACTAAAAAGGGAGGTAGGATAGAGAAAAATAAGGAAAGCCTACTTAAGACAGGGTTGCAGGGAAGCCTCCTGCAAAGGGACGTATTTAGGTTGACATGGAAAGATGGGATGGAAGCAGCTGCATTAAGAGCCCAGGAAGAGTGCTCCACACAAAAGAAAGAGCAAACCCCAAGGTCTTAAGTAGACCTGTCATAGTCATGGACAGACTAAAGATGGGAGGGTGAGGAGGAGAGGCAGAGCAAGCCCACCATGACTCGCAATGTTAAATGGTTACTAGTGGTATTAAGAGTAACACTGTTTGGGAATTCCCTGGTGGTCCAGTGGTTAGGACTTGGCACTCTCACTGCCAGGAGCCCGGGTTTGAACCCTGGCTGGGGAACTAAGATCCCGCAGGTCGTGAGGCCAAAAAAGAAAAAACAACGTTAACCCTGTCAGATTCATTTGTGTGGATTATGCAAAATGGGAGGCATTGTGCCTGAAAGGAAACTACGCATTTTGCCTTTCTTCTCTTTAAGGGTTTTCCATTCACACATTAAATAATACCTAACAGCTCATACATTTCACTTTTTTTGGAAAATTACCACTATTAAATATTATCATCAGCCTCACTACGGAATTTTTAAGTGTGATACATAGTCCTTTAATGCATTTAGCACCTAAGCACATAAACTTCCCACCACAGAAAATGGAAGAGTCCTCCATCAAATCAGTTAACTCCAAAAGCAGTCAGGTATTTACTGCATGGCCTACGGAGCAAATGGCTCTTGGGTACTTCAGCCCCGTAGGGCTGCAGAAGCCATCGGATCTCCATGAAAGCTTGTCATATTCGAGATGTACCCAATCTGCTCTGTGGATACAGGTCAATCCGCAGAGAGACAAAAGGATGTGCCCGATTATACAAAGCACCTTCCATTTCCCAATCACCAGAAAAGTTGTAAATTTTATGAAATTCCAATCTTATAGTTCTCTTGATTGCTTTTAAGCCACTTGGAAAATAAAATGGATTGCAGGAGAGTTTTCTTAACTAGCTCAGTGATCTTTCCTTGTCATGTCAGGTTGAAAGAATTCACCATTTAACTAAAGGTCAGTGTTCTAGAAGTATTTATCGGTGACTAAAAGGGGAAGACTATTAGGGAAATACTTTTTCATTACCCTCACTATTGCACAGTTAGTTACATGAGGTACTAGACACACCTGTGCTGCATCCTTACCCTCCCTTCCATGTTCACGAACCCATGGGTTACGTTCTTAGGTAGGGGGGTTCTTCTTATAATGAATTTAAGGATACCCCTTTCAAAGAAATGACTAAATGTTGGTTACATTTTAAATTGTGCATGATTTTAGTTCTCTCTGAGCAATGTTTGATGGATATGTCTTTTAAAAATAGTCAAATGGCCTAACCTTTTATCAATAAAACTGTGTGCAATAAAAATGCTGGAGGGTACCCGTTACCAAACTGCCATAGGCTGGAGAATTATTAGACCCCATAATTCTGTTGTACAAAACCAAATTTGTTGATTTTTTTCAAGTAGAAAGAAATTCAGGAAATTAAATGAAAAGACCTGTAGTAATGAAATATTAAATGCAATTTCAAGGGCACAAAAATGTCAGAAGCCAAAAAAAAAAAAAAAGATCTCAGGAACAACATTGCTTTTCTTATACCTCATGTATGCCTGAGCTTAAATTGCCCTAGAAACCAGCCAGACCCAGATGCAGGGAGTGGTGGGGATGCACGGGAAAGGTAGGAAGAAGCAGCCCAGAACAGGAGAAAGTAAGAACTAAGAGTAATGGAAAGAAGTCAGATAGAAAATATTTCATTTGTTTTCAATTTCCAAAGTTGAAGTCATACTGCATCAACACCAGCAGAAAGGCATAAAAGCAAAAGCAAAAGTATCGGACTTCAACCATGACATGCCCGTACTACCCAAAGTTCAGTCTGATTCTTAGTTCTTTGCACTGTTACAGTCCTGGGCTCCTGTTCTTAACCTCAGCATAATTGTACTTCAATTCTGGCCAAAGAGAACATGTCTCATAGGATAGTTTGGTGAGCATTTGGACTCAGTCAGTTGAGATGTGTCTACATGAAGAGGACTACTATTGGAAGCAGTCACTGGAAATCTACAGCTTCAGCTGCAGAACTGGCAGTAATAATTCATTTTAGTAATATGTATTTAGGAAGGGATAGGGAGATCCAGAGAAACTTTACAGGCAATATTTTTAAATAAAAATCATTGTGTGAATAAAAGTGTCAAATGTTAATATCAGGACACCGTGAGTTTAGGCAGGACACGTTCATGTGGAATATTGTTTCAAGATTCACACAGGGAAAATACTTATTTTCATACCTGGCTAACTCTCCAGGTCCAATTCTCACACAGTCTGTACACTCTATTTTTTTTAACTTTTTATTTTATGTTGGAGTACAGTTGATTAACAATGTTGCGTTAGTTTCAGTTGTACAACAAAGTGATTCAGTTATACATAAACATGTATCTATTCTTTTTTTTTTTTCTTTTTTTTTTTTTTGCAGTACACGGGCCTCTCACTGTTGTGGCTTCTCCCGTTGCGGAGCACAGGCTCCAGACGCGCAGGCTCAGCGGCCATGGCTCACAGGCCCAGCCACTCTGCAGCATGTGGGATCTTCCCGGATCGGGGCACGAACCCGTGTCCCCTGCATCGGCAGGCGGACTCTCAGCCACTGCGCCACCAGGGAAGCCCCTGTATCTATTCTTTTTCAAATTCTTTTCCCAATTAGGTTGTTACAGAATATTGAGCAGAGTTCCCTGTGCTATACAGTAGATTCTTCTTGCTATATCCATTTTAAATATAGCAGTGTGTAGATTCTTTCTTTAAATAAGCTACAGGAATCAGATGATCTGTAATTTATGATCGTTACACCTTTAAAACCTTAACAACACGTGATGAAATCAATTTCTTTAGAATATCCATCTGTGTGGTTGCAATGCTGGATGGCAGAAAGAAAGATTTATATTTATGGCCAATTTTTATCTATTCTCACCTATTTATAAATTGGGCTACAACTTCAATAGCCATGGTTAAAAAGAATAATGTCATTCCTAACCACTGCCTTTGACTATAAAAACAATTTCACCATAACAGATAGCACTGAAATACTCCAAGAATAATCTATAAATGAATCCTGGATTACCAGTCTAAAGATGGTGGTTATAAATGATTACATGAAAGAGTTGATGTTACTTTGAAATTCTTAAAGTATGTCTATGGATTTTTGTATTTTATATGTAATATTTTTATGAAGTGATTTTGCCATTACATAATAGCTTTCATCTTCAAAGCACTTCACAAATATGAACTAGTTACATAAAAAGCTATATTACTGCAAAATCAGAAAATGGAAAAGCTAAAGTTCTCCTAGTAACAGTCACTCTCACACATTCTATATGTTTAATCTACAACAAAGGTTATGTATTTAAAACATGTTTCATTATAAATACTATTAACAAAACCATCTAAAGGGTTAACAGAGCTTTCACTATACTAGGCAGCTATTACTATCCATAAAAATCTCCCTTTTATGGAATTTATAAATTTGAAGAAATTAGACTTGTATTATGGTAGATCTCCTTTGTTCCCTTCTTCTAGTTCATGAAATCTGTTAAATATCAGTAAAAAGTGCTGTTCAACAAAGCTTTATCATGATAAAATTGAAAAAAAATTAAACACATCATGAAGAACGGTTAACTAAATTATGATATGTTTATGTGATATAATATTATCAAATATAATACAGCCATTAAAAATTATGTTTCTGAAGAATATTTAAATACATGAGGAAATTTGTGCAATATATTAGTTTTTTAAGGGCTACAAGGTTATCTGTATCCTATCATGCCAATTTTATAAAAGAAATAATTATATACAGACACCCAAGCAAATTGGATGAAATAAATGTGGGTAATGGGGCATTGTGATTTTATTTCCTTCCTTGGACTTTATTATTTAAATTTTTGACAATAAGATATATATTTTAATGGGACATATATGTTATTTAAAGGAAAACAAAACCACAATCCTTGGCTTCAAGAACTCACACTCTACTGGAGAGGTAGAAAATGTCCATCAGTGTGATAATCTCTTTGAGAGTGAGAGCTCAGAGGACCATGGGAGTAGCCCAAGGCAGAGGTTCAGAATAGAAGGAGGAGAACTTTGAACTGGGTCTTGCAAGGTAAGCAGGTATTTAATAATAACAGAGAGAGCAGTCTAGACAGAACATATACAAAGGCCCATGTATGAGACACATGGAAACCACAAGAAAAATAAAGAGCTTTCCTGGGGCAAAGAATATGGACAGGAATCATAGAAGATGACGCCAGTGATGGCACATGCTAGATCATAGAAGACCTTGCATATTATGGAAAAGGATCTGACTTCAATCTTTACACACAATGGGTAGACCCTGCTGGAAAAGGGGATGTGGAGAGGGGTTAAGTCAAGAAAGCAATAAGAAGAGAGGAGTTCTTTAGGTCACTGGCTGCAGCAAGCAAATAATTGGAGGAAGGCAATACTAGAGCCAGGGATCTGGGGTAGGAGATTCTGATAGGCTTTTCCCTCGAAGAACAGTGGAGAAGAAAGGAGAGAAGGGGTTCTACAGATAGTTAGGAAATAGGATCAATATAATTTAGTAGCCAGATAGATGTGAATGAATGAAAAAAATGTGTCCAAGGTAATTCCCAGGACTCTAGATGGAAGAAGTGAGTGGTACCATTATCTGAATAAAGTGGATCTGGGCACAAAGCCAGTGAGTTTGATTTGGGACATGTGGAATTAAAGGAGACTCCAGATATTCAGATAAGAATACATAGAAGCCTCCATGGATTCGTACACAAGTCATAGGTGAAGGATAGAAGAACAGACTTGAGAACACTCAGCTTATAGCTCCATGCTTAAAAAATTAGGAATGGATGGAATCACCCTAGAAGACTGGGCAAAGTGAGGAGCCTGGAAATTGGGGAAAGATCATATACTTGGGGACAGGCACAAAGAGCCAGCAAAAATAACCAAGATGGAATGGTCATGGAAGCTGAGAAGCAGAGATTTTTATACTATGTATAAAATAGATAACCAACAAGGACCTACCTACTGTATTGCACAGGGAACTATACTCAATATTATGTAATAACCTATAAGGGAAAAGAATCTGAAAAAGAATATATATATATATATATATATAACTGAATCACTGTGCTGTACACCTGAAACTTACATGCTATTGTAAATCAACTATACATCAATAAAAATTTGTTTTAATAAATAAATAAATAAATATATAGACATACAGCCACAAAACAAAGATATGACAACACATGTCCAAATGTTTGCTCTAAAACATCAACATTATTCAGCTAAAATTCACACTGGCAAGATTTTTTGTCAGTGTGAAAAAATCCTGAGATCCCATTTCCAAAGTCTCACCTTAAATTTTTCTGTTACTCAGGTCATTGAAAGATTTTGCTAATATGAGGAATACAATTGATAGCTATAAATAATTTGGGACCAGCATTTGGGGCTAAATTATCTACTGAATGACAAAGATGTTTTGAATTAACTGAGTAACTCTTTCAACACTAAGTAGACCTAAGGTTGATTAGGTAAAAATCCATTTGTGTAGTATAAACTAATTGAAGAAGTTTGCATAGAAATTTAAGAAACTTCATTTTTGTTGTGGTTCTTACTGGGCTAGTTAATTTAATGTTAGGAACTTTAACCCATATTGGGGTCAAAGTCTATACCATTCTTTCCTTCAATTCACCTAAAAATATCAAATTCACTCTATGTGTAAGATCCACAAAAAGATTCACGATTCATTATTTCTAACCCAATAATTCTGCTCTTAGGAATTTATCATATGATATAATAGGGGAAAAATGCTATTTGCACAGATGTGTTCACTACGATATTATCCAGAAGAACAAAAACATGGAAACAACCTAAAAATTCAACAATGGGGAGAAAACCACATCAATTACGGACATTTACTTAATGGAATCATATACAGTCATTAATTGCGTGAGACAAAGCTGAATAAGGTTGTTCACTTTGACTGCAATCATATAATTGTAAATTATCTGTGCAAACAAAAAATTCTTAAAGGTAATATAATACACACACATACACATACACAGCTATGCAGTAGAAATAAGAAAGATTTTTGTTTCTTTTTTCAAACTTTCTTTTAATGTTCCTATAAGAACTTTCAGAAGTTAAGAGAAAGGAAGACAGGGGAGAGAGGGAGGGAGGAAAAAAGGAAGGAAGGAAGAAGGAAGAGAACATAACTGAAGATCAAAACCAGTGGAAAGAAAAGTCCTAAAAGAGAAAAAAAGAGTTCTAAAATGTATCTTGACATATTTGCAAACTATTTGTTGACTGTGACTCACTTGCAGATTCTGAAGTCCTGTCTAGAACTGATACAAGGTTAAATGGAGTTACCCACTTGCACCGTTTACCCACTTGCACGTATGAGTCATTTAAATGATACAGATGGGTACCCTGTCATCACTACAGTCAGAATCTATTAATGTTAAATATATATATTTTTGACCAATTTTACTGAAAACAAAGAAATAAAGATGGCAGACAGTTCCAGCATAAGTAAACTATTGGTGTAGTGCTAAAGTTTTCAGTTTTCTCTGCATTCTTAGTTGAATATTATTTACAACAAACTTAATTTTACTTTTAAAATATTTTCAGTAAAATTTTGAATATGCTCAAATAACAACACTAAGATAGAGTCGGGTTAGCCTGAAGTAGCTAACAGGCCTTGCTTCAATTTTAAGCAATTTAGATTAACGAAGGCTATTTCTCAACATTGCCATGAGAACTGAACTTCTTAACATCTATAATAATGCTTCAGAAAACAATTAGTTATTTTGCTTACAATTTCAAAGGCCCGTAATAGTTAGAAGGGGGACTCCAGAGTCAGAGGGGTTTGAATTCCAGCTCCAACATTATTAGCTTGGAGACCCTCAGTGAGTTACCAGAATGCTCTGTGCCACTGGTTCCTCATTTACAAAATGGGGATGAAAGTAGTATGTCTCTCATGAGGTCTTGTGAATATTAAGTGAGATTAATGTATGTAGAGTACTTAGAGATATGCCTGGAACATAATAAGCACACAGATAATGTTAGCTGTTATTATTATTAGATACTGTAATGATACACAGAAGCATCAGCACTCTGGCCTTGAGGGAGCCTGCATTTATTAACATTAATAATAATGACATAAATAAGGATAATGGTAACTACTATTATACCTTTCGCAGGCATGTCATCATTTCCATGTATTAACTCTTCTGATTTCACTCTGACTCTGTAAGACAGGTTTTAGACACATTATATAGCTCAAGCAACTGAGGTCCAGGAGAGCAATGCAATTGATGGATTGCCCACAAATAGGACGTTAGTAAGGGCTGAGGTAGGTTTTGCTCTAAAGCTGCAGATTAGAAGTGTCAACCCGCACAAAAGGACCCGGGGAGGGGGTGGGGTGTGGGGGTGGTGGTGGAGGATTGGTTAAGAGTTTATGGCCTTCCTTTTTGCTGACAAAGCAATTTGGATAGGTTTGGAGTTTTAAATGGTATAGTATAACTTGACTAATCATGACCCACAGTATGACTTACAAGAAACTTATTTTTTCAGAAAAGTGAAAGAGCTGCCAAAAGTAGCACTACAAAAACTGTATTTTAGCAGCAATATCCAAAAAGTTCACAGAATATGATTATTCCTCAGACAAGTCCATGTTTACAGCTTCAAAGTAAGATCAGAGTCACAAGACAGGAAGTAAGCACTCTTTTTCCCCTCAAATTCAAATTAAGAGAAGACTGCAGTTTGAAAATACCCATGCTTGCCACAAGAAGGTAGGATTTTTAGCAATTTATATAATAAATTCTGGCTCCTTTTATGCATTACTTTACACAACCAGATGTATTTTTATTAGTTTTGGTCTCACATAAAAACATATGTTTACCGTGGAGAATTATGAAAAAGAAAGTGAAAAAATCATCCTAAATTCCACAAACTTCAAAATAAATAATCTTAGTGTTGTAATGTTTTGTAGATGTGTGATATGCGTATGTGTACAACCGCTTATTTGCATGCCCCCAATATAAAATTTTATTTCCAACTTCTTGCAGCTCATAACTTCTTAATATCACACAAAAATCACTTCTTCTGTTGTTGGGATACTATATATGCAGTTTTGTCTGGCTTGCTTTTCATTTAACATTATATCAAGAGCATTTCCCATGTTATTAAACATTGTTTGAAAAGGTATTTTTCCTGACTTTTTAGATTTGGATACCTCACCTTTTAAAAATAGCACATAGATTCAAGAATGTTCTGCAACTCAAAACTCTATGACATAATATAGAGATCTAAGTTTCATGATCCCCTGCTAACTCCAGTTAACACATGTTAAATTATCTAAAGCAACTTAGGAATTTAATAATTTTACCTTAAAATATCAGAGAAAAGCTTTTATTCAGGGTAACTCCTCATGTTTGCATTTTAACAGACCTCTTTGGGGTACTTCAAATCTTTTGGCTAGAGCAGCTTTCCTTAGCTTTATGATTTTCCCTGCCTAGAAAGTAAAGGTAAAAGTAAAATATTATTATGAAGTTCATATGCCCTTATCTATTGTGACTGGAAGCCTTGTTAAGGGCAGAGACCACTTCTCAATCCATCTCTATGTCTTCTTCAATGCCTTAAAAAATTAATTGCACCAGACTGTTACCACTTTTCTAAAATACGTGTCCAGGTGAATATTGTCCATAATATTGTACTGTGAAACCAGTAAACAGGTATATACACAAAACAATGATCTCTTTAAACTCTGAGTTTGACTTGGCCATACGTCATCACAAGAGGGGCATTACACAGGTATTCAGTTCATATATATCTCCGACTACTCATCCAAATAAAGTTGGGTCATCTTCACCAAGAAATAGTTTCCCTGGCGGGGGTAAACACACATCTAAACCCACAAAATTCTATTAGCACCAGTTATGTTGTAACACAATGATGAACACTTTTCTTCCAATTTGCTAGCTCCCCAACTAAAGAAAGGCTTTGCCGGTTCTGGTTGGCATTTGAGCTGTGTGTAGTAGATATGCTGATTTTTAAAAAAGAAAGAAAAAGAACTACAATAATGATGTGGTCTCCTGAGAATATATTTATTTCTGCAGTATAAAACAAAATTAAATTCTTCAATCTCAAAAACTATTAAAAGGTTGTATTTAAAATGCATGAAGCATTAAAAAGACATCAAAATTAAAATAATCTCATAAATCTCTTCATTTAAAAGACTTATTAGAATACAGATCGAGGCAGAAAACAGCTGCCCGGCACTCTGGAGTAGTAAATTATGACTGTTTTAACTTTTTTTCATTTTCATCATTGAAAATTCTTTTCCAGAATAATTGTATTGCTGTAGCAAGACCAACTGTCCCATATATTTAACGTGTGAATAGTAAATTGCTTTCAATGAACTCTGAAACAGATCTGCTGTAAATTCTTTCAAAGATCAGCAGGCCACAGGGTTGTACCCTGGCAAAGGATACAGAAGATACAAGCAGAAATTAGCTTTTAATGTAAAATTGATCAAATTAATTACTATTCCAATTCAATTTGCCAGAGCACTAGGGATACCCTAGGAAAACCTGACAGCATAAGAGGGTTTTTTTGGCCGTTCCCTTCTTCCCTAGATCTGCCAGCTAAAACCCAAGAAAAAGTCAGCACAGGACAGTCAGATGTGTCCAATTGCCATTAATCATTAAAACCAGACTCTTTTGTAAATGACTGACAGCTAGACGAAGTTTTGATTGTTAATAAAGATTCTCACTCCACAGACCATTCTCACTCCACAGACCATCATGTGTCAGTCTTGATTGTACTAGAGCATTCCTTGGGGTACAATTAAACTATCATGTTGATTGCACCTCAATGCTGTTGAAGCCTAAGGGGAGGAAAAGAAAAGCCAGATCGCTAACCAGGAGGCCTGTGATCCCCCTCGTGATACTCTTCAACAATATACTAGGAACTGAGCAGAGCTATTGTTGATGGAAACAGCCAGGTATGCTTTGAAAGTCTTAGAAGATAAAAGGTGTGTTGCCATAGAGCTGCCTCCCATTTTTATCGACCTTCCCTTCTCAGATGCACTCTGACCTCATTCCTCCTTCACAGAGACAAGATTAGTAAACAGTGGGCTTTATTAGGAGCTGTTCAGAACACCATTAATCCAACTTAATTGATGGTGCAGTGGTACCAGGTCTTTTTCTGCTTTCTCTTTCCAGAAGACAACATTGGTAGCAGAATTGGACTTCTTTCCAGAAACAGCACCAACCTTTGTAATTCTGTACACTTTCCCATTGCCTTGGCTCAAGCAGGCTGAGCAAAGCTTCTTATCTAAGACTCTGAAAAGGATAACAGGACTGCTCAAGTATAAAAACTGCAAGTACTTTATCTTTCTTTCTGCTTAGATTACCATTATCTCTGGTCACTGAATTTTTTCTTTTGGGCTTCAAATGGAGAGCGAAGTCAACCAGAAGGTACAGCTCTAAACCCAATGGAATACTGCTCCATCAGCACCCGTACACACACAGACACATACACACAGAGGCTCACATACACAGACACACACAGAGGCGCACACACACACACACACACACACAGGCACGCCTCCTTCCAGCCTTTCTTTGGCTTTACCCAAGGGTTAACTTCCTCATGAATAGTTTCAGATGCTTCTATGATCTTCCTTGCAAAATATTTATGCTGAAAAACAATTCGGGTTCTACAAGTGCCTCAGTAACTACTACTTACAGTGAAGCTGAAAGGTAAGCCGAACAAATGAGCTGTCTAACCAGGCAAGGTTTCTGCAGAATGGGGAGGAAATTGCATAAAATAATTGCTAACCTGAATTTCAAATCCATCCATTCATTCTTTCCTAGAACCACATGTAAGGCATTGAAGATACCATGGAGATGAATTGAGAAGTGGTCCCTGCCCATAAGTCTTCCAGTTATAACAGAGATGGTCATGTGAATATCTATGACAAGATTAGAATAACAAAAATACTAAATCATGTTTTAAGCAAAGTCTTATGGGCATGCACAATTCATTCTGACTACAGAAATCAGGGAAGGCTTCAAAGAGGAGAAAGCAAAGGAGATCCATTATTAGAGAGTAGGGAAAAGAGCACTTACAATTAAGGAACAGCATGCACAGACTCACAGAGAAGTGAAGTCATCAGAAGAGATCGCTCCTGCGCACATTTTTGTCACGTGAGGACTGCATTCACAATTCTTGCTATAGCCACACACCATCTGTACTAGTATTTGCTTAACATTCTTTTTTTAATTGGCTCCATTTTTACTGAAATAAATTTATTTTTTCAAAGGAAAATTTTCTGTCACTACTATAAATGGAAATCCAGTGTTGCTTGCCCCAAGCACCACATAACTATAAAAGCAAATAAATGAAAACAAAACAATGAAATTCTAGCTAAATACTGTTGGAGCCTGCCCTCTCATTATCACAAAGGGGAGCTAGTGGGGCAAGATGTTGAAGGCATCCCAACATCAAACAAAGACTTTCTCCTCAAGGTTCTCTGAAGGGTTGAGAGAGAACTCTAAACTCTTCAAAATTCTAAATTCTGAAAAAATCACTTATGGGGTAACTCAGGGTTTTCAAGGCCATGTTAGGGTACAACCTAAAGTCATTCTGAATCATTGTCCTACTCTGGGAAACACTGAAATAGATCAAAGACCTTACCCCACCCTAGTATGCACCGTGGTATTATATATATATTTCTCCTTACCACCCTATCCTTTATATAAACTAAGTCATTATTACAGCATTTCATCAAATCTAAGTTAATATCAATTGTGAGATGCACCATTATTTTATGCGCCACTAAGAAAGAAAAATGCTGCCAATTAAATGATGATACACCATCACTTATAAGAAGCATCCAATTTCAGAGATGTTAAAATGTGGCGGGGAAATGCTTGTTTTGGAATCAGTGAGACACATTATTAATCACTGTTGCTTAGAAGCAAATAATATAGAGCTTGGAAGTTAACTGGTTTTCAGAAAACAATGAAAAAGCGTACCTGGTGCAATGTCCTACTTGATGTAACTAGAATAGTAAATTGTCATCTGTTTAGGACAAGACAATATAGAACAGTGATTCAGAGCAGAGCCTGGAAGACCCTGGGTTCAAATCCTGCTTCTGTCACTTACTAGAAGTGGCACATTAAATGACTAACAAACTCCGTTGGTTCATCTGTAAATTACTCCATGTATTTTCAATATTTAAACATTTCCCCAGTGGAAAACTAAAAAAGAACCCTGGGTATTTTTCTGCCCAGATCTGTCAGAACTGATTTTTAGTGAAAGCTAAGTATCATTGGTAACTACTAGTATCAGTGCAATATAGTTAGTAAAATTTTTTTCCTCTTTTATTTTTTAGACCCAAAGAACCACAGTGCCAACTAGTTTTAGATCATCACTGCATGCTTTACTAATGCTCACTTACATAGGATAGTACCTGAAGACTAGTCAGTCACAAATAGAGTTGGACCCCGTAGAGGTGGGTTCTTTTGAGTTGGTCAATTTACCACCTCAGATTCCAGTTCCTTGTGACTTTCTGTTCCAAGGCTCCTACTGGACACTAACAAGTCTATAAATGTGAATTGTCCTGAAGATAAAATGATCTACCCCAGTGCAACCCCTGGGAACAGCAAGCTGCTTCTCCTGTTGTCAGAGGAGCATCTCCTTAGTTTGTGCGTTACTTGTACTAGGTGCTTTCACGCTACGATACAATCTGAGCCTTGTACCAAGCCTGGGCTTTAAACAGGACAGGCGTTATTGCTGCAAATCATGGAAGTCAAAATTGAGACTCAGAGAGGTCATGACAGGATTTGCCCAAGGTCACACCATTGTGAGTAATGGAGATGGAAGGAAGCCCAAATCTGGCTCCAAATGTTCCACTCACTCCATGCTTCCACATCATAAAAACATTTTTTTAAGTAATTACACCATTTTGCTCTTCATCCGCATTCTATCTCCTCGTTTCTGTCTCAGGACTTGTTCTTCACCGGTCCTCCAAGCTCTCACACTAGCCCTAAATCTCTTGCTGACCTCTTGTCAGTGTCGTTGAGATGAAACAAGTTTCTGGGAGACTCAGCCCTTCATCGTGCCCCCACTTTCTGGGGCTGAGTCGGGCAGACACTGGGACCTTGGTCACCAGCGTGCAGGAGACTGCTGTTCTCAGGTAGAGCCACACGGGGGCAGGGTGACGCAGGGTGCAGCCACGCCTGGAATCCCTGGGAGAGAACGAGGGTACAGTCCAAAGCCTTAGGGCAAGTACAGGACGATGGTGAAGGCTCAGAGGCAGCTAGGCATGGAGAATGTGGTAGCTTATATGGGAATTGCAGCCACGAATTCTAGATTTGCTTCCTCAGCCAACAAGCTGGGGAATGTTAGGCAACTTGCTTCCCCTGTTAGGTGATCTAGTAATCTCTAAGGGCAGACCCCTCTTTAAGAGTTGTTGACTCAGGACCTTTACAGTCCAGCGCTAAAGAGCCCTGATAGCGTTCTTACTAAGTGTTAAGTGCCTGTGCAGGTTTAAACCAGACAGTGATTACAAAATGCTCTCAACTGATAGAGAGCCGAGATGGCTGTCTGTAGCGCGCCCTCTAATGGATAGGTGGTATCATCACATCCTTCTCTATCTTGAAATAACAAGAGAATACATATCTTAGTATAAGTCTCATATTTTCCCCTCTGAGTCCTGACAAAGCAGGATTCAGGAAGCCCTGGCAATCGTTTTAGAGGTCAAAGAGCATTGCACTTCTCCCCACAGCTCATGCTTCAAACACTGCATGTGACTCTTATCTGTGTCACCCCTTTCTCCATGCCCTTTCTGGTTCTTCTGATTCCTTCATAGAAAGATACTCTAATCTCTGCAATTAAAACACTGCAGAAGAATGATATTAACTCAAACATGGAACTTGTGCAAATCCTAGTCCCCATATAGTATGATGAAGAGAGCTCTTGACTACCCACCACATGTACTCTCATATATCCCCTATTCCAGAACTGCCAGAAACATTATTTCTGCCTTATAATTAACATGATAAAAGGCCAATAACTTAATATAAATGATTAATAAACAGTTAAAAAAACAACTAAATCACTCCTTGGACTTGGAACATGAACAAAAAGTTCAGGAAAGATAAAATATAAACAGCTAATAAATAATAAAATAAAATGTTAATCCACACTAGTTATCAAAGAAGAATAAATTAAAACATGACAACTGACTACCAATATTATAAAATTCACTATTCACAATGCTGATGAGGGTGACCTAAGATGGGCATTTCAGTACACTGTAATTGGTACAATCATCCTGAAAACAATATAGCAGAATATATCAAAAGTCTTATTGGGACTCATATGTACAAAACATGAGGAAATTCTCAAGGTACAATGGTCCTCTGATATCCTTTCTCCCCTTCCTCTTTAGGAATGGAATCTCCAGTTTTTTTAGCTGGGCATATGTCCATTTATAATAAAGATTATATTTCCTAGCGCCCCTTGCAGCTAGGTGTGGTCCTGCAAATATATTCTAGCCTAAGAAATGGAAGTGGAAATGACTGATGCAAATTCCAAGTAAAGGCTTACTTTCTTCCTCTCTTTTCCTTCTTTCCTACAGTCTGGAATGCAGCTGGATGGCTGGAACTCCAGCAGTCATTTTAGATATTACGGTGGTTTGAGAATGGAAGTCACATGTGGTGGAGCAACAAAATAGAAACAGCTGGACCAATCACTACCAAACTTTTTAAATTCAGAAGGCAAATAAAATTCTATTTTGTTTAAGCCACTCTAATTTGGAGTTTTACTTGCAGCCAATCCTAATCCCAAATAATATATGCATTAATACTGAATGTACAGCAAAATATTTGATTGAAAAAAGATGCAGAACAGTGTGTACTATGCTACCATTGTATAAAAAAGGAAAGCAAAAACATTATGTATGTGGAACCTAGTTCCCTAATGAACCATGCCTCCCATTATCCATACCCTTACATAGACCCTTCCCACATTGAGTCTGAACTTGCCATATGACTCACTTAAACAAACAGAAAGTGGAGAAAGTGACACTGTGCCAGCTCCTTGCCTAAGCATTAAGAAAGCCTGGCAGCTTCTGCCAAGACGTTCTTTGCAAATAAATAAAAATAGGAAAATCCCACTATAGAGGAACATCTACATTATGGCATTTCTTTACTCTCTGTATATATTATACAGCACAATGATTGAGAAAATGCTTATTATATAGAAAGAAAATGATAGCATAAAATTATACTCATATGGAATATGATGTCTACTTTGTAAAAATGCATAGAAAATAAGACTTGAATGAATTACATAAAGAGTACTAATATTACTTGCCCCTTACTGATTGAATAATGGTTAATTTATGGGGGCTCCTTTATTCTTTCCAAATTTCTTACAAAGAGCATGTTTTTCTTTTAATTTCAATAATTCTATTTTTATTTCTAGAAGTTCTACTTGGGCTTTTTTTGAATATTTCTAGGCTTTCCAATAAACTTTTGATACAGTAGTCCCTCCTTATCTGCAGTTTCACTTTCCATGGTTTTTGTTATCCACTGTCAAACATGCTCCAAAAATATTAAGTGAAAATTTTCAGAAATAAACAATTCATAAGTTTTAAATCGCATGCCTTTCCAAGCAGCCTGATGAAATCCTGCACCATCCAGCTCTGTCCTGCTCAGAACATGAATCATCCCTTTGTCCAGCATATTCACACTGTATAGGATTCCTGCTCATTAGTATAGGAAAAACATAGTATATATAGGGTTCGGTACTATGTGCAGCTTCAGGCATTCACTGGGGGGTCTTAGAATGTATCCCCCATAGATAGGGGGGATAACTGTATATGATTTGGGATTAGTTGATTCTTTTGCTCATGTTTTCAGTTCTACTATTTCCTTGAACATTTTTAACTTATCTCTGTATCTTTTCTGTATCATCATAACTCCAATATTTGAAGCACTTGAGGGTATCATTCTGCTATTTGTTGCTTCCCTTGACTCTTAAATACAACTACGTTCTTCATGTGTTTGTAATTCTGGATTGTGAGATCACAAGAGATGAACCTGAAACTGTGACGATGCCACAGGGTCTGGGATGAAGGTCCATTTCTCCAGAGAGCATTTGCTTCCACATCTTCCAGGCACTCTGAGCACCACCAGCCCAGGACCTCTAAAGTTAAAATCTCATCTAGATCATGCAGGGAGTCTAAATTCAACCCCCAAAGCCAAAGGAGGGCAGAACTGTTGTTAAAATTTGGGTAAGAAGACATTTTTCCCCCCAGTGAGAGCTAAGTCTAAGATATCTCTCTTGGCAAAAAGGATGATTTTTTTTTTTCCCTAACTCCCTTTTTCATGGAAAGTGTAGTCCTTTGAATGCCCTAGCTTTACAGTAGGGTCTCATTTTCAACTTCCCACATTGCACGGGCCCAAAGACTGGTTTCTGGTCCCCAGCACAGTAGTCAGAGCTTAAGAATCTAAGTTTCTGCTCTCAGCAAACACCTTCAGGGCAGAGTCTCAGCTTCTCCTTCACACCCACTTTCCATTTCCCTCTTTATTTTTATGCCCTGGAAACTCCACTCCCTGTTTTGCAGATATCATTAAAAGATGTTAGTTATCCTTTATCCAGCATTCTTAGATTATTTGAGCAGGAAGGTTTATTAGAGTATCTGGTCTACCTGCCATGTAGTCAGAATTGGAAGTGTGGGCTGATATTACTTTTATAATCAAAAAAAAATTAAGTACAAAATAACCTATCCCTATAAAATGGGGAGAGTCTTGCCTATTGACTATCCTGAAAACTTCCCTTACAGGGGAAGTTGCTAAAAATTATTCAGCACTGAGATGCAGCTCTAGGAAAATCTCTGCACCTTGATGAGACTGAAATAAACCATTGATTCATTACCAAAATAAAAGGACATTATATACAAGTCAAGAACTTCCACAGGTGAGCAGAGAAAGCAGGGTACAAGAGAACATCAAGGTGCCAGAATATAGTAGGTGCTCATTAAATAATTATGTTAATAATTAATAATTATGTTAATAAAATAAAAATACCCATGTCCACTAAGCAATATTTTAGAAATGGGTACAAGCAAACTTTTGTCGATAATTTTATATTTATCATATCCCATTTTTTTAAGCATATGAACATTTACATCAAAGGAATCTCTTCAAATATTCTATGGAGCAATTCTTAAATATTCAAAAAGCTGAGATACATTTCTCTCCCCTTCCTTCTATTGTAACCATCGCTAAGCAATGATATTTCCACAACATTTGCCTTAATTTTATGTTCTAATGTGAGAATTAAATGAGATGATTCAGGCAAAGCACATAGCACTTAGCACAAAGTAAGAGTTTGTTACAATGATGGTTGGGGGGATGATGATGGTGGCAATGATTTTAAAAAGCATCAATGTAAAATATGAGGGAGATACACCAACTGACTAAAAACTAAAATCAGTGTAGAGCAAGTAGAACATTCTTTGTTTTGGTCTTAAAACTCCAATAAGGGCATGCCTCAGAGTTGTTTACCTGTATCCAGAGCATCTGAAAATGAATCAGGTCTAAGTAGATACTTAATAAATATTCCGTCTTTATGGTAAATGTTAGTGTTGCTGTAAGGGTATCACTGTCTCATGAAGGCAACTCATGAGCATTAGGTTTCAAAATTCTAGCATGAGGCCAAGATGGACACATGTACCCATGAGTCTGAGATCTCTGAAGAATACCTCCCAACCAGTGTTCTAAGGCCCTGCTCCTTACTGCTCCAGAAAGAGAGATCCATACTCACTTTCAGAGCTGAGAATGATGGTTATTACCTACTCTTCATATACGGTTACCAGGGAGTGGGGTAGGAGGGAAAGGGGAGTTGCTAATCAATGGGCATAAAGTTTCAGTCAAGCATGACGACTAAGCTCTAGAGATCTCCTCTACAGCATCGTACCTAGAGTCAACCATAACATATTGCACACTTAAAAGTTTGTTAAGTGGGTAGATCTTAGGTTAAGTGTTCTTACTACTATAAAGTAACACATAAATAATTAAAATTTTAATATACTTTTTGTGGCCAAAATAATTAAATATAAATATTCAAATGATTTAAATATTAGGAAAAATGTTTTAATATAGCTGAAATGCAAAAGGGTGATGGATTTATAAGCTTAAATGATAGGAAAAAACTGTAAAGAAAGAAGTGCATACTTGATAACACAAAATTTAAACTTTTCACTTGAAAAAAATATATTTACTAAGCACATACTATGTGCCGAGCTTGATGCTTCCTGTTAGGGAAGGAGATAGTAGAGTGGTTAAGAGCACAGATCTCTGGGATCTGTCTGCCTGGGCCTGAACCCCAGCTCTGTCATTTACCTTGAGCAAAGCTAGTTAATTAATCTCTCTAAGCCTCAGCCCCCTGGTCTTCAAACAGGCAAACAGCCTCCTAGTCTTCAAACAGCTCTATACCCATAGAGCTGGTGTGGGGATGGATGAATTGCTATATGGGAAGTGCCTAGAACATAGTAAATGTTATGTAAGTCTTAGCTATTATTATCCCTACTTTCCAGATGAAGAAACTGGGGTTGACAGCTGTCAGATTACTTGGCTCGTAAGAGGAAGAGCTGGGACTTGAACACAGGCAGCCTGACTTTAGACACTTGACAAAAAGCAGAAGCTTGATATATGCACACCCTTTCCATGGCAGCTCTGAAGCCTTTTCCTCAAACATAAGTGGTCTCACCCCACTGCAGTCAAGGGCAGGACTGCCCAATACAACTCTATCTGGCTGAGAGGGAACAGAATAGACCAAGGGAAGGCCTGTCCCCCTGGCCTGCCCCACTCATGACCGGCCTCTGCCCAGCACAGTTTTAAAACGGACGATGTGGACAAACAGCTGAGAGGTGGAGAGAGAGCAGCCACAAGCCTCTCAAACTCAGCATCTGCTGCTGTGTTCTGATTCCCCAGCCACAGAAAGGGTGGCCAAGAATGAGAAGCGGGAGTGGGTATGTCTTCCCCACCAATGCATATGCTGTTTGAGAGTCCAACCAACAATAACACCCACTTTAACAAACACTTCCGGATGTGGCAGGTACCGAGCTGGGTACTTCCCAGGAACTTCATCTGATCCCCATGACAACCTCCTGAGGCAGGTGCTGTCACGTTGTCCCCTCTGCAGATGAGGAACTTGAGGATTCTTGAGATCAAGTAAATTGCCTGAGGGCACAGAGTTAAATAGCAGAGCCAGGCTCAGCCCAGAGCTGGGTCATAATCCATCTAACTACACTCTGCTGTAGACTGAATGTTTGTGACCCCACCCCTAAAATTCATATGTTGAAAACTGATGGCATTAGGAGGTGGGCCTTTGGGAGGTCATGAGGGTGGAGCCCTCATGAATGAGATTATAAAAGACCTCAGAGAGCTCCCTCATCCCTTCTGCGATGGGAGGACTCAGCCAGAAAGGCGTCTATGAACTAGGAAGTGGGCTCTTACGAAACATCCAATCTGCCAGCGCCTTGATCTTGGACTTCCCGGCTTCCAGAACCGGGAGAAGTAAATGTCTGTTGTTGAAGCCACCCACTCTAATGGTATATTCTGTTATAGCAGCCCAAACAGAGTAGGACACTCTGCTCCAACAGTGCACACCAGAGACGTGACTGCAATAAAATGGCTCAGGCTGCAGCCACAACGAGCCTCCTTTCCCCGGAGGACTGGTGGATAGAGCCCACTAGTCAAAGCCTTTGGAGCCAAAGACTCCAAAATCGGAGCTCAGCTCCTCCTCTGCTCTGCACTCACTAAGGAACTTTGGACCGACTGTTTGTAACCACCACCATTTATTGAGAAATTACTATGTGCCCCACATTGTGCTCAGTGTTAGACTGTAAGCCCCGTGAGAGCAGGAATGGGGTCTGTCGCATTTACTAAAGTGTCCCCAGAAACAGCACGATGCCTGGCTATCGGTAGGGGCCGGAAAAATATTTGTAGCATAAATAAATGATGGATGGATGGATGAAAATATTCTCTCTACTCCTTATAACCACTCTGTAAAGTAAAAATTTAATCCTCTGAATATAGGGAGAGAAATTAATTTCAGAGATGTCGTATTCCTGTTCAAGGCCACACAGTTTCTGAGTTATAGCTGAGACTCAAACCCAGCATCTCTAGCTCCCAAATCATAGTCTTTCCTCTGCATTTCTTTTTCCCCAAAGGAGACAATGCCACTCTCCTACCCCACAGGGCTATTGTGAAGGTCAAATGGATAAGGTGTATGAGTGTGTCTTGCAAACTCTGCACTTGAGAAGGTTGATAACTGTTAACACAGAATCAAAGCCTAAAGCCAAAACAGCACAATTTAAGTGGAATTTTAAGCAGTGAGAAGAAATGGGTGTATTTGAGAGACAAGAGAGCTGTCGCTAGGTTTAAAATCCAACCACACTGCATGCACACGGCCACCTTTTCAGGAGGTGGGCGGTGAGCAGAATCCCCAGATTTGGAATTGCAAGAGTTGCAAAATTATGCAAAGGGCACCCAAACAGCCTTCTACCCAATGCAGGACCCTCAACAGATTGTCACCTCAACTCTGACAGAACAAAAACGTGGTAGCATCACACCAGGAAGAGGTATACTGGGGGTGTGGCTCAGAACCCACTGCATTTATTCAGCCTGCTGCATACAATCCCTTCCCAGAAGGTCTCATGCGCCAGAGATGTTTTTAGATTCCTGGGTGATCCATCTAACCTGTAACTTCCATGGTTAAATCAAATGATTTAATTACACTTCTGCAGTAAATTAGAATTTAGCAACATCTTATATCTAAGGAGTGTACAACACCATGATCATGTCTTGATTTATTTTTTACAGTAGCCTTATCCTCATTTCCCTAATAAGAAGAAACTATATTCAGCATAGAAATTTGCCCAACAAAATTGAAGCCCACATGCAAAAGTGAAGGCTAGATAGACTTCTATCTTCACACTCTTTATCCCCCAAAAGGTGGCTTAAAACAGATCTGATCAGAAAATAGAACACAACTGAATCAAATAAGAGCCACAAAAGCCTTTTTAAGAACACAAGTAGAATATCAGCCTACACTGGCTAGCAGAGTAAAAATCTCTAGTGAGTCTCCAAATCCTAAATCATCAGGAATGGGGACCCACAGAAGACAATCTTTTTATAAAAGGCTGAAAAATTGCCAACTTTTCTTTAAAAGCTGAGAAATTGAGGCAACGCAAAAATGAAAAGATTATTTTAAAACCAGGTGCAAGAATGATGCTCCCAGGGCAAAGCACCCACATCCTTAGTCTCTCCCAGATTCAGCAGAGGGGGCAACTCAAAGCTTTCTGGGCCCAAAGCCAGCAACTTACATGAGTGACTTGGGCATAAGGATGTGGGCTGTACCCAGTCTGATGGAGCGGTCTTACCTTGAGGGAATACAGGCTTAGTGTTGCCAGATTTTATTGATATTTTTAAAAAGAAGCTGGAAGTCCTTTCTTTTCGGGGGTGGGAGGAGCTGGAGCAAAACCTTCTGACTTTTCAATGACAAATTAAAAGTTTTGGCCAAGATTTGCAACTGCAACCTTTCCCCTCCTGAGTGACATCATGGTACCCCACAACAAGTCCAAACGAGACTCTGAAGACCTGTTCTTCACTTCCCAGTTACGCACTTTCAAAAGGTCACTGAAACTTCTCTGGGCCTCAGTTTCCTCATCTGCAAAATGGACCTAATAGACCTAAGGATGTCTCCCTTATTTATTTCACATAATTTTCCAATGAATCAAATAAAATAAGCTTTTCAAAAGCAAGGGCCATTTCATTTTTATGTCCCTGGGGCCTGTGCCCAATCGAAATAAAATATATATTAAAAGTTTGTTGAACTGAAAAGTACATTGAAAACTGTGAAGCATCTAACAAATGTCAAGTTTCACACTAAACACTAGTCATCAAAATCTTTTAAAATTGTATGGAAAGTTTATATGTGGCATTTTCCAAAGAAACAATGTATTTTCCCCTCCCTCCGAAAAAGCTCTCCTAACAAAACTGACAGTACCTGTTTAGTAACTTGAGAGAGAGAGAGAGAGAGAGAGAGAGAGAGAGAGAGAGAGAGAGAGGGCTCTTTTATGCAAATTTGATTTCCCTATAATAATCTAGAGCTATTCTGCTAGAAGGAATTATCTCTGCAGCCTGGCAGCTGTGGTAGGAGTGAATTAAAAATGGCTCTGTATATGGGAAAATCTGTTCTATAATCAGTGCTATTCTTGGAGGGGACATCAATCTAGTCCAGCTCCCATGATGCTCCACTTGTGCGAATGACATACAAGTGTGAGGTAGAAACTCTCCTTACATCATGGCTGAGGATGCTGCCCCACCAGAGACTGGCACCACGACCCTGAGATGGATGAAGACAGACCTAATGGTGGCCTCCAACCAGCCAGTGTGGCCAATCCCCTTAGTTTGGGTAAAAAACATGAGCGGAAAAACAAATCTTTCAACAGTGATTTATTCAAATCAACTCTAAAGAACTGCCCAGTCTTAGGGTTACTGTAAGGTTTCTGCCTGTTTTCTTTTCCTTCCTTCCTTCTTCCTTCCTTCCCTTCCTCTCTCCCTCCTTTTCTTCCTTCCTTCCCTCTTTCCTTTCCTTCATTCTTCTCTTCCTTTCTTCCTTTTCCTCCTTGCTGTTCTCATACAGAGTACAAGCCTCTATTCCTGAGTCATAAGTCACCAAGCAAGGAAATGCTATTCAAGGGCTCTTTGTCCATGGGAAAGGCACATGGACAGAAAAGTGTTTTTAAAATAAGCAACCACCACAGGGCTTTACATAACATGTCATCATGCTCTTAATGAGACAACTGCTTGGTCATTAAAATTACCCTGGCCCTGAGTGGCTAATTTAACTGGAAGTCACCACACGGCAGCATCAGCCCTCACCCCACAAAAAGAAATTACACTGCAGACGAGTAAAGCCATTATATTCCTCAAAATGAATCCTAGCTCCTACATCGGACCATAGAAACTTCTTGGAAATCTGCATCCCTGTGTTACATCTGAGGTGTCCCCCTTCTTTCTCTGAGTCAAACACACCATCATTGTGTCTGCTTGGGAAGATGTCAGGATATCAAAAAATTAAACTGTGGGTTTGTCTGCATGTGTGCCTGTGTCTCTTTATAACTGGGTGTGAACTTACCCTGATTTAAGTCGCTCAGGATCCTTTAAAATAACCAAGTGCAATGCCAGGAATGCCAAGAAATTGTATCTTCTAAATTGGAACCAGTTTCCCCCTTTCAAGCACTATTAAGAAATTGGCTTTGGGCTTCCCTGGTGGCGCAGTGGTTGAGAGTCCGCCTGCCGATGCAGGGGACACGGGTTCGTGCCCCGGTCCGGGAAGATCCCACATGCCGCAGAGCGGCTGGGCCCGTGAGCCATGGCCGCTGAGCCTGCGCTCCGCAACGGGAGAGGCCACTGCAGTGAGAGGCCCGCGTCCCGCAAAAAAAAAAAAAAAAAAAAAAAAGAAAGAAATTGGCTTTGTCAGCGTGCATTGTCCATGAGCCTACAGACCCACACAGCTGGGTGCATACATGACCACAGGGGAGGGTCAGAGTCTTCGGAGTGTTGGGTCCTCCAGGGAGGACGAAGCGGGCTCCATTTAGCCTCCAGTAGAGCAGGGGTACCTACTTGACATGGTGGAGGACAACCTCTCCAAGTCGATGGAGCGTGGAATCTGCTTTAGACTACATGAGGCTGAGCATCCACACCAAGATAGCTCTAAATAGCTCCACAGAGATGCAAGAAATGCTGCTGTGTCCTTCAGGAATGTTCCCAAACGGAAGCATTCCCACTCCCCGACAGGGCTCCGTGGTCCAGCCCTTGCGGGTCATTCTCATGTAGCCATTTCTTTATGTTTTTCTTGGGTTCTGTACTTTTGAGGTCTTTCTCTTTTTTTCAGCTACAGCAGCCCTAGATACCGGGCATCACTAGGCATGCACCTATCTTTTAGCCCAACTCCACTCCCTCTAAAGCTCTGGAAGGCTCCAAAGTCCCAACGAAAGGCACAAAAGCTGCCTACATGATCACTTCAGTTGGAAAGCAAATCGGGTGGCACTGCAGGGTTAATTTAAAAGACAGCTGCATCCATTTTGCTCATTACTCTTCATGTACAAACTGCAAATTGCATTTGAAAATATTTTCTTTAAAATAAAATTGTCATTTCTGAGCCTCCTGCAGGCATCCTGTGTCTGGGTAAAGCAAGTAGCACACATGAAGCGGGGTGTCATTTGGCATGCTTCACGGAGGTAGCAGGCCACGCCCTGCTGACCCTATTGCACAGTGAATAATGCAAAAGGGGGAAATGTTATTGTTCAATAAATCATTCTCCTACATTGGGAAGCTGGGTCAGAATTTGCCTCACAAGCTTCAGAATTCAGGCTGGTGACTCTGGGTTTTAAGAGGGAGCAACTAAATGTGTGACTCCCTAATTTTGTCCTCCCATTGACCTCTTTCTCTTTCTCATTGATATAAGTTGGTTTCCCCCAGGAATCCTGAAACTGAGAATGAAATTAATCAGAAGGCATTCATTGTCTGGATGTCAGGTGTTGGTGGTATATGCCTCAGTTTCCATCTCTGGAAAACAGGGGTGCTCGTAATACCTCTTTTATAGGGTTGTTATGAAAAATAAATCAGTTGATTCATAGAAAGTATCTGATATGATGTCCAGCACATCGTTAGCACACGGTAAATGCAGACATAGATACAGAAACGTAGACGTTACATTTCCTGAGCCTGCAAAACAAGAGGCAACTATTTAAAAGCTTTTTCTAAAAAAGCTCAATTGGAGTAACGTGCTCTGGACTTAACACCTGAACCCACAAGTTAATTTCAACACCACCAGAGAGAAACTGATTTTGCATCTCCTGGTGTGATGCAATAAGAAGTACACATCACCACCTATGAAGTGTTTCTACCAAATTGTAAACCTGAACTTGATCAAGCCTCTGGATCTAACAGTGTCCAAGAGAAAAATAAAAAAGACAGAGGAACATCAGGGTTGCAAGCAACAAAATCCAAACTGTAGTAAATTCAATAGGACAAATAAATTCAACAAATAAATTTCAAGCAAAGAATACAAAGAGAAGGAGTATTTTAAATTAAAAGAAACATAAAAGTCATATCCACCAAATGCAGTATGTGGACTTCATTTTGATCCCGCTTTGAACAAACCAAATGTAAAATACCAGTAGTTCAAATGGGGCAATCTGAACACTAACTGGATATTTCTGATATTCAGGAATTATTCTGAATTTTTTAGCGGCTCCTCCCATTGAGAGGTAGAGTCTAATTCCCCTCCATTGACCCTGGCCCTAGTGACTCCCTACTTCAATGGAACGTGATGGAAGCAATGGCAGTAAGCTCGGACAGTAGATCATAAGAAGCCTTACAGCTTCTACCCAAGTGTCTTGAAACTCTTGCTCTTGGGACATTCCTTCTTGGGACCCAGCAGCCATGCTAGGAGAAGCCCAAGCCACATGGAGAGACCATCTAAAGAAACTATGGCATCAACAGCCCCACCTGAGTTCCCAGCTGACAGTCATATGAGTGAGCCACCCTGCATATCCAGCCCAGTTGGATCTTCAGACAACTGCAGCCAACTAAGATCTGATTATAATGGCATTAGAGACCCCAAATGAAAACTGCCCAGCTAAACCCAATGAGCCCACAGAATTGTGAGAGATAACAATAAACTATTGTTTTAAGACATCTAGTTTAGGGCTTCCCTGGTGGTGCAGTGGTTGAGAGTCTGCCTGCCGATGCAGGGGACACGGGTTCGTGCCCTGGTCTGGGAGGATCCCACATGCCGCGGAGCGGCTAGACCCGTGAGCCATGGCCGCTGAGCCCGCACGTCCGGAGCCTGTGCTCCGCAATGGGAGAGGCCACAGCAGTGAGAGGCCCGTGTATCGCAAAAAAAAAAAAAAAAAAAAAAAAAAAGACATCTAGTTTAGAAGTAGTTTGTTATGCAGCAAAAAAATCAGAAAACTTTATCTCTTAGAGACGTACCCTTCAGTATTTACAGAAGAAATGATATGATACCTAGGATTTTCCATTTAATCCAGTTGAGGTGGGGGGAATAGTTGAAGTGAGCTTGCCCCATGTGCTGCTAATTATTAAAACTGAAAAATTGGATCATAGGGAGTAATTATACTCTTCTTTCTACTTTTGAATTTTTTTGAAATGTTTTCTAATGAAACATTTTTTTTTAAGAGCTCTGGATTTATCAAGACAGTTCCGAGACTACAGGGGGAAAGAATATTAGCTATTAGGTGATTCTATGTGGTAGGCAACACAGATGCCATTTAAATGTGTAGTGTTGATAAGTTCATTGTTACCTGTCCATCTACAGGACATCCGTCTCTCAGAAGGCAGCAGATAGAGTTGAAATAACCTGGAGTCAAGAGTGGAATTCAAATCCCAGCTCCACCTCCTCCTGGGAGTCCTTGGGCATGCGCTTCAGTATTTCTGGGCTTCACTCTTTCATGTGCAAACACTTCTCCTAATGAAGTTGCCCAATTCTTAAACAGTTAAAGGGGCAATGTACCCTATAAAGTGCTATAAAAGTATAGATATTATTGTTGCCAGCTGTGATGGAAAAGAAATAATTTATTCTCGAGGTCCTGACAATATTACATCACTAGACATCATCTGCACACCAGTGTAAATGATATTAAATTTCTGTTCTTTTATCACACATTCAAGAGCTGAACAGACCTTTCTTCATGCTGGAGGATGCATTTGGTTAAAATAGAAGTCATGCAGAGTACGTAAGGTTCATTTTCGGGGTGGGGTACATCTTGAAGAGATATGCATTCATTGCCTAGGGCATCAGAAACGTGGTGCTATGCTTAGAGCAGAAAATCGGGTGTACAGCAAAAGAGAGGTCAACCAAATTGCTTCTTGCTATGGGCAACTCCACAGAGCATCCTGCAGAGTGAGCAGTTCAGAAACAATTTTAGGACAGTTGGTTATTCTCCCAAACAACACGAAGGAAGCTAACAAGTCATTAACTTCACTAATAAATTAATCCACGAATATGTGTGCTGTTATCTTGAGATAGAATTCAATGTACATCTCTCTTTATGTAGTGAATATGGAGGAAACCAAATATTGTAACTGAAGCAGATTCCTCCGTTAACTTGGCTTTCCATTTCAATGATCTGTTGCAATTGAAATAAATTGTGAAAAAAATTAATGAAATCTAACTTTAAAAGGCAGCTTAAATCCACACATTTGCCAATGGCTCATAAATTGCTAATAAAATATAAACAACATGTTAGGTAATATAAAATAGCAATAAAACAAAAGTTACTATAAGACAACTCCTTGCCTTTTTTCTTCTACTAGATTTGAAGCTTTGTGAAGGTAAATTTTTTGTGTATTTAGCTTTCCTATGGCATCAACTGAAATGCCTTAGATTTCCCAAAGAATGTCTGCAGATCCCCACACCACTTATGGTGTTGGATTGGTTAATGGTCTCTGGAGTAGTGTGTGTGTTTGGGAAATGCTGGGTTGAACACCCTTAATCAGGTTTTGTATTTGGTGGCGGTTTTTGAATGACGAGCCTTGGGACAGTCCCTCTGAACCCAGCAGCCATGCTGGGAGAAGCCCAAGCCACCTTCTTAAATGGTTGTACCATCTTGCATTCTCATGAGTGAGAGCTCCTGTTGCCCCACATCCTCTCTAGCAGGTGGCATCATTTAACTTGATTATTTGTTTGTTTGTTTGTTTATCGGTACGTGGGCCTCTCAGTGTTGTGGCCTCTCCCGTTGTGGAGCACAGGCCCCGGACGCGCAGGCTCAGCGGCCATGGCTCACGGGCCTAGCCGCTCCGCGACATGTGGGATCTTCCCGGACCGGGGCACGAACCCGTGTCCCCTGCATCGGCAGGCGGACTCTCAATCACTGCGCCACCAGGGAAGCCCTTAACCTGATCTTTTAAATGAAGAAACTGAGTCTAGACTTCAAATGAAGTGACTGGAACCAAGCACAAGTACAATCATTGTGCTTTTTACAATTCATTGGAGCAGGAGTCTAAAAGCTAACCCCCAGGGCCAAATCCCACCCACCACCTGTTGCTCTACAACCTGTGAGCTAAGAATAGTTTTCACATTTTCAAATAATTAGGGGGAAAAAGCCAAAAGAAGAATATCATGACCTGTGAAAATTACATGGAATTCAAATTTCAGCATCTATTTAATAAAGTTTTATTGGCACACAGCCACGCCTATTGTTTTCCCATATCTGTGGCTGCTTTTGTGCCTTGCCAGCAGAGTCAAGTAGTTGCCAGAGAGAGAATATGGCCTGCAGAGCCTAAAATATTTACTAGCTGGCTCTTTACAGAAAGAGCTTGCCAAGCTCTGCCCAGAAGAATCAGACCCAATTAGAAGTATCATCTCTATGAAGATAATCAGGCTTTGTAAAGGTTTTCTATCAACAAACTCAAAAATGTATTCAAAAGTAGTTTCTTTTTTTTAACTTTTTATTTTATATTGGAGCATGGTTGATCAACAATGTTGTGTTCAGGTGTACAACAAAGTGACTCAGTCATACGTATACATGTATGTGTTCCTTTTCAAATTCTTTTCACAATTAGGTTGTTACAGAATATTGAGCAGAGTTCCCCGTGCTATACAGTAGATCCTTGTTGGTTATCCATTTTAAATACAGCAGTGTATACATGTCAATCCCAGACTCTCTAACTATCCCTCCCCTCCCCACCCTTCCCCCCTGGTAACCATACGTTAGTTCTCTAAGTCTGTGAGTCTGTTTCTGTTTTGTAAATAAGTTCATTTGTATCATTTTTTTTCAAAAGTAGTTTCTATATGCAGCTCCCCACCTTATAGAACTCTCCTTGCTACTTTTTCCGGACATCTTAGCATTGTATAGGTGGTGATGCTCCAAGTAAAAAGTATTGAATTTTGACTACCAACAGTAAAGTGCACCGTCTCTAAGATTTAGACTCTTTCCCCTTCAAGAGAGCAACATTCTGGGGACTTCCCTGGTGGTGCAGTAGTTAAGAATCCGCCTGCCAATGCAGGGGACACGGGTTCGAGCCCTGGTCCGGAAAGATTCTACATGCCAGGGAGTAACTAAGCCCATGCTCCACAACTACTGAGCCTGTGTGCCACAACTACTGAAGCTTAGAGCCCGTGCTCCACAACAAGAGAAGCCACCGCAATGAGAAGTGCGTGTACCGCGACAAAGAGTAGCCCCTGCTCACTGCAACTACAGAAAGCCCGCGTGCAGTAACGAAGACCCAATGCAGCCAAAAATTTTAAAATAAATAAATAAATTTATTTAAAAAAAAGAGAGAGAGAGAGCAACATCCTGCCTGGCCTCCCTTTTTTTTTCTTTTTTTTTTTTTTTTTTTTTTGCCTTAAGGTTTGTTTACACTCAGCAGGAGGAAAGGTAAGGAGATAAAAGCAATGCAGAATGAATAAAGGAAGACAAGGCTACAGCAAAACACAGAGAAGGCAAGATTAGAGGAGTGAGCCCCAGGGAAGAAAGTTTACAAGTTAGCAACTGAGTGGATGGAAAGGGAGATTACACCTGGAACACAGTGGCCAGAAGGAAGAATCACTGGAGACAAAATCGCCACAGGCAAAGGTTATTTCAAATGCACAAATCTCCCAGTGTGGATCAAGTCACTGAAATAATGAATTTAATTCTGGCGATTAGCTTCTTTAGTCGGCTGGGAGCCCTGCTGGTATTTCAACCCAGACCCTTGCTGGGGGGTCAGTTAGAACAGCAGAACACAGGGAGGGGAAAGACATTTTGCATCTGCAATTCCTTCTTTCTGTCGCTCACTTCCCAGACAGAGGAAAGGGGAGAAAGGACTCAGGGCCAGTGTCAGCCTGAAAACACCCCTGATACTTTAGGCTCTTGAAAGGCAGAAAACATGAGTTTCTTTTTTTTCCCCTTGCATCCCCAAAGTAATCTTATGAATAATAAAGAATGGTCAATTACTGAACGTTTACTATAAACCAGACCCCAAATTGAATCCTTTCCACGTATTAACTTCTTTAATCCCTGTAACAACCCTTTGAGCTAAGTAATATTCTGGAGACTTTGAAGAGGTTTAGAGAAGTCAAATGACAAGGCTGGGAAGAAGCTGGGCTTCGAACCCACAGTGACTTTATCAGCCTCCAAAGTCCACACTCTAAAACCTCCATGAGGCACCTGCTCCCAGTGAGCTAAGAAAATTACCTTAGGCACTAAATCAATCAAACATGTTCTGAGCGCATCCAAACTGTGTTCCTTCTGGCCATCAGGCATACTTATTTGTACTAAATTATGAAAATGTTATTTATAAACACCTCTTTGAAACACTGTAGCTTACCAAGTGATTTTATGTACCTTTATCTCATTTAATTCTGCCCCAAAACTTGAGTACGAACAGAAGGAAACCCTGAGTGCTTTTAACCAATATCTTTTCTCCCCTTCTATTATCTCCTTCCAGATCAGCAGAAAACTAGGTGCCTAGCCACCTGACGGAGAGGAGTAGAGAATAAACTATAATATGCATCACTGTACCTCTGGGTTTGCCCAAGGCAGGCCCAGTTTAGGTCTGTTATCCCTCTTTCACTCTCAAGAGTGCCCATTTGAATTATCAATTATATAGTGACCCTAGCTCAGGGATCCTCAACCTCAGCTATGCAACTGGATCACCTGAGATTATTTTAAAATACTGAGTCCTGACCCCAACCATGTAGATTCTGGTTTGATTTATTTGCAGTGAGGCCCTAGCATAGGTATGTTTTAAAAGTCCTCATGTGTTTCAAATATGCAGCTGCAGCCTAAAAGTACTGTACCAGCTCTAAACCAAAGTTGTTGGGTGTAACTTCTGGAAAAATTCTTTTAAACTATGTAAAGGGAGCTTACTCAGCTAGGAGGAGGTGGCATTGGGCCTTTCCTCCTTCTTGCTGGGAATGCTGACATGAGAGCTGGAGCTCAAGCAGCCATTTTGGTCTCTGAGGCTACCTTGAAGATGAAAACCACACACCAAGAGGGAAAACAAAGAGTAGAAGCTGGGGTCATCAACAGCTATAAAGCCATGGACTATCTACAGATTTTTATCAACAAGGAAGAAAAATCTTTCCTTTTTCAAGCCACCACACCAGATGTCTGTTACCAACAGCCAAATGCAATTCTTAAGTAATACAGTTGGCATCACTATGTTACAAATGAGAAAAGTTGCTCAGAGTCCCACAGTTTCTAAGTAACAGAAGTCAAATGTTCTGACTCCAATCCTATGACGTTTCTGCTAGAAGGAATGGGGCAGAGTATATTTTACAGACAGAGAAAAGGGTTCTCACTAACAAACAACTCTACTGACATTCTGACCACCTATTTTTGAATCCCTTTCATATGTATTGCCAGAACATTGAACAAGGAGAAGATATGATAAGTAGAAGCTCTTACGAATACATGTAAAGTTTATTTTGCTTTAAGAACAGCATGCCCTTAAAATTTCCTTTATACTGTGGTTGTATTCCTGATAAATTTATGTAAAATTTCTTAAATCCCAAATTCTTTTAATTTATTTACTCAACAAATACTTTCTGAGAACCTAGTATGGAAGAGACACTAATTTTACAGGAAAGGGGTTTGAGAAAGAGTTTGCAGGGTTTATAGAAAGACACATGTTCTTCCCCACGAGGAGGTGAAAATCTGAGTGGGATATAACATGTACACGAATAGCTATAGTGGATGCTCAGTGCTGCCCACAAAGGGTTGTGGTCAACCAAAGAAGGACAAGATCACCTTTGGCTTAAGGAACCAGGGAAGGCTTCATGGAAGAGGTGGCATTCATGTTTTAAGATCTCAAAAGGCCAACGGGGACAGGCACTTCAGGTCCAGGAACTTGCCTGATCAAGGCTGAAAGGCAGTTATGAGGTGGGTGTCTTAACAAGGAGTCCAGTTGGACTGAAACACAATGTCTGTGCTAGAGAAAGAGGGTAGATGAGGCTGGGAAGGTAGTTTAGGGTCCAATTACAAAAAGTCTGGAAGTCCAGGCTAACAGTTTTGGATCTATTCAGTAGACAGTGTGGGTCAGAGCAGTGACCTCGGAAGATTAATTAGCCAAGCCCAAGCAAAAGGAATTAGCCAGGGAGAGAAGAGAGGAAGGGGGACCACGTAATATGTCACAGCCACAGTCCAGGCAAGAGGTAATGCACATCAGAATTAGGGCAGAGGTAGTGGGAATGCAGAGGGAGGCTAAGTGCCAGAAACAGAACTGACTAGACTTGGCAGGATGTGGGAAATTAGTCAAAGGCAAGGGAGGAATTGGATGGCTCAAGGTTCCAGGCTGAGGAAATGAGTGGCATTCATTAGAAGTGCAGGTTCCAGGAATGCAAAGCTCTAACAGTCAGTAGGAAGTATAGAACTGGCCTATGGGAGAGACATCAAGAGTGCAGTTTCAGATTTCTGAGTGATTTGTCTGGAAGCCATTGAAATAGGAAAATAGTAGAGAGAAAAGAAATGTGAAGATAGAAACTTGAGTAATATTGACAATTGGCAGATGGGGGTAAAGGAAGGAAAGAAGAAAGGAAGGGAGGAAGGAAGGGAGGGAGGGAGGGAGGGAGAGAGGAAGGGAGATCGAAGATTAGAGAAGAAGGAAAGAAACTAAGGGAATACAACATTACAGAAGAAAAGGAAGACAGGATTTAAAGAAAGAATTGTACTAACAGTGTTAAAGCAATAAAATAACATTATCTGTTGGTTTTTAATTTGACATTTTCTTTCTGGGGGTAGCTTAGCTCTGGTGCTGGATGACTCCCAGCACAAGCCACAGATTCCTCCCTTTCCACAGGAGGGTGTAGCCACAGACACCAGACAAGGTCAGTGGCCTCCACTGATGTAATAGGAAAACAGGTCCCCCTAGTCAGGGACCTAAAAGCCCTGAAATCTGATCCAAATTCTGCCTCTCAGATAAATTTCATAACTTCTCTGGGTCTCTGTAGATTCATCTATAAAATGATGAGTCAAGATCAATTGCACAAAGATATATAGTCAAGGGTATTCCTTGTAGTATTGCTTTGTTACAGTAAAAATTTGGAAACAACTCAAATGTCCAACAATAAGGAATTGGTTAAATAAATTATGGTCTGTTCATACAGCAGATCACTTTGTAGCCGTTAAAAGCTAGGATATAGAAATAATTTATTGACACATAAAGATGTGTACAATATATTCAAAAGCAAATTATGAGATTATGATGTCTTTTTAAAAAACATATGCATAGAAAAAGGTATAGATGACATAAATGTTTGTCTCTATCTCTAAAGTAGAGAAATGATGGATGATTTTCACCATATTTCATTTTGCTTATCTGTATTTTCTAAGTTTTCTAAACATTTATTATAGATAAAATTTTTAAAAAACATATTTTTTCAAGTGAAATGGCCTCTATATGGCTATAACACTACCCCTCTCCCTCAGACTACTTACTTCAGGTTTTCTGTAGGAATGTTTACCATATATACATAATAAAAAATAATAGAAATGTTATTCCTTATACTTGATTTAATTTATAATAACTTATGTGGCCATCCGTTGAGTGTGCAGTTGCAGTCAAGATCCTTCAGTCTACACGCAGAAAACCTGAACTCAAGAAGTTGTCTTAACCCCAAGGATCCAGCTTCTCCATCTTGTAAAATTTGATGATACTTCCTACTCCAGTGAACTCAGAGTCTGAGATTAGCTGAGCAACATAAAATATGTGCCAGGCTGTTGGAGGAGGTCATTGAGAGGATGTGTTGCTGGTTGACCCTGGAGCTGGACCCAGGCAATCAGAGATTCCTCACCCCCTCCCATGTCCTTGGAACATACGTTCCATCCACCATTCCCACACTAGGAGATGTTTCAAGGATGCAGCCTTGAGAAGGTAAGGTGCCATTGAGACCCTCTGGACTGGGTATGTGACAGAACCCCATTAAGGCCTGTTTGTAAACTTTTAAGATTCTGATGGGTGGGGGCCAGAAATCTACTCATCTTGTACTGCCCAAGACAAGCTTCGTTTGTAAGTTTCCTCACTTATTAAACCCTCCACTCATCAATCTGGGGTGGGCTTCTCTTTCTTCAATCACTCCTTGCCCTCTGCATATAGGGCCAGTTTCAGATTTCACCATGGGAATCTCCCAAGGTTGTGAATCAACCCAGCCCTAAACTGTAAAGGGCTACCCAAATAGGAAGCTATTATTACATTCTGGACTTCAAGGGACACATAGTTTTCTAATTAAACACCATGGACTACTTTCAGTCCTCTGGCATTTATCTATTCATTGAGCAAATGTATTCCAAAGTCATACTATGTGCCAGGCACTGTGGCAGGTCCTGGGGATGCAATGGGAAGTGACATAGACATTCTGTCCACCTTTATGTGCCATTATCGAGTCATTCCCTAAACAACAAGACACAGTGCTGGAGCCCAGCAGATCTAATTCTAATTAGAGCTCTTAAAGGTGTTAGGACCCAAGTCAGGTACTTAACCTATCCACACCACCCTTTATGCGCCAAATAAGGGTGATAATATCCATCTCAAAAACCGATTCTAATATCCATTTCAAAAGCCTATGCTAAAGATTAAGCGATTATACAAAAGTGTCTGGCACAGGACCCAGCACATAGTAGGACCTCAGTAAACATAGCTATTATTTCATTATGAATCCCATTGTTTGCTGATTTAACTGCCAATATACCATGAGCAAATTTTATGTAAGTCATTCAATAGCAAATTTTATTTCACCAGACACACTTCAAGTCTGATCAATACCACATCTTTTACTACTTAGGAAATAGTTTTGCTAATTCTTTGCCAGAATTCTTATATTTAGAGAGCATTGGGTTGTATTATTCAATTTTCACTCTTTGACATTCATCCAGGATTTCTTTTCTTCTTTGAGGCAGCCGTAGGGTGTCTAGATTTCAAATACTTGGCTTCTGTTGGAAAAGGAAAAACAAAAAAAATATTCCTTTGGACAATGATTTCTTTTCCCCAGTGGTTAAAAACAGAGGGAAAAGAGCCAAAAGAGGAGGCTGGTATAAAGAGAGATGCCATGAGACTCGCCATCATCCAGAAGTGGGGTTGTCTCTGCTACGAGAACACTTCCCACGGCCCCCTTAAGGCAGATAAACACCAAAGAAAAGGGCATTCCTTCTCACTCAGGGACCATCAGTCAGGACACCATCTGTTGCTCAGTTGGAACAGACCATACTGCTTAGATTCCATGGATGTGTGATATTTCCCTTCACTTCCTACTCCCCAGCCAACACCAATCTCTAACAAATCTTCAACTGTGTATATATATGTGTGTGTGTTTGTGTGTGTGTTACAACACAAACGCAGGAAACATTGCATCCTAATAAAAAAAAAAAAAATTCCTCTCCCCTTTCAGCAGCATCCTAGATACACAAAGTATGCAGTAGAACCTAAAGTGCCCTAAAACCCAGAGAAGCCAGAGGTACCAAGGCTGTTCTCTCCCACTTCCAGCCTCGGGGAACTTCCTTAATGCCACAGCCAAACTATGTAACTGTGACCACACTTCCTTATGGCTGCAGCGCCACCTAGTGGCCAGGTGAGCAAGGCGTACGCTCATTCTCATCAATGTGAAAAAGCAACTTCCATCCTTTCCAAAGAGAAACAAAAGTGGCTGCAACACACGACAGCTAGAATTAGGAATCACCACGGTTCTATCATATTCAAATTATTTCCTGATTATAATCACATCCAAATCACTGGGAAGAGACAAGAGGATAGAAAATTCCTGCTATCATTAGATTTTCATGTCCAAATGCATCCTCATACAAACTCACAAACTTACACAAATATTTAGTCTAAATCCAGGCATCTTTGTGGCCTGTAAAGTCTTCAAGGCCTGCAATTATATACATAAAATCTTTTTAAAACAAAAAGGAAGACGAAAAATAGGTCTCTAAAGACCTGTAATGAGATTCCTCTTTTCTATTTTCCACAAATTGCTCTGTCAACTTGCTGGCATTTTTGATGTCATCAGAAACTGACAACTGAATTGCAACTTTATCCTGCAGAGAACAACCAAAAACATGCCTATACATTGTAAAGATGGCAGTTGAACTAACATAATTTGTTTAGGACTTAACCTGGGGGTATGCAACCTAATTCAGTTCATTTTAAACCCAAATTATTCCAGTTAATAGCGTGGTGGAGCTCAGAACAGAATGTGTGCACTGCCGCTAAGTATTCCATATTAAAAATAGCTTGTGATGGGATATGCTTTTTTTAATTAAAAATTTAATGTACATTAACATTTTTAGATGAAAAACTGACAATCCGAAAACAGTCCTAAATTCTCCTTTAATTATTTTTCCCGAGCACTGAAGGCATGATATAGTTACAGAAATAAGGTGACAGTAAAGTTCTTTGAAAGATTATTTTCTGTCGTATCTCACGTGTTCTTTGTTATAACCCTCCAGTGGTTTTCTGGTACAGAGATGAATCACGTAAAACTCTTAGCTGGGACTCCAACCCACAAGAACTTGATTTAATTTCTGACCCATACCTCCTGGTCAGGCCTACTCACTGTCCCCTGCTGAGACCTACAACAGACCAAATTCTAAGTAGGATGAGTTGCTGATTTCCTGCACTCTTTCTGCATCCACCGGCACCTTCCATCCCCCACCACTCACATGGCCTTGCACTGACTCCTTGCTTTGGACCAGAGTAGGGCTGTCAGATTCAGAAAAAAAAAAAGGAAAAGGAAAGAAGGGTAAGACATTCAGTTAAATTTGAATTTCAGATAAACAACAAGTAAATTTTAGCATCAGTATGACCCAAATATTGCATAGGGGCATACTTATACTAAAAACTTACGTGTTGTTTACCTGAAGTTCAGATGTAACAGGTGTTCTGTGTTTGATCCAAAAACTCCAGCTTAGGAACCCTCTTGGGGTGTCACATGGTGATCTGGTCTTCAATGCAAGAGTCTTTTTCCCATCTGTTTCTGAGCCACTGACTCCATAATGAAACCTACCTGTCTACATTCTTTTAGGGTGTCCAAGTGACCAGTCATCAAATCAGAGAGACTAATGTTAAGCTCTCTTTCTTGGTACTGACAACAGCCTTAATCAATAGTTCCCAAAACATGGTGTGTGCTCAATTAGTAGTACATGACTGAATTCTGTTGTTATTTTTTGTTGTTTTGTTTTCATTGTATTTTTTTTGGTGATCATTAATAACACTTTCTACTCATTAATAACACTACTGCTTTCCCATTGATGATAGTGATATACATTTATTTTTAAATTTATTTTAAAATAAATTTAAGTGTTTTTTTTTTTTTAAAAAAAAAGGTGAATCAATATAAGGGAGAAAAGTAAGTAAACAATAGCACAGATGCTACTCAGATAAAGTGATATCATGACAGTGGCACCAAAAGGACTGATGTTTAGGAAACAATGACCTAAAGCCCACAGGCCAAATCTGGCCCCCCGCCCATTTTTGTAAATAAAGTTTTATTGGGACATGGCCACAACCATGCGTTTATGTATTGCTTATGGCTGCTTTCATGCAACAACAGCAGAGCTGAGTAGTTGCAAAAGAGATCATATGACTCACAAGGGCTAAAATATTTACTCTCTGGCCCTTTACAAAAAAACAAGTTTTCTGACCCCTGACCTAAAGCATCACTCATCCAAGCTAGTCAAAGGAAAAGATAGAACTTTGAAAGTCCCCATGACAGAGATATTTTTGGACAACCCAGCCTAAAGCCGAAATGGTCCTCCATTTTCCATTTCAGATTCTTTTTGTTAACCTCCTTCCCATGCCTGAATCTGCTGAGGCTTTCATCCTTCATTCTCATGCTTAAGATTCAGAATAACATCTGCTTCTTCCAGTAAGCCTTCCCTTATTAACTCAGACCCACCTACACCCTGAACTAGGTGATAGTAAGTGAAATACACCAACATGCCTTTTATCGAGTTCTCTTTAAAAATACAAAAAGAAAAAAAAAATCTGTTCTTATAGAGAACTATGGCCATATAAGGCAAAACCTTTTTAATAACAAAACAACTCAATACTTTAGTACAGAATATGTTAAAGTTAGCATAAATAAGTAACACAGTGACTTCCATAATCATGCACAAATTACTTCTGAAACAATGGTTAGGCTCTGGAAATAAAGCTTTAATCAGCCGCAAATGTCTGAGTAAGCATAATTGCACCCCGCTAGTTAAACCTCCTTAAGCATGACAGCGTTCTGATCCCACAGGTCAGCAATATTGCAGCATCTCAAGCCAATTCACTAAGATGAGAAGACACAGACACCTTAGGTTTAAAAAAAAATTAAAATACAGCCTCTATTGTGCTGTTACAGTCATTGAATATATCTAGAAATTTTCCCAGCCTTGGAAAACACCAGATAGATAGATAGATAGATAGATATGTGGATTCCAGCTCAGCATCATCTCCTTGATAAACCTTTCCAAGCTGGCCCAGACAGAATTTGTTGCCCTTCCCTCTGAATATCTATTGACTCTGGTTGCTCTTGAAAGTCCAGTAGTCACCAACATGCCATAATTGTGTACCTGGTGACAAGTCACTGACCTGGTTGCCTCTAAATCAAGGCCTATGTTTGACTTGCTCTCTCTAGCCTAACACATGATAGGGCTAGTTAAGTTTTGGTTAAAAGAAGGGATGAAACCCTCAAAGTTGTTCCAAATGAGATCCAAGGAGAATATGACAAGTTTCCAGTAAACTAGCAGAATAGAACAAAACTATGTAAATGTTTCTGTACTAATCAAAGAAACGTTCTGTTTGTAACCCAGTTTGGTTAACAAGTTATGCCTATCACGGCAAGACACACAATGAGTAGTGTTGGGGGAGGGGTGGATCAATGACCTCTAGCCTTTCCCATTTTCTATGCTTTCTCTTCCTGTCAAGTTCTTATCATCTGCCTATTGCTGCTCTTTTTCTCTTAGAAAATAAGCCAGTATCAGTCATTTGCACATTAGTATGAATAAGATAATTAGTTACCTCTCCCAGTTACCTCTTTCAGTTCTAACAGAGGCAGTAAAGTCATTATCCCAAATTAAAGGAACCAGAAGGATGTGCAACAGGCCAAGGAAAACGTCAAACACAACCCAACTCTGCCTACAAGTCAAAACTGTTGGGATGGAAAGTTACCTTGTCTCAAATAGAGATGTACAAAATGGCGGCAGTAATGGTGGGGATTGAAATACATACAATGATTATTTTTAGCATCCTTTCCAGATCTTAGAGTCACTTTGTTTATTTCAGAACATAATAGTATATTATTTGCAACTATGTGGTACATGTTTAAAAGTAGAGACCTTGAGCCGAAGTGAAAAACTTCAAGGAAAATTTTACTGTATTCATGAGAAAGACAAAAACATCCTAAAAAATGTTTGTTCTCTATGTGATTTTTTTAGCCTTTACATGTCTATAGCTGGTTTTTTTATTTGGGTATTTTGGGAGAAGCCTCACTGATTATGCCAAATAGGAAAGGAAGGAGAAAGAAAACTATGAAAGAGCTGTGCTGGCTGAGCAAACTGTTTAAGTAAACACCTAGTAATAGGGGAGCGGAAGAAATGTTAAATCCAGAGGGAACTATATGCCATGTGTTCCAGTATCTATCCCAGTTAGAATGCCACAATCCCAAAGGAGAAGTGCTATAAAAAGCATAATTTGAGTATCAGCTCTCATCATTCAATATAGTTTTTCAACCCTTTCAAAATTACATTGAAAAATCTATATAATGCACGTTTAGATTAATGAACTGTTTGAATCTGGATCAATAAGCACTCGAGGCTCTGTGCCGTTGACACCTGCTGGGAACATCTAGAAGAATGCTTCATGGAGGGCAGAACCAGTCGGCACTTTGTAACTACAGGGGTTCCACTTAATAAACAAGCAATCTAATATATGACCTCTGCAGATTAATTTCCTGAGAGCAAGTAAATAATCTGGATTCAAAATTTCCCTGATTATGCATATAATTACAGTATCACTTACCAATTAACACACTGATTTAAACCTTCTTGGGATTATGTATTTAAGAGTATAAAAGAGATCATTCTGTCATCATCCAAACACTCAAAAATGCTCTGGTTTGGCAAAGAATCACAGAGAGCATAACTTTCCACCCATCTGATTTCTCTCATGGAAGAAAAAACTATGATGGTAAGATTATAAATGATACCTTAAAATATCATAGACCATAATTATTGTCTCAATAACTGGACCACAATGACACCCATTAGCAAAGGTTTGTACATGACATAATAACAAAGTCTTGGGGAAACTTCATCATCTCCTGAAATATTTCTGTAGAACCACAGATTTATAAAACTGCTTCTCTAGCTCGGATTATTACTATTTTTTAATTTATTGCAGCAATGAGGGTACAATTTATCCACCATTAGACAGTTACATAAATAGACAAAGATATATGGTAGAGATTCTTCTCCACTTTAGACAAGTATAATGATTAATGTTAGTTTGTTATTTCTTATTCCTACATAAAATTTCTCATTAAAAATGTTAATATATCCCTTCACAAGGCCGCATAGTGATGGGGGGAAAAATACAGATGAAATTGCTACACAGCATGCATACATATGTAAAAGAAGTTAAAAATAATAAATCAACATGGCAAATATAATGAAGCCTGCTGTCGAACAGTAAAAGCTGTCAAAATGAGGTTTTATTATTAAGAACTTTATATCCAACTGTTCGGCTGAATAAAATCTTTCATATCACTTGTGTACTTTCAGGGAGAGAATTCACATCTGGGATCAAATTGTCATGGTGCCGCATTCCTGATTCCTTCCCCTGGTATTACTTTCTGAATAATTATTTGAATCTCCACAGAAAATGAAAGTTGACTGAAGCTAACTGCAAAATAACAAGCTTTTACACGCAGAAAAGCCACTCTGTGGTGTTTTCTCTAACGGTAAATATTTCAAAAAGGAATGCTTAAGCATTGGAAAAATAAAGATGTCACTGGTTCAAACTCCAGTTTTCTCAGTAAGATCATAACACAAACAATCATAAATATGATTTAAAATTATGACTCTGGCATAAATACTTAAAGCACAGTCTTAGCATTTTGGCAATTCTACTACACATGACCATTGTATGATGTTGCACAAATGATTTAACTTTTTTGTACCCCATTTTCCTATCCAAAATAAAATTCTACCCCATAGATTCATCCAAAAAATAAAATAAAATAAAATAAAATTACAACTCTGGGGAAACACAGTCAGTGAACTTTGGACTCCATTCTTATGTCTTCTAGAGAAGTAAAGCCCCTAATATAATGCTTTATGATTCCAGAATATATAATATTGACATTGTGATTATTTTGGAGACATAATAACTAATTATTCAGAAAGAGCAAGAAAATAAACCAATCCAACTCCTCCTCCAACCTTAATCCCTAATTTAAAGGAGCAGAAATATGGCTTCATAGAATGGGAAGTCCCAAGTGCCATTCCAAAATAAAAGGAACACTTCAAATAAACTTCAATCCCCCTGACAGCATACAAACAAAAACAGCAGCTATATACCAGCTTCTCCCCAAAAAACCCCAGTGAAATGACTGAGAATTTCAGCTACCATAGTCCAACTCTGTGAAACTCTGGGGGTGTCAGCAGCTACTCAATAAAAAGGAAAACTGAAAATAGTACAAAAGTGGCTCCTAATAGCAATAATGTATACTTCTGTGGTCATTACCGGTCAGATAATAACTGGCAGTGACCTTCAAACCATACATTATGGTTTAAGTATGGTCTAGTGCTCATTGCAGATGTGTAGCTTAGAAATAAACAGTAAATGCTCAAACCGTTCCAAGGCTGCCTTGCATGCATGGATTTTTCCCTCCCCAGCATTATCACACCAGGAATCTTATAATGATCTGAAAAATATGTACCTAGGGTAATAGTGCTATACTGAAAAGATAAATACCCAGACTGATGTAATCGAAAACACACACAGAAAGCAGCTTTCCTGTAATGCAGGTGAATGTTTTATAACACGAAGACTCGGAGAGAACATTCTGACCTTTTTTTTTTTTTTTTTTTTTTTTTTTTTTTTTTTTTAAGTTTATTTATTTATTTTTTTAATTAGTTTCTGCTTTATAACAAAGTGAATCAGTCATACATATACATCTGTTCCCACATCCCTTCCCTCATGCATCTCCCTCCCTCCCACCCTCCCCATCCCACCCCTCCAGGCGGTCACAAAGCACCGAGCTGATCTCCCTGTGCTCTGCGGCTGCTTCCCACTATCTATCTACCTTACGTTTGGTAGTGTATACACGTCCATGCCTCTCTTTCGCCTTGTCACAGCCCACCCTTCCCCCTCCCCATATCCTCAAGTCCATTCTCAAGTAGGTCTGCGTCTTCATTCCCGTTTTGCCCCTAGGTTCTTCATGACATTTTTTTTTTTAATTCCGTATATATGTGTTAGCATACGGTATTTGTCTTTCTCTTTCTGACTAACTTCACTCTGTATGACAGACTCTAGGTCTATCCACCTCATTACAAATAGCTCAGTTTCGTTTCTTTTTATGGCTGAGTAATATTCCATTGTATATATGTGCCACATCTTCTTTATCCATTCATCCGATGATGGACACTTAGGTTGTTTCCAGCTCCGGGCTATTGTGAATAGAGCTGCAATGAACATTTTGGTACATGTCTCTTTTTGAATTATGGTTTTCTCAGGGTATATGCCTACTAGTGGGATTGCTGGGTCATATGGTAGTTCTATTTGTAGTTTTTTAAGGAACCTCCATACTGTTCTCCATAGAGGCTGTACCAATTTGCATTCCCACCAGCAGTGCAAGAGTGTTCCCTTTTCTCCACACCCTCTCCAGCATTTATTGTTTCTAGATTTCTTGATGATGGCCATTCTGACTGGTGTGAGATGATATCTCATTGTAGTTTTGATTTGCATTTCTCTAATGATTAATGATGTTGACCTTTTTAAACCTCAGCCGTCAGGAAAGCTGCAGGGATCTTGGTTAATTTATAAATCCCCTCTGCGAAATGGTATAATATTAATATTCCCATTCTGCAGGTCAAAACAGTGAGGCCCAGGTAAACCAAATGGCCTGTTATGGGAGGAAACAAGGTAATGGCTCTGAAAATTAACCTCTTTGTAGGGCAGGCCTGGGTTCCTACATTAAGGTAAATTTTTTACAATTTTCAAATTCCTTCATCACAAATCTATTTGTATTTCTTTCCCATCTCCTGTAAACTAGGGGATTGCGCACATTTAAAAACTTTTTTTTCAAATGTACAGGAAATGTATCTGTTTTCTTCTTTGTAATTTTTCTGCTCAACAATTTTTTTTAACATCAAATAATCTTTGCAAATGCATCTCTGGCCAACATGGAAGAAACTGTACAGTCTGGAAGCCATGCTTGGTCTAAAGCTTTCTTGGACATTCCATTCCAAGACTCGAGAAAAGAGTTCCACTGCTTTATCAAGAATTACCATTGGTTATTTCTTGGCAAAGCAGTAGTGGGGAGAGTACAGAAAATTGGGCACTTCCTAGAATACAGATGAAATGAAACCAGTTACAGCTACTTTTTTTTCCAGTTGTTTAAAACACAAAAGAAGGAAAACAGTGACCCCAGCTTCCCTCCTCTTCTTCATTTACTCCAATGAGCTAGTTCCTCCAGAGTGGACATCTGCCTGGGTTCCTTTGGGCCACAGTTCTCACCCGTTGATCCCAAGTTTGTGCCTAAAGCTGAGAACCAGCTCACTAATTAAACACAGGAACTCTTCTGTTCCAAGTTTTCTTACTACCAGCATTCTCATCCTCTCCTTGCCCACCTGGAAAACAATCTCACTCAACTGATTTTTAGTGGGGTCTTTACTGAAGAAGCTGAGAGTCAACTTTCTTTCGAAGATTTATTGGCTTCATCTTTCCAGGTGGAGAGCTCAGGATCTCCGCCAATGCCAGTGGCGATCAGCCCAACACCATCGGAGCTGCCTCACAGCTGAACAGGCCATAGCTAGGTGGGCAAATACCTGTCTAGGACAGTGGTTTTCAACAGGGGTGACCCTGTTCCCCAGGAACATTGATCAATGTCTAGAGACATTTTGAGTTGTCATAACTGGGGGGATGAGGGGGGCTTGATTCTTGGCATCAAGTGGGTAGAGGCCAAGAAACACATGGAAAACACACACACATACACACACACACACAACAAAGAATCATCCAGCCCCAGGGACTTCCCTGCTGGTCCAGTGGTTAAGACTGTGCCTTCCAATGCAGGGGGTACAGGTTCAATCCCTGGTCGGGGAGCTAAGATCCCACATGCCTCGAAGCCAAAAAAATACTAAAACATAAAACAGAAGCAATATTGTAACAAATTCAAAAAAGAGTTCAAAAATGGTCCACATTTTTTTTTTTTTTTTTGCGGTACACAGGCCTCCCACTGTTGTGGCCTCTCCCGTTGCGGAGCACAGCCTCTGGACATGCAGGCTCAGCGGCCATGGCTCATGGGCCCAGCCGCTCCGCGGCATGTGGGATCTTCCCAGACCGGGGCACGAACCCGTGTCTCCTGTATCAGCAGGCGGACTCTCAACCACTGCGCCACCAGGGAAGCCCAGCCCACATTTTTTTTTTAAATCTTAAAAAAAAAAGAATTACCCAGCCCCAAATGTCAACAGTCCCGAGGTTGAGAAACCCAGGTCTAGATGCCTTGCTGTTTAGAACAGGTGTCCCCCTGACTCAACCCTGCATCCCCGGCACTTCCCCGGCATCAAGCACACAGAAGGCCCTCCATCCGTGCTGGTGGAAATGCAGGCAGTCCATGGTAAGAGAGCAGAGGGGTGGGCCTGTCTTCCCCATCCCACCTGATGTCCTAGTATCTTCCATTTTCTTTTTTCTGTCTCTTTGTCTTTTACTATTGCCCCATTCCCTCTCTCTTTTTCTACTCTCTGTTCTTTCTCTTTGCCTTCAAAAGGCTACATTTGAAGAATGCTTCACAGTTTCCAAGGAGCTTAGCCTATGTGATCTCCAAAACAACACAACAAGGGAAATATTACATCCTTACTCAATACAGGGTGAAACTGAAGCTCACACAATATAAGCAATTTGTCCAAAGTCACCCAAGTCACTACACTGTAAAGGAGAAACTGGATGTGTGTCCAGCTCCAGGGCCAAGAGTTCTCTCCTGGCAAAGGACGGGCTGGGATATTACCTGGTTGTGCTGCGAGGAGGTGGCTGACCCATGTTCTAAAATGACCTCCAAAATATTCCTAAGTAGTTGGCCAGTAAGAATGATGTAACAGGAAATAGACAAACTTCACTTTCAGACCAGCATCTCCCCGCTCTGTCCTGTGATGGCTGTAAGCCAAAGGCATTCAGGTGCTGAAAAATGGAAGTGTATCCTCCTTATCATTAGCTATACAAATGCCTTATTTTAGGAGCCTCGGGCCATGGGTAATCCCAGGCTTTATGAGATCCAAGCATAATTGACATGGGACCCAGTGCCACAAGCCACTGACCTCATCAGTGAGGAGAGGCCCAACACAAGGGCAGAGACTAGTGTCATACTGCTGCAGGACATGACAAAATACACGTGGAATTTCACTGCAAATCCCCAACTGTTGAGCCTGGATAAGCGGCACAGTACACCTTTGGTCGGTGTCTGGCCTCAGGGGCACTGGGCCAAGGTGGTAAATATAAAAAAAATAATAATAATCAAAGAACTGGAAAGTCAGCTGTGGGCGCACACACACATGTATTCATAACTGCCGTAAAACTAATAAACACATGCATTTTCCTCCATCTCCCAAGTTCTTCTGTGTCCCAGGCCCTGTGCTGGGTAGCAAAGAGACAAAGATGAATTGGCCTGACATTCATCCTCTACAGGGTCTAGTAAGGGAAACAAGACATATCAACAGGTGAATCACATTCCCAAGAGACCAGTGCCACATTGGAAGGTCAGGAAGCTTGGGGATCACCCCCACAGAGGAAGCAGTAAGTGGCCCTGCCTAGGGAAGGTGACACGGAAGCTGGGACAAAAAAACAAGGAGAGGTTTGCCTGTGGTAAAGGGGAGCAGCACAGAGACAGCGTGGGCAAAGGCATGGTATCAACAGAATCAGACCTGCTCAGCAATAGTGAGATGTATTTTTCCTTACATATGACTTGAGGAGGGTTTTCTTGTGACAGACCCTGTGTGAGAACCTGTACAGGGAGACGGAAGTGAGACTGAGAAACGCTTTATATGCCAAGCGAAGGCGTTCGGATGATACTTCAGAAGCCTGCACTTCTTTTTAACTTTTCAGGGGCTACCCAGATAAGATATACAGTTTCTATTATAACCGAGAGCTTCCTGACCAGATTTGCAGCTGAAACAAATGTTTTACAAGACAACACTCACCTTTTCTACGTGAAATTCATTCTGTTCCTCTTCATATCTTTCAATGCTTGTTGCAAACAAACATAAAATGATTTCATGAGCCACATATCAGTTTTATCCTACAGTTTTTAAACCTTGCTACAAGCCACAGGGAAGCAAGAGAATTTTTTAAATTGTGAACTGACAAAATCAGGTATATTTAGGATGATAATTTGGGCAGCAAGGTGAGAGGTGGACTGGAGTTGGGCACCCTGGGATTAGGGAAGCCTGCTAGAAGCCAGAGTCCATAACAGACATGATCTGAGTCTGCACTAAGGTAATGACCCTGAAGATGGAAAGTAGGGCAAAGCTCTGAAGCATTTAAGTCACAGAATCAACCACCCTGGGTGACTTATTACAGCAGGAACGAGGGAAAATCTTCTAGATTGAAAGGTTGATGGGATGACCCCCCCAATGGAAGTGTCCAGTAAAGATGCCTCCAAATTTCAGAAGATATGTCTAAAGATGGAAACATGGATGGAGATGTAATTAGCAGAGATATGATCATTAAAGCCTTGGGGTAGATGCATTCTCCTAGAGGGTCATATAGAAACAGCAAAGAGGAGAAGAGACATGGAAACACCAAACTGAAGAATCAGACAGAAGAACCAGAGAGACTGTCAAAGGCAATGGAAGAGAGATCAGTGGCCACCAATGGAAGGCTGGCCATCATCATGGCCTCATCATTATCCAACATGATACTTTATGTTCATTTCCATATTTATTTATTGCCTGCCTCTCCACTAGAATATGATACACTTCTGCATCTCCAGAACCTAGAAGAGTGCCCTCAGCACATAGTAGGACTGAAGAAATATTTGTTGAGTGAGTGAATGGATAAAGAAAGGAATGAAAGCCAAGGAAGGAAAGTATCTCAAAATATGAGAGTTGTCAACACAGGCAACTGCTTAAAAGAATCAAGAAAGAAGAAGACTGAAAATAGGTCATTAGTTTTGAAAATTAGGTCATTGGTAACCTTAGCAAGAGTCCTTTTAATAAAGTGTTGGGACAAAAGCTAAATTGGTATGACTTCAAAGAAATTGGGGGTGAGGGCACTAATTGCAAGGGAATAGGAGGCAATGTCAAGAGAAGGTTAATCTGGGAGAGGAGAGATGAATGCAATCTGAGATCACATATAGGCTTAGATGAATAAGCCTGAGGAAAGAAACTGAAGATAAAGAAGGGGAAAAGCAATGGAATAAGCCAGTGAAAAGGGTAGAAAGAGTTAAGGATGTCGGCATACAAGTGAAGAGGTTGTCTTAGCTCATTCCAGCTGCTATAATAAAAGGCCATAATCTGGGTGGCTTATAAACAACAGAAATTTATTGCACACAGTGCTGAAGTCTTGAAGTTTCAGATTAAGGTACCAGCAGGTTCAGTGTGTGGTGAGAGCCCACTTTCTGGCTCACAGACAGCACCTTCTAGCTCTGACCTCACATGGTGGGAGAAGCGAGGGATCTCTCTGGGGTCTCAAGTACAAGGACTCCAATCCCATTCATGGGGGCCCCACCCTCCTGACCAAATCACCTCCCAAAGGCCCCCCCTCCTAATACTACAATAGCAGTTTTAGGATTTCAATATGTGAATTTTGAGGGGATACAAACATTCAGACCACAGCAAAAGTTGACTTTAATAATAAGCTTTGTCTGTTACAGAAAAGGAGAGAAGGAGTGGATTGTCATGGGTAAATGTTCTGATATATGCAAGGAAAATGAAGGAATCCCCAGCTGATGGATTCATTTTTCCTTTGTGAAAGATGAGGAAAAATTACCTGCATAACCTGCATAAGGTGAGGAATAGCTTGTTTTGAATGGGCTGCCATGGGGAATCCAAAGGTGGCTAATTAGGGGAAAGCAAAGAGATTTCAAGAAGTACTAAGGATCTAACCAAAACTGGAAACCATAATGTTATGGTGGTGTCCATCAGCATCGTTATGGAGCTCCCTTTAGTGATGCTGAAAGCCCAGAGCAGAAGCAGAAAAAAAATTTGGGTTTACCATGCATCCACAGTGTGGTCTAATGAGGATTGTCCTGGAAGAAAGCCTACCCTCCTTCTCCACCAATAAGAGCAGGTAGTCCCTGTCTTAGCCCCACTGTCCCATCAAGGTTGCTGGGTCCTGAGTGTGTCATCATAACTCTATGAGCTTCTTACCAATAACTGTGGATCGTAATATTGTTCTAGTCTCACCGACTTATGCAGGGGCCCAAATAGGACAATTTATTTGAACTACTTTTGCCAACTCCTAAGTACTACTGAGGTCACCCACCTTGTTCTTTTCCCAAACAAGTCTTGTACCATCTTTTTTAAATACAGTTGTGCCAGGATGTATTGAACACCTACTAGGCATCTGGCAGTCTCCTTATCTCCAACTATTTCCCTTGCCCCATGAGAATCACATTTTTGACCTACAGAAAAAGGACAATTTACATAGGAGACCCTTAATTCATTCAGTATCTATTTAAATTACTTCTCCATGAAAAGAACTTCTGCCAACTCTAATGCCTTAGAGATGGAACCAAGGAGAGAGAAATTTGCTTTTGTTAGCGGACTCCATAATTACATGGAGATATGTCCACCTAGGTAATAGCTTGTGGGATTTTTTTTTAACTTTTTATATAAATGTTTCAGGTTCTTACCTTGCTAGGTTGACTTTTTTTCAATATTAATTGCCTCCATAGTCTTAATCTATAGCAACATTTCTAAACAGTGTCCCTGTACATTTTTATTTCTTCCCCAGGAGGCTGCTACTGGATAACTTAATTTAAATTTTTTAATACCATGAATAAATATTATCTGCCTTCTCTCTAGAGGGGACACGCGATTCTCTGGAGGGTTAGCGTCAACTCTTTGACAGTTTACTTCATGAAATAGGTTTCTGGGTTTCAGTGTGGCCCATAAGTTTCGTAAACTAGGAAAACCCACATCCCCTTTAACCAGTGTTAATTACCATCATCTGCAAAAGGGACCTATAAACCCTCACCTTAAATGCACCTATCTACAGGCACTGAGTTTATGAATGAGGTCTCTTGCCTAAAGGATTATTGGATAGCCTTTTACATAACGACTCTCCTCCTCTGTTGATTCACAGATCCCAGACAATGAGGTCACCTGGGATGCTAAGTTGCAGCCATAAATTATTCCTTTTCGCATTATTGGAGCAGCTGCTCTGGCCACACAGTCCAGCTCTCTCCTGTGCCAACGTAGAGGGTGATCTTAGACCCCTGTCACTTTTTTTTTTTTTGCAGTACGTGGGCCTCTGACTGTTGTGGCCTCTCCCGTTGCGGAACGCAGGCTCACCGGCCGTGGCTCACGGGCCCAGCCGCTCCGCAGCATGTGGAATCTTCCCAGACCGGGGCACGAACCCGCATCCCCTGCATCGGCAGGCGGACTCTCAACCACTGCACCACCAAGGAAACCGCCCCCGCCCCCGTCCCTTTTTAAATAAGCTCTAACTCCTCCCATTCCCGAGTATGTGTTCTGTTCCCTGGATAGCCCAATTTTTACTGCTGAAATTCAAGAAGCTATTAAAGTCTCCTCAACCTGGCAGAGCCCCGGGACCAGATGGTGTTCTCCTGGTTCTTATAAAGCCTGTATTAACAAATGACACCAAGCCTCACTGGCCTCCATAATGACTGCTTTTCCCACCCACGGAAGACCCTAGATGGGGAGGATGACCTGTTGATTGCTATTCTTGTCATCATTGTCAAAACATCCCTTGAACTCCGAATTTCTCTGAATCTTCACTTGGGTCCCTCCGATCCCTTGCAGGGCACGGATGAGAACTGCTCCCTCTCCCCAAAAAGGAAAGAAAGCCAAAGCAAGCGCTAAAGCTAATGAAAAGCATAAACAGCAGACTACAGAGGGGGTTTTGCTAGGAATTCGCCGCCCCTGTCAGGATTTTGAACAGTTTGGCAATGAAGCTTTCGGCAGCCCCTCTCAGGAAAAGTCAGAGCTGTTAATTGCTAAGCTGGCCTCGTGGGATCTGCATGGAGGACTCAGTTTCAATCGGTGTAGTTTTTCATCATGAGCCAATGCAGCATGCCACACGTAACTCTAAGTGTCGAGGCTACATCAGGGTGCCCGGGATTGCTGAGTGAGTCAGTAAAGGAATACAGAATTTCTCACCTCCAGGTCTCTAGTTCAAATGCAAAAGGCCATGGAGAGCCATTATCTTCCCGTGGACTCTGGCAAAGTTTTCAGGCGCTATCAGCTGCCTCAAATGATGCTCGCATGACAAACACTCACTGCACAGCATCTCAGGAAGAGCTTGGAAACTCACGCTCTCCGAGGTCATGACGGGCTTGGGAAAGCTGAGGCTATAGCAGCCCTTTTCCACCTGTTCTGTGATCTTTGCCAACACCACCAAAATGATCATAAATGCAAATTCCCCCTCAACACATTTTTGAAATTACTTTAAAGTTCAACAGTTTCACTCTCACCTAGATTTTGCCCACTCATAATAGGCTGGTGGAAACAGGTTAGCAGTTGAAACTTTTAAGATTCCCCCAAAATTCAACTCTGACGTGGGGGAAACGGGCAGAGCCCGTGAGAACTGCTTGTACATTCTGCTCAGAAATGTTAACTCACCAGGGAATTTTCTCAGCACAGGTGCTTTACGGCTCAGGACCTTTTCTTGCTGAATACTGAAGTTATTTCTGGAAAAACAATTCTTATTTCCAAAGTAATATGGCTGGTGACACAGAAACGTCCCTTCTTGTTTATCCACTGTCCATCCTAAGATTGGCTCTTTTGGGTTTAACTCTTTGCCCTCTTTCTTCACCCTCACTGAGAAGTCGTCCTCCTCCTGTCCCTTACTGGAACCTTCTCTAGAAGTACAGACTCAGACCCAGAACTCAATTCCTGCCTTTGTAGGCAGCACGGTCCTTTCTGCTGGTGGCATGAGTAGGCCAGTGAATCTTCTGGATCCCATACTCCCTGTATCACCCAGAGCCAGCAGAGTGGCTGATACTGGTAAAAACGACAACATAAATTACATAAAGGAATGTTCTGTACTGCAGCAACCCTAGCATTTGTTCATTTCTGCATGCAGGCCAAGCCCTTCCCCACACTGGGTCTTTGGACGAGATGTTTCCTCTCCTTGGAAGCCCTTCCCACTTGCTATGTCTCCTGAACACCTGTGTTTTCCTCAGATCTCACCCACATCACTGCTTCTCCCCTACTCTCCCTGAGGAGGGCAACTAGCCCTGTCACAGCATGGGCACTGACATGTGCGCCCCGGGTTAAGGTCCACCTCTCCCTCTGGACCACAGACTCCCACGGGGGCAAGACAGCATACTTGTTCCTCTTCCCCGCCTCCATACCCAGCACTGAGCACAAAGCTGCCACATCGTGGGCACCTCAGAAGTTATTCACAACAACCCGATGAAGAGATGATCTTTTTTAAATCTCCATTTTACTAAGGAGGACGCTGAGGCTCTGAGCAGATAAATCACTTGACCCAAACCACACAGCTAATAACTTGGCAAAAGCAAGGTTGGAACCCAAGGCCATGAGGCTCCCAAGCCCTGCTCTTCCCCATCATTTTATATGACCTTGCTCCCAGGCCTCAGTCAATGCTGGGCTGTGAAAGAGTCCACGTGATTTCCTAGCTCCTGACGTGTCTGTTGTCAGTTTAGCAGGGTGGGCACCTGGGGTGCATCCACCCAACCCCATGCACACCACAGCCCATGGTACAAATCAATCAGTCACTCTTCTACTGAGCAAAATAAGGCCTTCGATTCCTTACCTACGCCTATATATTCATGAGTGATATGACATTCCCAGACAGGGCCAGGACTAGGGCAGGGCAAGTGAGGCACTTGCCTTGGGTGCCAAAGTTAAGGACACATCAAAATCTCATTAACCAAGATATTTTAATGCAATATGTTAAAAAACTGACACAAAAAAATTGATGATGAGCAAAAAGTCAAAATCTTAAGTCGAGGCAGGATGGGTATTACTGATTTTTCTCCCACCTCAGGCTCTAGGGTGGCTTGGCAAGGCAGTGCTCACTGCAACTCTCACAGGTAAGCAGAGGTGGCAGACGAGTTGACACCTCTTTGCCACTCCAGTGTGTCTGCCTGGTGAGGAATGTCTGCCTGACTTGCTTTACGGAGAACTCAGCAGAGCAATGTGAACACATGGGTATTTTGTTTGCCAATAAGTGATGGTGTCTGTCTTCCCCATCAGATGTGGAACTACAAACCTGAAAGTTATAAGAGCTTCCTCTCTTAAAAGACTGGACTCCTTTTTGAAATTTATTTTATTTTTTTTATTTTTTTATTTTTTGCGGTATGCGGGCCTCTCACTGTTGTGGCCTCTCCCGTTGCGGAGCACAGGCTCCAGACGCACAGGCTCAGCAGCCATAGCTCACGGGCCCAGCCACTCGGCGGCATGTGGGATCTTCCAGGACCGGGGCACGAACCTGCGTCCCCTGCATCGGCAGGCGGACTCTCAACCACTGCGCCACCAGGGAAGCCCTAAAATTTATTTTATTGAAGTATAGTTAATTTACAATGTTGCGTTAATTTCTACTATACAGCAAAGTGACTCAGTTGTACATATATATATATTTATATATTCTTTTTCATATTTTTCTCCATTATGGTTTATCCCAGGATATTGAATATAGTTCCCTGTGTTATACAGTAGGATCTTGTTCTTTATCCATTCTATAAATAATAGTTTGCATCTGATAATCCCAAACTCCCAATCCTTCCCTCCCCCTCTCCCCCCTCCCTCTTGGCAACAAGTCTGTTCTCTCTGTCTGTGAGTCTGTTTCTGTTTTGTAGATCTGTTCATTTGTGTCATATTTTAGATTCCACATGTAAGTGATATCATATGGTATTTGTCTTTCTCTTTCTGACTTACTTCACTTAGTATGATAATCTCTAGGTCCAAGCATGTTGCTGCAAATGGCATTATTTCATTCTTTTTTATGGCTGAGTAGTATTCCGTCATATGTATGTACCACAGCTTTATCCATTCATCTGTTGATGGACATTTAGGTTGTTTCCATGTCTTGGCTATTGTAAATAGTGCCGCAATGAACACTGGAGTGCATGTATCTTTTTGAATTAGAGTTTTCTCCAGATATATGCCCAAGAGTGGGATTGCAGGATCATATGACAACTCTATTTTTAGTTTTCTAAGGAACCTCCATACTCTTCTTCATAGTACCAATTTACTTTCCCACCAACAGCTCAGGAGTGTTCGCTTTTCTCCACACCCTCTCCAGGATTTGTTATTTGTAGACTTTTTAATGATGGCCATTCTGACTGATATGATGGTGGTACCTCATTGTAATTTTGATTTGCATTTCAGGACCGGGTTTTTGTTTAGCAAAGCAATAAACAAACATGCGAGATGATGTCAGATATTACCTCAATATCTGTGAAGGAAAGAAAGGAGATGAGGAAGGACCTTTTAGCTACACAGCTTCCGGGGCCACCTCTTGCCCCATGTTCTGTGTGAACAGTTCCCCCTGGAGGAGTGGAGGCCACAGCTCAGGTGTGCAGAGGGACAGTAACGGAGGCCCAGAGTGGACACTTTAGCTGGTGTGGTCAGGGAGGAGCTCTCCAATGAAGGGATATATAGAACCTGAAGAGTGCATGTAGTCAGCTCAGAGCAGAGGGAACTAAGGCCCCAGAGCTGGCAAGCGCTTGGTGTCTGTCTTAGCTTGGACTGCCATAACAAAATACCACAGACTGGCTGACTTCAACAACAGGCATGTACTTCTCAGTTCTGGAGGCTGAGAAGTCCAAAATCAAGGAGCTGGCTGACCGGTTCCTGATGAGGGCACTCTTCCTGGCTTTTAGCAGGCCACCTTCTTGCTGTGTCCTCACATGGCAGAGAGAGAAAGAAGCAGGCTCTCTGGTGTCTCTTTAAATAAGGACATTAATGCCATCATGAGGACCCCAGCCTCACGACTTCACCTAATCCTAATTACTTCCCAAAGGCCCCATCATATTTGGGGGTTTAGAGGTTCAACATATGAGTTTGGGCACGGGGCAGGGGGCCCAATTCAGTCCAGAGCAGCATCCAACAATTAGAAGAAAGACATGAGTAGTTAGACATAGTGACCCAGGGAGAAGACTGCAGGGGATGAGGCTGGACATCCTGTAGGACTTTGAAGACCGTGGTAAGGACTTTGGATTGAAATCTGTAAATAAAGGAAAGCCACAAGAGGGAGTTAGCTGGAAGATGGTTGATCCAATGACCATATGGCAACGTTCACTCTGGTCCCAGGTAATGAGCTGGTTGGAAGGGAACAGCACAGAGGGTGGGTAGATTCAGTACGAGGTCCAAGATTGGATCACGGGGAGGCAAAGATGGAGATGAACAAACTGACTCAGCGGTAGAACTGATAGCACTTGGTGATGGATTTGATGTGGAGGAACAGGGGAAGAGAGGACAATTCTTAGGTTTGGGCTTAAGCAACAGGATAGAATGACTGAGGTAATAAAAGACTGAGTAAGAAACAGATGTGAGTTGGAGATGTGAGTGAAGGGAGCATGATCCCATTCTCTATGGAGCAGGGATTTTCCACCAGAGATGAGGGTATGATACTGGAGAAAAAACCCTACATTCCTACTGATAATACCCATACCACTGGCTGAAAACAATCACCCAAGATTTTAGTCTCCATCAATTCTCCCGCTTGTGCCTTACTCACGGCAGTAAAGTTTATTCCCAATAATACTGCTGCAATTTTTTAACTCATCATACTTGTGTTTTAGAATTATCATAGCAGTGAAATTTATATTCAAGAGCATTATTACAATTTTTGACTGCTAATGAAATTATTGTTTCTGCTTGTGATGTGTTTTGGAGCTATAATGATAAAAATTTCCTCTCAAAAATACCACTGCAATGTTGATGCCCTCAAAACCTGCCATAAATGACAAACTGCAGAGTGCCTGTGAGCAGTTAATCTCTCTTCTTGGAAAAGCTGGGCATCATGTTTGTATCACGGTAGGATCTATGCCCTTTAGTAGAAGATAATTAAAATACTAATGGTTGAAACTCACAGTCCAGAACTGAGGTTGCCAAACATTTTTGATCCTGTACTTCATTAGTAAAATAAAACTGAGCACAAATCCCCAGAATGTTTTTTTAATTTATAATAAAATGTGATACGATTTAATTATATATTATTTCTACTGCACTAATATATTATATACATTATAGCCTATGAACCAAAAAGAACTTAAGAGGATGAGATACAAAATAAAAAGACATTGAAATTCTAACATCTTCTTCCCTTTCCCCACTGCCCTCAACACCTGGGTAAAAGCCCAGCAGTTTGGAAAGAATGGGCCTGGAATACCGTCCTCCCCCAAGCCCCCACCCCCGTCTCTGATTCATATGCATCCTTCTCATTCTTTGAGAGAACTGATCTGACCATGGATTTCCACCCGCTAGGGCTAAATGCGGCACCCTAAGGGAAGGCTTAGGTGCAGGGGATGTGGGAGAACCGTCTTCATCCATTTTAAATTGGCGGATTTTTGAGTGAGAAGTTTAACTGAACAAAGGGACTTGTTCATAAAATCAAGTTTGAGAAGCACCATTCCGCAGAGCAGCTAGGACTCCTTGGGCACACCAGTTAGAAGTTAGCCGTATGCTCCTTTCCATTCTCTGTACTTGCTGTAATTTCTTCCTGTTTTCTTCTTGACTTCTTCCAAGTTCCAGGCTAGAAGTCATTAAAGCAGCCTCCAATGACGATTCAACTGGTATCGGTAGACACTCAAACCTAGAGACGATATGGCCACAATCTGGGTGTTCCCACAAATGCTTTCACATGAAAAAAACACCAAGAAAAAAACAGATTTCCAGAAGAAAGTGGAAAACCTTCCAAGACAGGGTTAAATAACTTCTCATCAGCAGGCACAAGGACCCCGCGGTCACTCTGTGGAGACTCCTGTTGTAATTGCTCTGATCTTTCCCATCAAAAGTCCAAGATGATCCCAATAAAATGACCCATTTACTCAAACAGACCCTGGAGTTCTAACCCTGGATTTGCCATGGATTTACCAACAAGTCATTGGCAAGTGACCCAACCCTCTGGGCCAAATCCCATACCTCATGGAGACTTTTTACCCAGAAGGAATTCTTCCAAAAGAGGAGCTGCTTCAGTATCTCACTCTGACTTTCTCTCCTCCTCATCCAGCCTGTTTTGAAGCATACTCCCAATCTTTTGATCCCTGTTCAAATTCCTTGCCCTATAGCAAACGCAAAGAGAGGTCTCTCTCCTCCTAGGAGTTCCTAGAACAACGATTATCTGTGAGATCCATTTGACAATTAATGCTGGGAGACCTTGTACTGTTGACCTAAATGGTTACTGTGATGGTGGTAAACTTCATATGTCCTTCCAGTATCCCGAGGTAGACCAGAAGTATCTGCAGGGCAGGAACTATTTTGCATCTTCCCACAGGGAACAACATGGCACTTGGCACACAGGAAGTGCCCAGGAGAGATTTGCTGAATTCCATGTGTTTCCAAGCTTACTGCCAGTTTCCTTTAAGTCCTGTGAAAAGGAAGAGCAGTACGCACCTGGAGGGGCCGGGCCGAGGAGTGAGTCGGCCAGCTCAAGCACAGCACAGGTCACAGGTCAGAAACTACCAGCCCCAGACACATTCACCTCATAGACACATTTATTTAAGAGTGTTAACTACCTTTAAATTGTAACATTTTGTTGTCAACAGTCAAAAATCAGGAGATGTCACACAAACACACACATATACACACACACACACTAGCAATTAAACTTGGAACACCTACTTTTGTTGAAAAATCAGAGCTCATCACTCTACATTCATCCCTACCTGGCAACAATGGATGGGCCTTAGGGAGCAGCTGTCTCCTCTGGAGAAGCATAGATTTTTCTGGTTCACAACGTCCTCACCATTCCCAAGCTATTTAACACAACATTAAGTAGAGATTTGAGACAACATAAAAATTCCTGTTTCTTAAAAACAGTCATCGCTTGTTTGTCAGAGCACTGTGGAATGGTAGGGACTGTGTGACAAGCTGACAAGGACACACCCAGTCACCACCCACCCAGCGCACTTCATTCATGTGCTTCCCTCCCTGGCACTGCCACGTGTGTGTCACCTCTAGTAGGTGCTTCGGAAACAGCAGTTCCCTGACCCACTTCCCCTGCCCTTATGCTCTTCTTCTAGCTCTGATTTATTCTTTCAACAACCTAATCGTTTCTCTGTGCCCTTTTATTTCCCTTTCAGATTTGTATTCCCCTGCCCCTTTCTGCCTGTGGGATCCTGCTGCTAGGACACTGGAATCAGACCTTACCTCATTCTTGGAGTCTAAGCTACTGCAGCCTGACTGCTGGAGCACAAGCAAATGAGCAGTCCAGTCAGGGAAGAGCTACACCACCCAGAAGAAAATTAATTCCCAAGGCTTGATGGACCTGGCAGAACCAGAGCCTTACTCAATCACAGGCCCAGGAGGCCGCGGAAAGGGGAGGAGGGATAGCCGCCCTGAATGTGGATTTTGCTGCCTCAGGCCAAGGCTGGCCTCACATCTGTCATGCCCACAGCCCTAGCTATTTGCCAAAGAAAAGAAGGAAGGAAAGAAGCGAAGAAGGAGGAAAGGAGGGAGGGAGGGAAGGAAGGAGGGAGGTGAGAGGTGAGGAAAGAGGAGGAGAGGGGAGGGAGAAACTCTGAGATGCCAAAAACGTACTCATCATAGACACAGTTCTGAGCCCAGGAGTGTGGTGCTACCTGATTTTAGCAAAGCTACAAATGCAAAATTCAGCTGGTCCTTAAAATTCAGTAGCCCTAGAACAAAAAAGAACTGCTTGGCGGAGCTGTGACATTTAAGCGGTCATGCATTTTTCAACGTATCAGTTATGCAAAGATGTTTATATTCACTCTCTCCTCAGTCATGTTTCATTTAAATGGAGTGGCAAAAAGAGTCTTCCAAAAGTTTAATTAAATAAAATAGAATCACGGAAGTCAACGTTAACAAAAACAGACTTTAGAGGTGAAAAAGAGTACAAACAAATTACATAAATAATAAGGGAAAAATAAAAGCAGAAGAGTAAACTTAATACATACTCTTGTTATCTCTATCTCTTGTTGTTTCCCCTCCAAGTGAATTTTTATCTTGCATTATGTTTCTAAAAATCCAGAAAGAAAAATGTCAGTAGACGAGAACATGAAAATGCTCATGGGAGGCTGAGTTCCTCTAAAAACGTGAGCGGTAAAGAAAAAAATTCTTTATTTAAAGAGGCAGTTTCTCTTTTTAAAAAATGTGGGGCTGCATGGATAGTTTTCATTCATAATCTTATGAGCATGCAAAATAAAGTTCAAAAAGGTCTAATGGAAACCCCAGACCAATTCAAGATCATCCGTTTCGTTCCTATGTTCAGCCATAACAGCTTTAATACATAAGGTAATGACAGCAGTGATAATGACCTTAACTTAGGTAATCCGTTTGTTGACAGCAGGTGATAATTCCGGCCTTCCTGATAGTAATCTGTTTTTTGGCAAACAAGGGAGAGGGCTATTTGCCACATACATTTATTTTTATGGGGAGGACATGTTTTATAAAGCTGGATATGGGACAGTACAGGTGTGGAATTAATTGTCTAAGCTGCAAAATATGTTAGTGATGGTATGTTAAATCTATGGCACACAGTGGCCCTGACATGATTAAATGTTCACTTCTATTAAGTAACCACAAGCCTGTATTTCCAATTATGGTGGTGAACTGCTTTCTGCTGAGTGGATTAGCTTAGTACTTCATTCTGCTGGTAGTTTTATGATCTGAGATCTTTCATTTTCCCAATTCAACTCTTAGGGCTGCAAAGACAAGCTGCCTGACTTTTAAATAATATATTCCCCCTTTAAATTTCTGCCTCCTTCCATTTCCTAGGAGTGCCATTTCCTGTCACCATAATTATAATAATTTGTATGTAGTTCCTGGGATCACATTTCTAATTGAGTCCTAAATTGGTTAACCTCATGAAGTTATTAATATGCTTTTTTAACCTGCACAAATTATATATTTGTCTGGTTGGTCAAATAATGTTCATTATTACATATATTCTTTGCCTCTCTTCCTCAGCTTTAATGTCACTATTTTAGTTTGCAAAGTGCACTTCATTTTTTTATAATATGCTAAAAATTACAGAACAGTAAGAGTTGGAAAGGAAAGTCTGGGTTAGGGACTAGTAAAAGCAAAGGCTCAGTGGAATAAGAGATCGCATTGCACTGGAACAGTAAAAAACAGCTCTGGCACTGGGGAAGAGCCAGTGCAGAAGTGGTGAGAGGTGGGAAGGGAAAGCTCAGGCCACCCAACCAGGTCCTGGGGGGCTGCACCAAGGCATGCAGGAGAACAGTCAGCTCAGCAAGCCTCCACGAAGAATCCCTCCAGAAAACGTCCCATGACCAAATGACCAGCTCTACACAAGAACCCCATACGTGCTAAGACATTCACCCCGATTATCTAGGCCCAAACCCTGTGCAGACAGTGGCAGTCACAGGTGTGAACATTAAATAAGATCTCAAGACTGAATGTCTCTCTGGCTTGAAGATTCATATAATCCCGTTTCTCTCACTAGCTTTTTATTTAAATGTTTCCTAAATCATGTGTCAGTAGGCCCATGCTGATATAAAATCAATATCTCCACAATTCCTTTTTGTCTCTGATGACACAACCAGACTGTCAGTACTGGATTACTGTGTTTTATGGGGACTCTGTTCAGAATACCAGCAGTGGGTTTTATTATTATAAAATCATAACAATTTGCATCCACAGGATTCAATTCTTCCAAACCTCTCAAGACATGTGTTGGTATTTGTTAAGCCTTGAACTTAAAGCATTTCAGAGGTAAAAGCGTATCTGTAGGTCTTCCAAAGTCCTCAAATCTAGGTGAGCAAAAGGGACATGAAACTATCAGAAAATCCGCCATTCTGCATTTCTCAGTTTACTGGGCAGGAAAAGATTGCCTACCTTTGCCAAATATATTCTGATAATCTGGAGAACATTGCTGGTTAAAAGATATTAGTTCAATATCATTGAAATGATTCAGTCCATATCGTTATGATATGAATGTGTGTCTCCCCAAAATTCATAGATTGAAATGCTAACCCTCAACATGATGTTGTTTGGAGCTCGGGTCTTTGGGAGGTGATTAGGTCATAAGGGTGGAGCCCTCATGAATGGGATTAGTGCCCTTATAAAAGAGACCCCAGAGAGCTCGCTCACTTTTTTCACCACATGAGGACATACCAAGAGCATGGCCATCTATGAAACAGGAAGGTGACCCTCACCAGACACTGACCTGCCAGCACCTTGACCTTGGACTTTCAGCCTCCAAAATTGTAAGAAATAAATGTTTATTGTTTAAGCCCCCCTATCTGTGATATTTTTGTTATTGCAGCCTGAATGGACTAAGGCACTGATGAAACAGGTTTTTCTTACACACTTTCTATCACCCAACAACACCTGGTTCTGGAACCTGGCATAAACCAAAGACAGGATAAGGAAGGGAACAGTTGAATTTCTCCACATCCTCACCAACACTTTTTATTTTTTTTAAATAACAGTCATCCTACAAAGTGTGTTATAACATCTAATTGTTGTTTTGATTTGCATTTCTCTGATGATTAGTGACTTCAAGCCACTGATATACCTGTTAACCATTTGTATGTTTTCTTTGGGGAAATGTCAATTCAAGTCTTTAACCCATTTAAAAAAATCTGGTTATCAGTTTTTTGCTATTGAGTTGTAGGAGTTCCTTACATATTTTAATTCCCTCAAGAAGAGGGAAGAGACAAAGACACTTTTAACATAATAATCACACAGAGGAGTGCTAAGGAGAGGGCAGTATTGCCAGAATCCAAGGTGAAACTCTCAGAATAGACAAGGTGGTGTTATGGACTGAATGTTTGTGTCCCCTCGAAATTCATCTGCTGAAATATAATTCCCAGTGTGACTGTATGAGAAGTTGGGGCCTTTGGGAGGTAACTAGGTCATGAGGGTGAAGCCCCCCATGATGGGATTAGTGCTCTTATACCTAGAGGAAGAGACCAGAGGTCTATGTCTTTCAGGCATGTGAGGATACACTGAGAAGTCAGCTGTCTGCAACCAGAAGAGGCCTCTCACCAGAACCCAACCATGTGGCACCCTGATCTGGGACTTTCAGCCTCCAGAACTGTAAGAAATGAATTTCTGTCATTTATAAGTCATCCAGTGTATGGTACTTCATTATAGCAACCCAAACTCACTACAACAGGTGGGAGATGCTGAATTTACTAGAAAGCCATCTCACATCTTTGTCTTACTTTACAAGTGAAAATCTGACCAGTGCATGTAAAACACCTCCTTCTAGAGCAGGTCCTTCAGCCACTGGCAGCGTCTCTTCTCTGCCTACAGCTACTACACCATAACCTTCCTCCAGCTCTCCCCTGGAGACAATCCCGAACCTCCACAGGCAGCTGCCCATCCCAGAACCAGGAGTGCCTTCTCACCTGCTCCATCCCATGACCAGAAACACTCTCCTCCCTCCACTGCCAAGTGGCCCAAGGCTGTGGAGAAACCAAAGGTGGCTCTTCTTCACAAAAATGCTACACTGGGCCCACCCGTCATTGTCCTGCACAGCACTGCTGAGTGGATGGACGAGGGGCCATCTTAGCCAGACCCTGGCCACCACCACAAACCAGGACCAAGCAGGTGACTCCAGGGCCTGAGCCAAACAGAACTGCCCACTGGGAAACCAAACAAAGAAACAGAGAAGGAACATCAGTTGGGATGGGGCACTGGGGCTGAGCAGTGATGACGTGGAATCAGGACCAGCAGCCATTTAGGTTGAATCTTAGGCCACATAAGTCAGGAGCAAAGAGGCTCCTAAGACAGTGAGGGCACGTAGCCCTTGTCCCAACTCTACAGCACCCAGTCCTACTTCACGTGACACATGGCTTCACTTCACTTTCTGACCTTGAATCCCATGTGTCTGGATCCTTGCCACACATCTGCTAACCACCAAAGACGTGTGTGTTTGTGCGCGTGTGTGTGTGCTTTCTTAGTGAGCTTTCTTCCTTGCAAACAAAAGGAGGAAACATTGGCATGAAACAGCCCCAGAAGATATCCTTCCCCACAGAATATCCGAGGCAATGACCAGCAGCTTCTAGAGACTTCAGCATCAAGCGCTTCTGCAAACTGGGCGATTGTTCTTTACAGAAACCAACAAAAGAGAGGGTTGCTCATTTAAACATTTTAAACACTTGTTTCTAAAAACCCCAGAGGGTTCACAAGGGTACAGAGTGTGCCCACTGGAGTTGTACCCTTCTCATCTCCCACTGGAATCCAGCCAATCACAGAGATCCACGGGCATCTGCCCTGAATGTGCTACTTAACCTTTGTATGCCATGTAATGTTTGAGGAGCCCACTTCAGGTTTGTCATTTGCACAAGTACCAGACACTCGGACATCCTTACAACGTTGGGAAACAGAGGCAGATGCCCAAACTCTTCTTTGTTTAAGGTAATGACTCTCCATCTTGAGTCCCTGCCTCCACCATCTCTCACATCTATTTTACACAAGAGCCCCCAACTATTCATTCTTCCCCTGATTCACCCCTGCCTCTGCCAGAGCCTATCCTCCCCCTCCTCGAAGAAGCCAGAGTGATCTTTTAAAAAACATAAATCACGCCATGTCCCTCCCCTGCTTACAAATTTCCAATGAATTCTCGTATCACTGAGGATGGATTCTAAACTCTAAACTCCTCGCCTTTCAGCTGCAGTCTGGTGGGATCTGGGCTCCGCTACTTCTACCCTGATGTCCAGCCACATCCCCTCACTCACCCATCTGCAGCCACACCGTTAGCGCTGTCCACTTCCGGCCAGCCCACAGAAGCTCCAACAAGACCTACACAGGGTCTTCCCTTGACTACCCCAGCATGTACACCCCCTCCACACACCCCATCCTCATCACTGTCAATCCCATCACATCATCCTTTTTTATCATCTTCATAGCACTTAATGCTTTCAGAAATTACCTTGTGCCTGCATTTAATTTTATTGTTTTTATTTTGTCTCCGCCTGCGATACAATAAATGCCACCAAAGCCCGGGCCTTTTTTTCTTGCTCACTGCTGTCTATTCAGGTTCTAAAACAGTGTCTGGAACATGATCGAGCCTCCAAAAATACTTGTGGAAAGAACAGTCCTCTAAGTTGAGATTGAAAGAATTAGTTTTTCAGGTAGTTTGGCTCAAAAGACTTTTTTCCCATTTATAAGCCCAAAATACTAATTTCTACCTTAACATTACTTTTTCCACTGATAATGGAAATAATAGTCACCATCTGGTTTTGAAATACCACTCTATGTTAAATACCTATGCAATCTGCATTTATTATAGGTCAACCGAAAAAGAACTGGCTATTACCTGTCTCCTATAATTTGATTGCATTTTCTGAAGAATCACATTATTCTGGAGTTTTACCTGCTAATTTTCGTTGGTATTACGTTTTTATTCCCTGCAAATAAATGGGCAATTTTTTCCATTTTGTTTGCAAACTGGAAAAAGAAATATTAAAATCTGAAGCAGACAACAGAACTTCTAGAAATGACGTGACTAGTATGTATTAGGGCATACGGCTTCTCAACAAAAGACTAAACATGTTTGTTCCTAGAAAATATTTTATTGAAACTTACCTCATTACCAACATGTTCTGTGGGAACAAATACAGAAGGGGGCAGAGAAAATGGGGTCAAATAGATATTATGGTTTCCCCAAAATTGTGTCTTGTAAGCCTGGTTAGCTTCTTTTCACATATGCTGCACCCGTCTCCCTCTTTTTCCTTTTATACTAACATCATCATTAAAGCTTCTGTTTGCTTTCCACACGCCAAGCACTGCTCTAAGCTTTTCCCTTGTATTATCTCATTTAACTCCTAGAATAATAACCTCGGAAAGTAGATGTTACAATGTCCATTTTACAGATAAGAAAACTGAAAGCTAGTAACTTGCAGAGCTGACTATAAAACACCAGACCTTCACCATCACACTATATGTGGATTTCCTTCTAGAACTTCTACATGGATAGATTTCAATTTGGAGAGGTCAAACCTCTGAAGCAACATAGAATTCTTATACAAATCTGCCTGAGAATATGTAAATGTTGCAGAGATTCTTTCCTTCCCAGTAAAAATGGAGAAATCTGAAGCCTGAATTATACTCACTAGTAAAAATGATGACAGAATTAATAACCGCTGTGTGGAATTCATCATTACAAGTAACCTTTCTCGCTTCCCCTGATTTCATAAACACTGCATATTAAGTCTGGGCCAGATGCCTACAGACATCTTTGAAGACAGTATTTTATCATCTGAATATTCGGCCATTTGAAGAAAAAAAATAGCTTGTTCCAAATTCCTCACCCTTGTAAATGTTTTTAAGTCTTAATAGAAATATAGCTTCGTACCTGTTATTACCTCTCAAATGACCACCCACAAGGCCTCTTCTGTTGTGAAAGACTTTCTCAGAATCCAAAAACTGTCTAAGAAAACAATTATTTCTTTTCATCACGCTTCTGAGTCTGCTTAAAGACAAGAAACTACAGGGAATTTAATTACAATACAAATAGATCTAAGAGTAACAGTAAAGGATGATAACTAAGCTATAATAATCAGCACTTCAGCTTGGCTTCCTAATCAAATAATTCTTTGATTTTCATGACTTTGTTTAATCTATAACACCCCTTCCCAGCATATACCATAAACTTTGATTTCATGTTTGCATAAAAATGAATACAGTGCTCATATTTGTGTTGTGTCTTATCGACTGAAATTAAGTTCACCATAAAATAAGGATTTTAAAGTTTTCTTAAACACTCAGGGCTCATAATATTTTCTACTCGAGCTACAGAAAATCATATGACTATTCCTTTTTAGACTACAGAACATCTTTTTAAAATGCTGGCTAACATCTAAATCAGGCAAGACCTTAATGGCATTTTCAACAAAGAGTCCCTCCTACATATGTACATAGATCAGTTACTTATTTATTTTCATCCATTCCTTTTGCCTACGTTCCAGTCATCATATTCTATACCATGAAGTGCCTCATGGGACCACGAGGGTTGAACTGGGTGATGGTTAGTTTTATGTGTCAACTTGGCTGGGCCATGGTACCCAGATATTTGGTCAAACATTATTCTGGATGTTTCTGTGAAGGTGTTTTTTGGATGAGATTAACAATTAAATTGGTGACTGTGAGTAAAGCATAATGTGAGTAGGTCTTATCCAATCAATTGAAGGCCTTAATAGACAAAAACTGACCTTCCTGGGCAAGAATTCTGCCATCAGATGGCTTTGGGGCTCCAATGGCGACTCTTTACTGGGTCTACAGCCTGCTGACCTACTCTGCAATGTTTGGGCTTACCAGGCCTCTACACCTGCATGAACCATTTCTTAAAATACTTCTCTCTCTCTCTCTCTCTCTCTCTCTCTCAACACACACACACACGCACACGCACACAGTATGTCTGTTCTGTTTCTCTGGAAAACCCTAAAACACGCTGTTTCGGAAAAGTCTAACGTTGCTGTCATTTGTATCACAGTCTCAGCTTCTTTCTTTAGTTAACAGAATGTATTATAATTGCACACGTGGGTCTAACAAGTTCTATTCTCTCAACCACGTCCTTCAGTCATTCTGCACTAGTTATAACTAGGAATGAGTGAAGGCTAGAATTGTCTCACTTCCTTGCTCATGGTCAGCCAAAAGGCACTAAGGCCACATCATTCACCACTCTTTTCTAAATCACAAATCCTGAGATCACTGTTTCTGGAGGACCATTTCCCCAGGGCCTCAAGTAAAAAGATAATTTACTTATTTTTTTCATAAGTTGGAAGTCATACATTCAAATTAACCACTATTGATTGGGGGTCTACTGTTCCAAGTGCTGGACACACAAAGACAAAGTGTGCTGCCCTCATGAAGCTTACAGTCTAGGAAGGTAGACATGAAAAAATGACAAAAAATATACTATCACTTGGCACTAACAACACTAACAAAGGGCCTGAGATTTCAATCCTACCACTATCATAATGCTGTTTTAGGATGAGGTAGAGGATGCTGGGGGGAATCAACATGGGTTGAATTGTGTCCCCCCACCCCAAAAAAGTTCATGATGAAATCCTAACCCCCAGGACCTCAGAATGTGACCATCGTTGATGACAGGGTCTTTGCAGTGTGATTATGTTAAAATGAGGCCCTTAGGATGGGGCCTAACCCAATATGACTGGTGTCCTTATAAGAAGAGGAAAACCTGGACACAGACACAGAGGCAAGACAACGTGAAGAGACACAGAGAGAAGACACTCATCTAGAAGCCTAGGAGAAAGGCCTGGAATGGGTCCTTCCCTCCTGGCCCTCAGAAGGAACCAAACCTGCTTGCAGCTTGACCTTGGACTTCTAAAACTGTGAGAAAGTAAGTTTCCATTGCTTAAGCCACCCAGCCCATGGTGCTTTGTTACAGCAGCCCTAGCAAACTCATACCGAGGTTAAGCTTACGAATTATGCAGACCAGTGGCTGATGACAGGAACAAATGAGAGAGTTCACATAAAGGCATAACCAGCCTAACTTGATGGCTGACTTGAAGTGAAAGGAGAAGGAAAGCAAGAGATACTGGCTGACTTGGGTCATGAGTATAGTTAATTATGAAAGTGGCCCCTAATTCCCTCCCACCTACCCCACCTCCCACACCCATCACACACATGCATGTCCTTGTGGTGTGGCCTTGCAGCTCCTCCCATCAAGAGGTAGAATATACTTCTCCACTCCCTGAATCTGGGCTGGCCTTCTGACTTGCTCTGACCAACAGAATAAGACAGAAGTAATGTTTTACAAGTTCTAAGCCTAGGCCCCAGGAGACCTTGCAGCTTCCTCTCTCTTGCTTTCCTTGAGAAGACTGTGGTCACTACTATGTGAATGAGCCTGGGTTAGCCTGCTGGATGATGGATGCATGGATACATGGCTCAGTTAACCCCATATCCCCAGCCAACAGCCAGCCATCTGCCAGACGTATGAGTGAGGCCATCCACGGCCAGCTGACTGCAGACATAAGTGAACCTAGTTGAACCAACCGGCAGAAGGACCACCCAGCTGACCTTAGCCCACATTCCTGATCCATATAATTATGTACTTATAAATGGTTGTTATTTGAAGCCACAAGGTTTTGGGTGGTTTGGTATACTGCAAATGTTAACTGATATGCAGGATGAGTATTGTTGCCTTTCATCCAGATAAGGAATTCAAGAGCAACGCATGAGGAATTCTGTCTTTTGACACACTGTGCTTAAAATATCAATGGGACTGTCAAGTAGCCAGTTGGTTAAATAGTTTTGGAACTCAGGAAGGGATCTTGCCTGGAAATACAAATTGAAAGACTGATTTCCATGTGTGAAGAGATTGCCACAGGAGAGCAGGAATACAGTAAAAGGAAAGGAGATCAGAGTGGGGACCCCAGGAACACACATTTAAGGTCAAGCAAAGCAAGAGTCAATGAGGGAGAGGAGAGGTGATGAAAGATAGGAAGATGCCACAGAAGTCAAAGCAATTCCTCAACAGAGTCACAGAAATGCCTAAAAAAAAAAAAAATAGAACTAGTAAGAGTCTCAGCCTTTGGGTATTATGAAGCCATTGCCAGGAGAGTTTCAGTAAGGTGGTGATGGGTGAACCCTTCTTAGAGCTCATTAAAAAGTGAGTGGGAGGGGAGGATTTGTAAACAGTGAGTATCTACAAGTTTCCTGCTGAGGTTGGCACAGAGGTCACCTGCCTGGATCACTATCTGCCCCTTTGCTCCAGCAATCTTTGAGCCACTGAGAGAGACCAGCCTCACAGTCATGCAGATTCTTGACTCTGAAATGTACAGTCACATCAGCTGGGCTTTTTCATGCCATCCAACTAAAGAAGGAGACAGGCACCCCCTAAAGGGAAGTAAAAGGTTGAAGGAGGAATTTTTCAAGATGGGAGTGGAACACTTATTCCTAAGTGTATGGAGTCACGAAGCCATAATGATGGATCAAAGTCCTGGAGAGGATGAGAGGGGATGATATTCACAGGTGCAAGAAAAAGCCGGAGGTGAAAAGATGGAGATTTCCAGATATGAGACAAAAGATTAAGGGAATTCACACTGGGTGACCATGAATCCTCACCTGGGAAGGGAGCCAGTGGTGGGCAGAGGAGTTGAGGACAGTGGGCAATGTCTGAAGTTGCAGATACGAACAGTGAGTGAGCTTGATGACCCATACAGAGCTTGGTGAATGGCACTGAGTTTGGGGACAATAAAATCACAGTGGCATTCCTTAGCATGACTGGGCTTTTCCAACAGCAAGCAACAGCTTGCATGTAGAAGCAAACAAGGCAGTTGGTTGGACTGACCCAAGACTGGGATTCTGTGGACAGTTATTAAAGGGCAAAGGATTAATAAGGGCTTTGAGGTTTTGGCAAGAGAGTGGTTAAAGTGATGTATCGGGTTCTGCACTGGCTAAAAAAGCAAGGAGGGAAGTATGACTGATGAGCTGCGAAAAAAGGGAGAGCAGTACAAGGACCAGGGATCTTGGAAATAAATAGGTGAGGGAGCAGAAAGGCTATAAGGCTGTAGTCATGTATGATGACACTGGAGTTTAAGGTTCCAGGAGCAGAGCCATTCCAAACGATAAGGTCAGCTGGTGACTGGGCCACTGTGGGAGGTGAAATGTTGCAACTCAGAGACTAAGCCACTGGGTCCAACCTCCATGCACAAATGCTGAAGATCACCCTGGTGATGACAGTTGGGGGAGAGGGGAGACATAAGCCAAGTGTCTGGGCCCTCAGGGGAAAAGGGAAAGTGACAGGGAGCTGAGAAGATGACCAGGAGGAAGGGTAGGATACAGTCTCTGGGAATTTCACCGGGGGCTACAGGAATCACATGGTTTTGTGTGATAGTGGCCAAGTAATGTTCTGGAAGCTACAATGACCACAGCTCCTCTGGGCCTAAGGGGTGTGGACAAATGAACAGCCACTGCCCCACTGTATCTTCCTAAGGAGGAATCAAACTGCAGTAAAGGCAAGATTTGGGAAAAGGGAGTTTATATTGTTAATAAACCAAGGGTCCAAAGGCATTATGGAAAAAGCTGTGAGGAGGTCAACAGAGAAAGGAAGCGGGGCGAGCCAGTGAGAAAAGAGAATGCCCTTCATTGTGGAATTGAATCATTATTACTTTTGTATAAGTTTTTATTTGCACAAATATCTCTAAGATTTGTCAGATCTGGGTCCAGACCAGACCAGCAATAATGATGCCTTATTATATAGTTAACATTCCTCTTCCCTTGGAAGTATCTCAGGAATGACCAGAGATACTGCTTAGAGTCCAGACTTACTCCTTGTTTTGAAGTTTAAGTAGTTCTGTGAGTGGAACAAGAAAGATTTTTCTCTCCATAGGTCTCAACAGAACATAAGCCAGGAGGTTTTGTAGAGATAATATGCCTTGGAAAGAGGGGAGAAAATGCTCATTTGATAACCAGAGTTAAACTCTTGACATAAACTATTTGCTTGGATCTAGCGTTTTATTCTAGCAGCCCAAAGAATTTGAAAAACTAAAGACGAAAGAAGGTCATAATTGATATAAGCATGACCTCTTGACTGACACGGTCCTTATAAAGGTTTATTTTGAAGTTTTCAAATGGACAAAGAAAAGACTGTAATACGAGGTTTGTCTCCTAATAGCCTCCGTCTGACATGTAGCGGCTGGGAGTATAAGTTGGTGCATCTCTTCTAAGAAACAATTAACACAAAAGTCGTAAAAATTTGTATGCCCTTTAACTCAGCAGTTCTATTACTGGGTATGATCCTGAAGAAATAATCATAGATATGCCCCAGGTTTAGTCATAATTGGTGACAACCTAAACACCCAACATTTAGGAGGATGGTTAAGTAAATGGTCCTATAATCATACAATGGAATACTGCAGAGACATTAAAAGGGATATAGAAGCATATGAAATATTATGTGGCAAGTTAGTTATGATTTATTGGGCTAAGATCAGGTTATAAAATTGCTTACACGTGATACCAATGTAAAAATGAAATATTATGTAGGCCTAAAACAAAGACCGGAAAGATATCCATTAGAATGGTATCTGTGATTATCTTTAGATATTTGCATTATGTATGGTTTTGATTTTCCTCTTTTTTCTGAACCTTTCTAAGAAAAATCTCCAAAATGAAAATGTATCATATTATAACAAGAAAAATTAATAATATATTTTTATCAGTTTCCTAGTATATGATATTCCACAACAGTACCTTAGAAAATCAGGCTTAAATATATTTTTTAAATTAAGTAGTAAAGTATAAAAGAAGAAAGTATTCCTTATTCTTGAAAAGGCAGAACAAAAGAAGTATTTGTCCTAATTTTGAAGAGAAAACTCCCTTTTTAGCAAAAGTCCTTTTTGGGTTGGTGCTTAAAGGAATGTTCCTACCTCTATGTTCTGATCCTTTTTGAAACAGGGGCTGCTGATACCTGTATATTCCCAGAAGGAGTCAAAGCTTATTTTTCTTTTCAAATGATCAATAAAGATTTTAGCACCTATTTTGTGCCCTGCACTGTATTTAATGTGAGTCATGCAAATGATGTTTAAAAAAAAACTCAAGGCATTTATAAATCAACTAAGAAAAAGCTGTAACTATTTAAATACAGCAGACATAAAAGAACAAATAAGAACAACAGCATTCAAGGAGTGCTTCCTATTTATGAAGACTTCTTAAATACCATATATACCCAAATATAAGATTAGGCATTTTCCCAAAATTCTCCCAAAAAGAGGGATATTCAAGTATCTTCAAAGGCTCTCATATTACAGGACATTCTCTAATTATTTTATTTAAACAATGAAGTAATGCTTGGGGAAGACTCATTAGCCTAAAATGACCTCAGCCTATGTTTTTTTTTTTTTTTATGATTTTTTGAGATGCTCTCAGAGGTCACTTGACAGAATCAGTTACAGAGGAGGCAGAGATTTAATAAAGATTTTGTCATTGTTCCTGGAGTGAGACCCCACAATGCAAATGTTTAATATCACTGTAACAAGCATTTAAAAAAGAACTACCTAAATGAGTATAATGCATATTTATTTAACATTTACTTTATTTCCAGTGGATATTCGATGCTACTATAGTAAAAAAAAATGGTTTCAGAAGGCAAGCTCTCCTTCCACCATAATGATAGTGACTAAGAGAGCACTTTATAAACATTCCCCAAAATATCATCATACTCGATTTTACTACTACAGTAAAAGAATGAATATGGCCAAAATTTGGGAGAAATGAACCAGTATTTATTTTAATGCACATAAACTGTAATCAACCTATTGGTTTTTGGAGGGGGTAGGGGTTGCTGTTTGGTTTTGTTTTGGTTTTTTTTAGAAACTTGTTCTTTACGGCCAGTTTAATTGGGGAAAATAATCCTAAAACTATTTCTAATGCATATATTACTAGCAGGGTCACAAAATCAGTTAGCAATGGAGTCCTACTTCCTAAAAAACAAGCATTCGACAAACATGGTAAAGATGATTTCATTCCCCTTTACAATTTTTTTTTGGCTCTTTTCCCAACGCTATGTAACCCTTTTAGTCTGACATCACGAAAAGAAAGAAGTAAATAATTTCATTAGCACTGCTGCACAGGCCTCAGAGTGTGTCCCCAACTTCAGAGGCTACGTCACTTTCTAGCTCGGATGACAAATTTTAATCCAGAAAATGTTTAGCAATCCATTAAAGTGCAATAAGATCCAAAATAAAACTTTACGTTTGATTTACTAATTAAACCGTTCTTTTGACATCGTCAACAGAGCAGGTTTTAAATGATGCAAAGATCTCAACTTTCAACTAAGTTTGAAAGCTTTCTTGCCTGCTTGTGACAGAACAGAATGGAAAGCAACTACCCTATTTAGATGACTAACTCACATGATCCTACCTCTGCTAGCTCTGTCCCTATGCTAAGCAAGAGAGAGGGAGGGGGACTGCTGGTGGGAGGACTGTAAACTCGTCCCTTGGAAGGTCCTTTATAAACTTCCAAAGTTGAAACAATGAGTAGGCCAGACCCTGCCCCCTCACCTGTTCTTCTCTCTGTATAACATTTTTTATTTTTCTTTCTTGGTACTTCACAGTTTGAACAAGATGATGATGGATCGATGGATGGACGGATGGAAGGAAGGAAGGACAGACAAATAGATGATAGATTGACGATATGTATATACATGTGGAGACAGATACAAAAGACTTTATATATAATATATATTATATATATGTCATGTGATCTATGTCTCCTACTAAATTAAAGCTCCTTGAGGGTGGGGATAAGCACAATAAATTGTAGGTACTCAATAAATTTGGTTGATTGAAAAAAAAATCGACAAAAAAAAAAAGAACAATCCTTGACAACTACTCCTTGACAAATTCCTTCTGCGCTTTCCTTCTGCCTGGAATGCCCCCTCTGCCTCATTCTCATCTACCTGAATTCTCCCCATTTTCCAAAGCCCAAAGCAAATGTCACTGCCTGTTTAAAATCTGTGATTCTTCCAGCCAAAAGGAAACTCCCCATCATCCAAATGACCACTGCACTGTTATCCACTGCTTTCTTAAAGCACTACCCCTTTTCTAACCTTCTCTGCGTAGAGGTGAGGTTCCACTTGAAACCCACACCCATGTTGAAGGCAGCAGGTTTTACCCATCTTTGATTTCCCTGTCACCCATCGGTTCGTCCACCTGAAGGCAGCCTAGCATGGTGGTTAATATTAAAACATGGGCTCGGAAGCCAGACATGATAGATACAGATCCTGACTGTACCACTTGCTGACTGTGTGACCTTGGTTGTCACTCCACCTCTCTGTGCCTTGGCTCCCTCATTTGTAAAGAGTAATATGCAACACTGATAACAGTACCTCTCTCTAGGGTTATTCTGATGACAAAATGGGTTGTTCTATGTAAAGCACTTTAAAAGGTTTCTGGAATGTTATAGTAAGTGTTCAATGCAAGAACTCTATTATTATCGACTCAATCTAATGTACTGAGACTACTAGGTGCCAGGCACACTGCTGGACTGCCACATCAGTAGGTACTCTATAAATATTTGAGGATTGATGGAGAAGACCTAACACGGACTCAGCTCTTTACTAGTCAAGAGCAAAGGTCTTCCCAGGTCCAAGGTCTCACTTAATCTTAACAACCATTCTAGGGGATGGATGTCATCATTCCTACTTTTATGCAGAAGCAAATGGAGTCCCTTCTGCTCTGAACTGCACAAACACTTATTTGATGGGTGGAAAGTCTCTATACTGTTCACCTCACAAGCCCTCCAACTTCCAGAGATTTTTTTCCGTCCCCTCCTGCAGCTCCCTTAACTTCACCAGAAGCATCCTTTTTAGCATCTGTTCAGCCTGACTCCTGTCATTAGATACATTCTTGTGTGTTTATAATGCACCACTGATTTGTTTCAGACTAAATCGTGGGATCTAAAAATAAAGTGATGTTGAATATATTTCTTTGCATATTAACTTTAAAGAAATAGATTAATCTTTTAGAAATAATCAAAAATGAATGATCCACTCAGCATGTAGAAGTTACCAAAAAATAAAAAGTTAAAATTAAAATTACAACCCCTCAGATTCCCACTTTTCCTCCTTTATCCTTTCTGAATTTATTAATTTAAGTATATACTTCATAATTTTTCATTTTAAAAATTAAGAGGTCTAGTGAGCCTACAGTAAACCAATCATCTTCTTCCCTGGGGACACTTAAATGAAGGCAGGATTCATTTACTCTCCAAGTCAAATTCCCATTTTCAAAAATGACACTGTAGAATTGTCCTCATCATCCTAAGAGATGGAACAAATAAGAATAAAGGAAGGGACACATATAACGGTATAAAAGTTTTCTGAAATTTCAGACATTTTCCAACACATCTCTCTGTCTACTACGGGCCAGGCATGATGAGGGATCTTGAACTGAAGAAGGCACTGTTCCTTCCCACAGGGAGCTTCCTAAGTAATAGGGGAGGTGGAACTCACACATTAACGATGACAACTCAGGATGGAAAGGATTATGGGAAAGACAGTGATGGGAGTGGGACAGAGAAATGAATTCTTGCTGATGTAAAAATACGACTCAGCTATTTGATAAATTATTTAAAATGTTTCCCCCTTCAACACACACTCACACACACCCATTTTGACAATATACTTCTTTTCTTTCTTTGCAACCTGAAAACACTCTCACTCATGAGCCCTTGGGTGTTTATCTTAAGCCACCAACCAGCCTTGGTGGCATCATTTTTGTCAACTTGATGTTTTCTTATTACTCAGAAAGGTTACATCAGCAAATAAATATACATTCTGGTTGCAACACTAAATAATGAGGCAACCTGCAGTTCATAAGATGCAGTCATTCCACGCCACATTTCATTTTGGAAGAGGGAGGGCTACAGTCGACTGTGAACAATTACCAAATCATCAATGGAATTCAATAAATGTTGTTTAAAAAAACAAATTATTTGTTACAATAACCAGCTACTACTGCCACTTTGTATTTGGAGGTTTGTAAACTACTTCCATTTGAAATGTAATTGATTCCATTTTTATCATTTGTTCAAGTTTATGGGGTTGTTCTCATCCTAAGAGATGATAACATCTATTTTCAGCAAATTATACATTATAATTCCTCATTCAAAAGCTGTAACAGAAAACAAAATGCTAATTTATGCTGTAAACAAAACTACAGAATCATAATCATTCATTGTTAACTTTAGGGACTGAACTGCTACTGGAAATAATAAATTGAAGCAAAATGTGGTAGGGGGTGATGGTTAAAGTCCTCTTTCTTTTTGTTTGTGCTTTTTTGGCTTGTTTGGTTTCGTTGTTACACAACTAACACACTTTCTAATACGCTTTCAGGCAAGAGATTACATGGATTTTTTGTCTTCTCCCAGATATAAGCCAGACATTCTTTGCCCTATAGCTATTACCTGCAGCTGGATATTTCATATCTACAGGAAGATGTGCTCACAAAGCAATCAGAAGCGCACCAAATCAGAAGCGCACCCTACAAAGGGGCAGTGTATTAGAACCGCACGCCTGCTTCTACGTATGTCATTAAGCTTCCACACCCACATTGCCCTTTACCCCAGCGATCGCCCCCCTTCTCCGTGCCTCTCCCATATAAGCATCCCTCTGCAGCACCTTCTTGTCAAGGTGAGCCTTGGCAAGCTTCCCCTCTGTGTCAGGGAATACATGGAATAAACAAACAAACAGAAGTCCAGATGTGGTTCCATATCCCAGACACTCTGCTTTCCTTAAGTAACTATCTTCAAGTGAAAAGACAGTAACAGCACCTAACGGTACTTTCTCTTCTCCTTTTTTTAAAAAAAAATATAATACAAAAGAAAGAAAGATGTTGATATAATTATGTCAAAAATCTGAATTCTTTGAAGGGACCAAAAAGTCACACTGCCATCTTCAGTAAATCACTTTTCTGCTGCCCTTTCATTTAATGCCGTCTGCTGTCCACATTTACCTCTCCAGTGGCAAAGTGTGATCATTGATTTCCTACGGTCTCTCTCTCTCTCTCTGGAAGGAAGTTCTGCTTCCTTGATGATGACTACAAAGGGTAGGTGACCCCATTCTCATTCCAATGCAAACCCAGCACTTTTACTTTTCCACTAGGGCCGCAGGAACGTGCAACTAGACAGAGACTCTTTGCCCTCTTCGCTGAGACTGTCTTGCTGTAACTACTGACATTTAATGTTTTCCCTCCCCTTCCCACAACTATATTTTAGAAGAACACGATACAAGGGATGAACCACTAAAAGGCATTAGTTCATGATGGACATAAATGTTAGGTGCGTGATTTGGTACAGAAGACACATGCTATAACGTCACCATGACAAGAAAGGTAAATCTCAGTCTAAATCACAAACACAGCTATATACAGAACAAACCCAAAATGATATAAGTTTGCTTATAAAAGGAGAGTGAGTTATGCCTCAAATATATATATATATATATACACACATACACATACCTATACATGATATATATATATATATATATATATATACACACACATAAGCTACAGTTTCGGTGCATCTGAATGATTATTTATAAAAATTATTCTATTCGTGTATCTTAAAATTACATTCCTTCTGTACAGTGTTATCTTCCTGATGCCCACATACATTTGGAATGAGCCCTCCGCTAAATCTTAATTATCTGATGTTGGGAGCTGGCAATCTGAAGACCCTCTCTATCTCTCAACCTGGATGAACCGAAAAGAATGGTAAACTCGAACATTTAGTCCATCACCAAGAAACAAAAAAAAAAGCATCAGGTAGTTATGGCTGATTTCTCCAAAACAAAAGACTTCAACTCATTCCCAAACAGAATTATACCTGGTTATATAAATAACCAGGAAAAAAAATGAGCAAACTTGGACAAGCAAAGGATTTATTCATTATTTCATGAAGCTGGCAAATGAACGACAGCATAACAAACTTGCTAGAAACGTACCTGTGGCCACACCGCATTTCTCTGTTGTACTAGAGAGCAAGTCTAGTGTGGAGAAAGAGTAAGTGGGACTCTGGGCTCTGAAACCAGACTACCTGGAGGATGGCCCAGTTTGGCCCCTAATTAGCGCTGAGGTCTGAGGCAAGGTACTTACCCCTCTGTGCCTTATTTTCTTCATCTATAAAATGGGAACAATAATAAAGGTATCTAACTCATATGTTGTGGAGATTAAAGGAGTCACATACTTTTAATTTGGAACAGCATTAATAAATGGTAGCTATTGTCACTGTACTTTGGTTCCCAAGTTTTAGGGTAACAGCACTTTATACAGAAAAGGGAACAAGACTTTCAAGCTTGTACCTTAAAGAAGCTACCCTTGCTGGAAGATCCACAGCAAACCCAAGTTATTACAAGTCTCTTACTTTTCTGTCTACCTAGGAGAAACCCAATGTTGGAAAAACTGGGATAAGGTAAGCTGGATTTAGAGGTAGATTTCTAAAATGTATTTGAAGTAAATATATAGAAATGCACCTAAAAACTACATACACTCATCTTCAGGGAAATTAAAATGTTTTTAAACAAAGAAGCCCAGTTTATATTTTTCCAGCTTTAAGATAATGGCTTCCTAACAACCTTGTAAATGGAGGACAGTCCCAAGTCTTGGCTCATTTCCGTGGATCCAAGCAGTGTTACCACTTTAAGAATTATGAAATACCCAGAAAAGAGGGGGGAAAAATATTGAATTCTTTACGGTACTTGGACTGGATGGAAAAGAAGTGCTCCTCAGCGGACTGTTTCTGCTTTGGCTATCTATATTCATGGAAGGAGTGCCAAGCCCTACCCCTCACCTCCCCAAAAATAGGCAGTCAGCACAAGCGTTCAACAACTTACCCAAATCCATTAATGATTCTGCACTGAAACGTCTAGCCTGCTTGAAAAGATAGAGTGAGTACAAAGAATTATAGGTCTTGGCTAACAAAAGTCCAGGGCTGAATTCAAAACAGTCACTGTCTACTCTGAGAAGAGAGTGTGTGTCCTTATAAGGATGTCATTTTCCGTTTCTAGTCTGGCAAATTTGAGGGAGTGGCAGGGGGAGGGGGTTAGGAAAGAAAAAAAGTTAAAGGCAGAGTACAGTCTGCTGGTGATGCCTTTATCACGAACTCAGGTTTAAGCTACCCAGTAACCAAAGAACCGGTCAATTGGGTGAATAAAGTCAGATAGCTGGCCTTGTGGACACCCAAGCAGTCAGCTAATTGGCTTCATTTTTCACTTTCAGTTGATTGCTTCAATATCATACAGACCTGGCCTGCTTCAATTTGGGCTTACAGAGGGACAGCTAAGAAGGTGACCCAGGTCTCAGCTGCAAGCAGTAATGACCAGTGCACAGTCAGTTTCCTGATGGAGACAGAAAGCTTCAACAACTATAGGAGAGAGTCGCAGGTTGAAAAAGCACAACATAAAAAGATAGAGTTGGGTTCTGGAAGCTTGCACTACTGCCATCCCTAGGCGTGAAACTGTAAATTAAAGAATGGTCTGTTGTCTGCTGCGCTGAGCCAAATCAGAGACATTTCGTATACGCACTTTAATTGGGGTTTTCATTCTAATTGAAGAAATAAATTCCACCTAAGCAGATGCTCCCCGCCCCACTCTCACTATGGTATGTTTTGCACATTGGCAAGTGGGTGCAAAATTTCTGCAACATGGTCCCTTCAGATATAAGATGGAATTTCCCAGTTTTTAAATGGTAACATATTCGGCTCTAATACACACTGGGCTCTCTCCAAAAAAGTCACCCTAATCCACCCTCCCCCTGCTTTAATAATAAAATTTCACAGAATAACTAAAAACCTTCCAGTCAGCCATGATTCGTGTTTGGGTTTTTTGGGTCTGTTTTTGTGTTTAGTAAGGAATAAAGGCACCAGTCGTTTCCAAATTTCCAGGTCTCTATATAAAGAACCCCCATTTTCATTAGTTTTTTCACTTGCTTGTTTATCACCAGAGGTGTCATAATCATGTTTCTTGTGAAAATGAAAGTAATCAAAATGCCTTGTGATTCCAGGAAAAGAGCTTCTTAGGGAGACATGCCTGCGTTCTATTGATGTTGTAAAAAGGCTTCTTTTACATGGTATTAGATGTTGAGAGCATATCATATTGATCTAGAAATAAAAAGGTTGTTTGTTTGTTTTTTGTACAGGGAACCCTTACCTTCATAAGCACTTTCTAACACTAGGAATAGGATTTCATTTTTAATTGAGGTGGAGTAAACAAATTATATTTGAAGAGCATTGCTATTTTTAGGGAATGGAAGATTTGTAAGCCTTTTGGCAGCGATTCAGGTAAAAATCATGAATAAGTTTCACTCTTTCAAATTTGGCCCAGGCCTCCCCCTAGCAGCCCTGCCCAGAGTCCAAGATGAGAGTTAGGGTTGCCTTTGTTTAATTAATGCTTTTTCTCCGAAGGAACAGTTAGGAGCAGGTTTCTTAGTCATTTAACCACGCTCAAATGCTGAAAATGCAAACTGGCGATCAATAAGAACCTAGGTCCTTATACCTATATATTCTTCATCCCTGAAAATGGTGATAAGGCCGCGATGGAAGCCGCAAGTCCTGGTAAGACTCACTGCCCGGCTGCATCTACCACCAGAGACTAAAGCCTCGGTAGCACTTTGAGGGCACCTTTCTCTAATGATGTACATCTCTCATTTGTTTCTGTACTTTATCTTAAAGTTCATACCGCACCAGTGGAAGAAGAAATCAATATTTCAAATAATCTCCCTTTCCCCACCATACAATGCCACTGCACTAAGAGTAGCACGCCACCCAGTACCGGCCTGTGAGCTAATCATCCTCCACAGAGCAGCGCCAGCTGCTTTGTCAGAAATTCTTTCCGATTTTCTTAGCAACATGAGTCTCCCTTTCTAGAAGAAAGATCTTGCCTTTTGGGAAAACGCTTTTCCAAATCAAGTTAAACTAACTTTACCCGAAGAAACCGATAGTTTTCCTCTTTTTAAAACGCCACCCCCGCCCCTTCTCTGGTTCTCTCCTTCCTTTACTCCAATCCTGCCCGCACCCCTCCCTCTCGCCCACCTCCTTCGGTTTCCAAGGAGTTTGCACGTGATTGCCAGTCTTGCAAAATCGGGCCGTAGCCCTTCGCTTTTAAAGGCTCTCAAACGACTTGCTTCCTATCTCGTTAAAAGATGTTGCCAGACCTCCCATCGCTGTAAAGCTGTATCTCTGAGAGCTTCCTTACACCCAAATCTCCTTTCTCTCTCCCTTGGGAGGTAAACAAAGTGCTGGAGTTTCGCGGCCCAGAGGTGCAGGTCGGAGGTACGCGCCTGAAAACTTATCCTAACGCCTCTGACTCCCGGACTCGGGGGCGCGGCGCTGCCAAGGAATCCCTAATCCCGCCCCGGCTTGTGCGGGGTGAGTGGCTCAAGCCTTTCCTACACCTCTCTGTCCTCAAAGACCAGCTGGGGTTGGTTTCTGACTCATCGACAATCTCACACACACACGCGCACACACACACACACACACGCGCGCGCGCAGGCGCGCGGACACCCGCTCCTGGAGAGCTGGAGTTTGCCGAGCCAGAGGGATTGTTGGCTCTCGGCAATCCGGAGCCGGCGCCGGGAGGCACGGAGAGCACCCGAGGCAGGGTGTTCTGGAGAAAGACCCCAGCGCCTGCCTCGGGTAACCGAAGTACCCCTCGAGTTCCCCAATCCCAGCGCCCGCCCGACCCCCTCGGCAGTTCCTGCAAGTTTCTACTCCCAGCGGGGCCTCCCGTTACTCGGCTGCCTTGCCTGAACCCCCAGCTCAAGCCGCCAACCCGCCCCCCGTCGTCCCCCCTCCCCCCCACCGCGGCCCCCGCCTTCCAGAGCTCCGCACCCGGCGAGCTGCCGGCACGCTTCCGGGGAGCGGCCCAGACGCCCCCACCAGCGGCGGCAGCCGGCCGGTCTGGCCGGAGCTCGCCGCCGTCTCCCGCTGATGCTGTCTCGGCGGCAGGAGCCTCTCCGAGTCTCCCGGGCCGCCCTGCTGTATTATTCATTCGGATGGCCACGGCGCTTTCTGGAGAGCCCACGCCGGAGACGCGAGGTCTTCGCCCGGCGATTACTAGTTCGGCAGTCTCAGTTTCTTGGAAACTGGGGGTGTTGCGGGGGCGGCGGAGCGCATTTTTCTGTTGTTTCGCTTTGGGGTTTTGGCTCTTTTGCCGGGAGCCCGCAGGAGCGCGCTGCGCCCCGGGCCCGGGAAGGAGCGCGCCAAAGCCGGCGAGTGCAGCGGGCAGCCCGGCTAACGGCCGAGGCGGGCGGGCTAGCTGGGGAGGAGAGACGCCGCGGCGGCTGGGCAAACCGGGCAGAACAGAGCTCTTTTCCTAGACGCCCCCCAAGCCCCGCCGGCCCGCTCCCCGCGCGGCGCTGGCTCCGCCGGGCCCGGGAATCCCCCGCGCCCCGGACCGCCCACCGAGTTGCTGCTGCCTTTCACCATTGCTCCTTCGCCTCGCCTCCCGCCAACTTTCCCCGGCCTGGACTCGCGCGCGTACACACACACACACACACACACACACACACACACACACACACACCTCCCCTCACACACACACACACACACCCCTCCCCTCCCTCGACTCCAGCTCCACTTCCCCGTGTAGTTTGGAGATGACAGATGCCTGTAGACTTTCACCAAACAAGCGGTGGGGGCAGCAGACTACAACAGTTATTTAATTAAAAGGCATTTTTCCTCTTTCTCGCTCTGGCTCCCGGAATAGCTTCTGCACGCCTAGACCCTGAGCACATGCCTGTCTCTCCAGGTTACCAGTGGCCCACTAACACCCATCTCCTTCCACGCCCCCCCTTCCGGCGTCTACCCCCAGCTCCTCCGCGCCCCCCGAGTCACACCGACAAGCACACCTCGAGGCCGGCGGTGGGGAGCGTCGAGGGCACGATGCAGCCGGACTGCATTGCACTGTCATCAAAGTTAAGTGTGTGTGTTTGTGGGGTGCTTGTGCGCGCCGGGGGAGGCTCGGGGTCATGGGCACCGGAGCATCCACTCTTCCCCCCTCCTCCTCGGGGTCAGGGGACGCCTCCACTTGAGACTGCAGCCATTTTAGGGAAAGAGGTGGCTCGGAGCCCGGGGGGGAGTGGAGGGGGAACAGCACGTCGCGGGGGACTCAGAGCTCCGCAGCCCCTCGGCGCATCTGGAGGGAGGGCAGGCGCCAGGCGCACAGGGGCGCGGCGCCCGCGGCGACTTGGGGAAGGTTGCGCTCGAGTTCCCTGGTTTTGCCTGGAGTTGTTCGGGGTAACGTGCCGGCTTCTACCTCTCTCTCTCGGGTTCCCGCTGGGCTGGGAGGTTGGGGCGGGGGGTGGGGAGAAGTCTGGATGGTAGATTGGACAAGGGAGGGACGCAACAGACCCTGGAGACTGGAAAGCTAGTGCTGGGGGAAGGCGGACACCTCCTCTCGCCGGTTGGCACAGACCCAGACGGTGCGACCCACTTGGCCCCCCCAGCCTCCCCACCCCCTCCCGAGCCTCTGCTTCCCCGCCGAGTGCCAAGTGAGCGCACGGCTGGGGGCACGGGGCGCGACGCCGACCGGCACCGAGCCACCGCTTACCTGGTTGGAAGGGGTTTCCCAAGAGGAGCCGTAGTTGTAAAAGAAGGAAGAGAAGAAGGTGTCTTCCGACAGCCCGCAGCCCGCCATGCTCTGGATGCAAATAAAATGAGGAAAGAAAAAAAAAAAGCACACACACAAAAGCAACCAAAAATTTTCAAAATCAAATTAAACCAATAAGCGAAGAAGAAATTCTCTCGAAAAATAAAGAAAAGGAGGGGGAAGGGAACGGCAAAGGGAACGGAAACTCTCGGCGGTGCTCCCTCTCCGGCTGAGGAGGGATGCTCGGGCTGCCGCTGCTGCCGCCGCTGCCGCCGCCGCCGCCGCCGCCGCCGCCGCCGCCGCCTTCTCAAGACGGTACCTAGAGAGGTTCGTCCTGACTTGAGCAGCCGCCGCCGCCGCCTGTGCCGGCTGCGTGTGTGCGCGCGTGTGTGTGCGTGTGCGTGTGTGTGGTGTGTGCGCGCAGAGCGAGAGACCGCAGGGGAAGCGAGAGGGCGAGAGAATGAGCGAGCCGGGATGGAGGGCGCAGAGGCAGAGCGGGCGGGCGTGTGCGCGCGGGGGTGCGTGCGTGTGTGTGTGCGCGCGTGTGGCTGGGTGTGCGTCTGTTTGGGGAGCTCACTGGAGAGCCGGGGCCGTCACGTGGGTGCGCTGACTCCGCCGGCTGCCGGGGACAGCCTGTACTACAGCCACGGCCACTAAATAAGCCCTCGCCGCCAGACCTTTGCAGTTCCCCCGAGGCCGGCGGCCAACCCTCCCCGCGGGTCTGTGCGGACCCCGGGACTGCAGGGGGCGCGGGTGCGGCGGCGGGCAGGTGGGTGGGTGGGGAGGGGGTCGCCCCAAGCCTGGACTGGGAAAGAAAGATACCGGCTGGGAGGCACTTGTCCCCCGCTACGCCCCGCACCCTCCTGGCCAGCCTTCCTCCCACCCTCTTTGAAGATTTTTTTTTTTTTAATTCCTAAAATTGCTTTCCCGTGCAGGGACCCCTCTTACAGCCACGGGGAAATTATTTTCACACAGTTGCTACGTCTCAATGGGTTTTTTTTTTTTTTCCTTTCCCGGTGCTCCACGTCTCCCGCGCGCGCGCGCGCACACGCCGACACACACACACACCCGTGGCCGCCTCCTCCCATCCCAAATGCAAACCCACTTCCTTTGGCTGTAGTTAAGCTAAGTCAATGCTACATCAAACTAGGCTAGGCTGAGAGAACTGGAAAGTGGATTTAGGGGACAATACTGCCCCAGCAGGAAGAAAGGCTCTAGTTTGGCATTCTGTTGATTTAACAGTTTAAAACGTAGAAGGATTTTGTAGCTTCTGCACTGAAATTCAGGCCCCTTGAGTCACAATCCTTTAAATGGAGCTATTTTCCTAAGTCTATTACGTGCTATAAAACTGTAAACGGATAACCCCCGCCCCCAAATGGTATTTTAGAAGCAAAGCTTTCTCTCAGTTTTAGTAATTGAATATCCAAGAGGTTTTTTTCTGCAAAAAGCCATTCCTTACCTGCTCCCCCCAACTTTTTATAGATATTCATAGTAAGTAAAATTCAGATAAAAGTCCACGTATCAGTGTAGGGTGCTCCTACAAGTATTTGAATCTTTCCAGGACAACTTGAAACAACCTGTTATATACAATTTATACTGTTTTCTTTCTGAATCCTTTTTCCAAATGCTGCCCATTTTTATTCAAACCAATTGTGTTTTTCCAAGACTCCACACTTCCTCTTTTAAATTCCCCACTTGAGGTCGAAATCCTCTGTGAAATCAACACTTCCACAGCAACCCACTGATGTCACAAACATCGGCTCATGATTTCAGAGGGGAAATAAAGCAAGAGAAAAGTATCTCTCTAGAAAGACAGCTTCTGTTTTCCTGCAAATGGCATTGCTCCTAGTAGCGATTCAGAAAACATATTAGATTTCTGGTTAAATACCTTTTTTCTGAGATTAACTTATTTTTCAAAGATATGTCAAATGATCTTAAAAGAAATAGGTCACCATCCTCTTTCCTGGGTTCGTGAAGAATGGTGTTTCAAATCAGTGGTCCCTAATCACACTGGCCACTAGAGATTTTAATAAACGGGAAAAAGATTTTTTTTCTAAAAAAATGATGTCAGAAAGAACACTGAGAGATGAAATTTAATGTACTAACTTCAGATCCAAACAATGCTGACTGGCCTGGCTTCAAAAATACAATAGTTTTTAAGGAGTACTAGACCCACGGAAATTCTATTCAGTTATCAAAATTAGTGCTGATCTCGCCAATATTGAAGAGAGGGGCTTTTCCTCCATCGTTCCTTCTATTGTTTCCTGGATCTTCAGGCTGGGAGAAAGAGGGAAACAGTTTTCATGCCGTCCCCCCTTTTAACCCCCTGCAGTCTCATGCTTATCAATATTAAACGTAAAGGGAATGGAAAATAGAAATGAGACCCAATGTCTGGGATTTCTTACTTAGGCTTCCTGTCTAAAGTCCTTTAGATAATATTTCTACAGAGCACTATAGAGATTTAGTCTGTAAGGTGTTTTTCATATATGTTTTATCTCAAGTTTACATTCTATTCCTACAGCCACTTACTGCTTCCCTGGTTTCCCCTCAGGTCCCACCTCCACCCCAAGGGAAGTTAATTCTGTCTCTGTGATCCCCTTTCCTATTTGCTGAACGAATAGGTTTATTCCTTACAACAATCCTGGAAGAACTGAGTCTCTTTAAACCCATTTCAAAGATGTGGAAATAGGCACAGATATGCCAAATAACTTGCCAAGATCACCCAGTGGCAAAGTACTGGGAAGTGAACCCAAACTTTGTGACCACCCCCCTCACCTACCTCTCACATCCAGATCTAACTGAGCCCATCAGAGCACTGCTCTTATGACCATATCACACATCCCTCCAACAGCAGAGTCAGTGGTTCCACCCTCTAACTGCCCAAATTCGTGGTGTGTGTACATCTGTGAGACGTGTTCATTTAAAAATTGATTGCACGTTCACGAGCTCATCCACTCTTCATGAGGACCCTGTTAGGAAGCTATTATTATTTTTGTTTTAGAGGTGAGGAAGCAGAGGCTCAGGGAAAGACTCTGATCCCCATCCTACCCAGCTAGTAAGTGGAGAGCTAGGTCTTGAACCAAAGATTTCTGGTTCATGATTTCTCTTTCCTTAAAAAATAGTCTTTCCCATCTCCAAACACACAGGAAAATGGGTATATGGATCCACTGAGCAGGCTCAGGACCTACAGAGACATCCAGGGAGGGAGAGGCAGGAAGAAGTGGAAAGAATGTCCTCTGAGCAACAAACAGGGGAACATTTGTATACAGAAGTCTGGCCTCCAGCCACAAACATTTGGCTGCCCTCAAATCTCCAGCTCTTTCTTCTTCCAAACAGGGAAGGCCCAAGGAGGGCCACCTGGATAGGCTTCGGATGAAACACCTTCCTCTCTGCCCAGCTTGTCCCTCTCCCAGGGCAGCCCTGCCATCCTGAATAAATTCTTCCTTGGTAGGTTCGCTCACCAGGTATTAGCACAGTAACGTAGAGGTTTGTTTGCTAGTTCCCAAAAACATAAAATCAAGCCACCCCTTCTACCCCCACTGGGACCCTGAACAGATGGAGACAACCCCTTGGGAAGCCGAGGGAGCCACAAGCTCATTGAGAAAAGATCATCCCAGCTACCTTGCTAACTCTTTGCTCTGCAGTATTCAGAGATATGAAGATGGAAACCGCGTTTCATTTCCAAATCCCCTGTGCTTGGTTCTCTGAAGACAAACCAAACTTCTGCACGCATTCCTCTGTCATACTGCCAAGTCACGATTTGTCACACTGAAATGTGTGATTTGTTAAATTGATATCTTTCCATTAACAAGAAAATACATCTTTATTCGTAAACACTTCTCCCCCTAAGAAATGTTTTGCATTCATTTCATAGTGGAAATTGGTTAATGGTCCAGATGATGATGCTGAGGTGTTTTCCTTGTTTATAAATGAGTTGCATTAACACTCTCATACCACTAGGGTGTCATTTAGTGAACGGTTGCTCCACTCTGCAGATGCAAGAGGCCAAAGTGTGGTGGATGTGGATAAAAAATGGTCGTTTTGGCAAAAACTGCAGATGGGAAGCAGATGTACAGAGGAAGAAGATTTCATTCGGTCTTTTTCCTTTATTAAAATAAAGTCTGCTAATCTGTCTTATTTTAAAAAGCCCTCTGAATACAAACTTGTGTTAATTCCAGGCACAGTGGAAACCAAAATCATCCCTGCCTTCAAGAAGTTTACAGTCTTGGGACTTCCCTGGTGGCACAGTGGTTAGGAACCCACCTGACAATTCAGGGGACATGGGTTTGAACCCTGGCCCAGGAAGATCCCACATGCCGTGGAGCAACTAAGCCCATGCGCAACAACTACTGAGCCTGCGTGCCACAACTACTGAAGCCCACGTGCCTGGAGCCCGTGCTGCACAAAGAGAGGAGCCACTGCAGTGAGAGGCCTGTGCACCGCAATGAAGAGCGGCCCCCGCTCGCCGCAACTAGAGAAAGCTCGCGTGCAGCAGCAAAGATCCAACACAGCCAACAATAAATAAATTTATTAAAAAGAAAAAAGAAGTTTACAGTCTCAACACATGTTGTTTGGTCTACCAATTGGTTTAGTTGCCGATTTTCTTTATAGTTGTTTAAAAATTTACATCTGCTCATCAAAATTGTAATTACCCTGGGGAGAGATTAAAATTAAGAAGTAGTGAGACAAGGAAAAGTTGAGAGGGCAAGAAAGAGACAGGGAGATCCCGTGGAAAGTGCAGAAAGAAAAGGGCAGGAAGAAGGATGCAGAGGTTCATGCAAAACCCAACTATGGCAGAAAATGAACCTAAAAATAACTATGACAATAGTAATAACAAATGTGTAACGAATGCTGACAGTATGTCAGGCATGATGTTAAACGTAGGGCAGCCTTACTTGGGGCTGCCCTGACCAAAGGGAAGTGCATTAAAGTGCAAGCTGTTTATTTGGGAGGAGATCCTAGGAAGCATAGGTAGGGAAGTAGGAGAAGTGAGAAAAGAAGAAAGGATTAAAGCGGCCAACTATGGGCAACCAGAGCTTAACGACACGTGGGAACCTCTGGGGGGCACTGGAGGAGGCACCCTTCAGAGTTACCCCACTCGAGGGCTGAGGGTGCTGGGATACGGATCCGTCAACTCCTCGGCTGACGGCTGCTCCCAGGTGTCGTTAACTCCCCAGCACGTCCAACCTGCGGCAAACGTGGGCAAAGTGGGCGCTGGCAGCCAGAGCAAGTCCTCAGGCAAAGGGATGCAGAGACCGCTGTTCGAACCTGCGGCCACATACTTGGAAATGGTAAGGGCTGTGGGGCTATGGGTGAGGCACCAAGAGCATCTGCACCCCAAACATTGACTCATTTCATTTTACAAAAACCTTTTGAAGTGGGAACATTTCCACTGTTTCCTGAGAGAACATAGTCTAGGAGAGTAAGAAGGGGCATCTGTTGTTTTTACCCAGTTAACTAACATCAGTTCCCTCTTCTGGTAACAGCCCCCTGCTTTTCCTTTGAGGAACATTCCCTCCTCTGTCTCATTTATCTGACCTAAGCCCCTCACTCCAGGGATGCGCAGGTGACCCAAGCTGACCTGATAAGAGCACTACCTCAGATTTTCACTGGACCTATAAGGCTATAGGAGCTGTAGAGGTGTGTTCTTTCTGTTGGGAGAGCAAAGCTGGGAGGATATAAGCCTGGAGCTCTTCCAGGCCCTGTTACACCCACAAGAATGAACCCAACTGCTTCAGAATGAAGCCAGCTCAGGGGAAAGCCAGCACTGAAAGGAAGCACCACAGATTCGTGACTTACATCCTTTGAGAGACTGGATCCAGCCCAACCTGAAGCCAGCCACCGCCCTGGACTTTCCAAGTATGTAAGCCAATAAACTCTTCTTTAATTATACGCCAGTTGGGGCTAAATTCACAGAAGCTAAGCAACTTTGCCAAGATCACACCTCTAATGAATGTGGAGGTAATATTCAAACCCAAGTAACCCTAATTCATTTTGGTGCTATGGCTCATGTTCTTAGCTCATGCTCTACAGTGGCAAGTAGTGTCTACCACAGGACAGAGCTCAGAGCCACAGCACCCTCCTCATTGTCTGGCCCTCACTTGGAACCTCTTTCCTTCCAGAAGCAGCTGCCAATTTGTTTAAGAGGATGATGGATCGAGGTGTATCTTGGCTGTATTTGAATTGTTTGTTCCATCAAATCATTAAAAGCGCAACCATATGTTAATGATGGTCACTTAAGAAAGGCTGGAGCGGAAGTGACAAAGCTTAAAACGAAAACAGAGAGTTAAGACCTTCAGTTTTTTGATGAACCAATCAGGAGCTACTTATGGACAATTACAGTTTTAGTCAGGACTCTTGGTTGTAAGTGACAAAAACCCCACTTCACTGGCTGAAGCAAAAAACAAACATGAAAACTGTATTGACTAACCTAACTGAAAAGACCAAGAGTAGGGCCGTCTTTGGGAAAGGCTGGATCTCTGCAAGTCTCAACCTACATCAACAACACAGTTTCTTGGTTTTACTTGCCTTTGGGTTGACCTCATTCTCAAGCCTGCACAAGAGCCTCCAGCAGCGCCTGGCTCACCTCTTCCTTTTTATCAGTAGTCCCAACAGAAAGAGAGTAGACAGATGCCCCTCTCTCTCAACAGTCCCAGCAAAAAACCCTGAGATTTCAAATCATTGGCTCTGATTGGGTCACGTGCCCATCTTTGTGCTAATTATGGTAGTCAGTGGGATACAATGCTCTGACTGACCGGACTTGAGTCACATGCCCATCCTTGGCTCTCTTGGTAGAGTCAGCCCATAAAAGCATGTGAACTGAGACTGGAGAAGATGGGGTCCCCCAGAGGAAAGCTGGGGCACAAACTAGTAGTCTCCTCTTTCTAGAAGAATGATGATTGGCTGTCAAGCAGACAAATATGGCAATCATCCACAGCAGCACTGGGGTTGACATTAGAGAAGACTCATGACCTTGTCTTGGTCTTTAAGGAGCTCATACTATGCTCATCAAAAAGGAACATTACATGTAGAACAACAAAGAAAAGATGTAATAATAAATGAAGTGAATTGCAGGTTCTTATTTGCAGGCAACAGAATACATGTCAATGCTTTAAGCAGACAATCTGAGGAAATTCATATCATTCCTGGGACGGCCAGACAATTGGGTTCGGATGCTACAAATAGGAACAAAGCAGACAGAGAAAGAAGTGATATGACAGTAGGGACTGGACATCAGAGAACTCTACCACCCACTGTCCCAGAAGAACAAAAAGTCTTTGCCACATTATTGGCCGGAACACCTGATCTCCTGCACTTAGCAGCCACCAAACATTGCTCACTTCTGCCTGTCAGTCCAGAGCAGGTGTGTGCACTTGGGGGCATCCTACGTACAAAGGAGTCTGGGAAATGTAGTTTTCCACTGTGTGGCCTCCAAGTACCAAAAGGTTAATTAGGAGGTGTTGCAATGGATACTGAGTTAATTTACAATACCTGCCATAGAGCAGATGACAGGAGTTCAGACCGAGAGTAGATGATAAAGGCTGGACTCAGATCATCCGTCACACTGTTTTGTCTGACTTGGCTCTGACATTTGCTAAAAAATCAGAGGATCTTGATGCCAGGGGATAAGATGCCCATAGAAGCCTGTACTCTTCAGACCACCCCTGGACCATACCTGCAAGTCCTGGGTGCCATCTGAAGACAGACGACAGCACATTGTGTCTGTCTCTGGGAGGCAATTAGGAAGAAGTCTTGACCATGATGTATGAAGAACAACCTGGACATCTCCCTCCCCTTCGACACCTATATCTACTGTTTCCTCCCCTTAAACCTTCCACTTTTCTCCAATTCCTCCCCATCACTCTAGGCCAGGCCACTTTTCTCTTTCACCGGGACCTTACAGTAAACTCCTTTCCCTTCCTTTTGTCTCCATTCTTGTTCTCTACCTACCATTCAAACAGAATAAGCTTTCAAAGCACAAGTCTAATCACGGCCTCCCTTCAGTGGCTTCCACTGCTCTTTGGATCGAACATATACCCGTAACATATACCCACTATTACATATAAAATAGCTAGCAACAGGGACCTGCTCTATAGCACAGGGGGCTATACTCAGTATCTTGCAATAACCTATAATGGGAAAGAATCTGAAAAGGAATAAAGTTTAAAAAATATATATGTATATAAAATGGATAACTGAATCACTTTGCTGTATACCTGAAACTAACACAACACTGTAGATTATTCAGTTGTAAACACTTCAATTAAAAAAGTAGCAATTACTATTGTTTTAAAAAGCCCCAGTCCTTACACGGGCCCCTTCCAATTCCTTCAGTCTAACTGTCCTCACCCTCTCCAAGTCTGGCATGATTTTCTGTGATCCCATGTGGCTTAAGAAGCCACAGGAGTGGGCTTCCCTGGTGGCGCAGTGGTTGAGAGTTCACCTGCCGACGCAGGGGACACGGGTTCGTGCCCTGGTCCGGGAGGATCCCACATGCCACGGAGCGGCTGGGCCCGTGAGCCATGGCCGCTGAGCCTGCGCGTCCGGAGCCTGTGCTCCACAATGGGAGAGGCCACAATGGTGAGAGGCCTGCGTACCACACACACACACACACACACAAAACAAAACAGAAAAAGAAGCCACAGGAGCCCTGACGATCGGATGGATCCCTCCCACATACCCACCCGGTCTCACCTCAAGTCCCTTTCTCCTCTGCTCCTCCTCACGTCTCCCAGCCACACGCAACCTCAGTGCTGCCAACACTGATGCCCAGAGACATCAGATTCTCCACATGGGTGTAGCTTTGCCCCTATGGCTCCGTCTGCCTGCAATGCCTTTCCCACCTTTCTGCCTGGCAAAGACCTCAACAGCGAACTTGGGAGTCACGTTGTGGGGGAAAGCCCCTTGTAAGGGTCCCAGAGGAAACGACGTGTGTCTCTCTTAGCCCTGCTCCCACCATTCCTATGGTCCACTGCCCACAGGCCGGTCTTTTTCACGTGGATTTTCCCACCTAGCCCAGGACCAACTCAATAAAAGTTGACCAAACAAGACCAAATAAACTTTTTTGGGCTGCATCGGGTCTTCGTCGCTGCACGGAGGCTTTCTCTAGTTGCGGTGGCTTCTCTTGTTGAGGAGCACGGGCTCTAGGCACACAGGCTTCAGTAGTTGCGGCACATGGGCTCAGTAGTTGTGGCGCATGGGCTTAGTTGCTCCACGGCATGTGAGATCTTCCTGGACCAGGGCTCGAACCCGTGTCCCCTGCATTAGCAGGTGGATTCTTAACCACTGTGCCACCAGGGAAGCCCCAAATCAACTTTGAAAAAAAAAAAAAAAAAGTCATCCCGCTACACAGAAAGCAGTAATAAAGAAAATGTGCTTTACTACCACCTTGAGACTTCAATTAATGTGCTTTTCTCCTCGTGAATCCTTGCTTCCAAACAAACAGAACCTGACAGCCCGAATTAAATCATTTATCTTTCTAGGTCTCTGCCTTGGCTCTAACACTAGTGAAGAAGCCTGATATCTCATAAGAAACTGGCAGAAACAAAAGCTGCAGCCCTGTACCCTTGACTTCATCTGGTTTTATAACCCATACATACACACGTGCAAGAGATATGTTCATCTCCAACTCTTCTTTTACCTAGGTGGAATTAAACGCCAAATTACCAGACTTGATCATTACCAGACTTGTTTCCTCCCATAAACCCTAAAGGGGGAGGGGGGTGCGCGTGTGTGCGCACATGTGTGCGCGCATGTGCGCGTGAGAGCGCCTGCTCACGTGCACGACGACAGACCACTTTATCCGACTCCATCCCTGAATTACACAGTGCAAACAGCCTTGGCAGTGAAGAGCACAAGCAGAAACTGAGAAAACTTCTGCTAAATGTTATGTTCCAGTTCCTTCGTATACATTGTAATGGCTTTTGACTTAGAGTGACCTATGGGTTTCCAATCATGGGCCAGTGAGGAAAGAAAAGACCATTTCCACTCTGCCCTGTATAATTAAATACCTAGATGAAGTTTTCTTCCCGTTCTGCTTTTAGAGCCAAACAATGCTGGTTTGCATTCCATCATCATATATAAACACCCACAGGCCAGGATAATTTACCTTTGCTGTTCTAGCACTAGCCCCTTAAATCAGGGCACCCTGAACTGCATTTAAGCATATCAGAAGGGCCTCTAGTTATGAAGCCTGCCGTATTTATCTTTTTTTAAATAACAAAAATATCCTCTTTACAGTCTCCTATTTGGAAAGAGATAACATGGATACAGGCACTCCGTAGATAATCCTCAAATCAGGTCTATGGATTCAGACATCTTTTTTTTTCTTCAAACCTTTGTCTTAGAGCTGCTAAGTAGTCACTAAAGTGGTTTGGAGGTCGCTTCTACCAGCTTCCCCTGCTGAGATCTGGAGAGTGAGATCCCAGCAAGGAGGAACAGTCAGGGGGGCAGGCAGGCTGTGGGGGAGGCCTGAGGGACATGGCACAGCATGGCGGGTCGACCAAGGTTTCTCAGACTTAACTAGGTACGTGAACCACCCAGGGACTTTGTCACAGTGTGGATTCTGGTAGGGCTAACTGGGGCCTGAGATTCTGCATTTTTCTAGCAAGCTCCTGAGCGATGCTGATGGTGCTGGCCCAGGACCCACAAGTCAAATGATGAGGCTTTTAGACCTCAGGCTCCCAGTCAGATAGGCCTGGCTGGGAACCACCTCCTTGGTAGCTGGACGCTCTGGGACAAATTACTTGACCTCTCTGGGCCCTGGATTCCTTATCTGTTTAACAGTGAAGATAGCAACCTAACAGACAGGTCTGCCAAGAGGATTAAATTGTGGAATGCATGTGAAGGGCTGACTGTAATGCCTGGCATGTCCTTAGTGACAGAACGGAGACCAGGGCCCACCTTCCCCACTCCCCGGGAAGTGTGCCTTGCCCGTTTTAGTATTTCATTCTTTTTAGTATTCAATGACTTTTCTTGATTTTATTGTCTCATTACACAAAGTAATACATGTTCGATTAAAGAAAGAAGACAGGAAGGGAGGTAAAGAGGGAGGGAGGGAGGAAAGAACAGAAGAAAATAAGAAAAGACCTATCCCTATACCTCCAGTCAGATGTATACACATATTTTAACGAATGGAATTATATTGTCCATCTCATTTTGCAAGTCTTCATTCTCACTTGTTACATCAGGGTAACAACAGAAACAATAATGGTCATAACAACAGCAAGAGCTCATCTTCATTAGGCTCTTACTATGTGCCAAACACCCATCTTGCACACTAAGTGCCTTAATTCATTAATTTTCACAACTCTTTGACATGGACTCTTATCAGCCTCATGTTACAGACAAGGAAATCAAGGCACAGAGAGTGTCACTTGCCCAAAGTCACACACTGGTCAATGGGGAATTCAGGCTGGAAACCAGGCAGCCTGGAAGCACAGCCTGGGCCTTTAATTCCATATTCTGCACCCTTCATGGGTTCACCCTAACATGCTGTTTTATTGCCTGATTTTTTTTCCCACTTGCCACATCATGAATATCTGTTCATGTTATTTCATATTTTTGCACAACATCATTTTAGGTGGCTGCTAAATGGTAGTATTCCATTGCCCGTTTTACAGATGGGAAAAGCGAGGCCTGGCTGTTTGCTAGAGGGCAAACAGTAAGAGGAACAACCATGCCCCGCCTGGGGGCCTAGGCTCCGTGCACCTGAGCATGCCCTCTGGACACAGAGATGCTGACTGAGCACATACCATGTGCAGGAATGTGCTGGCCTCAGTGGAGAATGGAAGACCAACAGGATTCTTACTCTTGTGGCCCTCACTGTCCAGTGAACTGAGCCATGCAATAAAGTCAGTAATTTTTTATTTGGACGAGATGATGTGAGATAACTACTAGAGAAACAATTCTACCCTGTGATATGGCGAATGGAAGGGCTGGTGATCATTTAGGAAAACTGAGGAGTTAAGATTTGAAGTGATACCCAAGTGACAAGAGGAGGGAATCACACAGTCATCTAGAGTCAGATTTATTTAAGTCTCTCAACGTAAAACCAAAGCTTAATGGTAACCCTAGGAAGGGCACTCAGAAGTATCATGTACCTACAAAATTCTCCTAACATGTAAGAGAGTGCAGGGTGGGAACAGCAAGGCTAGGGGGCCATCCTGGGTCTGTTCTCCATGCAGCCTTAGACAGTCTCAGTCTCCCCATCTGCAGAATGGGCTTGGGACACTTACCCGAGGGCAGGGGCGGGGCTGCTGTGAACATGAAATGGAACAACGTGGGAGACATGGGACACTCTAGTTGCTGTTGACCTTGACACTGAGTGTTTGGTTGACCTGGCTGTTGAAGGGTCAAATCTGCGCTATCGAGACATCAATATTCATCACAATAGTAGAATAAGGAGATTCCTGAGACCTCACAAGCTATACCTATCCGGGAGCGTGCTGGGCATTGCCACGTGTCATGATTAAGATTCAGATAATCCTTCCCACATCGTTTGCTAAGTCTCACCACCAGGGCAGCTTGGGACAATCTGAATAATGACTTTGGCTTCTCGTTTTATCTGTTTACTCTGGTAAACTGAGGGAGAAGCCTAACCAGGGCCCCCTGAGCACCTTTGACCTCTCTCAACTCTCAGGTGGTGTCATTGCTGAGGTAGAGGCTCGGAGGGGGGTTGGGGTAGGGATTCTTCCTCACACATCTTTGCTCAGGACAACAAATAACATTAACAACGGCCACTACCGTGCGGGCTAAACACTCTACATCCAGCGTCTCACTTGATCCTCTGACCTCTTGTCCTCTCCATTTTACAGATGCGGGGACTGAGGTTCCAAGAGGCTAAGGAGCTTGGCCAAGGCCATGCAGCCAGCCACGCAGCTAGCACTGTGCCGGGTCCCTTCCGCATCCCCAGGCCGGTCCTCACAGCAGGGGCCCCGCCTTCCCTGCACGGGGCCCGCTCCCCTCCAGGTTTCCCTGGTTAACTCGGACCTCGTTTGGACCCCAGTGCTCTCATTTCCTCAGCGAAATGTCCGTACCGTGGGCACCAGAGCTACAACTGCACGCCGCGCACACGATCATGGGCTTCCTGTACAACGTCGGGGTTGAGCCCAGCTCAGACGTCAGGCATCAGAGCTGGAGCAAGTGCCGCCTCTTACCAGCTGAGCGCCGGGCAAGTTCTCTAGCCGCCCTCCACCTCAGTTTCCTGGGCTGTAACACAAGGAACATAGGAATCACGACCTCACAGGGTGGCGGCAACGATGAAATTAACTGATGCTGCTACCGTGCTTGGGAAGTACCCTGCAGGTAGCACCCATAGGAAGAGGGCAGAAGGCCGACCCCACCCCCCCGCCGCCACCAGGCTCCACCAGGGCAGGACTGTGCCCGGCTCAGCAGAGCAGGCCTGCCACCAGCATCTGGAGAACTCAGTGAGATACTACGATCATCATCCCATTTTACATACCAGCAGTGAGTTCCTGCCCAAGGTCACCCGGCTGGTGGAGGGTCGCGCTGAGCCTGGCCCTGAATCCTGTGTGTGTCCCCTCTTGGCCACTCCCCGCTGCCCTTTGGGCCTTTCCCCCCGTCTGTGGGGTAAGAGGCCACAGTCTGGGTGGGAGAGGTGGCAGGGGCGTCGCGGAAGCTCAGAGGACGGCCCATCCTCACACCCTCTCCCCAGCATTCCCACCGCCCCGCCCCCGAGCCCGCACAGAGACCATGAAGATTTCACCTGGACCCTGTGGTTCCGAGCAGCTGGCAGCAGAGGAGCTGAAGGGCACTCCCGGGAGGGGGACAGAGGGGCCCGAGGCGTCCAGACCTCCCTGCCCTGGGCAGTGGGGTCTCCCGCCAGGCCTGGGGCTCCTGGGCACAGGATGAGGCCAGGGGACCTCCCAGCTGTCAACTGCCCTCGTGTTTTTAACTTTGTTCCTTCATTTCCCCAGGGCCTCGCGTGTGGCCTGGCCCTAATGATCTCCTGTGAAAGCTCCACCAGGGGTGTTTTCTGTGTCTTTAGAGGAAGGACTAACCCAGCCAGACCGTCTCCATTCCCCTCCCTTCCCCCCACCCAGACCAGACCAGCCCGGCCTTTTTTTTCCTCTTGAATTTAAGAGCCTTGCAGACACAAAGATCCTTTTAGCTTTTAACATATTTAATAATTTATTATTTATCTGATATTTTGGTAAATGTATTCCTCAGATCGTGCCTCTGCATCTCCAGTTTCCAATTTGCACCTACCTGACATGGTTTATATTACAATCCATTGATGCTCTCAAGGCAGGGTTTCCACCTCTTTTAACACTCCTTTATGGCCCTAATGAACTTCTATGCTTCATTTACTCAAGAAGATAGTTCTTTCCCCCTTTTATATTTTCCTGCTCACAGGCATACAAATCATATGTGTCACTAATACAGTGTTGGTTTTCCCTGCGTTGGTTCTTTTTTTAAACATGTTTGCCCTTCAGCCTGCTATTAACCAGTTTCTTCCCACTCTGAAAAACTTCCTCTTTTAAATTTCATCATTCAGTTTTTTTCCTCAGGGATTTTACCCTTTATTAAGAAGTCAAAACCAATTTTGGAGCGATCATAGACATCAAATAGTCTCATGAATCTTTTGTATCCTCCACTGCTCCTGACACAGGGGTGGGCACACAGCAGGGACACTGTAAACACTTGTTGCAACCAGGATGGTCGACAAGCGATTTTTGAAAGGCAGGGCGGTGCAATGGCTAAGTACACAGGAGCGAAATCTGACTGCGTGGATTGGTTTGAATGCTCATTTTTATCCCACATTAGCTGTGTGACCTCAAGCAAGTTACTCAAAGGCTCTGTGCTTTAGTTGCCTCAGCTCTAACATGGGAATGAGAGTCATTCTACCATCTTCCAAGGTTTGTTGCGAGGATTAAATAACTAAAGAGCTTAAGATGGTTCCTCACCGAGCAAGCTCTGAATAACAGTGACTTTTGTTATCACTGCCTGCCGACTATTTGCAACTTTCAGATATTATCGATTACCTTGGATCACAGATAGAATCAGGCAAATCATACTTCGCCCCTACCCTCAAAATTAAGAACCACACATGATGAAGGTAATAAGATCTTGTTCCTCACTGTCCACACAGGATTCAGGTGTGTGGAATGGCCCTTCTGTGTGACCTCAAGGCCAGCATGCATAAAATGGGAATGATGCATCGTCTCTTGCTGGGGAAAATACCTACAATCCCCGTTCTCAGATCTATCAATCACCTTCATTTAAATAATTTCTCGACTCGTTCGTCTAAACTGAATTGCCCACATACTAGTTCAGAACAGTTGCTAACAAGCCAACGGAAGCCATCGGTCGTAAGGATGGGTCGACTCAGGTGGCAGAGGCAGAAATGCCCACTAGGGGGCGAGCGCGTTCACTCCTTGCTCCCTGTGGTGGCTCAGTCCCAGAACCGGCTCCAGCCCCTTCTCTGTGTGCACTACCGCTATAATTCCCCACTGCCCAGCTCAGGAAGTTGTATTAACTCCATACCAGACCTGAGAAATCTCAGGCTAACCTGCCCAGGATCACAGCGCTGAGAGGAGAAACTGCAATGGAACCCAGATTTCTCTTACTCTACCAGGCTGCCCCCAGATCCCAGAAGAAGGCAGCCCTCAGCATTGCCCGGAGGAAGGGAAGGTGTGCAGACACCTGAAATATAGACACTGACAAAATGGTGGGTCACCCGCATCTTCCCCCCAAAACGAGCACAGGATTAGGCCTACGTTTCCCAAAGTGTGTCCCATGGAACATAAGTCCTGGGAGGTGCTCTGTGAAAAGGGTCTGGGGCCACACCAAGTCTGTGAAACATGGCATTGACTATTTTGTCTGAAATACAAAGTACACATTAGTTTGTTAAAGGTTCTCATAAGTCCTACAGTAAAGAAAACTCTTTGCTTGACTTTGTTTAATCATTAGCATTTCCCTGGCCTACCTGACATCTGGGTTTTTATATACATATGACATCTTTTAATGTTCACTTTGACAAATGCTGGTTTTGGCAAATAAGGAGCATAATGAAAGTGAAGAAAAGGAACTTTACACACGTGAATAATGAACTGATACAGATGTCTCAAGGACAGAGGAAAATGTGTCCAAGCAAGGTACTCATGGAAAGTCTGAATTATGAAGCAAACAGAACCAAAACCATAAAGAAACCTAAAGTCTTTATGATATGAAAAACCATTTCAGCATTCAGGATGACTCCCAAATATAATCCAGAAGACAAAATAAAATGGCAACCAGGTTGCTTCACACCATGGGGTACAAAACCTCTATTTCATTAGTTCATGCTCAGAGCTAAGATCTTCACATGCAATGATGAGATTGCTATGTTCACCAAAATGATCAGATGTTTGCTAAGACTCTGCAATGAATGGCTTAGAAAAGTACAGTCCATGAAGCATTATTTACACTAACCAAGACATGGAAACAACCTAAGTTGTAATGGCTTGTACATGTTTCCTTCATGAGTCTATAAGCTTCTCTTGCATATACCAAGAGCCTAAGTGCTATGGTTGGGGAGGACAGAGAAGCACCACTGCTGGAAAGGATGGATGGATGGATGGATGGATGGAGAAAATGTGGTATATATAATACAATGGAATACCATTTAGCCATAAAAAAGGGAATCCTGTCATTTCCAGGAACATTGATGGACCTTGAGGACAATCTGCTAAGTGAAGTAAGTCAGACAGAGAAATTCAAATATTGCATGATTTCATTTATATGTGGAATCTAAAAAACAAAAAAAGCAAAGCAAAAAAAAAAAAAAAAAAACCCTCGAAGAGAAAGAGATCAGATTTGCAGTTACCAAAGGGAGGGAGGGGCATGGGTGGGGAGGAGTTGGATGGAGGTGGTCAAAGGGTACATACTTCCAGTTATAAGATAAATACTGGGGATGTAATAGATAACATGATGACTATAGTTAACGCTGCTGTATGGTATATTTGAAAATTGTAGAAGAGTAAATCCTAAAAGTTCTCACCACAAGGAAAAAAAAGTTTATAACTATATTAAGTAAGGGTTATTATGTAAACTTACTGTGGCAATCATTTCACAATACATGTATATCAAGTCATTATGTGGTGCACCTTAAACACATACAGCACTATATGTTGATTACAGCTCGTTAAATGGAAAAACAAAAAGAATTTAAACCAGCATTTAAAGGATTACTCAGTTAAACAAATTCAAGAGAACTTGAAATAAATAAATAACCAAATAAATAAATAAATAAAAGCATCAAAACACACACACACACACAAAAAGAAAAAGAGAGAAAGAGGAAGGAAAAAAGGAAGAGGGAGAGGAAGAGAGGAAGGAAGGAAGGAGGGAGGGAGGGAAGGAAGGAACGAAGGAAGGAAGGAAGGAAGGAAGGAACAAAGGAACAAAGGAACAAAGGAAGGAAGGAAAGGAAAAGAGGGAGGGAGGGTGGGAGGGAGGGAGGGTGGGAAGGAGGAAGAACAGTTCACAGGGACAGATGGTGAGACCCATGGCTGGCTCTGAAACCTGCCTTCTCCAGTTCAGTGAGAGGCCAGCAGAGACAAGGAACCAGCTGCTGCTCCACGGCTGGAGCAGCTGAAGGACTGACCCTGAGTAGACCCGTGGTCAGCACTGGAGCCCAGCAGCTTGTGCTGACCTCATGCCTCAGCACATACAATAAAAACACTTGCTTTTCCTGGTGGGTTAAAGATAGGTGCAAATCCTTTGATACTTCTCCTTTTAGTAGGTGTGGTCTAATTTCCCTTCCCTTGGATCTGAACTGGCCCCAGTGACCTGCCTGACCAAGAAAATGCAGCAGCAAGAATGTTCTGGGACCTCTGAGGCTAGATCACTGCAGCTTCCGTCAGTCTCTTGGGACACATTCTTGGAACCTAGCCCCTCTTCTGTAAGGAAGACCATGCAGCCATGTGGAACTCCAGCTGAGCCCCAGCCGTGTGAGCGAGCCATCTTGGAAGTGGATCTGCCAGCCCCACTCATGCCATCTCAGCCATGGACTAGCCGACGCCACCCAGCCAAGTCCTTCCCAAATAACCTGACCCTCCATGCATGGAATATATGGTAAGATGGTTGTTTTAAGCCACTAAATTTGAGATCATTTGTTAAAAAGCAATAGATAACTGGAAAACAATTTTATTGAGCTACTACTATATGACAGGTGCCAAAGTAGGTGCTTTGTACGTTATCTCCTGTCATTTTCACTAGAGCCTCCATGAGGTAGATATTTAATGATAAATATATGAGAATAAGTTTTATCCTTGGGTGAATTAAAAAATTCACCCAAAGTCACATAGGAACACTGTTTTGTCTGCCTCCAAAATCTTTAATGACTAGGAAACTCTTTAGGGGAAGAATCCATGAAATATGCTAGGGATAAAATAGGTGGGAGAAAAGCAGAATGAATGGTGAGTTTGTGTGGGTGCAAGGGAATACACCTCAAATTCTGGCCTAAAATAAAAATAAAAGTTGTAGGCAATTGGAGAATTTTCATGAAAACACGCACTCCCTCTGGCTTCAGCTTTATCACTGCTATGCAATGAAATAGGAAAACGGAGGGAGGGAATATTTTCACAATGTTAAATATTTTTTTATTTTAAATTACCAAAGCTAGCATACCAACTGTGCCCTGATGCTTGTCTTTAATAACAGCACCCATGGACGTAGCATCTACTACAGGTAGGCATTGCTTCAGGTGTGTCACCTGTCAGATAACCACAGGCACATTTCCTTACATTTGTAAGTGCTTTTGAGTTTATAAACCACGTTTACCCACATGCTTATTTCAGCATGAGAGCAGATGCTTTTCCTGGGGAGCAAACAGAGCAAAATTAATCGACAATATTTATCAGGTACCACCTATGTGATTGAGAAATATGATCCTTCCTTGATTCTCCCTCCCCACTAGCTTATTTCCTTTGCTTTCTTACTTAACAGTTTGCATTGTAATGGCTTGTACCTGTTTCCTTCATGAGTCTGTAAGCTTCTCTTGCATATACCAAGAGTCTAAGTGCTATGGTTGGGCAGGACAGACAAGCACCACTGCTGGGAAGGATGGATGGATGGATGGATGGATGGAAGGAAGGATGGATGGATGGATGGATGGATGGATGGATGGTAGGAAGGATGGATGGATGGAAGGACTGTATGCATAATTAAGCGGTTAAGAGTGGTTATGACCTGTGGAATCACCCAGTCCTTACTACATTATTGACCATGTGATTGTGGGCTAGGGACTTAACCTTTCCGAATGGAAATTCTATTACTTACTTCCATAGAGTTACTGGGGATTAAATGAAATAATAGATATCTCTCATAGTGGCTGATACACTATTAACTCTCAAAAGCAGAAGCTGTGAAGAGGAGGAGGGGATGCTGCAGAGGGGGAAGAGCTGGAAGGACAGGAGGAAAAAGAAGTCAGCACAGGGAAATACCTGCCTACTGTAAGAAACAAGCAGATGTTTCTGGACCCTTCCCCTACGTATTTACATATAATGTGGTATCTGCTTTCTTGTTTGACCATTTCTTTACTAACTTGCTGGATTGACTGAGGCCACCCAGTCCCTCTGTAAAGCATGCTGACGACGCCCACAGCCCATGAAATGCTCAGAGCTGCTTTGCTCCACTTGAGTTCGCCCACATATTCCCACAAACTGAATCAATCTTTTGTTCCCCAAACCTGTGGCTGCCAGTTTAATTCATTCATACAACAGATATTTGAGCACCTGTGATGTGTGGGCACTGTTCTAAGCTCTGGTGAATAAGACAGAGAAGGCCTGCCCACAGGGACCTTCTATTCCAGTTATACGTCTTAGATTTCATAGTTTAATCATATATTATGAAACCTGTGGGAAAAAGAAGTTCTTGTTCCTATGAAAACCAAGTGAAATGTTTTGCCATGACTGAGTGGATGCAAGTTGCGAAAAGAAAATTGCTGTTGAATCTGGCGTGGGCCAGATGACCAGACAGTGTTGGAAGCATTGGTAAGAATCCAGGATTCTGCTTTGCAGGTGTATTAAAGTTCTTCCAAGCCTTTAAAGAAACCGAAAGCAGAAGTTAGAGATGACATATTACTTCAGTGCATGGCTTGTGCAGACAACAAACAAGACACTCTAATCAACAGACCTAGACAGCAAAGTGGGAAACTGGTGAGGCAAGCGAGGAACCCAGGGTGCAGAATTTCAGGAGGACTTGCCCTCAGCACCATGCGCATACAGGGTCGGCACCCGACAGTGAGTGCCTCCTTTTATTTCATGCCCTAAGTGCCTTACTTGCCTACCCCCTGGGGCCAGCCCGGCCAGGTGGTCTCAGATCTACGTATGTTTTAAGTTAAAACATTGAAGGGGTATAACGTTTTTAAATATCCATCATTTTATCAACCAACCAACTGGTTCCAATCTTATTGGAAAGGAGAGCTTCTGCAGTATCAAAAATATGTATTCAGCTGTACAATAATGGCAAACACTTATCGAGTGCTTTCCATGGATCAAGCAATGTTCTAAGTGCACCGTGTGTTAATTCTGTTAATCCTCTGCTTTGTTCTAGATACTACTGCTATTATTCCCATCTTGTAGACAAGGAAACGCACTACGAGCTCAGTTGCCTAGTCGCAGCGTCTGGCTGCAGGGTCTGAGCCAGCAGTATTTCTGATTTCTTTGAGGAACCCCTCACTCTCAGAGGCCACATGAGTCATGTGGGGCACGACTACCCCCGCCCCATGCTCTACCACTAGCCCTGCCCAGACAGTCAGCAGGGTTCCATCTCCCCGGCCAGAGTGATTGGCTCAGGAGTGGGTATGGATTCCAGCTGATGCATCCTGAGACCAGGGCTCCCAAGAAGAGCCACTGTCTTTTCAGTCAAGAGAGCTGCTAATGAAGTGGATGAGTTAGTTGGTGGTGTCCCCAAGAGGAGCCTGAAAAAGCCAACACAGAGAAGAAAGCAGAGGCAAGAGAAGGGGAGAGACCGAGTCCCAAAGCCATTGTCTGAGCTTTGGATCGAGCGCTGCCTAAAGCCAATGTACCCCTCGACTTTTCCACTGTACAAACCAACAGTCCCAGTTTTACTTAACCCTATTTGAGTTGGGTGTTCTGTCTACAACCAAATTTTTTCTAATTGAAAAATTTCTAACCACAATCCTCTTTTCTGGATACTTTGATCATTGAATGAGTATTTGTTGAGAAACTATTAGGTATCTGGTCCAAAACTATATGCTCAAAGGGCGATTATCCAGTTTAAGACAGTGGCCCTGCCTACCAGGAACTTACAGTCTCACTGGGAGAGATATGCCCACCCTACCCACCCCAACTCCATCAAAAGTTGGATAACATTAGAACTGCCGCAAGGCAGTATGTGCCAAATGCAAGGAGGGATACTCACTGCTGAGGAAGGAGTGCACTGGGGTGGCCTGAGAAGGTAAGGATGGGTCTTGGAGGACAGGGAAGATGCAGCTAAAAGATGAGTAGCACTTAGGCAGAAAGGAACAGAAGTGGTAGACCCCAGAAGCAGACGCTGAGATGACAATGCAGTGTGTGTATTTTATTTGGGAGATGAGCCCTGGAAATATGGGTAGGAAAGCGGGGTCAGGGAAGAGAAGGAAGCCAGTAAAAAGGGCACCAACAAGCTCATTACTACAAGGGCACTGGAGCTCTATCCAGCGTGCAACATGCTTGAGAATCATCCCAGCTGAGGAGAGGAGAAGGTATTTATCCGCAAACTTTCCACCCCATACTGGCTCCAGGCTGTTCCTGGGGCCATTACCTCACTGCTGGAAAATCAGGAACAGCCTGGGCAGCCAGGCACAAGTGCTAGTCCCACAGGTCTGCGACAGTCACCATTCTGCCTGACTGCCTTTGCACTGAGCCAGGACAACCAGGATTTTTGTCCCCAACGGTATCATAAAACCTGTCAAGTGTCTTACTGAAGCCTGGGCAGTTTGGGGCCAGCTGGGAGTGGGAGAAGGGATGTTGGGGAATGGGGTACTATTTTTTTAATGCTAGCGCCCAGGGAATATTTCAGGAGTCACATGGCAAAGGCAGGCAGTGAATCCAGACCGTCTCCCCAGTTCCCTCCCAACTCTGCTGATCTCTGATGGTGAATTAGGATGAAATAAATCTGCTCCTCCAGAGAAGCCCAGGTGAGCCATTTGATCACAGCCATTGGATTCGCCTTTGTCCTCTGCCCAGCACAGTGGCCCAAATCCCCACAATTATGGTTTTAAAAAGCTGCTGGCCTTGGACAGGTACTTCTTTCTCATTTGCAAAGTAGAATTAATGCCAATTTCTTGTTGGCAACCCACAGTGTGTTTGAAGCATTCCTTGATTTAAGCAAGAGTTCCTGCGTTTTAATGAAAGATTCAAGGAAGAAATCCACAAACTACACTAAGAATACAGGTGAGGGGGGAATGTCATTTAGGAAGCCCTTGAGTGAGAGGATTGATATCACAAGCAAGATCTTTCCTTCTTTCCTTCATTCAACAAATATTTATGGAATCCTTACTTTTTGCCAGGTAAAGTGAACAAAACAAGCTTCTGCTTTCATACAGAAATAAAAATATATACTTATATGTATATATTGTCAGGTAATTTGATGCTATGAAGAAAAATAAAGCAAGGTAAGGGGAGATATAGTGATAGGAGTGTGTTACTTGAAAAAGGCCTCTCTGAGCAGGTGGCATATGAATAGAGAGAGACCAAGGAAGGTGAAGAAGGTGGAGAAGAAGGTGGAGGAACCCAGGCAGGTAACTGGGGGGAAGGGCATTTTAGAAAGAAGGAACAAGAAGACATTAACATACTGGTTTATAGTTTTTTGTTGTTTTTTTTTTTGCCGTACGCAGGCCTCTCACTGTTGTGGCCTCTCCCGTTGCGGAGCACAGGCTCCAGACGCGCAGGCTCAGCGGCCATGGCTCACGGGTCTAGCTGCTCCGCGGCATGTGGGATCTTCCCGGACCGGGGCACGAACCCGTGTCCCCTGCATCGGCAGGCGAACTCTCAACCACTGCGCCACCAGGGAAGCCCTGGTTTATAGCTTTTACATAAAGCATGTGGTGCAGGTTGCATTAGCTTCCTATTGCTGCTGTAACAAATTACTACAAAATTGGTAAAATAAAACACATTTATTATTTTACAATTCTAGAAGTCAGAAGTCCAAAATGGGTCTTACAGGCTAAAATCAAGGTGTCAACAGATCTGTATTCCTTCTGTAGGCTCTAAGGGAGAACCTGTTTCTTTGACTCCTCTAGCTTCTAGAAGCCACCTGCATTCTTTGGCTTTTGGCTCTTTCCTCAAATCAGTCCAAACTCTCTCTGCCTCAGTCATCAAATCTCCTACTCTGTGAGCCTCCTGCCTCCTTCTTATAAAGATCCTTATGATTATAGTGGACCCACCAAATAATCCAGGATAACGTGCTCTTCTCAAAATCCTTAAATTAATCACATCTGTCAAGTCCCTATTGGAACGTAAGGTAATATATTCACAGGTTCCAGGGATTAGGACATGGATGACTTGTGGGGGTGGGTCATTATTCAGCCTACTGGTGTACAGCCAACGGTCATAATGCTGGGACCCCAGAAAAGGATGGCAAAATGTTAACTGTTGATGCAGGGAAATGGATACATGGGAGTTCATTACAAAACATCTATACTTTTGTACAAGTTCGAAAAATCCCATTAAAAAGTCTGAAATCTTTTGAGAAGGACCAGCTGAGGTTTAAGGGAAAACCTGGCTTTTGAATTAGAAAATTTAAGATCTATTTGCACATGAAGACATGTTCTAACTCATGAGTAATCAGAGAAACGCAACTTGAAATAATGAGATATGAAGATGGCGAAGATGAGAAAGTGGAATGCCACCAGCTGGCAGAGGTGTGGGGGTAGCGGAACCTGTGCAGCCATGCTGAGAGCAGCACGGCCCTGCTCTGACCTGGCGCCCAGCACAGAGGTCCTCACACGGACGCATAGGGCGAGTGCAAGGAAGTGTTCCATGCAGCTTCGTTTACAGTGCAGAGCTGGGGACAACTTGTGTGTCTGTCACTGGGAGCGTGGGTGGGTAAACCGTGGGGCTTGCAACCCACGGAGCACTATGGCGTAGTCAGAAGCAACAGGTTTGATGTACCCATGGCAATAATGGACCTTAAAGGCATCAAGTTGAAGGAGAAACAAAGTAAGAAACAAATTCTCTGTGAAAAGTCAATTCAAAATACTGTCCCACAAGACAAAAGTCCTCATTTGGAAAGACACATATAACCTAGGAAATGGGACTTCCCTGGTGGTGCAGTAGTTAAGAATCCGCCTGCCAATGCAGGGGACACGGGTTCGAGCCCTGGTCCGGGAAGATCCCACATGCCGCGGAGCAACGAAGCCCGTGCGCCACAACTACTGAGCCTGCACTCTAGAGCCCATGAGCCACAACTACTGAGCCCGCATGCCACAACTATTGAAGCCCGTGCGCCCAGAGCCCGTGCTCCGCAACAAGAGAAGCCACCGCAATGAGAAGCCCATGTACCGCAACAAATAGCAGCCCCCGCTTGCCGCAACTAGAGAAAGCCTGCACGCAACAACAAAGACCCAACACAGACATAAATAAATCAGCAAACTATGGCTCTCATGTCAAATCTGCCCTTTGTTTTTGTAAATAACGTTTTATTGGAACACAGTAACCCATTCGTTTAAGCATTGTCAGGGGAAGCTTTTCTGTACAAATGATGGTAACATGCCATACACTAAGGGCTTGATTAACTTAACCCTCTGTGCCAGAGGTTAAAAAAACAAAGAAGGTGGTAAGAAGATCTAGGCTTGAGTCCTCACTAGCTAACAGAGCCCTGGGAAGTCACGTTTCCTGTTTGTGCCTCAGTTTTGACAGCTGTAAAAATGGGGCAATATTCATCTTAGAGACAATATACCTGCAAGTGCCTTGTGAATTATAAATGGTTCTTCAAATGTGAAGGTTTCTTAGTATCAGGGTAACAAGAAGGTGGGAATGGTATCGCAAACGTGTCCTCCTATAATCCAATGTTGTCTTCTTCCCAGACTTCCTACTAACAGTGTCTTATCCTTTCTCTTCCTTGCCCACTCTATGGAGACGCTAACGATAAGGAAGTAGCCAGAAGGCAAGGCAAAGAGAAGGGAAACTGCAGACCAACAGGATCCACAAATGGGAAGCAAGCTGGGAAAAAAGTTAGAAAAGCTTATCAAGGGGAGATGGGTTGGACCTGACCGTGGCCACTGTCCATCAGGCCTCAGAAGAGAGCTGACTTATGACGTAATATCACCTCATGACATCTGATGTAGAGGGATGAGGGAAATTGGCAATTTCTGGTAACAAGGTCCAACAGCTACCATTGCTTAGATGCTGAGCACATAGCAGGTGTATGCTGAACACCTCACGTACATAACCTTATTTATCCCAAGTACCTCGTACCATGATCCTATATGACAGATGAGAATATTGAGGGTATCAAAGGTTCAGTAATTATTCCAAGGCCACACAACTGGGAAGTGGCAGAAGCAGTTCATTCAGTCCTCCCCAAAACCCTACGAGGAATCATCACCACCGCATAGATGTGAAGTCACACAGCTGCAAGTGTTTGGGGCAGGGCCTCAGAAAAGTGACGCCAAACGCCCCAACTTTCACCACCACTTCAAAACGCCTCCCTGAGACCCAGGGCCCAGACGACCATTTATTAGAAAAGCCCCTTCACTTTCTCATGCCCTGAGCCATGCCATCGAAGAGAACATTCTAAGAAGTAAAAGCACACTTGAGTGCTGCTGGAGACCTACCTGCGAGGGGCTGAGCAGCCTGCTGTGCACATTCCCTTCCTAAAGGCGTCCAGCTCCTTGCTGTCGGTAACTGAAGGGAAGGCTACCTGATGTAACTAAGAAGCTGAACTTTAAAGGGGAGATGGCATAAAGATAAGAAAATCAGCTTTGGAGGAGGAAACAGGACCCTAGGCCTAGTCGTGAGAACTTGGGCAAGTCGCTTCTCAAACTCTGTCTAGTTGGGTTTGCTTCTTTGCAAATGGAGACCTTCTTTCTTTCCTGCTTGAACCTGACCCACAGTTCCCAGTCATTTAAAAGTTAATCACAGTAATAATCTACTGGGCACTTGATGCTGGGAAGGGACTATGCCCTTTTACATACACTATATAATTTTATACTTAATATAAACGTATGAAGTAAATACTAAACTATCCTCATTTTATAGATGGCAAAACTTAAAGTAACTTCCTCTGTCAACTCAGGATTTGAATCCAAGACTGCCTGACCAAGAAGAGTCCATGATTTTAACCCAAGGTACCTAAACCCTAAATTCACATTAGAACCAAATGGGGAGTTTTGGGGGAAAAAAAAAAAACAAACCCTGATGTGTGGGCCCAATCTTAGAGATTTTGATTTCATTGGTCTAAGGTGGGGCTGGGTTGAGAACCACTGGCTTAACTGTATTACAAGGCAGCCCCCTATTAAAAACTGACCAGCTGCTCATGTTCCCATCCCACGTCCATGCACAGAAATGCACCAAGGTGCCTTAATACAGCTATATAACAAACTAACATAAAAAAGCTTCATAATGTGTGGTAAGTGACAATATTCTGAAGCAATTAAACATGGCTCTTATTCATACTACTTTATATAAATACAAATGAATATATTTGGCTTTTCAATTTTTAAAAAATCTGAATTTGAAAGGTGTAGCATTCTGATAGCATTTTAGGTTGCTGGGTTTTGTTGTTGTTTTTCTTTTTTAAGGAAAGATATAGTAATATAAATGAGGAAAATGAATCAAGCAATAAGAGAGAGCTCTGGTAAAAGAGAGTCCAGCCAACATTCCCACCCATACAGGAGTCCCAAATTGCAAGGATGACCCTTAGGGTTTTGTTATGTAGAAGTTTACATCAGGGTGACTTTTTTGCAAGGTCACAGTCAGTGAGGAAGGTCAAGGTGCAGTGGAGAGACTTACATTTTCCCTTTTAAATCCAGAATAAGAGTAATTAATCCTTAAGCTGTGCAACTAGACTTCAGCAAGTAGGTACTCCTCGCCAATTTCTAGGTTTAAGCTGAGATTGTCACTGTACATTAAAGTTGCATTCTGCACTCTCAAAAATAATTTTCTCACCTGCTTATTAGCTAGCTGTGTGACCCAGGCCATTTAGTATCTCTCAACCTTACTTTCTATATTGAGCAGTAGGAATAATACCCAGGGTTCTTCCCAGGGTTGCTGTTAGGACTGAATGTGTTCGTCTGTGCAAATCAGTCTAGCACAGCGGCAGGAAGAGAGGGGCCTCACCAAATATCAGTTCTCCACCTTTCCCATGAATGCTCATGCTTGGTTATTGGACATAAGGCATGACTCAAACATATCCTTGAAGGATCTTGGAGCTAACTTTTTCTGTTAAGAGTTCAAAAGTTTGTTTTAAATACAATCACAACTGTACCTTCACCATAAGCCTTGTTGATTGGATTAGGCTTATGCATAAAATAGCACAATCTCACATAAGACATGTAAGTGTTGTATGTTACCTGAGTCAGGATGAGCTAAAATATATTGTAGCAACAGAGTCCCCATACCCCCGTGGCTTCTACAAACATGGGTTTATTTCTTGCTCATTTCCATCTGGGATCAGCTGGGAACTTTGCTTTGTGTGGCCTCACTCTGGAACAGGGCCATGGCAGAGGGAGATTGGTCAATGGGAATCACACACTGACTATGCTCTTACAGCTTACAGTCTCACTTCTACACTGGCCTAAAGTGAGCAAGTCACATGGCCATACCTAACTTCAAGGGGGATGAAAAAAACTACCACCTGCCTGGAACCAGAAATATTTGGAGAATCACACTGATGACTACCACAGGGATCTTTACAGTTTACAAAGCATTTGTCACAATGATTGCCCAATTCTCAAAATATCCGAAGTAGCAATTAATTAATTATATGTGATAATTCAATTATAAGGAGTCAGCAAACACCAACAAAAACAGAGAAAACCCAATGTAAACAGTTTGGGCAACTCTGCCCACTATTCTGAGTGAAAGTGCCTCCAGCTTATGAAACGTTGAACTTGCTGTTTCCTCAAGACGTGTCTGCCTCTTGAAGTATGTCTTCGGTAATGAGTGGGATTCTCATTTTGATTGATATTCTCTAGTAAATGGCCTCTGAATGAAGGCCAACTATATCAATTCTCAGCTTAAAAACTGTGATCTTTCAATACTGAAGGAAAAACTGGCCATTTTTTTTTCTTGAAATAGCCCAGCATGCATCTCTAATACAGCACCTTCTTGGGGAGATTTAATTTGGACTATATAATGATTTTTGCCTTAAGGTCTGACTTCAGAGTCTGACCCCTGGATGAAAGATGAGACTTCACTTTATCCCTCTCCAAAAGATGAGGGAATGAACAAAGGCTCAGCAGTCAAATAACAAGGACACTGAGGAAGGAAGCGGCTAAAATCCCCGGCTCCTCAAGGCAAGTCCCCTGTGAAGGGATAGCTTAAATGCATCTCAAGAATTGTGTGGCCCTCTGGGTCTGGCCCCTGGCTCAGTATTTCACCCACCTCTTCCACCCTCAAGATCAAAGTGTGAGGCAGGAGGCTAAGAATAGTCTCCTCTTTTCTTAGTTAATCCTGGCAAGGAAGTGTTCTGGTTTCAAAGCCTGACCACTGGGTGTCAGGCTTAAGGGGGAAAGAAAATAGAGATGGTTTATCAACCCCACTTAATTATGCCAATAGAACCCAAGTGAGATTTGCTAAAGGATAGAAAATCGGCTGGCCCAAGTATGTCAATATGCCGGGGAATGCTCACTAAACTTTCACTCATCTGATTAAATCAATAAATATTTATCTTTTCTACATCTGTAGGAATAATTCATTAGATAGCACAGTGCTGTGCCCCTAATCCTCTCTTGATTTAAAGATTAAAGGGGGGGGGACTTCCCTGGTGGTCCAGTGGTAAAGAATCTGCCTTACCATGTAGGCGACGCAGGTTCGACCCCTGGTCAGGGAAGTAAAGTCCCACATGCCACAGGGCAACTAAGCCCTCCCACCACAACTAAGAGAGAGAAAACCTGCACGCCACAACTAGAAAGAAGCCAGTGCACCGCAACGAAAGATCCCACGTGCCGCAACTAAGACCTGACACAGCCAAAAATAAATTAAATAAATAATAAATCTTAAAAAAAAAGATTAAAAGGGAGTGGCCAATTTCTGTATCAAGCAATTCTAGAGACAGATCACCTGAAAGCTTCCTGCAACAAAACACCTGAGAATGCAGAAGAAATATAACAAGATCTTTTAAAATGCATAACAGAGCACAGCAGGAAACAGGGGAAATCCCCAAGATGGGGATGGGAGGAAGCAACCGACAATTCAAGGAAGGATTAGGTGAGTGGGTACACTTTGACATTTGCCAAACTTGGCAAGACAAGGACGGGAGGAATGGGACTAAGGGGTGGAGCACAACTGTGATTTCTACATAAAGCCTTGGCCTTCAAAAAAGCAAGCCTCTAGTGGCACAGATATGACAAGTTCAGTTCAGTTTTGCACTGGCTGGGGGTAGGGTAAGATGTTAAGGGAAATAACAACGCTGTAGAGATAACTGAGCTCTCCCTGCTCAGTTATCTGCTCTCCCCACCCTTTACCTCCACCTTCAAGGTTTGGAACCCAGGTCTCACTTAGGCTTGAAATCTTGGGCAGGTTACATAACCTCACAGCACCTCATAAATTTAGTTTATGTTAAGTGCTTAATTAACACAGTACTTGGTACATAAAAGTACCGTTCAAAAATTGTAGGGCAAATCAAAATGTGTTTGATATGTGTTTTTCTTCCAGAGTTCAACATATTTTTCCTTAAGAAAAAGTCAAAAAATGATTTCTTTCCTTAAGTTAAAAATAAAGAAGTCAAAATTTTCATTATTTGAAAACTGAACGAAAAAGTACACTCCATCTTTAGTTGTAAAGGACCAAGATTTCACATGCTTATACGATGCTAATCAAATTAGAAAAAAATAGCCTGACATCAGCAAAGGTTTGCAGCTCCCTCCACAATGAAATTACTAAAATAATACACACACAAAATGTTTTAGTAACTATTATCCAAGTTCCCTTAATGCCACTGGCATAGTTTAAAAACTAGTTTTTATTTGGGAAAAGAAAGAAATCAAAAGGGATTATAGGGCTTCCCTGGTGGCGCAGTGGTTGAGAGTCCGCCTGCCGATGCAGGGGACACGGGTTTGTGCCCTGGTCTGGGAAGATCCCACATGCCGCGGAGCGGCTGGGCCCGTGAGCCATGGCCGCTGAGCCTGTGCGTCCGGAGCCTGTGCTCTGCAACGGGAGAGGCCACAGCAGTGAGAGGCCCGTGTACAGCAAAAAAAAAAAAAAAAAAAAAAGGGATTATAAATATAAAAGCCACCATGTACATAATTGCACAGGGGGGAAAGCCCTCACTTGGAATGAGGAAACAAAGTTAACAAACTGAATGACCTTGAAGCAAACTTGGTTATTTCAGGGCCTTGATTTTCTTTGAAAATGAGGATTTGGAATCAATGGCTTGAGGTCCCTTCCGGCATTTCCTTTGATTTTGACGGCTGCTGCAACAGCGACAGAAGTTAGCCATTTGGCCCTCCCATTCCACAAGAACAAAACACGTTATCATTTTAAGAGTCAAAGAGTCAAATTCTTGTTTTGAATTTTAAAGCACTACATGACTGCTAATGTTAAAACTCCTCTCTTTCAAAAATCGAAAAGGTTGAATCATCAGAGGATAAAACCCATCACCACTGAAAACCAAAGTGGATTTTCAACCTAGTAGAAAATCTGAATTGACAAAGCATGCAAAAATTAGCTCAAATAGCTGCAGCCTTCCTCCATGAGTATCCTGGTAAAGGCCTAGTGGTTTAAGTGTTTATTGTTTATGCTGCAGAAAGCAATGAGGCTGGAAGCATGAATGTAATATGCCCAGAAACTAGAATCTTCATTCAACAGGGAAAGAGTTTTCTTCAAATAAAAATAACACAACTAAAAAATTCCAAATTCTTTTTTTTTTTTTTTTTTTTTTTTTTTTCTTTTTGCGGTACGCGGGCCTCTCACTCTTGTGGCCTCTCCCGTTGCGGAGCACAGGCTCCGGATGCGCAGGCCCAGCGGCCATAGCTCACGGGCCCAGCCGCTCCGCGGCATATGGGATCCTCCCAGACCGGGGCACGAACCCGTATCCCCTGCATCGGCAGGCGGACTCTCAACCACTGCGCCACCAGGGAGGCCCAAAAATTCCAAATTCTTAATCAAAAGGTTTAATTTTTTTCACAGGATTCTTTTTTTGGCGGGGAGGGGTAACACATGGGAGCAAACCACCAACTGTCAGTCATGTAATTCCAAAATTCCTGATATTTTACAGTCACTGGATTTACATACATTTGTAAGTGATGTTTCTCCACATACACATACAGTGAAAGACACTGTCCAAATAACTTTTGATGTAAAGTAGAACTTCGAAAGAGAAATCACTTAAGAAATCAAATCTTATAATAGAAATACTTTAAGCACAGCATTCACACATTTGACGGTAGATCCCAAATGCTTATCTAAACCAGAGGGAATGCAATTAAGCTGCCTTCACTCAAAATGGTGCCAGAGGGCAACTACCCCATTTACTAGCCACTGATAAGTCATGACAACACTATTTCACAGCCTGTCACCATACTTCTGAAGCCCCCCACCCCACCCCAGGATTCAGGATTTCCTCAACACTAGGGACTTATCTCAAAAGCCTTAGTTCAGAACAGTAAAATAAATAAAGATCGCAATGCCACATTCAGAAACTAGGTAATGGCTTGGAAGCAAAAAGGGGGCGGGGGAGAAATGAGGAACTGTCACTTATCTGTTTTTCTAAGTTTTCTATTTTTTAATAAATAGCAAAACTAAAAACACTAACTTAAAAAATAAATCTAGCAGACTTAGAAATTCTGTGGGAAACCCAATGGCCATGGAAAACTTTTAGACCACTTACTAGTAGGTCTTTCTTCAGATATATTGTTCAGACATAATTTTTTTTTTTTTTTTTTTTTTTTGTGTGTGTGTGTGTGTGTGTGTGGTACGCGGGCCTCTCACTGTTGTGGCCTCTCCCATTGCAAAGCACAGGCTCCGGACGCGCAGGATCAGCGGCCATGGCTCACGGGCCCAGCCGCTCCGCAGCACGTGGGATCTTCCCAGACCGGGGCACGAACCCGTGTCCCCTACATCGGCAGGCGGACTCTCAACCATTGCGCCACCAGGGAAGCCCCAGACATAATTTAATAATACATATGAACATGGTTACAGTATTTATATTTACTAACGAGAAGAACTTGGTAAAAGACACCATATTCCTTTTCACAATAAAAGTTTTGAAAGGATTCTTTAGATATCATACGTATACAAAAGCTATTAGTATTCATTTTTAATACAAAATAAGCTAATTTCCTTACTTATACCATTTAAATATTATTTTTCCCTCTTCCCTTATGGAACTGGGGGGAAAATACTACAGAAGAAAAACAACTGACGTTTCTGCTAAATAGTTCAAAAAGTCTTCCGTAAGTCTGAACACCTGCTCCTGCTTGCCTAGCTGGGTCTAAACCCTGTCAGGAGACTAAAAAAGGAAGGTCAAAACAAATAAGGTCTCTCCCTGGAAACCTCTACTGGACCCTCTGAGAGTGCACGACATCCTGAGTTTCTCTTGTAGACAAATGCTTCAGACATTTATTGTAATCAGATACTGACTTCAGTAGATTACAGCACAGGATCTATAAACAATCACAGTCACTACACTATCAATTCATAAATATAACGTGGATTATCCATGAAAAACTTGTGATTCCTTTCAATACATTCAATACATTCTTTCGGGATACTTCCCTGCAAGCATCCCCTGGCATATAATAAGGAAAAGAAAGCACTCAGGTTACTTAAATCTTCTTGTCATATTCACAGTAGTATCAATGTTTATACAGGGGAATCTCTTTCCAGGTGACTTTAGCTAAGAATCCTAATAGTCAGGGACTAATAAACAAGACAGACCTCTGGAAGGTGGTCACAATAAATATTTCAAAGTTCGTGTAAAGAATGGAGCTTTAGGGCTTCCCTGGTGGTGCAGTGGTTGAGAGTCCGCCTGCCGATGCAGGGGACACGGGTTCGTGCCCCGGTCTGGGAAGATCCCACATGCCGCAGAGCGGCTGGGCCCGTGAGCCATGGCTGCTGAGCCTGCGCGTCCGGAGTCTGTGCTTCGCAACGGGAGAGGCCACAACAATGAGGGGCCCACATACCGCAAAAAAAAAAAAGAATGGAGCTTTACTCAGGCCCCACGAAATACCCAATCATATTTGTAACAATGGAATAGGAAAAGTTGCTACTTACAGGCATCCACTGGACCAGGTGTTAGTTATATACTATTTCATTTAGTCAATCCAATCCTTTGGCAAAGTATTATAACCCATTTCCCTTAACAAATGAGGAAGCGGTTAGGTAAGTCACATCCAGTATTTCAAATCCCGTCGATCTGTTTCTAAAGCTCATTACACGATATTCCTACCCCATATTCCTCGGATAATCTGGTTTCTAGCCTGGTGGTTAAAAAAGGAGTAGGCGGGGCCTCCCTGGTGGCGCAGTGGTTGAGAGTCCGCCTGCGGATGCAGGGGATACGGGTTCGTGCCCCGGTCTGGGAGGATCCCATATGCCGCGGAGCGGCTGGGCCCGTGAGCCATGGCCGCTGGGCCCGCGCGTCCGGAGCCTGTGCTCCGCAACGGGAGAGGCCACAACAGTGAGAGGCCCGCATACCACAAAAAGAAAAAAAAAAAAAAAGGAGTAGGCATTCTAAGAAGTAACCCCATCACCAGTGAGGAAGCAACAATACAGTAAGAAAAGCAAACACAAGAAAGAAAGCCACAGTGGCTAGATTTTTTAAATATCTGCTGAAAAGTTACTGCATACCACACCTAATGTTAGGTACTAGGGACACAGTGACATGTGACACAGGCCCTGCCCTTAAGGAGCTCACAGCCTATCAGAGAAAAACAGCCTTAAATACTCAATACTCCAAGGACAGAAATGGGTAAGACAATCATCATAATGGCTCGAAATCACAGGGAAAAGCAGTTTAGCATGAATTAAGCAGGAGCGAACATGATTCACTTCGGTTTGGAAATATTTCTCATCCCCAAACTAAACAAGTAACTTTTGGATTACGTTCACTTCACGCTAGCGTATCACTGATCCACTTTAAAAACAAGAAATAGTTGCAGTGAAAATCCATACTACAATAAAGCAAGTTACTGGTTAAAAAAAAAAATCCCATGAGACCCTTGTAGTACCGCTCGAGCAAGAGGAGCACCAGAATGCAGTAAAGTTCCTTTTCCTATTTCCTTGTGAACATTACACCAGAACGGAAAACCAGATCCACCTTGCTCACACATGTGCCTATACATAATGTGGATAATGTTCTAAACTTAACGTGAGATCACAATCTGAGAACCATGCAATCAATCAGGGACTCCAACCAGGCTTTATATATCCAAGCTCCCTAGTACACAGCTCAGGGGAAATGCATCAAGCAGTGCAGGGAGCCCTTAGGCTGCCAGAGGAATGCCAGTTCCGCTGAGTGGCCACGTGACCTTGGACCTCAGTTGTTCTGGGGAGGAAAAAAAGGGGAGGGGGGGAAATGCAGTCTACCCTAGAGGTAGGAGATTGAGTTCTGATCAAGGACTCTTCAGAGTTCCTATGAATTATTTTAAAAGTTGCTATTGATTGCTTTCTCTTTTCCTCCACCATGCTCCCATCATTTCTACTGCCTTCAGTCTACCTGTTTCTTAGTGAAAACAGGACAATAACTGTCCAAGAGAGCTGTTCATGTAAAAGTCCTCTATACTAAAAGATATCCAATATTACCTTTCTCTATAGTAATTACACAAACTGTGGGAAATTTGGGCTTCAAAGACTTTTCTTAACCCTGATAAACAAAATACCTTGTACCAAAACTGACAGGAGCGGATCCCAAGCATCACATTACTTTAAGAAGACATCTCTAAAGCAATCAGGACTTTCTGTACAAACTCCTGTTTCTGAGGTAATTAAACATCTCTAATAAAGGCAAGGAAAAAACAGAATCAGGCATTCAAAGGTTAAAAAACACCTTTAAGTCATCGGTCCAGCCTCTCTCAAATGTAAAAAAGGTAAACAATAAGAAAATAAAATGTAAACTATATTTTAAATTACAAAAATTTCATTAATTAATCATGGGAAGTCATGATAGCACAAAGCAGCCAAATATAAAGCTTTTAAGAATTTCTAAGTAAATACTTTACAAAACAGTCTTCAGTACATGTTTTTGTACTAAGGAGAACTGAGGCTGTACAATAAAAAGCAAATATACTAAAGTAATACCATACGCTCACTACTGCAATTCAGAAATGAAATTCTAATCATTTCTTCTACAATTTACTGCACAAATTTATCTATCATTCCTTAAACATTAAAATGTTTCCCTTGTAAAGAATGTTAGCACTGGTAAATTCTCCCTGTGAGTCAAATACTAGGTTCTTTGACAAGGTACTATAATATATAATAGAACTAGTGCCAAAGAGCTGAAGTATTCCCCAGCATCGGACCTTAACAATTCTACTTCTTTATGTGATCTAAAATAAACAACACTCACCTCTGTAAGCATTAAAATAAATTTCCACTAGCATGCCTCTGATCGTGCCTCAGATTTGGCTAAGTCAAAATTTCTTTCAACTGCCAACAATTCTACATATGAATAACAAATTAAGCTGAAATTAAGACACCTCTCAGCAAAAACATGACATCTATTACCGAGTGGAGAATGTGTTCACCAATGCCATTAACCAAAAATCACAAGAAAACAAGGCATAAGGAAAATTCACTGCTACTTGATGAGTTTACGGGTATAGTTGCCATCCAAATCTAAATACATGGAATGCATTAAACTTTAAGTATAGGGCTTCCCTGGTGGCGCAGTGGTTGAGAATCTGCCTGCCGATGCAGGGGACACAGGTTCGTGTCCTGGTCTGGGAGGATCCCGCATGCCGCGGAGCAGCCAAGCCCGTGAGCCACAGCTACTGAGCCTGCGCATCTGGAGCCTGTGCTCTGCAACGAGAGGCCGCGATAGTGAGAGGCCCGTGCATGGCGATGAAGAGTGGCCCCCGCTTGCCGCAACTAAAGAAAGCCCTCGCACAGAAACGAAGACCCAACACAGCCAAAAATAAAAATAAATAAATTAAAAAAAAAAAAAAAAAAAACTTTAAGTATAAAGAACATCTGCTTTGCCTAATTTTTTTTTTTTTTAATGGCAAGATCTTAAAAGACTTTACCACTTTCCTCCATGCCTACTATAACCATCCTCAACCTGGGGCAGCCTTCTCCCTGTTTTCAGTTCCCAGGCTACAGACCACAGAAGAGGAACCTGAGCAGAGTGAATTTACTATCAGATTCCTAAGATCTAAACCTGCCCATGACGAAGGCATCCCTTTGATGATCCTTTGCTTACTCACAATCAAACCACTTACCAACTCTGTCACACATTACTCCCTTCCCTCAAGCCTAAACTTGATCTCCAGTGCACACTAAGATCAATACATTCCCCCACCCCCATCAAAACAGAGGCATTTAGGGCTTCCCTGGTGGCGCAGTGGTTGAGAGTCTGCCTGCCGATGCAGGGGACACGGGTTCATGCCCCGGTCTGGGAAGACCTCACATGCCGCGGAGCAGCTAGGCCTGTGAGCCATGGCCGCTGAGCCTGTGTGTCCGGAGCCTGTGCTCCGCAACGGGAGAGGCCACAGCAGTGAGAGGCCCGCGTACCGCAAAAAAAAAAAAAAAAAAAGAGGCATTTGAGTTAGGGTCCCTTAACCCTCTCTTCTATCTTCACCTTAGTCTAAGGAAGTTTTCTCATTTCCTAGGCTACCACCACCAAGCTTGGCCTCAACCCCAGTCTCTCTTAAGACACAGGTCCAGGATTTCCCTAAAAAGGTTAAGCTGGGTCCTTCTTTTAATATCCCTGCCCTCTTGATCTCAATCCTAACCATGCAACTTCTTGTAAAAAAGTAGCCTTGGCAAGCTTTTCCTAGTTCAAAACCCTCTCTCTCTCACTCAACAATGCCTAACAGAGGGCAGGTTGGCCATGCAAGGGACTCAGGCAAACTGAAGAAAATGTGCCTCCCTGCAGGGGCCAGACACAAACCCCACTGCGGATTACTGAGTGCCATGCTAAACATCAGGTAGGCCTGTCCTTGCCTGACCTATGAATATTTTGAAAAAACCTTATGTGATCATCTTTCCCTTTCTAAACAATGGCTCTACTTGGTTTGAAACACCCCATGGTCACATAAAACAGATGAGGAGCAGGCTGAAATCTGGCTCTTTGGGCTACCCATTTGCAGCCTCTGCCTTAAACACAAACTAGTTAATCCAATGATTTTGTAGATTCACAATTCTCATCTACCCATGAAAGTGCACTATCTAAACTGTTTTCTTGGTTTTTCACCTCTCCAATTCCCTTATTGTAGGTTCTATACTTGTAACCTCTGCCATTTCTCTCTCTACATGGCAACTAGGATCACAGTAAAAGGATCTGAAGCCTAGATTCGCAGTTGGCACACCAAACCATTTCATTCACTTGTACCCTAAACCAGCTATCTTTAATGACTCTGCTTTATGTCACTACTTTCTCTTGCCCTTTCACTCTTATTCTTCTGTTTGGGTTCAATCTTCTTACCTGGATTATAATGTTCTAAGTGGCTTCAGTGTCCCCCACTACTTCCAATCTATCCTCTATAGTGAACTCGGATCCACTTTTTTTTTTTTTTTTGCGGTACGCGGGCCTCTCACCATTGTGGCCTCTCCCGTTGCGGAGCACAGGCTCCAGGCGTGCAGGCTCAGCGGCCACGGCTCATGGGCCCAGCCGCTCCATGGCATGTGGGATCTTCCCGGACCGGGGCATGAACCCGTGTCCCCTGCCATCAGCAGGTGGACTCTCAACCACTGCGCCACCAGGGAAGCCCCTCAGATCCACTTTTAATCTAGCCTTTAAAGCCCTCCACAACTCAATCCCTACCTAAATTCACAGCCTCATTTGACCTCTATAGCGTATACATCATGCTCCAGCCAAAATGGCATACTTGCTGCCCCCTTAACACACCATCAAAACTGGCCCCTAATGCCAAGAGCACAAACCATTAAAGGGAAAAAAAAAAAAAAAGGATAAATGGGGACTTCATCGGTATTTAAAAGTTCTGCTTTTTGAAAGACACCCTTAAGAAAATAAGTCAACAGGCTGGGAAAACATTTGCAAAACATATCTCATCAAGAACTTGGATCCAGAATACATGAAGAACTCAACAATAAAACTAATTATAAAAAGGGCTAAAGATGTGACCAGTCACTTCACCAAAAGAGATGTGAATGGCAAACAGGCATGTGAAAAGATGTTCAACACCACTAAAGATTGGTCGTGCAAATTTCATCACAGTGAAATGCAAATGGAAACCAAAATGAGGGAGTACACACCTACTTAAATGGCTAAAATTTTTTTTAAAAATGGGGGACTTCCCTGGAGTTCTAGTGGTTAAGACTCCGAGCTTCCAGTGCAAGGGGTGAGGGTTTGATCCCTGGTTGGGGAACTAAGACCCCACGTGCCGCTCAGTGTGGCAAAAAAAAAAAGGGGGAGGGTGGTAATTACAAAACATTGGCAAGAATGAAGAGCAACGAAACACACACTGATGGTGGGACAGCAAAATAGTACAGTACTTTGAAAACTGTTGGGCAGTTTCTCATAAAACTAAACATGCGTTCCTAGGTATTTACACAAGAGAAATAAAAACCCATGTCCACGCAAACACCTGTATGCAAACAGCTTTACTCATAATAGCAAAAGCTGGAAATAACTCAACCTTCCAGCAACAGGTGAATGCATAAACAAATATGGTACATACATAATGGACTACTGAATATACCTATATATGCAACATGGATGATCCTTAAGAGCATTATGCCCAATGAAAGAAACCAGACACAAAAAAACTACAACCAGTCTGATTGCATTTATGACCTTCTGGAAAGGGCTAAACTAAAAGGACAGAAAGTTTGTGCACTTGCAAAGCTCTTGGGAGTTGAGCAAGGGGATTAGTGAACAACGGGACAGGGGGAAACATTTTTGGGGTGATCAAAATGTTGTGTATCGTTTATGGTGATGATTACACAACTGTATAGATTTGTCAAACTTCACCGAACTGTAGACCTAAATCAACAAGGCAGTTTGCTGTATGTAAATTATACTTCAATTAAAGCAGAACAACTGTCTCTGGACCATGACTCTTGGCCTGATAATGCTGTTAATTGTCTAAGAAATACTTAGTGCCTGTTGCAATCCTAATAATTGTTTGATGTGCAACTAAACCACAAAATTTCCTGATTACTTAACCCCAAAGTTGCAAATGGCTGCCTAGAATCCAGCTGTAAGAGTGAAGAAAAAAAAATCTAAAATTTATAATAGGGAGATTTAACACATAAATTCGAATTTCCAGCTTGGTTTAAAATACCATCAGGCAAAAAAAACAAAACAAACAAACAAAAAAAAACACCATGAGGCATTGTCACATGACAGAGCCAGGGATGTGAGCTTACCCCAGTCCTTAACCACTTCCAATGGACTCACACTTAACCATTTAACTTACTTGGCTGCTTATTTATCTCACTTTACTCAATACTTGACTAATTAATCCTTAACCCATCCTTCCTTTCTGATACCTATAGCTCTTTACCACATTCATCATACCTTGCTTTGTATTATGGATCTTTGAACACATTTTTAAAATCCCAACCAGACCATAATTCCAGATGGTCTCTGAATTATCAATCTATTTTTATAGACTCACACAATGCCTTCCAGACTTGGTACTTAATAAAATGAACAGTGATCGGTATTACAAAGTGATGTATACAAAAATTCTATGAAGGAATACCAGTAACAATACAACTTCTATCAGGGAGAAATGTTAAAAACAAGTTATAAATGTAGTTTTCCCATGAGTTCTCAATCAGGTTCCATTTACTACAGTCTATTATTAATTATAAATGAAGACTGTACAAAAAATAGCATCTTTTCAAACAGAATAAAACAGGCCCACGTATTAAAAGAATGCAAGAAACCTGCCAAATACAAGTAACTCCCAGGTTTGGGTTAAACTTAGCATATGACTGATAACAGAGGCTGCTTTTGCTAGGCTAAGTTCAAACACTTTAGAAATGAGCAATTAACAGTCCAAGCTAGAGAATTCACAGTAAGCCAAACAGGAAAGTTCCCAAAATCTAGCCAGTGTATATCAACAGAAGTACTTAAAAGTCACTACAGCAGTAAGTTCTCAATAAACACATTTGCCTTGATGATAGCAAGATAACTATCTAACCACTTGTATGATGGTTATCTTTTACCTATGGATAAAACATCCACCTATTTTATCCATAAGTATGGTACGAGGGCACCTCTAAAAATGCCTAGAACCAGACCACAATCCCCTCCTCTACTTTCACTAATACAGGGTAATATAATCTTAAGTTGCATTAACAGAAGCAATGGCATGTCTGGTCCCCTGGGAGATACAAGTTCCACGGCACTTTGCCCAGCTTAGACCACAGTATTGACTACAATCCAGAGAACACCCAGCAGAGGTTAAGCAGGAACATTCATGATATCTAGAAACCGTATCAGAGGAAGGCTGAGGAGGAAAACAGGCTATACAGCCTAAATAAGAATAAAGGAAGATGACAGTTAACTCAAATAACTAAATGGCATCATGCAGAAGAACAGCCAGGCTTATTTAACTTTACTCTAGAAGAATTAAAAACAATTAGTTACAGTGAAAGAGTATTCAGCTCAGCATTTCTAAGAGAACTATTAAGATGTCTTCTAAAGTAATGGTTTTGCTCTGAAGTATCTGAGCAAAGGGGATGGCCATTAAAATTATTCAGAAAAGAATCCCAACTATTTGCAGGTACCTTACAAACCTAAAATTCTAGAACTAAGTCATATACTATATTAAAAATTCAGCATAGAATCCTTTTATTTTTGCAATTCTGGCTAAATGGACTGATTACAGGGTATGTATTTTATCCTGCCCTATACCCCCAAGTTGTGTTCATTTCCTCGGCCTTTACAGGCAAATGTTCTACTTGCTGATCGTCTTCCTTCCTTATGCTACATATTCTGCACTCTGTATCTAGGGGTTCTGTATCCATGGTTGGTTGAATCTAGGGATGTGGGACCTGTGTTTACAGAGGGCCAACTGTACTATGCCATTTTATATAAGGGACTTGAGCATGCACGGATTTTGGTATCCACAAGGGGTCCTAGAACCAGTTCCCCACAGTTACTGAGAATGACTATATTCACAACAAAAAGCAGTTCTACTTATTTTAAACTGAGAGATAAGGAGACCTCTCCAGAAAATCTTCAAAAAAGATTTTCTGAATTACTATGGAGGGAATTTTAATATTTTGGTAGGCATGATAATAGGGAATAAAAAAAAACTCGGTTTGCTGTTTCCAGGCAGCCACTCCCAATGCACACTCATCACTTATAAGATACAAACAATACCAGCGATTCCCAGAAACTGCCAAATAACTACCTAACATTGTTCTACATATCGTTCTATAACTTGTTTCTCTATAAGAAAACCTAATGGTCGAACTCTAGATTTTAAAAAGCACAAGGTTAAAAAACACACACAACACACTGAGACCTATTTAAAATTGGATAGATGGCCAGATTATAAAGATATGCAACTGATTTACCAACTGTATACTGTGGTATAATTTTAACAGATAATATATTACTTTGGCAAGAGCTACCATTTTAGTGAAAACAGTCTTATCAAGTGCCTAGACTTTCTTAACCTAAAAAAAAATGCTAGCATATAATATTGCCAATAGTTAACGTAGGATAAATTTTTAAACAATTTAAATGAAACCTAAAATGTTACTTCAGCATGTAAATTACTCCATGGGAACAAAATTAAGCACTTAATAGAAGCATATTAACTCTTTCAAACCACTAGGCATCGTTTAACAATAACAGCTACCTACACTGAGAAGTATCCCAGTAACCTGAAATACTCTTAACTTGCCCAATTAACTCCCTTACACCATATACTAGTTATATGCCTCAAAGTATATTTAAATCCCAACTATGTACACCTATAAATTTAACATTTAAATATTTTTAAAGAGGGGAGAGGGAGAAGAGGCAAGTCCAGACATTAATGAGTACAGTATTTACTCTTCAAGTAAAAGGAACTGATTTACTAAGAACGCTTTGATGGGTCACACCCTAAAGATGGGTTGCATCTAAAGACCCTCTGATGGGTCATTTGTGGTTAAAAAAAGGGTTTTTAACTTGTCTGTGACCTGTTACAGGGAATGGAAAGTTCACATTTTAACACACTAATTACTTTGTACATTGCATAAAACACCCAACACTGAGAATTTAGTAAAACTGACCAAGATCTATAATATCATTTCCTATTGTCTATTTAATACAAACATTTGTTTCAGTGACTAGAGTGCTTAGGATGGTCTAAGTAAAACAAAAACATCTGCTAAAAATGTGGTAACAAAATAATAAATAATCAGTCTTATGGAACGAACTTTAAGATGAAGAGAAAACTATCCTTTTATTATTCTGTCTTTGGGGATCCATTTCTGAGCAAAAACTACATACTTTATCCCATTAGATCACATCCTGACCTAACAAAGTGCTAAGCTATGTTCTTTAAAACATTGCTGTAACGACTACTTTAAAGAGCAACCCTGTGGAAAGATGCTGAATATGTAATCATAGTACACTTACAGTTTAAGGAGAGAAAAAAAAAGTCCCACATTGGGGAAGAGAAGAAGCCATACTTAAAGAGACTAGAACAAAAATATCAAAGTGCTGTGGCCAAAATTAGTATAAATAGACTTTATTGAAGTCAGTGCCTCTGTACTGAGACAGAAGATTGTGTCTACATAAGCACAAGTTGTAACATTTCACAACTTCTAAAAGGAATGTCAACAATTACAACGATCATGCATACCATGGTCGATAATCACATTTTAGAAGCATTTTCAACCATTTCTAAAGAAATGCTTATAACATTGTTATATATAGAACTACTTTCAATAAACTGCAAAACATTGATCGACTTTTCCAGTATGAGCTACAGTGTCAACACAAAAGGGAGGCATAAATGTTTAATTTATGAAATCAGAATGGAATATTTACTGTAAAGAAAAATTAAAAAGCTTTCAAATAAAGGCCATTATTGAACCAACGTGAAGAGCACAACTTGAACTTTTGAATTCATTCATCTTTTAAAGCTGTCCTCTGAATAACTTCAGTTCTAAGCATTGAATTCAGTACTGTGAATATTCCTTGGATTGCAGTTTGGCAATGATGCGGTCCAACTGTCTCTTTGCTTCACACTGTGGGAAATTGCTCATGTCATAATACTGAGGGGCAATTTTCACCAACCTGTCCAGAAGGGGGGGAAAAATTACCAAATTAACAATTAAAGTACTGGAGTTGCTAATGGGATAGGCATTACTCATTAATATACTGATAAAGAAAGGCAAACCTACAAATCCAAATCAATGTTAAAATTACAAGTGCCTAATCCTTATAAACACCACTTTTGATATACATGTTTCTAATAAGCTGTAAATTTTCTGATGGTGGACTTTCCATAAACTTAAAAAAAAGATAAATTCTTATAAAAAATTCTTTCTTTACATTAATACAAAGATATTAACATAAGGTCATTCATTTCTTCACTCTAGAACACTATTTTGACCAACCTCTCTAAGGTTAGAGTACTGAAGGTTCTATACAAGAAACATCCTGGTATTCAAATGACTGGATCTTCTCATTTTCAAAGTTCTAATAACCATAAATATAACTCTATACCCCAAACAATACACTTGACTGAATCTTTTCTAACATTTAGCCATACAATTTTTTCTCAACAAAGCATTTAAGATAAAATGATAATGTCTTACACAATTTAAGTGTCAAAAGTCATAAATCAGTGTAGGAAAGAAGCCTCAAAGTATATAGCAAGTGACATCAACTACAATGAGCGCTTCAGTCCCATCATTCTTGGCTGACGTTTCCTATCTTAAGTTACAGAATAGATTCTGGCAAAAAAGGAAAAAAAAAAAAAGGACACAAGAGGGAGTGAGGTAGTGAGCTACTGAAATGGGTGGGTAATTTTGCTTAAAGTAAGTCAGTTCTGATTACATTTTGTGAATCAAATATGCAATGATACAAAGAGGTATCGTTTTTAATGCTTGCTTAGCTCCTAAAGCACCAACATATAAATAAATAATGGTTGAGAGCTAATTATAGTGGGACAGAGAAAATATAAAGACTGACTGACTTCTGGAACCAGGAGACTTGAGTTAATCACAACAGCAAGAGAAGGGCTCTAAAGACACTCTTGGTATCAGTTAACTGTAACTTTATATTTGGCTCCAAATCCTGCCCATGTCCGTACCAACAATCTCACCGTCCTCTTATCAAAGCAAAGATTTTAAGAGGTAACCATACCATCAGGTCAAAGCTCCATAACTATACACTGGACTATATACCTTATTGATGAAAACACCAAATTCCCCAGAGTGAAACGAAAAACAAGACTCCTTTCAGATTCCATTCTGAGCAAACGGTAACGAAAACTTTTAGAACGAAAGGCGCTGAGCTTACCATTCGGGCTTGATATCTGTACACGTCCGGATGTAATTCTTTGTTGTAAGAACAAACTCATTATAAAGCACCCATTCAGGCTTGTGGTCAAGAACAGTAGAGGGATGCAACTGAACCACCTGGTTATCTTTCACAGTTAAGTAATGCCCTGTTCGTTCTAAATGTGCCACCTGAAACCAAAACCCAGTAAATTAATACAAGACTTCTGATGTGCTAGTTACAGAACAAAAGTGGTGTAAAGCTACCTATATAATTAGGGACAAGCAAGCCTCACCTTTTGCTTTTTATCTGATGGCGATATTTATGTACCACTGCCTAATAAAAGCAGGAATCGGCCAACTACAGCAGGTCAAATCCAACTCACTGCCTATGTTTGTAAGGCCTGTCAGCTAAGAACACTTTATACATCTTTAAATGATTAGGGGAAAAAAATCACAAGAGAAACATTTGGTGACAATGGAGTGGAAATCACATGAAATTTACATTTCAGTGAAGTTTTATTGGAACGCAGGCATTCCCATTTGTCCAAGGCTGCTTTTGTGCTACAAGGGCGGGCAGAGTTGAATCGTTTTAATAGGGACCTACTGGGCCCACAAAGCCTAATATATACTATTTGGCCTTTCCTGCCTTAGACTATCTAGAGTAGGTTCTTAACGCCAGGTGACAACTTTGTGGTAGCTGAACAATTACTAAAAGATTCATTATCTACAATCAAACACAGCAATTGGTGGCACTCATCTAACATTTAACAAATACCAAAGCAGATGAAGACAGCCCTTTCCAATTCTAGAACTCTAGTAATATAAAGAATATGTGTGAATAATAGAAATGAATAATACATAATAGAAAATAAACTCAATTTTATTCAATAAATATTTACTAAGCACCTACTAGGTGCCAGGTACTACACTGCATGCCCTATTTCTAGAAATCCGTAACGCTTGAGTAATAGAGCAAGGCATGAAAATCCTAACTCTAATAAGATCTTATAAGATGCCACAGTAAACATTCTGTTGCTTCGATTTCAAATACAATGAGCCAATCTACTTTCATTCTGACTCAGTGCATTTAAGTCCATTTTATTTATTGAGCTCATCTGGCCTTAAGGCAGGCCACATCTTGCTTAAAAGACAGAGCCAAAGGAGACAATGAAAAAAAACAAGTGGGATATATAAGAGATAACTAAAACCAATCCCATCCCAAGTAAGGGACTGACTTGTTTTCATCAGAAAAACTTTGCATTTTTAAAAACATAATCTGTTTTAAGTCCCTTAAAATAAATACTCACTAGATTTACCTGACAAGTTTTACTTCAGCCTCCAATATAAAACACAAAGCTAAATGAAACGTTTTAAATTATTTTTCATCTCTATTACTTAAATCAAAAGACACGCCTGGCTTTCCCAGCACCAAGTGTCTTAAAGACTCCATTAATAAAAAAGTAATTCTAAAATTGATTTCTATATAACTGGATCACTAATTATGCCATTTAGTGAATTAATTTAGACACGTAAAAACTTCTCAGTATATCAGTTCATTCACGAATTTGGACATAAAATTTAAGATCAATATTTATAGGCATTCTTTAACTGAATTTTTGTGTTTACGTGGATTCCAAGGGCTGCTATAGAAAACAAACATTATGTAAACATTTAATTATGCACTTCTGTATTATCCACATACCTGCATAAAATACCCAGTAACCAAAGCTTTTCTTATATTAATATAATAGTCCCTGCTTGTAAAGTCAGTACTTCGACGAGGCAAATTAAATCTGTCCATAATTCTCGATAGCTGCTGGCGTACATTGTCTGCTGACATCAGGGACCTGTAGTTAATGAAGTTGTCATAACACCACTGAACCGATTCATGATCTACAAAGTTGGAGGGAGGGAAAATAAAAGGGGACATGAATCATCCAAACAGGTATATTATCTAATTAAAAACGGAAATCACTATAAACAGTAAGCTAAATAATCCAAAAGGGAATAACTCACATCATTTTTATAAATTAATCACAACGTTATCAACTTTCCTAAAAATCTGGAGTAAAGTTCAAAATTAGAAATGGCACTAAGGTTTCTAGCTATTGAATGACAAAACAATGGTTTTTGGATAAACTATTTTAATTGTACTGAGTTATTTACCCATAAACATCCACCTGATTGTTTTCCATAGTCTGACAGGGGTGGGTTGAGAAAATTTGGAAAAATGCCATGTCTTTCTCATTTTCAAAGAAAAAACAAGCTTAGATTAAGACTATCAAATACAATTTAAAAGTTATAAAAATGAACTTCAAGTGACTATTGTGTGCACCCCAAACTTAGTGTTTAGAAGTTTTACTGTGACCCATGTACCTCTTAGTGGTTTAAAATACAAGTAACATAGTTTACAAGGATGTCTGGAACACTCATTCTTATGTTTAATAAACAAAGCTTATATCAAAGCACTTAAAGTAATTTCACTACATGTATTTTGTTTATTATCAAAGGGATCTTTCTCCATTGATTAATCCTTCCAACTAACCTAGAGATGCTCATATAAGAGCTCAAACTGTAGCATCATGTAAAATATCACACAGTGTCATCTTTACGTCTCAAAGACAGTCACAATGGAAAACTGCATTATTTATTTCAGAGGCCCTTAGATAAATAAATCTAAGAGGGTTATTCTGAAATGGGGGGGGTCCTTAAAAAATTACAACTATGATGATCCTTTTCCAGCTATGTGATGTAATCTTTGGCATAGTCCTTCCTCCTTGGTTCTAGGATTCTACTAATTGTAATATATATATTCTTAACAGTTTGTCAGCGGAACAACAGGTATATTAATAAATGTTTATCCATTACAAAATGCAGCCACATTTCAGAAACAGGGTAGGTGGATAGATGGGGTAGTAAATGACCTTTAAATTGAAGAACTGACATGTTAAAATGTCCATTAATTAACCCATCTGGAATGAGAAATAAAAGGTATCCAACTGAACATACTGACATTTAAAGCAAAGCACTGAGTATCTTCAGAGATGAAACAAAGAAAGTATGTGTTTAATGAAAGGTAACGTCGAAACAGACAATAAAAAGGGGGACTTCTTAAAAGGGTTGTTCATTTGCTGACTCTGATCTGGGGTGTAGTGTTTCTGACGTGCTAAACTTTTCACAGAATTCATACACTAAAGAGTAACAGAACAGGAATTTTAAGTTGTCAAGATAAACAAATAGTATCTGATGGTTTTACTATGTCTCTAAATTTTTGAGAAATAGTTTGATAAATGGGAGGAATAAAATCTAAACATGGGAACATTTTATTAAAATAATTCTAGCTATATATTTCTCACAGTGAAACTACTCTTAAGATCTAAAGCCAAACCATTAGCACAGACACACACAAACAGAGAAGTTAAGGCACTGCAAAATAACTTAAATCTAGTTCTGTTTCCCAAGTGTTAAAACAAATAATATAAAGACTGATTTATCTTTACTATGTAATCAATCATTGTCTTTAATGAAATAGATCCTCTTGACTAATATCTGAAATATTTGCTAATATTTGCTAGTTTGCAAATACACAGTGTTTCAAATACAACACAGTGTCACTTAAAAAACAGTTAAAACACCCCAAATTCAATAAATGGATATGAAATGTCCAAATATTATGTGGAGATCAAAGTTTGATGTTATTTTTAGAATAGCTCTCCTTATTTGAAAAGGTGGCAGTGATTAAAGGCTAAATGTCCAGTCATTCTGTTTCCTTTGACCTTATTAAGAAAAGCGTATCGAGGAAAAGGTCTAAAACTAACCAACAGCTTACCATCCCTATGGCAGTGAGAAGCATTTAGCATCGAGTGAGTAGATGCTCCCATTCTACTTCATGACACTCCCTCTGCTTAGAATGGGTAGAATAAAGCTTTTATAGGTACCTACTGTTCAATATTTTCCTAGAAAGCTCCCAACTACCAAATATGTGTATAAAGCACAAGCATTCTTTAGCAATTTTATCATTTAAATCTTAAAACTCCTCTGATACTGTAATGTTACATTTATACGTAAAAATGAAAACACACAATTCCACTATAAATCTTAAATTTCATTTTCAAACCGAATTATGAAATCCAAATACAATGCTGTGCTAGTTATCATCAAAAGCTTAAATGACAGGGCCTCCCTGGTGGCGCAGTGGTTGAGAGTCCACCTGCCGATGCAGGGGATACGGGTTCGTGCCCCGGTCCGGGAGGATCCCATACGCTGCGGAGCGGCTGGGCCCGTGAGCCATGGCCGCTGAGCCTGCGCATCCGGAGCCTGTGCTCTGCAACAGGAGAGGCCACAACAGTGAGAGGCCCGCATACCGCAAAAAAAAAAAAAAAAAAAAAAAAAAGCTTAAATGACAAAATAACACAACCTAATTTTTATAAGAATTAAAATGTCCTATGAGAGAAACAGGGTTAAAAAACCATGCTGCTCCTACAGAAATCTTTTCATTTCCACTTAAAAACAGTACCTTAAAAACGTCAAGGGATTCTGAGAACCAAGATGGGTGTGAATCTGCTCCTTCTGAAGGCAGTTATCACAATCTGTTAATAAGTTACATGTCTGGTGGTCACACAGTTATCAACTAGCATGTGATACAGTTCGCACCACAACAGGAATATAGTGTATTTCTTGAATTGACCTATCCCATTGGGAATAAAGGCTTTAACATTATGCATTATCAATACTTTGGACACAAGAAGGATAAAATTAATTTTCTGAAGTAAACTATGTATTGGCCTTCATCTGTTTCTCAATTACTTTTCATTTATCTCCCTTATCTGCCCCAAATTTGTTAGATCCAGGAAGAGAAGGACTCTACCTTTTCCTTATCTGATATTCATCAATTCTATCAACTCATATCAGAGTTCGTGTGTAAGACACAGATGTGCAATTTGGCTGCTAAGGTCCTTGTTCCTCATACTGGCCCTCTAGCACTTCTGGACCCTGAATGAATAAATTCACCCCGATCCCCAAAGAGATGTGCCAAAGTCAACAGACTATTTTAAGAGTATAAATAGGATTTTTTGAGAAATAAAAATGAGAGTCAAACAAAACAAGGAGTGCAAAATTTGAATGTCTATATAATAAATTAGGAAACTAAATTCTTATCAGCAGAAACCACAAACTTTCAGAGTGATTGAAGACACCACATTCCTGGAAAAGGGTGATGTAGGGCTATCAGTCTTTGATAACGTATCACCCAACAGGTTAACCTACCGATATGTAGAAATCAAATACTTTCAGAATCTACTGCAATTGTTTCCACATTTTTTTCCCTTTACATTTCCTCTCATTTAATTTTTATAAATAGTGCATTCCAACAAAAGCATCTGGCAATAACTGTATTATTACCACTATGTTTCCTTGTTTTCAAATAACTGGAAAATGTTTTTCATGTTGCTAAATATTCTCTGAAAACATAATATAAAGCTAGAACAATATTTCATCACATTGCTTTAGCATAAATCACTGAACCATCTTTCTACTGGTGGGCATTTAGGTAGTTTCCATTTTCCTTTACTATGATAGATAACTGTGCGATAAAAAACTTGAAACATATCTCTGTCCACAGAATGCTAAAAGAAAATCTCACAGATTACCTCTGGGTCAAAGGGTTTGAGTTTGTTAAGGTTCCTAGTAACATAAAATCTACTGCTTTTCATAAACATAACATAAATTTACATACCCAGGTCTGCTGTAAGACTGCTCCACTAAACCCACTCCTACACAACTAAAGACTACTTTTCTTTAACCTTTGCCAATTTTATAGGTGAGAAAATGGCACCTCTCAATAACAATGCATTTATTGAACTACAAGTAGAGTTGAATTTCCCCCTCATGTTTATGGACCACTTATAGCCTGAGAATGGTCATTCACATTTATAGCCTGTATTTCTATTTTGTTAGTTTACTCTTTTGTAAGAGCTATTAGTAAAAATATTAGACAGTAATAATTCTATAATACAAAACCATTCACAAAAAATGCAAAATTAAAACAAAAGTATATCAAAATCTGTATGTTCATGGTAAATTTTATACAAGTATTTTATCTTTATTTCTCTGTATTTTCCAGCTTTCCAGTGCTTTTCCCCTGGTTATAAAAGTAAACAACTCTGGGGGCTTCCCTGGTGGCGCAGTGGTTGACAGTTCGCCTGCCGATGCAGGGGACATGGGTTCGTGTCCTGGTCTGGGAAGGTCCCACATGCCGCAGAGCGGCTAGGCCCGTGAGCCATGGCCCCTGAGCCTGCGTGTCCGGAGCCTGTGCTCCACAACGGGAGAGGCCACAACAGTGAGAGGCCCATGTACCGCAAAAAAAAAAAAAAAAAAGTAAACAACTCTGGAAAAGATGGGCAATTTCTATTTTAAATGCCAGTCATGAGTTTTTTCCTAAAGGATCTCTGGGTTTCTAATGTAAAGTTGTCATGGATAATAAACGAAAGTGAGATGAAGAAACATCTTATATGCTGCAAGTGACATTTAGACAAAAGAGTGCATTCAATCTAATTTATACTTACTTTGTTTAAAAGCGTGGTAGACATTCAGCAGTGTCAGATGATCTCCATCTATGTGGGCAAATCTCATCTTGGCCTCATCTGCGGCTTTCTTGGCCTCCGTGGGGCGAACAAAACACTGTGGGACTAAACAAGGTTGGTATGGGCCCAACACAAACGCCCATATCGATGAGTCACGCATTCACAGATAGAGGAACAAGGCCTAGCTAGGTCAGTTCACAGAGCATAGGGCAGGGCAGGATGGCCTCCAACTGCATCTTGGACTGTTTACTACCTTGATTTGGTACATCAACACCTAACCACATCTGTAAGACAAGAGGGTTTCAAAGCTACAGAGTACCTGATTATTTTTAACTAGATCTAAAAGTAGGCATCAAAACAGCTATTCTGAAGGCCATCAAGATACTAGAAAGCTAACTTATTTCAAAAACCAGTGCCGATAGCTCTACCAATAGCCAGAATTACGGTGTTAATAGCCTTTTAGATAAATAAAATTTTTTAAAAGGCCATCCATTGAATCCGCTGAATGGTTATGAAAGTGATGAAGCTATATTTGCCCACTGCAGAGCTAAAAACAACTTTCCAACCAGTGTACTGCCACATTTCTATTATAATTCTTCCCTAGTGCTGTGGCTATTACCAACTGGTGGGTATCACTATTAGCACTGGTGAGCAGAAGCATATGTAAACATAAAAAATATCATGAAATCTTGGGTTTTGATGATAGCAGTAGTGGTGGAAGGTTAAACCGCCTCTGAATTAAGAAAATTCAAAAAGGCTGGGAATATTTGGCCTAGTTTTCCAGCATTTTAAGAAAAAGATTAGAAAATAAAGTCCCAAGTTCTTTTTTTAAACTGTATTTGAAGACTTCAATATAAAAGCAGAATCCAATATTTTAAAAGTTGACAATTAGTCTGAAACGGTCATTATTTCAAGGGTCATCAAAATATGTAACTACAGTATTTGTTTAGAGCCTCAATATTAATTCACATAAAACTTTAAGTTGTTACATACAAAGCGTGTACTATATTTTTTGAAATACAACTTTCCTTAATTCACTTTAGTAATTCCATAGTCATAAAAGCAGTATGAAAATAAAAAGACTTAACAACTTGGGACTTTGTGAACACATTTTTAAAGCTCTTAAAACTTTGTCAATAAAAAAAATTATAAATTATCAGTTCAGATAAAAGATAATGGGAATAATCGACAGTGAGATCAAATACAGTATCAATTACTCTTTGCCATACAGTTTCCCCTTTAAAATGATTCCAAAGAAGCCAAATAGAGACAATGACACATAATCACAGTAAATACTAAGTCTTGCTTAATGTAACTGAAGCAAGGTAATAAATAAAAGTACAGAAACCTCTCATAGCTGTGAAAGTTGATGTGAACTAGCTACCAGAGTTAAATATTGGGTATAAGAAGCACTCCGTAAGGCCCCTGATTTGTACTATTTATATCAGGACCCGAAAACTTCAGAAACTCATTAAATGGAAAACAAAGCATTACAAGCTCAGCAAACTGTTTCAGTTCCATGACTTCTTCCTCACGCTTTAACATTTTCCCCCACAAATGCCATGCTTAATAACCGCTGCACATAAATGTTCACTCTCTTGATGTGCTAAAGATGACCAGTAAACCCTACGTTTTGTAGAACTATTACAAGTAAGAGATGTAGTTGGAAGATCTCAACTGCATCATAATGACCAATTTTTTTAAAGGGCTAATTTTCTAAACTCAAACAATGGTAACTGTATAGTATGCCTGATAAGAGAACCTAGAAAAATAAAAACTGGGCAGATAACAAATACACAATCTGTTAAACTCTTGCCCCACACTTTCTCTAAAAACTAAAATGTTGGGTTAACTACAACTGGGAGAATCTAGCAAAAACAACATATAAGAAAAGGCAGACAACAACCTACCACCACCTCCGCAAGAGACTACAATTTCATTAAAATGATTCGATACTGCCCTGCCCATCTGCTCTGAGTCTGATCAATCATAACTCTGCAAAAAAAACATTTTAGCTAGTTCTTAAATTAAAAATTCACACCATTAAAATATACATCTAAACTAAGCCAAAATTTTTATATTTAGAAATTTAAAAAATTTCCTCCTTTAACTACATTTAAGATTTTGAATTATTTGAGGCATTTAATTATAAATAATACCAATAAACCACTCTATGACTGGAAGTCAATTTTCCCCAGTACTGAAACTAGTATTAGAGTACTTTGATAGTAAAAACTTAATACGTTTTCTATTTTTCGCTGCAAGAACCAGTGTATATTTGTATGTTAACAATATTTCTCTTTTTTTTGGAAAATCTAATTTCCAAGTTACTATTTATTTGTGAATTAAGTGTTACTGCTATTAAAAACAATAGTATTTGTTCAGCTTAATGTTCTAATTTTTTAAATAAGCAATTTTATCTATTAGACATATTTATTTTATCAAGTGTTTTCCTGCCATTGTAAAAGAATTACCATCAGGTTAGATTTTAAACCTAGAATTATATATTACTACTTCTATTTATTTGATACTAAGTTTGAAGTAAATGTTTGATCGCCACTGCAGTACGATTTATACATGTAGAAAAAAGCTCACTCTTTAAATGACAGTTTGCTTTGTCTCAGGCTCACTTAATAGTGCCAGCTACTAGAACAAAGTTCTTCTGGTACTTTCAGCAATAAACTGCAAAACTGATGGACCTACCAAAGAACTCAGTTATAATGTCTTCAGACTTATTCTTCTCTTATTGAGATTTTTATTTGCACTCAAGAGAGCCCATGTTTTTACTATACTGTGTGCACAATGACTTAATTTACTTTTGTAAATACTATGTCATTATGAAGCTACTTTACAAGATATTTAGGAAACAAAATGAGTCCCTTAAAACCACCTATAAAATCCACTATCATACTAAGTATTAAAAAACAAAACCAAAAGTGACGTCCACCCAAACTCTGAAGAGCTGGGCTTTTTTTAGTTCCTTTCCCTCTATTACCTGACAACATAGCAGTAATAGATAGGACCTCATTAGAACAGTTGTAGTCACAACTTGCAATAACCATTTTAGCGAGCTGTGGATCTAGAGGAAACTCAGCCATCATGGATCCCAATTCAGTCAGATCTCCATCATCGTTTAAAGCAGCCAAATAATTCAAAAGTTCTAGGGCTCTCATCAGAGTTTCAGGAGCTAGGAGGAAAAGGCAATATAACAGACAAGCAAAAACATTACATAGTACAAATTATTATAAGCATTCTCATTTTTCATTCTACAGTGGACCAGACTCGAAACTCAAACTGTCATCAAATTCAACTACAGAGATCTAGCAAACTATGAATCATATAAAATTGCAAAACTTTCCTGTATAATAGTAAAACTGTCATCTTCCTAAGTACATTAAATAACTGTTAACTCAACAATGTGTTTATCAAACTATTTTTCTTCCAAAAAAAAACCTGGGAAAATTTTCACATTTTCATGCCCTGTCAATAACTCCCAGAATAATTAAGCTATTCTGAAGGGAAAAAAAAAGAATTTGCTCTTTTGTCACTCTTTTAGTTTTAATGCTAACACACAAAATTTATCTTGATGCATTGTAAGAAACAGGTAAAGTGTATTTAATATATATACTGAATAGGATGTAGAGAAAGAGTCAATTTTGGTTAAAAGGTTTGATAAAATATGCTTTGAGAATTCATACCTGGTGGATCCATAAAATCAAAATGCACCAAATCATCAATACCAAGTTTCTTCAATTGTAATACAACTGATCCTAAATTAGAACGCAAAATCTCAGGATAGGTGTTATCCTAGAAGAGTACAAAAACATTTGTTCTGTTAAATATTCCTTAATCCTCTTGCTCCAAAAAGCAAAACGTATCTGTTCTCTGCCCCCTTAGCCATTAACTTTTGGCATTTCTTCTAAACCACTGACTAAAGAGAAGAGAAAAACACTTGTGGACTAAAAAGACTAAAAGGGAATCAGACACTTTCCATGAACTATCTTTATAGGGTTCGAAGCGTTACTGCTGCTGCCCACCTCGACTTAGAACTGTAACAAAGATTTGTATTGGTAGACTACACCATAAATCTCGGAAAAACTAAAGAGATTATAGTGCCAAAAGGCAAGATAAAGTAAATGAAGTAATTTTCTCCTGGTAACAAATTCAACTTAACCTTCCACACACACTAGGAAGGACACAGTAAAACCCTTACCTGCATTTCTGTTTTGTAAGCTTTCTCTGTATAAAGTCTGAAGCACTTCCCAGGTCTGGTTCGTCCAGCTCGACCAGCCCTTTGCTGGGCTGAAGCTTTACTAATGGCTGTCACTAAAAGGGACTCGACTCTGATTCGAGGATTATATACCTATTGGAATGGAAATAACATTAAGAATGATTCTTCCTTCAGTTAAACACAAAACTGTGATCTAACAGAAGTATCCAAAGCCCACAGCTAACCCGAAAATAAACAAAGTAGTACTGATGACCACCATAAACCATGCTGGGACAGAAACAAAATTCATCGCCTTTACTCCTTAACTTTCTTTCAGGTATTCTGACTCCAGCATTCTGAGACCCAAGCTAACGTGAAAAGTCTCTTATCTAACACACAGATAGCTTATATCATCTTTACTCTTCCTAATTTAAAGTAATTTCAGCTTTACCTTACTCTTATATAGTAGACTGTGCTGAAGGTTTCTGCCTGAAAAGAACCTGTCAATTTCAACACCTTGGACATTAAGAAAACTATTTTGAACTTAGTCCAGAAGAAGTCAGTTATATGCTGCCAGTTTAAAGGACAGTTTTCTATCAAAAACATGAATACTATGTACAATGAATTCATGAATTTTCCCAATTATACCTATAAAATTAATCAAATGCAATCAAAGATCTTTAAATTATAAAACATAGATTTATTTATTTACTGAGTAGTCACTTCATTTGGTAAAAGTGCTTGGTATTCAGTACTGTTAAACTAGAGGTTAACATAGTACTTTTATTTCAAGTACTGTGCCTGGCACATAGAAACTCTAATTTAGTTGGGGAGTGACTGATATGCAGGTTACGATAATCAATCCTGTATTTATTACTACCACCATACTCCTTACATGAACCATACACTCACATACAAAACACTCACCATCACTACAAAGAAACCAATGCAACCGAAAAGAAGTCTAGGGTTAAATATTAAACATGGGCTTAGTATGTGAAAGCCAGCTAGAACACAAAGGGTTCATATCTCAGGAGTCTGAAAATGAAACACAAACTGGAAAATAATTCTAAAAAGTAAATTTCAGCCATTAAATGAGTAAGCAATAAGTACTGTTAAACTAATACTAATTTATAAAGTACTAAAGTAGTATAAAATATGTACCTTTTGTTTCGCAAATCCAGGATCAATCACAAATACCACACCATCTATTGTCAAAGATGTCTCGGCAATGTTAGTTGACACGACTACCTGTTAAGAAATAAACAGTATTTAACTTATACTACTGGCCAAGTACAATTCAAATAGTAAGATTAGCATTAACTTTCACTAAACAATCAGTTACAACCCACTAAATAAACCAGAAATAAGGTTTGATCTTTAATGACCAATGCTACAGAAAGACGAATATTTAAAAATTCAGTTTCATTTAGCTCATCATAGTACCTTCCTTCAACAAAAAATCTTCAGGTTATTACTCAATCACATCATGTTTTGATTATTCAACGAGCAGAAGAGCATCAAAAGAAAATTATCGATAAAGCAATATAAGCTTACCTCACAGAATGTCTCCCTGAGAGAACACTCTTTGGTTAATATCCAAACTCCACACAACATGTAACATCTTTCAATATTTTCAGGCAGCATTGACAAAGGAAAACTTTGTATCACCAAAACTCAACTCAGTATTTTAAACAAAATGGCACATAGGGATGAAAATCTCAAGTTAGAATCCAAGAATTTGCAGATCATCAGAACAGAACGTAGATGTTTTGTAAAGTGTATAGTCTCAAAGGGGGTGTCACTGCATACAAGGAAACTGTTAATCATTTCAACTTTTTATTGACAGGGAATAATGTTTAAAGCATTTACATACTAACATGATAGCTTGTTTTTTGACATGGGTGTTTTACTGTATTTTAAACAGGTTTTAGAAGATTAGGGGCTTGAGAATGACATGTTACATAGTTTTTCTTTTTAAACAATGGGAAAATGGGATCCTCATTATTATTTTCCCCAAAACATCTGATTTTGGGAACAGATTGCTGCCATTAAGTAGGAAATATGTGTATATGCAAGCAGCTGACACAGAAGATACATCAGCGTCTGCTCTTAAAAGCTTTTACAGTTTGTAAAGAAACATTAGAGGTGGAGAGGAAGTGTAATGACATCAAAAATGCACTGTAAGGGCTTCCCTGGTGGCGCAGTGGTTGAGAGTCTGCCTGCCAATGCAGGGGACACGGGTTCGTGCCCCGGTCCGGGAAGATCCCACATGCCGCGGAGCGGCTAGGCCCGTGAGCCATGGCCACTGAGCCTGCGCGTCTGGAGCCTGTGCTCCGCAACGGGAGAGGCCACAATAGTGAGAGGCCCGCGTATCGCAAAAAAAAAAAAAAAAAATGTGCTGTAAGATTTTTAAAGTGTTTATTTCCAAAGCGAAGACAAGGAAAACTTACTGAGAAAATGGCATTTAGGAGAGTTGTGGAAGGTAAGGTGGGATCTACCCACAAGAGGGAAGGGAAGAGCACTAGAAATAGAAGGTTCGGCTTAAACGAGACAGCATGTGGACAAGGCTGCCCATAGGCACATGTAAGAAAGGACTCACACTGCCAGGAAATCTTGGAGGTTTAAGATTACTAGAATGCCGCGGAGCAACTAAGCCTGTGTGCCACAGCCACTGAGCCTGCACTCTAGAGCCTGCGAGCCAAAACTACTGAAGCCCATGCGCCTAGAGCCCATGCTCTTCAACAAGAGAAGCCACCGCAATGAGAAGCCCCGAGCACCATAACAAAGAGTAGCCCCCGCTCGCCGCAACCAGAGAAAGCCTGCGCACAGCAACGAAGGCCCGACACAGCCAAAAATAAATAAATAAATTTATATATATTTAAAAAAGATTACTAGAGCATCACTAACAGGATAATATTCTAGAATCACTTACATGTCTAAGACCAAAACGCTCCCTTTGTGCATTGGTCAGTTGAAAAGACTGCTAACTAGCAAATGGACAATAAACCGTAAGTGGTTTGATGCTAATGAAATATATTTTCCAGAACATTTCGAAGACACGCACATTCAATAATTAAAGCTGAAGCAAGCATAAACAAGGTTAACAGGTGAACTTGAATAAATATAACCCGAGTTTATTTAATATTCTTCTACAAAGTCAGTGTGTTGTAGTGGAAGGAGCAGGGGTAGGTGGCAAAGCCAGGAATCAAACCTAAATAGCTAAGTAAGAGTGGAGAGGTTTTAACACCCCCAAGCTTTAATTTCCTTTTATAACTCTTGTATACTAGTCTAGCTGAGACAGAATTTTAAGATATAAACTTAGATAATGAATGTGGAAAGCCCTTATAAATTATACAGAATCACAAACTACATGCCTGTGATTACGTAAGAGGTCTTGTGGTTTTCTGTTATTCTGGGGTGAAAATGGTTGCCATTATGGATAAATGTTGTACTTCTAGATAGATGTTTAAAACATATTTTGGGTGGGGCTTCCCTGGTGACGCAGTGGTTGGGAGTCTGCCTGCTGATGCAGGGGACACGGGTTCGTGCCCCGGTCTGGGAAGATCCCACATGCTGTGGAGCGGATGGGCCCGTGAGCCATGGCCGCTGAGCCTGCGTGTCCGGAGCCTGTGCTCCGCAACAGGAGAGGCCACAACAGTGAGAGGCCCGCATACCGAAAAAACAAACAAATGAACAAACAAAAATCATATTTTGGGGGAAAAAAAACATTTCACATATTTCTAATACAACAAAATATACTCAATGTAATAAAAATGTATTGATGTGATTAACCCTTTGAGTTATTTAAAAACAATTTTTGTCCACCAAATAATTTCACTTGGTGTTCATGTGTTTTCTCTGGGTATGTGTGTGACAAATCATACACCACCTTATAAGGTGGTGTGGATGTGTGATTTCACAAGTGTTTAAGAATCAGGTGATTACACCAACTTTGGCAAGCTCTGTGTCATTACTGATGATAAAGTCAACTGCCATCCAAAAGTCACACTCTGAAATACAAGCATAAAAAGACCTAGAGAAGCATGGTCTTTAGACTTCTACCAAAGATTTAAAAAGTAAATTGGTTAAAAAGCTTTAAGGTGATAAAAAAATTTTTTTGAGTAGGACCTACCTACCCTATGAGAGGTGGGTTTTTGGACAAATACGGGGAACACTCATATAAGAAATTGTACAACTCTGAGGGAGGTATTTCTACTGACTCTACCACTAGAGCTGGATAAATAATACTAACTAAAGCTAAATAAAACATACACACCCACAGATTACAAAAGAACAGAGAAATAAATGAGACGATAAAAGTTATCTAGCTGTCTTGGAACCTTAGCAGTGGGGTGAGTGAGGCAAGCCCTAAGTATGTTCTAGATGTGTTAAGTGGCACATGATCTAATTAGGAAGTGGTCATAACACGGTGATACTGAATTTGTCAAGGGACTTACATAGTACCAACAGGAATATATATGTTACAAGCTTTCTAGACTGTAGCTTGGCAATAAGCGTTCAAAGAGTCTTAAAGAGTGTTCAAACCTCACTTGCAAAGGAATTATTTCAGGTAAATAACCCCATATATAGAATAAACACTATGACAAAAAGTCTGGCGATGCCAATTCTAATCTTTTTATATTATACGTGTTAAGAATAAACTCTCAGCTAGATTTATCCCTTTCTTCCTCAATAATCTGCCTTCTAATGGAATCCACATTGATTTATTTCAATAATTCCATTTCAAAGTACTTGAGTTGCTCTACTTGAATTCTATTTGGACATGGTAATGCATTTAGCTTAAACAAATTTGGATTTTTAGTCCCTAGGGAACTCGGTGGGGTCTCCAATTCAGTGAGGACATTAGCTTGTATGTAAATGTCCCAGCAGCACCACACTAAGTTATCTTCAGATAGTGTATTATTAAGCCTCTCTTTAAAACTATAGAGCCATCTCCACAAGGGCCATTTCTCTTTTTTATTGAGCAATGTATGCTCTGAGCATACACTGTTAATTAGTAAACTCTAAGATAAGCTACAGAAAAATCAGCTATTTGTATGGACAAAATTAATGAAAACTAAATAAAAACAAAAATAGTTGCTGGATTTTTAATAACACCATATCTATATAAAACAGCAGCTATAAGTCTTAGTCAAAAAATGCATACGAGTGACTTACTGATGAGTAAACTTTCATGCATGTACAAAACCACTGTAGCTTTAGCTTAAAGTCAAATATTTGAACAAATGTCAAGCATGATCAAAACAGGTAAAAGTCTCCACCCTCACATAAATTTATGAACTGTGTTCTCAACCTTTCTTTTAAAACAATATATATATTTATTTATTTATTTTTGGCTGTGTTGGGTCTTCATTGCTGCGCGTGGGCTTTTCTCTAGTTGCGGCAAGTGGGGGCTACTCTCGTGGTGCACAGGCTTTTCATTGTGGTGGCTTCTCTTGTTGCGGTGCATGGGCTCTAGGCACGTGGGCTTCAGTAGTTGTGGCTCGCGGGCTCTAGAGCGCAGACTCAGTAATTGTGGCGCATGAGCTTAGTTGCTCCGCAGCATGTGGGATCTTCCCGGAACAGGGCTTGAACCTGTGTCCCCTGCATTGGCAGGCGGATTCTTAACCACTGCGCCACCGGGGAAGCTGTCAACCTTTCTTGATTAAAAACTTGAAAGTTTACCATTGGTGCTATGTTACAAGTCCACATAAAAAGAACTCAGTAACTATTTGTAAAAGGAATACTAGTTAAGTACCCAGTGCCCATAAAAGATTACATTTAATATAGCCTACATTTAAAAACTTTGGTACCAAAAAGCTGTTTTGTTATTAGTTTTACCACAATCCTATTAGGAACCCTATTTTGCATAAATTAATACAATGAGTAAGATAACAAATAAGGTACTACCTTACAAAAAGTGCTTGAATATACAGTAATTTAACAAAAACATGAATCAAACAGTATTTTGTTTCACAATGGAAGCAGACTGTAAACCCCTAAATGTTCCTATGTAATTTTATTTATTTATTTATTTATTTGTTTGTTTGTTTGTTTTTGTGCTTTGTCACACTATTTTTTTTAAATTGGAGTATGGTTGATTTACAACACTGAGTTACTTTCTGCTGTACAGTTTACATATACATATATCCACTCTTTTTTAGATTCTTTTCCCATATAGATCATTAGAGAGTATTAAGTAGAGTTCCCTGTGCTATACAGTAGGTCCTTATTAGTTATCTATTTTATATATAATAGTGTGTATATGTCAATTCCAATCTCCCAATTTATCCCTCCCTGTAATTTTAAATGAACTGTGAGTATCAGTCAGTGACAGCACTCTTGAATAAAGTCCCATTCTAGCAACTGGCACAGTTATGTTTAATTAATGAATTCATGACAAAAGAATCAAGCCTTGGCCTCTAGTTCTTTATTTTATAATATAAATAGGATATTACCAAAGTTGTAGCATTTAAAAAAGAGAACAGGAAAATAGCAACTGAATACCAGTTCTTACTGGTATTCAGTATCTGGTATCCACCCACATTCCCTCATGTAACCTGTGTGCATCTTAATTCTTACCCTTCTTCTTTTCCCAATCCCACCAATCCCTTCTTCTATTCTAACTGAACCTGCCAAGCCCTGGGTCTGATGGTCACTTGCTCATCTCGCCTGCCAGTCACTGCTTGGCCTTAGTGCATTTCAACAGTCTCAGGTTTTCAGCTGGCACTCCCACCTTCCCTGACCAGCTTCAAAATACATGATTTGTTGAGTGAATCCTCCTCTATAAATTTCTATAAAAATTGTTCACTTTCCCTTAAACATGCTGGGCTTCAATGTGCCTTTCCTCATAAAGAATAATGCACCAATTGCCAAGGGAAGTCCTCCCTCCCCTGGGATCATCCAGGGAGGCCATGACAGCACTCTTCTCAACCTCTAAGATGCAGCTGACTCACGCCAGGAGATAACATGATTTCCCAACAAGAGATCCTACAGCTTCAGCTGAATGAAACATCATTAGTGGATGATGAAATAGCACTGTGTCCCTTAGTTTTGATTCTGAATTAAAAGGCTGAGATGGGATCCCCAGGTGAGCCCAAGCCCTGGGAACTCCAATGGCCTCCCCTCAACATCTGTGGCCATCACACATATATCCAACTGCTGCTGAATCACTCTTTTCAGAAAGACAAAATTCTCCTAAATATCCTAGGATTTACAAGAACATGAAAAGCAATAGTTTTAAAAAACCAAACAACTCATTCTATTCCATGGGCTTTGGTTGTAGAGTCTACAAAATGTACCACTGTACTGGACTGACACCAGACTGAACCTAAACTTCCAATATACTAGTATTAACAGAGCAAAGAGCTCAGATATGAAGTTTTAATGTGTGCGCCCAATAGTTCTCAAAGTAACTCAAAATGGAATGAAGAGAACTACATGAAAAGACAAACATGGCAAATCTTGCTGTAAGCCAATTTTACTCAAAGATAAATAAAAACACCATTTTAAAATTAAAACGAATGCAGATACACAAAGTGTATGATTTCAAGAAAAAATTAAATCACCTGCCTGGAGGATGTACTAACTCCTCTTTACTATAGAAAATGTTTACAGAACAGCTACTTTTATATACATCCACTGACAAAGAGTGAAGTTAAAAACTCCACAGAGAATGAGTACTTTTCAGTCAACAAATCAACTTCAAAATTATATACTAAAGTTATCACTTAAAACTGTCCCCCGAAGTTCTGAATGAACATAAACAGAAAATATTTTAAAACATATTCTAGAGACAGCACTATGACAAAAATAATTGTAATGTTGAACATAATGAAGCTATGATTAGACTATTTTTTTAAAAGTCATATTCACTACTCTTGTTGATCTATGAAAAACTCAAAACCTAATATTTTCCCCTATCAATCTCCTGTTAACTTATATACCACTACGCTGGTGTTGCCTATCTTTTCAGTAAGTTCTTTCCATTTGAAAAATGTATCTGGTTCATTTAACTTTTACACAGCCATGTGAAGAGATAATTAACCATGATACATTTAAATATCTTTATAATTTGTAATTTTCCAACAATCATCAAAAATGTTGGGAAAAAAGATCGAAAAAATACAGCAAAAAAAAATTGTGCATCTGTTAGGCTAGAATACAGACATAAGAAAGCAATAAATTCCAAATCTGACTGACAAGCAAGTCATAAGTGAGTAATATTTCCTAAGACTTTTCTATATGAATAAACTCAAGAAATGTGTAACAGTTGCCACGAGGGCCTAGACTGTTCTAGATAACCTGTATACAATAAGCTTAATCCCTGACAATCATCTCCCCAAGGTGATGAAGGTAATCAACTATACCCACTTTAAAATATGCAAACTTTAAAACCAGATCAAGAATCGTACCAAAATTCACATGCAGCTTATTATATAGCCTAATAAATGGCTGGGCTTTTTAGAAGCCAAGTTGACTCTAGTGGTTTTCCAACCTTTTCAAACAATGCAATCTTATTTTCAAAGGAACTAACAGAATCTCCATCTCTTAAAAAATAAAAGCATAGCTGCCTGTATCAAACTCAGATCTCCTTCCTATACACTCCCCCCCCACACAGCGCACCCAGAAACAAGGCTGGAATATCCCTGGCTCCCTTCCTGTGCCAGGCAGATATCCACACCAAAAGGATCCACAGTTCCTGCCCTCAAGAAATCCAAATATTTACGCAGTGTGATTAGTGCTGCTGTCATTAGAGATCTGTGCAGTCAACACTTCATACCTACAGACATGACATTTGGTTAGGTCTTGACAAAAATTCTAGGCAGAAGCCAAGGCACTGAAGAAAAAACTACTTAGTTTTTGCCAAGTGATTTAATGGGGAGGAAGACATTTGGCTGTCTTCCTCACCCCAATCAACCTTCCATTTGCTAAGGAGGAACTTCTGGGGAGAGAGGGAAGCAGTATCTGCTCTTACTCTAAGGTCAAAAGATATGCAAAACTCTACTCAAATACATTTCTTTCTATTTACTTTGGAAATACAGGTAACTTTGTAGCATACAATTCAGATGACAATCACCCATAACTTACTCCTTTGTAATTCAATATAGTTTGATATCTCACAGACAAATCTTTCGGCATTAATGCAATGTTTATAGAGAACATTTCAATGCTACCTTTCTTCCAATTGCTCCGTTCTGCTTTTTTGGAGGCGGAGGCTCAAAAATGCGTTGCTGCTGCTGAGGTGGGAGTGTAGAGTACAGTGGAATGATTTTAATGTCACCAACTTCAGGGCCCAAGTCATCAACCTCACGCTTTATTCTCTTACAGGCTTCATCAATTTCCTACAAAAGTTTGAGTTTGAAAATAAAATGAATACACACTGAAACATTTTAAGTATTTATCATAATCCTAGTTCTATGCAGCTTATTTTCATTTTAGTAATCAAAATTAATTTAGCAAATTTCACTGGGATTTCCAAAAATAATCCAAGAAACTGATTTCTGTAGTCAAATAAACACAAAATGGCCTTATTGGCATTCCACACCCTTTTTTCTTAGACTCGATATCCTAATTAATTCTCAACAAACTGTACTAAAATTGAAATTTCTCACCCAGGAATATTTAACTGCACTCATAACCTTTTCAATTTTCACAATCTAAAAGAAATTGATGTGCTAGATATTTTAAACAAGCCAATTAGGCTTTAATGTCACGTATCACTAATGCAATTATATGGAAGATTTGCTTCATTGTGCTTAATGAGAACACACACCTCTACAGTATCAACATAGATATTTAAGAACTAGGTTAACCCAAATATCTTAGATCCTCTCAAAAATTTCCCTACTACAGAAAACGATTCCAATACATTTGCATTCAAACCCAGTTTTAAAGAGAGGACACACAATGGATACTGAGAGTGTGTGAGCGACAGGTAGATGGGAGGCTCTAGAGGATGGCAAAGGGACTTGAAAATGGGAAGGGAGCCAATTTTAAATTTTACAGAAGCTTTGATTTAGTTAAACTCAGAAGTATGCTAAATGATTTGGCAGTTTGTCCAATAATCTCAACCAGAAGTTACCCTTATTGACAAATTATCTTTTATTCAATAGACAGAATGATTTTTAAACATTTATCAGGTTAATTTATTGTAGATTATAATCAAGCTAGAATAATTTTCCTTGAAATGATTGTAAATCAAAGTGCAACTGTTTCCATGTTAAAGAATACAAAGATTTTGGATACTTAAGAACAACAAAAAAAAGGTTTTTTTTCATCAATTTCAAACATACCAGTTTTCTTGAATAACAGATAAGGTCTTGAAAATTTTGACACAGAAAATTACTACTAAGTATTTGATGTAATAGTTTCCTTTGAGATCTAAAGTTTCCAAACGAAAATGAAAGTTTGCTATTCACTGAAAAAAATATAACAAATGAAACAAATATTTTTACCAAAAAACTGCTTTCAAATGCTGTACCTAGATTAGAATGCCCCCTGCTGGTATACAAATACAAAATTAGACCTCTTCCCCACCCCCGCAAAAAAAACTGAATGTAAATCCAAAACTAGATTTTATATACTACATATCTTATAGGAAAACTGACACCAGTATTTTCAATTTTGTTAATTCTATAATATATTCGACTGGAAAATAAATGGTCCGAACCCACCAAATCCCAGATTTTAGATAGAAAATTAAAAGTGCCCCAAATCATGCATTTGCAGACTCCAGAAATTTTAACAAGATTATTTTACTTGGAAGTACTGAAAGTATTTGCTAAGCATGTATGGAGCTAAAACAAAATCACTATTGCACGGGATATAAAGACTACTCTAAAGAGAAGAGGGGAACAAAAATGCCACACCATTTATGTTTTTATATGAAGTTCTGAACACTATGCTTTTAAACTCGGCAACAAAATTTTCCCTAAATTTAACCAAACTTCCAGAGTCAACACTGTCAGTTCTGAAGACCACAAAGCTTATTAACATTCATCAGCACAATGCAACCTTCTGCTTAGTCATGGATTGAGAACTGAGACAAAAGTTTAAGAGTTTCTGAATTCAGGAAAGACTTTCAGCTCCAAAAGCATCAATATGGATGTTAGTAAATTAATTTAGACCCTACTAATTTAATGAATCTCAACTCCTGCATGTGGAAAAGACTCAGTGAAATTAAAGATAAAAGAATGTACTGCTTAAAGAATGAAGGTTTCAACAACTTTAAGCATCTACAATTGATATTTCAATTATAATCATTCTTATCTAATTCAGTAGCACAGCTCCTCTAAGGAGTTCTTCTAGGAACACTTGATTTAATGGATTAACAAAAAAATAATACACATTCTAGAATTCACATGTTTTCCAACCTTTCATCAATTAAAAACTGGTCTCTCCCCTCTCAAATTAACTCAAGGGACTATAGAAACACAACTGTTTACGTGGTCAAAATGGTAACATGGTCATCATTTTTAAATGTCAAGATAGCTAAAATTTATGGATGCTATTCAAATTTATGGAGACAGGAGTACTGATTTCCCAGAATCTACCACTGAACTGACCAAGTAAAAATAACAGGTTCATAGACATGACGAATAGTAGTATTGCTACCTTCTCCTTAAAGGTCTTTACATTCTTCAAGACTTCATTAGTCTTCTAAAGGAAACTTTAAAATGCAACAGGACACAGGTAAACCTAGTTCAATTACAGTAATACTTTACTGAAAGATACACACATTTGAAAACCTTGGGGCTTATTCCCTTTCTTTCCCCAGCTGTGGGGTAGCTGCCAAAGTATCAACCACAGAAATCTAACTCATAGAAAAGCATCTCAGGTCGTCTCCATAAGGCCACCTGATATTTGTGAATAGAATTCTAATATGCTTGTCTATCTGAACATAATGACTATTTTGAATAGCCGTTAAAAAAACATGCTATGCACTTTGGAGGAAGTGAGAAACTATAGAGACCATACACAAAAGAACAAAATGAATACAACAGCCTCAACATTGCATTATAGGATAAACACTGTTTACATGCTATCTAAAAAGCATTTGGTACTCTTGCTTACAAAATATATATAAAAATTCTTCCATTCAAAATGCATACAAAGGAAGACTAATACGTACAGAGATCTATCTGTAAAACTGAATTTGCAACCCACCTTTCTTCCCAAAAGAACAAGTATGATTCTCTACTGCGAATGATTTTGCACCCCCAGAGGACATGTGGCAATGTCTACAGACTGGGGGAGTGTAACTGCATCTAATGCGTAAAGGCCAGAGACACTAAGAAACATCCTACAATGCATGGGGTACCCACAGCAAAGAATTAATCAACCTACAACATAAATAGTGCTATGGTCGAAAAACCCTGCTCTACAGAAAAGAAACTATGGCCAATGGGACAGAAATAATAAATCATATGGACAAATACTGAAAAAATGCAAGGATAAAAAAATTACTCAACATTTATAGCTCTTAATGCAACAGCATTTGATCAAATATTATATATCAAGCATCCCTGCAGACTGAACGCAAATAACATAGTTCACATTCTAGTGGAGGTGAGTGAACAGCACAGATACAGAACATTTCCAGATATGAAGAAAGTTGTAATGGAATAGCACTGCTCTAGAACCTTGCTAGGAATAGAATCTCAGGCCCTACCTGACCTACTGAATCAGAATCTACAAGTTTTCTAAGTGATCAGCACATGTATTAGTTTGAGAAGCAAGTTCTAGAAAATCCACAAAGCCTACTATAGCAAATGACAAGCTTTAAGAAAACCTCTAGAAAAAGGCTTTCTAAAACTATTTTATCCAGACAGCTTTCACTGAGCTTATTTAGCCATCAAGAATTTTTCAGCACACCTGTAAACATCCTGTTGGATATGAGTTTAGAAAATGCTGCATCTGAGAATAAAATTCCTATCTTAAAAATGATGTAAATTCTAACTAAGGAATTTCAGTGATTCCTTCCAATCCTCAGTAAACACATGCAAGAAGACAAAAACAAAACACACACATTTGTTTTGATGGTAGATGGGCACTTGAGTTACCTGAGTTCACTTACAAACTAAATTACTGACTATAATAACCAGATTTCACATTACCTGTGATTCAAATTCATACCTCAGCAAAACTGCAAATTAACACACTACTCACCACCCAGGTCTCTCCAAAGTTGAGACTACAATTGCTAAATCTTGAGATTCTAAAAGCATTTAATATTCTTAGGGTAATTAACCAGAACACAAAGACTAATAGTATAAAAGGGTATTCCTAGAGTACACAGATAAAAGGAGTTAATTATTTCATATATATATACAATCAGGTTGAAGAAAAACTTTAAATACTGGCATAAGAAATATATGGTTAATATATGCCAAGTTCTTAAAGTTATTGCCTAATAGAAACAATATAAATAATGAAGCAAATAATGACAATACCTCTTGACCAGTTAAGAAAAGTAGAAGATCTCCCTCCTCCTCTTCACACATATGAATCTGGATCACGGTTCGAATTGCTGCTTCAAGATAATCTCTCTCTGGTTCGGGAGTATAAAAGATCTCAACAGGATGTGTACGCCCAGGAATAGTTAAGAGAGGACAGTTATCAAAGTAAATCTGGAATTTTCCTGCATCTAGAGTAGCGCTCATAACTATAACCTGAAAAGAAAACAGTAAATTAAGTGAAGCTGTCTTCAAAGATCCTTACGTGGTTTTAAAGTAAAAAACAGAAGAGTAATGTTTACTGCTCCAAATATGTCAATATGCCTAAATAAATTGTGATTAAAAAAATCAAATACAGAAAAGCTATACTATAGTAAACTATTTACATTTTTAAAAAGTAGGAATAAACCTGGCATCCAATAAATAAACTAGAATACATGTTCATGAAGCAACACCTTAAAAACCAAAGTTTATATAATTACGTGTTATGTAAAAGGGATTGGTAAAAGACAACATAAATATGTAGTATGATTGAAGCTATGTTATTAAAACAAAACATGACAACCTTGCACATAGGGGAAAACAGGAAGAAAGCGCAAAAACAAAACAAAACAAAATATTTCTCCATTCTTCTAAACCATCCTTATTAAGCATATGCTCTTCAGAAAATTTTCTAAAACAGAGGCCTTCTATACTGCTGTAAAAGTCACAGTGAAAAAAGGTTGTTCAGGTACAGGGTTGCATGACCGTGCAGTCACCCTCCTTTTATTTAAATTATGACATTATATGACCCATTAAAAACGTACTTAAATAGAAGGCTCCCCCCTTAAAACATTCCACTACAGAGTTCTTAATTTCTACTTTGAGTTCCTACCTAAAAATTTCAGTAGCTCATAAGGTTTAATCAATAATGACAGTACTCATGTAGTTATTCAAGTATATTCTTTAAAAGCATACATTTAATATTTATAAGCCAAATCATACTCAATATCAATTTTTCTTAAGACCCAGAATCTTTCTGCCTAGTATACAAACCCTCTGTAACACATACACTAACACACGATACTAAGTTCCAATGAATGGTACACACATACACACACACAGACAATGCAAAAGGGAAACTTCATAAACTTGGGGAGACAAAAAAGTTAGCATATTCAGTCAGTTTTAAGCCCTTATCAACAAAGTAACACTGGCCAGGGTCTAAGTGGTATAATGGACAGAAAAACAAACAAACATACACAAGACCCTAGGTTTAGAGAAGGCATTTCTAAGGAGTGGTTTATTCTGGGTATAGTTATTCCACTCTCCAATGTTACGAGTTATAATGAGCATGTTTGTGTTGCGACAAGGACAAAGATTTGATCCTTAATGAAGGCGTTCCCTGTACTTAATAAAGTCAGGGTGAGCAGAAGGCTTAAAAACACCATTAGATCATTTAAAACAAAACAAAACAAAAAACTAGGTGGGTTAGAAACAAAAGATTTGGCTTAAAAATACATTCCTAAAATATATTACTAAAAATACATTACTAAAAAATACATTACTAAAAATACATTACCAAAAATATTTGGCTTAAAAAGGCATTACCAAAAATACATACTTCAAGTCTAAAAGACACAGCAAGGTAAATTAGAAAGAAAGGATAAACCACTACAGGTACTCTCATTGGTTGCTTCTTTTACAGGTGATTATTTTTTGTAGTCGATCAGAGTGATCATCATGTGCTCCCTGTTTTTTATATATACATACATATATAGGTATTTTTAAAGAACCAAACAAATAAATTAATTCACCTTTAAATCTGATCTCTGTCTAACAACCTCCTTCAGAACACCCATGAGAATATCTGTAGCCAATGTCCTTTCATGAGCCTCATCAAGAATTATTACACCATAACGCTCCAAGAGAGGATCATTCATAGCTTCACGAAGTAACATCCCATCGGTCATATACCTATATTGACAAAGAACATGTTAGTTAAGGTTCATTTAGTGCATTTTAAAACTAAACTTCATGACATAAATATGAAAAGCAAAGACATCAGATAAGTCAAAATTAAACCCTTATTCAAACCAAATGTGCTATTGTTTCATAATCAATTGCAAAATTAAGCTTTCAGAAAAACTTTTCAGTGAATATATCAGTTATACATTATCAAATCCTGTCAAGTGAGCCTGTAATACTGCAATGCATTGAGAAAACAAGGTAAATCTGATGATGGAATATAACAAACACATGGTTTCACACAAATGCCAAAGCAAAATTAGTCACTTAAATAAATTTCTTAAAAACAAAATAAAATTTAAAACAAATATTCAACCTGCGAATAAAACTAAGAAACCATTTTAAGTTGCTTTATCACATTACAGCACTAAAATGCTGTATTTCTTTAAAATCCTAATAACTCCCCACTTAAGCTAACAGACTCCCGGTTCAAAAGGACTAAGAGAGCACGAGTCTACCATCTTTCTTTCCCCAGCCCCATCCAATTCAATAAAATGATGGTAAAGAATCATAAAAAGGAATATATTCATGGAATGAGTAGCAGCATTAGCACTATGGAAATGCTGATAAATACATATGGAAGAGAAAAGGCAAATGGCATTAGCTGTATCAATGAAGCAAAAAGGAAAACTAGGCTTAGGGATGGCTCAAGAGAAGACAGCTAATGCGCAATTCAGGCACTCAGTAGAAGGGTGGTTTGCAGAATGGCTGTATGGGTCAGCCATCTACTTTCCATTCTATTCTGGCTGCTACTGTCACTAACACGAAATGCTATCCTACATTTGGCACCTGGACAGATTGCAAATGCTGAAGTCACAGGTCATTCAGTTAAAATACAAATCCATGGTTTTATTTACAGAATTAAAAGCAGTATAAAAATCTGATGTCATCATTTATGACTTCACTATTCTGGCTCTATTTTTGACAAATTAGTCTAATCTAATCTTTCACGGACCAACTTGATATTTTTAGCTAAGGCCATCTGTTGGAGCACCAAGTTCAGCAAAGTGACAGTATACAACCCACATGAAGTCTTCTCTTTATTTTACCTGAACTTAACTGTAAATTAAGACTTTTGGCAAAGAAATCCATCTTTACTCTTTATATGCTACGTTTCTTTCTTCTTTGGTCCTATTTTAAAAAGGAAGCTACCACACTCCTGGCATCAACACAGCATTACCTGCAAGATTATTTTATATTAAGGCCATGAAGCAAAAACAGAGCCAATTAAACTATGACTCAATGCCTTAACCACAGTGCACCACGGTACATGAATCAGCTACACTATCCTCTAGATGCTCTGAAATATCTTTGATCTCTTTGAGGACATGTGATGCTTTCTCCTGTCTTCAGATGTTACTACTGACATGAGCTGGGCAGTCCTTTTGCACATTATCTCAGTAGCAAAACATTCATACAGTTTCATCTACTTGTGGATAATTTCCTTAGATTCAACAAAGCTCTTGTCTGTTGCTTTGCAAGGCAAAAAATCCGAACTGGTCACTCTTTGAACAGCAAATATCTGCTTAAATACTATCAAATTTACACTCTACTGCTCAGTTTGCAAGCCAACTCATTTCAACATGGAATCCTAGTGTACTATTTTGAAGATACTTGAATTAACAAATGAACTCAACATATGTAGTTACAGCAATACATATTACTTATTTGAAGTGACAACTTGTACAGCTAGATCAAGTTCAAGCACTGACAACCAAACTTCCACCTGTTTATAAGACCCTCATAGACTGTAAAATGCATTCTAATTTCACATATTAAAATTGTGATTAAAAAGCCACTAAAGTATCAAACTTTCACTTGAAAACTCCTTAAAAAAAAAAACAAACCACCCTTTTATTTTGATCTTTTCTCATATTCCTCAAACTTAAGACGACCAAAACACTATCGAGGCATCCAAAAGGAGAGCTAACCCAAATACTCATTCTTTCATATTTTTCTGAGAAGAGGGGAAAGGTTACAAATGGCAGTTTATAAATATTATAAATTAAATTAATGGAACTATTATTTGCCTTCTTTTATTAACAACTTGTATTACCTATTACCAAGTTAAATGGTCAACTAAACCTGAACCCTCTCTCTGACTTCCAGATTCTACGGACTCCTAATAGTTCAATATTGATTAGATCATCACCTGGTGATCCAATTCTATGAGATGTTACAGTTAATTATCTCCTGCATCACCAGCTAATATGGGAAGCTTGCTGTTTGTACAACCAGAGAGAGCTTCAGGAAAAAAGATATTTTTGAAGTTGGAAAATCTCTCAAAGATACAATCAAATTTGCTGCTTTCCCAGTGAAGAAAACTGAGTACTAGCAGTTAACTTTTCCAAGGTCTCAAAACCAGTTAAATAGCTTACTAAGACTAGGTATCAGTGTACTGATTCCCAATCCCAGGCCCCTCCTACACTAACACACTCTCCTCAAAGTCCCAGATAAATAAATAAAAAAGCTACCTGGTGATTTGCTGTACTGCTAGATGTATGAAACCCTTTGCTAAAAAAAACAAAGTAACCTGAAACAGAGCACAAAAAAGGGAGAACCAGGTAGGTACTGGTGGTCCTATTAAAACCCTAACCATTTTCTTTTAGCTAGGTCAAGTTTTACTACCTTTCATAGTAGTGATAAAATACTTAACCCAGACTAAGGGGTGAGTCATAAAAATAGGAGGTCACAATAATAAATTTTAATTACATTATTTTGAAGTTTCAGTAATGGACTAGTAAACAAAAACTGCACAGGACGGCCAAACTCTACATTTTACTGGATACCCTATTCTCCACAGTGTTTTTTTAACTGTCTTAGGACAAAGACTAGCTTAAAAAGTCATCAGCATCACCTGGGAACTGGTTAGAAATACAGAACTGGCCTCACCTCAGACCTACTTAATCAAAAATTCTGAAGGTGAGGCATAGCAATCTGTGTTCTAACAAGCTTTCGTATGATTTTGATGCTTGCTAACTTGTGGAAAGCACTAGTCTAAATTAATCAAGTTAAACAAGAGGCAGGGTATTCCCTGGTGGTCCAGTGGTTAGGACTCCAAGCTTCCAATGCAGGGGGCCCAGGTTCAATCCCCGGTTGGGGACTAAGATACCGCAAGCCGCGTGGCATGGCCAAAAGAAAAAAAAAAAGTCTTTGGCACTATTAAAATAAAACTTAAAAAATGTACTGCAAACGTGTTATTTGGTTATAGTTTTCTTTACATATATTTATAATTTTTGAAACATCTCAAGTAGTCTGATTCAAAGAAAAGTCATAAAGGGAAAATAGATCCACAGAAAGGTGATAAATGCTTTGCAAAATGAACACCAGAAATTTAAAAAGTTTTTAATAATAAACTGTATTATTCATAACTTTAATGAATGTCAACAAGTAATGCTCAAGTTATGAGTGATGAAAAACTGACTGGGGCTTCCCTGGTGGCACAGTGGTTGAGAGTCTGCCTGCCAATAAGGGGACACGGGTTCGAGCCCTGGTCCGGGAGGATCCCACATGCCGTGGAGCAACTAAGCCCGTGCGCCACAACTACTGAAGCCCACGTGCCCTAGAGCCTGTGCTCCACAACAAGCCACCACAATGAGAAGCCCGCGCGCCACAACAGAGTAGCCCCAACTCACCGCAACCAGAGAAAGCCCCCATGCAGGAATGAAGAAAAATACCTGACTGTATGGGTAAGCAATCCTCGGTAACAGTGTTCTCGGGAGGTGTGGGGGGTAATAAAAGACTCCCTGCCTCAGCACCACCCCCCCAATTCCAGACTGATCAAAGATGTTTAAGACAAAAACATACCAGAATACAGAATACATGGAGGATTATTTAAAACAACCTTGGCCAGAGTGTGATGTAAAATCCAATATTAAAAAGTGGTTAAACATATAAAATTCATGTTTCTGCAAGGCATGAAATGTCATGAACAAGGCAAGGAAACAAATGGCAAACTAGGCAAAAACTGCAACTCGTATCCAGAATGTCAACTGCTAAAAGCTCATACAACTCAGTAAGAAAAAGGCCGACCAACCACAGGACAAAGAATAGAAAGTTACCAAATTTCATCAGTTCTATAATACCGTATATTTTTCAAATTTACCTTCTCTGTGATTGGCATGCATTTTATTTTTTCCACTCATGATTTTTTAAATTGAAGTATAGTTAATTTACAATGTTGTGTTAGTTTCTGCTGTACAGCAAGGTGATTCAGTTATACATATACGTACTTTTAAAATATATATTCTTTTCCATTATGGTTTATCATTGAATATTGAATATAGTTCTCTGTGTTATACAGTAGGACCTTGTTGTTTAAAGCGTACATTTTAAAATAGCACCTTACAAACGACTGTCAACCAGGTAGCAATACTCCTGATAAGATGAAAAAAGCATCTCAGATTCCGAAAAGAAATACAAATGGCCCATAAATACATGTAAAGATGCTCAATTTCATAAAAAAGAAATGCAAATTAAAACCATAATGAGATTCTATTCATTTACAATACTGACAAAGATTAAAAAAAAAAAGTTCTACAACAAAGTATTGGCAAGGGCATGGAAACTGACGCTCATTTGCTCATCCCTTACTGGTCTGAGTAAATAAAATCTCTGTGAAGGGAAATCTGGCCACAGCTAATAAATGCAAACACACCCTTTGATCCAACCAGTTTCATTTTTAAGAAATTCATTTCACAGATATACTCACCTGTACACATGCGTGAAAAAATGTGTGTACAAGATTGTAAGGGAGTACCTAGGGCAGCAACCAATTTTAATAACAAAAACTGTAAATTTGAGTGTCCATCAGAAGAATTAAACTATGCAGCCATTAAAAAGAATGAGGCGGGCTTCCCTGGTGGCGCAGTGGTTGAGAGTCCGCCTGCCGATGCAGGGGACACAGGTTCGTGCCCCGGTCCAGGAGGATCCCGCATGCCACGGAGCGGCTGGGCCCATGAGCCATGGCTGCTGAGCCTGCGCGTCCGGAGCCTGTGCTCCGCAATGGGAGAGGCCACGACAGTGAGAGGCCCACGTACCCCCCCCCAAAAAGAGGCAATTTTATGTTTATTGTTCTACAACAGCCTCCAAGATAAATATAAATGAAATCAGCAGCCATACGTCTTGAACCAGCCCTACTATAAACTCTGAATTAATCTGTTCTGAAAATCCTAGTTACACAGTGCTTTTCCAATACTGTTAGGGTTTTGGTTACCTTTCAAAGTATCGGCTTTATCCTGGCATGATTAAATATGCAAGTAAATCAAAACTATGTTTTTAGAGGATCCAAAATTTGCCTCAGCATGACCCAAAGACATTCTTGGTATCTGCTTCAAAGAGTATTCAGTATAAATGACAGGCACTGTTAATTCTTAGTAATTAGATTTACTGCTTCACAAATACTTACACATAACTATACGGAGAGATGAAGAATGAGGATGGAGAGGAGTAACAACACATACAGTGGACATACAGTGGTTAAGAACGCATCCTTGTTGCAAGACAAACTTTGATCAAGTCCCTGCTTTCTTACTGGTGTTCAACCTTGAACAAGTTCAACTTCTCTAACACTCCATTTGAAAAATGAGAATATGGTAGCTATTGTTTAAATTAAACAAAACAATGTATATAAAACACCTAACTGCACCAACTGCCTGGCACTTGGTAAGTATTCAATACAGTAGAACTCTACACTACACTCTTAACTAACCTCCACCTAATGAATGAATCCTTGGGAAAACCACCCTTACTCTACAAACATACTGTAGTATAATTACACTTTTGTCCCTGCCAGGTGGGTCAACGTAATATGTGACATGATCATCAACTTTCAGAACAGAAAAGAGAGTTGTACGTATGTATCCTAAGTTGTATGCTCCAGAAAAGCTTGAAAAAGATAAATCACACACACAAAAGCTATCAAATGTGTGAGATAACTACAGAAGAGTGAAAGGTGTCTGGAATTCCAGAATTCCAAAAGACTGAACTCTCTTAAATTCTAGAAAAGCAACACCTGTGTATTTTGCAAGTGTTTGAGGTTTAGATCCCACCTTTAGAACTAGACATTTTACTAAGTAATGGAACTCCAAAGGGCCCATATTCAAGGAAATGGGTTTGTCCTACATTAATAGATTGACGAATGAATGTATAGGTTTTAAGCTAAAATAAAATGTTTAACGTTTTCATAAATTTTTTGTTTACCACTGTTTTTATTTTATTTATTTATTTATTTTAAATTTTGACTGCATTGGGTCTTTGTTGGTGCACACGGGCTTTCTCTAGTTGCGACGAGCAGGGGCTACTCTTTGTTGCAGTGCACGGGCTTCTCATTGCGGTGGCTTCTCTTGTTGCGGAGCACGGGCTCTAGGCACGTGGGCATCAGTAGTTGTGGCTCATGGGCTCTAGAGCGCAGGCTCAGTAGTTGTGGCGCACAGGATTAGTTGCTCCACGGCATGTGGGATCTTCCTGGACCAGGGCTTGAACCCTTGTTCCCTGCATTGGCAGGCAGATTCCTAAGCACTGCGCCACCAGGGAAGCCCTACCACTGTTTTTAGATTAACCCACTACAATCCAGTCAAGTGACATATGTGTCTCTGTTAAAGAAAAGCTACCCATATTAAAATGCCTACACAAACAGGTTTGTGTCTGGTAATTTCTTCAAAGTTATAGTGGATCAAGACTTCTGAAAGAGACAATGACTAAAAGAAGTACTTACACACTTTCCTACCACATAACCTATTTTTGTTTAAAGCCCCTATCGGTAGAATAATTTTTTAATGACAATAGTAATGAACAGAAAAAGAACAAAGCTAAAACAGTTTGCATTTATCAGGAATAATATTAGAAGGCAGAACTACATATAGTACATTGATTTTATAAAATATTGTTCTTTTCACCAGCAAATATGGTGAGTCTAAACACCCTACCCTTCCTTCACAATGCCAACACTGTGAAATGGTTGATTACCCAAAAAAAGCAAACAATTTTTAAACATGCTTACAGTGAATGCTATTATACTTATTAAAGAACTACTGATAGTTATCAAATACCTTCATCCATCAAAACAATTTTTTTTCCAATATCAGTTAGTACTTCTGTATGCCATGTGCACAAAAAAAGTTGATCATACATTTTAAGTATATAGAAGTCAGTTTAAAAAATGAAAGTTTTTTACCTCTTTTAAGTGACCTGGCTATTTCTGGACTCATCACTAACTTAAGAAAGTCTTCTGTGCATCTCCCAAATAGCTAGCACTGTATGCCTCAGTTCTAACTTCACAAACCTGATCCACAAGAACAGTCATTTAAAAAAGCAAGACATTTTGTTGTTCAATATTAAGATCTCCTAAAGGACAGCTCACATACAATCCACTAAAGCACAATCTAAGTTTACTGCGTAGAAAAATAAAGGTGGGAGCATCCAATCTGATTCCGCAGACATTACATTAGTAAATAATGGTGGTTAAGAATGAAATAATGACTGAGTTTTTTCTTTCAATGTCCAATATTTGTTTAATAGGCTATTAAGTTTTTAGAACATAAATACTTATTAGGTTCTTAGAACTATACTACTAAATAAACAAGAATTCTGAGTTATTTCTTTAGGCCTAGGGTGTCATGAAAAAACTCCTGACATTAAGCATGCTGCGAACCAAAGCAGCATGGGAACTTCTACTCTACTTAAAATCTAGCTTATCTACCTAGTTAATCTGCCCATTTAAGTCTCTGCATCCTTCTCAGCTCAGATGAAATACCACCTCTTCTGTGAAATCATCTACACAATTCATGTGACGTTCAAACTACCTTCTTAATTGCTTCATAGCTTACCTCCCCAACCAAGTCAGAAAAGAGCCAGCAACACTCAGTTCCTTTATATACATAATGATCCTTTCACTGGTAAAGGGATAAAGATTTATATAGGCTCACGTTCAGTTTGACATATTCTTAGCAAAAGCATTATCCAGTATGAGCAACACTAATCTTACTATAACCACAACACTATATTTAGCATCATATCGGTTACAATGAGAACAAATCACCATTAGATGTAAACAGTCACATGGAAAGGTACTATACAGTACTCGGAATAATTTGCAATCTACAATGTTTTAATGCAATTCTAATATCAAAAAAATGGACAGGGACTCCCCTGGTGGTCCAGTGGTTAAGAATCCACCTTCCAATGCAGGGGACATGGGTTCGATCCCTGGTTGGGCAACTAAGCCCGCCCACCACAACTTCTGAGCCCTCTCGCGTTAGAGCCCACATACAACTAGAGAGCCCTCGTGCCAAAACTGAGCCCTCGCACGGCAATCAGAGAGAACCTTGCGTGATGCAACAAAAGATCCCACATGCCCCAACTAAGACCCAATGCAGCCAAATTAGTTAATTAATTATTTTAAAAACAGACCAAAAAAGCCAAACAGAAAACATCAAATCACACTTATCAAGTACATAGCCTCATAGTTATTAACTGGAATGCTGAAGATCAGCAGCCAAAGAATACAGCTTTATTTTTGGCAAACAGCCAAAATACATTTGGTGTGTGTTTCAGAGTTAGGGATCTAATCAAGCAAAAGAAATGAACAATTGAAAAATAAGGAAACTAAATCATTTTTTTCAAAATATACTGCCTAGTCTGCAAATTTTCATAACTTTTGAAGGAAATGTTCTCCCATCTTCACAACAGAATTTACAAAGCTAGGATCAATGTGTAGGTTCTACTTAGTGTTTTTTTTTTTTTAATTTATTTGGCTGCGCCAGGTCTTAGTTGCAGCAGCATGCAGGATCTTTAGTTGCAGCACGCAGATCTAGTTCCCTGACCAGGGATCGAACCCATGCCCCCTACACTGGGAGTACGGAGTCTTAACCATTGGACCACCAGGGAAGTCCCCTACCTGGTGTTTTTAAAGATGCTGGCACTGTAAACAAGAGAGACTTCTATAACTAATCCCTTGCGAGTGCCTAAGTATAAACACAAAGGTCAAATGTAATACTATATGCAGACCTTTAGGAAATCAAGTTAGCTTTCTATGAATTAACAAAAGCCAACAGAATTTTAATTCTAAGTGACAACAGTTATTTTTTTAGTCTCTATGACAGGAACTGCTTAAGTGGTAAATAGCCACATTTACTCTTTATTCCCACCCCTTTCTAAAGATCCACTAAAACTGCCTTTCCCTAACTTCAGTGCTACACTTGAATTAGAACAAAGCCTATCATATAACAGATGTTCAATAAAGTAGTTTATAATTGATGTTTGTATAATTAATGACCTCTAATGACCAGTTATCTGTTTCCACATCTTACCTCCAGTCCTAAAAGAATATTTGGATTCATTCATTAATTTCATATTGACAAGTAACGCCAACTTTTAATTCAAGCTAAAACCCCCGAATTGTAGTTCAATTGTTGATTAAAAGGAACTTTATTAAATTGGTTTTATAAGTCCATTTAAAATTAACCGGGTTAACTGGTTAATAAGATCCAATAATTTCTCAAACTGGAAATCTACCACCACTATCAGCAGCAGCAAGAGTAGAAATGTTGACTTAGCACTTTCTGGGTAACAGGAATTACTCCATGGGCTACACACAAATTACACATGTGATCTGAGAACAACCCTAAGATGTAGTTGTTATTATCAGCTCCATCTTCTGAAAAAGCAATAAGCTCAGGGGAGGTTAATTACGTGGCCAAAATCACAGCTAATAAGTGGCAGAGCTAGGACACAACTCAGGCACTGCAATCCTAGTCTGTACTCTACAATCTCTTTCCTTTTGATTCTCTTCTCAAGTCAACTTTTTAGAACAAGACTCTCTTGTTGGAAACCCACTCTGGAACCTCTAAGTAGTCCTTATGCAGCTGGTGCTTCGAACTGTTGTTTCCAGGGGTCCCAAAGAATTTGCTATGGCAATGTCTGATAAATCCTCCCCAAGGGTCAACCTTAGATATTCTATTTTACTGGGTTCTTACAGTTGTTAAATATTTTTGGATTCTCTCTCATCTTCTTGCCTAGACCGTCTTTCGGAGATTAAAAAATTCTGCCAGTTTCCGATCCATGTTGTGGAAAAGCACTTCCTTGGCTGGTTTGCTCAAAACTTCTCTCCCTCAAGTTTTACACAGGGCTTACCACACCTCAAAACCCAAGGCTTTATTTCTCCCCGTTACTTAATTAAATTTCAGCTATGTCCTGTGTTTTAACTTTCCTTGATTTTCTAGCATCTTGTCCTGAAGTTATATAAAAGATAAACATCTCAGGATAGTGCAGTCATACAGAGCTAAAAGCATGTGTCCTCCAATAAAGAGCTGCAACACTTTCTGCTTCATCATTATCCTGGGTTGAGTTCTTAGTCCTGTGACATCCCAAAACTGACATAAATCTGATACCCAAAAGCAAAAGATTCAGAATAAAAGGCAAATTATGTACATCAAATCACTATACCTTCTCCACCAAGACAAGTTTAAACAAATCAGGGAAAATGTCTTTCCATGAAAATTCTACCCTCTCCATGATTATATTTAAGATTCACCCTTAGTCTACATCGTAGTGACAAATTTTCACACTCCTCTGCTGCCCCTTCCGTGTCCTCAGAATTTTTTTTTTAAAGGATTCATGCACAAGAAATGTCTACAGATACAGACACAAACTCTCTTCCCAAAGGGTTTATGTTCCAATTAGGCAAGGAAAAAAACAAAAAAAAACCCCAATCTTTGATCATCCATACTGTCTACAAACCAGTCCTGAAATATCTCAAAAGCCATCTGCCATGGAAATGCTGATTCACACAAATGAGTTGGATACTTTAAATAATATGCAGACTACAGTGCATTCAAGTAAAAAGTACAATTTTTTTTCCCCTTCAGAAAATAAGTTCTTAAAAATGATGTTCCATGTGCCTAGAAAGATCTGCTTCTCTGTACCCCAATCCCTACTCCTGGCAAACCATTACTTTTAGTTCAGTCCTTGACTTAAAATTCTGCCTTCTCTTTTCTAGTCTCAACTGAATTCTCAAATGATGCTTTCATATACACTCCAAAATTCTCTTTCAGAGCCTAATCATAATTTTAAATTTTATATTTACTTTTTTATTTGCTTTACGTAGACAGGAACCAGGTTTACTACTATACCTAGCACTGCCCAACATACAGAAGATACTCAATTATTAATTGACTGAATGAATGACTAAGCATTACTTGTGTAAATTACTGGATTCCCTCAATATCACAATCTCTCAGTAATTTGGCAGTTTGAGGAAAAAAAACAAAAAGGAAGCATACCACCTAAAATAACAGTGAAATTAGCTACTAAATTAATAACTTAAATATTATGATGTTTTCCCGAAAGTTCAAGACTACTAAACTGCCTTAAAAGTTATCAGCTCCTTCACAAAGGATGAAGAATGGATTTCTTAAAATTTGTTACAAGTCCAACTATAAAGTGCTTAAAATCCTGTGCAAAACTGTTATCAACCTCTTCCTTATGTTAAAATGAATTAAGATATTTTTCACTGACTCATCACAAATTTGCCAACTTAATCTTTCTGACTATTCTGCTCTTCTTATAGCTATCTCATGAGGTACCCCTCCCAATAATGTGCATTCCAAGATGGCCAAAGGAACATAAATATACTGCAAAAGAAATACTTCAGGGAGGGGAAAAAAAAAAAAAAAAGATGGGAGCAGGCAAACACACAACAAACAAAATATAAAAACCATTTAGCAGTGGTGGTTTTGAAAAGTAACTTGCCTACTGGGACTGGATAACTATTTAAGGCTAGTCTAACATACTGTGCACTAATTTACACTAGATCCAATCCTCTAAAATAGCATAATATTAGACCTAGAACCTAGACATATATGTGTCCCAAACACTGAAGAAACTATCTTTGGACCATTAATCTGTATAAAGATGATTTAAAGATATAATTAGGCTAAAGTACTCTCAAACTTATTTAATTAATAAACACGTATTTATTCAGTATACACAATGAATGAGGAAGGACATGGTTAAATTCTCAGCTCCTGAGACAGAATCTTTATAAGTTAGTCCTCTTTACCATCCTTCTATGGTGAAAATTAAAGGCTTCTTCTGGCTACACAGTAGATACATAAGCATTTTATATCTATATATGAAAATAGTTTATAGAGATTACTGATAGTTGTCTGATGTATTCACTCTTCCTACCCAATTAACTATGTAACCGACCCTCATTAAGTTAAAGCTTTAAATGTTTTGAACACTGGGTTCTCAAGAAATGAGTTGATAGATGACTATACAAAATACACATAGGGATTCATAAGACACTGCACTTAATGAAGCATTCCCATGAGTTAAAACTACCACTAACCCTGTACTACTAGGACTTGATATCACTTAAAGATAATACTAAGTTAGCTTCTAGCTCTTCAGAAGATTCTAGAAGAAATTCCAATAAGCTTACCCTGTCAAGAATTAAAGTTTTTTTTAATTTTACTATAGCCTCCAGAAACCATTCCATTAAGAAAATATCACAGTGCCAAAGATACTTTCATTTTGAGCTTTCAAATCTGCTACTTGTCACTCCCTATTAACTGAACCAAAACCTTTCACAAGCACACAGCTTTTGAAAGCCTACCACTTCCTACTACAAAAATACACAACACACATTCTGCCCCAACACTGCATGTAACTTTCTCATCTCCGAATTTCCAAATTCTGTTCTCCCTGCTCAACTGTGGCTTTAAAAAAAGAAATTCAATGCATACTGAATCAAATTTTAGAATATTATTCCTCCTAAAGGTGAGTAAAATCTGCCTTTTATTATCCTCAATTGCTTGACATTATCTAATCTTAAAGTAGTAAAAAAAAATCATAAGTTAAGATTTTGCTTATGTAGTGTTTTTGTCAATTATATTGTAATTACAACCAACCAATAATGTGATTACACTAAACTAAAAAGATTTATTCAATGAAGATTAAGGTTTAAGCCAAAAACATGTCTCATAAAGACAAGCTGAAGTAAACACCTAAGTTCAATTGCTATTAAAAATGAAACAATCTGAAGTTCTAATGAAACAATATATCAAAGAAACTAAGAAATTGAAATGAAACTTGAGGGTAACAATGTTCTGATTATGGAAAAATTTTAAGTTGTGACATCACAGTTACATTTCAAGAAATCCTATCTTCGAGAGAGATGCACTGAAATATTTAGATGAAAGTGTATGATGCCTAGGATTTACTTCAAATTATATGGGACATATAAAAGGTTGAGATATGGATGAAATAGGATTGGCCAAGTTTGAAGATGCAAGACAAATAAACATGAGTTCATTACAGTATTATTCTACTTTTACATACATTTGATGTTTTCTGTAAAATATATAGTTTCCCCCATAACACAGTATGTACCTCTGCCATCAAAGACTCACGTCACTGTCCATGTAACATTTTATTCCCAATTGTCTTTTAAAAACAACCTGAGGGAGAAGATTGTATCATGACAAGGAAATTGTTTTTAAAAAATGATTGAAATGTCATACATACACAGAATAAACAAATTAAAAAAGGGGAAGATTTTCAAAAGAATTACCATCAGGCAACAAACATCACTACTTACGCAGAATGGAGGTGTTAAGATGAAGGTAAAGTATTAGGGAAATTAAAGAAAATGTTAGAAAAAAAGCTCAGTACGGCTGTCAATCATATGCACCACGGTATAATCAAGAGGAACGAGGTCTTTGAGGAGACTCCAAGAGTATATCACAAGACAAAAGATTCCTCCTTGTAGCTCATAACATATGCATGGTAATAGCTGTACAGTTAACATTAAAAGCTCTCTCACCCAAATAAATCATACCCCTTCCCACACATCATTCATTCTAAAAGTAACTGTCCTTTACTAAATGTATCACTTTACTTTTCTATCATATTTAAATGATCCAGAATTTCACCTAAGATATTGCACCAAGTAACTAAAAAATCTGACCTTTGAACTTCAATGACCACTGAATAGCTATACATATATTACTACCAAGAAAAAGAGTCCATATTAAAAAGTCAACTAGTAAGCATAAGAAGGTCTAATATGGATTAGTCTAAAGTTAGATGGCTTGAGACTCCACTAGCAAAGTCCCCTATCTGGTGGCAGAAAGTAAGAACAGAGGGGAAAAAAGTGTTCATTTTTAAAGATAGTACTTACTTAAGAATGGTTTTTGCACTACTGCAGTCCTCAAATCGAATGGAGTAACCAACTTCCTGGCCCAACATCACATCCATTTCATCAGCAACTCTCTGGGCCACACTCATTGCAGCCACTCTCCTGGGTTGGGTACAGGCAACTCCTCTTTTGGGTCCTGGTAATGATCGCATGTACTCCACACACCACTGTGGAATCTATCAAATAATTTCACATTTGAATTAATTCTACTCTGCCTGCGCATCAGGTATATTTAACATGAAGTGTTTTATCTCATTCTAATAATTTAAAACAAAATTCAATTTAGGCACACCACAAATTATTACTTATGACTTAAACTTATAATAGCATGAGCTCTCCAAGCCAAGGAAGGGTAATGTATAACACTGATATGTCATAACTGCATTCCTTAGTGAGCTAGGTCCACTGAGGCTTTGCTGAATATGCTCTATAGTGTCAATGTTCCACCACCAAGCATTTCTCTATGCACTGGAAAAATTCCAACTTAGGAAAATTCTACTTCATAACAAATGTTAGTTCCCAAAAATATTCTAAGAAACTGTAACTTAGATTCCTATACAATTTAAGTTACAAATTTAGCTCATACTTGGTAAGCCAGCAGAATCTAACTCCTATCCTTCTCCCCTCAGAAGTAGGCACAATGGCAACACCTTAAGTACATCTTAAAAGTTAATTTTAGTTAACTGTCAAACTCAAATTCAATAGGACCTATAGAAGCAGCAAAAGCACTTCCCTGAAGGAGGGCAATGAAGGGTAAACAAGGAAAAAAAAAAAAGACCAACAAGCATAGGTAGTTGGTTGTTGCCATGATGACACTGCATTTCCTAGCTGTTCCATTATCAATAGAAACTAAGAGATCTGCTAATTTAATGGTTCTTCTCTACTCACTTACCTGGGAAAGAACCATGGGAAAAATCTAAGTGCTTACTACATGAAATTGGAATCCACTCCTACAAGAAGGACATGATGGATCTCCATCAGAGCCTCCAAAAGCCTAACAGATTTTAATGCTACAGGAAACGTGGCATTTTTTTGGTATAGGATTTGTACAGTGATATTTGAAGAATACTAGTTGTACTATTACTACTTTTTTTTTTTTTTTTGCAGTACGTGGGCCTCTTACCGCTGTGGCCTCTCCCGTTGCGGAGCACAGGCTCCGGACGCGCAGGCTCAGCGGCCATGGCTCATGGGCCCAGCCACTCCACGGCATGTGGGATCTTCCCGGACCGGGGCACGAACCCGTGTCCCCTGCATTGGCAGGCGGACTCTCAACCACTGCGCCACCAGGGAAGCCCTATTACTACATTTTAGTTAGGTTCCTTCTGCAATTTTGTTTGGAGAATTTCCCTTTCTGATAGGCACAAAAAGATAACCAAAAATGGCTAACTATTCTTAATGGTTTTGAGTCAAAGTTTAATAGGAGTATGTGGAAAAAGCATTTGCGTGAAATTCACTATTTACACTGTTGTTTCCCTTTGAATCCCCCAAATCCCTACAATCCTAGGTATCCATGTACCTTAAGTTTTAAAAAAAAAAAAAAAATACTAATCCAAAAAAATCACAAATCTTGTTTTGAGTTCACCTGCCCTTCTTCTCCACTAACTGCTACTAAATAAACTCATCTCTGAAATAAGGTTAATCATATAAGACCACAGAAGGGTAGTATGAAATAAATATAACTTTGGCTATGAGACAAAGGGATAGAGTTTTAAATACTGAACCCACCTATATCTACTGTGTAACCTAGGGCAACCCACTAAACCTCTCATAAATCAAAGCCTCACTTTGCTCATCTGGAAAATGGTGATTAACAACTTCCTTGCATGGCTGTTGAAAAACTTAAATGAGATAATACAAAGTACACAGTGCCTGGCTTTACCCAACTGCTGACTAAATGCGTGCTATTAATACTACACAAACTAGATAAGCCAGTTGAAATAATTATTAAAAATATAATATTAATAATCTTAGAGTTATATCTTTTCATGTATTTAATTCTTTAAATTTCCATAAAGTGATAAAAATAAACGAACAGTTTTAGCTTCCAACATTAGCATTACATTTCCTCCATTTAAAAAGAAAAACCATACTAAGGCTCAGTCTTATATAACAAGCGCCTCCAATCTGGGTTGCTATTGTAGCCTTCAAAATGTCTCTATGAAATACTCAAATTGATAGACTTGTGGCATTGTGTAACTTAAATTATACACATACAGGATAACCTGTATATGCAGTATGCTCAAATCTAAACATGTTCATAGGTACATAAACATGGAAAATCAGGCCCATAGGAAACACAACGATCATTTCTGTGTAAGTTACTATTAAATTCATTTCAACACTTTCCTGAATTTTCCAAATTTTCTACAATAGCCAGGGGCTGCTATTTTTGTAAAATCTAAGAAATTTTCTGATGGGTCAGGCTCAAGCATCTGAAAATGAAAATATGGTTACCTCACTCATAGCAAGAACATGCAAATTAAAAAATTACACTGAAATACCATTTTTCTCCTGTCAGATTTGCAAAAGTTCAAGTTCAGTAGTACACTCTAGTGGTTTCCCACATATGCTCTCATACATGCTCACGGAACGGTAAACTGATACATTCCCTATAGAAGGCTATTTGGCTGTACGTTCCACAATTATAATCCATCTTCTGACCCAGTAATTTCTACTTCTGAGAATTTATCCTAAAGATATACTTGCCCATGCAAAACCATTAGAAGCAGCCTAAATGTCTATAACATGGACCTAGTAAATAATGGCTCATCCACGTTTGAGAAATATCCTAAATATATTTCTAATACAACACCAACACGTGTGTTTAGTTCAGGGGTGGGGAGGACGGGGACACTACTGGATGGAGGTCTCAAGTAAAAAGACTTTACTTAGCTCTTCTTTTTTTTTAAAAAGAATAGATAATATTCACATAGTTCAAAACAATTATAAAAACAAAAACAAAGAAATGAAAATGACAAAAACAAAACCACTCTAATGGTTCAGCTCTCTCCACCCAAGCACTGGAAAACCTTGTGCCCCCAAATATGTACCACCCCAGATTCAAAGTGGGTGGGACAGTATCACTGCCATAATTTACGTAATAAAACTGGAAAAAAACAGCACCGCTGTTTTTCCAAAGAGACTCAGGAAAATAGGTACTTCCCTACAGGATTCCGACCCCGTAAGTCACTAAAAATTGCTAAACATAAAAGCAGCTATGCTTCAAAAAGTTCTGATAGCCAGTGAGAATAACAACCAGAACCAAATACGCAACATTTAGTAAACGTAAATGTTAATAAAGTACGTACTGTGGTATTCAATAACTCACCTGTGTTGTTTTACCAGACCCAGTCTCACCAACAAGTACAAAGGATTGATGTCTAACCAAAATATCTGTAAACCTATCCTTGTATTCCCAAACAGGGAGCTGAAGCCGTTTCTTCAGAATATCATAGTACCGAGGCGTATGGGGTAAGTTGGTAAATGGATTAATGCACTGTGGAAGTGATGTGTGTCCTGCATGTCCTGTGTGTGTAGAATGAGCAGAATGTGTTGAATGTGCTGAATGTGCCGAGTGGGTTGAGTGAGCTGAATGGGACGCTTTTAAAGGTGGTAATCCAGCACTGATAAGCATAGCATTCGTGGAAGCTCGCAATTCTTTCTCCTTTTCTTTCTCCCTCTCCCGCTCTCTATCTCCTCTATCTCGTTCTCGTTCTCGATCTTTAGACCGATCTTCACGATCACGGTCACGATCTCGATCCTTCCTAAAAAAATAAAATAAAATAAAAAAAATTTACAACTCAGATTCCAAATTTTATGCAAAATGTTCATAGCGGCGTTATAGTCACAAGAAAGTAAATGTCCAACAACCAAATAAACTGATATAAAACTCGAAGTATCAGAAACAATGAAAAAGAACTTGTAATCAAGGATTCTCCATGCCTCATCCATAAACATCTTTCCCTTCCTTAACGATGTTTCAAATTCTATTAAGGAACAGTCTTTTTCCACCTTTAGCCATCAGCTGAGATAACACAAGAACTCATTCTGCATGTAAAATCCTTTCCTTCTTAGAAATTAAAGACTGAGGGCAGTGTGGGAAAAAGGTAGGGACAAATTAGGCAAAAAGAGAATGGCATCAGAGTCTTTCCCAGATTCTCCTTTAGGTTACATTAAAAGGTATTTTCACACTGAAAGTATGTTCAAAATTTAGCAAGAACTAAGTCTTTTATTGCTTCTGGCCTCAAAGACAATTCCACCTCACATTACAGTAATACAAACAAAATTCAGAACAAAATTCTGAGTTAAAGAATTAGCAAGTTTGTTTTCCTAAGTTAACACTTCCCAAATTTTGTTCAAAATGCATACATTGCTCTATAAGGAAAACTAAAACTTTTTATTCTTGTTTTCATTGTTTACTCTTGCATGTATCCTTAACAGCAATAGTAAAAAACACTGGAAGTACTTTGTAAAACCTATGTATACTTTGATCATGCATAAAGTGAAAAGTAGCTCATTTAAAAACAAGCTTCGGGCTTTCCTGGTGGCGCAGTGGTTGGGAGTCCGCCTGCCGATGCAGGGGACGCGGGTTCGTGCCCCGGTCTGGGAGGATCCCGCATGCCGCGGAGAAGGCTGGGCCCGTGAGCCATGGCCGCTGAGCCTGCGCGTCCGGAGCCTGTGCTCCACAACGGGAGAGGCCACAGCAGTGAGAGGCCCGCGAACCGCAAAAAAAAAAAGCTTCACTGAACACTATTAAGTTGTTTAAAATGTTTAAATTATGCAGATGACCACCATATTAATCTCAGGTCATTTAGCCAATTCCAGTATCTACTTCTAGTTACTAGAGATGATCCCTAACCAGTAAGAATTTTAAAATTATCTACGCTTATTCATTTTACTAATCTAGTTTACTTCAGACTAAATCCTATAGCAGACAAGTGTGCCACAAGGTGTTTGGACTCAGATTTGAAACAGTGAGGCAACATGGAACCATGACACAAGCTGCTAAACATGTCATGTTCCTTATCCATAACACACAAAAGACATACAAATTTCCCATGCCTCAATTATCAGTAGCAGACTAGGGAAGAACATTCATTCTGATGTAATGGCACATCAGCTGGGCAACAGTTACTCCCCTTCGTAGAATACAGCTAAATTGCTGAGCCCAGCATGAGTTAGGATGGTTCCCCAATTACAAAAATAGTAAACAGACCAATTATATTTGATATTGTCCCTTCTAAAATAAATAATTCTATTCCACAGGAACTTGCCTAAATAGAGAAAAGCCTTATTATATGTACACAAATATTCATACACACATATATTTTTTACATATATATAATCTTTTCATATATGTAGATATAAAAAGCTATTCTCCTTTCCCCCAACCCAATGTTCACCTTCTACAGAATTACAGGACAGACAAGCTAGGATCTAAGCTTCTCATCTCATCTGGCATGAACAGAAAGAAATCAAAGGAACCTAAAGGATAACCTACTCAGCATACAAAATAAAGTCCCCTAACTCAGAACTTAAGGTTCCTGGCCTATCTTCGCAATATACCGTCAACCATCCTTTCTTTGCTTCTCTCTTTCTGTTCCAGTTTAAGGTGCTTGTAATTAAATAAGTATTTGCACAGCCCCAAAATGTGAATGAGAAAAAGTTTACAACAGGATAGTTAGATATGTGTCCAGCAAAGTGAGAAGCACTGTAGTCAGGAATGTATTCAAAGACTAGACATTTTATAGTTCATAGAACATAAAGAATCCTTAAAGAACATCTGGTCTAAATAATACATGTTTTTCAAGGGCCTACTTCACCAGAAACTTTATTACCAAAAATAACTGCAACAGAGGAAGCATAAAATACATTCTGAAGACACAAAAATTAACTGCTGACCATGAATTGGGGTTTAACTCTAGTATAAGAGTAAAAGGAGCATGAGCACCTAGATCACAGTTGCATAACCACTGGAAAGGTATAAGCCTCAATTTACTAATCTGCAAAGCGAGAAGTATTAATAAAATAGTCTCTTAAATTAAAATAAGAAAGCAAATTCAATCACCTAGAAATGTTGCCTGTGATTCAAACTATCTACCTTCAACAGGAAAGGGAAGATAAAAATTAAGGGTCAGTTGGGGGGGCCCTCAAACCCACTGCTTCATAAATATATGCAGAATATTGTGTATATGCATGTTTTCTTTTTTAAACAAGCACCTTTATTATAAAGGAGTTTGTTACTTAGAAGATTTACTAATCGAGGTATAATGCTTAAAAAACTAATTATCAAAGCCGTGATCACTTAGCCACAATACTGGCAGGGAGAGACACAACAAGACACAGTTGTTTAGCACGTGGTTCAGTATTTTATCTCAGCTTAATCCTGGCTCAGCATTTAAGCTAACTATATGACCACATTTATTTCTTTCCTCATCTTTAAAAAGCTCTTGTGGGGTACTGCAAGGGTTAAATGAGTTAATATATGTAATATGCTTAAAGTAGTGCCTGGTACATAATAAATGCCCAATAAACATTGGTTATCATTTATTTTTTAAATTTAAAACACCACATTAAAATTCTACATGGAGTAACAGATACTAAAGAAATGCTAATGAAGATGTAAATTGGTTATCAAAATCAGAGTATTTTAAACAAGCATTGCTTTTAATCTGGTAATCTCACTTTCAGGGACTTCTAGGGATATAAGTACACATAAGGATGTTCATCACACTTTTCACTTGTAAGACTAGGAAACTACCAAAACATCAGTGCACAGAAAATTGGTTAAATAAGTTTGATACCCCTTTACAAGTGGAATACTATGCAGCCAATGAAAAGAATAATGTATATTCATTCCACAGTTTATGACATATTTCTGGGTGAATTTTTAAAAATCAAAGCACAAATAATATATTAAAAGATTCTACTGGTATCAAATAGAATACCTGTGAATAAATACGCAGAGATCTAAAAAATTTTTCATCAGGGATTAAATAAAGATGGGGATGAAGATTTCTGATAATTTTTTTTCCCTTTTCTTTATATCTTTATGAATGGACGTTTCTTATGTTCCCTGGGGCAAGTTACTTAACCTCATCACATAACTGCAGTGAAAACCTGTTTATAAAGCACCTGAAATATCGTTTTGGGAACACTGTATGTATGTTATCTTATCTATGTTTCACATTTTTAATTGAAAAAATTCTTATCAGGCAGTAATATCAGAAACTAACATCAAAGTGAAAACTGTCCCTGTTTTCAAATTTTTTTTCCATATTTCAACAGTAAGTTGTCTTTTGGTTAATAATTTTACAGAAAATGTTGTGGGAAAAATGGAAAAAGGAATAAGGTCAGTATGTAACAGAAACCTTCAACTTCTCTACCTGTTTCCAAACTTGAAATATATCAAGAGTAAATAAAGCCATATATAGTTTGGGAGCATGAATTTGAGTAAAATCTCTCACTGAATTACCTTCCCTTCTGAGTAGCGGGGAAAATGGGACATCCATGTTTGGCAGTGGAGTTCACAAGACTGACAGGCCTACCCTCTCAGGTAAAACCACCTGTTACTTAGCAGGGCTTAAAAAAAAAAAAAAATCTACAAGATTGCATGACAGTCAACAAAGGTAACTTTTTAAATTATTAAATATGGAAAAAAAAACCTAAGCACTAATAAACACTCCAAGCCCACTGCTAAAGAAAGTTCTATCAGAAATGACATTCAGGTGACATAGAAATGAGTATACAAATGTCCCTCCAAAATATCTCAGAACTTGAGCTTTATTCCAAAGATGAACTCTCGCTCATTTACAGGTAGATGTCATATATAATATCCAAGAGAATCAAAAGGTCACCATCAAAGACTTAAAAAGTCCACATTTTTACTAAGGATGTCGGATTTGCAAGGAAAGGGGAACAAACCATGTACATATTATGTGCCCGCTAATCCCCAAAAAAGCATTTAAATGGTGCACATACACACAAATATTAGTAAGTGAATTCATTCCTTCCCCGTATATTTTTTTCCAATCTGAATTCTGTGAGAGGCATTAGTTGCATCTTAGCCAGATGACAAGCAATTTATTTTTGCTTCACAGGAACAAAGAACCAAGTGTTCCCTACTTTACCAACCCATTGTAAATGTCATTAAAATAGGCTGTAATGACTCTTAACTACAGTCACAGTCTGTGTGCTGTATTGGAAAAAGCAAAAGGCTAACATTGAAAATTAAAAGATCAAGGTTCTAGATCCACCTGTAAACTGTAAGGTTGCACAAGCCACCTTAACAACTCTGGGTCTCCATTTCTCATCCCTCGAGTGGAGCCGAGTATACTCTCTTTAAAGTCACTTCCAGCTCTAAGGAGCCTGTGACTTGTAGCTCAAATGTGCTAAAGTTCTGCTGTGTGTGCTGGGGTGAGGGAGAGAAAGTTGACATAGAACACCGTAAACTAAAAAATTTACACGATTAAACTGTTACATATTTATGCTTTCCATATTCAATATACGGAAAGCCACCAAAAAGTATACCCCATCCTGGCTTATACTCCCCAGACACAGACATCTCAATCAACCGAAAGGAAGGACTTTGAGTGAACAAAAGTTATACGGACTTGACAGTGATTCTGCACACGTACACACACAATAAAACGCAAAATTATGCAAAGTATTGAAGATATTCAGACTTTCATGTCTCTGCCTGAATTATCCAAATAAATCTCTGTACTTCAGGAACGAAAAGTACACACTGGACAAGAAATGATTTTGATGCAATTGCTAAGGTTAACTGTTAAATTCCTCTGCACCTTTAAGAAAAGGTAAGTAGAAAGGAATCTGAAACACCACGGGCGTGGTCTATTTCAACTCCAAAGCAACCTCCCGACGGCCGATATTTTGCCGTAAACACTAAAAACTTTTGAAAAGGGCCTTCTCATTTCAAAAGCTACCTAGGAACGAGGGCGGGGGAGGGACACAGAAAACAAGAATTTATTGGATAAAAAGAATGCCTTCTAATTGCTATCCCGGGGATGCCCAATAACTACTGTTTCGGCCAAAGCAGGAAATAAAGGAGATGGCGGGAGCGTGGGCAGAGAGCGGAAGTTTGCCTAGTATCTACTTTGAAGTGTTTGAATGGACCGAGGCACGCACTCTCCCGCCAAAGTATAAACTCCGCGGCTCCAAACCACCAGCCCTCCAGCCCATCAGGTATACTCCACGTTTTCCTTTCTCCCGGCTGGCCCTCTACTCTCCCCTCCCCCGAGAACTCTTCGTCCGCACGCCTCACTCTACTCCCAGCACCTCCACCCGAGCCTACACCAGAATCCACGCGCTTCGCTCACTTTCCGGCCTCCGCTTCTCCCCTTGCTGGGCGCCCAGCCGCCCCCCAAGGCCCTCTCCCCGACCCCGCTGGCTGAGAAGTACCTGGTGCCCTTGGAAACGATTACTCCCGCCGCGCCCTCCCCCACCCTCTCCCCAGGCTCCAGGCCTTTCCAGGAGCCCAGGCCACGAGGTCCGCGGTTCCCTCCCGTCCGCTCCCCTCGAAGTGAGTCTTGCTCGACTCCGCCCGGGGAGGAGGCACCCTACTGGCCACGACAGGCCTCTCCGCTCTCCCGACTGGGCCGGGCGGCCACCGCGCCACTCAGCTCCCCGCGCCCTTGCCGGGCCGAACGCCTGGGGGTCCGCTCTCCCGCGCCCCGCCGCCAGTGATCCGAGCCCAGAGGGAAACAAAAGGGTCGGGGCCCGTGGCCCGCTCGGCCTAGCCCTCCCTGGCCCGCTCCCGGCCGGGACCCCAACAAAGCCTGAGCTCCTGCCTCGCGCCCCCGGCCTGGCTTACCCATCGGTCCCCGCACGCTTCTTGCCGGAGGGGTAATCCTCCCCCAGGTCCAACCGGTGTCGCTTAGACATCTTCGGACTCTTCGAGCGGGCGGTTACGAAGGAAGAAACAAAGAGAACCTAGCGGCTCTATCGGTGCAGTCGAAGGCAGCTACAAAACTCTGGAGGACCCCCACCCCTCCCGCTACAACAGCCTACACCGTGCGGCCGGAACCAGGAGCTAAAATGGCGGCGGCGACGAGGGCTGGGCCTGCGCGCGCGCTTCCGCGGTATGCTGTGCGTGCGTGCGTGCGTGCGTACGTACGTACGTACGTGCGTACGTGATGCTCGCGCACGCATAGGAGGGGGGAACTCCAGCCCCGCCCACCGCCTCGTTGACCCGCCCTTCTTCCGCCCTCCGTCTGGCAGGCACATTCCGCCCTCTGGGCGGGTGCTAGGCGGGCTGGGCCCTTGGTCCCTTCACGGCCCTCTGATTTAGGAAATTGAGAGAAGAGGAAGTCTAATCCTAGTTAGGAAATCCTATCCATCTGTATTACCCTGGCATTAGGGGAATCTGAGACCCACAGAGGTTGAAAAACTAATCGAGATTATACAGCTGTTAAGGGACAGAGCCAGGATTGGTACCCAACTATAACTCCTGATCTAGCACTTGAAGCCACTGACCAGACATTCTCAATTGCAGTGGGGAAACTGAGGTGAGAAAATGTCAAGACTTACCACAATGCATTTTGCCTTTTTTTTTTAATGTTTATTTTATACTATAGTTGATTTAACAGTTTGCCACTTTTTACCAAGCACGGACAGATTGCACTCAACCTATTGATGTTTTTACTGGAATAGGGAAAATTGGCAGTAAGGGCGTAACTTTTTCCTGTGTGCATATTATGTGCTTCCACGGTGTTAACCGTACCTCTATTCTCATTCTTACAGTAACCTTGCAAAGTAGGTGTTATTTAATAGAAGTGGACACCAACACTGAGAGAGGTTATGTCACACAGCCATTAGGGCTGTCCCTAAAGCCATAGCAAATTGTTGGGGCAGAATGACTTTATGACTTTTGTGACTCTCTCCCCCCAGAACCTATCTGCTTGCTCAGTTGCATTCATTCCCAGAAGAAGCACACAAGAAAAAGATTTGTGAACCAACCCAAGCTGGGTGATCTATGTAGTTTGCGCAGTGGTCATTTGGATGCCCTGGAAGACCATATTAGGGTTCTTATCCAGTCCTCAGAATTGCAATCTCTAAGGTTAAATACAACTCTACAATTGCAGCCTATAAAGAGAATTCTTTTTTTTTTGTACGAAATGCACATTCCAAAGTCAGCCCAAATAAAAGTGAGTATCTTCACTTATAAAATACCCAGTACAACTTTCTACCCTAAAAGTACATTAACAGCATATTGACTTTTGTTGGCGATCATGATGCATAATCACTGAATTGTAAACCTGGAAGGGTTTCCAGCTGATCTTCTCTTTCTGCTTCATTTTTCAAATGAGGAAATCTAAGCCCTGTGATGACCAGGTTCACCAGTTAGTGTCAATGTCAGAATTAAAATCCAGATTTCACTCTCACATTTCCAGGCTCAGGTCTCCAGTTTCCCAGTTTGAGGGATACTATAAAGTGCTCTAAAATTTTGGAGAAACAATGAGGGAAAAGCTTAGAATCCTACCTGCAGAAATGCTCCACCCTAAGAGGCATCAGCCTGTCATAAATGAGCAAGGAAACTTGGTAAAGGAGGAACTGAAATCAAAGTGATAAGACTTCTTCCTTGGGTCTAGTGTATATTTAAAGAAAACTGTAACCTAATCAATTGTGTTGTGACCTGAACGACTGAAGAGAGGCTGTATTTCCCTAAGTATAGTGGCCTTTCTGGAATCTACAACAGGGGAGCAAAGGGCCAGAATCTGCCAGGATGTTTACACTCTCTGTGAGGAGGGGTAGAGTTCTGGATCTGAATGACTCATACTGGATTTTCAGGCAGAACGGTCCCTAGAATAGAGAAGAGCTATCCACCAGCTCCCCTACAGCTTCCCAGAAATGTTGCCAGAGGAGATTTCCTTTACTCTTACTCTACCAGACAACTCTCCAGTCTATTATTTGGTCTATGGCATGACTTTACTCACCTAGAGGGAATGTCTTATGCAGCTAACCAACTCCAGGTGTCAAACCAGAGGTGTCTCCCAACCTAACTTAATAAATAATATTAGGTAACACATATAACACACACATATACTGGGTCCCGCACACTGTTTCTTATATATCTATTAACCTATCAGATCCTTACAGAACTTTAAGCTGGGTGCTATGAGTTAGACTTCTTTACAGGTGAGGAAACTGATGCGCCAAGAAGCTGAGTATTGTGGCCAAGATGACAGTTTTGGATTCATTCCAGAACAGTCTGTGTGCTTAAGGGGTACACAGTAGTGCTGCTGATAAGGAGGCATTCTTATTCCACATTATTCTCCTAGGGTTTCGTTACTGAGGATAAGTTTCCCCAGTCAGACAGACTCAATGTGAACTGATAAATTTCTACATTGTCAAAGGGGAGGACACGTTCACGGAGCTCTCAATGAACGGGTCAGGATTTAAAAGACGAACCCACTCTGTCTCCAGAGCCACGTGATTTACCACTGCACTTTGTCACTATTATCTATGCCTTAATTACTTCATTTACTTATTCACTCAACAAATATTTATTAAACTCCCATGCCAGGCATTGAATTAAGTGCTGGGAAAAAGAGAAGAACAAAATAGCCATAGTTCCTGCCTTCATGACACTTATCAGAGGGAGAGAGGCAGGCATTAAACAGATAAATACACAGGTAACTATATCTGGTAAGTGTTTTTAGGCCATGCAAAGGGAACAGGCACTGTGAGAGCATATAACAAGTGGCCCTCATCTAGAGTGAAGGTTAGGGAAGACCTCTCTGAGAAAGGGACATTTAAACAAAGAGCAGAAAAAACAGTACAAATTGGTCAGGCAAAGAGGTAAGAAAACATTTCCAAGCAGAGGAAGCAGCCTGTGCAAAGGCCCTGAAACTTTCAAAATTCAGGTGCAATCCACAGACAGAGAGAGCATGAGTGCAATGAGATGAGGAAGACATGATCCTGCAGATGCAAGAGGGGGCCGTTTCACGCAGAGCCTGAGTTGTCTGCTAAGGATATTAAGACTATCCTTCCCAAGAGCAATAGGAAGACATCAAAAAGACTTAATTGGGAAAATATGATCACTTGTGAGGATTTGCCAGGATCAACCGGCCAATCTCTCTTTTTGAATTCTTTTTAGTTGCAAAATGCTTACAAATTCAAAACAATCTTCAGTAGTGCTTTTAATCACCCTGTCCTCCCTCCACCATTTAATAGAAACTGTAACAAAGTGTAGTGGGCACTATGACTTGCCATAGAAATTCTGCTTCAAGAATGAAAGACATCCCTCAGTTTCTACGAGTGCTACTTGCAGATGGTACTCAACTGTCTGCTCCCTTCAGGAATTTCCTTGGTTAAAGAGAGCTGCCTGGGACTTCCCTGGTGGTCCAATGGTTAAGAATCTACCTTCCAGTGCAGGGGATGCAGGTTCAATCCCTGATCGCGGAACTAAGACCCCACATGCCGCAGGGCAACTAAGCATATGCGCCGCAACTACTGAGCCCACACACTCTGGAGCCCACACACTACAGCTAGAGGAGCCCACACGCCACAACTACTGAGCCTGCACCCTCTGGAGCCCATGCTCCACAACTAGAGAGAAGCCCGTGTGCCAAACAAAGAGCCCAAACACTGCAACAAATGTCCTGCATGCTGCAACTAAGAAGCAACACAGCTAAATAAATAAAGAGAGCTGCTCAAGGGCAGCCTGAAGACGTGGAGGTATAAACACCTGATCCCTTTATGTAACTAGGAACAACCATGAGCTTTGGCGCATCAGAGCTCCCTGTGGGATCAGCTGAGGCTGTTATTATTTATGACAGTGTCTCTTGTACCACCATGCATTTTGGCCACTAACCACCCGGAGTTAGCTCAGATGCCATGATTTAAGGGCACAGTCTCCAGTAAGACTGTCCTTACTCCAGATGCCATCCACAAGCTCAGGGACCCACAGGCTACCTGTACTTCTGACCAACTGGCTACAAATTTGGGGTTTCCCACAACCTACTCAGGTTCAGTAATTTGCTGGAATAATGATTCACAGAACTCAAGAAAGTGCTATATTTATGATTACAATTTTATTATTAAGGATACAAATCAGAATCAGCCAAATGAAGAGATACATAGGGTAAAGCCTGGGAGGGTCCTAGACACAGAGCTTCTGTGCCCTCTCTCTGTGGAATTAGGACATGTCACCCTCCTGACACATCAAGGTGTTGTTCACAAACCAGGAAGCTCCACTGAGCTTCAGTGTCCTGAGTTTTTATTGGGGTTTCATTACACAGCCATAATTGATTGAATCACTGGCCCCATGATGGAACTCAATCTCCAGCCCCCTTCCCCTCCCTAGAGGTCCAGAACCTAGGCTGATGTCACATGGCTGAAAGCCTCAACTCTTTTATCACATGGCTGGTCTTTCTGGCATGACCAACCCTCATCCTAAATCATCTCATTAGCATAAACTCAGGTGTGGTCCGAGGACCCACCATAAATAACAAACTCACTCCTATCCCATGGGAAATTCCAATGGTTTAGAAGTTGCCTCCCAGGAACCAGGGACAAAACCAGTCAAATTCTTTATTATACAACAGCATCACAGCCTAATTTTTCCCTCTGTCTGATCCTACTTTTATGCCTTTCCTTCCACTAGTGTACTCCTTAATAAACTCCCAGAACACTAATCTTTGCTTCAGAGTCTACTTTTCATGGAACCTGACCTAAAAGCTTTGGTGCCAGGAATGGTCCAAGAAAGAAGACACTATGATTGAATGTTGGAGTTGGCCACCAATTTCATTGGCTGGCAATGAATCAGTGGCAGGTGGAACATAGCTACCACAAGAAAGCAGGGCAATTGTTAAAGCTTTCAACTGTGGTGTACTGGGCAAGATCAGGCACTGTTGCCAAAGTATAGGGGAAATAGTATCTATTCTGTAAGACCATTGGGATTTGATTGGCTATTGCTAAGTAGACTTGATACTTTGAAGAGAGATAATGAAAGGCTGAGTATGATTAATCTGCAAGTCAAAGCTCAGTATGAAAGCCAGAAGATCTTCTGGAAGCATGTAAAGAGGTTCTCATCTCCTGCAGTGGGAAGACAGAGAAAACTGAGGACAGATCCCAGGACTTAACTGTAACAGTAACAGAAAGCCAAGTGGAAACTTCCAAAGAAGATTAAACTCTCCATTTAGGCAGGCATGATATTTCAAGAGTAGATCCCTGTTTGGGAAAGAGTGGGACTCTGACACATGGGATGAGGACATTTAGGTCAATATACATGAAAAATCTTGAACCCTAAATTCTCTACAACCTGCTGAGTCTGCCAAAATGCCCCACTACTTCCTATTAAAAGCTAGTGCTCCTTCCTTGTGAGATAATGAGAGGCCTTCTGTGCAAGATAACATGCACTTCCCTCAGGAGGCACCCCCCACATTACCTGCTGATCACTAGGCAACGATTAGAATTAAGTCACGATATATGATATTCCACAGACATTCTAAGGCTGATAATATTGGAAAGCAACCCCAAAGAAGTTGTAGAACCTACGCAACAAGTACCAACAGAAGCCAGGGAAGTATGCATGTGATTGAATTCTGAAGGTTCTGGATAAAAAGAGAAGAGGGAGGCGGAACATAAAGTCCAATGAGGGAGAATTTATCAATTTGGGTGTACTCTCCCAGGATACGGGTTCGCACAAGAACCCCAGATGATGGCGTGAACACACTCAAGATGTCATCTAGAAGCATGGCAAAAACAATGGCCCAAACTACATCAAGTAAGGTAGAAATGCCAGAACTGCTGTGGTTGACAGTGTAAGGGGGGATTAAACAGCTCAGGTAAGTGAACATGCTAGAGCGAAAATACTTACATAAAGCTGGAAAACTCAGCAGACGAATATATTCCACAGAAAAGTTCAGAGGATACACCACTTAGCAAATCAAAAAGGAATTTCGGGTGAGAGGCATCATCATCACTCATAAATTCAGTGGTGGCTGTCATCGTAGTCCAGGGCTGAAGATAGAAGATGACATTTCAGAGCTGGACGTCCTGAGAGAGGTAGAGGTGATAGCACCCTGTAACGCAGAGGTCTTATATGGTGGCATTGAAACATCCGGAACCAAGTGGATGCTATAAGGTACGAGTGCAGCCAAGGGGGCCTGACCCACAGAATTATGGAGACGGTAAATAGAACAAGGCATCTAAGGCAAAACAGATGGACAACCGTCAAAGGAAGTCCTCAATCCGAACAACCAATATAAATCAAGGGTGCAAGATCAGGAGGTTAAAGAAAGTTGCCCCAGTGAAAATTTGCCCAGTTTCTGGACCTGAACTATGTCAAAAACCAAATTCTTCACACTGAGTAAAACAAAGCAGAAAGATGAGTTTATTGAAAGCCTTTTGACCTGCAAGGTGAGACACTCAGGGCTACCAGAGCAATGAATTCTGAGTTGCTCACAGACAAAAGGGTTTTTTTGGGGGGGGGCGGTAAATGCAGAAGTTATTTGGATTTTTCAGCTGATTGGTTGCCTGGTGGTCTTCTTCCTTATTTTGATCAGGGGAACAAGGAAATCCAAAGATGGCATGAATAGACTTGGCATTTGGGGACTGGCCCGCATCCCCTGCTGATTTCTGAGAAGAGCTGTAAATTCCTGCAACTTATGTTAGGTAAAGTTAAGTTTCATTTTTCTTTAATGAACCTGAATTATCCAACTCCATTTTGTCCCTAACATAAGTGACTCCATTTTAGTTTGGGGTTTACAACCAGTTTTTGGACCTGGAATACATTAATTAAGGGAGAAATATGTTCCTAGGAGAAAGAACTCTACAACACCATAACAGTGTATTCAGTAGTCATTCCCCGAGTCCTTTCCTTAATGGATCTGTAGCCATTTGCTTATGTAGCCATACACTGGGAAAAGAGACTACCCAAACATTTCAAGGACAATTGCATATAGAACCTGAACTGACATTGACACTGAGAGATTCCAAGTGCCTGTATGGACTCCGTTAGAGTGGGGGCAGATGGGAGCCTGGAATGGAGGTCTGGCCCAGGTCCAGCTTGTAGCAGTTTTCCTGGATCCTCAAACACACCCACTTGTCATGTCCCCAGTCCATAAATGTATCAATACACTTAAGAATAGACATCCTTGGTAGTTTGCACAACCCCCCATATTGAATTTTTGGCCTGTAAGGAGTAAGAGCTATCATAGTGGGGAATGCCAAGTAAAGGCTTATGAAACCATCCCCCCCATCTCAGCCAAGATACTAAATAAAGAACAACCTGGGGAGGAATTTCCACTTACACCGCCAGCATGTAAAGAGCTTAGAAGTTATCACTCCCGTTCTTAGAAGAAAAGGCTGAACAAACTGAAAGCCCTTGGCTTTTCTTGAAACCATTAGAAAACTGAGGTTGCAGGGTAAACTGCCACCCTGAACTCTGGAGAGACAGGCAAGTTCAAAGAGTCATAGCAAAGATGTGATTACCTGGAGCAGAAGCCACTGGAGCCATACCTGGTTGGAATGCTCACCTCAGTGGTCATTTTGACAAATTGCTAATGGCTGAGTGGAGACTATCTAGAGAGTGAAAAACTCTTGTGGGCCTCGGTCTTAGGTGGGCTTTCACACTCCAGTGGGTTTTACCTCCAGGAATCCCACCAAGTTTTCACAATAAAGAGCCAAGAAAGATACTCTTGTGGCTCCGGAAGAGATGGGGAAGAGCAACCATTGTGAAATATACCCAGAACATTCTCCATAGCAAGAGCTTACTTTCCAGGAGGGGAAAAAGGCTCTTACCAGAGCCTTCCCACCTGGCTGGAGGGCATTTCTCCCACTCCAACCCCTTCTAGCCTTCCTGTTTTATCTAAGAGCGTAAAAAAAAAAAAAAGAAAAAGCTAAGAAAGGCTTGTGAAGGTCACAGCTCAGGAACACAGGCCCATTAAAAGATAGATTCAGTGATAAGATTAGAGAACACATCCCCTGCCCACTCCTTACCACCACCCCAGCAGGGCTCCAGTGTAACAGTACAACACGATTAGCACTGAAAGAGCTGCAAGATGAGGACTCAAACTGAGGATGATGATTCCATAGGGAAACCATAGCCAACCTGGAAGACTAAACAAGGACAACAGAGGAATTTGACACCTCTAGCACCTACAGGTACAGTAAACATTCAACACAGCCCAACTTCTGCCAGACTAACATAAAACCTCACACTAAAGACCTACTGTTTACTTCAGCCCCTGTTACCCAATACATCATGCTGGCTTTCAAGAAAAAATTACAAGGCTTGCTTAAAAAACAAGAGAAAACATAGTCTGAAAAGACAAAGCAAGTACTGGAACCAGAATCAGATATGACACAGATTTTGGAATTATCAGACAGGGAATTTAAAATAACTCTGATTAGTATGCTAAGGGCTTTAATGGAAAAAGTGGATAACGTGCAAGAGCGGATTAACATAAGCAGGGTAATACAAGTAGAGAAGTGGAAACTCTAACAAAAGAATGAAAAGGAAATGTTAAAAGTAAAAAACATTGTAACAGAAATGAAGAATGCCTTGCAAAAAATATTAACAGAAGTTCTTCAGGGAAAAGGAAATGATATAGGTCAGAAACTCAGATCTACATAAAGAATGGAAGAGTATTAGAGAAGGAATAAAAGTAAAATAAAATCTTTTATTTTATTTTATTTATATTTTATTATAGCAAATGGATAAGTTAAATGAATGACAGCAATGTTATAAGGGATGCGAGGGAGGAATTGGAGATATTCTGAGTTACCTGCAATAACTTAGTATGCATGAAGCAGTGTAATGTGATTTGAAGATGGACTTAGATAAGTTAAAATGTATATTGAAAAGTCTAAGCCTACCACTAAGTTTTTTTGGAAGTATAATTGATATGCTAAGAGAGGAGATAAGATGAATTCATATAAAATGTTCAATTAAAACCTGAGAAGGCAGAAAAATAGGAGGTGAAAAAAGAAACAAAGAACAATTGCAATGAATAGAAAACAGTTACAAAATCAACTGAAGGAAACAACAAGAAACAAACAACCCACTTAAAAAAATGGGTAAAGGACTTGAACAGACATTTCTCAAAAAAAAGATACACAGATGCCCAATAAACACATAAAAAGATGCTCAACATCACTAATCATTAGGGAAATGCAAATCAAAATCACAATAAGAAATCACTTCTACACCTGTTAGGATGCCAATTATAAAAACAAAAAAACAGAATATAACAAGTGTGGGACTTCCCTGGTGGCACAGTGGATAAGACTCATTGCTCCCAATGCAGGGGGCCTGGGTTCAATCCCTGGTCAGGGAAGATCCCACATGCATGCCACGACTAGGAGTTCACATGCCACAACTAAAGAGCACACCTGCCACAACTAAGGAGCCCACATACTGCATCTAAGGAGCCCCCCCCGCTGAAACTAAGACCTGGTGCAACCAAATAAATAAATAAATAAATATTTTCTAAAAAAAAAAAGAAAGAAGCTCTTAAAAAAAAAAAGAATATAACAAGTGTTGGCAAGAAATTGAAACACTTGTGCATTGCTGTTGGGAATGTAAAATGGTGCAGCCACCATGGAAAACAGTGTGACGAGTACTCCAAAAATTAAACATAGAATTACCATATGATTCAGCTGTTCCTCTTCTGGGTATATATGCAAAACAACTGAAAGCAGGGACTTGAACAGACATTTGTACATCCATGTTCATAGCAACATTATTTCACAATAGCCACAAGGTGGAAATAACCCAAATGTTCATTGATAGATGAATGGACAGAGAAAATCTGGTTTATATATACAATGGAATTTTATTTAACCTTAATAAGCCATGAAAATCAGACCGTCTATAATATAGATGAATCTTGAAGACATTATGCTGAGTGAAATGAGATGTGGCGATTAATGGCGGTGGAGGTTGCACAGCAATTTGAATGTACTAAATGCCTCCGAACTGGACACTCACGAATGGCTGAAACAGTGAATTCCGTGTTATGCAGTCATCCCTTGGTATTTGAGGGGGAGTAGTTCCAGGATCCCTGTGGCTACCAAAATCCACAGATGCTCAAATCCCTTATATAAAATGGTGTAATATCTGCATATAACCTACGCGATCCTCCCGAATATTTTAATTAATTAATTAATTAATTTAAACCAATGCTAATTTTTAAAAATTTATTTATTTATTTTGTTTTTGGTTGTGTTAGGTCTCTGGTCACTGCACGTGGGCTTTCTCTAGTTGCGGCGAGCAGGGGCTACTCTTCGTTGCGGTGCATGGGCTTCTCATTGCGGTGGCTTCTCTTGCTGTGGAGCACAGGCTCTAGGTGCACGGGTTGTCACTAGTTGGGGCACGCAGGCTCAGTAGTTGTGTCTCACAGGCTCTAGAGCGCAGGCTCAGTAGTTATGGCTCACAGGCTTAGCTGCTCCATGGCACGTGGGATCTTCCTGGACCAGGGCTTGAACCCGTGTCCCCTGCATTGGCAGGCGGATTCTTAACCACTGTGCCACCAGGGGATCCCCCTTCCATATATTTTAAATCATCTCTAGATTACTTATAATACCTAATACAGTGTAAATGCTGTGTAAATTGTTGTAAATACAATGTAAATGCTATGGAAATAGTTGCCAGAATGTGGCAAATTCAAGTTTTGCTTTTTGGAATTTTTTTCAAATATTTTCCATCCACCATTGGTTGAATTTGTGGATGCAGAACCTATGGTTATGGGGGGCCAACTGTATGTGTTTTACAACCCACATTTTCAAAAAACTGAGAGAAAAAAGGTAAATATGGTTGCCTCCCTTAAAGACCTAAGAGATGGATGGGTGGTGGTTCCCATCATACCTCTGTTTGATTTACCAGTCTGGCCTCTACAAAATCCAGACAAATCCTGGAGAATGGCAATGGACTATCACAAATCTAACCAAATAGTATCCCCAATTGCAGCTGCTGTGTCAAGTATGTTATCTTTGCTAGAGCAGATTAGTAGGGACTCAGGTACATGATATGTGGCCAGTGATCTGGCAAATCGACTCTTTTTCTATCCCCTATCAAAAAAAAAGAGTCAGAAATAATTGACATTCCTTTGGAATGTGCGACAATATCCATTTATAGCCTTGTCCTTAAGCTATGTTAACTCTTTGTCCTCTGTCATAACATAGTCTGAAGAGACATGGACCAGCTGGACATCCTGCAGAGTATCACACTGGTCCAGTAAATTTATGACATCATGCTAGTTGGATCAAAAAACAAGCAGTTGCTAGGATATTGGAGGCCTTGGTAATTTACATGCATCCTCAAGGGAGATGAACTCTAAAAGACTCAGGAGCCTGCCACATAAGTATTTTTTCAGAGTCCAGTGATCTTGAGTATGCTGGGGCATCCCTTCTAAAGTAAAAGAGAAATCACTGCATATTGTAGCTCCCATCATGAGCAAGGCAGCACAATCCCTGCCAGGTAGACCTCTTCAGGCTCTAGAAGCAATATATTTCCAGAAGTACTGCTCCAACTCACATACCTGGTGACACAGAAGGATGCCATTTTTCAGTCGGGTCCATAGCAGAAAAGGACTCTGCAGCAGGTCTAGGCTGCAGGGCAAGCAGCTATTGGCCTTTTGGACCACACAGCCCAGCAGAGACTATTAGGGGTATCAGTGGTGGGAAAATAAGACATGTAGGTTTTATGACAAGCCCCAATAGGAGAATCACAATGTAAATCCATAGAATTCTGGATCAAAGCCATGTTAACTGCAACAGAGAATTATACACCTTTGAAAACACAGCTCCTGGAATACTACTAGGCCCTGCTAGAGATGAGTGCCTCACCATGGAACACCAAGTGACCATGACACCAGAACTACCCCTCATGAGATATTTCTATCACACTTTGCAAGCCAGTAGCTGGGGCAGACCCAGGTGGAAGAGGTACATCTAGCATTGAATGTGAACAAGACCTGAAGGCACAAGCAAGATGCAAGAGAAGATAGCATGCAGGTAGCTCATAGCATCATGCAGGTGCTGCTATGCAGCACCTAGTGGTGTGCTGGAGCCAGTCTGCACCAGCTCATGAGAGCTCATTGTTTTTTCAGGAAGGGTTGCCATCTTGTCGACATCATATTGGTGGTTTGAAATTGACCATAGTGGAAGTATGTACACTATGAAAATTAGCTGATGTTATAAATCAGATATTTTTTTCTCCTTTTCAGAAAGCCAGTTGTTAAATATTTACCAGTATACCACTGCTCAGCTCACATCTCTTACTGCATGGGGGAATTTTTGATGATCAGTTGATGCAGGAAAAAAAGCCTGAGCTTGATTCACAAATGGCTCAACTTTGTTGGTGAAAGCTAGAAAGGGGTGATGGCTGCACTGCTGCCCCACACAACATGGTCTTGAAAGATGACGGTGAGGAGAATGCCTCCCACCTGGTCAGCTACTTTATGTGGAAAGAGAAGTGGCCTGAAATTAGAATACACAGGGACTCATGGACAGTGCTGAATAGCTTGGCCCTCTGATCAGGGGTCTAGAAGCAGAAAGCTTGGAAGACTGGGGAACAACAAAGACAAGGGTAAAGCCATGTGGATGAACATATGGAAGTGAGCATAGAGTGTGAAGATCCTTATTTCACATGTTAATGACCATCAGAGAACATCTATCATAGGAGACGTACTAAAAAAACACATATCCAGTTGATACAAGCCAGCCTCTGTCATCAGCCACTCCAGTGTTTGCATCTTGGGCACATGAATGGAGTTCCCACGGTAGCAGGGATGGAAGCTATACATGGATGCAATGGCACAGGTCCCTCTTAAGGGTGATCGACCTACTCTCACCACTGAATGTCTGACCTTCTCGCAACAGAAACCAACAACACAGTCCCTCCAAGAGACCAAGCAACCACCTGATGACAAGTTAACTACTTAGGATACCATCTACCCTTTCCCAAGGATAGACGTATATTCTAGGTGTGGATTTGCCTTTCCTGCCTGCCAGCCCTCATCCAGTACCATTATCCAAGCGCATATAGAATGGTTAATCCTCCAGCATAAGATTCCACGTACTACTGTGTCACACAAAGGGATTCACTTAACGTTAAAGGAAGTGCTGGAACAGGCATAATACCGTGAGATCCACTGTTCACATCACACACCGCCATAACCAGAAGCCACTAGCCTGATAGAAGAGCCAGCTCAGAGCCAATACCTTATGAAGATGGCACACTGTCCTGTGCAATGCAGGGGACATTCTAAATAAATGACCCTTATATGGTGCTGTTTCCCCAGGAGGTAGAATACATAGGCCTAGGAATCAAGAGGTGCAAGTGGGGGTACTCCCATTTTCCTTCACTCCTACTGCTCCATTTGGGGAATTTGTGCTTCCCTTTCCTGAAACTCTGGGTTCTGAACAGTCAAGAGTCTTGGTTGCTAGAAGGGAGTACTTCCACCATGGCTGCCAGCTGGGCTCTTTAAGCTCCTCCTGCCAAGGTGTTGGAGGACAAGAAGAGGAATCACCATCCTGGCAGGAATAATTGGCCCTAGTCACCAGGAAGAGGTAAGGCTGCTGTTAGACAATAGGGGCAAAAAAGAATATGTTTTCCACCTGGGTGATCCATTTGAGCATCTCTTGGTACTCTCTTGTTCAGTTTTGGTAATAAATAGACCAGTGTAGCAGCTACAGACTGAGAACAGCATTGTGACCAGGGACTCGGACTCTTAAGAGTTGAGGGTCTGGGTCATACTACCAGGTAAGCCACCAGGAGCACCAGAGGTGCTAGCTGAGGGTGAGGGTAAAATAGACAGCCGGTAGAGGAGGGAAATGATGAGTATTAACTGCAGCACTGAGACCTCCTACAGTGGTAGTGTCTGTAGTTGATCCCAGTAATGTACTTCCTCCCCAGGGTAGCCTATGTCTAATGACTGAACATCATGGAAGTATAAATCCTGGTCCCAGCCGTCATGATCTGGACTAAATTGGGAGGGCTACCCTTGCTTCAGAATTCCTATCAGGATCAACTTAGACCTATTAGGGGACTAACACAGCCAAACTTTTCTCTCTGCCAAATTCTACTTTCTTTTCTTTTCTTTCCACTGGTGTTGATCCCTGAAGCAATCCCTAGTAAACTTCCTACATGCTAATCTCAGGGTCAGAGTCTGCTTCCCAGGAAACCCAATTTAAGATACTAGGTTGGTTTCTTTATTTTCAATATGAAAAACCTCCAAACACATTCTAGATTAATTATCAGAAAGCTTGAAAGCCTCATATGTACATTGATTAATTCATTCATTCAACAAATATTTATTTAGTACCACCTATATATCAAGAACCATTCTAGAGACTAAGGCTATAGTGACAAAAAAAATAAAAAGATTCCTTCCCTTGTGGCACTTGTATTCTAGTGGAGGTTAACCAACAATGAGCATGAAACAAATAAGATAATTTTGATGAGTGCTATGAAGAAAATAACACAGGAGAGTATGATAGGAAGTAACTGGAGATGCTAGAGTTATGATGGGTTCCATCAAGAAGGCGGTTAGGTAAAGCTTTTCTTAGAAGATGGCATTTGAGCCCAGATAAGAGGAACCCAGCCTTTTAAGAATTTGGTAAGAATATTCCAGGCAGAGAAAAGAGCATGTGTAAGGAAGGAAATGAGTGTGAGCGTGTAAAAAATAGGACAAAGACCAGAGTGGAAGGAGCTGGTGACCAAGAGGGAGTGGGCTAAGAGGAGGCCATTGAGGTAGGCAGGGGCCACATTGTGTAGGACCCATGGGAAATTGAAAGGATTTTGGATTAATTCTAATCTCAGTGGAAATCCATTAGAGGATTTTAAACAAGGGAGTAGTATCATCCGTTTTATTTTTTCATAAGTCAATTTAGTTGCTGTTGGAGAATCAACTAAGGGGGAGAAAGGCAAAAATGAGAACAGGGAAACTGTTGTAGAAGCTGTTGAAGTAGCCCAGGTAAGAAATGATGGTGACTAAACCTGGAATGGTGGCAATAAAGCAGTTAAGAGGTAGTTGGATTTGGGATCTATTTGAGAGGCATAGCCAACAGGACATGCTAATGGATTGTCTCAGTGGAAGTTCAGGATAACAGAAAGGAGAAGAATATAGAATGTCTGATCAACTGGGTGGATGGTGGAACTGTTTATTAAGATGGGGAAGATTGTGGTGGGTGGGTTGGAGGGAATGAATCAAGAATTCTAATTTGGTGATGCTAAGAGACATGACACGGAATGATAGGTAAAGTCATGAGCTCTGGTACACTGTCCGGGCCCCAGAGAAAGGCTTCAGGTGGGTAAAAATTAATATTGGTTTCCCCCAGCAAGAAGTCAGGCCACCTCTGGATTGCCAGACAGTTTACTGTGAACATTTAAGCGATCTGGGGCAAGGATATCAGTGAATGCCCCTCGCCTGTGGCATACACACCTTCTCTCTCCTCCCTGTGTGGACACTCCAGCCCAACTGTGATGGCTCTGGTCCAGGTTCTCAGGGGCACAGACTCCAAACAGCCACATTGCCTTGGCCCTGTAGACACCTGGCCAAGTGGGTGAGTATTGCCTGAGAAGAGCCCCAGGGGCGCCCTCTGTAGCCCAGGGCTCAGGGCAGGAGCCCGGGCTCCCTGGGTCTAAGGGAGATCTTGCTCTAGGCTCTAGTAATGTGTACCAGTCTCTCCCCTCATCATGATAACTGTATAAATAGAGCAGTAGGAAGCTCAGGGCACCTAGTTATCAAGCCCCATACAGGTGCTGAATTATTTAAGGGGCAAGTAAGAAGAATGGGAGCTTATAAAGAAAACAAAAAGGAACAGAAAGTGAGGAAGGCAAGCCCACTAGACTGTGAGAGACTTGAGAACAGTGACCACATCATACCCAAGCTTGGATCCTCAGCACAATGCCTGGAACTTACTAGGAGCATGGGGACAGCTTCTTTTTCCAACCCCAGCTTTACACTCTTTTAAGGCACATCTTCCTCTTAGGGAAAGTACCAGCAAGGAAGATTTCACCATTTTCACCAACTCAGTAGAGCCTGACCTCCATTGGTCCATGTTTCTCAGTTGGGTGAAATAAATGTCACTGTGCAACCAGCCTTTTGGTTCTTGTTCTCTTGGATCTGCATGCCCACAAAGGGAGTCCATTCTCTTTCGGCACTCCCACTCCTCGGAGGAAGCTTGAAGAGATAAAGCACCCACACTGCTCTCACATACCCCTCCCCACCAACCCATTCCCCCAACAAGAGGAGGGAGGCCTGAAGTTCCCCAGGGGTGCTACTTCTGTTCAAAGAGGAAAGAAATATTAGCCCCACTATCAATCTCACGTTTAAGATGGTTCTTGGTCAGTTCTCCAAAAGCCAGTTTTCTAAAAGCCAACTCACTGAAGGCTGATTTACTGCATGGCCCAGTCTCCAAAGCCCAATCACCAGGAGGGAGTCTGATGTGGGTCTTTTCTGTATCTTCCATATCTCTCCTTAACATGCTCATGCTTTCCTCCACCTTCTTGAACATATTTGTTATTACTCTTTTAATGCCATAGTCTACTAATTTTATCATCTGTGTTATTTCTGGATCTGTTTTATTGATTGATTTTTCTCATCTTTATGAGTTACATTATTCTGCTTCTCTGCATGCCTAGTAAATTTTTATTGGATGCAAATAGTTTGAATTTTGTCTTGTTCAATACTGGATATCTTTTGTTCCTTTGAATGGTTTTGGGCTCTGTTTTAGGACACAGTTAAGTTACTTGGAAGGAATTCAGTCCTTTCAAAATTTGTCTTTATACTTTGTTAGTTGGGCTCAGAGCAGCCTTTAGTCTAGGGCTAGTTCTGGGGATTGTTCTGCCTGATCTTTTCTGGTGGTCTTCCCCTAACCTCATGTAGAGTTCTCACACACATTGCTATGGACTGAATGCTTGTGTCCCCCCCAAATTCACATGTTGAAACCCCAACCCCCAATGTGATGGTATTTAGAGGTAGGGTCTTCAGGAGGTAATTAGGTTTAGATGAGATCATAAAGGTGGGGCCCTTATGATGGGATTAATGCCCTTATAAAAAGAGGAGGAGACCAGGCATCTCAGTCTCTCTGAGACACCAAGGAAGGCCACGTGAGGGTATAGACAGGAAGAGAGCTCTCACCAAGACCCAACCAGACACCCTGATCCCAAACTTCCAGCCTGCGGAATTGTGAGGAATAAGTGTGTTTTTAAAAAATTTGAATGGAAATACAGTTAATTTACAATATTAGTTTCAAGTGTACAACATATCAATTTTTTTATAGATTATACTCCACTTAAAGTTATTACAGAATAATGGCTATGGAAATAATTGTCTGTTGTTTAAGCCACCTGGTCTATGGCATTTTGTTGCAGTGGCTGAGCTGACTAAGACACCTAGGTACTGATGAGTACTGAGCTGAACTCTCAAGGGGAACTCTCTGTGGATCTTTGAGCTCTCTTCATGTGGCTCTTTACTGTCTGGCCTGACTCACAAATTCTAGCTCCCTTGACCTCCTCAGGGGTCAGAGGCCACTCTGTTTAGGTGCTCCTTCCTGTGCTGCAGCTGAGAAATTCTCTCCAGGGAGTATGCTTGGACAGTCTTAGAGTTCACCTTGTTTGTTTTCATTCTCCGTGCTGCCTGTTGTCCAATGCCTGAAAACTATTGTTTTACATATTTTTTTCTAGTAATTTAATTGTATAGGAAGGAGGCTAAATCTGGACCCTGTTATTTCATCATGGTCAGGTAAACTCAGTCTATACTATAGACTCAATGCTCCAGTATCTAGTAGGGAAAGTCTTCCCTCATTTTTCTTTTTATTTCAAAACTTTCTTGGCCATTTGGGTCCCTTTCTCTTTCATATGAATTGTATAGCCAGCTTATTAAATTCCCTTAGAAAGTCCTGTTGGGTTTTGGATTAGGATGAATTAAATTTGTATAATAATATGAGATATAACTGATATCCTTACATTTGCATATATCTTGCCCTTGGATGGGGAAAGTTAATATCATAAAATACTACTTCTCAGCTGCTGATGCTTTGGATGGCCTGGAAGGGGAGGATGCATGATACAGTTGGATTGGGCATTTGAAGAACCAGTGGAGGACAGGCTGGCCATTTCAAGGTTGATAAGCTGGAAGGGGGTGGGAATTCTTTTGGATTAAAACCTTAAAATTCTAAGGTTAAAATTCTAAAGGTTAAGGAGATAGAGTGATCTCTGAGACAGTTTATAATGAGAAAACAAGATGGAGAGAAGTATATATGGTATATATATTTAAGAAAGGGCCTGCCGATGCAGGGGACACGGGTTCGTGCCCCGGTCCGGGAAGATCCCACATGCCGCGGAGCGGCTGGGCCCGTGAGCCATGGCCGCTGAGCCTGTGCGTCCGGAGCCTGTGCTCCGCGATGGGAGAGGCCACAACAGTGAGAGGCCTGCGTACCGCAAAAAAAAAATAAATAAATAAAAAGAAAGAGGAGATACATATACACATACTGTGTATGTATACATGTGCATAAATCTATAACTACTTAAATTTAAAAATGTAAAGTTAATTAACTATAAAACCAGTTTTAAATGACTTCCTGTGGGGAAGTAGTGAACAAGCAGAGACAGAAGCTGAGCTTTTCTGAATCTTCCCTACTTTTAGATTTGACTTTAAAACCATATACGTTTTACACAATTATACATCAAACTTAAATTTTTAAAATGCAATCCCTAAACACTGAAAGTAAAATAAAACAAATGAACCCAACTCAACCAGAATCATGTTGGTGGCACAGCTACCCAGAGAGAAGCTATTTAAAGTGAATTTTAAAGCACAGTAATTTGATAGTCCATCCCTAGTGGAACATGCCCTACGGACAAAAAATGAATTGCAAAAAATATCTTAAGCTGCCCTGAGAAATCCCACATTTTTTGAGGCAGTATTGAGACCATTATTCGCAGACTATAGTGTATGTAGAGTGGCCTAAAGGAAGCAAGTAATTCTGTTGAGATTGTCAACAACTGAAATTTTTCAGTGTGGTAGGAAGGAGGTCAATGAGTTAAGTAATAACCCTGTAGTCTTTAATTTGAGTTGAAACTATTAGTATAAACTCATGACATGTACTCTTACCAACAAACACCATTTTCTACTCTGTCCACTGAAAAAAAATTCCAGAAACAATGACTAAGCTGGTAACATCAAGTGCCCAGATGGTGGGCCCAAATTCAGTTTCACCTAGAAGGCCAAAGGGCCCCTTGGATTACAGCCATGACAGATCTAGGGCAGGAAACACACCACCTGCCCTGAGTAACTGAGCTTCCTGCTCTCTGGTGTGACCTTAAAGATTCCCAGGGCTGTGTCCAAAGGCCTCACAAGCCAACCTGAAGAGGCTCCCACAGGCCACTGAAACATGAATAATAACTTTAATAGATTTAAATATATCCAATATGATTATGCCCACTAGTTCATAACAAAGCAAACAAACAAAACAAAACAAAAGTTAGTGGTCACTTTCAGAAGATTCTAGGAAGTCAGCTCATCTGAAATCAATCCCTTATCTTGTTTTTTTGCATAACATGTACCTCCAGGTACCCAAGTAGTTGAGGTACTTTTGTAGAAGAAACATCTAAAGCTGCTTCCATTAACAATACAGAAGGAGTGATGGAGTCAAAACGTCACCACTGTGCAAGTTCTAACAAATCCATGGATAGAGGAGTGCTGAACAACAAAGAGAGAGAATCAGACATCCTGTGCTGTCCTCTGTGAAGAGTATTTGCCAGAAAATTGAACCTGAGTCTGATCAAACTTCTAGATCTAACCACTAATAGGCAGAAACTAAAGGGACAGAGGAATACATTACATGACACCACAGAGGCGCAGTTATCAAAATGCAGGCTAGGAAATGCTACTGGAAAAAACAACCCATTCTCTTCAGTAATTGCAAGAAAAAAGTGTGACAGGGGAGGAGTCTATAGATTCAAAAAAGATTTAAAGACCTGTCACAACCAACTGCAGTTTATGGCCTTATTTTGATTCTGAGTCTAACAAATAGACTAAATAACCATGGGATAATTGGAGAAATTTAAACGGTGACTAGACATTTAATTATCCAGAAATTGTTCATTTTTAAGATGTGATAATATTATTTCTTTTTTAAAGAAATAAATACTGAAATTCTTATAGATAAAAAGTAACAATCGTCCCCCTAAATAAATATAACACAATTCCATTTATTATCCTAACAGGTTTTTTGGGGGGGAGTGGAAGGAGTTGATAAAATTGTTTTAAAATCTATATGGAATACATATGGAAATATAAAAGCTTGAATAGCAAAGAAAACTATAAAGAAGATAAATAATGAGAGACTTGCCTTCAAATGAAAGCCATTGTAATAAAAATCACTGTAGTACAACCAGCATGGTATTGGCATAAGAGTAGACAAATCAGTGGAACAGAAGAGTGGATCCAAATATAGATCTCAGTATATATCATAATTTAATATGTGACAAAGGTAGTATTTCAGTTCTGTGGGAAAGAATGGTTTATTTAATAAATATTGCTGGCATAACTGGCTATTCATCTAGAACAAAATGAACTTGTATCCCAGTTTCACAACAATCCAAAAATAAATTCCCAGTGGATTAAAAACTTAAATGTAAACAGTAAATCTTAGAAGAACATTTAGGCGACTACCTGGAAATCTAGGGGACAGAGAACACCTCTGTAACTAAAACCAGAAATCTGGAAGTATAAAAGATAGACATATTTGATTATCTAAAAATGGAAAACTTTTATATGGCAAAAGATACCATAAACAAAGTCGAGTCAAAATATGCATTTAGAAAAGTATGTGTAATGCAGATAACAGATAAAGGGTTACTAATTCTTACATGCAACAAATTCCTACAAAGTGATAAGAAAAAGATAAGCACTTCCATTTTTTAAAAAGGGCAAGGGTATACACAGGCAATTCACAGAATACCAAATCCAAATGGCTAATAAGCATATTAAAAGGTATGCAAACTCACCAGCAGTCAGGAAACTGCAAATTAAAATAATGAGACATTACACCCATCCGACTGGCAAAAATTAGAAAGAATAGGACTTCCCTGGTGGCACAGTGGTTTAGAATCTGCCTGCCAATGCAAGGGACATGGGTTTGAGCACTGGTCCAGGAAGATCCCACATGCCACGGAGCAACTAAGCCCGAGCGCCACAACTACTGAGCCTGTGCTCTAGAGCCCACGAGCCACAACTACTGAGGCTCACGCACCTAGAGCCTGTGCTCTGCAACAAGAGAAGCCACCACAATGAGAGACCAGCACACCACAATGAAGAGTAGCCCCCACTCACCGCAACTAGAGAAAGCCCGTGCATAGCAACAAAGACCCGATGCAGCCAAAATATAAATAAATAAAATAAATAAATAAATTTATTTTAAAAAATTAAAAAGAATAATATTATCTATTGCAATCTCATGCATTGTTTGTGAAAAGTGTGAATTGTTATTGCCTTTTGGAAAAAAAATATCTAACAGCATCTATTAAAATAAAGAATCCACATACCCAATGATTGCACTGCTGGGAATGTAGCCAGTAGAAATAAAAGAACCAGTACAGAAGGCTATATGTAACTTGTTTACTGAAGAATTATAGTAGCAAAAAACTAAAAACAAAGTGAATATGCATCCATAAGGAAATGGTTGAATAAATTGTGCATGTATCTGCATCATAAAATACTATGCAGCTACTAAGAAGAAGGAATTAGAACTACTCCCCATGAATTAGAAGGATTTCTTCACAATGTTGAGTGATAAAGACAAGATGCTTAGAATTGTGTATATTATGGTTTCCAGCTATAAACTAGTATATGAGTGTATGTATGTACGTGTGTATATATGTAAATATATATATTTGTGTGCAAACTTCAGTTTGCTCATGATTACATGACCTTGGGGAAAAAGCATGGAATGCTCTACAGGGCACTGTTAACAAGGGCTATGCCAGGTTGGGGGTAGGGGGATTAGTTTTGGGTAGATGCTGGAAGAAGGTAGAAGGAAAAAAAATCAAATAGAAATTTTTTAAACTAGCATAATGATACTATATATATATATATATATATATATATATATATAACGCACATTAGTATGTATATACATTATATATACATACATATACATGTATAATGTGTGTGTATATATATATTAAGAGAAAAAGCTAGAGTTGAATCTATATCGACATATTTGCAGGGATGTTCATGATATGTTGTTAAATTTTTAAAAGCTAGTAATGTCTATGGTATGATTCTATTTTGTCAAAACAAAGCACATAAAAACAAACCACTATAACTGTGGGCTGCATAAATGCTTGTAATACTGAATGAACCATGAAAAAGATGTGAAGGGATAAATGCCAGTTGTTAACATTTGTCACCTCAAAGGGGGTTGAGATGGGGATGAAAAGATGATTAACTTTTCTTTACACATCACTGTACTAGTTTCCTTGTTGCAATAAAGCTGTATTGCTTTAAAATTTGAGAAACATAAAGCAGAGAAAACAAGAAAAAACTATAGTCTTTCATTTAGAGAACATATTATCTTTCATGATATATTGAAGTCTTTTTTTCCCCTTAAAGTTTCTTGATATTTGTTGTTTTCTTAATCGGGAATAGATGTTTATCAAATATTTTGGGGGCACCTATTGAGATGATCATCTGGTTTTTCTCCTCTATTTTCTCTTCAATATCTGTACTTTCCCATGTGGTGATCGTATTCATTCTCAAACATCATACATGTGCCAACAAGCCCCAAATACATATCTCCAGCCCAGACATCTCTTCCAAACTCCAGATCCTGGAGAACTGCCTGTTGACATCTCCCCTTGAATGTCTAATGATGTGTCAAACTCGACACAACTCTCCCAAATTCCACCAAACTTATTCTACATGCAGCTGTCTTTATATCAGGTAAGGACAACTCCATCTAGCCAATTCTCAGACCAGAAAATATGTGTCATCTGTGACATTTCTCTTTCACACTTTTATACTCAATGCATCAGGAAATCCCGTTCATTCTATCTTCAAAATACATTAGAACTGGGCTTCCCTGGTGGCGCAGTGGTTGAGAGTCCGCCTGCCGATGCAGGGGACACGGGTTCGTGCCCCGGTCCAGGAAGATCCCACATGCCGCGGAGCGGCTGGGCCCGTGAGCCATGGCCACTGAGCCTGTGCGTCCGGAGCCTGTGCTCCGCAACGGGAGAGGCCACAACAGTGAGAGGCCCACGTACCGCAAAAAAAAAAAAAAAAAAAAAAAAAAAAACATTAGAACTGACCACTTTCATTACCACCACTGCTTCCATCCTGGTCAGAGCCACCATCCTCTCTCACCTGCATTACTGGTGGTCCTGTGTCTGTTCTTGACTGTCTACAGTCTATTCTCAACAGGACACCCAGAGTCAAGCCCTTTAAATGTCCATGAAATCACATCACTCTTTTGCTCAAAACCCTGTTCTCTCCTCTCCCCGCCTACACACGTCCCCCTGACACTGCTCCCAATTCATTTAGATTAAAACCCAACGTCTGTACGAGGGCTACACAATCCAGCTCCCTGTGACCTCTCGACCTCATCCCCTTCCACTTCCAGTTTCCTCAAAGTTCCTAGAACATGACAGGCACACCACTCCCACCCTGGAGTCTTCATACTCACCGTTCCCTCTGCTTTGAATGCCCTTCCACCAGATAGCTGCTTGGCTAACTCCTCTCCTCAGCGAGCCCTACCCTAACCACTTTGTTCAATATCCAGCCTCCTACAACCACAGGACAAATGTCTCTCTCCCCCATCTACTTTTTCATCTTCCATGGCATTCATCCTCTTCTCCATACTGAAATGTTTAAGTTTATCTTTCATTGTCTGTCTCATGCCACTAGAACACACTCTCCAAGAGGACAAAACCTTATTTTGTTCACTGATGTAACCCAAATGCCTAGAACAGTGCCTGACACATAATAGATGCTTAACAAATATTTGTTGAATAAAAGAATGAATTAGTGAATTGCATTAGCTCCTCCAAAACCAGTCCTCTCAATGCTATGATTCCTCTCTTGGATGTGTTTTGAGCTGTAATGTTCTACAGGATTTTAAAATTTCTCCCAAGTATGACTCTTACTGCTTTTCCTCTTTTAGGAATCATTCCAAATTTCTGGCTCATTATTGAAGGTTTTCATTGTTTCCCCCACACTATTATAGATTTATTTTCTTTTAAAGTACCTCTATGATGATTTCATAGGATTTGGTGAGTAAGGAAAGGCAGATGTGTGTGCTCCCTCGTCCCACCCTTGACCTCAGAGAACTGGGAGTTTGTTAGTGTGCATCCGTCTCTCTGAGTCTGAGTGAATCTGATGAACCTAAGTTACTGGGCTATGGGCCCTAGTGACCCCATCAATACAATGTAGACTTATGAAGCCTGGCTTGGCCAACAGCTGGCCTTCCTCTAAGACCTCCAGCTCTAGCCTTTCAAATTTAACACTGTCCTCATTAACCAAGATATTATAAAGTATTTTTTTTTTCAATTCAGAGAGGAAATGAATTGCATAAAAGCTAGATAATAAAAATGAGGTTCTAATGCCTGACACCACATTTCCTTCTTACTAATCAACTCAAATCTTAAAATCAAAGATATCCACCCACATCCTTAGGGAACTCATTGAAAATCTTATGCAGTGGAAAAAATTTCTAATCTCCTTTTACCATAGCTCTACTAGTCAATTAAAGACTTTTCAAAATGTAAAATATGCATTTTTATGTCTATTCTCAAAGTCACTGAAGACCAGATTTTGACCATTGATTTATATGCTGAATATGCCTACACTATGAAAAGAAATTTGGTTAATTTGGGAGTTTGGGAGTGTGCTAAACTATTTTTATCTGACTTTCCTACTAGCATAGCATTTATAAACTGCAGAAAAACTTGCTCTTTATTCCCTCATTAAAAAAAAATTATATTCTCAATGCTTGTGGTTTTTTACTTTTATGTAATTTCATGGCTATGTTGGATTTGGAGGAAAAGTGTTCACTGTGAACCCATTTATCCAAGACCAAATGTGAATAAACATAGAACACGAAATTAGAAAACTGTGATTGAAATTATTATTTTTAAAAAAATATGACTTGGCCTTTGACTACTAATCTCAGCCAATATAGAGAAGAGACCTTGAGCTATCAGCTGAGTCAGCACCCCACCTGTCAACACCCCAACTATCAACTGGATAAACCAGTCTTTCCAGATCTTTCTGTTGAATCAATAGACCCATGTCCTTGGCCTCCTGCTAACAGTCTTATCCTTTTCCTCTACCTTCTCTAAGATACACCAAATAAGAACTCCAGTTTGTAAACCATTGGTATAAATGGTTTCTATTATCTTGGGAAAACCTATGCGAATGGAGGCTCTCATCTTATTTTGGAGTTTATTCTATTGTTCTAGCACCATGATTGTAAATAAGTTCTTCCCTGTGCTCATCCAAAATGTTGTCCTTTGTTGTAAACTCATTTTCTCTTAATTAAAATTATTGGACATAGAAAATTGTTGCTCATCATTCTCTGTATTATCCTTGGAGACAATGCACAAGATCTCTCTTTGGCTTATTCTAATTTTTACTTGTGAAAAACTGGAAACCTACTTTTCATTTCTCATCATTTTTGGATGCTGTTCAGCAATTCCATGTGATTATTGAAATGTGGCCAAAATGGGACCCCATTTACTAGATCTTTGTAGAGATGGTAGCTTTTGAAAGATTGAAACAATAAGAGAAATTAAACAGGAAGCGATAGATTTAACTGTCTAAAATTTTTGAATTTATATACCATGAAAATTAATAAAGCTGGCTAGGAAACATTAAAATAGTAAAAAATTCATATCTATACAATCTAAAGAATTTACTTACTTGTATGAAAATCTGCTTATATATAAGATCAAATTTTTAATGAATAATTATGTTCATTTTTTAATGCTTTGGTTATTTTCATTTAAAAGCATCTTTCTGAGTAATATCCAGACGCCAGTAGATACATGAATCATGAATAGACAATATTCTTATTGGCCAAAATTCACTTTTCCTCAAAATCTAGTTGATGTGTCATGTCTTGGAAGTCCTCAAGAAACTCCTAGGGAAAGTAAGCTCTTCTTCAAACCTGTGATTTTGTATTCCATAACACACTGTACTGCCCTTGTTTAATAATCACAACAGTATTCTGCAATTATTTATATGACTGTCTTCCTACTAGAAATAACCAACCGCATGATAAGATGTCAGAGCAGGGACGATGTCTTTGCTTCATTATCTTTTCACTGTCCAACGTGGTGTATGCTATATGCAGTAGGTGCTTCATAATTGCTTATAGAATGAATTAGTTCACATTAAAATAAGTGTAAATAGTAATTATAGAATTATAGAAAAGACCACCCTTCTCAAGCTCTTAATCAAAAGTCTGCAATATAATGCAATATTATTTTGTTCAAGAAGACTTTAATGTGTTGAAGGACATGTGTTCATTTTGCCTAGGAATTTTAAAAATATGAATATTATTAAAGATATGAAAAGATAAGTTTTCCTGAAATTAATTTATAAATTCAGTATAATGACAGTTTACAGGGTTCTTAAAACTTAGCACACTCATTCCGAAGTCCACCTAGAGAAACAAACATAAGAGAAGAGCCAGATAGAAAAAAATAATGAAGAGAAATAGCCCTATTAAATATTTAAATGTTTCACTAAATTACAGTAATTAACATGCTGTGGACTGCTGTGGAAACAGATTCTATTAAACAAAGAGAATGAGAAGTTCAGAAATGATCAGAAGTATGTATAAACATTATTTTACAATAAAGTTAGCCTCTCAGAAGAAGTGGTGAAAGGTTGGCCTGTCCAATAAAGTATATTATGAGAAATGGAAAGGCATTTGACAAAGGTCATCTGAATCTCTACATCACTTCTTTCACCAAAAGAAATTCAATGGCTTAAACTCTTAAAGTAATACAATGAGAGCAACAACAAAACCCCTAGAAGAACATGTGAATAAAAAAAAAAAAGTTTGAATGAGGAAGACCATACTAAGCATGACATGATATTAAGAAACCATGAATGATTAGATTGACTATTTAAGTTTTTTAAAAAATCCTGAAATTTCCATTCAGCAAAAAAAACCAAACAAACCCTACAAAACAAACAAAAAGCTCTCCATAGACAAAATCAAAAGATAAAAAAGAAACAGAAAGAATAATGTTTGTAATACATGAAGCACTAATCTCTTTAATATGCAAAGTTCATACCAATCCATATAGGAAAGATTAATGTTCCAATAAAAAGACGGGCAAAGGATATGAACACAAAATTCATAGGAGAGTAGTAAATGGCTAATAAATCTATAAAAATATAATAAAAGGGTATCAAAGTAAAACAATGAAATTCCATTTTTTACTTAGCAGATTAGTAAATTAAAAAAAATTGATGACATACATTATTGGCCACAGAGAGAGGAAATTAATACTCCCCCCAAAATTGGTGGAGGGGTGAGAAGATGCATAAAATATTCTAGAGGGGTTTTTGGCAATAGTAATAAAACATTCACATTAGAACAAACAAGCAAAAATATGTTTAAGGGTGTTTATTGTAGCATTGTTTGAAATAATAAATGCTAGATACAACCTGAATGTCTATCAACAGGGAATTAAATTATTACAGAGTCATACAATGGATCTCTATGAAGCTCACAGAGAATGTACTAGAATAGAAGAATATGAAAAGGTGTCTGTTATATCATTAATCGAAAAGAAAACCAAGTTGAGAACAGTGGTAGAATAGGATCCCATTATTTTTGTGTTGTCATTTTTGGTTTTTTTGACTACATTGGGTCTTTGTTGCTGTGTGTGGGCTTTCTCTAGTTGCTGTACACAGGCTTCTCACTGCAGTGGTTTCTCTTGAGGAGCATGGACTCTAGGCACGCAGGCTCCAGTAGTTGCAGCATGCGGGCTCAGTAGTTTTGGCACACGGGCTCTAGAGCATGTGGCTTCAGTAGTTGTGGCACATGGGCTTAGTTGCTCTGCAGCATGTAGGATCTTCCTGGACCAGGGCTTGAACCCATGTCCCCTGCATTGGCAGGCGGACTCTTAACCACTGCACCACCAGGGAAGTCCCCCCCGCCTTTTGTTTTTTAATGAGTATTAACAGCATGTATACTTCGCATGTATTTATATAAAAACTATCTGAAAGGACATACAATTTACTAACAGTGGCAACTCCTGGAAACGGGACTGAGAGGAGAAAGTTATGAGAGAATTTTACTTTTTACTTTATACTTTCTTTTACTTTTTATGAGTATGTGGTACTTTTGTAATTAAAGTTTAAAACATTGTAAAATAAAGCTCACATTTTACATAGCAAACATTAGAGGCAAAACCCTTTGACAAACAATCTGGCAACAGGAGATGACCCACAGGGCTGGGGCTAGGGTGGGGCGAGAGAGGCACTTGCTTTGGGCACAGAATTTAAAAGGACATCAGAAAACCCAGAAATCAAGATGAGTGATATTTTAATGCACTATTTAAAAACTTTTTTTATTGAAGTATAGTTGATTTACAATATTGTGTTAGTTTCCGGTGTATAGCAAAGTGATTCAGTTATACACATATATACATATTTTTTCCAATTCTTTTCCATTATAGATTATTACAAGATATTGAATATAGTTCCCTGTACTATACAGTAAATCCTTGGTTTTTATCTATTTTGTACATCATGGTGTGTATCTGTTGGTCTTATACTCTTAATTTATCCCTCCCCCACCTCTTTCCCCTTTGGTAACTGTAAATTTGTTTTTTATGTCTTTGAGTCTGTTTCTGTTTTGTAAATGAGTTCATTTGCATTATGTTTTAGATTTCATACATAAGTGATGTCATGTAATATTTGTCTTTCTCTGTCTAGTTTACTTCATTTGGTATTATGATCTCTAGGTCCATCCATGTTGCTGCAAATGGCAATGTTTCATTCTTTTTTATGGCCAAGTAATATTCCACTATACATATATATATATTTTTATATATATTTTTATATATATATATATATATATAAAATGAAATATATGTATATACCACATCTTCTTTATCCATTCATCTGTTGATGGACACTTAGGTTGTTTCCATGTCTTGGCTATTGTAAATAACACTGCTATGAACACTGGGGTGTATGTACCTTTTTGAATAGAGTTTTTGTCTTTTCCAGATATATGCCCAGGAGTGGGATTGCTGGATCATATGGTAACTCTATTTTTAGTTTTTTAATTTTGTCATTTTAAGAATGGTATATAAGGCTTCCCTGGTGGCGCAGTGGTTAAGAATCTGCCTGCCAGTGCAGGGGACCCGGGTTTGAGCCCTGGTCCGGGAAGATCCTACATGCCGTGGAGCAACTAAACCCGTGTGCCACAATTACTGAGCCTGCGATCTAGGGCCCTGCGCTCTAGGGCCTGCGAGTCACAGCTACTGAGCCCACACACTGCAACTACTGAAGCCTGTGCACCTAGAGCCCGTGCTCCGCAACAAGAGAAGCAACTGCCGTGAGAAGCCTGCGCGCCACAACGAAGACTAGCTCCCAATTGCCCCAACTAGAGAAAAGCCCGTGCCAGCAGCGAAGATCCAACACAGCCAAAAATAAATAAATAAATAAATTGGAAAAAAAAAAGAATGGTATATAAACGGAATCATACAATATGTGACCTTTTGAGATTAGGTTTTTTTATTCAGCATAATGACCTTTTAAAATTCATCCATATTTTTGTGTGCATCAGTAGTTTGTTTTCATTGTGGAGTAGCATTCCATGGTATGGATGTTACCATGCCATTTTCAACCATTCTCCTATTGAAGGAAATTGTAGTTCCAGTTTTGGGCTATTAAAAATACTGATGCTATGAGAAATCATGTGTCAGCTTTTGTTCATTTCTTTAAAATAAAAGCCCCAACTATCAAACTCTTAGAGGAAAACATAGGCAGAACACTCTATGACATAAATCACAGCAAGATCCTTTTTGATCCACCTCCTAGAGAAATGGAAATAAAAACAAAAACAAACAAATGGGACCTAATGAAACTTAAAAGCTTTTGCACAACAAAGGAAACCATAAACAAGACCAAAAGACAACCCTCAGAATGGGAGAAAATATTTGCAAATGAAGCAACTGACAAAGGACTAATCTCCAAAATTTACAAGCAGCTCATGCAGCTCAATAACAAACAAACAACCCAATCTAAAAATGGGCAGAAGACCTAAACAGACATTCCTCCAAAGAAGATACACAGATTGCCAACAAACACATGAAAGAATGCTCAACATCATTAATCATTAGAGAAATGCAAATCAAAACTACAATGAGATATCATCTCACACCAGTCAGAATGGCCATCATCAAAAAATCTAGAAACAATAAATGCTGGAGAGGGTGTGGAGAAAAGGGAACACTCTTGCACTGCTGGTGGGAATGTAAATTGATACAGCCACTATGGAGAACAGTATGGAGGTTCCTTAAAAACTACAAATAGAACTACCATATGACCCAGCCATCCCACTACTGGGCATATACCCTAAGAAAACCATAATTCAAAAAGAGTCATGTACCACAATGTTCATTGCAGCTCTATTTACAATAGCCAGGACATGGAAGCAACCTAAGTGTCCATCATCGGATGAATGGATAAAGAAGATGTGGCACATATATACAATGGAATATTACTCAGCCATAAAAAGAAATGAAATTGAGCTATTTGTAGTGAGGTGGATGGACCTAGAGTCTGTCATACAGAGTGAAGTAAGTCAGAAAGAGAAAAACAAATACCGTATGCTAACACATATATATGGAATCTAAGGGGAAAAAAAAGGTCATGAAGAACCTAGGGGTAAGACGGGAATAAAGACACTGACGTACTAGAGAATGGACTTGAGGATATGGGGAGGGGGAAGGGTAAGCTGTGACAAAGTGAGAGAGTGGCATGGACATATATACACTACCAAGCATAAAATAGATAGCTAGTGGGAAGCAGCCGCATGGCACAGGGAGATCAGCTCGGTGCTTTGTGACCACCTAGAGGGGTGGGATAGGGAGGGTGGAAAGAGATATGGGAACGTATGTATATGTATAACTGATTCACTTTGTTATAAACAGAAACTAACACACCATTGTAAAGAAATTATACTCCAATAAAGATGTTAAAAAAAAAAAAAAGCCCCAGAGAGCAATTTCTGTGTTACATTGGCTGTACTATTTTACATCCCCACCAGCAATAAAAGAGTGATCCAGTTTCTCTGCATCCTCTCTAGCATTTGGTGTTTGTTATGGGCTGGATTATGTCTTTCCTAAATTCATATGTTGAAGCCATAACCCCCAGTACATCAAAATATGATTATATTTGGAGATAGGGTCTTTAAAGAGGTGATTAAGGTTAAATAAGGTCATTGGTGTGGACCCTAATCCAATACGACTGGTGTCCTTATAAGAAGAGATTAAGACTAAACATATGCAGAGAAAAGACCATGTGAAAATACAGGGAGAATATGGCCATCTACAAGTCAAGGAGCAAGGCCTCAGAATGAAATCAACCCTAACAACAGTTTGCTCTTAAACTTCTAGCCTCCAGAATTGTGAGAAATAAATTGCTGTTGTCTTCAGCCACCCAGACTGTGGTATTTGTTACAGCAGTTTTAGTAAACAAATGCAGTATTGTCATTTTTATTTTAACTGTCTGACAGGTGTGTAGTGACATCTCATTGGACAATTAATTTGCATTTTCCTAATGCTTAATGACGCTGAACATCTGCTCAGGTGCTTACTTGCCACTTGTATATCATTTTTGGTAAAATGTCTCTTCATGTCTTTTGCCTGCTTTCTAACTGGATTGCTTGTTTTCATAATGTTGACTTTTAAATGTTCTTGGATATTCTAGAAATGAGACCTTTATCTAATATGTGATTTGCAACTATTTTCTCCCCATCTATAGCTTGCCTTTTCATCCTCTTACCAGGGTCTTTCACAGAGCAAAATTTTAATTTTGATGAAGTCCAATTTATCCATTTTTTTCCTTTTATGGATTGTGCTTTTGGGTTATGACTAAGAACTTTTCACTAAGTCCTAGGTCCTGAAGACTTTCTCCTATATTATCTTTTAAAAATTTTATAGCTTTACTTTTTTTTTTTTTTGCGATACGCCGGCCTCTCATTGCCGTGGCCTCTCCCGTTGAGGAGCACAGGCTCCGGACGGGCAGGCTCAGCGGCCATGGCTCACGGGCCCAGCCGCTCCGCGGCATGTGGGATCTTCCCGGACTGGGCACGAACCCGTGTCCCCTGCATCGGCAGGCGGACTCTCAACCACTGCGCCACCAGGGAAGCCGTATAGCTTTACCTTTTACATTTAACTCTATGATCCATTTTGAGTTAATTTTTTTATAAGGTGTGAGGTTCAGGTCAAGTTTTATTTTTTGTTTCGGAGGAGTTTTTTTGTTTTGTTTTGTTTTGTTTTGTATTGCCTATGGATAGCCAGTTGCTCCAGCACCATTTATTAAAAAGACTATCCTTCCTCTATTGGATTGCACTTGACCTTTATCAAACATTACTTGATGGTACTTGTGTGGGGCTATTTCTGGGTTCTCTATATTGTTCCACTGATGTATATGTCGATCCCTCTGCCGAAATCACACAACCTTGATTACTGTAGCTCTACAATAAGTCTTGAAATCAGGTAGAGTGATTCCTTCCATTTTTTTCTTTTTCAGAATGGTTTTAGCTGTTCTACTTTCTTTACCTTTCTATATAAATTTTAGAATTATCTCGCCTATCTACAAAAAATATTGCTAGGAATTGCATAAAAGCTGTATATCAGTTTGGAGAGAATTCTCATCTTTAGTATGCTGAGTTTTCCAATCCATGTATATGGAAAGTCTCTATATTTACTTAGATTGTCTTTGATTTCTTTCATCAGAATTTTGTAGTTTTCAGTATACAAGTCTTGTACATGTTTTGCTAAATTACACCTAAATATTTCACTTTTGGGGAGCAATTGTAAGTGATGTTGTATTCTTAATTTTGATTTCCACATATTCATTGTTAGTATGTACACAATTACTGACATCTCTACTAGTATACAATTTATTTTATTTTTTATAAATTTATTTTATTTATTTATTTTTGGCTGCACTGGGTCTTCGTTGCTGCACACGGGCTTTCTCTAGGTGTGGCGAGCGGGGGCTACTCTTCGTTGTGGTGTGCAGGCTTCTCATTGCAGTGGCTTCTCTTGCTGTGGAGCACGGGCTCTAGGTGCGTGGGCTTCAGTAGTTGTGGCACGCGGGTTCAGTAGTTGTGGCACACGGGCTAAGTTGCTCCGTGGCATGTGGGATCTTCCCAGACCAGGAACTGAACCCATGTCCCCTGCACTGGCAGGCAGAGTCTTAACCACTGCGCCACCAGGGAAGTCCCCTAAAATATATTTTTAATACATTTATAGTAATGTTTCAATAGTAAGCGCATTTAGTTTTTTTACAACATTAGTAAGTATTTTGCCATTGCAAAATATAGCAGGATGATGACTGGACCTTTGCAGCTTAACTCAATCGTGTAATAAAAAAGACACTTCCCCATCCATACCATCCCTGAGGAAATGGCTTCAGTAGCTAAATTCTTATCAACTTCCAGTAACTTTTGCCCATACAAGAAATCAAAATGAATTAAAAAGGGGAATTCTCTCTCCAAAGACTAAATTTCTGGATTCATATACTTTTTCTATTTTATCTTCTTTATCTCCAGTGGTACATTTCCCCTTCCTGTCTGCTCTGGCCCCGCACACAGAACTCAAGATTATGGTGAGGAATATGGGAATACAACAGGATGAGACCCAAGGGAGTCACTTCCCTCAGCCATTTGTACGTAGAGCCACTTACCTGGTTGAGGCCCTTATCATCTCTCCTGGGGGAATATTGTAACAGCCTCCAATTGGCCCCCCTGCCTCCAGCCTCATTCTCTTCCCATTCATTTTCTGTACAGCTATTGCAGTGTTTTTTAAACAAATACATTTGCTCATGAGACTTTCCTATTTAAATCATTTTGTGATCCCCTCGTGTGTACAGGATAGAATAAAACACGAGACCCTTCATAAGGCCCAGCCACTCCAGCCAGTGTACTTTTTCTGTCTCCATCCTCATAAAGCCTAAACTCTAGCCATTAAACTACTCAGAATTTCCTGAATAAGCCAAATATTTTTTTCATTAATATAATTTTCCTCTAATTTAAACTCTCATTACTCCTATGACAAAAATGTACCTATCTTTAAAGACAAACTTAAAAAAAAATCAACATTTCAGAAAGCCAATTAGTTTCCTTCATCTCCTGTTTCAACTAAAATTTACCACTCCCTTTGTCATGTCCCATAGTCCTTTACCCTTTTACCTGTGACCTTATCTTCCTAATCAACAAGTGTGACACATTTTCTGATAAATATAATTATACTAATGAGGACAATCAGACAAAATACTTTAAATTAAGACTACATAGCACATTTGATAATATATTATAATCATAAACACATTTGATGGTATAATATCATCTTGATTTCAAGACATTATTGATTTTAAGATGGCATATTTATTTAGTAATACATTTTTTAAAAGACTATTAATCTACATCAATCTACATTTTTTTAACTGCCAAATTTATCCAGATAATTACATTTTACTTTTTTTGTTTAGTATTACAGAGTTTAAGTCTTCAACATAATGAGAATCTAAGGGTCCTTCTGAATCACATCTCATCACCTGCAGTTTGCATGGCATCACAGTTTATATCATGATCATTTTGTAATCTGTGCTGGTGATAGTGACCCCTTTAGCATCCTTAGTTAAGATCATTAAGTATGGAAGTATATTAAAGATTATCAAAGTTTGTCATTGTTTCTTATTTGGTTAAACTCAGAGTCTTGTTTGCCATTTAATTAAATGATGTATTGCTGGAAGTTAAATGGTTTCTCTTTAAGTGAGAGGAAGCTTTGAACAGAGAGACTTGTAAAGCCTGAGTGATATTCCTTCATGGTGTGTGAATTGGTTACACCTGCCTCTCCCAGGTTTGTAAGTTCTATCAGCTATTACTGAGAGACTTGGTCATTTCTACTGTCTTTAATTGCATTGCTTGTTGAAGAGAGGAATTTGTTCAATTTTGTTTGTTTTAATTCTTCATCATAAAATAATTTTTTGGAAGACACTTAAGCAACAATTAGGAATCCAAAGTTAGTTAAAATTTTATCACTGATGCAAATAAAGGTGAGAAAAGGGTAGCATACTCACTGTGCATCACTAAATACTCCTGTGCTCAAGCCTTCTCACTTGTGTTACCCCAGCTGGTGACAATTCACTCTTCTGCCCGGCAGCTTGTAGGAAAGTAAAGATTGGCATTGATTGTAAAGGCACATTTCAATTCCAGAAATATCAAAATTTAACAAACATTTGCATTTATCATCACAAAATTAAGGTATTGTTTATGTGTTTGTGTCCTTCACAAGACTATAAGCTCCTTAGTTCTGCTATTTTTTCAACTTCATCTCTGTGTTCCTAGAGTCCAGTATGGTGCTTGGTATGTATTATGTGCTCAATAAATACTGTGGAATGAATGGGAAAATGCAAACTATACACTAGTTGGATAACTAATTTGATACATGTTCATGTATCAGTTATTTAGTTGGACTGACATAGGTTTGAAGGGGGTGATTCTCAATTTATTCTTCCTTTTTTTGTGAATTGTGATAGACATGTCTTGTTCCTCAATTTTTTTTTTTTTTTTTTTTTTTTTTTTTTGCGGTATGTGGGCCTCTCACTGTTGTGGCCTCTCCCATTGCGGAGCACAGGCTCCGGACGCACAGGCCCAGCGGCCATGGCTCACGGGCCCAGCCGCTCCGCGGCATGTGGGATCTTCCCAGACCGGGGCACGAACCCGTTTCCCCTGCATCGGCAGGCGGACTCTCAACCACTGCGCCACCAGGGAAGCCCTTGTTCCTCAATTTGAAGAATGTTTTTCTCCCATTCAAGAGGAGAAAAGTCACATAAATGGATAGAATTTTCTTGCTTAGATTGCCCATGAATCTTTGGAAGCTGCTTCTACTTCTCTGATAAGCGCCAGTTCACAAACAAGTGAATAAACAAGTAGAAAACAAATATTATCAGGACATTTTAGAAATATCTGATAGTCTGTAAGTCCAGAGACTGATTTTTCAAGGAAGAGTGTGCTGAAAGCTGTGCTTTTTTATTGCACACATGTACTCATGTCATATCTAGGCTACTAAAATTGTTCTTGGTTCATATGATGGAATTAAGTAAAGCAATATTTCATGGTGCTATTCAAAGAACCTTCTCAACTGTTTAGGGGTTAGGACTAGATGCACTGTTTGCCCGGAGGCTCTTCAAAGAGGGAAGCATGAAAAGCCTGGGAGTGAGTGCGGTGTTCTAGTTATCCATTGCTTATAACAAACTATCCTGAACACGTAGCAATCATTTTATTATATCTCATGATTTCGTGTGTGAGGAATTTAGGCAGGGGTCAACAACAGTGCTTCATGTGGCATCATGTAAGATCACTCGGCAACATTCGGCTGGAGGCTGGGCTGGCCAGGAGGGTACAAGTCGGCTTTATTCTCATGTCTGGTGGCTTGGTGAGTCGGATGAAAGGCTCAGCTAAGCTGGGACTGTCCGCTGGAGTGCCTATGTGTAGTTTTTCTCTCAAGGTGGCCTCAGGATAATTGGTTTTCTTACTAGGCAGCCCAGGGCTGCATGGCTGTTTATGACCCAGTCTCAGAGCCATATAGCGGCCCTTCCACCCTATGCTATTGGTCCAAGCCTACCCAGATTCAAGAGGCAGGGACACAGATCCCACCTCTGGAAGGAAGGAGTGTCAAAGATTTTGCAGCATTGTTTTAAAACTGCCATGAGTGTGGATGTGGGGAGACTCCAACAGGAAGCCCTGTGTATAGGGGGAAAGACTATGTGCCCATCAAGCCTGAAGGGCATGGTGAGGCTGCAAGTGGGAGGATGAAAAGTAAGGTCAGAATTTATCAGCAAGAGTCAGAAACTACATGATAGGACGAATTGTTGGCATCACGTATTCAGAAGAAAAATCTATGAGCAGCAAGAAATGATGGAGTTTTCCTTTAGAAGTGGCTCAGTGTCTTGTGTGTGATATGCGTGATATTGCCCATCAGAGGAACTCATGATCATTGCTACTTTATGCTCGGACATCTGAGCAAGTTTGCTAATGTGGTCACTGGAAATGAGCATTTCTTCTTCTCAGCAACTCAGCCCTTTTTCTGTTCCACAGATCCCTTCTGTAAACCCTGACCAGGGATCACTGTGTTCCTGGCCTTTCCTCAAACACAGGCTTCTGCTCAGTTCCCCAGTGCCCCCCTAGCTTAACCTCAGGGGCCACGGGGCAGAGGGCCATGGACAGATTTGGGGGTTTTCTGGCTTCTTTAAACACCCAGTGGACCTCCATCTTCCTCAGCAGGTCTCAGATCTGTGCCCTGAATTCTGTCTTCCTTTATTATTTCCTCCACATCCTTCTCTTTCCTATTCTGCTGTTCCCATCCCCACGTTCCAGTTCACTCGGGGTCTTCTTGAGGCTTTCTCTGAGCTGATATTTTTCACCCCAGATTTCCCCACTAGCAACTCTCAGGATGGTTAACTGTTGAATTGTCAGGAAATTTGCCAGCTGGTTGATTTCACATGGATAGTTTCAACTTGGCAATGGTAGAATAGTTATAACCCAGCCCTCCCTACCCCAGAGCCAGTTGTTAAACACTTACCAGCACGTTATTGCCCACTTCTTTATGATTTTATTTTCTGTCTCTTGCTTCAACTCACCTCTGTCTGAATTTACTTCAGAAATCACCATTTCCACTCACTGTGGAGTCACAGAACATTTGCATTTGAAAATATAAAATGGTTAAGCGCAAGTGGCTTCACCTTCTTTAAGTTCTCATCTCCTGTCTGTAAAGTTGTGATAGCAACATCTTCCTTGGAGGTCGTGATGGGACGAGACCAGGTCACGTAGGTCCGGGCTCAGCAAATACTCAATACTCGTTGACTCTTGTCACTGTGCCGGTCCCCGCCCCGCCCAGACTCAGGTTACTCCTTCATCCACTGATAGTTTTTGGCACTCTCATGTTCTATGAAAAGCTGGCACTAATGATTCATCAGTGCAGTGTGTTTTAAGCTGACAAAAATCACTTCAATGGTGGAAAAAGCTCACGACAATCAATCCACCCTCGTTTATACTTCTGTGGTGAACTGTGAAACCCAGGTCTCGTTCTGCAACGCTAGATCCTGGGCAGTTTGAGGGATCTCAAACTGTGAATTCTTGGATCGTTATCTACGTTGTCATTCTTTCACTTGGACAAAGCTGTTCTTCTGGGAATACCCATCTGGCACGTGTCTATATTCAACTGTGCCCTAATTTTGTAGGAACAGCTTCCCTGAGTTCATTGTGCATTGAGGTCAGATAAGAATCATTTGGGCAAAACAAGCTGTCCTCTCTTCTCCAGAGTCTGAAACACACACATCCCATCCTATGCATCATCTGACATGGGTAGTGGCTGTTAACATGTTTTGCCCAATGGAATTCATATCTGATTCTTCCTGCAAGGCTACTTTAATTTGGAAAAGACATTTTTTTATCCTAAAGTTATTATATTTGATGAGATTAATTGCCCCCTGCTTTCAAAAATGCATATTTCAATGGCTAACAAGGATGTCAAGAAATGCATAAAATAAAAATATAAGGTAGCAGTTATTTGTTTGACATTGGAAAGTGCCAAGGTCCTTTAATCTGCTGCTTCATGGTCCCAATGGACCATTTCAATGTAAAGTTAGGTTTACTGAGGTGTAATTTACATGCAGGAAAATGTACCTATTCTGATGTAGAGTTCTATGAGTTGTTTTTTTTTTTACATCTTTATTGGAGTATAATTGCTTTACAATGGTGTGTTCCTTTCTGCTTTATAACAAAGTGAATCAGTTATACATATACATACGTTCCCATATCTCTTCCCTCTTGCATCTCCCTCCCTCCCACCCTCCCTATCCCACCCCTCTAAGTGGACACAAAACACTGAGCTGATCTCCCTGTGCTATGTGGCTGCTTCCCACTAGCTATCTATTTTACATTTGGTAGTGTAGATTTGTCCATGCCACTCTCTCGCTTTGTCACAGCTTACCCTTCCCCCTCCCCATATCCTCAAGTCCATTCTCTAGTAGGTCTGTGTCTTTATTCCCGTCTTACCCCTAGGTTCTTCATGACATTTTTTTTCTTAGATTCCATATATATGTGTCAGCATACGGTATTTGTCTTTCTCTTTCTGACTTACTTCACTCTGTATGACAGACTCTAGGTCCATCCACCTCATTACAAATAGCTCAATTTCGTTTCTTTTTATGGCTGAGTAATATTCCATTGTATATATGTGCCACACCTTCTCTATCCATTCATCCGATGATGGACACTTAGGTTGCTTCCATGTCCTGGCTATTGTAAATAGAGCTGCAACGAACATTGTGGTACATGACTCTTTTTGAATCATGGTTTTCTCAGGGTATATGCCCAGTAGTGGGATTGCGGGGTCATATGGTAGTTCTATTTGTAGTTTTTTAAGGAACCTCCAGAATATTCTCCATAGTGGCTGTACCAATTCACATTCCCACCAGCAGTGCAAGAGTGTTCCCTTTTCTCCACACCCTCTCCAGCATTGATTGTTTCTAGGTTTTTTGATGTTGGCCATTCTGACCAGTGTGAGTTGATATCTCATTGTAGTTTTGATTTGCATTTCTCTAATGATTAATGATGTTGAGCATTCTTTCATGTGTTTGTTGGCAATCTGTATATCTTGGAAACACAAAAGACCCCGAATAGCCAAAGCAATGTTGAGAATGAAAAACCCAGCTGGAAGAATCAGGCTCCCTGACTTCAGACTATACTACAAAGCTACAGTAATCAAGACAGTATTGTACTGGCACAAAAACAAAAATATAGATCAGTGGAACAGGATAGAAAGACCAGAGATAAACCCACGCACATATGGTCACCTTATCTTTGATAAAGGAGGCAGGAATGTACAGTGGAGAAAGGACAGCCTCTTCAATAAGTGGTGCTGGGAAAACTGGACAGGTACATGTAAAAGTATGAGATTAGAACACTCCCTAACAACATACACAAAAATAAGCTCAAAATGGATTAAAGACCTAAATGTAAGGCCAGAAACTATCAAACTCTTAGAGGAAAACATAGGCAGAACACTCTGTGACATAAATCACAGCAAGATCCTTTTTGACCCACCTCCTAGAGAAATGGAAATAAAAACAAAAATAAACAAATGGGACCTAATGAAACTTCAAAGCTTTTGCACAGCAAAGGAAACCATAAACAAGACCAAAAGACAATGCTCAGAATGGGAGAAAATATTTGCAAATGAAGCAACTGACAAAGGATTAATCTCCAAAATTTACAAGCAGCTCAATAACAAAAAAACAAACAACCCAATCCAAATATGGGCAGAAGACCTAAATAGACATTTCTCCAAAGAAGAGTTCTATGAGTTTTGACAAACACATGTGCTGTGTAATCACCACAATCAAGGTATAGAACATTCCCAGTCCTTCTCCAAATTCCCTAAGGCACTTTGATGCTGACTCCCCTCCCTCATGCCCAGGCCCTGGCAATCACTGATCTGTTTTCGGTCTCTATAGTTTTGCCTTTTATAGAAAGTTGTATTAATGAAACATTACACTATGTAGCCTTTTGAGTCTGCCTCCTTTTACTCAGCTAATGCATTTGAGATGCACCCATGATGTGCCTGTACCGGTGGCTTGTTCTTTGTTATAGCTGAACAGTATTCAATTGTGTGCATGTACCACGGTTTGTTTATCCATTCACAGTTGAAGGACATTTGGGCTGTTTCCAGGTTTGGGTGATTATGAATCAAGCCACTATAAATATCTGCATACAGATTTTCATATGGACATAGGTTTTCATTTCCCTTGGGTCAACCCTATGGGCCATTTTCTCAGCTCCCCCAAACTCCTGTGGCTGCTTCACATCTGCCTGCATTATCCTCAGAGCCCCAGCTTGGTGAGTTGAGCACCGTTCTTACTTCAAGCAGAGATGTGTGAGTTCCAGAGCCAGGGAGCAGTTTTAGAATTTAGGTCTCTAGACAACTGACCTACCCTCTCCTCTGAGGAGACAGGGAAATAAATAAAATGCAGAGAAATAGGTGAATGATAGATAGAGGGAGGAGAGGTGGGCAAAATAAGGTGAGTGAGCACAAGACAGATCTCCTATATCAGGTACTGTAATTAAGGGCTTCTTCTTAATTAGCAGCCCAGCTGCCTATAAAATTGAATTGTGTTTCTCTGCTTATAAACTGGAATTGTGACTCACTAAGTTATGATTTGCTTAAATCCACTCTTGCCATTTGTGCATAGGAGCTAATGTATTTATTGCAGCTGATATCTGGACTAAAGTGAGATGATTAGGAGGTCTCTGGTCATCAGAGATTTCTATTAATAACTCGATTTGAAGAACAATAATAGCTAACACTGAGCACTTGCCATGTACCAGATACTGTTCTAAGGACTTTACATATTCAAACTCAATTAATCCTCATGACAACCTTAAGAGCTAGTGGTAATTTCCCCCAATTTACAAATTTTATATAATCTGATGCACAGAGAGGTTGAGGACCATTAGCAAGTGGCAGTGCTGGAATAAACACAGGCCATCTGGCTCTCCAGGCCAATTGCTTAACCATGAGGCTATTCTGCCCCTAGACTCCTGCCACGAAGAGCCAGACTCTTTGTGCGCCTTCTCTGTTCTTCATACTCGCCCAGCAAGGTGACTCTTATTATCCCTATTTTACAGATGAGGGAATTGAGACTCAGAGAAATTAAGTAACTAGGTCAAGGTCCCCAGGCTTGTGGGTCATGGAATTGGGAATGGAATCTGAGTTAGTGCACATGCTCTCCACCACTTCTCCCTGCCTCTAATAAAATCCTTCGGTTCGCCATGGACTTGACCTAAGTTGAGAGGCTGTCGAGGACATGCACTGAAGATGAATCTGTCTGAGGCTGTGTTAACCTGCTCTCCAGGCTCAGCACGTGCTGCCTGCATGTTCCTGCTGGGACTTGGCTCCATGCGTCCTGCTAGCCCCAGAGAGGAGCTCTCTGGGGACCAGGAGTCAAATCGTAAAAATATTCTTATTTTTTCCCAGGACTTTTCTCAAACAATAAACTCCCTTAGTAAAGTTGGGGGAAACACACACACACACAAATAAATACTTATTGAGAATATATTTATAAAAGATGTCTTTTTGCATTCGACTCAACTTTCCTTAATAGGCTGCTTATTCTGGGCATCATGCTTGCTCTAATTAGTTTTTTCATCATGTGATGGTTGGTCTCTGGAGGAAGACAGAGCTTGAAAGCATGAGCCGCAGCCATATTTAGCTGTAAAACCACCAAATAAGCTCATCATTGCCTTGGCTGTGCTTCTGTGAGGTGGAGGTGAGGGCTGGCCCAGCCCTTACAAATCTCACCTTGCATAAAAATGCCCTGACGTTGGGGATGCTTGGTTTTCATCATTTATTTTATCATTGGGCATCTTCTCCGTGCTCAGCTCTGCGTTCAGCACTTTTGGACTTTTGCTAGCTGTAGTCCCCACAGCCGACTTTCTGTACACATCTGTCCCCCTACTAAATTATGGGTTCCTGAGTGTAGGGAACCATGTCATCAGGGATGAATTGGGTCTGGTTTCCTATCATCCAGGAGCCCCTAGTTTAGTAAGAGAAACCAACATATATATAAATAATCAGAAAACATGGCACACTGTGATAGTGTGATAGTTTTATAACAATAATAATTAACATTTGAGGAAGGGGTATCATGGTCCTGGCCCTGTGCAAAATCCTGCAGTGTTTATATATATCTTTAATCCTTAGGGAAATCAGTGCTGTATCAGTTATCTGTTACCATAATAAGGCTGTGTCACAACCATAAAACCTCAGTGGCATGCAACAACATTTATTTTTGCTCACAAGTCTGAGCATTGGCTGGGAGCTTCTGCTTCTGGGGCAGTGGGCTGTTGGCCGAGGCACCTTGGCTGAGTTCTCCCATGCATCTGGGTGGCTTGGGGCTGGCTGGTCTGAGAAGGTCTCAGATGAGACACTTTGCTTCCATTTTACTCTGTCTCTCTTCCTCCAGCATGCTAGCTCTTGCTTATTCTCATGGCAGAGGCAGGATTCCAAGATACACGTGGAAGCACACAAACCTCTAGAGGATCGAAACTGGCACACAGTCAATTCTGCTTCATCTGCACTTGGCCAAAGCAAATTTACAAGGGTAACCTAGATTCAGGAAATGGGGTAGAGGCTCCACCTCTTTTTTTTTTTTTTTTTTTGCGGTACGCCGGCCTCTCACTGTGTGGCCTCTCCCGCCGCGGAGTACAGGCTCCGGACGCGCAGGCTCAGCGGCCATGGCTCACGGGCCCAGCCGCTCTGCGGCATGTGGGATCTTCCCGGACCGGGGCATGAACCTGTGTCCCCTGCATCGGCAGGCGGACTCTCAACCACTGCACCACCAGGGAAGCCCCGAGGCTCCACCTCTTAAAGAGAGGAGCTGCAGAGTTATTCTGTGAAGGGCATGGATGCCAGAGCAGTAAAGAATCGTAATAGACATTTTTGTAATCTACCACAGGAACTACTATCATCCCCATTTTACAGATGAAGAAACTGATGCATAAAGAGGTACCTAAGCTCACACAGAAAGCAGTGGCATCATAAAGAGAAGGGCTATGGAAGTAGTGATGAAGGAAGAGATTGATGCTTTTATGACAGGCTTGAAATCTTCTTTGGTATGGGGATAAATCAGAACTGGGACACTGTAGCAGGTGCTGTTGATGCCTCACCCCAGTTCATACCAGGACCACCTTTGATCTCACCAGCATCTGTGGGGGACAGCCTGCCAGCTTCTCACCTCAAGGGACTCTCTGCTTCTCTGCTTGAGGCTTTCTCCAGGGTCATCAAAGTTTGCTCTGTCCCCTTGCAGGGGAGCCTGCAAGTGTCAGAGTTAATGCCCCCAGGGGCAACCCTCAGCCAGCGTGAGATAGGAGCTAAGGAATCCATACCCCAGCTTCCCCATCCTGGGTGGAAAAATTCTGTGGCACATTTTCAAAATTCCTCAGATGACCCCCTTGGGGACTGAGCCCCAAGTTACTCTCAGTAGTAAACTGCTCATTAACACACACCTTATCACTCTCCTCTTTCAAGGAAGACACCTGCACCCAAGCCCTTGTCTTAGGGTCTGCTTTTGCAAGAAATCAAAGGAAGACACCTTGAAGGACGGACAAGATGTTGACAGATAGAAGAAGCCTGGTGCAGTGTTCCAGGTAAAGGATCTCATTTGATAATGTCTTGAAACTGTTCTACACTCGTCTATTTTGTTTGGTCAGAAGTGCTTTTCAGAACATGGGACTGGTTTTGAAACATGTAGCGCACAAAGCAAACATGAGGGATACCACTTAGCTTGTTCTCATTAGGCACATTGATGTTGTTTTGCTTCTCAAAAAATTAACTTTTCTAGTTATAAAAGAAATGCAGGCACATTGTAGAAAAATTGGAAATGCAAAAGAAAGTAAAAAGAAGAAAAACACATAATCCTACCACAGAGGCAGTTCCTCCTACAATTTTTCTATATTTTCTTCTGATTTTTCTTGTATGTGTATTTTAATATGTTTCAGGTATACTATTTATTCAGTTTTGGACTCTTCTTTTCCACTTGATATCAGAGCAAAAGCATTTAATAACATTATTAATAAATTTACAGAAATCTAACTTCTAATGGCTGCTTTATATGACAGCATGTGAATGTGGCATAGATTTACCTAACCATTCCCCCAGTTCTGGACATTGTGTCTAAATTTTCCTTGTGCAAATAAAACTATATTCACATCATTGTGCAATCACATTTTATATTAATTTCAGATTATTCCTTTTAGGAATGATTCCTAGAAATAGAATTAGTAGGTTACAGGGTTTAAACATTTTCAAAGGCTTTTGGCCACCAAAATCTTAACTTTAACATTTAGGTTTTGCCCAGCCCAGTTATCTGTCTTAGTACCTGAAGAGGGTTTTAATTCAGAACCTTATTCGAACAATCAACATATATTTATTGATCAGGCATGGTTCTCAGTACTAGAGATACCAGTGAACAAAACATACAAAAATCCCTCCACTGGGAAGTACAAGATGAGCCTCAGACATCTTCTAATGAATACTAGAGCGTAAGGAAGTGCTTAAGAAAATGATGAGTGCATGTAGGGAGGACCCAAGAGCTTGCTTGAAAGGGTTCCCACCAGCAAAATCTGGGATAATGTGAATATCAAATAATTAAGGAAAACAGTGAATTATAAACTATTGAAAAAATAGAAATTGATGAATCCATTGTAATAATAGGTAGATAAACAAACACACAAGGGAGAAGGGAAGGCTCTTGCTTATAGTAAAATGCCAAATTCTCACCAGTCAATGGGCAGGGAGTGCTGAAGTGGGAAATTACCATTTTATTACTATCATAATAAAGATTGGCTTAGGCAAGAATCACCAGTAGATTAAATCTAGGAGGTAATTTTCACAAGGAACAGGAGATCTGCATGGCCTTAAGTGTCTCTCTAGAGACTGGTCACCATTTGCAAAGGAAAGAACAGAAACTATTCAGTGCAGAAATCGCACAACACCTCGACCAGATGATAAAGATTGATATCACCCATGAGGGGCAGAGGGATGGTGTGTGCTTTCAAATGTCATTCATTGGGCTTCCCTGGTGGCGCAGTGGTTGAGAGTCCGCCTACTGATGCAGGAGACACGGGTTCGTGCCCCGGTCCGGGAGGATCCCACGTGCCGCGGAGTGGCTGGGCCCGTGAGCCATGGCCGCTGAGCCTGCGCTTCTGGAGCCTGTGCTCCGCAACGGGAGAGACCACAACAGTGAGAGGCCCGCATACCGCAAAAAAAAAAAAAAAGAGTCATTCATTGAGAAGGACACATCAATGATGTATTCTGGTCGGGAATGCCTAACCTGAATGTAACTATGAGGAAATATCAGACCAATCCTAAATGAGGAAAGTTCTATTGAAAGAGAGAGAGGGAGAGAGAGAGGCACTATAGTCTTCAAAAGTGTCAGTGTCATAAAATACAAAGAAAGGCTGAACTGGGGAAAAAATGCTATAAAGAACAGTATTAGGTCAGTTGACATCATTGGGTCAATTATCAGTTGGAATACCCTAAACACATTAGATAAGAGTTACATTCACTGAAGTTGATAGTTGTGTTATGGTGATTTAGAATATCCCAATTCTTAGGAAATACACACTGAAGTAATTAGGGGTAACGGCCATGATGTAGGCAACCTACTCTCAAATGTTCAGAAAAGTATTATATAATTATATAGTATGGTTGTATAATTAAAATAATCACATATGTTTTATATATGAGAGGGAGTAAATTATAATGCACATGAATAAAATGCCAGCAATATGTCAATCTGGGGATAGGGCTCATGGGTGTTCTTTGTCCTATTCTTATGTTTGCCACTTTTCTGTGCATAAAATTATTTCCATTTCAAAAATTTTGATCTCATAGAGCCCACATTCATTAAGATTACAAAAAGATTGGGGGAGAATCACTGAATCCACACTGGAATGAAAACTGTGTTCAAACACTTCACTAAATGTTTGCTTAAGCATAACCAGCCTTCCAGTGTTACCTTCCAGTACCCTCTCTCTAGGTTGGGATGGGGTCCTTAACCAGTGGGGTGTAGGTCCTTGGCCTGTGTTCCACTTCTTCATGGTTATGCCTACAACGTCTCATCCCCCTATTGTTCTGCACGATGATATTTCCTATTTCAGGGCTATATTGGCCAGGTTCTAACCAGGACAGCAGAAAACTTCTGGATATTTTAAACAGAGGGAGTTTAATGTGGGGAATTGGTTACATGGGTGATGGAAATGTTAAGAAGACAAATGGGAGATCGAGGCGACCCAGAGATTTGCAACAGCAGAAAGCCACTGCCGCCTCTGAGCTGGAGGGACAAAGGGGGAAGGCAGCATTGCTGGAGCCCAGGGGCCGGGGTCACCTGGAGACACAGGAACCGCCACAGGCCTAGCTGGCAGGAGCTGGCAGCTCAGACACAACCCTTGCTAGAGGAAGTTCCTGCTTCTCCCTCCTCCAGCTCCAGTCTCCCACAACTGCCTCCCCGTGGCCGAGCCCAGGGCAGCCTAGGAAATGCAGCTGCAGGGTCAGCCCATCTCTCACCCTCTTAACACAGACACCTTGTGGGATATAGAGCAGAGCAGGAGGAGGATGAATAATAGATCTTCGGGCAGCCACTCCTGTGCCCTCATTGCTATTTGCAGAAAGTTCTTGGCATTGGCATCTACAATGTTCAAAATCCCCTCTATGTATATTGTCTAGGCAGGCTTGGCCTCTCTCCTGTCCTTTCTGTAAATTTTTGGTCTAGGTTCTTGGGCCTGTGACTCTGTCTCTATTCTGAGCCCTCTCTATTTTGGCCATGAGTTCTCTCAAGTTGACCTGTGTCAGCCATGGTTTCTGCAGCCAGGCAGATCCCTTTGAAGTCCTGCATAGTTTTCACATTAACATTTATATTGTGGCTGCACCTTTGAGGGTGCTAACCACACACTTCTATCCCTCTCTGTGGTCTAGTTGCTGTTTCCTAAACACCATCTGTAATCGTGTGAGCAGAATTTTGCACCCCTTTGGTGGGAAGAGTCTCTTTTTACTTGGGACCTGGCCTGAAAGCAGAGTTCCCCATTGGGTGGTGCTATGGCCCATCCTGTGTCCCATTACTGAGAACTACCCTAGCATCACCACTCAAGGATACTGCTGCTCTTGTCACCTCAGGCCCAACGGCTTGTTAGCCTGTGCCTTTTCATGGTCTTTTGTCTAAGAGTGGAAACAATGGGACCTGACTTCCCATTTTTCCTGGAAAATTAATTTATTCTTTCCATGTCCATGCTATGGATGGCCAGAAGATTGAAACAGGCACATATTGGAAATACCACTGGGGGAAGGGCAAGTACCCCTATCTCAGAGTGACTAAATGTCAGTGATCTAGATGTCCCCGATTCTCTCAGCCTGCAATCACCTTGTGTTTAAAGATTTAAAGATCAACTCAAATTCCTATCTCACTTTTGCCAGAAATCAGCATCCCTCCCAACAAACCATACTATTCTCTGACTTTCAAGTTCCTCCCAGTCACCTCTGGCTTCAGTTTCATGCTTCCATTTGATTCTCAATCTCCATTCTACGTCCTCTATGCTGTTCCTTTTCCACATTGCCCGATCAATGTCATTCTTAACATCATGCAGGTCCTTGACCTTGGAGGCCATGTGTTTCAAATGCCGTGTCTTCATGGTGGCCAGGGTGAGAAATGAAGACGTGTTGTGTTCAGGTTCATTTGTTTCGGGGTTTATCTGGGATTGCAGCCAGTACTCCTTACTCAAGTACATGCACTTCCCTAAAATCGCATGTTGACACAGGCATAGCAAACTACTACTGAAATTTTGAGGGTATGGGGGCTGCTTTTAACTCAGTGTAGCACATGAAAAATTAAATTAAATTAATTAAATTAATTAAAATTAAACATTAAACATCCCTATTAAATCCATTGGTCTTTCTTGTACCATGAACTTCTTACTGGCCAGTCTTCCATATGAAGACATGATCTATCCCCATATTCCCAATTCATTTCTTTTTTACATCTCTTTTTTCTTATTTCTGGGATTTATCCTCCATTTTAGAGGATAGCCTCCAACCCAGGCACCCTCTCTTTATATCTTCCTGAGCCAAGCAATTCACTACCCCCCACTCTGAGTGCTAGCCTTCCATAACCAGAATGGTTTATCAGAATTTTCACTAAATAAAAGACGTTCTCTCTCTCAGGTACCCCATAGCTAATGTATTTGTAGAGATGGGATGGGAGTGGGGATCAGAGGGGAGAACACAGGAAGGGGGTTTGACAAATGTCCCTTGTGAAGGGGACAAAATAAACATGTTAAGCTTGAGAGTAATCTGGACAATTTTCTGCTCTCCCAAATATCTACCTCACAGTCTCTAACTCAGTACTTTGTTCTTTCGGACTCTGAAAGTTTTTGGTCTTTGATAATTCTCTATTAAAATGCAAATACCTACTGGGAGTTGTTAAGCCTTATCAGTTAATAGTTGACTGTTGCATGAGCATAGGATCCTGCTTTAATGGGGCCAGGATGGCAGAGGGATGGGGTGATATTGTGGAAGGACAAATAGATATAGGACGAAGGGGAGAGAATATCTATTGAAGGGGTCATATTGGGGTCTTTCTTCTATTTTGACCAGAATAAACTCAGCTCACCATTTTCCATAGCCTTTTCCTTTGCCTTCTCAAGAGGAGACATTTTTAAATGGTTGGTTTATTTCCCCTTGACCTGAGACTAAGTTGAATTAAGGAGGGATGCTGGAGCTTCTCTCCTTTGTCATGCCTAAATTAGAAAGAGTAAAAGTAATCCAAGGAAATAGCTACAACAGAACCCCCCTCCAGTTTAAATTTAGCTCTGTTTGATGGCATCAGTCCCGTGGCAAACATGTGGCTTTGGTGGCTCAGTGGGTGGCAGCAAAGCCTGGATATGGCCTGGATGATGGTGTGCTTCTTCCGCGGTAGGAGGTAAGCCAAATTCCTACCAGCGCCCATCAGGAAGGACCAAAAGAGAGTGCAGATGCACACTGCCAATCATCCCAACTCCCGGGAAACCACAGAAAGCTCACAACCTCCAGAAGAAATGAAGGTATTGTCAGCTGAGTCCCAGCAGCCTTCCAGCTAGAGCACCTTCTGCATCACCTGTGCACTCTCTACCTACTGTGTGTGTCTTCTCTCCCCTGCTGGACCGTGAATGTCTTCAGCAGGAGCCAAGACTGCTTCATCTTCAAGTGCAAGTCCAAAATGCTTTCAGAATAAATGCATTCATAAAGAATAAGCAACAATGCGGGATCATTCCAAAGGAGAATGTGGAAATAAATGAAATCTTTGCCACCCTCCCATCCCTTTCCGCCAGGATTCAGTTTTCCCTTACAGTGCTAATATTAAAATATATAACAACCAGGAAGGCATCAACCAATCAGAATAGAAGAAGGCTTGCTCAGAAGCTGAGTCCTGGGCCACATGCTGTGTGGGATTAACCCTTTAGTTCCTGGAGCATCAAGTTTGGGAAAGGTTTGCCCAGTTGGCTCAGGATAGCATCAATTTACCCACCAATGTGGAAACATTCCAATAGTTTAACAACCTTGTGGCTATCCTGATGTGTCCTGCCTGAGTACCAGCCCCCGCCCCTTTCTAGGTACTCTGCTCCCAGCTGCAAAGCTGGGGTGAAGCTGGGCCTATGAAAGCTCTACCTTGCACTGGCCTGTGCACTTTGGTTGGGGGGAGCTGTCAGGGGGCTCAGTCCTAGAGCAGGGGTCGGGGTCGTTCTGAAGAGGCCCAGGGCTTGGTGGCTCAAAAGGCAGTGTCTGTGTAGCTCTGAACTGACAGGACAGGGCACATCTTTTCCTCAGGCCCAGCAGGCATATGGTCACTGACTTTGGTGCCAAATTCCCTGCGGCTTGTAACAGCTCCAGAGAAAGGCTTGCTCTGACACTAAGACATCAGCTTTCTATTCTATTTTTTGCCTTGCTTATTCCCACTATTGAAGAAAAAAAAAAACAACTTCCCTTCCCCCACAGCCCTCATCCCCCTAAAAAAATTATCTTTAGGCAAACCCAGTTCTGCTGCTTGCTGCTGAAAGAAAGGAAAAGAAACTGTTTTAGTTGCATGCATATTAGATCCAGTTTAGGGTTCACTTTTACTATCTCTGTCCTCATTCATGCATCAAAGCTCTCAGTCTAAGACAGGGTAGGGGAACCCTGACTCTTGGGGTCTTTGTATGTAATCGTGAACCTTGTGTGGGGGGAGACAGGAGGAAGAGAGCAAGGAAGTGAGCTATTTTCAGTTTGTCAAAAATCCAAATGGAAATTATAGATGAACACAGCACCCTTGTGTGCAACTAGAGAAATTCCACTTGAGCCAGCTTAGGGGGGAAAAAAAGTGGAATTAATTAGCTCATGAAATCAATCCACAGGAAGAACTGGGGTGTGCTGAGCCTCAGGGACCACTGGGACCAGTGCCTTAAATGTCACCAGGACATTCTCAAGTTCTCCTAGCTCTCACCTGTGCTTTTCTCTGAATATGGGCTTCATTCTCTAGATTGGTGGTTCTCGACCAACGGTGGAGAGTGACTTTACCCTCCAGGGGACATTTGTCAATATCTGGGGGGAGATGCTACTGGCATCTAGTGGGTAGAGGCCAAGATGCTGCTATACATTCTACAATGCAAAGAATAGCGCCCCTAAAACCAAGGATTATCTGACTCAAACTGTCAATAGTTGTTGGGAAACCCTGGTCTAAGACCAGCTTCCTCCATATGGTTGGAAACTGGCTGCTCCCACGCCTACATCCAACAGCTTTGGTAGCCCAAGGGGGACTGAGACTTGTTCCTTCTGATCCGAATGTCAACAAACCCAGGAAAGCTCCCTGATTGGCCCAGCTTGGCCCAGAGGCTCACCCTAGACTAGTCAGTAGGTCCAGAGAGGTGGGATTTTCAAAGACCAGAGAAGCCCTTTCTAGAACTTCATGGTTGAAGTTGGGAAGGAGCTTTCTCAGAAGTAAGAAAATAAACGGCAGGGGAACCATGACAATAAAGTTACAAATGCTACTATTGAGTAAGTTCAGTTTATTTGGGAGGCAACATCTTTTAAAACTAGGGATATGGGGGAGCCAGTAAAGAGAAGTGAGCTTTGGTGGAGTAAAGGTTGGGAACCATATTCATACCAAACCCTCCACTAAAATACTGCACAGGCCGGTGTCCTCCAATCCAGACCCTGTTTTTCCCATTCCTCCCTTGAAGACAATTCCTGGGGGACCCGTTCTCGCTCAGAGTCTATGGGTGGTAAGTGGCTATTCAGACAACCTAATTATCACTAATATTTAGCTAGCTAATGAGTTATTCTTTCCAGGTATTCTTTCTTTCCAGATGACATAATGCCTAACCCCATTACAATGTGCATATCCTTTAAAAGGTCCTTAAAGGAGGAAATAATGGTAGACATTTCAGGCAAATAGGAGCTTGGTGGGAAGGTATTTTTGTTTTGGTGTCCTCTAGATTCAGGAGGTAGCAGGTTACACTATAATTGAATAAGACATGTTCAAAGTCAACATATTCTGAAGTATGTTCTATGGAACACTGAGTCCCTAGGATGGTAGAAGGTATTATTGAAAATAAAGATTTCATAATCAAGTCAGTTGGGCAATGCTGGTTTAGATGACATTTAGTGGGTTTCTTTACTATAGGACTCAGAGCTTTTAAGAGTATGGGTGTTGTGATTCTCAAGAAGAAACTATATAGTATGCAGACTTCCCAAAATTTTGAGGTCAAGGGACCCCCTTTGTTGAGACATATTTTACATAGGGTGACCAGTCATATTTTACACCTGCTGTCCTTGCATAATTGCTAAAGGCATCTACGTTAATTCCCCAAAGTGTACCAGTTTGGAGAGTAAATAATATGGTCACCCTATTCTAACAGAAACACACTTTGGAAAATGCTTTTCTATCTTTATTTTGAGAGAGCAACTTTTTATACCACCTTCGATCAGCCTTAGGAATTCTTCTCGCTGGAATATTTATCACTACTTGGGCATCAAACTTAGAGCGGATTCTTAGTTCTCTCTAGATGAACACAGCATGAGAATTATCTGGAACAGTGGTTTCCCATCGTCCCCCAGAGCACAGTTTAGAACACTAAATTGACTCCTCCAATCAATGTTAATATTAGAATCCCAGAATCAAAGCACAGACTTTTAAAATTAGACAGACCCTAAGGTCATTGCATTATTTTTATTTATTTATTTATTTATTTATGGCTGCACTGGGTCTTCGAGTGGGCTTTTCTCTAGTTGCGGTGACGGGGGGCTACTCTTCGCTGCAGTGCACAGGCTTCTCATTGCAGTGGCTTCTCATGTCGCGGAGCGTGGGCTCTAGGAGCTCGGGCTTCAGTAGTTGTGGCTCGCGGGCTCTAGAGCGCAGGCTCAGTAGTTGTGGCACACGGGCTTAGTTGCTCCGCGGCATGTGGGATCTTCGCGGACCAGGGCTTAAACCCATGTCTCCTGCATTGGCAGGTGGATTCTTAACCACTCTGCCACCGGGGAAGCCCAGGTCACTGCGTTGTTTGTAAGAGACAGAAACTCAAATTGAACAGCCAAAAAAGGGAAGGAAGGAAGGAAGGGAGGAAGGAAGAAATTTAGGGAATAAAATTCTAGAAGCAGAGGACAAAATTCAGGAACTAGAACACCTTTGAGTCCCTTGAGGGCTGGACCCAGTTTCTTGCTGTTTCAGGATTCCGTCTCCAATCATGGTTTGTCTCTGCCTTAGTGTCAATCTGTCCCACCTCAGACCATGTTGCCTCTATAGATGCCGGTGATTTGAAGACAAATTTATGACCTGCAAGTATTCACATAATAAACATCAGACAAAACAAAGACAATCACTTAAAAATTAGAACCATGAGCAAAATCATTAAGCAATGTAGAGTGATTTCAAAGGAGGACAGGACAAAGGGGTTTTGTTTTAAGGTCAAAGTGCAGGACAAAAGCAAATTCCTATAAATAATGGCCCTTGGAAGTCCCTTAAATCACCTATAAAGTACAATATGTATGGTTTTACATCCTCAACTCTTGATATGTACAAATGACAGAGGCATGCAGTAATGTGAAGAAAATAAGGAATAATGTACAGAAAAATAATGAGTACATGTGTAAAACATAAACTTCCAGACTTTTTACTTTCATAGAGGAGAGCTGAGAAATGGAAGAATAAAGAAGAAAATAAAGGAAAACTACAGATGGTTTCTTCAATTGAGCACCAGATCAAGTACTCAGTTTAGAATTAAGGGGTATTTTGTACCAAAAAAAAAATGTGTCTTTAAATACTAGATGATATTTAGGGCAGAGACCATGAAACACTTACAGGGAGAAGAGCTGCATTAAGTTTTCAGTCTCAAGCTCACACTGAGCTTGGTTCCCTGATGGGAGGTGGGGAAGAGTCATCTGCCCTATTTTGACTCTGTTTACTTTTCCTTTTGATTTTCTTCCTCTCCTTCCCCTTCCCTTTAGCCCTCCCTCTCTCTCTCCCACCTCTCCCCTTTCCCTTAAGCCAGTGTGGTAGGCAATGTAATATAGTAGTAAAAAACACAGGATATGGTTGCATCAATTTGAATCCCACCACTCTCACTGTGGATCTTGGAAAAGTTACTTAGCCTTTCTATACCTCATGTATAAAATGGGGGCAATGATAGAACATGCCTCCATGTTTTGTGATGATTCAACAAGATAATTCATGCAAAGCACTTAGAACAGTGAAGATACTTATCACCACTATTCCAGCTATTACTACTGCGACTACTATTAGCACTGTATGATAAAGCCAAGAGGGTCTCAGTTCTCTGGGGACCTTTATTTATTTTCACTTTGTTCATTTCCTCCCAATCCCCAGTGTTTGTTTTGTTCATTTGTTTGTTTTACTTTTAAACCCATCTTTGACTGGTTTGTGCCTTATGGAGAGAAAGCCTCTTTTGATTCTTTCTTCAGGAGTTACACTCCATTCCTCATTCATTCATTCAACATATGTTTATTAAGTGGCTTGTATGTCCCAGGCATAATTCCAGGTGCTGGAGATATAGCAGAAAACAAATCAACACGAATCCCTGACCTTGGGAGCTACTATGCCAGTAGGAGAAGGAAGCTGTGAAGGGGAAATTTTCAAGCTCCCTAGTTTATAATTCAAATGATGTTGTCTTTCTCCCCTCTCCTGCTCCAGCTTGCTTGTCTCTAACTTCTTGATGCCACCTTTTTGGTTTATGTGTGAATACCCTAGGTTGTCCCAGAAAAGATTTCAGGCAGCTTCCTTGGCTTTTAATCTCATTGCTTCCAAATGACTTGTTCGGTCCCCTGCCACGTACAGTGATGTTTTCCTAGATGCTGTTCACTTTTCCAAGCTGGATCCATCTCCTGCCTGGTCTTTCAGAGTCCCTTCCTTTGGTGGAGGCAACAAATCCCAATTTAGTATCACTTGTGATTATAATTAATGCGCTGTTTACTCCCTCTTCCAGATCATTAATGAAGATGTTAAATGAGACCAGAATGAAACCGTGTTTCAGTGGCATCCTGCTAGACACCTTCCAACAACTTGACACCCTGCCATTTGCTGTTTCGTTACCCTTTGTTTACCTTGCGGGCCCAGGCCCTTGCTTCTCAAAGAGACAGAAAGCTTGATATTTCTACTGCTGCAGAGATGCCACTTAAAGGTGGAGCTATTAAAACCTGGCAGATTGTCAATACATCCTTTTGAATGGGAATTAAATGTGGATTATGAATAGAGCATTGTCAGTAAATACTTGGTTGCTCTCCCTCCTCTCAGATGCCTTTGTTTTCCCTGGACTTTCTGCAGCTGTTCTGTCTTTCCTAGAGCAGGGAAGAGTAGATGATTGGATCAGCTTAACTATGAACTGGAAAGTTACTGCTACATGCGAAGACTGTGCTAGATGGATTGCATTCATAGCCCCTGTTTTTCTCCCTTCCCTGTAACCATGCCCTCCCCATATAACTCTGCAAAGCCCCCTTCCACTCTGATTCTGGCCCAGCCATGGGACTTTCTTTGACAGAGGGATTTTAGCAGACATAATGCAGACATTGGCTTGAAAAAAGTCACTGTATCTCTCTGCTTGCATTCTTGCACCTTCCACCACTGTGGTGAAAACAGGCCTGTGAGAGCATGTTGGAAGATAGGACACACAGAGCAGAGCCCAGTCACCCCAGTTGCCCAGTCAGGACAACTAGCTGACCTCCAGATGCATGGACAATAAGTATATTGCGTAGGAGGGCTTGTGGTGTTTTGTTACACAGCAGTAGCCATGGTAATAGAAAGCTGATAAAGTAACACACATCTGGAGTCTCATGGCCTGGAAATGCACTGATTTCTTTTTTCTTTTTCTTTTTTTTAATGAGGGGCATATACTATTATTTTTTTTAATAGATATTTATTGGAGTATAATTGCTTCACAGTACTGTGTTAGTTTCTGTTGTACAACAAAATGAATCAGCCATATGCATACATATATCCCCACATCCCCTCCCTCTTGCATCTCCCTCCCACCCTCCCTATCCCACCCCTATAGGTGGTCACAAATCACGGAGCTGATCTCCCTGTGCTATGCTACTGCTTCCCACTAGCTATCTATTTTACATTTGGTAGTGTGTATATGTCCATGTCACTCTCTCACTTCGTCCCAGCTTACCCTTCCCCCTCCCCATGTCCTCAAGTCCATTCTCTATGTCTGCGTATTTATTCTTGCCCTGCCACTAGGTTCCTCAGTACCATTTTTTTTTTTTTTTTTTTTTTTGTGGTACAAGGGCCTCTCACTGCTGTGACCTCTCCTGTTGCGGAGCACAGGCTCCGGACGCGCAGGCTCAGCGGCCATGGCTCACGGGCCCAGCCGCTCCGCGGCATGTGGGATCCTCCTGGACCGGGGCACGAACCCGTGTCCCCTGCATCGGCAGGCAGACTCTCAACCACTGCGCCACCAGGGAAGCCCCATTTTTTTTTTTTAGATTCCATATATATGCGTTAACATACGGTATTTGTTCTTCTCTTTCTGACTTACTTCACTCTGTATGACAGACTCTAGGTCCATCCACCTCACTACAAATAACTCAATTTCATTTCCTTTTATGGCTGAGTAATATTCCATTGTATATATGTGCCACATCTTCTTTATCCATTCATCTGTCGATGCTTCCATGGTCCTGGCTATTGTAAATAATGCTGGTTTTCCATATAGTGTGTTCTTGACGCAATCCTTTATAAGAAAGGAGAAGGAAAAGTTTTCTAAGTAGAGATTCGGAAGTACAGAATAGATCCTAGCATCTGGCTTCAGGCTTTAAAAAGCAAAACCAGAATACAACTTCCATTGTTTTCAGCTCAAGATTGTTAAAGCAGGTACGGAGCACAGCTACTGTGTGTGGCGTGTCATAGGAATTCTGACAAGTACAGTCACCTTTATGTGGGGAGGGGCAATGGGAGCTACAGCATTTGCAGTGCACTGAGAGACTCCTTTTCCCAGTGAAGACAGAAAAGAGAAATGAAGGCTGTCGCAAGAAGAGCACGAGTGCTCTTACCACCCTCAACCCTAAACAATTGTTTGCTGCTTCCCTTTCAAATATTTACCTCCTGAAACTACCCCATCACTCAGCCCATGGTCGAAAAATGTCCCATTGGTTTGTGACAACCTAGTGATACGTGGCCTTAGTCGGATGGGCTAAGCCTGGAAAAGCTCTGTTTGTGCTGCTGTTTATACTTCCGGAGTGGAAGCCACACGCTCCTGAAGTGTGGAAGAAGGAGCCTCTAGTTACTCCCTGGGGGCTTTCTCAGCCAGGGCCCCTCTAGGCTTCCTCTTCAAGGCTAAGACCCAGCCCTAGGACCTTGCTAGCAACAGCAGGGTGGGCCACAGCCTGTTAGACAGGCAGAATCCCAGGTCCCTCCCAGATCCACTGAATCCATATCAACATTTTCACAAGAACCACAGGGGATCCGCGTGCACGTTAAAGTGTGAAAAGCAATGCACTAGGGGAATTCAGAGCTTTTCTAGTGTAGTAAGTTATTTCTCTTGGGGTCAGCTACCTCCTCTAGACGGTGGGCTTCTTGAGAGCAGGATCACATCTTTTGGATTTCTGTATCCCCAGCACTTCGCGCTGTGTTTGAATATAGTAGGAGCTCAAAACAAACCTGTTGAACCATAGTGAGTGGATGTTACCGGGCAACCAGACGCCTCAGGCTACTCCACTACCTACAGACACACCTTTTCTCTCCATGATTCCTGAGCCTCCTGGAGTGGACGCCACCTTGAGTGTGCAGATTTGCCCAAACGAAGCGAACTCTGCACGGGCTCTGGGCAGCTCTGCACACTCCAGAGATTTAGGTTGGAACCTTGTGATGTAAAGCACGACATCAAGTGCCTCGGAATAAGCGAGGTTGAGACCAGAGTCCTGCATATATTGGAATGTCAACACTGGACCTAAATTAGGGCCCTAGTGAAAAACTCGCTAGACCTTTAAGAGAGGACATAGAAAGAGACCAGCGGGCAGGAAGGGAGAGAGAGTGAGGAGGAGGATGGTAAGAAACCAGGGGGAATGACAGCAGGGGAGGGGAAGGAAAGAAAAAATAGGCCAGAGCTTCTGGGACCTAAATTTTACCTTCTTATTTTCTAGTGGAACTTTGAATTTTTTCACCCCCCCACCCATGGTATCATTGACATTAAATATCCAATCTCCTCAGGCCCACATCAACTTGAGTAATATACTACAGCCAAGGTTGGCTGCATCTTCTCTGTTTCCCCTTACTCAATTCAGGTTAAGAATGCTCCCACTATACATTACTATTGGGATTTAAAAAACGATTTATTTTGCTACACAATTCAGACCTTTGAACCATGCTGGATGCTGGGTGGTTTGTTGACATAGTAGTTAGGGATAAAAGGAGAGTTTGGGGGATTGTGGAATTTTGACTTTCTATACATCATTAATTTTATTGTAGTAAATAGAGGTCACCTCCTGGAACTTCAATAGCCTGCCTTGAAAAATGGTATGAAACTATCAAAGTCCATCAAAAGGAGAAATAGGACAAATGGAGTAGAGGGGAAAGAATATCTTCTCAGTTTCAGCCAAGACCACAGAAAGAATATGGTGAGTACGGTCAGAGCTACTGTTAAGAGGTCGGCCAAAACCTTTCCCTTGCTTCTTTGAGCATATTGTATATCACCCCTGCCCCAGATGAGAAACTAAAGATGAAGAATGGGGCAAAGTAGCTGAGGAGGGTGGGGCCTTGGATGTTCAGTTCTGCCATCAGCCTAGAAAGGTTTAGGCCAGAACATACTCCAAAACCTATGCCCTGACTTGGCTGAGGATGAGGATAACAAAAACCATATATGACAGGAATTGCAAACACACATACAGGTATGGGGGCCATGGAGGGCAGGTAAATGATAAACCAGACTGGGAAGGGTGTATTCTGAGCTGAGATACTCTAGCTTGAGTTATACAACACATTTTCAACTGCCTTCTTTCTTGATAATAGAGGCAGTAATGAAAGTTCCATTTCCTAGCCAAACTTGCAGCCAGGTGTGGCTGATACAACTCACTTCCAACCTTTAAGATGTTAGTGGAAGTCCTTGGGGAGTCTTCCTTTCTCATAGGAAAGGACAGCTTTGCCTGAAGAGATTTTGTCCTTTGCCCCTTTCCGTCCTCCACCCTCTTTTCTTGTCTGAAGCACATATGCTCTAGCTGGATGTGCAGCAGCCATCTTGAGATCATGAGGACCAAACACCACATGCTAAAGACGGCAGAGCAGCCAGCCAGAGGAGCCTAGGTTCCTGATGGCATTGCTCAGCCTCGGTGCCAGCCTCAGACTTCTGAATCCTGGGCATCTCATCGTGCTGCATGAGAAAAACGAATCCCTTGGTTAAACCCTGGTGGTCAGATTTTCTCTTATTTACACAGTGATATACTGCCCCCTAGCTCTATCCATTGTTGCCATGTAGGAATGATGGCCCAGTGTTGCCAGATCTGATTTTTCAAGAGAAGATGTAAGTCTAGATGACTTTTTTACATGTAATTTCCCAGTTGGCAGTTGGGAATTGAGCCTAATAGAGATAATTAATTGAATTATTTGAAAACACACTTCCAATTTTTGTGACCTCTGATTTATAGAATGTTTACTCGGGGCCAGGTATGATGTCAAACTCTCTCTATATCAATAGATTATCTCATTTAATCCTTACAACAATGTTGAAAGTAATGCTATTATTTCTTCTGTTTTATAAGTGAGGAAACTGAGGCTCAGAGGTTAACTTGCCCAAGGCCATAGGGTTAGTAGGGAAAGTGCCTGTCTTTGGAGCAGGCATGGCTAATTATTATGGAATCAGTCATCTCTTACCACAGTAACGCTGCTTAACCAACAGCCCCACACTCAATGGCTTACAATCAGCATTTATTCTCATACTTCCAGGTCTGTGGGTTGACTGTGGTTTGGGTCTCAGTGACTAACTCTGCTTCAGGCTGTGGGTTCTGTGGGACTGGCTCCAGGCTGGGAATCAGGTTCGGGTTGACTCTATGTATATTCATCCCGGAGACCAGGTGAAGGGCAGTGGCCACACCGGGGGGACACCAGAGTTAAGAACTAAGCCAAACGGGCTGGCACATGTAAAGCCTCTAGCCTTGTTGTGGCTAGCGTTCCATTGGCCAAAAACAGTTTTGAAGCCAAGCGTAACACTGACAGAGCAGGGACATAGACTGGGCCCACGGTGGGAGGGGGAGTAAGTATTGCTCAGCAACAATTCAAACAATGGCAATTATGCTACACAGCCTCAGGAGAAGCTGCCTTCGTTGTCATGAAACAAGGACTCCTTTTGTTCCCGTTGCCTGTTTGCAACGCTGGCACATGGTACACAGACCTGGAAAATGGGGCATGAAGCCATCCGAACTCATCTAAAATCATTTCGTTTCAGAGCTGTCATCACCCTCTGACGATGTTACACCCTGCAAATTGTGGTCCAGCTCTAGCTTCCAGGAGGCAACTGGCAGAAGGTGGGGAGGAGTCGGTGGGAAGGTATCCCAGCTCCTTTCTGAGGGAAGAGCTTTCATCCCATTCCAGTTTTGACGTCCCTCCCCAAACATGGGCTTCATGCAAAGAGATGGATGTGCTACCTGAGAGAATCCAACCTTGCCAGTTCTTTAAAGCAGAGGTCCTCAAAGGGGACAGGGGTGATTGTGCCTCCAGGGGGCACTTGGCAATGTCTGGAGGCATTTTTTTTTTTTTTTTTTTTTTTTTTTTTGTGGTATGCGGGCCTCTCACTGTTGTGGCCTCTCCCGTTGCGGAGCACAGGCTCCGGACACGCAGGCCCAGTGGCCATGGCCCACGGGCCCAGCCGTTCCGCGGCATGTGGTATCTTCCCGGACCGGGACACGAACCCGTGTCCCCTGCATCGGCAGGCAGACTCTCAACCACTGCGCCACCAGGGAAGTCCCTGGAGGCATTTTTGATGGTCACAGCTTGGGGAGGGAGTGCTACTGGCTTCTAGTGTGTACAGGCCAGGTATGCAGCGAAACATCTTGCAATGCATAGGACAGAATTATCCAGCCTGGAATGTCACTAGTGCCAGGTACTCTAGAGACATGCTTGTTGGCCTCCCAGTCTTCTCTGCAAAGGCTTGATTTAATTTCTAGGTATCACTTTGTTTACCTTGAGGAAGGGTGATGTATGCACATCACAAAATTCAGAAAGTGCAGTAGGGTCCATAGGGAAAGTGCGTGTCCTCTCCAGACTCCCGGTGCCCCTCCTCCCCACCACTAACCCTGGTTCCTTATGCTGCTCCCTCCAGACAGCCTCTGGGCATGTTTGAACAGACCCTGTCAGTGCTCCACTAATGTCCTCCCTCCCCTCCCTTCAACACCCCAAAGGCTGCTCTCTGTGAGCCCTGAGATTTCCCTCCTGGGGCTATTTGCTGTGCTCCTGGGAGCAGCTTTGGCAAGCCGGAATGACTCGAGAGAGTGAATGTCTTGGAAGTAGCCCACAACCAAAGACAGATGGAAAGATGACGGATAAACAGCACAGTCCCCTGACCCCGCAGGTGAGATAGTAGTGAGGTGAAGTTCATGCCCTTTTCCAGACTCCCCCAGCAGATTTGCACTCCTGCCTTCAGTGGTAACTCTTGATAATGCCCTTAACTGACTCTCTTTCCTTCCCTGCCTACAAGACATCCCTTGCCTTACTTCTCCACTTCCTATTGGAGTTCCCTGGGGTCACAAAAAATGACATACACTTATATTCTTCTCTTAAAGTTTGATTCTGGAGGAATACAAATTCAGACAGCTATAAATATATATATACATAAACATATATGTAATATGCACATGTAATGTAATATGTATGTGTGTAATGTAATATATACATATATGTAATGCATGTATTATTTATTACCTTTTGTGTACATTACATATATGTATACAATATACCACACATGTATATTACATTACATATTGTATACACATATATTATATATTACATTTATTATATACATGTGCTATATGTGTGTATAGACATATATATGACATGTATATATTACATTATACATACTGAATGTTTGTGTCCCCCTAAAATTCATATGTTGAAACCCAGTCCCCAATGTGATGGTATTAGGAGGTGTGGTCTTTGGGAGGTGATTAGGTCATGAGGGTGGAGCCCACATGAATGGTATTAGTGCCCTTATAAAAGAGATCCTAGAGAGTTCGTTCTCTCAGCCTCTTTCTACCACACGAGGACACAAGAAGTCAGCAATCGAGAAGAAGGCCCTCACAAGAACCTGATCCTGCTGGCACCCTAATCTTGGGCTCCCAGCCTCTAGACCTGTGAGAAATAAATTTCTGTTGTTTATAAGCCACCCAGTCTATGGTAATGTTTATTATAGCAGTCTGAATAGACCAAGACTGTATGTATGTATGTACGTATGTATACATACACATATACATATATATACACACACATGAATATGCGTATATATCTATTTTTTATATGGATGATAATCTTCATCTTGCTTTTTCACTTAATTATACATCTTGTTAATTGTTCCTTATCAGCACAGAGAGTTATCTTATTCTTTTATTGGCAGCATTTGTATTTCATTGTACAGATATTCCATAATGTATGGACATCTGGATAGTTTTCAGTCTTCTGTGTTTATAAATGTTACTGAAGTGACTATCATATATTTGATATAATTTCTTCCAGTGGAACTGCTGGGCCATGTGGCACGTGCATTTAAAATTTTGATAGACATTGGCAATTTTTTTTCCATAAAACCTATACCAATATATATCTTCTCATCATCAGAGTGTAAGAGTAGGAACTCAGTGCTGAAAAGATGGAGCCAAATATTTCTGCTCCCCTTGTCCATGCTTTGGTCACTGCTCAAAGCATTTTTCTCTCTTCTGTATGTTGGAGGTGGACATGACCATGGAACCCCCAGGCTGTGGAATTACAGATGAATGAATGCAGCCCGGAGGCACACAGACAGTGCACTTGAAGTTGTGCATGCACGTGCACACACACACACACACACAGCATAACTCCCATGCCCATCCAGTTAGTTAGAATCCTTGTTGGTTAAGTGTCATTGAGGAAGAAATTTCTGAACTCCACAAAAGTGACGTTTCCAAGACAGATTCAATAATGAGATACTGAGAGGATATATGCATTTCCTGTGACAGCACCCCCTTGAAATGTAATGAAGACAAATGCGTTTGGAGCACTTACTACGTGCCTGGCAGAGAGCCAAATGTCTTCTTGTGTCCTCTTACCACTTCACAACCTGTGTTCATGATGATGTGCTTATCCTTGTTTTTTTTTTTTTTTTAATGGGGAGACTGAGTCACAGAGATACTGATGACCACATATCAGTGGAGGGAAGCAGTTCGAAGCATGGTCTCTGTAATCCAAACTGCCCGGATTAAAATTCTGACTCTCCCTCTTTTTAGCCGGGTAACCGTAGGCAAGTTGCCCTTCCTCTCTGTGTCTCAGTTTCTCCCTCTGTGAAATGGAGACATTGTGAGGAGTAGATCAGTTAATAGATAGAAAATGCTCAGGAAAGTTTGGATATCACCTTTGTCCATCTGACTCTTCAAGATGGAATTTTCATCACTGCATTTGACTGTATCCTAGAAGTCCAGTTCATTTTTTTAAAAATAAAATTTATATGTCTAAGATTTTAAGAAAATAAGTGAAAGAAATAAAGCAAAAGTTTTATTCCAGAAATTCTCAAAGTGCACTTAAAAGTGTGGCTGGAACCACCCTCATACCTGAGCAGCCTGGATGACTAGGAACAGATTACACCACAGTGAGTGGCCATGATGGAGGCAAAAGTCAGCACTGACTGCTATGCTTATCTGCAGAAATCCAGGCTCTCTGCCTTCTAGAATAATTTGATCCACACCATCTGGCAGCTTGAAAGAAGAAGAAAGAGCAGAAGAGAAAGAAGAAACAGCAGCCATGGAGCATGAATGTAATTCCCAATCTGAGTTACGCACTCTCATGTAATATGAGCCAAATTTAAATATGTCAACATCTCAACAATTGCTGATTTTTCAAGTGCTATACGATGCATCTGGCAGGCGCTCATTGAATGCTCTTCAATGATGGTGACGCAAATGTATTTACTAAAATATAGTGTATTGAAAAAATAAATAGTATATTGTGATGTCCTTTAGTTTGCATTTGCATAAATTGGCACTCTCTGAAATAAGTGGTTGAGATTTAAAAGAACATGATATATCTTTAAATGTTCAAAGGATCATAATTATAGAGCTTACAAATCCTTTCGTTCATTTCCCTCATTTTAAGTGTAAGAAAACTTAGCCCAAGATTAGTTTTTTTTTGTTTTGTTTTGTTTTTATATTTCGTCTTTATTTCTCTATGCCAGACACTGTTAAGCCAACTCTTAATATAAAAACTTTTTTGTTGCCAAGATTAGGTTTTGATCATGAGAGAGAGAGAGAGAGAATAGGGTGTGAACCAAGCACCCTGGACTCCCAGCAGGGAGGAAAACGGGGGAGAAAGGTGAAGGTGAGTGGAAGCTGGACCACCCTGGCTCCTGGAGCATGCTTCCTTCCTCCTCTCCTCTGTGGTGACTTCCTGGAGAGGAAGCAGCAGTGTAACTGCTAACCAGGTGTAGCTTCTCTGCTTCCTGAGGTGGAAGCTCCTCTGAGATGGAGGTAGTGTACCTGTGGTTTATTAAGAAGGATTCTTGGGATTGGAACCTGTAAACGGGAAAGGCAGAGGGGGAAGTTGAGCTGTGATGCCTCCACAGAGCCCCCAGACAACTCTATGGGACGTTCTGAAGCCAGGGTGTGCCTTCCGATTGTCCCAAACTGAGATAAGGGGACCAGGCCTTTATATCACCACATTGGCCAGTCATTAAATGTGGGTCCCTGCAGGTGAGGGGGCTCCCTTCTGCTCAGGTGGTTCCTGAAGTGAGCTGACAGCTGAGGGCTGGATGCCAATAGCACTCTCAGAACTGAAGGAGAGCCCTTCATGCCTAAAGGAGTCGGGGGCATCACATCACGGTGCCCATAACATCAGGACAGTGCCTGGCACAGGCTGAGCCATCAGGAAATGTGTGTTGAATGGATAAACCCACCTAGAGCCTCAGGACAGACCTACAAGGGACAGGATGGGCTGTCACCTTTACAGTGTGATGTAGAGGTACAAGAAGACATCAGTTCACCTAAGGTAAAATAAAACTCCACTCTACCTGTTTCTCTAGTATCTGGAATTTCTCAAGATTCCTGGGCGATGGAGGCACTCCTGAGCAAGGTCTACCCCTACGACGTGCAGTTCCAAGACAACTCGCAGTACTATGTTGAATGTTGCTCATTAATTTCCTTCTTCATTTTGAGCACTAGAAAACGCAAAGCTAAATTTGCACCTCATCTATAATAATGCATGGAAATTTGGAGCTTCAAAACTATGTTCTGCTTTCCCCTACCCCCAAACTTGATATCCCATTCTAACGTATAATTTCCCTGATTCTTATGTTTTAGCATTTATTTATGTCTTACTATTTTAACTGATGTATTTCTGATAGCCTCTCTAAGCTCTGTGGAACAGGCCAAATACGAACATATGCATACTGTAAGTTTATTACCTTCTCTCGACATTTAGTGGTTGGGACCCAGTCTCACTGACATTGACTCTCATTCTATGACATCAAGGCTAACGGATGAGATCAGTAGGATTATTCTGGGATCTTTAATAGGATGTCTTCATGTTGAAATGCTCTCTTTTGGCTCAAAAAAACTATAGTCATCATATCTTTAGGAGGTAAGAAGCTTTCCTTATAAACCCTACTTTTGTGAACTTTTATATAATGCACCTTTATTTCCTGGATTTAGTTTATATATTAAATATAGGTTTTAAAAGCACTGTTGTGATCTCTAAGGCATAAATAAATATTTTCAACCATAGCTTAGTGGTGTTGCTTTAAAAATGCCAACATCCAGATCCTTCGGTGTGAGCAACAAATGCTTCTTGTCCCCTCGTCTCTGCAGGGTGGGCAGCACTGGTCTCTGTAGGGTTTACAGGTGACCCTGGCCTCTGTCCTTGAGGAGACAGTAGCAGTGATATTGTTAAGGCAAAACTGTCCTTGAAAAGCCTGCTCCCCCACCCAGTGTTAATTCAGGCAGCCAAGAAATTGAGGTCTCTTGTCTATTTAAGTCTGGGAAAAACTTGCTTTCATCATGTTTGAGGGGAGTAATAAAAACAAATCAAGAAGTTGTATGACTTTGTTTTGGTGGTACTTTGTTTTGGTAATTATTTTTTAAAACAGAAGTATAGTTGATTTATAAAGTTGTGTTAGGGGCTTCCCTGGTGGTGCAGTGGTTGAGAGTCTGCCTGCCGATGCAGGGGACGCGGGTTCGTGCCCCGGTCCGGGAAGATCCCACATGCTGCGGGGCGGCTGGGCCCGTGAGTCATGGCCGCTGAGCCTGCGCGTCCGGAGCCTGTGCTCCGCAACGGGAGAGACCACAACAGTGAGAGGCCCGCGTACCACCAAAACAAAACAAAACAAAACAAAACAAAAAGTTGTGTTAGTTTCAGGTGTACAGCAAAGTGATTCATTTATACATATATATAATTTTTCAGATTCTTTTCCTTTATAGGTTCTTACAAAATATTGAGTATAGTTCCCTGTACTATACAGCAGGTCCTTGTTGGTTATCTAATTTATATACAGTAGTGTGTTTATGTTAACCCCAAATTCCTAGTTTATCCCTCCCTTCCCTTTCGCCTTTGATAACCATAAGTTTGTTTCCTATATCTGTGGGTCTATTTCTGTTTTGTATATAAGTTCATTTGTATCATTTCTTTTTTTTTTATGGAAACATGGAAGCAACCTAAATGTCCACTGACAGATGAATGAATAAGAAGATGTGGTATATTTGTATGATGGAATATTACTCAGCCATAAAAAAGACTGAAATAATTTGCATCCATGTTGCCATTTGCAGCAACATGGATGGACCTAGAGATTATCATACTAAGTGAAGTAAGGCTGACAGAGAAAGACACATATCTTATGACGCCACGTATATGTGGAATCTAAAAAAGAAGTTGGGGGTTTCCCTGGTGGCTCAGTGGTTAAGAATACACCTGCCAATACAGGGGACACAAGTCCCAGCCCTGGTCTGGGAAGGTCCCACATGCCGTGGAGTGACTAAGCCCGTGCGCCACAACTACTGAGCCTGTACTCCAGAGCCTGCGAGCCACAACTACTGAGCCCACATGCCACAACTACTGAAGCCCGTGTGCCTGGAGCCTGTGCTCTGCAACAAGAGAAGCCACTGCAATGAGAAGCCCCCACTCACCGCAGCTAGAGAAAGCCCGTGTGCAGCAACAAAGACCCAATGCAGCCAAAAATAAATAAATAAAATAAATAAATTTATTTTAAAAAATAAAAAATAAATAAATAAGAAGTTGTACGGCATTTCTGATGGGACTTAGACCTGCTGCAGTTGAATGGGATTAAATTTGTAGGGTGAAGAGTGAATTCTAATTTACAGTCACTGCTATAGGCTGGGCTTTTGGGAATCCACCCCTGACATATGGGTGCTGAGGCTTCTATGGGGTTTTGGATCCACACAGATATATACGTGCCATTGGACTCAGACACTGTATATCTTTCTCAGAGCAGAACTAAAGTTCTCTCAAGTCCATAACTGGCTACAAAGTTTAAAGACCTTTCAATCCTCTGGAACATGGATCTTTACTTTCATCTTTTATTTGTTCATTTCATCTATTCATTCAAACAGTATTTACTGAAACTTTACTATGCCTCAGGCACATTTAGTGAGATCGGTGAATAACTAAACAAGAAAATACAATGGAGTGTGAAAAGTATTAGGATGGAGGACATGTGGGGTAATATAGGAGCCCAAAGGAGCAGCAGGGAATATATCAGAGGAAATAATGTCTAAGAGGAATGGAGATGGGGAGAATGTTCCAGGCAGAGGAACGGTGTGCATGAAAGCCAGGAGAAAGTCTCTCTCGAGAATGAGGTATTTGTGGAGTAAAAGAAGTCCAGTTGGCTGGATCCCCAAGTGTGAGAGAAGGGGAGGGATGGAGGCAGGTGAACTGTGGAGTTAGGCAGGTGCAGGGGGAGGAGTCTAGGCTTTATTCTGGGGTCAGTGGGTAACCATTTTGAAAGGTCTGAAGCAGTACAATGACACAATTGGATTTTTTTTAATGGATCAATAACCTGGGCAAGAGATTATTGTCACCTGGACTCACATGGCGACAGCAGCAAAGGAAGGGGATGCACTCCAAAGGTGCTTAGGAAGCAGCATGTCCAGGCTGGGGTGGTCCTCCAGCCCGACCCTAGTATTGGGAAATTGGGAGTGAGGGGTTGAAATGCCACCGACACAGCCTTCCTGCCTGGGGTCCTGCTGCCGCAGGAGTCTCCATGGAGCTCAGTCTCCTCCTGGATTGTCCCCAGTGTAAGACCTGTTTCCCAGGACTGACTTGCAATGAGAATGAGATCTTCAGGGTAGATTCTTGCTCAGGAAAACTGCAAAACAGAACCTCAAATTGCCCTGCATCTGAATCCCTATGCTTTCTCTAAATTGGCCTGAGGTTGCTCCCACCCTGACCTTGGCTTCTGTTGTAAGCCCGCTTCATTCTGAGCAGGGGAGAATCTCCTCCCAAAGCAGCCCGAATCTTCGGTTTCAGAGCCTTCATCAGGAGCTTAAAAAAGAAGCACCTCAGGATTTCCCTGGTGGCGCAGTGGTTGAGAATCTGCCTGACAATACAGGCGACACAGGTTCGAGCCCTGGTCCGGGAACATACCACATGCTGTGGAGCAAATAAGCCTGTGCGCCACAACTACTGAGCCTGCGCTCTAAAGCCTGCAAGCCACAACTACTGAAGCCCATGTGCCACAACTACTGAAGTCCGCACGCCTAAAGCCCACGCACCACAACGAAGAGTAGCCCCCTGCTCGCCGCAACTAGAGGAAACCTGTGCACAGTAATGAAGACTCAATGCAGCCATAAATAAATAAATAAATAAATAAATATATTAAAAACAAAACAAAAAAAGAAGCACCTCAGCTCTGAGAATGTGTGTGAATGAGCTTTGTGAACAGTAAAGGGCTGGACCTTGTAAGGCTGGAGTCTTCAGCCAAGTAGAGCAGGTCTTCCTCTCACTATGTGTGTAAGAAAATGAACTTCAGTATTTAGCCTATTAAAAATATATTACTGAGCACCTACTCTATACAGGGCACCATTGGAGGCAGAACCTGTATGCTATTTATCTCTTTACAGTTAGTCCATGGCACAGGCCTCAGAAAGAGAAGGTGGGTATTGCTGTACTCTGAAAAGAGCCTCAGAATCCTCAGGTGCATCTCTGGGTGCACCATCTTGCTGTGGCAGGGCAGCTCATGGGCTCTGGAGTCAGGCTTGAATTCAATTCCCGATGGCTCACTTAGGAGCTATGCGGCCCTTGGCAAGTGACCTAACTACTGTAAATCTCAGTGACCTCATCTATCAATTGGGGGAGCCATTAGGTCAAAAGGCACAAAATTATCACTTTTGTAAGCCCCAAATCCACAGTTTCAGATGATTTGACCACCCACGATAGAGGGTTGTTGTGAGGATTAGGTGAGATTATGCATTAAAATTTTTCATCTAGTCCCTGTCACAAGGTAGGGAGCCCTCTTGACCTTCCTCTTCTTTTTATAATAATAATAATAATAATAAATTAAAATAAAATAGTAATTATTATTTATACCTGGAGAGGGCAGTTTGGGCTGCGGGTGTTGAGGGGGATACTTCTCCGTCTTTAAAATTCCACTAAGATTTTTCCCTGAGCACTCCTGGCCTTTTGTCATACCCCTCATACCTCCCCTTGGAGATGGGGTGAATTACCTGGTTGGTGAGTGAGCCACTGGCCCATGTTTTCTGATGGGGAGGAACTAGTCCATCGAGAAAACTAAAGGTAAGTATGTATGTGTGTGCCTCTCTGCCTTCTTCCCCCTCCGCCATCTTTCCCTAGACCAATGCCAGGCAGCCATCCTGCATAAGGTGTTTGTTCTATGGACTCAACCTTCCCCCTGCCCGTGCCCAGCTTTAAAATGGGGTGTGTGGGCAGGAGTCAAGGCAGGGAGAAGGAGGAAGCCCACATCTAAACCCTGCCCTGCCATCCAGATTTTAGTAGCAATAAAGCAGATGTTTTGATCTCCATCTCCTCATTCCTGTTCTCTCAGTTGATTTAGAGCTGGGAACAGAGGGGGCAGTGTAGTTAATTAGTTCCCTCCGCCCCACAGAAGGGACTGGACCAACCCACTGCGGGAAGGTGTGGTGGCCAGTACGGAATTCCATTTTTGTATCACTGCTCTCCTGGGGAGGGAATCCCAATTTGGGGGATGGGGGAGGGCACAAAGTTTCCTTGGCCCTCCTAGCCAGACAAAATTTCCTCACTGGGAGAATGTTTTCCTCAGGACTCCACCTTTGACCATCCTCTCTAGCTTTCTGTCTTGCCAGAAGCTTTTTCTTCTCTATCCAAATCCCTGTTAGTTTTTCGCCCTGAGCAGTTTTATCCCTGCTTTCCCGCCCTCCACCCACCCTGCGCCAAGCCTGTACCTCACCTTACACTTCTCAATGCTTCCTCTTGCTCTGCTGTACAAAGAAGGCCTGCCCCAGCCTCTCCCGTGTAGCCTAGGGACTCCTAAGCAAAGCAGAGTCAGGCACTGGCAAACCTGGATGAGCAAGAAAGTCACATCTTTATTGTCACTAGCCTTTAATGGAAATTCAGCATTTCCTTTAAATATGAAGGTAGGCAACAAATGACAATAGTTTCAGCAGAACTTATGAATTTGTCATTGATAGAAATCACAGGTATTTCCGTATCACATACATACCGTTGTTACAGACATCTCAAAATATCATTTAGGTTCATCAGAACTTTGCAATTACAGTACTTACTAGACCTGCTGCTAGAGCTTGCTAGATACTGTTCAATTATTATTTAAATATTTTGGTAACTGTGTTTCTGTATAACTGATTTCCTTTGAAATCCTATGTTTTTATTTTATGCGCTTGGAGACATTACCCTGAGGGAGTCCATAGATTTTACCATATTGCCAAAGGGACCCATGGCACAATAGAGATTTGGAATTTGTGCTTTGGGTGGAAAAAGCACTGCAGACGTCATGCAATTAGTTATTCTTCAACGCGATCAGTTCCCGGCTGGAGCTTCGAACTGCAGTCAGGGCCAGCGACCAGGAGGGCAGGGATGTGACAGTGGACGCTTGGCCTGTCCAGAGAAGGGGTGGCAGATGGTAGTTTCCAAGCTGGCCCGGCCCACACCCTCCTAACGTGAGGCTGACTCTCCTTCTGGTAGGAGCGGCTCTCTGTTCTTTCTCCTCTTGAAGAGGGGAGGAAGTGTGACGGTCGATGCAAAGGCCCAGGCCAGCTTCTGAGAAGTGAGAGGTGTTACTGCTTCCTCCAGGACAGGCCCCAGCTGAGGTCCCAGCCTGACAGCCACATCAGCCTGCTGGAGGAGGGAAGCTGCCGCCAGGCCCAGCCGCCACTGCAAACAACACAGACCCAAGAACCAGTGCCCCGGACCGGGATAACAAGGATCGTTATTGCTTTAAGGCACTAAGTATGACATGACTTGTTCCATAGCAAGAGTCACCAGAATAGAAGGTGCCCTGGATATTTTTTTTTTTTAGTAAATGTATGTATGTATTTATTTATTTATTTATGGCTGCATTGGGTCTGCATTGCTGCGCGCCGGCTTCCTCTAGTTGCGGCGAGCGGGGGCTACACTTCATTGCGGTGCACGGGCTCTAGGTGCACGGGCTGCAGTAGTTGTGGCTCGCGGGCTCTAGAGCGCAGGCTCAGTAGTTGTGGGGCACGGGCTTAGTTGCTCCGCGGCATGTGGGATCTTCCCGGACCAGGGCTTGAACCCGTGTCCCCTGCATTGGCAGGCGGATTCTTAACCACTGTGTCACCAGGGAAGGCCTCCCTGGATATATTTCTGTCCTTCTTCCAGTTATGCTATATTTTCTGAACTATAGCTAGTGCACAGAGTGTAAGATCTCTGTAGCCCAAACTTGAAACATGTATCTATATTGTGAGGGATGTCTTTCACTAGTGGTTTTATGTTTTTTGTCTCATATTAGACTCTAGAGCAGTGCTGTCCAATATAACTTTATCCAATGATGGAAACAATCTCCATCTCTGCTCTCCAATATGGTAGTCACTGAGTACAAGTGGTTTTTGAGCACTTGAAATGTGGTTAGGGCAACTGAGGAACTGAATTTTAAATTTTATTTACTTTATTTCAACTTAAATAGCCACATGGGTTCCTGGCTACTTTGTTGAACAGTACAGTTCTAGAGAGGCCATGTTAGATTCCATGTGCTCATAATATCAATTCTTATTTTCATTCAATACATGTTTTATTTAGTGAAGGAAATACCTCACTAAATAGGTGGGTTGCCTACTGGAAAACTACTGAAAGGTTTGCTTTTGACAAACAAAACAAAACAACCCAACCACCTTGCAAAACCAGAAAATCAACAACTCTGTAAAATTGGCATTTTGGTACCGAGTGGTCACGAAAGCTCTGAGGCTGTCTTATTAGAGACTCAAAACAGCATTCAGCCCCTATCAGCTGAATGAGGAAGGGTCCCAGCCCCAGGCCTGCTGCCATGACTCCTGGGATGCTGTACTGTGAAAGCAGACGTGGACTGTGTTTCTCCACAGAAACAAGACAGGAGGACCAGGAATCTCCATGTCTGTGCATGGAAAAAAGAGAGTTGGGTGGAGACCTTCACTTTTGCACACTTTCATATTGTTTACATTGTTTTTTACTCAGTGAATGCAATTAATACTTCCATGTATAGGGACTTCCCTGGTGGTGCAGTGGTTAAGACTCCGCCTGCCAATCCAGGGACACGGGTTCGAGCCCTGGTCCGGGAAGATCCCACATGCTGTGGGTCAACTAAGCCCGTGTGCCACAACTACTGAAGTCCACACACCACAACTACTGAAGCCCACACGCCTAGAGCCTGTGCTCCACAACGAAAAGTAGCCCCACTCGCTGCAAATAGAGAAAGCCCACGCGCAGCAACGAAGACCCAACACAGCCAAAAAAATAAATTAAAAAAAATTTAAAAAAGAAGTTTCAAAAAAAAAAAAAACTTTCATGTATACCCTGAATTCTACAGCTGTATTTTTTAGTGAAAGAAAAACTTTTCTATTTTTAAAAGCACAGTTTTATTTTAAAGAGAGATCAACTCAGTTCCAAAACACAGTAAAATCTGAACATAGAAGAATACGAAAGACCCACTCAGATTATTGAACAGATTCTGAATTAGTGACTATCCATGCTATTTGTAAGGCAAAGTAGATGTGTCACTTTCAATACTGACCAGTAACACAAACCATGAGGAGACGCCCTGCAGCCAGGAGTTCTGCAAAATCGACCCAGTGGATTATAATCACTTGTAATCAGTCCTTCAGTTAACTGGGCACGAAAGGATGTCGTAAAGGGTTCAGAAGTGTTTTCCCAAGGAAGTTAAATATACCCCTCCCACCTCGTTTGCTTACATGGGCATTTCACCCAAGGAACCCAAATTTTATTCAAAGAAAAAAAGTAAGTTTCAGTCTTTTCTGTTTTCCAATTTTTCACAAACTAGAATTAAAAAGGGTCCAAATGAGTAAGCTTCCGGTGTAAAATAGGAAACAAACAAACAAACAAAACCCAAACCTAAAACAAAAGGAGTAAAGGGAAGAAATCAAATAACCATGAATAGTCACTGACCACAAAGGGACATGGATTAAAGAGGAGAAAAGGACATGTTTTCTGTTTTCAGGAGCTTACATTTTAATCAGCAGCTGACAATGTAATTAAAAAAAGAAACAATACTGGCCAAATGCCAGTATTTGGCTAAGATTTTTATTTCTCCTTTTAGTAGTAGCTACAAAAGAATAGACGTTTCCAGATTCTGGGTCCTCCAGCAAAATGTTTTAGAAAGCAGCTTTCTAATCATTCTAAAAACTACTCTTAAGAAGAAAAAACTACAACAAATTAATTGCTCAGGAGATGCCGGCTCATCATAGAAAAGCATTTAAAACTACACAGAAGCAAAAGAAGATAAAAATTACCTATAATCTTACTATTCAGAGATAAAGTGCTACTTTTTTACATTCTTTTTGAATTTTTATATGCATATATTTACTTGTGTATTTATTTGCCCAACTGTATTTTACATATTGTTTGAAACCTGTTTCCCCCCCCCTCTTAATAATAAATCAGTAACACGTTTCTGTGGCAATAAATAAACAATCACAATATCTATGAGGTCTTCCACTGAATGGGTATCCCATAATTTAGTTGGCCAATCCCTACTATTGGACATTTAGGTTATTTTTTTCCACCAAAAACAATGCTGTAATCAATGGTCTCGTTGCATCTTTCTGTACATCTTCGATTATTTCCACAGGAAATGATATTAATGGATGAAAGAGCATAGCGTATACATGTATGACCCTCAGTTTGAATGAAATTCAAAATATTTAAGTAGTAAAGATGATGAGGTCGGACAGATGTCTGAGTAGCTGTGTGATCTCAGACAAGTTAACTGTTGAGGGTCACAGAGCGGAGAGAATGACCACCCTGTGGCTGTGAGGATGGTTCAATGAAATAACACATGTAGGTGTTGCCAGCACAGTGTCCGGCACATAGCAGGTGCTTCGTAAATGTCAAGTCCTTTCCTTCCTCATCCCCATCTAATATGAAATTTAGTCTCATTCACAGAGAGAGAGAGAGAGAGAGAGAAAGAAGAGGGAGATGGAACAGAAGATGGAGGAAGAAGAAGGAGGAAGGAGGAAGGAGAGAGGGAGAGAGGGGAGACAGGAGGGAAGGAGGGATTAAGAGAACAGGAAAGGGGGCTAGCAAACAAAGAAAGTGTGTCTACATGCCTCTTTTTAGGAGAAAAGCCTCGTGGTAACTTTCATGCTTTTTTGTTTGTTTTCATGGCTAGAGTTTCCCCAGCCTAGCATGGAAGCTTTACAGTGCGTTACTTCAGCATTTCAGTCCGCCCTTTGGGTATTATGAAAGGTTAAAACCCACACAACAGGGCAGAGTAAAGCTTGTTTACTGCAAGATTCATGTCTGGTCTTGAAAGGTATTTTCCTCCCTTGCCCCACAAGCACTGATGAAAAGGAAGATGGATACTACACTGAGGGTGTAGGTGATGCATGCAAATTGGGTTCTGCATGGGCAGGCTGGGTTGGGGAGGGCTTCTTCCTAATCCACATGCACACCTGGATTCAGGTGCCCAGGTGACAGCCAGACAAGCTCTTTCCCTGCCCCCATCTCCCATCCCACCATCTCTGGAGACTCTTTCCCAGGCAGGGATCTCCTAGGACTCCTTTAAACGTCAGAACACATTTCAGTCAACGGCTGCCTTTCCCAGGGGTATCTGCATTTCAGGATGCAGCTCTCTCTGTGGGATACAAGCGTTGTCAGTGTTAAAATGTTTACTAATCATTCAGGCAGCCCTGCTTCCTTCCCTCTCCTTCCCTCCGGAAGCCATTTTTTTGAGCACATGGCATTCTAGGCTGTGTCCCACGTTGAACCGCCATGGACAAGATAGACAAGCTCTCTGCCCTCTTGGAGCTTACTTTTGGATGAAAAGAGAGACAAAACCCAAGTACACAAATATACGTCCAAATACGAAGTCACTGGGAGAGTTTACTCTGGGTAGGATGGTCAGGAAAGACCCCTCTCCCCCAGAGGCAGTGCTGTTTAAGCCCCTTTCAATCTTTGCAGCTTCTTTGTTATCCAGAAATGAGTATGTCAATCACACATCACTGGGGAGTGGATGCTTTGGTCTATTTTAATAATAAAAACAACCTTCACTTATTGAAAACCTACTACGTGCTAGGCAGGCTAACAGGTATTTGGTTGTAGCTAGTCTTTATGGCGAACCTTTGACATAGGCGTTACTATCTCCAAAATTCAGAGAGGTTTTCCCAAAATCATACTAGAAATAGTGGTAGGGCAAAAATCGGAACCCAGCTCTACTTGGCTCTATGATCTGTGTCTTTACTCAAACACCGTATCCCCTCCCTTCCTTAAAAGTAAGAGGTTTGTGACAGCAGGTTGCCCTCAAACTCTTGTTCCACAGGTGGTGAATAGTTTAATTTAGAATTTACCTAGATTAGTTTCCATGCAAACGACAAAGCCTTTTTCTTTTGCCCCATTTGAAAGATTCTACAAACCTTGAATTTCCCCCTGATTCTCTCTAACCCTTTCCTTTGGAAGAAACAATCCAGTTGAGCCAACTGATGTTCACTTGCGTTGCTAGAGACACATGACACTGGTTGGCGTGGCACGCCATCCCTGTCTCCTCCCTTCCTCTCTTCTCCTTCCTCCCCTCTCCTTCCTCCCCTGTCCCAGATTGGTTTGAATTTAACTATCTCAGGTTTGTGCATCTTTCCTTATCCTGAAGTCCACCATCAATACAGATCCAAACAATAGCCCTGTACTCTGGCCCCCCCCGGGATGGCATTTATGGAAATTATTAGGCCACTAGTAGGACACAGGAACAGTGCGCAGAAAGCACGGTTTTGCAAGGAAGCATCTGATATTTCACCACTGGAAATCTGTTCAGAGTTTTCTCTTACAATACAGATGCCCTTTTAGGAGAAACGCCTTGAGTATTTCTAGCTAATAACTTAGCGTGGATGAATATCAATAGCATTTACGTTTATATGGCATTTCCCAAAGTACTGTACCTTAGCTTATATTAAGCCCGTGGTCTTCCCCCAAACCATGAGTTGGGCCACAAACCATGGTTTCCACTATAGACAAAGCAGCATGTAATATCTATCTGGAATGATAGGTAAACTGACCCCAGGTTCCCCTGTTGGTAACTGATCCAACTGAGACAGAAATCCAAGGCTTTGGAAGTTGAGTCCAAGTGCTCCTTCTAAACACTGTTTAATGCTACAGATCAATTTATTTGGGTCTTGCTGCGGCAGCTGGCTGGGAGAAAGGGTTCAGGGAAAGCAAGATATAGGATAAACAGAGAAAGCATGTGAGGATTGATTAACTGAATAAATGAGCGACTGATTCACTCATTCAAGCATAAATTTCACAGCCTTTTACTGAACACTGTCACCTACTGTATGATACTATATGAAAGCCTAAACACAGGGGGATAATACTTGTATATGGCAGAGACCTGCTAGCCTTCTCTTCCTTTCCCTGGCTCCACAGATAGACTACATTTCCCAGCCTCCATTGTGCCCTGCGCCTGCGGTCTAGCTAACTGAATGTGGCTAGAAAACCTCTCTCCTCCCTGCTCTTTTCCTTTAATGCAGATGAGCACGGAAAGCTTGGAAGCTCTGAATTATTTTATTTCTGCCAATTTGGAACACCCATTAGACATACACTTCTATTACATTAAACCACTGAAAGTTTGGAGTTTATCTTTTACAATGATTAGTATTACCAGCACTTCTTAACCAGGTTGTAGGAAAGAATTAAGACATAATGGCCTAAGGCATCCACTGTAGGGAATGAATTAACTTCTCTCCTGTGCATCTAAAATGGTACTAGTTATATATCATCCTTAGGAGAATTGAGAAAAGAGTCACCCACACAATTTTCTGTTTCTCTTGTGGAACCCCTGTTGAGAAAGGCTAGATACACTTGAGCAATCTCTGTCCTCAAGGTTTTTTTTTTATAATCTAGCTGTAAAAATTGGACAGATGTACATATCTCTACAAGGAAATATGAAGAGGGAAATTCACATGGCTTCACTTCTTCCTCATGACAAGCCTGTGAAGGAGACTTCATCCTTGTCATTTACCAACAGAGAGGTTGTGAATTAAGCAAATAAATGCTCAGGCTTTCTCAGCTAGGAGGTAGTGGAGCGAAGATTTGAACCTGTGTCTGAACCTTTGCTTTCCTAATCATACCTCCCAAGCTCTCAGGGTCTCTTGCTTATGCCAGGAAGGACTCTTTATCCAAGCCAGTGCACAAGAAGCAAGTTTAATCTAATCTGCAATTCTCTGTATGGCCCACAAGGACCAGAGGGCCCAAGACTTATTTTCAAGGGCAAAGGTAACACTTCCCTTCTGGAGAAGACAGTTTTCTCCCCAGCACCTCTGGTCTTGGTCACCCCTGAGAGGCTCTCTCTTCATGAGGATTTTCCTACCCTGGGCCTGTTTATGGGAAAGGGCTAATAACATCACTAAAAACCATTTATAGAAGCGAATCAGTAAAAAGAACAGTCATCCTACATTCTGACTTTAGGAAAAGGGGACTAATTTATGGAAAGTTTGGGAGGTATGATTAGGAAAGCAAAAGGTTGTCAGTTTACGGAGAGAATTAGGTTAACTAACAACCATCTTCCAAAAGCTTAATTAAGTCTCTCAGCCCTCAAGTGAGGCAAGGAAATAATTGATTTCTGCACTGCTGATGGGGAAAGTGATGGGGGGGAGGTAATCTGCCCATGGCCAACAAGTGAAACAGCATCTGTCCTGGGATTAACATGTAAGATTTTCTAGCTCTTGGTCCTTTGCTTCTCTTTTGAACCTGGAATGCTCAAGGCCCAGAAAAATTTTGTGTGTGTGAAAACCCCAGAGCAGGACCATCAACCAAGACACTCCATGCAAATAAGAGACCAAATAGTTAAGGATTCACTCCTTAGTAATTTTCTGTCTTTCAAAGAAGTAACACAAACAATGCACTGCTTCTGAGCATCAAGGCCACATGGATTCATTTTAATAAGTACTGGCACTTCTCATTATAAGTCCTGCCCATCACATAGTGACTTGTGATGCCAGAAAACATTTGGAGATCTTAAAATTTAAAGCAATGTCCAGAACAAACTAGAGTGAAAGAGAGAGATGAAAGGGGGGAAAAAAAAGAAAAGAAGAATGAGTAGCAGAGGAGGGGGAAAAAAAGCATTCTAGAAGGAGAATTCTTGAATTCGCCAACTACTAAATGCTTACTCTGCGCAAGGAGATTTTCAAATGTTTTGCACAAGAACTCCATGTGATAGGCATTTAATTACTTTATACAGATGTGAAAATTGAGGCTTAGATGGGAACCTTCTTGTCCAAGTTAAGAAGGAACAGGACCAGTACTGGAATCCAAGTTTGCAAGTCAGCCTGTTACCATAATATGTTAAAAAAAACAAACAAAACCCAAAACCTCCCACAAAACAAAACAACCCAGTCTTGTCCACCTCTTGTGTGTCTTTCTCCTTTACCACTCACCCAAAACACTTCACTTCTGACACTTCTGGTCACCACATGTGTGTGAGTTTTTCCCCCACCAAGCAATTCTCTGACACCAGCTGGGTGTCCTATAATTTAATTCAATGCTGACACAGTCTACCTGGAGACAGTGTCAGATCCCACAGGCTCAGGGCTCAGCCCCATGAGACTGACCCCCGCTTCAGATGCCAATTGCAAGTAGCAGGTCCCTAGGTTACTTACACCTTCTGTCCTGGTTGGCTACAAATCAGATGTTCCCATGACTTCTTTCCCCTTGGATGTGATTAATTTGCTAGAGTGGCTTACAGGACTCAGGGAAACATTTACTTAGGCTTACCAGTTTATTCCAAAAGGATATGATAAAGGATACAGATGAACAGCCAGGTGGAAGAGATGCGGAGGGCAAGGTATGTTGGGAGGGGGGGCGGGGCAGCTTCCATGACCTCTCCGGTGCACCACTCTCCCCACACCCCCACCTGTTCAACAACATAGAAGCTCTCAGAACCCCATACAACTGGAATTTTATGGAGGATTCATCACATACACATGACTGATCATTAACTCCATTTTCAGCCCTTTTCTCAAGAGAATGGAGGAAAGGGCTGAAAATTCCAAGCATCTAATCATGCCTTGTTGTTACTGGTGCCCAGGCTTCATCAAGGAGCTGACTCAGAGTCACCTCATTCCCACAAAAGACACTCTTATCACCCAGCAGATCACAAGGGTTTAAAGAGCACTGTTTCAGGAACTGAGATCAAAGACAAATATTAGAACAAAAGATGTTCCAGTGATCTTATCACTTAGGACATTACAAGGGTTTCAGGAGCTCTGTGCCAGCAACCAGGGGCAGAGACCAATACACATTTTCTAATACCTCACACTTAACAATTGTGCTGTACTGCCTTCCACCTGCAGATCTGACTAAAAGAGGCTGGGAGGAGGACTGTTGGAATTCCTGTGCTAACACGTCTATGTTTCTCCACTTGACTGAAAGCTCCTTGAGAACTGGAACCAAGATTTAGTATCTTTGTCTCCCCAGAGCCTAAAGTAGATTGTGAAAGCAATGAATGTTTGTTGCAATGAATAAATGAACATCTGCAATCAGCCACAGGCTATGAATCAAATATCTCACCTTCTCATCTAATCCTGAGTCATCTGTGGGCTCTGATGCTCTCAAAATATGGGTAACATTGGCTTGCCTTCCTCCATCCTCCACACATCCAGCTTTATGGGCCGAGGAAGTCCAAACCTCTCTCTGGAGTGTCTGGAGATTTTAGGCAAGTCACATCTGGATTCTGAGGTTCAGTTTCCTCTCGTGTAAGTGAGTGTTTTCATTTAGAGAAGGATGGCAGACAAACGCCTACAAGGGTCAGGCAAGTATGGAGAGTGAGTGAGGCAGGTATTTGGTGTAAGACGATCGGCAGTGGTGACAATGATGGCCAACAAGAAAGGGTCGCCCAGGCACAGGAAGAAGCTACGATTCGTCTTCAGCTGATCGTTGTGTGGGAATGAGGGCTCAGTGTGGCCACATTTCCAGTTTTTTCCAAAAGATGTAGAAAGTCTGGATTTTTATGTGAAAGTTTCCAACTCCTAAATGTTGGCACAAAAATTTTCAGAAACAGAAAGCGAGCCAAACTCAACACATCTGTGTGCCGTAATCAGCCCATGGACCTCCAGGGTGCAGCCTCTGGACCAGATGTCTGAAGTCTTTTCCACTCTGAGAGGATTTGGCCTGGTGACAGATTGTCCCTTCAATCTGTATGTTTTTTGCTCTCTGGTCTATTTCTGCTCTAGTTTAAGCAGAGTGGACGAGGGCTTAAGTGTAACCGTGTTTATAAACACCCTAAAGAATTCCATATGGTATGCTGAATGTGAAGCTGGCTTAATTTGAAAAGATTAACTGTACTCAGGCAATTGCAGAGTTGTCTGTTTCGTAAATCAATGCAATTTGTCGGTGGCAGGCCGGGAAGGGATGGGCTTTGGGTAACGCAGCTGGTGTGACCAGCAAGCCCAGTAGTGGGAGCGCCGGAGGCAAGTCGTGTGGCTGCAGCTCTCCTGAGCACTCACACCTCTTCCTCTTTGCAACACACACACACACACACACACACACACATGCTCCTTCTCTCCTCTCCCCCACCCCTGATTTCATTTCCTTCTTAATTTGAACCTTATCCAAATGAAAAAGATTTCCTTTACACATTCAGGGACAATGTGGGAAATGCTTAGCAATCTGGGACCAGGTATCTCAATGGATAGTGACACTTGGAGTAATGAAGAAGCCCTCAGTTAGGAACCTGAGTTCCTAATGCAGGCCTGCCTCTGGCATTAACCAACTGTGTGAGCTTAGACAATCATTTCCGCTCTTCACGCCTCATGTCTTTATCTGTAAGATAATGGGAATGAACTTGGATGTCTTAGGTCTCCTGCAGCATTAACAATATTCATTATCTTTGATCCCCCATGAGGCAGAAAAGGGGAATCTCTCTTGTTTTCTCCTTTAACGTTGTTTTTTTTTTTTTTTTTTTTTTTTTTTTTTTTTTTTTCTTTTTGCGGTATGTGGGCCTCCCACTGCCGCGGCCTCTCCCATTGCGGAGCACAGGCTCCGGACGCGCAGGCCCAGCGGCCATGGCTCACGGGCCCAGCCGCTCCGCGGCATGTGGGATCCTCCCAGACCGGGGCACGAACCCGTATCCCCTGCATCGGCAGGCGGACTCTCAACCACTGCGCCACCAGGGAGGCCCTAACGTTGTTTTTGTTTCAGACGATGGGCAGCAACCTCATGGCCTCATGTCTAGGTGTGGGAATAACCTTGGTTCTTCTGTAGAGCCACCTTAAGCAGGTGGGTGGGAAGCGTGGTCCGAGTGTAAGGTGGATCTTGAGGCATCTATGGATCCCATGTAAGTCTGGAACAGAGGCCCCCTTGCCTTTTTCTCTGTCATTTCTGGCACAGTTTCAACAGTGGAGAGAGTGTCAAACTCATGTAATCAAGATCCCCGATCAATACTTCTTAACACTTAAGAACACAAGAAGGCATGAAAGAGGAAAAGAAGAGGGGAAAATGTATGTGAGTTAGACTTTTGGTCACAAATAAGAGAAAAGCAAATCAAACCAGCCTAAACAATAAGATGATGATTTAACAAATGTGAAGAGAATCCCAGTGTAATACCAGCAGCTTCAGGAATGGATAAGTCATCAACTCATTGTCATTAAAGACCCACATCTCTTTCATTTTTCCCACTTTGTATCAAGGCAATTCTCCTCATTGTAACAAAATGGCTGCCATGGCTTCAGGTATCATGTCTTTGCACATCAATATTCCTCTTGTGCATATCTTTTATTTTCCAATAAGGACACCCCCTCAAATACTTCCTTTAAAGTCACATTGGCCAGAAATGAGTCACATGCTCATGCTTAAAACCAATCATTAACAAAGAAATAAAATTATTGTCATTGGCTTAGAACCCAACAATCCAGATTTACCCTGGAGCTGGGGAGAGACCCTGCCTCCCCTGAGGTGCTGAAACCCCATACCTGCAAAAAAAATCAGGGTCTGAATTCAAAGAAGAGGGATGGGGACATGACCATTGGACTACCAATAGCGTCTCTTTCCTAACCGCCCCACCCCCACCCCTACCTTGGGGTTGGGAAGGAGGAGCGAAGGAAAGAGTAGAAAAAAAGAGGACGAAAGAGAAAAGCAGGGAGGAGGATAAGGGAGAGGAGCAGCTTTGGAATCAAACAGACTTTGGTTTCAATCCCAGCTTTGTCATTTCCTAGCTGTGTGTTCCTGGCATGACCCTGGGCCTGTCTAAGCTTGGGTTTCCTGACTTGTAAAATGGAGGTAACGTGGGATTTTCATGAAATTAAATGAGAAGATGGTTGTAAGATGCCAAGAACAGTTTCTGTCACAAAATAATGTTCAATTAATGTTAGGGAGAAGAGAAATAGAAGTAGGAGAAGAAGAAGACTTTTTATAGAGGGCTTTACAATGTACAAGATGCTTTCACAAAGTACCCCGTTTCATCTGACAACATATCAGTAAGGTCACAAATGGCACATGTTTATGGCTTCCTTTTATGGAGGTTGAAACTACAGACCAGGGACCATACGTATTATCTGGCCTAAGGTAGTAAAAGCAGGGTGGAGGTCTTCAAAGTCCAAAGCCCCAGCAATACCCAGAAAAAAAGTAGTAAAAAAATAAAAAAGTGGGCTTCCCTGGTGGTGCAGTGGTTGAGAGTCTGCTTGCTGATGCAGAGGACACGGGTTCGTGCCCCGGTCCAGGAAGATCCCACATGCCGCGGAGCGCCTGGGCCCATGAGCCATGGCCGCTGAACCTGTGCATCCGGAGCTTGTGCTCCACAACGGGAGAGGCCACAACAGTGAGAGGCCCACGTACGGCAAAAAAAAAAAAAAAAAAAAGTGTAATGAGAAAAAAAGCGTATTATAATATTTGGAAAACACATTGTGGGGAGGGAGAAATCCTTACAATGAAAAATCTGCCCACCTCCCAAACCTCCATCTTCCTTTACTTAGGACAATTAGATTCAATTCAACAAGCATACTGAGCACTCACTTCATACAGGGCAAGTGTCTGCTCCCCAGAAGATACAGAGAAGGGTAAAGTACACTCCCTGTACTCAAAGAGCTCAGAGTCTTGGAAAAGCACGGAGTTATTTTACTGATATAAGCTTTTCAAGATGCAAAGTATTTGAGTTAGTACTCTTTTTCTTCAAATTTGCACCACCTAAGTCTTATGGTGTCTTGCAGCCCAAGGCCCCTCATGGCCAAGGGTGAATTAGACATTGAGTCTGTAGGGGAGGCTGTTGCAGTGGGGTTGGCTTAGATAGTCTCTGTGCTTTCTTCCAAATTGAATATTCTGTGAGGGTAGCGGATCTGCTTTGCCAGAGAGGGGTTCTGGGGGCTCTGGTGCCCTGGAAGATGATGTAATCCCCCTCACTGTGCCATTCACCTCCTTTCCCCAGCCTTCCTCAGCCTTCCCCATCCTGAGCCATGGTCAAGCCGCCAGCCCTAACCCAACAGGACTCCTACTTAGAGTGAGTGGGGCTGTGCTTCGGCCAGGTCTGACCGTGGCTGGTCATGTCTGGGCTGGAGGGCTCTTGGGGAGTGGACCAGAGGTCTCACTGATTTGGCCACACTCTCCAGACCCTGTTGGGCATCCTCACCTGAAGAGGATTTCCAGTCCTTTCCCAACGGAGGCCCTTAACCTCTCAGACCCAACCCCACTCCCTGTTCTAAGCAGAACTGATCTCCTGGAACATCTGGTTCAGAGGTAACCAGACTAGTATGTAGTGGTGAAATGCCCAGCTGTTCCAGTGCACAGGAGGAGTGCAGAGCCTGGGCAGCCAGAGGATGTGGATGTGGGTCTGAGCTGGAGGAGGGACAGTCAAGTGCCAGGGAGCAGGTTGGCACCATCAGAGGGACCTATAGAGGCCCATGGGACTGGTTTTGAACAGCAGGCCCCCCTCTTTTTAAGGCAGCCCCATATTTTTCTTAAAGAGCCCATACTTTGGAGTTGCCCTCTGACCACTGAAGCTCTATCAATTGCCCAGGCTCCCCAGGTTTACTTGGAGACATGTGCAACAGAGCCAGTGCAGATTTGCCTCTCTGTCTTAGTCTTTTCAGACTGCTGTAACAAATGACCATAGACTGAGTGGCTTATAAACAACAGAAATTTATTTCTCACAGTTCTAGAAGCAGGGAAGTCCAAAATCAAGGCACCAGCAAATCCAATGCCTGGTGAGGGTCCACTTCCTGGTTCTGTCTCTTTTATAAGGGCACTAATCCCATTCATGAGGAATTCCCCCTCTTGACCTAATCACCTCCCAAAGACCCCACCTCCTAATACCATAGGAACCCAAGTGAGGCCGTAGGATTCATTGTAACAAAGTAACACAGACAGACAGCACCTTGTTCTCTTTTACAAATCTCCCCAGGAGAGGCATCGATGTTGCCTGTTAGTCATTCTTCCTGTTAATACCTGGTCTCTGGGGTCCCACGCCCTTCCCCCCTCCCCACTGTTAGTCCTCAGACAAGGTATGTATCTTTTCATGTATAAAAGGGAAAAGATGTGAGTGTTTAAGTCCTTCAGAATATAAGCAACTTGAGGACAGGAATTTTTATCCTTTTGTACACGTGGTAAATCCCCAGAACCTGGAACAGTAAAGGGCATATATTAGGCACTCAGCAAACATTTGTTGGACATTGAATAAAATGAAACAATCCACTCAAAGTGCTTAGCACATTGACTGCATATGCACATAATTAATGTTAACTATTGTTATTATGAGTGGTTTAGAATCTTCCTCAGATGGTGTTTAAGAGAATACGAAGATACTTTATTCATTCAGTCAAAATATAGTTATTGACTGGCTAGTGTTCCAGGCACTCTCTCAGGTTTGAGGGATACAGCAGACACATTTGCAATGAAGTTTATAGTCTACTAGGGGAGATAAGCATTGAACAAGCAAGTATAAGCGTGCTGAGGGTTACTCTGAGCTCTGATCACACAGTGTCTGTGTGATAGGATGAGATTGGCTGTACTAGGAAAATTGGCCTGTGTTCCAGGCTTCATTTAAACCAGATTCCCTTCTGTAGGTGTATTAGTTAAGGTGATGCGAATGACTGTAACAGATAAACAGATCAGTGATTAACACGAGAGAAGTTTATTTCTTGCTCACATAAATCCCTGAGCAGGTATTTCAGATTAGTAGACAACTCTCTGCCAAACAGTGTTTCAGGGATACAGGTTCCTTCCACATTGTGGCTCTGCCATCTTCCACATTTGTTTTCCAAGTTCCCTATGTTCCTCTGCATCAACCTGGTGGGGGTGGGAGTGGCGAGAGGGCTTGGCAGGAGGGTTTTAGGGGCCAGGCCTGGAAGTGCTGAGCATGACATATGCTCCCACTCTATGGGTTAGTGGTTAGTCCACAGCCACACCAAGCCACAAGGGAGACTGAGGAATGTCATCTAGCCTAGGATTTGAGGACCTCTGCTTCAATCTGCCCTTCCGATCACCAAATAACCTTCATACCCTTTTTCCCATGCAGAGAATACACTGACCCCCTCCATAAAGGAGACAATTGAAAGTCCAGTCCAGTTACTGTGTCCAGCTCAATGTTCTGAGTCTCCAGGTGATATGTAATATCTCCACAAAGTCCAGATGCAATATTTCATGCTCACTGACCTTTGAACTAAAAAAACAAGTTATCTATCACCACCCTCCATGTACCCCATGTGCTATGATGGAACAGGGATGGGACAAGGAAACAAGCAGTTCCATTCAGAAAAGCACAGAACGGGAGTCATTGGTCCATAGTCCATAGATTGTACAATCCTGTCAAGCAAGAGGCTCTGCCAGGCAGCAGGGAAACTTTCTTGATTAGACCAGAATTAAACTCCTTGGGGAAAACCCCCCTCATCTGTTGTTCTCTATGATCTATTATTGTATTGACATTTTGAGCCATTTGTTGTGGGGTGTGTCTTATGAATATAGGATGCTTAGCAATTTTCCTGGCCTCTACCCTTTAGGTACCAGTAGGTAGAGGCATCTCTGCCCCAGTTGTGACAATCAAAAATGTCTCCAGGGCTTCCCTGGTGGCGCAGTGGTTGAGAGTCTGCCTGCCAATGCAGGGGACATGGGTTCATGCCCCGGTCCGGAAAGATCCCACATGCTGCAGAGCAGCTAGGCCCATGAGCCATGGCCGCTGAGCCTGTGCGTCCAGAGCCTGTGCTCTGCAACGGGAGAGGCCACAATAGTGAGAGGCCGGTGTACCACACACACACACAAAATGTCTCCAGACAATGACAAGTGTCCTATGGGAACTAGTGGTTTTAGGCTCAAATGAAGTCGTGGATTATGGTTTCTTCAGCAATTCTGTCCCCTCAAAATCTTAGTAGGCTTCTGATCTACATGTGTCCAATTGGTCCCATGAGCATAACCATGGTTAAAGTTCTTCCCTAAATAAAAATGTTTGTGAGTGATTTATTTCTTTGCATCCAGGTATTTTGCTACTGCATAACTAACATGGTCTTCATCTTTATAGCTTCTAAAATCATTTTTCTTGCCACTTGTCACTCAACACTAGTTAGTTGGGCAGTGGACAGCAAGAAAGCTGCTATTGGAGACTGGAAAGACTCATGTATCTACAAAAGACCTGTGGTAGCTTGAAAGGCAAACAACTAAACCAGAGTCACACGTTTCAGGTTTACATCACGACAGCACCCCACTTCAAGTATAAACTTCAGTATTAGTTAAGGAATGTTACTGTAGCACCCCACTTCAAGGTATCCATTTCCCTATTGTTAAGGTATAAAAGCAGGTGAAAGGTCTTTTTTCCTGACCCACTTTTCTTCTTATCTATCAGTGATTAGCTGGGATAGCAAGTCCAAAGCTGGGTTGGCTACCTACTGGTTAGAAGGAGAAGCAGGAACTGGGATGTGGGGCTAAGTGGAGGGCAGAGAAGAAGGGATGTGTGCAGGGAAGGGAAAACTTGAGGTGGTGTATGTGCAAATGGACAGAGCCTAGAACGGCTCCTGGGATGGACTGCTGATTTCTGAGGTCTCGTGTGGGTGAGATTGCACAGGCCAGGTTCACTCAAAGGGTCCAAAATGAGATGAACACCAAGAAACCACGTTGAACTGCTTCCAATAGCCCATTTTAAATTTACATATATAGATTTATATTTATATATAAATCTATATATATATTTAGGTTTAATAAAAGGCAAATTAAAAATAATTAATGTTTCATTCTGATTATAAAAATAATAAATAAAACTGAAATAAGATTAAATATCCACTCATGGGGAAATGTTCAATACACTGTGATACATCTATACTATAGAAAACTGTGCCGTGGTTAAACTTACGTGTACAGTGTGATACCATTTACATCAAAAAGAAAAGCCCCACGCTATTGCTGGGCTTGAGAATGCTGTTACATAAGTAAATGTACAGGAATCGGTATGAAAGGACCCACGAATCAAACTGCTAACTGTGGCTGGGCTGGAAGGGGAGGGAGGGAGGGGTGATGGTACGGATTGGGGTGATGGTTAAAGAACTTTAAAAGCAACAGCTTTCCTAGAATAGGATATAAATAACATTTGATAAAAATTAAAAGAATGAGGTGGATCTGTTTGCACTGATAGATACTGGTGTCTTTTTCCTGCCTTGAAGGGAACTATTAACTGTATTTACCTTTGTGGGTGATGGACAGAGGGAGGAAGCAGATGGAAAACTCCACTATTAACTTTGTACTTCTCTATGCTTTCAATTTTCTAGCCATGTTTATATGTTGCTTTTTTTCCCAACAGTTTTCTCAGTGATAAAAGGACGGGTCTCTTTTTGCTCTTTTCTTAAATTCAACTCTATTTAATATAAACTAATAGGATGTTATTTAAAAGGAAATTACACAAAGTGATATGTGATCAAGGCTGATAATTTTGAAAATAGAGGAAAGTGTAAAGAACAGAATTTAAATCATCAATATTCTTCCTAACAGATATGAAGGTCATTAGTAACATTTTGATGGTTTCCTCCAGTCTTTTCTCTTATGTCCATTAATATCTATTTTAATAAAATTGAGTTATATTTTACATTTAGTTCTGTACTGTTTCTTTTACTTAATGTGATATTATGGGCATTTTCCATGCCATTAAAAAATATTTTTTAAACAATATAATTTGTAACAGTTATTATATAGCAGCTACAAATTATATTGTATAGTACTATACATATACGAACATCCCATACGATATATACATATATAAAATCGTAATTATGATGCCATTAGTTAAGCACTCATAGTGATCAGGTACTACATAAGGGCTTTACTCATATTGTCTCATTTCATCCTTCCAACAGACCCATGGGGTAATGTATCATCCCCATTTTATAGATGAGGAAGCAGAAGCTCAACTGGGTTACAGCTAGAACTGACCCACGGTGCCAAAGCTAGTGAGTGGCTAAGTCAGGTCTCAAACTCACGTCTATTGTCTTAACTACTCTGTTAAACAGCATCTACCACAATTTTTTAACCAATTTCCTATTGTTGGACATAGGGTTGCTTTAAAATTTTTACTGTGTTGTATAATCTAGTGATGAATATCCTTGTGCATGCTGCTTTGGCCACATCTCATAATTCCTTGCTTAGGCTAAATGCCTCAAAGTGGAATTACCAGGCCACAATGAGAACATCTTTCAGGTTCTTTCAACATATTCCCAGACCCTTTCACATGCTTACTTTGGAGCTGTAGGCAAACCCTTCCAAAAGAAAAGGGTAACTCTGCAGGAACTAAGAACTGCAGCAACCATGGCCCTCCTGGGTTGAGGGCTGAGCTGGAGCCCACTGACATTGTCTTCTAAATGATGGCCCTCAAGTCACACCTGGTGCCTGGAGAGTTGTATTGAATTTCCCTGCAATGCCATTATGCTCCATAAACGCCCAGTCAGGCCCCTATTACAGCAGGTAAGCGCACATCTTGTTACATGCCTCCTCTCAAGTTTCTATTATTTCAAATGTCAAATGCACTTTGCCTCAAGCTTTTTCAGCCTTTGATTTTTTAAATCCACATGCATTTAATTTATTTGTTGTATTTCTATAAGACTTGAGGGGAAATTTAATTCATATATTTCTGGTTCATTTTAACTCATTTGATGGCTTGAAAAGCTTTGTTGGCTCTCTTAAATAAGAATTTTTTTTTTTTTTTTTTGGTGCAGCTTCTTTCCAGAGACAGGATGCTGAGGAGGGGGGATTCTCATTGCAAAGATCGGTACAAAACTAGGAAGGTGATCAACTTGGGGAAGGGCAGGTCCCTAGCCATTCTTTAAAACACTCTGGGGCTTCCCTGGTGGCGCAGTGGTTGAGAGTCCGCCTGCCGATGCAGGGGACACGGGTTCGTGCCCCGGTCCGGGAAGATCCCACATGCTGCGGAGCTGCTGGGCCCATGAGCCATGGCCGCTGATCCTGCACGTCCGGAGCCTGTGCTCCGCAACGGGAGAGGACACAGCAGTGAGAGGCCCGTGTATCACAAAAACAACAACAACAACAACAAAAACCACTCTGCCTAGTCAAGAGGTTACAGAAAGGTACAAGTAATTGATAAAGCAGTATCCTCTTCCTTGACCTCATCAGATTAATTTGAGAGCCCACCAGTACTACAGGGATGTGTCAGAGAGCTCGGGGGCACCCCAAATTTAAAATTTTTTTAATTAAATTTCAAAATTTAGAGATTTTCTCATTCAGAAAAATTAATTGGTGACATCGGAACTACCCAATTTGTCCTTCTTACTAAGATAAATGAGTTAATTCCAGCTCAAAGTAGTCCAAACTTGATATTTTCTTAAGTCATTTCAATCCGAAGGTGGGTACATGTGTTATTTCCATTAGGCTTTGTTCTGTTTTTATTTTCCTTTTTTATTTATTATGGAAATTTTCAAACATTGAGAAAAGATGAATGAGGTGTATAGTGAACACCCATATATACAACACCTTAATCCTACAACCATTATCATTTTGCCCTATTTGCTTTTTCACATGTCAATCCATCTCTCTACGCACCTGTCATCCCATTTTATTTCTTAGTGGATTTCAAAGTAAGTTGCAGACATCAGTAAACTCTATTCCTAAATACTTCAGCATGCCAGTTATTAACTAGAATTCATTATTTATTTACATTTTTTTCTTTTCCAGGAAAAAATTATATAAGTGAAATGCACAAATCTTCCTTGTACCATCCAATGGGTTTTGACTAGTATGCTCATTTGAGTAACCAAATCCCACCAAGGTATAGAAATTTTCATCTCCACAGACCTTCTTTGTGTCTTTTTGTAATTAACCCCCTCCCACCCCTCACCCCAGATAACAACTGTTCTAATTTCTATCACTATATGTCAGTTTTGCCTATTTAGAATTTCATATAAATAGAGTTATATCATATGAACTATTAAGTCAAGTTGCCATGGCTTCCTTTTCTAGCTACAGGCCTCCTAGTTGATACAAGAACTATTTGAAGCTGACCTTTCTTGCCTTATATTATAAATTGGAATTTCTTAGGAACACATGGAAAATGGAAGTGAAGGCACTAGTGGGAATAATAACCTAGTCAATGCCTTGCTAGAATGGTATTAAATATGCTACAGAATTATTCTGCTTAATAAAGAAACATTCAGTGGAGAGGCTTGCCAGAAAAAATGCAAGCTGTATTTTGGAAAGAATCTGGTCCTACTTGACTTACCATCCTGCCTGTCAGAACCACATGGGCCTGCCCCGTATTCAGTGTGCTATGATTTTGTCCATCTTAGTGTTACTTCAAACCAAGTTAGAAGTCATACCAAGATTCCACTGTTCTGCTCAGAAGATCCCGGTACACCCTTCTGACCATGAACAGGAAGGTCTAAGCCCAGCTATGGTGATGTTGGAGGTGGAGCAGGTCATCAGTAGGTGGCGCTCTTCCTCTGAATCATTACCCATACGTGCCACCCACCCCCAGCTAAGACGGAAACCAGCCAGCAGAAAGGCCCAGCCTTCTGAAAGTGACAATAAAAGAAGTCGTTAGGTGGTTTTAGTTTTGAAGGCTGCTTGACTGACCTTGACTGGAGTGCTTCGAGAGCTGTGTTTCACCATTTCCAGGGCCTGTTACCTGGAAGCAGAAATCTTACGTATCCTAAGACCAGAGTTTATGCGATCCTATTGAAAAAGGATGCTTGGTACATATCAGTGTTAAGCAGTACTAAAAAGTTTGGGAAAATCTGGGAAGGTGAATTGGAAGACTTGATAGAATCTGAATGTTAACCAGAGATATTAGGATAATTTTACTAGGGAAGAAATATAATTCCACCCTTTATTCTTTTATTCATTTTTTCAGTTGTCAACATTAGGGAGGGAATGGAGTGTATAATTTGTTAAGAAACAGCTGTTGGATGAATTGGGAAATTGGGGTTGACATATATACACTATTTATACTACGTATAAGATAGATAACTAATGAGAACCTACTGTACAGCACAGGGAACTCTACTCAATGCTCTGTGGTGACCTAAATGAGAAGGAAATAAAAAAGAGGAGATATAGGTATACGTATACCTGACTCAACTTGCTGTACGGTATAAACTAACACAATATAGTAAAGCAACTATACTCTAATTAAAAAAAGAAAACAAAACAGCTATTGGAGTCAGGCAGACCTGGGTTTCTACCGGAACCATTCCCTGGGTCTCAATTTTTTCATTTGTAAAATGAAGACAATATACTTACATCATAGGGCATTTCATTCCTTGATTCCACAAACATTTATTGATCACCTGCTGTGTGCCAGGCACTGCTCTAGAGCTGTGGGTACCATGTGAACAAAGCAAGATCCCTGCTGTCATGGAACTCTTGGGCAGCCTGTATTTTCGAAGATGGCTGTGCCCATATATTCCATCCCATATTCTCTTCATTTTTTAAAATTTAACTTTATTTTTATTTTATGTCAAACAAACATCCTTGCAAGTAATGAAAACAAACCAAATCATGAATAAATGTCTATTTAAAAACATTAATTTATTGAAGTATGATTGTCATAGAAAAAGCTATACACATTTAATGTATACAACTCAGTCAGTCTGGGGATAAGTATGTACTTGTGAAACCAGCACCACCAGCAGGCCATAGATATATCCATCACTTCCCAAAGTTTCCTCCCAGACCCTTTATTATTTATCTTTTTATGGTACAAATATGTAACATAAGATCTTAGCAAATTTAAGTATATAGTACAGTTTTATTAGCTATAGGCATATTATATATATATATATACTGTATTGTATAGTGGATATCCAGAACTTATTTCTCTTGCAGAACTGAAACTTTGTACTTTTTGACCATCATCCCATTTCCCCTTCCCCTCAGTCCCTGGCAACCACCATTCTGCTCTCTGCTTCTATGAGTTTGACTTTTTTAGATTCCACATTTAAGTGAGATTATGCAATATTTGTCTTTCTATGTCTGGCTCATTTCACTGAGTATGATGTCCTCCAGGTCCATCCACGTTGTTGAAAATGGCAGGATTTCTTTCTTTTTCTCTTTTAAGGCTGAATAATATTCCATCATATAGATAGATAGATAGGTATAGATATATATCAATATCACATTCTCTTCTCAAATTATGACACTGCTGGCATTTCTCTGTCTTCTCGGAACAGGACAGGCCTATGACTGTGGTGGAAGAGGTGCTGTATAACTTTCAAGTATACATCATAGATGGTGAGACAGCATTCTCTTGGCCTTCCCTTGGGACATGTGCCTTGGGATCCCTGAGCTGGCATATAGGCAGTCCAGCTACATCACTGCTGCAGTGCTGGAGGGATCATGTGGCAGGATTACATAGAGACAGAAAAAGATGCCCAAAGAGCCCCACTTGTTCCAGCCTCCGGCCTTTGAGTCTTTCAGCTGAGGTCCCAAAAGATCAGCCATACCCACTGTGCCTTATCTGACCTCTTTACCTACATAGTCTGTGAGCTTAATAAATGGTTGTTTTGTGCCGATTTGTTATGCTACCCTAGTGACTAGAACAAGCTATATACTAGTTGGGCAGGCAGAAGATAAGCCAGTGAACAAATAAACAGACAAGGTATTGTCAGACATGGGTATAAAGAACTGAAAATAAGATGATGTGACCGGGGAGTGTGGAGGGAAGGAAACCCCAGACAGGATAAGGAAATCCTGGCAGAAGAGAGAACGTGTGAGCTGTGGAGACCTGCACATACAAGAAGGGGCCAGAATGATTGTTCTGGGGGTAGGGGGGGACAGAGGTAACAGCAAGTGCAAAGGCCCTGGGGCAGGCTGAAGCTTGACATATTCAAGGAACTAAAAAAATGACTGCTGCCTCTGGATTATAATAAGAAGAGATTAACAGTCCAAGCTGTGGTCAGAGTAGACAGGGTCACCTCATATGTGGACTGAGCCAGAGCTAAGGCCAGAGCTAAGGGTTTGGATTTTTATCCAAGTACAATGGGAAACCATGCTAAGATTCTTAGTGGTGGAGAGATATGGTTTTTTTACATAGTAACCATGTCCCTTTGTCTGCTATGTGGTGACAGAATTGAAGAATTGAAGAAGGGAGGCTAATTAAGAGGCTGTAGCTTCCGTTCAAATGAGAGCTGATGGCAGCTTGGACTGACCTGGAATCAGTGGACATAATAATAATAACAACAACAACAACAGTGGATAGTATTGCCTGAGTGGTTTCTATGTTCAGGCATGGTTTCAAGTGCTTTTACGTGGATTATCTGATTTTGTCTTCACAGCAACCCTATGATGTAGATTCTATTACTATCCCAAATGAACGTTCAAGTACTTTGCCCATTATCACGTACATAGGAAGTGGTAGAGGAAGGCTCCTAACTCAGGCAAGGCCACCGCAGAATGATGCTTCCCCGGATGGAATCCAGTGAGAGGATTCAGGATATTCTGGAGGTAGAGCTGACAGGACTTGTTAAATGACTTGGGATTTGGGGGAGAAGAAAGAACTCAAGAATGGAGCCTTGTGTTCTGACATGGACAATGAGGAGGGAGGCGGTGCCATCTATGGAGATGGGAAAGTCTGGGGAGAAGTCGGGGTGGGGAGAGGCAAGAGTTCTCTCATTGTAGGAATGAACAATCACGGTGATCAAATGAGCATAATCGAGGTTAATGTTTACGGAGTGACTACCATGTGCAAGCACTCTACCTATACCAACTCATTTGATTCGGCAACAACCTTAAGAAGTAAGGTACCATGATTTCCTTATTTTACTGAGGATGAAACTAAGAAACAGGGAGACTGAGAAATGTGTCAATGCCAGTATATTGCAGATTTGGGATTTAGTCTGGTTGGCAACCTGCTCTAACACACTGCTTGTCATTAAATGAGTAAGTGTTGGCTAAGTACCAAGCACAGTGCCTAGTGCATAGTAAGTGATCAATAAATGGTAGCCATTATTACTGTTGTTACTATTATTATTATTCAAATGCAGTTGACCTTCTCTGATGTATATGACATTGTGTTACTAGGAAGCAGAACCCAATCGGTGCCCTCAGGAAAGATGCCATGTCTTCGGCAAATCCAGACTCATGGAAGTTTAAATGATTCAAGACAACCACACAATACAAAACAGCAATAGATGAGGTGCCTCAAGGCAGCGTGTGATGAAGTGCCAAAGGAATGGCACATATCTAGCTATACGGAGTTTTTCAAATATCTAGAGCAATATTAAAGCCTTGTGCCAGGATTATTAACACATGTGTTCTCAACCGGGATATTCTTTCTCTATTATTCAGTGTGTCCTGTCAGGACCCAAACCAAATGTCAAAGATTGGAATAGTGACATTTACACTGTTTTAATTACCCAGCAAGATTAGTGTTTGTGGACTTGTTAAGTAGTTCCCAAACAAAGCAATGAAATTTAATGGTTCTGTTGTGCAACAAAATTCACCCCCTTTTCTCTTTTTCTTTCCTTCTCTCCCATCCCCTTCCCTTCTCTCCCCCCCAGCTCCCTTCCCCTTCTCTCTCTTTCTTTGGAGAGGCAGTGTGGACAAGTTTTTACCAGTATTACCAAGACAAATTCCTTGATGTTTTGATAGAATAAAAATGAAAAACCTGAGCTGCTCCCACATTTCTTGCTTTTTTATAAGACTGTTTTTTCTCTGTGGATCCGAAAAATGCCAGAGATTCAAAGCAATAAGTCAAGCTATGTTTGGGGAAGGCTTTTCACATTTCCTTAATTTTTTTCAAAAAGAAAAAAAAAACCCAGAAAATTTAGAAATAGGGAACATTAAAAAAAAACCCTCACATAATCATATCACTTCAATACAATGACTGATCATATCTTGGTGTGTGTCCTTAGAATTTTTAATTTTCCCATGCTTATTCATGGTTGTAATTCTAGTGTACTTACAACGTTGTCTCCTGCTTGTGAAAATGTTTATCAGATATACCTTTCCATGCTATGAAGTAAAATTCAAAATTTTATTGGAATTGTCCATTGAGTGAACCTCCCTTAATTTCTAAACCATGTAATTAAATCACTTTTAGAATAAGGAAATCGATAAATTAAATAAAATACATAAATTAAACAGCATTACCCTTTCCCTTAATGTTGAACTTGGCAAGGCCTCATGTATAAGGGTTGAGAATTCTGGCTCTGAGTTCTGCCACTTGCTAGCTGTGTGACCTTGGACAAGTTACTTAACCTTTCTGGGCTTTAGTTTCTTCACCCATAAAATGTCGATAATAACAGTGCCTACTTCAGATGAATGGAATAATATGCATTGAAATACCTACTTCAGTACCTGTCACATCATGAGTGCTCAATAAATGTCAGCCGTTATTACTATTATCATCATTATTATCGAAACTTTCAAGCATGATTTTGGTAGAATGAGCATCGGATTGGGAAAGTTTGTGCTCTAGACATGGATGAGCCATGCACTTGTGGCTGGTTTCCTTACCTGTAAAACAGTGTTAAATACCTGTCACACCGCTTTCAAAAAGAACTTAGAATAAGATACAAAGCTCTATAAATGCACATAAGATCACATGCACTCCTTGTGATACGAGTGGCACAGTCCCATGGCCAAGGCTGGGGAGATCCTGGCACCCCTCTGATGAGCAGACCTCACTCTAGAGCCAGGTTTACTACTCAGAAAAATGCCAGGGGCACACAATGCCATGCAGAGGTCAGCAAAGACTTCCCACCCTGCGCTGCGGTATCTCCTTCCCTCTTATTTATAGAAGGCCCAGAGCCACCCTGTTCTGCTGTGTTAAGGAAACCCATACCTCAGGCTTTTCTCTCTCTTTTTTTCTGTATTCACTTATTTTAGGTATTCTATCAATGCCATGTGCACAGTTCACGTTAGAAGTTGTCAGCATTTCCCATTTAGGCTGCTATTTCCAGGGGATGGTAATTTGATCGCAACATTTGTTCTGGACAGCAACAGGCCAAAAAGAGGTCTCTGTGCAAAAGCATCTTCCACCCACTTAAAAACAACAGCCACTGCAACACACTCATGTGACCAAGTTAAAATGATGGAGGTCGACAAAAATCACCGATATTTAGAATTCTGGAAGATGGAGGGAGTTGTTTTGACACCAGAATGAAGTTCAGAGCTGCAGGTCAGCCAGAGTTCACTCTCAAGCATCCCAACATGGTCGCAGGAGCTGCCAAATTGTCAGAGTGCAACCCTCCGGCAGGTCTTGCCTCTGCGGAAAATGGGTGTGTAAGTGCCACCTCCTCACCTGACCTCTCCATCGGAAAATGGACTAAGTAAGGAAGGGAGATCAGGGCCAGTTCCTTCTTTTTTGGGAGTTTGCAGGCTCGGCAGGGAGCAGGGAGGGGAAGTAGAAGACGCATTACTGTTAAGAGGCTGACTTCTGGCACCTGCATACCATGCCTGTATCACCTCCCCTGTCATCAAGAAAAGCTTGGGAGGTATGTGGAAGAATGACTAAGCTCCTGTTTCAGAGGCTTGTTAATTCAAGTGCTATTTATTGAGCACCTACTATGTGTCTTGTGCCTTGTGTCATGCTGGGTGTGTGAAGTTGCACTAACATGCTGCCTCTTCCCAGGGAGCCTTGGCTGGTGTGGAGGACAGTCACAATTACACATGCAATCAGGACCCCAAAGGGGAACCAGAGGCCGCTTAGAGAGGCATGATTTGGAGCCTTAGGTTGGAGAAGCCCTCTCTACCTTTCTAGAGAAAGTGACATTTCACTGGAGAAAGGAAGGTTGTGCCGGAGGTGTGGGGAATACTTTAAGAGGCAGGTTCGAGACCAACACCATCTTTTGAACGATTAGTATGTCCACATACCAGGGGTCCTGTTGAGTTTTGTTTGTCTGAACCTGAGTATGGTTGATTGTGAGACTTGGATACCTATTCAAACTGCTTAAATTAAAAAGGAGATTTGTTAAAAGGGGGAATCTGGTAGAAACCAACGGTAAGAAGCATAACCAGACCTTGCAGGGAATGGCTTCTTTCCTCTCTCCATTATAGGAGTGACTAACTGCTGGGGATGAAATCCTGGTTCCCTACTTGGTCTTTTCTGATGTCACCCCAGGAGGGAAGTTGGGGCATCTCACTGCAGCCTGGCAAGAGTGGGAGTCTAGGCTCTGAGCCTTTGCTGGCGGGTGTAGTGGTGGGGCTGCAGTGCTTCCTGTGGTGTTTGGCTGGAGTAGGGTGATTATTGTCTAAAATTTTTCTGTCTTGCTTGGTTTCCCTGTCTTGGTCATTTTGACAGAGAGAGCAGGCTTCCAGAGGGACTCTTGGTCTGTATCCATTGGTGCTTCTGGATTTCTAACTTCTTCAGTACCCAATCTGGGATATGCCAGGCAAAAAGAAAACCCAGGGAACTCATCAGTATGTCATTCCTGGGATCCCAAGTTCCCTAACCAGTCAGACTTCTTTCAGAGACTTCTTACATTTGTCCATATAATGTCTAGTGTTTTTAGTTGTACTTGGTGGAAGGAATGGGAGAAAGAATGTCTACTGCATCTTTCTGAAAGCGCAAGTGAGTCAATATCCTTTTTGTGTTTTCTTTTTGATTTTAATTAATTCTTATTGATTGAAAGGTTTTTAAATTCTGTAGTGCTTTACACAATTTTCAAAAGTTTCACACAGATGATTTCATATAATCCCACATTAACCCTTTTTCCCCCTTTACCCCTCTATTGCCCCTCCCCCACCCCTCTCCCTACTGATAACCACTAGCTTGTTCTCTACATCTGTGAGTCTGCTTCTTTTTTGTTTGTCTGTTTTGTTCACTAGCTCGTTGTATGTTTTAGATCCCACATATAATCAACTTCTACTTAGTCAGTCAGAGTCAAATTCTATTATTTAAAACTAAGATCTCATCTGACATAGAGTTCTTAATGTAAATATCAGAAAACCACTTGGGCTAGTTTTGACTTAGCTCGAGTGGTTATCAGAGGTTAGGAGGCAGGCCCTAGAATCTCTCAGAGAGCTAGAGAGGAGTTGTGAAACCAGCAACCAGGTCCAGACCATATTTGGGAACAGCTGCAGTGGTGACACCTCTCTGCCACCATCACGGAGCCCAGCCCTGGGCACAGATGCTGAACATACCTTCCAGGGCCACTGCCTCTGGAAACCAGAAGATTCTGTCATCACCTTTGCCAGGGTGAATTCCATGTGGCACCTGCTTCACTGCATCACCTCTTCTGAGTCAGTCCATTGTGTGGATGTTTGATTGGAGGCCAAGCTAATGTCTGTGTCTTGGCTGCAAGGGATGCTGGGAAAACCAGTTTTTGGCTTCTGTCTTATGAAGGTGAGGACATTTTCCAAATACAGAAAGGGTTCTGGGTGGCCCCAAACATGAAAAATGTCCACTACAGAGTTTACTTTAACAGTGTATGTGAGGGCCCAAACTCAGGAGCAGGGACAGGAGATGAAGAGGAGAAAACATACTTGAAAGATAGTGAGGAGGTGGAATTACTAAAAAGCTCATAAGAGACTGGGTGTGAAGCATGAATAAGAGGGAAGAATCTAGTTACTAGTCAAATATCTATGATTTTAAGCAAAAGACAGCTAGTTTTTGAGTCAGTGGCTGATGAAGGATCCAGTTACCAAGTCCTAATACTCTTGTTGGGAGTAACTTTCCTGAAGAAAAGGGCAGAAAACAGAGTTCACCTGTTTTTCAGCATTACCAACCACTGTTATTGGACCTTTCAACAAGCCCAAATTCAGTTTCATGGGTGCTGCAAGATAAGACCTTCAGAAACAAGCTAAGCAGATTTCCAAGACAAACAAACATATCTGAAGTGTCTTTCCTCACAGTGTCATGATACATTTTTTTTCTTATATTTATCATTCTCATATCCCATCATCTTCCAAAATGTATTTGGAAGATTTGTCATTAAAACGTATCTACACACGTGAAGTAAACAAGCAATAATAAAACAAAACCCCATATCATTGTAAGGATGAAAGAACAAGAGCTGAGTAATGAGGGCAAGAGGTCAAAACAAATTATAAATGAAAATCTAGATTAAACAGGCTAATGGAATTGAGTTCAAAACTTTGCTATGATATTCCTGGCATTAAGGGAGAAAAAAACTTGGATGGGTTGTGTACATGTGTTGCTATGGACCAATTGTGCCACTCTGCCTATATGTTGAAACCTTAACCCCCAACGTGATGTATTTGGAGTGGGACTTTTACAGGAGTAATTAAGGTTAAATGAGGTCATAAGGGTAGGGCCCTGACCTGATAGAATTAGTGTCCTTATAAGAAAAATACCAGAGAGCTCTCTCTCTGCCATGTGAGAGGACACAGTGAGAAGGTGGAGCCCACAAGCCAGGAAGAGAGGTTTCACCAGACCCCAACCACGGCGGCACCCTGATCTCAGACTTCCAGCCTCCAGGACTGTGAGAAATAAAATTCTGTTGGTTAAGCCACCCAGCCTGTGGTATTTTGTTATGGCAGCCTGGGTTGATTAAGACATATGTACTGTACATGTCTGGTTCTCAAGACAGAAAGCGAACTGTTTTCCCAGTTCTGATCTCTGAGAGTAACCCAGCCTGCAAGTTACTTAGATAAGACACATCCAACAGCATATTAAAATTTGATAGCTATTTCTCAAAAAAATGACCTTAAAGAGTTCCTGGTAAAATAACTAATGCCTGGAAGTTAAATTACAGTTCGTTGAAGAGACCCTGGGGATCAAGTCATATCATACAAGTTTTGAGCTTCCTGGGATTTGGTAAGAGGTTTGTGCAACAATCAGATGACAGCTGGAGTTCCCATCAGCATCTAGGAATTGGCATTATTTCCAGCCCATATTTTCTGTGTGGCAGCCCACAGGTTGGAAAACCCATGAGAGTATGGTGTGTACGTGTGTGAATTTCACATGTGCCAAATGACAGCAAAGCAATGAGCACAGCTTCAGAGAAATGTCTGATCAAGGTCACACACACAAAAAAATACCTTCAAGAGCCACACAGGTGGGGCTGTGTGTGGAGTGGGCCCTTCGGGTACACCCTTGGCCAAAAGGAGGCAACTGACTTTTTCAGAAGCCAAGAAGATATGCACTGCAAGAACATTCTGCATGTCCAAACCATCTACGGGCAGCATCCATCCAGAGGACCCCTAGTCCTCAGCCCTTACAAACTACAAGACTGTTACTCTCAGATTTCAATGATGCATCCAAATCATGGCTAATAATTCCAATGAAGATAGTTGGTAATGTCCACAAAGCAATTTTTTAAAACAGTAATGACCATAGCAGGACTTTATCACAAGAGTCTGGAGAATGGATGTCCCTACCACTGCTGGAGGATACAGTGTCCTTTTTTCTTTTTCATTTGCTTGGGCGTATTTCCAAATCATGTGTCCTTCAGCGGGGTTTCTAAATGGGTTAACGACACCCTCCCTCAAAGTGCTTGGTCAGGATATTTGTCGCTCTCTCGCAGCCATGGAAAATGCACACAGGGATTGAAAGGCCCAGTTCATGCAACGTTGCTCAAAGGATTTGAGGATTCCATTACTGCACAAATCCTTTAATTAAAGCCAGTTCCTCCAGGCCCCTGTTGCCCGGGCCCAATCCACAGCGTCCCTGGTGACCTTGGGAGGGTTGATGAATTGACGAGTTGGCAGTGCAACCATTCCTTCAAAGATCCCAAGATATATCTGCTAAAACAAAAGTGCCCCCCGGACACCATATGGGCCTGCGTTTGCAGTGACTCTTAAAATTTATCTGCAACTTCTCCCCTGTGTGACTAATGCCTCCTGCCTTCTACTCAGTGGCTGTTTCGACCTATCACCCTTCCTCTCTGAGGCAAAGAACTCTTCAGCGAGGAGGTATTTTTGGAAACTCAAGAGGCTGTTTTTGCAATTTGGCAATAAGAAGTAACATTCTCCACTGGGCCCAAGTCACCGTTGATATCAAAGGAGCCAGATTTTTGAAAAATCTCTCCGCCTTGTCCTTTCAGGGATTCAGCAATAAGCAGTTATATCTGGAAGCACCAACATCTAGATTCTGCTTATCAGAAGAGTGAATTGAAGGGAAACTGGATAACATAGGAAAGTCAGGCGGGAGCATTTTCGAAGGCAACTCTTAAGGGTGACTCTAAATGTTTCTTCTTTATAATTCTGGGTATTGTCCCTTTGTCTTTGTCAGCACTCTATGGATAAGGCTCTAGTAAAACTGAGTTCTGGTTCATCTTTTCAGAACCCAAGAAAGAAGAGAATTGAACCAAGAGCAAACTTTTAAAATTGTCTAAAGGAGAGTGACTTCTGTAAAATTTGTCCATCTGAGCATAATGATGGATTTGGGCCTGTGTATTTGAGAGAAGACCCTAGAAAAAAGCTGTATAATAGAAGGAGAAGAATTTGGAGTTCCCAAGGCAATCCTGAAGCAAAGAGGTAAGAAGGCGAGAGAGGGAAGGAAGAAGGAGGAGGAGGCTGGCAGGAGGCAGAAGGATGCCCAGGTGTGTTAGGACTCCTCTCTGTGAACCACACCCCTCCATCTGCAGGAGATCCCCCCAATCAGATGCTCTTTTTTTTTTTTTTTCAGAACAAGCAACTTTTTATTGGAGTATAGTTGATTTACAATGTTGTATTAGCTTCAGGTATATGGCAACGTGATTCAGATATATCAATATATATTGTATATATATATATATTTTTTTTCAGGTTTTCCATTATATTATAGGTTATTACAAGATATTGACTATGGTTCCCTGTGCCATACAGTAGGTCCTTTTTGTTTAGCTATCTTATGCATAGTAGTGTGTATCTGTTAATCCCAAACTCCTCATTTATCCCTCCCTCCAACCCCAGGTGCTCCATTAAAAGCCAAATACATTCCAGGGCCCCACGTGGCCCAGTCTCAAGCTGATGTCACAGATAAAATAATGCAATCTGCTATCCCAAACGAATAGCTAATTCCAAGCTTTACTTGAATGCCTGTAATCTCATACAAGGAAAGATAGTTAGTATACCACATGAGAAGGACTACAGAGCAGGGCTGAGAGCATGGACTCTGGGCCAGTCAGCCTCAGTTTGAATTTTGGTTCTTCCACTTACAAGCCATGAGATCTTTAGCGAATCACTTAATCTCTCTGTGCTTCAGTTTCCTCATCTGTAAAATAAGGATGATTATAGTACCTACCTATTAGGATGGCGATGAGAATGAAATGAGTTAATATTTGTCAAGCCCTCAAAACAGTATCTGACACGCAGGAATAGTTACATCAACGTTTGTTAAATAAATAACTACATCTTAGGATCCACTTTCTCTGACACTCGACCCAAAAGGGTGTTTCTAGTTTTCCTCATCACTTTTCTATTCTTTTATTCCCTCTCTTTGAGAAAAAGCTCTGCATTTTCTGATGCAATCCCCACCTTGGATGCTTCATCTCTCCCCCACCCAAGGAGTACCCAGATCTGTCTGCAAGGGGCCAAGAAGGGCGGTGGAGGGGATAAGACAGAAAAATGCAGAGTAAATTATGTCAGAGTTTGCCCTGTTAACTGAGGATGAGGGGGTGGGAGAAGTGCCATGAATTTGCATTTTCAGATAATATTTTTCTCTTTTTTTATTTTATAAATTTGTTATTTGATATTTATTTTTGTCTGCGTTGGGTCTTCGTTGCTGTGTGCGGGCTTTCTCTAGATGTGCCTAGTGGGGGCAACTCTTCCTTGCGGTGTGCAGGCTTCTCACTGCAGTGGCTTCTCTTGCTGTGGAGCGTGGGCTCTACGTGTGTGGGCTTCAGTAGTTGTGGCTCGCAGGCTCTAGAGCGCAGGCTCAGTAGTTGTGGCGCACGGGCTTAGTTGCTCTGTGGCATGTGGGATCTTCCCGGACCAGGGCTCGAACTCGTGTCTCCTGCATTGGCAGGTGGATTCTTAACCACTGCGCCACCAGGGAAGTTCCTTCTCTTATGTTTGATGTGAGTGACCACAGAGAGGGAATCAAGAAGGGTGTTGAGTCTCATTTCACACCAGGCAGCAGATCGGAGGCAGCATGAGAAGATATGGAATCTGATGGTGACCTCAAGAACCTAAGGTCATCTAGGAATTCACAGAATCCTTAGCAACTTTTGACTTGCACAGACTCTGGCAATGCAGGAAGTGTGATCCAATTTCTTTAACATCTTGAGAGGTAGGAAACATGAAGTACTATCAGTGTATGGAAAAATGCAGAAATGGGTTTCTTTTAAAGGGAGATAAACATTTATCGGAAGTCTTATCACAAGAGGGAGATAGATGGCTAGTATTCAAGATCTTAGTCTACTGTACAGGGAGAAGGACATTTATTGGGTTAAATAATAAGTATATAAAACCTATAGATAATATGGTCCACCTACAAATATTCATTTTTACACATAAAGAACCATATGCTTGTGTATGTGGAAATGAGTATATTCACTAAGTGGAATATGGAAGAATATGTTTGATTAGGAAGACATATGAGCAATATGGCGAAAATATATAAGACCACAATCTGGCAACAACAAGAGGAAGTGCGTTTGGGACACAGCTGGAGACTGATCATGGGGGTTAGTGGTCTCAGCTAAGAATGGATGGCACCAGCTTCTTTCCTGGCCACCCTGCTAATTGTGCTCCTTTGCTCATTCTAGTGACATTATAATGAGCCAAACCACACGCAGCTAAAGTAAATGGAAATGGTGGGAGAAGACGAGAGGCTGAGTGACTTGCCCAAGACATGGAGCTGTGAGCTTGGACTTTCACATGGCTATTGGTTCTCCCTCTGGCCTAAACTAAGATAAAGAAACCTAGTATTGGTGCCTTCCACATTGTCTTGTCCATCCCATTTGTTGCCACAGCTAAGTTGAAGCATCTAGAGACCAAAGGGTGACAGAACATTTTCTCCTGGTGGGTTTGACGGGCTGATGTGGGTTGCCTACAAATTTGAGCCTTTTTAAAAAAATTTTTTTTGAAAATTTATTTTTGGCTATGTTGGGTCTTCGTTTCTGTGCAAGGGCGTTCTCTAGTTGCGGCGAGCAGGAGCCACTCTTCATCGTGGTGCGCGGGCCTCTCACTGTGGCGGCCTCACTGGTTGCGGAGCACAGGCTCCAGACACGCAGGCTCAGTAGTTGTGGCTCATGGGCCTAGTTGCTCCGCGGCATGTGGGATCTTCCCAGACCAGGGCTCGAACCCGTGTCTCCTGCACTGGCAGGCAGATTCTCAACCACTGCGCCACTAGGGGAGCCCCAAATTTGAGTCTTGACTGCTCTCCCTGCACTGCTGCCTCTAACGAGGGATAAAATACCCAGAGTGGCGGGGGTACTCAGCGTACATCTCACATGCATTTCTATAGGAAACAGATACTGTGAACAAGTCTAGGGGATAGAATTATACACCAGTTTTGCCAGTCTCCCACCTTCCCATTAAATATGCTCCCTGGGTAAGAGGAGGGTCCTTCCCCTGCCTGTGGGTGGAAACTCACCAGTCACTCTTAGATAATAAGATATTCTTTGGTCACTACTAGTCATAAACACAATACCAACTTTAGTCATTTTTAACTGCTCAATCCCCCTGAGGGTAATGATGACTTTCATTTTTTAAGATAAGGAAATTGAAGTTTGGAGAGAATAATTGATTGAATAAAGTTTGCAGAAGTAGAAAGCAGGGAAGTCGGGATTCAAACCCGTGACACCCATGCGCATCACTGCAGACTATACTTTCCCCTCTCCACCGGGTGCATTCAAAGAGACCCTCACTCTCTCTCCTTTCTCTCAAACCTGATTTATCTACCCCTTGAGCAAGCGGTCAGTGAAGGGTTGAAAACCAGTTGAAAACCAGTTTTTAGAGCTCTGAGAGTAGCACTTACCATTCTGTCCCACTAGGAAAAGAAGGGAGTTGTTCACAAGCAGATTTCTTGACCTATGGTCCATGAGTGATCTCATGGTGGGAAGATAAGTCTTTTCTTTTAGATTTTCCTTGGCGTCACTTTGTAGATTATCTTTGTGAGAATAACATTTTCATTTTAAATGTAAAAATATTTTTGATGTGTGGTTTCGCTACAAACAAATGTAGCATGGGAAGGATGTTACTTGGTAATAGACACACTATAGATTATCCTGACTTCCTGTTGGCGAGAGGAGCGTCCCTCTGATAGGAATGGACCACAATATCCCCCGTCATTGTGAGTCTGCACTCCTTCCCTTCTTAAGTTGGGTCCAGCTTAAGTTGGAAAATATCAAGGAAAAGAAGTGATGTCCACACTTACATATATCCTTTGTTCAGATTTTTATCAGTGAACATGATAAGGACTCCCACCACCCACTGCCCCCAAAAAGCTGCAGTGCCCATGGTGTGGCAAAATTATGTCTGTCCACCCTGAAAATACATTGGACAATGCAGACATTTTTCATGAGAAGGCTTGATTTTAAAAGGCTCAAACTGTGTGGAAACTTGCACTGTCTCAGCACAAAATTCTTCTGTTGAAATATCTTACACAATTGCTTATTCACCTTTCAAGTGAAAGAAGCCATATATAGTTAGAGAGATTTGAGGAAGTCCTTGCTCTGTGGATTTGACCTAGTTTATTTGGGACTTGGAGCAGATAAAGAAAATTGAAGTGATACCTCTGTCAAATAGCAATATCCCTCTGCAATTGTTTACATTTCTTTTAATACAATGTCCTATGAAGATGTGTCGTTTGGAGCTGCTGCAGCCATTTTGTGACCACAATGGGGAGGCCAAGAGAATTGTAGAGAAGTTGACCCAGAATTCTGACATTGTTGAGCTACTAGACTAACACTGGAACTCCTTCTCTTCAGATTACCTGGTTAAAAACATACATTCTTATGATCTAAACCATTTTACCTAGATATTTTGTTACTTGCCCTCCAAAATTAGGATCTGTGATCCAAACCTTGCCTTGGAGAATGCTGTTTTTCCTTGGCACAAGTCTTCCCTCAATTGGCAAAAAGTTTTAGGGGTGCTGATTCTTCTGTGAGTTAGCATTTAATATTTTCCAAAGGAAAAATCAAACTGACTGGATATCAAAGATGACATGCAAAGGCCATTTCAAACTGTATATTACAGTTTCAGCTTCTATTTCAAGGCAAACATCACGTTTTTTAAATTGAAATTTACTTTTGAGAAGATTTAAGGTTGACTTTTGTTTTATTGCACTTATTTTTCTTCCTGGAATGAATCATTAATTTTTGAATAATCAAATAAAAGTGAGAGAAATGTTTTTTTTTAAAGATTGAACATAGATGGAGTAAATAGATTTCTAATGTAATAAGTTCATTGCATGTAATTTTTTTCCACTATGTTTCATGAACATTTTTCCCTGGGGAGGGATCCTATACCATTCATCAGATCCTCACATGAGTCTGGAACAGAAAAAAAAGTTTTCTCGAGTTGGTGTGATAGGATGGACCATATTCAAAGCCTCAGCTTTTGCCAGACTTCCACCTACTTTTTATTGCAGGTGGGCATTGGCTTGGTCCAAGTTCCTATATGATGGTCCATTCTTAGACCGCCAGTCCATGCCATGGCAGCATGACATATCCCTACCCTGTTGATCTCAACTGTGGCTACATAATTTGCTTTAGTTAATGGAATGGGAGTGGAATTAATGTGTATAACTTCCAGGCAGAAACTTTAAGAGCCAGCAAATGATTCATCATATTCTCTTTTTTCCCCTCTGTGTTCTTCGAATCATGTAACAAAATGGTACATCTTTCAAGTTCTGTCGGGTTATGCGTGGCCCTGGGGAGTAGAGCTCCCTTGTCAACCCATGATGGATGTGGGGCGTGAGTGAGGAATTTGAACTCAATGGTTTTCAGCTGCTGAGGTCTTCAGGTTGTTATTGTAGCACAACCTAGCCTATCGTGATGGATCCAGTGTCTCTTTCTGTCCTTCCTGCTTTATCCATTCATACCTCTGACTTCAGACACAAGCAACGTGAAACCAGGGAAAGGAAGGAATTTCATTTACAGAGTGCTTTCCAACTGCCCAGGGTAATTCAGTGTGTTATTCCCAAAGCCACTTTATTTCAACTGCACAAACATCCCAATGATACCGGCAGGGGGTCCCAGCTTCAGCATAGCGTCAAGAGACTATGGCTTGGAGAAGGTTAAACACCCAGTGCTGGGACACTCAGTCTCCACTCCGAAGCTCTCACTCTTTTCACTGCAGCAACCATCTCTCACTGAAAGGCTGGCTAAGGTCATTCTGCGAGAATGTTTTTGGGTCTTAAAAAAAAAAATAACCTTTACTAATGACCTGGTAATTGTTTTTATAGCTTCCCAATGAAGTGTGAAGTGTTCTAAGAGACAACACAGGACAATTTCCTTTGATGGTGAAGTTTTCCAAAGAATGATTGCCTCAGTCATCTGGGCTCCTGGTGCCCTGACTTCTGAGCGATATTGAACCGAAGCTGAGCTGCAGTCCTGGAAAAGATGCCGAGGTTGGGAGGAAGGTTGGCTCAGACTTGTCTATATTTTGTCTACATTTTAAAGCAGTAATCCTGTCTTTCTTTTTCAAAAACGGTCACACAGTAAGATATGAACAAAAAATAAATAACTGGCATTTGTCAAGCACTTACGCTGTGCCACGGCTGGGCTCAGCACTTAAGTCCTCACCCTCTCCAACCAAAGCCCAGTATGGTGCCCGGCACATGGTGAGGGCTCCTTAAATATCTCTGTAGTGAATGAATTACTCACAACAAACATTTGTTAGATCTGTTGCTTCGAGCTCTGCTCAAATGCAGTGAAATACTCACTGCTCAAATGCTTGTGCTCTGCTCAAATGCAATGAAAAGTTATTGAGACGGGGGAAAGTTAGTGTTCAGACAACTCAGTTGCTGAATTCACTCCCAAAAAGCCATTTGAAACCCCAAGACAGTGAGATTAATTTTTTTTTTTTTTTTTTGCGCGGTACACGGGCCTCTCACTGTTGCGGCCTCTCCCGTTGCAGAGCACAGGTTCCGGATGCGCAGGCTCAGTGGCCATGGCTCATGGGCCCAGCCGCTCCGCGGCATGTGGGATCTTCCCGGACCGGGGCACGAACCCGCGTCCCCCGCATCGGCAGGCGGACTCTCAACCACTGCGCCACCAGGGAAGCCTGAGAAGATTAATTTTAATTGAAAACATTAATGATGATATCAGCTAATATTATGACCTAGTAGAGTTGCGTTTTATTTGCTTTGGTACAGATAACTGGACTCCATATGTCCAGAGCATTACATCCTTGTAGGATAATGCATTACTTATATTAGGGCTCTTGATGGTGTACTTACAAAGCCCCACCCAACAGTTGCCTCATTTTACTCTCACAATTGCCCTGTGAAGTAGGCAGGGCAGATGTGTTTATTATGAGTTGCAGCTGAGGAAGTTCAGAGACATCCAGTGAACTTCCTGAAAGCCACACACTCACCCGGGGCAGAGGGGGCTAGAACTGGCGACGCCAGCTCGGAGCAAGGCCAGCTGTGAGCACGGAGTGCTTTCCATCACACTGGGGCGTCTTCCTCTTTCTTGACTTCTGATAGGTCCTGGGAGGCAGGGGCTAAGCAGGTGATGGGTTGTTGTACCTTTTGTGTTCTTGTTGTGCCTTGATAAATGGTGGATTAATCTAAGCTTTGTTCCATGCTCGCTGCTTGGTTAGGTATGATGTTCCCTGAAGTAAGAGATAACATACCTGTGATGGTTAATTTGATGTGTCAACTTGGCTAAGCTATGGTGCCCAGGGGTTTGGTCGAACACCCGTCTACATGTTGCTGTAAAAAAAATTGTTTAAAGATGTGATTAACATATAAATCAGTAAGAGTTTGAGTAAAGCAGATTATGCTTCCTAATGTGAATGGACCTCAGCCAATCAGTTAAAGCCCTTAAGAGAAAAAGGCTGAGGTCCCCGAAGATGAAGAAATTCTGCCTCCCGACTATCTTTGGACTAAAGACTGTAACATAACTCCTGCAGGAATTTCCAGACTGACAGCCAGCCCTGCAAATTTTGGACTTGCCAGCCCTTACAATTTCCTGAGCCAATTCCTTAAAATTCACTCTCTTCTCTCTTTCTTTATATATATATGAATCTATATATATATATACATATTTACATCCTATTGTTTCTGTTTCTCTGGAGAACCCTGACTAATACAATATCTCATGCTTTTCTAGCAGATGATGACAATGAGGATAGTTCCCACTCCCGAGCGCCTACTATCTGCCTTTCTTGAGCCATCTCGTGTAACCTTCATGACAACTCTGTGTGGTCAGCATTATTCCCCCATGATACCAATGAAGAGTCAAAGTGAGTGGACATAACTCACCCAAGGTCAGAAATCCAGAAAGTGACAGAGAATGAAGCTGGTTTCCAGTCCCAAGCACTCAAACAAATATCTCTGGATTCATCTGGCAATCCATTTTCTAAGGCAGTCGAAGAATACATCATAGCAAAAATAAGGCACCTGGCTATATTTTTCAGATGTGATGTTTTATTTGTTGGGAAATAGGTCATTTGTCAAACAGTGTTTGAGTAGACATAGTATAATACCTTGAACTAAAAGAAGAGGAAACCTTTCTGATGATATACTGTGTTTCCAAATTCATTACAAAGAGGATGCCAAAATCTGTCACATGGCAACCCCCCAAACCAAGTTGCATTCGTGTGACAGAAGACAAAAACCTATGCCTTTCAGTTTGGTTCTGGGTTTGGAGATGTTTGGGACTTGAGGTGGTACAGGACAGGAGATCAATGGTAAATGATTCTGAAGTCTGTGTTTCCTCTTTGCACATGACACGACCCCCAGGAGCATAAGTTAATATTCCAGAGAGATAAAAAAAGAGTTTGAGACAGCTGCCATCTGTCCCTGTGTAGTATGAGCACCCTCGGTGAAATTTATTTTGCCTGTTACACGTACTCAAATATGTAAAACCTCGGGAAAATCAGCTCTCCATCTTTCTCTGGGAAACATGATATGAGCTTTGGAAGTTTAAAAAAAAAAAAAAAAAGACGGGGAGGAATCCTCCTTCTCATGAGCTTATTTTTAGTTCCAATCTCTTTTGCAGAATGGCTAACGCCAACTCAAACTATTTCTGAAAAGAGTTGCTGGGGACAAAGTGGAGATGTGGGTAGGCCTCCTCAAGCCGGGCTCTCAGAAGCAGGTGAGATGCAAGATAAAGCAATCGCTTTGTAGCCACCTTTGACGTAAGTGCTGGAGATTTCTTCAGTTAGCTTAATCCTTTCCTCCTGACACGCACTTTATAGGAAAGCAAAAGCCATCATTATCCTCCCCCGGCCTCTCTCATCCCTGTCTGCATGGCATGCCGACGGATGCTTTTCTGTCTGCCCGCGCTGCCTGCCTCTCTGAGACCGGTGTCACGATGAGGCGGGCTGTGTGCGACAGATTGCTAAATCTGGCCTCCTCCAGGCAGGGGATTCGGCGTTCAAGTGGTACCGGCTGCTCCAGCCTCCCCTCGGGGCTGAGGCAGGCCCAGAAATTTCTGGAGGGCTGCCTTGTGACTCAGGAAATCCCTTGTAGGGAAGGCTAGCCCTCCACTGCTGGCAGAGCCCACCATAGGTAGCTTGCTTTGTTCAGGATTTAAATCTGGGACCCTGCCCAGAAAAAGCCTCTCTCCTCCAGGGAAGTGCGTCCAGCCCCAGATGCCATGGCAAGTGCTGGCCATCATTCAATAGCCAGGACGTATTACCTGGTCCTGCCCTCCTGTCTAAACACAACCGGGGCCCATCTATTTGAGCCCGTTTATTCATCTATTATTTTAACCCCTCACACATTTCCATTTCTTTTTTTGAGGCCACTGTTTTGGATGTGGAAACTGCTCTTAGTCAAAATTCAGCCCTGCCGCCAGCCACCTGTGTAACTTTTGAGCCAGTTTCTGAGCCTCAGTTTCCTCATCAGTCAATTGGAGATTAACGCTTTCTTTTTTTTGCGAGATCTTTGGTGAGGATGGAGGAAAATAATGAAAGCACTGCACCTTGTTTACAGTGGGTACTTAATCCATGTGATTTATTAATAGGACTAACTATAACATATTTACATTACTGTTACTACTACTGGTGTACATTTCTCTAGTGGTTTAGTTCATTAAAAATGTCAAGGTAATTTCATATAACATTGCTCCAACTGTTATACAGTAGGTATTATATCTCCCAATTTTTTTTCAGATAAGGTTTGATATACTCGAGATCACTGAGAACAGGGGTTGGCAAGCTATGGTTAGTGGACCAAATCAGCTTATTGTCTGTTTTTGTAAACAAAGTTTTATTGGGACACGACCATGTCCATTCAGTTATGCATGGTCTGTGGCTGTTTTTGCTGCACAAAGGTAGAGTTGAGAAGTTCAGGCTTACAAAGCCTAAAATATTTCCTATCTGTCCCTTTACAGGAAAAGTTCGCTGACCTCTGACACAGATTGTAAGTGGTGGAACCAGGATTAAAATAATGTACCTGTCTGCCAAAGCCTAAATGCAGGGCTATGCTGGGAACATGCTTCTCAAAATGGAAAAAAAAAAAAAAAAAGGAGCCAGCAAACGGAAAAATAACTGAAAAGGTGTTTTGTTTGTGTTTTTAATTAACCTAAACCATTTCTTTGTATTCCTTATGCAGGACTCGCTGTGTACACACCAGTGTCCTAGACCTAGAGCTTAAAGGAGTTTCAGAATTTACACCCAGGGCAACTCCTGAATTATAGTCCACCCAGCAAGCTCACGGTGGAGCCAGCATGGGGTCTGGAGCTTCCAAATCTGGAGGAACTTCTAACAGGGACTTGTTCTCACTATTTTCTCCATGTAAACATTTCTTGTTACATGTGCTATTATGTGCTCTTTATCCCCATCATTTCTCTTTCCCATTCCCAGCCCAAACCTATACCAGGTAGCACTCTCGGAAGCTTGCAGCATGGATGGGGCTGCTTAGAGGTTCTGTGCTATGGTCCAACAGGCAGAAAACCCAGCTCTCGTGGCCCCTCCCTGCTTCCCTCCCTCCCCGCCCCCCTATATTTCCCAAGAGCCTGCTATATGCTGAGCCCGGTCCTGGGTGCTGGGGAGACGCTAGTGCATGATGGATCCTGGTGCTTGCCCTGAAGGAGCAGAGGGGAGGAAGGGGATCAGAAGGTAAAGAAATAGCTAGAATAGGGTAAATTATCTGCGAAGGGTATGCAAATCATTTAGTAATTCTGGATTGCCAAGTTGAGAGGGAAGTCTGGAGACGTGGCAGAAGCTGGAGAAGTATGGAAAGGAGACACACTTCTGGGCCTTACGTCACATGCTGAGGAGTTTGGATGCCTTCCTGAGGGCAGCAAGTAGTCCTGGAGGGTTCAAAGCAGGGGAGTGCCCTCAGGCCTGCCCCTCCCCCCAGCGGGGCCCTCTGCCTGCTGCCTGTTCCTCATGTCTTCTCACCCCAGTCTCTGCCCCACTTGGCTCTGTCCACAGTTCACTCCCAGGCAGACCCCTCAGGCCTGGTGGTGTGTACACTGGTCTCAGCTCTGCCTCCAGGAGAATGGACCCAGAGAGGGGTCCTCTGCAGGACCAGAAGGGGCTCAGGGCTGGAGTGTCAGGAATGCAGGGTCCTGGGTGTCTGGACCACGGTCTAGAATTATTTGTGTATTTGGGGTTGGGGTAGGGGTCCACAGGCTTTGGTGAGAACATCCCCTTAGCAGGTAGACCCTTTGTTTGTGGGGAGGGGCACAGCTGAGGAGAGCCAACGCTGGACCCTATGCAGTGCACAGCCCAGGAAAGAAGCCCGAGGGTAAGGATGGTGTTGTGTCTCCTGATCAGGTTGGGCAGGGGTGAGATGTAAGGCAGGACAGTAAAAAGGCTGCTGTTGTAGTTCATGGGATATTAACGGTGATCTGAACCAAGATGGAGGAAACAGGGCTGAAGTGAGAGAACAATTCAGGAAGAGAAATCAACACACGCAACCCCTTTGCTGGTGCTGTAGTCTCCCTCCTGCCCAGGCTGACCAGGTCCCACATTGTGGCTGAAGAGGCTGCCACTGCATCCCCAGGGCACCTCTGAACATGGAGGATGACAGCACAAAAAATGCAGCGTTCTAATTAAAGTAGGTGCCTCTCTGAGAAAATGAGATCTGAAGGGTGGCTATGGGTCAGCCAGTGAAAGAGGGTGAGTGGGGAGGTGAAGGAGAGAGGAGGGGGCAGGGGAACAGTATTCCAAACAGAGGAAAACATGGTGATGTCTGCCCATGTTCTCCCTGGCAGAAGTGACAGAGGAGGGTGGCAAATGGCAAAAGGTAGGCTGGGCTCAGGCGGTCTGGGGCATTAGTATACAACTCTGTGTGTACGTGTATGTGTGTTATGCACGTGCACGTGTGTGCACACATACATTAGGTAGAGGGGAAGGGCATGTAGGAGATAACCTCTCCAAGTGCTACATATAAGCTTGCACATCTCCCCAGCAAGTCAGGGGACTGTTGATGTCAACACTCACCCCCTCTTTCCTGTGTAGGGATGTAAATGTACAGAAAAGAATTCAAGCTCAATGAACTGAAGATAAAAAATAACAACAAACAGGCAACAACACACACATACATGCACAAAGCAAACTGAAAAAAGAACTGCAAACATCTTTTCGTCCCACGTAGTGAAAATAATTTGGTTTCTGACCCAACGGAGCATCTGAAATGCAGGCATAAGTGACATAACTTAGATGTCAATCATGCTGTTTTTAATGAGTTCTTCAGACGTTTATGTTCAAAGCTGAGATAGCCCCAGAGGACTCCTGGGTCAGTTATCTATAGTTGGAACATCATGTATACTCTCTTTGCACAAAACAGGGCCCGCTTCCAAAGAGATAGTATGTTTTTCCCATCAATAAAGCTTGATTTTTATGGGTGCTTAAAAATCACACTACCAAGACCCACTGGTAGGTGTTGAATGGACTCCAGGATGGGAGTCTGCCAATGTCCATCATCTTCATGAGCTCAAATGCCCTAAAATATTGCCCTTGGGGTTCTTCCCAGAAAGACCAGCCTTGCCAATTCTTCAATACACTTGAAATAAGAAAGAATCTTCTGAAGAGTGCAAAGTATTTTGAAAAGAATGGTATGTGTCCCTCAGGAGGTGCTGGCTGACACTCTTTAATTCTAGGCTGCCTTATTCAATGGCAACTTCTACTTCATCTCCTTGCTACCATTCTTCTTGTTTTCCTCTTTACCTTTAACCCATTTTTTAATATAGGTGTGGTGCAAGGCCTGGAATAAAGTTTCCATATTATGGGCTGCCTTGACATTTGGTACAATTGGGAGGTCCTCCAATGGCCTGACCCAAAGGCTCCACTCTGCTCCTGCAGATCAGGTCCCCTAGACAAAACAACCAACCCTATTAAACAGACAAGGTGTAGTTTTTGCTTATCCCTCAGTTTCTTACTGGCCTAAAGAATTATTCAAACAAGCCTCTGGAACCAGGGCGCAACTCACCCTTTTGATATTACAAAGCCTGCCACCCACAGCCCCTTGTGGTTCACTCTGTTCCCACGAGTGCAACCCCCTCATGGCCCTGCGTGGCATGATTGTCTTTGGTGGGAATTGTTACACATTCTGGATTATTGAGATGTTACTAGAAAGCTTTTCTACTGTTCAGTGCTCCTTGACATTGAGGGAATTTATCCAGACTGTTTTGTGGATGTCATCATTAAAATTTCTTAGAAAATGTTTTTTATGTTACAAATAATTACATATATATAATTTTAATCCTTATTTTAAAGTTAGCATTATATCATAAACATTTATGTATGTTATTAAAGATTTCTATAAACATTTTTTTAATGGCTACACAATATTCTATTATTTGGATTTACCATAATTTTCCTAATAATTTTCTGACCACTGGCTATTTGGGTTATCTGTTATTATACAATTTTTTATTATATAATTTATTATAAATAATACTGGGATAGCAAATGAACACATCTGATGACCAGCTTCACACATCTGGGTCCCTTATCAAAGATAATAATTTCTTTGATGAGTTTCACAATAAAGATCATTGCTACCTCATATGGGGAAGAAAAATACTACAAGTATTATAGAATATGGGTTGGTAAACTATGGCCTGTAGGCCAAATCCAGCCAGCCTGCTTTTGTAAATAAAGTTTTATTGGAACACAGCCATGCTCTTTGCCTCCATGTTGTCTATGGCTGCTTTCATGCTACAAGGGTAAAGTTGAGTAGTTTAGACTTGCAAAACCTAAAATATTTACTATCTGACTGTTTACATGAAAAAGTTGGCTAATTCCTGATATTAGAATGTGAGGGAGCTCAGGCTTTCTCATTGAAAACCCTACAATCCTAAACCATGCATTTTAAAATGTCTTTCTTGGGACTTCCCTGGTGGCCCAGCGGATAAGACTCCATGCTCCCAATGCAGGGGGCCCAGATTTGGTCCCTGGTCAGGGAACTAGATCCCACATGCATGCTGCAACTAAGAATTTGCATGCCGCAACTAAGGAGCCCGCGTGCCACAACTAAGACCTGGTGCAACCAAATAAATAAACAAATAAATATTTTTAAAAAGTCTTTCTTTAATTTGTGATATTAAAAACAAACATAGGGGAAATTAACATATAATAATAAAACAGTCAAAATCCAATAAACCTCCAAATGTAGACTTCGTGGGTATACCCAATTCCACTCCCTCCATCCTCCTACTCTCTATTTAAGAATTTTAGCCTGGCCCAGGCAAAGATTGATAGACTAGGACAGAAACTCAGGGACAGAATAAGGTATATGTGGAAACCTTATCATAATAAAGATGCCACCAAAAATCAGTGGGGAAGAGAAGGATTGCTCTACATATGGTGTTGGCATATGGTGTGAGGTAGGAATCTGATTCACATCATATACAAAGATGAACTTCAGATTAAGACCTAAATGTGAAAGGTAAAGGTGTACAGTAGGGTTCTTAACATAGATCCTTTTGTTAATCTGAGGGAACCTATAGATTTTTTTCCTCAGAATAATGTTTTTAAAGGCATATAATGAAATAGATAGGATTACCAAGGAAACCCATCATGTAGAAACGCAGATATTTAAAAAATTGTGAAGTAAAATATATGCTTCTTTATTAAAGCATTACCTGATAAGATCTTTATTAAAGCATTACCTGATAAGATCTAGCAGTAAATCTAATAACAAGAGCAATTTTGAAATAGTGATGAGCAAAAACAAAATTTTGAGTTATCTATAACAACTGTAATATAAGGTGAAGATATTCTTAACTTATTCCAAGTTCACTGACCCCTTTAACTCTAGGTTAATGCCCTCTGGGTTAAAATCCCTCCTACAAAGCTGATAGAAGTGGAGATTATTTTTGTGTTTTTAAGGTTAGGGAAGAACTTCTAAGAGTGGCCCCCAAACACACAAAGAACTGATGAATTTGTCTCCATTAAAATTCAGCAGTTTTTTTTTTTTTCTTTTTTGCGGTACGCAGGCCTCTCACTGTTGTGGCCTCTCCCTGTTGTGGCCTCTCCCGTTGCGGAGCACAGGCTCCGGATGTGCAGGCTCAGCGGCCATGGCTCACAGGCCCAGCCGCCTTGCGGCACAGGGGATCTTCCCGGACCGGGGCATGAACCTGTGTCCCCTGCATCAGCAGGCTGACTCTCAACCACTGTGCCACCAGGGAAGCCCAAAATTCAGCAGTTTTGTTCAACAAAGCTCACTAGACTGTAAGAAAGGTGACAGACTAGGAGAAAACTTCTGCAAATTCCAAAACCAACAAGGGATTAACATCTAGGACATACAAGGAGCTTCTGTAAATCAAAAAGGAAAAGACAGAAAAACCAGTAGAAGATGGGTAAGGGATATGATCAGACAGTTCACAGGAGGAAAAATCTTGAATGTATGTAAGTATATGGTGAGATGCTCAACTTCACTTGTAATAAATAATCAAAGAATTAAATCAATGAAATACATACTATTTTGCACCCTCCCATTTTCCATAAGTAGAAAGCCTATTATTACCATGTGTTGACAATGATGTGGGAAATAGAGAACCTCATGCACTGTTGATAGAATATAAGCTTTTATAATCATTCTTAGAACAATCAGGGATACTTGCTAAAACTAAGGAGCACAGATCTTATGACTCAGCTCTCCTATCTTGAGTGTATGAGCAGGGGACTCTGGCATACCCTTCTGTGAACACATGACGATCTTGACCTCAGAGCTGCTAGTGGTAGTGGATACTGGAGGCAACTTGTAAACGTGGAAAGTGCATACAAGTGGATGTACTCTAGTGTACGAATGCAGCCCTAAGGTGTCATGTCTGATATACATAAAACAATCTAGATACACCCTTGACTCATAATATTGAGTGAGTAAAAAAGCAGGAACACCAAGAAATTTTAATACTATTTAGTAAATTCAAAACACAAAGACACAGAAAACAACACTATGTATTTTATAAAGTGCCTGCATCTTGAGAGTGAGCATGCAAACAGACAATGGCCAGACCCTGTCTAAAAGTAGAACCCTGACCCACCACCTGCAGCAGCCTGTCCAGGAAACCAATAGTTGACTACAATAAGCAGTCTAGGAAGCCAGCCTGCTGTAAGTCATTCTTTTTTTAAAAAAAAATAAATTTCTTTCTTTATTTTATTATTTATTTTTTGGCTGCGTTGGGTCTTCGTTGCTGCACGCGGGCTTTCTCTAGTTGCGGTGAGCGGGGGCTACTCTTCCTTGTGGTGCGTGGGCTTCTCATTGCGGTGGCTTCTCTTGTTGCAGAGCACGGGCTCTAGGCGCACAGGCTTCAGTAGTTGTGGCACGCGGGCTCAGTAGTTGTGGCACACAGGCTCTAAAGTCATTCTTGTAGACGTCAGACTGTTAACCAACCCAGGAAGGTGAACAATAACTTCTGTGACAATTGACCCCAAATGGCCAGGACTTGATTAATAACTGGCAGCTTCTCTAATTTTTGCCCCCACTTCCAACTTAGGAAACCAATCAGAGAAGGTTAAATATGAACCACTAACCAATCACATAGGTTACCTCCCTTCTATTTAACCTGTCTCCAACTTCCCGTGCCAACAGCCTCCAATCAGGGCACTCTTTTTTCCACCATAAAACTTTCTCACTCCTTTGGCTGTCTTTGAGTCTCTGCCAAAATGCAAGCGACAGTGGCTGACCTTGCTATAGCAAACTCAGAATAAATAGCCTTTGCTTATCCTCATTTGGTTGGTCTTTATTTATTTCCAAGATCTCCAGAGATCTGCTGGGCACGTTTGAGTGGTACCCCTTTGCAGGGTGGGTGTGAATTGGAGGGGATACCAGGGCTTTGCATGAGTCCACGTAGACTCTATGCCACAAACTGAGGAAGTGACTAACTGAACTCTTGGAAACCCATGAAAAATAAACAAAAAACATTTTAAAATTAGTTCATTTTCATTTCTTTCTGCATTGTGCCTTTCTTTTCTACTTCTGCCCCTTTCCAGGCTTCCCTCTGCTTGAGCTTAGGGGTTAAGTATCCAGATCATTGTTTAACCAGATGGAGGTGCTCAAGGCATAAAAGGAAGCTGCACTCCTCTGGCTTCTCAGGACCAGTGGGTAGCAGAGGTTCAGATGACCCGTCAAGGCCCCTGCTGAACCTGAACTTCTCTAAGAAACTCTCCGAGATGGTTAAGGCAGAAGTAGTCTTGAATCTAGTATTTTTGCCTACGGCCAGGTTTTATCTCCATTAGAGCATAGTTTAAAGCCAGTGTCCCTGTTCTTACCACTCAGTGCTGGAGATTAAAGGAAAAAATAGCCCCAATGATTTCATCTCATGCTTTTTCAGTGAAAATTACTTTTCAGAATGATTAAATCTTCTATAAAGGTAGTAATAGAGGACTCAAGTTCAGTTTCACCCATTTATTAAGATATAGGCTACCAAGCCCCAATAGGAAAAATAAACAAACAACTAACAGTTGACTTGGATTTATGCACAGTTTGTCTAATCAATCAATCTGTAAACATTATGCAAATGTGTGTAAACCCAAACCTAGCCCAGACTTTACGTATGCATTGTTATGTAAACGATCAATCTTGTTAATGCAAATATTAATATAAACCTGACATTAAACACAGGTTTACACAGCCTTGCTAGTTGAAGGCAGCTTGATTTACACTGAAATGTAAATAGCAATAGTGCTCTTTTTGGGGCTTTGGAAAACAGACTGACTAAAACTCACTGGGTGGCCTGTCCCCACCAGGTTCCCCAGACGCACTCTGAACCCCTTCATTCAATGAATCTCATGAGGAACTGGGGGAGAGCTTAGACAGCAACTCATCTGTGCCTACTGGTGTCCTTGTTTTGGAGATCCCAGCTCCACAGGACCTCCCCTGGGGCCACCTTTAGGACCAGAGGGCCCTGTCTCTGAACCCACAATGCAGGGAGAGTCATTCACAAAAGTTTCCACTCCCACCTTGGTTGAAGGTTTGCAGGTGAGCTGTTATGCCAACAGGACTTGCTATAGGTGGCTCGTGGGCAGCTCTACGAGGGTGTCTTGATTCACTCTGCCCCACCCCATCCTTCTTTTTATCCTTCAAGTCTGTTTTAAATGTCACCTCTTTGGACAGGTCTTCTTTGACCATCTATTCTCAGTAGAGTCCCTCCTCCACTGTTCTCTAGCACCTGTACATCACAGTCATAATGTTTTTCTCAATTTGTGATGACGTATTTATTTACTTCTGTGTTTACTGTTGTCTATCTTCCCCACCTGTGAGCTTCAGAGCGACATCTGTTTTGTTCATCACTTTATACTCAGTGCCAGGCACATGAGATATGCTTAGAAAGATTTTGTTGGATGGATGGATGGATGGATGGATGGGCACACACACTCTGGAACCTTGTTGCTTAGCACAAAGTTCTGCCTTTCCACAAGCAGCCTCAGGAAATTGCTCGTTCTGTCTTTTCTTTAGGACCTGGGCTCTACTCTGTATACTGATCATCTGCTAGGCCTCCTCCCAAGGCCTTCTGTCAGAGCTGGATTCTATTCTCTGAGCCCCTGCCATGGCATGATAATAATAACGGTAGAAGGAGAAGTAGCTCTCATATATTCAACACTTAGTAGGTCCAGTTATTGTACCAGGAGTTTTACACCCATCATCTCATCTGAACTTTAATATTCAAAGTATATTTTTCAAAAGATCAGTCTTTTAACAAGGAGTCCAGGGCTTGGGTGGGGATAGCACAGTGCACCGTTCAGAGTCCAGATTTGAAGTCAGTGAGATGTGAGTTCTAACCTTGACTTTATTAGCTATGGATCTTGGAAAAGATATTTACTCTGAGCCATAGATCAGGGAAGTGACTATTTGTTTCCCAGGGTTGTTGTGACAATTTAATGAGATTGAGAGTAGAGCCCAAGAATTTAGTCAGTATTAGTGTTTATGTGCAGCTCTTACACAGACGTTCAGACTCTGGAGACCAGAGACTGGGTTTATTCTCTTCAGTCTCCTTGTCTTCTTTGTCCTCTTTGAACCCTTGGCTGTTTTTAGCTCTCCTGGATCACCCAGTGTTCCATGTAGTAGAGAATTTGTATGGGATGTACCTTAAGGTACATCCACAGAGATCAACCACCCCAAGCTGAGATTAAGGAGGTAATAACCTAGGGCCCTGCAGATGGAAGAAAGAGGCACTAAAAGTGACCTAGAACTCTTATACACACAAATCAGTCCTAACCCCAAAGGCCCTGAAACAAAGGGAGTGGAACTGGACTTCGAAAGTCACAGCTGGTTGGTTACAGCTTCCAACCAGAGCACATCTATTACTGGGCGTGTCTATTTATGTCTCACTGCCTGAAAAGCAGGGCCTGCGTCTTATTCATCTTTGTAACTCAGCAGCCAACGCAGTGCTGGAACATGGTGGGTGCCCAATCAGTTTGTTGAATGAATATTCCCTTTCCAACTCCTCATACCCAGACTCACAGGAGTTCTATTATTTTGGCATGTTTTCTTGTAGGGGGTACTTTTAAGGTTGACTTTGATCTTCATCTGGGTGGAAATTTGGGTGCATTGGGAAGAAGACCCCACAAATATTTCTCCTGGACTCTCCATGTCTCTAGGTGATGGCTGCTTGAAAATCCCCTGTTTACGTGGAGGCTCAGTCTTTGGCCAGAAGGAACTCAACCCCCATGAATCACCTTCAATCATTAATAGCAGCTGCAGGCCCCAAGAGTTTCCAGCAAGAGCACAAATGCCAGCAGAATGAGACAATTTCCACTGCTTGAAGCAAAAGCAAGTAAAACTAAAATGGAGTGAAAAGGTGGGGGTGAACTATTATCTTTACACATTATTAATAATAACACCTTTTATTTGAAAAAGGCTTTGGAATTGATCAACTACTCTCTCCTGTATTATCTCATTCATTTCTCACCACCCCCTTTGAGGTATTATTAACAAATTTGCAGATGAAGAAACTGCTCTGAGACAGCCCACAACAGCAGCTGGACCCTTCTGTGATCAGCTACCAGCATCCTTTAATGAGAACTTGTGTGTTTCTTGATGTCTTCCTGCGAATATCTCAAAGGAAATAAGGACTTCATGACGGTCAGCTAGATGACCCGTAGCTGAGTGACTCTGTTCTATTATTGGCTCACAACCCCTTCTTTAGAGAAAGGAGGCATTCGCCAAGATGGGATTTTCCCAAAAGGATTCTTTAGAAAGAGTGCCAGAACCTTTGCCTTCCACCTTGACAGTCCTCAGAGACAAACTGAAAGGACCTCACTTAATGTCTCATCCGAAGGGTATCTGCCGTGCTGGTTTCATCATTCAAAGCAGGAAAGGCCTTTGTCATGGTCAGATGGCTTTAATGTGTTTTGAATGCTACATAAATTCAAACTTGATGGCTCATTTATTTGTTGGATTGAAGTTTTATACAATAAACTAAGCCTTGGTATTTACTAATAACTTGTGCACTGCCCTGTGTTTGTTTAGAACAGCCAGAAGGCAAAGAAGTTGACCAAGTCCCTCATGGCCAATGTGGTTTTCAGATCCTGGCATTTCCTGGGACAGTTTATGGATCGGTGGAAGGGATGATAAGAGGGTTGTTTGCAGAGGTGTCAGGGGACACAGTTGGGAAAGGAGAAGGGGAAAGATTGCAGGTGGGTGTTTTATTCCAGACGTCTTTGACAAAGCTCTGCCCCAACTGCTTCAACCGCTGAACTCAATGAGCTGGGAATTGGGAACTTTGAGTGACAGGCTAAGCTTGGCTAGCGACTTGTGGCATGAACTTGGAAGATTCATTGCCCCCTGCTGTGTCTCACCACCTCACTTTGAAAAAAAAAAAAAGAAAGCTAATAATAAATTCTATTCATCATTCAAGGTGAGTTTCCTTAAACTACTCTCCTTTCAGGAGATCTTTGCTCTGTACCTCAACCCCACCCAGAAAAACTTCTCTCTTTCTCAAACTCCAATAGGTATTATTTGTCCCACGATTTATGGACAAGAACACAGGCTTTGGTGGCAGATGAACTGAGCATGAGTCCCAAGTCCTGTCCTCATCTAAACTTGAACAAGTCAGGAAGTATTTTTGAGCTTCCGCTTCCGACAATGGAATGAGCCCAACAGTATTTATCTCCCACGTTGTTGTGAGAAGTAAACCACAGAACACATGTTAGGTCCTCAGCTCAGTGCCTGGCATGTAGGAAGTACTTATAAATCCGAACAATATTAATTATAGCCTCATGCTTTGGGGTCCAGAATAGAGTGTAAGCTCCTGGAGGGAAGGGACCGGACCGGTGGGTACCAGCTTTCACAACATCCAGCAAGTGGAGATGTCCTTATTTTCTCTGATAACAGACATTTACAGCCTACCTTTCAGAGACAGATAATGTGACTGCCTTTCAGAGGAGTTTCTGAGAACAGCAGCATCTTTGGTTTCATTTGAAGGGTAAGAATGAGTTGTGGGGGTGACACAAGTGGGCAAAATCTAGAAATCTTGACATTTCCATGGCCAAGGAAATATCTCCCTGTTTCCACTGGGTGACAGGATTTGCCTTCGGCACCTCCTCATTTCCCCTCCAGGTCTCACATATGGCGTCCAGGGTCTCATTAGCTGGGGCAGGTTTTGGCCCCAACATGGTACCCAAGACAAGATCTTGCTGGCCTAGAGCCTTGAGGAGCGTTCACTGGTGTCTCACGGACTCCTGGATTCTTGCGCATAGCTGTCTGGCTGCCTGGGTCCTGCCCTAAGGCTCGCTTGCCTCCCGAGTCCTGCTCTCTGCTGTAGCTGACATGGCAAGTCTTTCCCCTGCTTCTGTGCTGGAGGAGTCTTAATTTTGTTCCAGTTTGTGTTACCAAATAAGTCAGGTCCCACTTCTCCCTGCTTACACAATCAATACTCACAAATGTTGGTAGAAGGAAAAGGTGCCTGTAATCAGAAAACCGGCAATCTGGGGAGATGCCAAAGAATCACCTCCAAATGTTCTGCTCGGCCAAGAAAATTTTAAAGGGAAACAGAAGAGTAATCTCAGTTCATCGTTGAGATAGGGGGTCAGTTAATCATCAAGATGGGGGTCAGGGTCGTTGCCATCCCCCACTGTGTGCAGGCTTGTGTGCAGGCTTATCAACTCCCTGTGATCTTCTCTGGCTGTTATCTTGTTCATCCAGTTTGGTCTCACAGTTTGTTTGGGAGATTACTGAAGAGGAACCTATTCTTCGTTTCTACTTTGATCTACTGAAAGAACCGACAAGTTAGGCAAGGTATTGCGTGATTAAAAGATTTGAAAGGTATGCTTGGGCCTAGATGAGTAGAGCATGGGGGTGTCTGGTTTAAAAGTTAGTTACAGTATGGCTTTGCTAAAGTGACAGGAAACGGGGCTTCCTGCTGAGGGCAGTTTCCTGTAAAGAGCTGCTTACATTTGCACATCTTCCCCAAGTCACTTAGATGAATTCAGATTGGTCTAAGCCAATCATGGCAGTCCCATTCGCCAAATTTGGCCAATGAGAATAGAGCTTCTGAGTAAGGTTTCTTAACTCTTAAAAAAAAAAAGAAAGAAAGATAAAACAGATACCAAGAAGAAGTGGTCCCCTTTATTACTAGGATTCTCCAGAGAACAAATAGGATGTATGTACAGACAAAGAGAGAGACAGATTTATTATAAGTACTTGGCTCTGCAATTACGGAGGCTGGTAAGTTCCAAAAGTGACATGGTAAGTCAGCAAGCTGGAGGCCCAGGAGAGCTTACGGCGTAGTTCTGGTCTGAGTCTGAAGGCTGAGAACCAGGAAGCAATGGTGTAGTTCTAGTCTGAAAGCCAGTGGGCCCAAGATTCTGGAGAAGCTAATGGTTCCATCTGAGTCCAAAGGCCGGAAAAAAGTTGATGTCCCAGTTTGAAGGCAGTCAAGCAGAAGGATTCTCTCTTACCTGGGGAGAAGGTCACTCTTTTTGCTCTATTCAGGCCTTCAACTAATTGGATGAGGCTCACCCACATTAGGGAGGGCAATCTGCCTTAGTCATTTAATCTCATCCCCAAACACCTTCACAGAAACACCCAGAATAATGCTTGACTGAATATCTGGGCAACTGGTGGCCCAGTCAAACTGACACATAAAATTAACCATCACATTCTCTTTCTGCCCTAGTGTATGTTATGGGTTGATCGCGTTCCGTTAAAAAGATATATTCAAGTCCTAACCTGTGGTACTTCAGAAGGTGGCCTTGTTTGGGAATGGTGTCATTGCAGATGTAAGAGGTTAAGATGAGGTCATACTGGAGTAGGGTGGGCCCTGATCCAATATGCCTGATGTCCTTATAAAAGGAGGGAAATATGGACACAGATACAGAGAGAACGCCATGTGACGATAGAGGCAGAGACTAGAATTATGCAGCTGTGAGCCAAGGAACTCCAGGGATTTTGCAACACCAGAAGCTAAAGGCATGGAACAGAAAAAAAGAACCTTTCAAAAAGAACCAACCTTGCTGACACCTTATTTTCTGACTTCTGGCCTCTGGAACTGTGAGACAAAAAATTTCTGTTGTCTTAAACCACCCAGTTTGAGATACTTAGTTACAACAACCCTAGGGAACTAACACTGTGTGAAGGTGTGATGCCTGGGACTGCTGGACCATCTTGCTACTATGAGGGGGTCTAAGAATGACACACTGAGAATGACAGTGCAGAGTCAGAAAAACCTGGGTCTTTTGATAAATTTGTTGAGGTTCTGAAATAAACAGCTCAGAAAGACCCCCGCCTCTATACTTCTTATAATATGAGATAGTACATACCCTTATTTTTTCAACCATTTGGGATTGAGTTCTCTGATATTGCTGACAAGTGCATCTGACTGATGAATGGATCCCATAGCTTCCCAATTCAGACAGATTCTTCCTTCTGTGTTTCTTGTCTTAGTGAATGGCATTACCATCCATCCAGATAGATGCCCAAGTTTCACAAAGGAGAAACTTGGTCGTCATCTTTATTTATTTTTTTAATTTTATTTATGTTGGCTGCTTTGGGTCTTCATTGCTGCGCGTAGGCTTTCTCTAGTTGCAGCGAGCGGGGGCTACTCTTCATTGCAGTGCGCGGGCTTCTCATTGCGGTGGCTTCTCTTGTTGCGGAGCATGGGATCTAGGGGCGTGGGCTTCAGTAGTTGCAGCACATGGGCTCAGTAGTTGTGGCTTGCGGGCTCTAGAGCGTAGGCTCAGTAGTTGCGGCACAAGGGGTTAGTTGCTCCGCTGCATGTGGGATCTTCCTGGACCAGGGATCGAACCTGTGTCCCCTGCATTGGCAGACAGATTCTTAACCACTGAGTCACCAGGGAAGTCCCAGTAGTCATCTTTGATGCCTTCCTTTTTTTCATCTCCCCAGCTGGATCATTCATTAGGCCCTGACAATATTACCTCTTTATTGGCTTTCAGTCTGCCCAGGCATCAATACCTTGGTACTGTCCTCCCTTATATGTGTTACCACAACAGCTTAACTTGACTCTCTGTGTCAAATCCTGATCAACTTCAACCATCCTCCTCACCAGAGCCAGAGTGATATTCTATAATGTATAACTGTCCCAATCTCTGCTTGGCAGAAAGTTGTTCAGTTGTGCTTTAAGCCTGAAATGGATGGAAATTGACCAGACCCACATCCTCTGCACTCCATAGTTCCAGAGTCTCTCATCTCCTGGCAGATTTTAAGGGCAGATCATACCCTTTTGTCTCTCATCTTTTTCCATACTCCAAACCATCAGTAGATATCACTTCCTAATTTCATAAGTTTCATTCTGTTTTACTAATCCTAAATATAAACAGAATTGTTCAAAAGGAGACCATTCTATTTTTAAAGTACTTCGTGATATATGTATGAGCTTTTCATGGTGGAACTAAGGACATGGCCCTTTCTTGTTCTTTCAGAACCTGAACATACGTGTAAAAACAGGATCCATTTTTGAGCGATGTGAAACTGCAGTTTATTTGTAATTAACTGCCTTTAAGACAGTGTTCAAGCCCAAACTCCTTAGCACGGTGTTCATTTCCATTCATGATCTAGTTTCTGGTTGCTATTTTAGCTTCATCTTTTATCACTCATCCTGTGGTCAGACTTGAAGCTGTTGAAGTTATCACTCTCTCTCTTGCCTCAGGGTCTTTGCACATGCAGCTCCCTCAAGATGAAATGTGTTAACCAAAAATTCCAAGAATGGAGGGAAAAAAAGAGTTTCTTTGGGGTTTGTTAGGACTGCAGCCCAGGAAGCAGAAATCCAAGGAAGCATTTGAATTGTGTTCTGCTGGACTACAAAATGGGGGAAGCTTATAAAGGTACCCCCCTGGCGTCCGCCAAGATTACATAAATTGTTTGTCAAGAATTAGGGTTGGAGCTGGCAAGAAGTAAGTGTGCTTGTTAAGTCAGGATTAGTTGGGGTTCTAAATGATTATTGCATAGTTTTGAAGGGGGGTGCTTTGAAACTACAAGGTTGCAGCTAGCTGCTGCTAGCAGATACTGTTTTTGAAAACGGCTGATGGTATCCTTGAGTTTGATAACAGTTCAGAAAATTCAAGTTCTCAGTGATGCAGGAATATGTCTGAAACCACATCCACAATGGCCACCTGGCTCTATTTTGGATACCTGAACCATGGTTACTCCATTTTGATTTTTGAGTGATCTTAAGTATGTCATCAAATTCTACCCACTTCTCTTGGCCAACTCATTCTTCAAGCCTCAACTCAGACACTCCTTCCTCCTCCAGGAGACCTTTTCTGACATGCTGCTATTTTTCAGTTGGGTATTTTCAGGTTCTAGAAACAACGCTGGTGCTAAGAGGAACATGGCCTGGGAGCCTCCGTGCTATGGTGGCAAAAGCTCTGGAGAGAGTGTGAAGAACACTAAGTTCCCACCTTGGAGTCTGCCACTAAGGAAGCTGTGGGACCTCAGGGAAGTCCCTTCTCCTCTTGGGGGTGTCAGTCGCTCTGCCTATTGAATAAGGGAGCAGGACTATATCAATGGCTTCGAAACTATGTCCTTCAGAGCCCAGGGACTCCAGAGACAGGGCCCAGGTAAGGAGCAAAAGGAGGGCAAGACAACCCCTGGATCCCATCTTCTTATTCCATTCAGGTCTTACTAATATCTGCATCATATATTGGGATTTCATCAGAGTTGGGGGAAAAAGAGGAATTATGATCTTAAAAGTGTTAGAAAACCATTGATCTTTCTAATTAAAGTCTTGTTCAGCACAAAGATTCTGCTGTAACACAGGCAGATGAGGAGAGGGAGATGGGTGAGGAAACAAAGGTGATGATGGCAATGTCTGTGAGAGAAAGTGAGGCGAGCCTGGCAACCCAGCCAATCGCTTTGGTCCTGTCAAACCTGGTCTGGGTGGTCCAGAAGCAAGAGGCTTTGTGATGAGACTGGACATTAGGGGTTTGGAGTCAAAAGTCTGGGTCTTTGGGATTTCAAACCAGTGGCTCACACTCTTAATGCTCAGTAGAATCACCTGGGAGCTTTTAAGAAACACTGATGGCAGAAGCAGCTCCTCAGACAATTGAATCAGTCTCTAGCAGTAGAGCGGAGGCATCTAGGTGATTCTGAAGCATCTCAAGCCTGGGAGAGGAAGTACTGTGATTGTCTTGCCCACCATCATATTCCTGGTGCCCAGAAAATATGATATGCAGGTAACAGCAAATATTTGTTGAATAAGTGAGTAAATGAGTTTAATATTAGCAACGGATAGCTTATATCTCCTTATTTGGGTTATTGCAACTTGCCGAGGTTTAGTTTTCTCAGATGTAAGATGAGAAAAGGCATTTCTACCTGAAGTGATGCTTTGAGAATTACAAACATGCCAAGTACTTTTCACAACACATGGTATATTGTAGTTGATTAATAAAATGGTAATACCATCATTAGTGGCAATTGGTATTGCTCAGATTTGGAGCAAAAAATACTGAGTTCCAGTTTGGCTGCATTGTATCAGTCAGGATAGGCTAAATTATGCTGTGGTGACAAACAACCTCTAAATCTCAGGGGTATAACACAGCAAGGGTTTATTTTTACCCATATGACTTGTCCATCACAGTGTGGCTGGGGGCTGTCAGAATCTCAGTCATAGGGAGCATTGCCAGTCACCATGAGGGTAAAGAGGAACCTTCTGGGCAAACACCTAGCCAAGGAGTGACTCACTTCCCTTCCACTCACGACTTATTGGCCTACGTAGTCACAAGTTTCTATCAACCACAGGGGCCCAGAAAGTTCAATCATCCCAGGTGCCCAGAAGGCAGAGAATGGAAAGTTACATTGACGAGTGACAAGAATGATTAGGAGGGTTATTCCCAATGGTCCTGCATGACTCTGGACACACCCAACTCTGAACAATGACAGTGGGTGTCAATGACAGCTTGAGAAACAAGGAACCCTGGGCATCTGCTGTGTTTTGATACCCAACACTGAGTCCTCCTTCTTTTGGAATCAGCACTCAGACATAATTTTCAAACAACCTAAGGAGATCTAATTTACGTACCACAAATCTCACCAGTTTTAAACATACAATTCAAAGATTTTTAGTAAATTCATAGAGTTGTGGAACCCTCACCACAATCCAGCATTTCCATCACCTCATGTTTAGTTGAAGTCAATCCCCACCCACACACCCAGCCTCAAGCAAATATTAATCTGTTTTCTGTCTTACATCATGGCCTTTTCTGAACATTTGAAATTGTACAATATATAGTCTATTGTGTCTAGCTTCTTTCATTTCACGTGATGTTTTTGAAGTTCATCCATGTTGTAGCATTATAGGGGGTTCAAAGGATTTCGGGGCTGATCAAGGAAAAAAATATGACCAGGAGGGGCAGTAACACACAACAAGCTTCATTGAGTGGTGCTTACGATTACATGAAAGGGGAAGTCCCTTTCAGGATGAGACCATCCAGATGCTTATGGGTCTGGGGCCACCATCTGGAAGGGGAGGGGAGCAAGGGAACTAAGAGAGAGCTGGATCATAAAGGGGGCTTGTGTGTCTAGGTGATGTCACTCAGCAGTGCATGGTAGTCTCTGGGTAGAGAGATGGACAGCAGCAGCTTGGGGTCTTTCTGGCCCAGGGCATATCTTTTCAATTGCTAGCAGATATAGGGTGAGGTTTAGTGGAACATGCAAAGCAGGGAAGTTTAACTGGATAAAAATCTGCTTGTTTAGATTATATTTAGAATAATTGGATGTATAACAAATTGAGTTTCATCAGGATTTTTTGCTAATTGGTCTCAGTCTGCAGAAATAAACAACCTAGGGGCCAATACACAGAGGCCATATTTGGCTCATTTATACAACAAGCATGTATCAGTATTTCTTTTCTTTTTTTGCTGAATTATATTCCATTGTATAGATATACCACATTTTGTTTATCTATTCATCAGTTGATGAACATGTGATCATTTCCAATATTTGTCTATTATAAATAATACTGCTATGACCTTTCAAGAACAGGTCTCTTTGTTGAGATATGTTTTCATTTCTCTTGGGTAGATTCCTGGGAGTGGCATAGCTAGGTCCTATGCTAACTTTATATTTACCTTTTTAAGAAACTGCCAAGCTGTTTTCCAAAGCAGCTGGATACATTTTACATTCCCACCAGTGATGTATGAGGGGTCTAATTTCCCCACATCCTTGCTAACTTTTGTTATTGTCTGTCTTTTGATTATAGCCATTCTAGTTGGTACAAAGTGGTGTCTCATTGTGGTTTCAATTCGCGTTCCCCAATGACTAATGATGTTGAGCATTTTTTCATGTGTTTATCAATGATTGATATATCTTCCTTGGTGATATGTCTATTCAAATCTTGTGCCCGTTCTTAAATTGAATTGTTGTCTTCTTTATTTTGTTATTTATTCTGGATACAAGTCTTTTACCAGATATACAATTTGCAAATATTTTCTCTCAGTCCATGACTTATTTCTTCATTTTCTTAATAGTCTATTTTGAAGGACAAAGGTGTTAATTTTGATGAAATCCAGTTTATCAAAAATTTTTTTCTTTTATGGATCATGCTTTTGGTGTTGAATCTAAGAACTCTTTATCTAATCCAAGGTCACAAGGATTTTTTCCTATTTTTTCTTTCTAGAAGTTCTATAGTTTTAGCTCTTAAACTAAAGCTTAGTTATGATCCATTTTGCATTAATTTTTTATGTATGGTGTGAAGTAAGTATATTCATTTGTCATGTGGATATTCAATTCTCCCAGCACTGTTTGTTGAAAAGACTATTCTTTGCCCATTGAATTGTCTTGGCATCTTTGTTGAAAATCAATTGACCATAAATATTATGTCTTTATTTCTAGACTCAATTCTTTTTAATTTAAATATATGTATCTCCTTATGCCATTGTCACATTGTCTTGATTACTATAGCTTTATAGTAAGTTTTGAAGTGAAAGTTCTCCCACATTTTTCTTCTTTTTCAAAATTGACTTTGCTATTCTGAGACTTTTGCCTTTTCATATATATTTTAGGATCAGCTTGTTAATTTCTGAAAAAAAAACCTTCTAGAATTTTAATAGAGATTATGTTGAATCTATAGATTATTATGGGGCTAACTGACTTATTAAAAATTTTGTCTTCCAATCCATGAACCTGGATTGTCTCTGAATATATTCAGATCTTTGTTAATTTCTCTCAGTAATTTTCAGTGCACAAGTCTTATACTTTATTGGTTAATTTATTATAAAATATTTTATCCTTTTTGATGCTATTGTGAATGAAATTGCTTTCTTAATTTCATTTTGTGGTTTGTTAGTTACTGTTATGTAGAAATACAATTGATTTTTGTATAATGATCTTCTACCCTGGACCTTGATGTACTCATATATTATTTCTAATAGTTTAAAAAGAAAATTGTATGGATTCCTTAGATTTTTCTCCATATGGGATTATGTAATCTGCAAATAGAGACAATTTTACTTCCACCTTTTAATCTGGATAGTTTTAATTAAAATTTTTTTGCATTGATTCACTAGCTAAAACCTCTAGCAAAATGGTAAATAGCAAGTGATGAGAGAGGACATACTTGCTTTGTTCCTGATCTTAAGGGGAAGGCATTAAGTCCTTCACTTTTAAGTAGGATATTTAGCTGTAAATTGAGGAATTTCCCTTCTATTCCTGGTTTGTCGAAAATTTTTAGTTGAATGAGTGTTGGATTTGGTTAAATGCTTTTTCTGCACCTATTGAGATAATCATGTAGCTTTATTCTCTTAATATGGTGCTTTACATTAATTAATGTTCAGATGTTAAACCAATCTTGCATTACTGAAGTAAATCCTACATGGTCATGGTATATAATTCTTTTTTATATGTTTCTAGATTCATTTAGCTAATATTTTGTTGAGGATTTTTGCATCTATATTCCTGAGGATATTAGTCTGTAGTTTTATTTTCTTGTTATATCTCTGTCTGACTTTGGCATCAGGGTAATACTGGCTTCATAGAATGATTTGGGAAGTGTTTCCACTCCCCGTATTTTCTGGAAGGGTTTCTGAAGGAATGGTATTATTTATTATTTAAATACTTGATAGAATTCACTAATGAAGCCATCTGGGTCTGGAGTTTTTTTGCATGTTCAGGAGAAGATTTTTATTTACTGGTTCAATTTTTTTTGTTGTTATAGGTCTTCATATTTTAAAAATTTCTTCTTGAGTCCATTTTGATTGTGTTTTTCTAGAAATTTGTCAATTTCATTTAAATTGTCTAGTTAGTTGCCGTAGCATTGTTCATACTAATCCTTTATAATTCCTTTACAGTAGAATCCTCTCTTTCATTTCTGATTTTTGTCATTTCTGTCTTCTCTCTCTCCTTTTTTTTTTTTTTTGGTCAATGTAGCAAAAAGTTTGTCAATTTAAAAAAATATTTTCAAAGAACCAGATTTTGGTTCTATTACTTTTTCAGTGTTATTTTATTTTCTATTTCATCCACTATAATTTTTATTATTTCCTTTCTCTGTTTGCTTTGGGTTTAATCTGTTCCTTTTTTTTTTTTTTTAGTTTCTTAAGGTAGAAGCTTAGGTTATTGATTTGAGATCTTTCTTCTTTTATAATATAAGCATTAAAACTATATATTTTCCTATTAGCACTGTTTTAGCTGCATCCCATAAATTTTTGATATGTTGTGTTTTCATTTTCATTCATCTAAAAATATTTTAAAATTTCCCTTGTAATTATTTTTCTTTGACTCATTGGTTATTTTGAAATGTGTTATTTAATTTCCAACTATTTATGGATTTCCGGATTTTATTTCTGTTGCTGGATTTTAATTTAATTCCTTGTTATTGAACTGCCCCCTACCTCCCCCAGCACCTTCAATGTGTCTTCTCACTGCCTTTCGGCTTTCACTGTTTCTAATAAGGAGTAAGCTGTTAACTTTATTGTTGTCTCTCTGTATGTGATGAGTTATTTTTCTCTTGTTTCTTTCAAGCTTGCCTTTAGCTTTCGACAGATGAATTAGAGTTTTCATATTTTCTGGATATATGCCCAGGAGTGGGATTACTGGATCATATGGCAACTCTATTTTTAGATTTTTAAGGAGCCTCCATACTGTTTTCCATAATGGCTGTACCAACTTACATTCCCACCAACAGTGTAGTAGGGTTCCCTTTTCTCCACACCCTCTCCAGCATTTATTGTTTGTAGACTTTTTTTTTTTTTTTTTTTTTTTTGCGGTACGCGGGCCTCTCACTGTTGTGGCCTCTCCTGTTGTGGAGCACAGGCTCTGGACGCGCAGGCTCAGCGGCCATGGCTCACAGGCCCAGCCGCTCCGCGGCATGTGGGATCTTCCCGGACCAGGGCACGAACCCGTGTCCCCTGCATCGGCAGGCGGACTCTCAACCGCTGCGCCACCAGGGAAGCCCCTGTAGACTTTTTGATGATGGCCATTCTGACCAGTATGAGGTGATGCCTCATTGTAGTTTTGATTTGCATTTCTCTAATAATTAACGATAATGAGCATCTTTTCATGTGCCTGTTGGCCATCTGTATGTCTTCTTTGGAGAAATGTCTATTTAGATCTTCTGCCCATTTTTTGGTTGGGTTGTTTGTTTTTTTGATATTAAGCTGTTTGCATATTTTGAAAATTAAGCCATCGTTGGTTGCATCATTGGGAAATATTTTCTCCCAGTCTGTATGTTGTCTTTTCATTTTGTTTATGATTTCCTTTGCTGTGCAAAAGCTTATAGGTTTGATTAGGTCCCATTTTATTTTTGCTTTTATTTCTTTTGCCTTGGGAGACTGATCTAAGAGGATATTGCTATGATTTATGTCAGAGAATGTTTTGCCTTTGTTCCCTTCTAGGAGTTATATGATGTCATGTCTTATATTTAAGTCTTTAAGCCATTTTGATTTTATTTTTGTGTATGGTGTGAGGGACTGTTCTAACTTCATTGATTTATATGCGGCTGTCCAACTTTCCCAACACCACTTGCTGAAGAGACTCTCTTTTCTCCATTGTATATTCTTGCCTCCCTTGTTGAAGATTAATTGACTGTAGGTGTGTGTATATGATGTAGTTAGATGTAGGTCTATTTATATTTATATTAGTTGGAGTTCATAGAACTTCTTGAATCTGTAGATTTATGTTTCTTATCAAATTTGGGGATTTTTTTGGCCATTATTTCTTCTAATATTTTTATGGCATTTCTCTCACTTCTCTCCTTCTGAAATTCCCATTATATGCATGTTGACGTGCTCAATGGAGTCTTACCACTGTTTGAGGCTCTGTTCAATTTTCTTCTTCTTCTTTTGTTCTTCAGATTTTTTAATTTTTGTTGATTTATATTCAAGCTCCATTTCACTTACTTTACTTTTCAACTGTAAATTTTCCATTTGGTTCTTTTTAAAACATAATTTCTATCTGTTTGTTGATATTCTCTGTTTGATGAGTCATTGTCACCATACTTTCCCTTAATTTTTAAATGTAATTTCTTTTAGTTTTGAACATATTTTTACTAGCTGCTTTGAAGTTTTTTCTCTGCTAAGTCCACCGTCTTATAGGACTTCTCAGAGACAGTTTCTATTGACTGCTTTTTCCCCTGAGCATTTTCCACTTTCCTGTTTCTTCAAATGTCTTATAATCTTTTATTGGAAACTAGACATTTTAGATAATATATTGTAGCAACTCTGGATTCTCATTCCCTCTCTGGGAGTTGTTGTTATCATTGTTTTTTTTGTTTGTTTATTGACTTGCTTGGACTTATTTGGTAGAGTCTCTCTTTACTTCAGTGTGTGACAGCTGATGTCTTTACTAAGTTTTCTTTTTTGTTCTTGTTTGTCTGTCTAAGCTTGCCTTCCGACAATTCACCCTTAGTTCAGTACAGGTTACTAATTGATCAGAGGTTGTGCTCAAGCACATTGAGCCAGTAAGCCTTGCACCCTTTGCTGATATATCTCTATATGGATTTGGAAACACATTTAAAGTTCAGGCAGTTTATAAATTTCCTTCGCTTTTACTTTATTCTGACCTTGTTTGTGTCTTCTATGCATGTACACAAAACTTCACATTTTTTCAGGGATATGTATTTAGCTATGTAGATAGTTAGTTTTCTCCAGCCTCTCCTGAATATGCACTTAGCCTGGAGCATGATTACAGCCTTTGAGACCTCTAGGGATAATCTGGGCTTATTGAGGCCCACTATGCCTGTCTAGTTCCCTTGATGTCCTCATCAAATTTCTGGCTATGTTCTAGTCTCCTACCAATGTCCCAACCAATACCCCAACCAATATCACAACCTCAGACTAACAGTGACATTGACCTTCCCCCAATTTTTGCTAATAAAATCAGTACTGTTTCTCATGATGTCTGAAGGCATGGGATTTCTTCCATGTTCCCCCCAAATCATAACAACCTGCTCTGGAAAAAGTGCAGTTGGTTTTCAGAGCTTGCCCTGCCCTGGTAGACCTATTATACTGATGGAACTGAAGGGATGATAGGAACAGTCGAAAGCTAAAACAAACATCATAGAGTCCAGTTGTCCTTAGCCAAGTTTCAGTAGGTTTACTTGAATAAACACTTCTCAATCTTTTGGTATGCCTTTGGTCAGTTTCCAGTGTCTCAAAGTTGTTTTTGACAATTCTGTCCAGTTTTACAGTTGTTTGGCTGGGGGAGAGGGAAGACTTTGTTAAGTTTTTCTCCCTGTCATTCTGGTAATCCCAACTTTTCAATATAATTTTATGTCATCATGTCTCTATTGTGTGCTGCTTTGCTGAGACTGTTAACCAGAGGCCCCGCCCTTTTCTAGCCAGGAGATACACCTAAGACACAAGCTGAGTCATCACATTCTTTGGACTCAAATTTTAAATCTTGATAGGAATGATACAAAGATAGAAAATAAAAAGTTGTGCTTCATTAGCACACACTCTGACAAGATTCTCAATTATCTCCTGCTACCTACATGTCTGGCCTTTCATCAGTTGTGGAAGGACCCCTATGTTCATCCAAAAAATACTTTTCCTGCTCACGTGAGCCAGACCCTGTTTCTGTTGCTTGCAAACAGAGAACCTGACTGATACAGCTTTTCAAAGGATGTGCAGAAGGGAATCTTTTAAAGACTTCAGATAAGAGGCCAATTATTCACTTGACAGTTTTCAGGATTGCTACAACACACATGTGCCTGTGGAGCTCCTGAGGCGGTGGTGTGCTGTGTGTCTGATGAGATCCCACTGGAGGGGCCAAGTCTGCACCTGTCACCAGTCACAAAGAGGATCCAATTTTTATCCATTTCATCTGGAGAACCATCTGGGCTGGGAATAGCAGTAATAATAACAAATCATTGTCACCAGATTTCCTCATAGATAGCACTTCATTTTTGTTGCTCTTGTTAAAAATCATGTGTTCAAGTCTGCTGGTGAATAAGCAGCCAGCAGTTGTTACAAAGGCTGTCCTGAGCTGTCACGAGACTGAATTGGGACAGAGCCTAGGAACATGGCAAAGAGAGACTTGGCTGCTGGTAGCCTTTTCTGGAGGGGCAGGAGGTTGGGAGGAAAGCCCCAGAGGCTATGGTAGAAGGAAGTCCTACTGAAATCCATGCAAGGGAACGTTGGGTAGCAATGGCTTACTTATCAACATCATGTATGACAATCTAGGGTTTTGTTTCAAGAGGGCCAGCAGCAGGATGTGAATGCTTAAGTAAGCAATCTGTGATATTAAGTAGCATTAATAGAGGTATATCATCTTAAACAAGGGAGATGACAATTCTTCTTTATTCCATGCTTCTCAGAACACTCAAAGTTACGTCTTATTTTGGCATCATATATTTTGCATGCTATAGACTAACAAGAACACATTCAGAGGAGAACAATCAAGATGGCAAACTGACCATGTGATGAACAATGGGAGGATCAGAGGGCATTTCGTTTATGGAGGAGGAATTAAGAGGGTGGAATAGAGAAGGGGAGGTATGATAGCTATTTTTAGAGAACTGAAAGGCTGACAGGTGGAGGAAGGATAACATTTGTTCTCTCTGTTGCCAGTGGCAGATTTAGAATCAATGGGCAGAAGTTACACATAGACACATTTTAATTCCATACCCCTCTAAGTGAAATACTTAAATATATTTTCCCACAGGTCACCTGGAAATGTGTTTGCACCTTATAATTCCAGCCAATGAATGTATCTTTGTAAAGACTAGAGCTGTTAATTTATAAGTACCTACACTGATAAATGACAGGTGGATGATGGCTATATGACTTGTGTATATATATACATCTAAGGTTTTGTTTACTTACTCTTTAAAAAAATCAAGGTGAGCAATTGTACTACAGGTTGTAACCTGTAATAGCAAATATATGCTTTCTATTTTAACTTAACTCACTGTACACACCCTATTTATAAAAGAACTATGTGTATTTTAGGCATTTGTTTGTTGAAAGATGTTTAAGAGTTTTAAAGGAATTTGCAGAACCATGTGTAAGAGCTCAGAGAAATGGAAGACGATACACTAATAAAACCTTAAAGAAGAGATCAAGTAGCTGACAAGTGACAAACTAACAGTGAGGAAAGAGTGGGAATTAGAAGAAGAGCAAACAGTTCTACACCTGTCAGCTAGAAGGAGCAAAGGAGAATAATCCATCAGCTGTAATCAAGGTGGATGGGCGCAGCATAGAACATGTTAAAACTGTCTGCACGGCACCAACCTTAGACTGTGGTACCCTACCGTATAAACCATTAAAATGATCATCCTTGCGCCACAGGAGTAAGACTCAGAACCACAGCTGGCTCATCCAACACTTCTGGGTGAATTAGAAAAAGGACTCCTACTGGGCACATGCAGCTCTGTAGGTGAATGAATCACTTGCAGTGAAACTTGGCCAGGCTTTACCTTTCTTATGCCCCTTCTTCTGAGCATCCATATGCAGGAAATAGCTGTCTCCAGACCTGGATGGTCTTGACATGATCTATTCCTGTGTTCTGAAACCAATTTATATCTCTGGACTCTGTTAGGATGGGGTCAGAAGAATAAGGTTATTCACTGTGTTTGGAATTGAGTGAGATATGTCATACAACATACAACTGGTAAGGAAGAATTTTTAGAGCTATCCAAATCTGAAATGTAAAGTTTTAAGAGAAAGTGGGTTCCCCATAATTAGAGGGGTTCAAGCAAAGGTTTGGTTACAGGAAGTAAGAAAACAGTTTGTTACTACAACCAAGATCTAAAGTTTGAATGTAACTAGGAGCAGAGTGGTAAGGCTGTGTCAGTGGTTTTGAAATGTTAAGGTATATCAGAACCTCCTGGAGGTTACAAGCATATATTGCCTCAAAGTTTCTGATTCAGTAGATGTTCTAATAGGCTCTCAGGTGAGGTTGATGATGATGCTTCAGGGACCACACTTTTGAGACTGGCCTAGACAGTCATTCAGAAATTTTAATGTGGGTTTGAATCACTTGGAGATCTTGTGAAAATGTAGTTTCTGATTCATCAGGTTTGGGGAGGATTTTCTGGACAAGCTTCCAGGTGCTGGTCCAGGAGGCAGGCTTTGAGTATCAAGTGCCCAGCACTAGTTCCATGGCAGCTGCTGAGTCTAAAGTCATGTAACAATTTATCTCGGCTGTAGAGACTAGAAGACTGTTGGGCAGGAAGCCAGGTGGCTCATTCATTCATTTCACAGATATGAGTGTCTACTGAGTGTCAACTGCTGGTAAAGGTGCTGGGGACATAGCAGTGAAGAAGCACAGACCTCGCTTTCATGGAGCTCCCGTTCCAGAGAAGCCAAGTCATGTTTAACAGCTCACTCTCCAATCTCTCAGAGACCTCTTTTTTTTGGCTTCAGTATTTTATATCACAGCTTATCCTGAGGAAGGAGAAGAAATACAAAGCACTGCAGAAAAGTAGAATAACTTAAAATACTTTTTTCTTCCCACTTAAAGAAGTATAAAATTTCTTGACTTATAAATAAAATTTTCAGAAAAGATGTTCGTATATTTACATAGGCATACTTACTTTTACTTTTCCCCCCAAATTTCTAAACAAAATATACATCAAGATGAATCTTAATATCACTGTCATGTGGTGAAACAGACATGGTTAAAACATAGACATTGACTTTCAAATTGGGCTGGTCCAAAAATGAGGATCAGGAGAGTGTTTGGAGGAAGTAGACCGTTTTGAAGGGAGCAAATGGGAATTTTCCACTGCCCTGTTCCTTCCCTCCAGGAAGTCTGGGTGAATGGGAAGGAATCAATAGAGTGACAGTTCAGGTGAAGCAGTGAAGCATAGTGGCCAAAAGAATGGGTTCAAATTCTGTCTGTATCACTTACAAATCATGTGATCTGGGTAAGTTACTTAATGACTCTGATCCCTACTCCTTACCTGAAAAAGAGGAATAAAGTCTACCTCGCAAGGTAGTTGAGGGAAAGAGTGAAATAACATACATATGCCTCACAGTAAACTCTCAATGAATGGTGGCAGGATAGAGGTAGACTAGAAAGTCACTATAGTTCAGTGCTATTTTTGAGAGACATGTAAGCAATGCAGAGGGCTAGATATAGCCCTTCTTCTTGGTCACCTTTCTAGAAGGAGGCTCAGAATACAATAGAAGAATTTTGTTGGGATAAAAAGGAAAACATCAACCAGATAATAAAGAACTGAGTTAGACTGAGCTGAGGGAGATCTATGGCTACAACTAGTATGGATTCCTTTCTAGGATTAGGGTATTGGAATTTTACAATAGACACACAGAACAGCTTTTGAATTTGTGATGCTTTTAAATATACCTAAAATTACAATACCCAAAGCTGTGAAGTTGCAATAAAACTGCTATACCCATAAGTTTTTGGTGGAAAATTGGTACTATCTTTTAGGAAAGTAATTTGGCAGTGTGAATTAGACATTATGAAAATGTTCATATGCTTTCACTTGGTTATTTTTCTTTTGGAAATTTATTCTAAAGAAATAATCCAAAAGAGGGAAAATAAGGAAGGTGATTATTTTTATTACCCATATTTGAGAAGAAAAAATAGGAGGCAGCTGTAGTAATTTAAAAATTTTTTTTAATTTTTACTGAAATATAATTACATATAAGATTGTATAAGTTTAAGGTGTACAATGTGTTGATTTGATATACATATATTGCAATATGATTACCACTGTAGCCTTAACTAACACATCCATCATGTTATATAATTATTATTTCTTTTTTGTGGGGAGAACATTTAAGATCTACTCTCTTAGCAACTTTCAATTATGTAATACAGTATTGTTAACTATAATCACACTGCTGTGCTTAGATCCCTAGAACTCATCTTCTAACTGCAAGTTTGTACCTTTTGACCAACATCTCCTCTATTTCCCCCACCCCATTCTCTTCTCCGTTTCTAGGAGTTTTGGATTTTTTAGATTCCACATATAAGTGAGATCATACAACATTTGCATTTATCTGTCTGACTTATCTCACTTAGTGTAATGCTTTCAAGGTCCATCCATGTTGTCAAAAATGGCAGGATTTCCTTCTTTCTCATGGCTGAATAATATTCTATTGTGTGTATATATAGATATATACCACTTTATATATATCCATTCTTCTTCCACTCATCTGTTGATGAACACTTAGGTTGCTTCCATATCTTGGCTATTGTGAATAAAATGCTGCAATAAACACAGAATGCAGTTATCTTTTTGATATCTTATTTTCATTTCCTTTGGATATATACTCAGAAGTGGATTGCTGGATTATATGGTAGTTCTATTTTTTGAGGACCCTTCATACTGTTTTCCAAAGTGCTGAACCAATTTACATTCCCACCAACAGTGCACAAGGGTTCCTCCTTATTTATTTATTTTTTTTAGTTTGATGTAATCCCACTTGTTTTTTGCTTTTGTTGCTTCTGCTTTTTGTGTCATGTCCAAAAAACCATTGCCAAGACTAATGTAAAGGAGATTTTTCTCTGTTTTCTTCTAGGAATTATATGGTTTCAGGTCTTATGTTTAAGTCTTTAATCCATTTTGAGGTAATTTTTGTGAGTGGTTTAAGACAGGGGTCCAATTTCATTTTTTCTGTATGTAGTTAACCAGTTTTCCCACCATTATTTATTGAAGAGACTATCCTTTCCCCACTGAGTATTCTTGACTTCCTGTCAAGTGTTAGTTGACCATATATGTGAGGGGTTATTTCTGGGCTTGATATTTTGTTCATTTGGTCTGTGTGTCTATTTTTATGCCAGTACCATATAAATTTTAAGATTTCCATACAAATTTTAAGATTTTAGTTTTTATTATGTGAAAAATGCCATTGGAATTTTTATAGAGATTGCATTGAATCTATAGGTGGCTTTGGGCAGTCCTTCCTTTTCTATAATAAACAGTCTTTGTTTGCATCTGGATAGCTTTCTCATTCTGCTTCTTTCCCACAGAAGGTTGGAGATCCAAAGGCCTTTTTTCAATTTGTGCTGCTTCTGTCTTTCAGTTCAAGATGGTATTGCTTCTGCCAATATAATTCTCTTGAAAGTTTTGTGGGTCTTTATGAATCTTATTAGAGTTTCCTTCATTAGGCAAAAAACACAAAGGGTCTTTGAGGCAGACCCTTCTCTATCTTGGACTCCCAGTAAGACTGCTAAGGGCAATATCCTTAAGAGTCTAGAAGCTCTATTATTTAAGAGGTATGGTCTACAAAGCATAGCCTTAAGATCCTTAGACATTTTTAATATGGTTGATTATGTCTATGAGATACCACTTGGATCTTTCTGAAATCTTTAAAAGAATGTTTTTAAGTCACCTTCTCTGGATTCATTTTTACCCTATGACTACAATTTCCTGAAAATCTTTTTCCTGGGGCTCTTTTTTTACTTTAAGAACCCTTTGCTGGCTAAAAATATTCTCTTGGGCTATTTGTATTTCCTCCAAATTCCACTTGAAAACTGAATAGTTGGTTTATCAGTTTATCTGTTTATATCTCTCTGCCCTCATTTTATTAAAGGCAGCTCAAAGAAGCCATGTGGCATCTTAAACACTCTGCCTAGAAGTTTTCTTAGCTGGAGCATAGAGTTCATTGAGTGTACTTTCTACTTTCCGCATCACTGCAGGTGATGGTTTTGCTAAACTTTCCACCACTACATTACAACCATCTCCTTTCCTTCAGCTTCTTGTAACATTTTCCTCACATTCCTTTAAGCCCTCACTGACATACGTCTCAGGCCCTTCCAGCCCTTACCCCTTGCCCAGTGTCAAAGTCAATGCCACATGTTTTAGGTTTTTGTTAGAGCAGCCGCTCATTTCCAGGTACCAAAATTCATTTTTGTTACTATTGTTGTGTAGATAACTGCCTCAAAACTTAGGGGTTTAAACCAACAGTTTTATTTTGCTCGTGATTTTGTGCATCAGAAATTTGAAAAGGGCTTAGCTGAGCAGTTCTCACTTGAGGTTATTCATGCAGTTGCAATAAGATGTCAGCTGGGGCTACAAACATCTGATGACTTAACTGGGCTGGATTTCCAAGACGGCTCACTCATACGGTTAAGAGTTGATGCTGGCTGTCAGCTGCAAGCTCAGCTGGGCTGTCGATCAGAGTGTCTACATGTGGGATCTCCAGCATGGCAGTCTCAGGATACTTGGCCTTCTTACATGGTGCCAGTTTCCCCTAGAGCTAACATTCCAAAGGAACCAGGCAAAAGACTTTTCTGAACCAGTTTTGCAAGTTTTGCAGCATTACTTCTACTGCATTCTATTGGCTACAAGGAGGTCACAAGTCATCCCAGATTAGAGGGGAGGAGACATAGAAACTACCTCTTAAAGAGAGGAGTGGCAAATAATTTGCAGATATGTTTGAAAACTGTCAGACAACATATTAAATTCTCTAGGATTAAGTACAAAAGACAGAATCTAGAATTGCATGTATACTGTCATTGGAGCAATACACAGGAACGGGGATATGGAAAACATCAGAAAGAAATGCAGAAATTACTGTAACTGTTTTCTTAGAGTTTACAATTAGTGTAGCTGTGAGAATCACTTTAAGCTGGGTCTGGGGATGAGATGGAGCATTGAGAAGATGACTGGTTGGACATGAGGCAGCCCTGGACTGAGCAGTGGTCTGCAGGCTTTTATATGACACTATCTAATTTAGGGCCATGCAGAAGCCCACAGGTGTTACTTTTTTTTTTTTCTTTTTCTGGCTGCACTGCGTGGCTTGTGGGATTTTAGTTCCCTGACCAGGGATCGAACCCAGGCCCTCAGCAATGAGAGCACAGAGTTGTAACCACTGGACCATCAGGGAATTCCCAGTGTTAACTTTTTTTTTTTTTTTTTTGCGGTACGCGGGCCTCTCACTGTTGTGGCCTCTCCCGTTGCGGAGCACAGGCTCCGGACGTGCAGGCTCAGCGGCCATGGCTCACGGGCCCAGCCGCTTCAGGGCATGTGGGATCTTCCCGGACCGGGGCACGAACCCGTGTCCCCTGCATCGGCAGGCGGACTCTCAACCACTGCACCACCAGGGAAGCCCGAGTGTTAACTTCTTAGTTGCAGGCTCAACAAGGCTCTCTTGAGAGAAATTTCATATGGCAGCAGATGTGCTGGGCTGATTGCTGTCAAGGTAACCTATTCACAAACTTGGAGGATTAAGATGTGGACATCTTTGGTCAGGGAGGGGGCATTGTTCCGTCTATTACAGGCAGTGAAAGCATTCGATTGTGTCAGAAAGTAAAGAAGTGATCAATAAATAATGGGGACATGTCAAAAGGACACCAGGAATCAGCTTGATGGACCTTGTATTAGTCTGCTCTGGCCGCCATAATAAAGTACCCAGATTGGGTGGCTTAAACAACAGAAATTTAGCTTCTCACAGTTCTGGAGGCTAGAAGTCTAAGAGCAAGGTGTTAGCAGGTTGCGTTACTCCTGAGGCCTCTCTTCCTGGCTTGCAGATTGCTGTCTCTTTTCTGTGTCCTCACATGGCCTTTCCTTTGTGTGTGCGCTGAGAGAGAGAGAGAGAGAGATCTCTGGTGTCTCCCCCTCTTCTTATAAGGACATTAATCCTATCGGATTAGGTCACCCTGATGACCTCATTTAACCTTAATTACCTCTTTAAAGGCCTTGTTTCCAAATACAGTCTCACTGGGGGTTAGGGCTTCAACATAGGAATTTTGAGAGTATACAATTCAGTCCGTAAGAGTTCTTCCACTTGTATCATGATCCAGGTTCTAATGAGTGAGCAAAAGCAGATCAAGGAAGCTCTCTGGATGCCACAGTGGGGATGGGACGGGGAGGGGGGAGATGGGTGTGGTGTAGTATATACAGCTGTAACACATGGGTGGCTTTTGACTCCACATTGCTTGGGTGACTGAATGTAAGCACATTCTGTTTGGACAGGTTTATACCATTTGTCAGTGGCATCACTTGATCTATTTCTCCTTTTAGTTCTCTCACAGAGGAAACAGAGTTTGATGGTAATGGAATGTATGAACTTACTTTGGGAGGCATTGCTGGGTAGCTGGTAGCAGGGAGGCAAACAGAGGGCCTGGGTCGGTGTCTCTTTACCAAGGACTATGAAAATATTACAATGTTTTAACAACCGGAGCAGCTGAGTATGGATGCACACCAGTCCTGCCTACACATACCTACATACAACACAGGTGTTCTCACCCCAACGCCATTTCCTGATAGGGTACAGATAGAAGAATGAGGCTCTAGGGCTTCCCTGGTGGCCCAGTGATTAAGAATCCACCTGCCAATGCAGGGGACACAGGTTCGAGCCCTGGTCCGGGAAGATCCCACATGCCGCAGAGCAACTAAGCCCGTGCACCACAACTGCTGAGCCTGCACTCTAGAGCCCGCGAACCACAACTACTGAAGCCCGTGTGCCTAGAGCCTGTGCTCCACAACAAGAGAAGCCACCGCAATGAGAGACCCACGCACTGCAACAAAGAGTAGCTCCCGCTTGATGCAACTAAAGAAAGCCCGCGTGTAGCAACAAAGATCCAACACAGCCAAAAAGAAAGAAAGAAAGAAAGGAAAGAAAGAAAGAAGAAAGACTGAGGCTCTGAGTCCCTCAAACTTTAGCTAAGAAAGGGATAGGAGATTAACTCTGCTTCAGTTTAGGCCACCTTCCCTGCTCAGGCAAGTCCATCCATATACTCTTCCACATAGGCAAGGAAGCTACGTGGGAGGGACCCAGGGCTAGTGCTCCTTCCCTGCCGAGTCTCTAAAGCTGGGCAGGTCCACATACCCTGATTCCCATTTTAGGCCTGTGCTCTGCCTTGCCTAAAATTAAAAGGTTAACATTTTTAACTTTAGCTCTTCTGCTTCTGGGCCTATATGAATGCTGGTTTGAACCCATATTTGGTCATGGAAATAATTTCATTTTGCCAGCTACGAATCAACCAGCGGCATGTGGGATTTTCTCGGTCCAGGGCTCGAACCCATGTCCCCTGCATTGGCAGGTGGATTCCTAACCACTGCGTCACCAGGGAAACCCCAGAGCCTCAGTCTTCTATCTGTACCCTATGCGGAAATGGCGTTGGGGAGAAAGCACCTGTGCTGTGTGTAGGTATGTGTAGGCAGGACGGGTGTGCATCCGTACTCAGCTGCTGAAACAAACCCCATTCAGGGTCCTCACAAACTCAACCCATACCCTCCTACTCCAAATCAATGAGGCTGACTCAGTTTCCTGCTAACTCACAGCAGTCCCGGCTTTATCAGTCAACTGGTTCCACAGGTTAAAAGTGGCTCCCGGCAGAACCCACCATCTCTGGGAATCAGAGCATATGGCCACTGGGAGATACTCGGTGTGGTCCTCAGACTCCCTGTGTTGTCCTCACGGTCTGGATCTTCTCACTGGGCTGAATATTTCCAGTTTGCACTCTGAAATGGGAGGGTGAACAAGAGTGGGAGGTACAAAGCCAGATGGAAGCTACTGGGCCAAAGGCCTCCGATTCCTCACTCAATTCAAAGCCTACTTGAAATCAAACACCTTGGGATATTTGGGCAACCTGATGGTCAGCTGCTTAGAAAAACTGGATTCTAAACTAAACTAAACTTCCAAACATGGGGAGTTACTACGGAAGAAAGTAAGTATTGCTGGTGACATAGAGAGGCTCTGAAGTCCTTTTAGATTTTCCCAATAAGCCACATATTCCTTTCTGCTGAGACCAGTAGAACTCTCAACACTGATCTTTTTAATTCTGGGTTTTGATACTGGGGTTCTTTCAAGAGAGCAGAAGGAATCAGATTTTCTTTTTTTTTTTTTTGCGGTACGCGGGCCTCTCACTGTTGTGGCCTCTCCCATTGCGGAGCACAGGCTCCGGACACGCAGGCTCAGCGGCCATGGCTCACGGGCCCAGCCGCTCCGCGGCATGTGGGATATTCCCGGACCGGGGCACAAACCCGTGTCCCCTGCATCAGTAGGCGGACTCTCAACCACTGCGCCCCTAGGGAAGCCCCAGATTTTCTTAAAGGAATATGTTCCTGACTTAAGATCAACGTTTTTATATCCACTCTAGTGAATCTCCTTCCACAATTAACACTCACTCCTGCTGGCAAAAAAAGTTGATTATCTTTTAACAAAAGCATCAATTAACCTTTTAATAAGGCATCAATAATTGGGGGAGCAGCTAAGGAATTTAAATCGAATCTGTTTGTAACCAAACCAGAGAAATATACTTTCAAATAACCACTGAACTCTTGTCTTTACACCCTAAAGATGAAATTTTTGAGTATCCCCTAACACCTGTTAAATTGTGATAGTTAATTTTATACGTCAACTTGGCTGGGCCACAGTGTCTAGATATGGGATCAAACATTCTTCTGAATGTTTCTGTGACAGTGTTTTTGGGTGACATTAACATTTACACCAGTGGACCTTGAGCAAAGCAGATAGCTCTTTATATTGTGGGTGGGCCTCATCCAGTCAGTTGAAGGCCTGAGTAGAACAGAAGACTCAACCTCCTCAAGCAAGAGGGAATTTAGCAGCAGATGGCCTTTAGACTTGAACTGCAGCATCTCCTCTTCTTTGGTCTCTAGTCTGTGGGCCCATTCTGCAGATTTTGGACTTTCCATCTCCATAGTCCCATGAGTCAATTCCTTAGAATAAAACTCTTTCTATGTACATACACATCCCATTGGTTTTTCTCTGGAGAACTCTGACTAATACAAATGTGTTTCCCTATTTCTCTAATTTGATTCCCTGCTCATATTCTCTTCTCAATCTTGGCTGAACAGTGGACTCACCAAGGGAGTTTTAAAAAACACAAGTGCCTGTGTCCCCAACGGCAGAGCCTAATTTGATTTGTCTAGACTCTGGCCTGGACATTAAGATTTTAAAAGCTTCCCAGATGATTCTAAAGTGCAATGAGATGGTTGAGAAACACCATCTTCCAGTTCCTTGATCAAATAATCTAAGGAAGAGCTGGGCTGAAACTCTACAACTATCCTATTTCCTAATCCCCTGATTGGCTCCCTCTGCTGCAAATCTGACCCTTTTGGACTCCAGAGCAGGGTCACTATGTCCCAGGAATGGATTTTTTTCTCTTTCTCTTTTTCTCTTTCTTGTGAGAGTGCTTGAGGTCACCAAGTATAAACCATGTTACTTTGTATTTACACAAATTCCAATCTTTAAGAAGAAAAACATGCTTTTCATTTCAAAGTTTTACATTAATTATTTGACTCTGGCAAGTGGCTAGTTAATTGGCATCTATTTTAGTCACAAATAGACTGGGATAAAGCAGACAATTTCTTTGCATAGAATTTTTCCTAACAGCCAAAACTGTCCAGTGAAGGAATAAATTGTCTTCTGAGAATTTTTTCCCATAGCGGTTCTTAAGAAGTCATGGAGGGCTTCCCTGGTGGCGCAGTGGTTGAGAGTCCGCCTGCCGATGCAGGGGACACGGGTTTGTGCCCCGGTCCGGGAAGATCCCACATGCTGCGGAGCGGCTGGGCCCGTGAGCCATGGCCGCTGAGCCTGCGCGTCCGGAGCCTGTGCTCCGCAGCGGGAGAGGCCACAGCGGTGGGAGGCCCCTGTACCGCAAAAAAAAAAAAAAAAAAAAAAAAAGAAGTCATGGAACCATGTCCTCTGCTATATTTGCACATGAGCAAATGACACGCATACAAGGTTATCCATTAAAGTCTGGATTGTGGAAGTAAAAGACCGGAAACAACCTAAGTGTCTACCATGAGGGACTGGTTAAAAAATTATAGTACACCCTAAAATGACCTGCTATGCAGTCATAAAAGGGAATGAGGCAGGTCTTCATGCTCTGATATGGAAGGATCCAGTTGTGTGCTGGAGGTCGCTTGGACCAATTCATGAGCGCAGATAATTAGCTTCTCTTCCTAACTCTGCAGTCAGTGACCTCACAAAGCTTGAAATTGACCACGGTGGCAGTTATACCATGGACATCTGTAAATGCTACCAATCAAGGAACTCCCTACCCCATGAGACCTAGTTGTTAAACATTTACTAGCACACCACTGAAAAGACCTCCAAAACCCATTGTCAAATGAATAAAGCAAAGTGTAACACAATATGCTTAGTATGCTAGCAACAGTGTGAAAATAGGGGAAATCACATGTTTAATAACCTCTTATTCCTCAATATTTAAATTCTATTGTATTACTGTATGACCCAGCAATTTTACTCCTAGGTATATACCCAAAAGAAATGAAAACATGTGTCTACATGGAAACTTGCACACGAATTACTACAGCGGCATTATTCATAATAACCAAATAGGTGAAAACAACCCAAATGTCATTCATCAACAAATAAATGGATAAGTAAATTGTGGTATATACATACAACAGAATGTTATTCAGCCGTAAAAAGGAAAGAAGTAGTGATACACGCTACAACTTGGATGAACCTTGAATACATTATAAGTGAAAGAAGCTAGACAGAAAAGGTCATATATTGTATGATTCCTTTTATAGGAGATATCCAGAATAGGCAAATCCATAGACATGGAAAGCAGATTAGTGGTTACGAATAGGGGGAGGGGGAAACAGGGAGTGGTAGCATAATGGTTACTTTTGTTTTTTGTTGTTTCTGGGGGGATGAAGAAGTTTCAGAGAGAAGTGGTGGTTGCACATTGTAACTACACTAAATGCCACTGAATTGTACACTTTACAATTGCTATATCTGAATTTTACCTCAAGTTAAAAAAAAAACCTCTGGGAAGCTATACATAGAAACTGTATTGTATAAACTAGTTGTCTCTGGAAAGGAGAACTGTGTACCTGGGAGACAGGGCATCAGGGTGCCTTTTCATGGTATGCCTTTTAAAAAATAATTTTGTTGATTTATAATGTTGTGTTAATTTCTGCTGTACAACAAAGTGACTCAGTTATACATATATATGCTCTTTTTCATATTCCTTTCCATTATGGTTTCTCATAGAATATTGAATATAGTTCCCTGTGCTATACAGTAGGACCTTGTTGTTTATGCATCTTATATAGAATAGTTTGCATCTACTAATCCCAAACCCCCATCCTTCCCTCCCCCACCCCCCTCCCCCTTGGCAACCACAAGTCTGTTCTATATGTCTGGGAGTCTGTTTCTGTTTCATAAATATGTTCATTTGTGTCGTGTATGCCTGTTTTGTACTTCAAAATTTTGAACCATGTGGACAAAAGGGGAGACGAAGGTCTAACAGACATATATGTCCCCTCTACAAAGCCCAAGATAAATAGATAAAGAACGAGTTAGTGGCAGATCATATTTAAAGTCTATAAACATAGATTCTAGCTCAGTCCTCCAAATGCTAGCTTTCTAGAGGCTTCCATTGGTTGGGCTAAATTCGCCATATCCCATCAGGTGGGAACATCTTTTCAGAGGGCAACAGGGCATCTGGATTGACTCTGCCTTGTGAACGGAAGATACAGCAGAACACCTGGGAGACTTGGTGGTAGAGTGGGTGAAGCAGTTTGGGGGAATGGCCATACGTCCTTAGGTTAGGCATGTGACCTCTCTGAGACTTGATTTTTCTCTCTGTAAAATGGGGATGATCAGACCTACCTCTCAGGGTTGGTATGACAATGTTATAGAGTATTAAGGTAACATGAGGATGTTCCTGGTACTCTACAGGCACTCGGTGCTAATCTCCTTTCCCAGGAAAGGGCCAGTGCTGCAGGTTTCTGCATGCTCAGGAGACCCTACCTGATGACTCAGCATGAAGATTTGCTCTGCCTTCATTGTTCAACTAGTCCAGCTACAAGCTCGATCTTTCTCCAATATCTTTCTGAGCCCTCCATTTCTTCCATTTTTACAAATCAAGATTGCATCATTGAAGTGGAGAATGAATAAAAAAGTAAAGAATTAGACTCCTAAGAGCAACTAGAGCTGTGATTTATTGAGTGCTTACCTTGGGTCTTGTATTTTAAATGTATTGTTTCTAACTCTTACAACAGCCTTAGAAGCCATATATTTCAATCCTCATTTTAGAGAGCACAGAGAGTTTAAGTAACTTGCTCACAATAACACACCCCAGTAAGAGAGCAGGGGTTGGAACCCAGGACTGCCTGACCTTCTACTCTATCACACTCCATCATGGGACCCAACTTGCAAATTTCCAAAGTCAAGGCTACTGCTCTGTGTGGCCTACAACAATCACAGAATCTAGATGAAAGTTGGAAGACTCCCCAAAGAGTATCAAGTCTAACCTCCCCCGACAAAGAACCCTCACTTCAACATCCCTGATTCTTTGACGGGGAGCTCACCACCTCATGTGACAGCCCATTCCATTTTTAGGCAATTCTAATTACTAGGAAGACTCATAATGTGCTATTTGCCAGTCAGATGCACCTGCTATTTTCATTACAACTTCATACACCCTGATGAGGCCATCATTAAGACATCCTCAGCTGAAATCCTGACTCCATTACCTCCTGGACTTACAATAGTCCCCCAACACCATTGCCAAATAAAGTCCCCCCAGAACATCAGTGATGCAGACAAAGTCATGAAAGGGATGTTGATTGCTGCTTCAAATGAGTCTGGGATAGGTGATTATCTCTTCCTGAGAAAAGGTTTTTCTGGGTGGGATGTATTGTCACTCGGGACGGAGGTATAGCATATACTGCAAAAGTTTAAAAATAATCAACACAATTCCTCAGTTAATTAAAGCGTTGCAAAAAGCAATGAAAGCTGATTTTTGTGCTTCTCCTTCTTCCTGGTTTTCAGCTTCTTTGGCAGTTTTCTGTTGAGTTGAAGGACGGTCAGCTCTAAACAATGAAAAATGAGCTAATGTCGCTAGCTTCCTGCACCATGACATTACTGTAAGATCCAACCGCTAATAATGATGATTGAAAATGGATAATAATTAAGAAGGGGGTAACAAAGGTCTTCTGAGTGTGGGAGCTGTGCTCATCTGATTCTCCACAGGGGAAACAAAATATGTTTATGCGATTGTGCAAACTGCGGGAAACTAAAAGATGCCAGGGTCAGAAGAGTAACGTGGCTCCTCTGGGATTTCAGGTGGCAAATAGGATGGAGAATCTTAACTTTAATGAAGACAACAAAAATCACATAATTAACACACACTGTTAACACCTCATTAGTCTCCCGGGGCTTAAGTTGTGCTAAAAATAATCAACACATTTTACTTAAATAGGGTGCTCCTACAGGTGATTGTGAAGGCTGCCTTGGCCATAGCAGAATGGAGCCATGGCTCTGCATGTTCTTCAAATGCTTTAAAGCAGGGCTTATCTTCATACCAAGGAAAGGATTATTAAAAACATATGTGGAGTTACAGAGTGGAAATGAGTGTGTTATGAAGAGCTTCTCTGAATCTGAGCCTGACTCCGAGCTTGACTCCAAAATCTTGCATAAGCCTATTTCACAACCCAGGTCCCTTAAGTCAGGGTTGTCTCATAAACTAATCTGTTGGGAGGTATTGGTACTGGCTACAAGTCAAGCTGTAAAAACAGGCCAGTTTTGTTCAGGGCCTTCTCTTCCTTACGACAGTCTAAGCATTAAAACTCCTAAGCATTAGACATTTGCTTCCACCTAATCTGGTTTGGCCCATGACCGCTATGACCAATGGAATTTGGGAGCAGTGACGTCACAGGATTCTGAGCCCGGGCATTAAGAAGGCCTGAACCTTTTGCCATGCCTTGAGCTCCCAAGTAAGAAGTTGGAGTACCCCAATCGGAAAACAAGGCCACAGGGAGCGGCCTTGGAGGATGAGTCATCACATGAAGGTCAGTCACATAGACGAGCACCTGAGGCTCAGATACCCAGCCTTGTTGCCCACTGACGGCAGTACAAGAGAGAAGCCGAGCGAGACCAGTAGAGGAACCGCCAGCAGCCAATCCCCAGCCAACCCACTACCAAGACACTCACGAGACATGATAAAAGGGTTGCTAGGGTGCATGCTGCAGGGCAATAAATAACCCAAAGGCCTCCTCTCTGCCCCTCCCCTTGACAATGGCCCTGCTCACCCACTCTTGAGCACCTCTCTGTGCATTTCCAAGGTATCTTCTAACACATTTGGGAAAATCATCTACGTGTGTTCACATGTGCTCACGGGAGCAGTTCTCTCTCCGTTTCTTGGCAAAATAATCATAGTCACTGGAATTCCTGGAGATGAGACAGCAGACTTCGTCGCCAGCTAAGAGAGAAATGCTAGGCTGCTCCCGCTCTTGTTTTCCCACTGTGTAAAAATAAGAGCACTAATATACCCGCGTGGGATTTAATAGCAAAACCCTGGGCTTAAGGGCCGGTGGCGCTGGTGGCAGAGAGGGGTGAGAGTCACTGGTTAATTATGCGGCCCTGGACGTCTCCCTAAGTGTTAGAGTCAGTGATAGCTCTCCAAGGGGACTTTTCAAGTAATCCTCAACTTGGAAGCTCTTCTGTTCCTGTCAAAAGTCAGGGCAGATAGCAAACCTGCTCCTACCCCCTCAGTGAAGATGGGAGCTTGCTCCAAACAGAGAGTGGCAGGGAGGCGGAAAACAGCTCTGATAGACAGAAAGCAAAACAAAGAATTCTGTGAGCGTACTGAAGGAACATTTACACAGACCTGTGCAGTAGCCTCATCACTAGCAAAGCTAAAGTTTTAGAAGCTTTTTTTTTTTTTTACTTCCTCACGTCCCAACACGCTATTGTACAGCCAGATGGCAAACAAAATAACATAAACACATAAACAGCAAAGCCAGATAAAAGAATATCCCTCTAAATTGAATCTAACAGTTGTGGAAGTATTGTTGACAAGACCCTGTACTTTGATTTTTAGAAAACTTATATTGAATAAATAAATGGATGGATAGATGGATCACCGGATGCCCATGATGGAAAGAGAGAGTGCAATGTGTCCACAAGCTCTTCTAGAGGGAGACGACCATATAACATTGTGAGACCCAGAGAAGGTCTGTGAATGGTGCAGAAGCAGGATGATGAGGAAGGAAGATCTGGGTGAAACATTTCCTTTAGTTGCACCTGGTTAAGGTTTACATCACTCCCCTCAGGTAAGGAGGAATATACAAGACTTTGTTGTTGTTTCTAGTCTGGGTCCTCTTTATTCATGCTTAAGTTAACTATAAGTAGTTAATTCCATGGAATGAGCTGGGTCCTTCTCATCTAATCTTCTTGCTGTCTTTGTAAAAATCTCAAATTAAAGAACCTCCTTAGTTTCTTAAAGAACTACAGATAAATATCTGAGCTAGTGCTGCAGTCATTGTGAGCCACCTACCTAATAAACATTTTCTTCCTTCTTAATAAGGAAAATTCAGTTTTGTTAGGGTAGCAGTATGTTAGGCTAAGAACAGTTTGCCAGATTCCCATGAATCTAGGGATGCCCTGTGATACATTTCTCGCCATGAGACATAAATTGAAGGCAACTGGGAAATCTGCCAGTGCTGCCACTGCCCCCCTTCTCCTGAATCAGATGCACATCTGGAAGTATAAAAGCCAACTTGCAGCAATGAGGCTACAAGCATGAGGTCAGAAGTCTACGCACTGCTGATGAAGACAGAAAGGAAAGATGTGAACGCCCTGAGCCCGAAGGTAATGTAAAGCCACCCTACCAGCTGTGAACTTTTTGTTCCATGTGACAAACATCTAAATGTTTAAGCAACTTTTTATCATATTTGCAGCCAAAAGCACTCTTGGCAGTTACTCTTGGGTTGATCCGATTGAAAATTACAGTCTGGGTTCTAGTGCCCAGAGTAGGTTAGGGAAGAAGCAGTCTTAATTGGACATTGCCTGAATAAAGGGCAATTCCTTACAGGGTATGGTACATTGTATTAGTTTGGGCTACAAATAAAAGAAACTCCTGACTTGCACTAACTTATATAACAAATCACAGAGTAGAAAATCCAGAGGTAAAAAAGACACAGGTGAAGAACCATCACAGCCTTAGGAGTCCAGATTATTCCATCTCTCTGCTTGGCTATCCTTGGGGAACCCCATGTGCTAGTTGAAGTAAATTAATCAGGAACTATCCTTGGTGACCCCATGAACCCTGTTGGGTAGAGTTAGATACTTGGACAAAATGTATGCCTATTAGAAAGGAAAAGCAGGGATTGATAATCATAGCAAACCAAAAGTGTCCACGACACACATGCTGGATAAATGCTTTTCAAAATGTGGAAAGTCCCAAAGTAAGAAATGATGATGATTCTACCAGCCTAGTGCCAGCATTAGTTTGAATACATTCTTCTGCTGCCACTTGGAAAAAAAGAGGGCTTGTTTTCTTGTCCATTCAGCTAACATTTATGGCTTCCAACCGAATGGTCTGATTCATTCATCCCATTTGACTGGTCTCATAACAGGAAGTAATTAAAATATCCCAAGGGATCAAACAGCCCACTTGTAAAATTGGAATATTTGAAAAAAACAAACAATTCCTTCCTTTTCTTCCTCCCAACTAAGCCACCTTCACTGGTGGTATCGAATAAACCCAAACTCTGTTTAAATGAAAAGAAAGAGATTACAAAGTCTGTTTAATAACAAGACATAGTCATGGATGCTTATTAGAAATAGTCTTTTTTCAGTGTGGAGCTAAGGTTCTTAAGAATTTTAAGAACTGGCACCTCACTGGGAATAGATGTGAAAACTGAGTGAAGGATCACATGATGTGTAGGCAGCTTCACAGGAGTTCATTTCTCCTCAGAACACCAATCTGCTTGTGTGTAATCCACCGTGGTACTCAGTGTGGCATCCGTCGGGGAGAACAATTCCTAGTGCCGGGAACCACCTGCCAGACATACAGAATTTTGACAGAGTGGCATCTGTGTTTTCCTTTGGGAACTATGTCCTTCTCGTCCTCCCCATGTGGTTCTGGTGGTGCTGACCCAGATCCTGGTAGGGGTGGGCCTATCACACAGTCGTGTATTCCATCCTCATCCAGGCAGCAGCTGGTTATTCTGCTAATGTTTACAAATGTGTTTGCTTTTCAAATGTATTGAAGTACAATTTACAAGCAATAAAATGCATGATCTTTGACAAACATAAACCCTCATGTAAGCATCCCATATCAATATATAGAACATCTTTATCACCCCACTTCCATCATCCCAGAAAGATTTCTTATGTCTCTTTGTAGCTAATTCTAACACACATCCATATCCAGTGCCCCTTAACTCCCATCCTAGGAAGCCATTGTTCTGATTTCTATGACAATAGATTAGTTAACCTGTTCTAGAACTTCATTTCAATCGAATCATACAATATGTACTATCGTGTGTCTGGCTTCTTTCACTCCGGGTACTATTGTTGACATCAATCCATGTTGTTATATGTACTAGTAGTTTATTCCTTCTTATTTCTGAATAGCGTCCAATTATGGAAATATAACACAGATGATCTAGGCACCTGCTCATGGACATCTGTGACGTTTCCAGTGGAACAATTATGAATAAAGTTCTTATTCATAGTGTTGTATAAGTCTTTGTGTGGACATACATTCTCATTTCTCTTGAGTAAATATCTAGGAATGAAATTATTGGATCACATGTTAAGTGAATGTTTAACCCTATAAGAAACTTCTGAAGTCCCTTCCGAAGTGGTTCACCATTTTACACTCTCACCAATAATGTAGGAGAGTTCTAGCTACTCCACATCCTCATCAACATTTACATTATCAGTCTTTTTCTTTTTAGCCAAGCATATTGAGGTACAGTGACATTCAACTGTGGTTTTGTTTTGCATTTTCCTGATGACCAATGAAGATGCTTATTGGTCATTTGTACTGAAGCGCTGGTTAAATTCTTTGATCCCATTTTAAAAACTGGGTTAGCTTTCTTCTTATTATTTCATTGTAAGCATCTCTAAATATTCTGGGTACAAGTCCTTTGACAGATATGTCAATATTAATATGTCAATATTAAATATTTTCTCCTGGTCTGTGGTTTGCCTTTTCAGTTTTGTAAAGGTGTCATTTGAAGAGCAAAAATTTTTAATTGTGATGAAATGCTATTTCTCCATTTTTTAAATGATTTATGCTTTTTTGTTCTACTAAGCAAACTTTACCTACTTGAAGGTCACAAAGATTTATCTCCTATACTTTATTAATAGAGTTTTCTAATAGGTCTTGAAGTCAGGTGGTATAAGTCCTCTAACTTTTTTTCCCCCAAATTATTTTAGGTATCTTCTTTTGGCTTTTTGAACTTTCTGTAAAGTTTATCTTGCAATTTCATTGATTTCTGTTCTTTATTTTCTTTCCATCTTCTTACATTGCTGTGATTTTTCTAGCGTCTTAACATTTAAACCTTTCTATTTTTCTAATATAGTTATATATTTTCCTCTAATAAGTGCTTTGACTGCATTCCACAAATTTTGATCTGTTGTTTTCATTACGATTCACTTGGAAATATGTTCTAATTTCCCTTATGGTTTCTTCTTTGACTCATGGATTATTTAGTGTGCCTTATTTAATTTCCATATATTTGGGGATTTCCTAGATATCTCATTGCTATTGATTTGTATTTTTCTTTCATTGTAATCAGATAACATAGTCTATAAAGCTTTAACCTTTTTAAATATAATGAAACCAGGATAGACTAGGATATGATCTATCTTGGTGAATATTTCATGTAAACTTGAAAAGGACATTTATTCTGCAATCGTTGGGAAAATATAACTTTAGTCATGTTGGTTGATACTGTTGTTCAGATAATCTATATGCCAACTGTTTTGTCTATTTCTTCTATCAATTAATAAGAGAGTATGTTAAAAAATGTCCAGCTATGATTATGTACTTATTTATTTTTCTCTTTAGTCAAGTTTTTGTTAATGTATTTTAATGCCTTGTTATTGGGCATATAAACATTTAGCATTATTGTCTTCCTAATAAATGTGCCTTTTATCATCATGAAATGTCCAGTTGCTGAGATTATCTACAGCCATCATCTTTGTCTTGCCATCTACTTTGTCTGATATTAATATAATCATGCTTGTCTTATGCTTACTGTTTGCATGGTAAATCTTTTTTCATCCTTTTACTGACAGTTTATCTGTATCTTGATATTTGATGTATATCTCTTACAGGCAGAAAATAACACTATTGAGCCATCATTTAAAAAACAAGAAATATCACATAGAAATGTGAATCTCTGGCCTCTCTTGAGATCTGGCAATAATAGGTAGCATTCCCATAGGCAACGTCTGGTTGGGCAGCTGCTGCCCCCTGTAGATTCAGAATGTTCTCTTCAGTCCCCACTCTTCTCTAGTGTTTCCCAGACACTGGGGCTGAGTTGCCATGTCTTAATGGGCTGTTGCTGTCTTTCTCACAGAAAAGAAATATTTTTTCAGGCAAATATCTCCACTAGAATATGAAGACAAAATGTAGATAGGAAGGTTGTATGTTTAAAGACAAAAAGGAGACAACACGCACCTGGCCCACTTTATTCATGATGCAGCCTGTCTGGCTCCCACAGGTGCTGGAGTTTTCAATTCCTGTTGTAGTAAATACTCAAGTTCTGTTTGAGATGATATAACTTTGAGCATTAGAATTCAAAAAAGAGAGGATGGTTTCAGCCTAGACATAGGCATTTTCTTTTACAAATGGCTCTTCTCTCCTAGTAATGCATTTTAAAAACAATGTCAAGTCTATATTAGTGTGTATATAATAAATATATGCTCACAAATAAGCAGATAACTTTATTCTGATCAATAATACCCAACCAGAACAATGCTCTGATTATTAAAACATGTCTCCATAAGTAAAATAAAGTAGTTGAGCCAATAGTTAGATCCCAGCTCTTCTGCCTTGGCTTTGAGGGAAATTGGCCAACGAGAGATAAACCCCTGCTTCTGATGTAAAAGTTTTGTGGAGAAAGACCAGTGTGAAAAGCTTCTGATGCTAAGATGGACAAAAGCTGGAGAAACATTCAAAAAGTTCCATGCTTTGGTCCCCAGCTGGGTCTGCCAACAGCTCCTATTACATCACCACCATAAGGAGGATGTCCTAAGACCCAACCCTACTCCTTCTGTTCTCTCCAAGAAGGGCAAGATGGATCCTGCACAGCTGGGCCTGGGCCCAGAGAACTGTCAGGAGGTTGACTGCTTTATAAGATTGCTCCAAAATTCCGTGAAATGAAAGTCAAAGTATACTATTAGGGCCCTAACGCAGGACCATCTAATCTTCCAGATGCTGCTGCCCCTCTGGATTTATCTCTGGGTGGCCTTGGTGGGTGATGGTGGTTTGGAGGCTGTGATGGGAGTTGCTACCCACTCCATTTGAGACCGTCACTTAAGAAGGGCCAGACCCTACTGGATTCGTTTTCTAAGTGAGACACATGGCTGCTTCTCTGTTTTCCTCCCTGGGTTTCAAATCTGAAGCTTTTTGAATTCTGTCAGCATTTAGACTTCCTGATTCCTTTTCTAAAGTAGAGGCTGAGTCAGAGGACCTCTTCTGTACAGTTTCTTCCAGCATCAATTTTCTGTAATCCTAAGAGTAAAGAATGTTATATCACTTCTGCCCCTAGATTCTATTCTTTACATGTTGCAGGTTTGTGCATTTTGTACAAGCTCCCTGGGGGTTTTCTGTCCATCTTCTTTTGTTAGTCTGGTTGTTCTGAAGGTGTGGAGAAAAGGAACAGTGCCAGGCTGGCCATCTGACTGCGGAGAGTTTTTCTTCCTCCTGGTGAGGTTTCAGGGTGTGTGTCTGAAGAGCTCAGCAGGGCAAAGGTGAAGAGATGGTCTATGAAGCCTCAGAACTGGTGAGGTAGAACGTCACCAATCTGAAGGCTCAGTGAACTGGGCTCAAGTTCTTCCTCTGCACCTAATAGGTGTGACACTGGACAAGTCAATTAAGCACCATAGGTCTCAGTTTCTTTATTTGTAAAATATGGGAGTGACACTAGGGAGGATCTATGGTCCTTCATATATAGGTCTCTTCAAATGGATTATAAGCCACCTGAACTAAGGCTATGATTTCTACATCTTCACAGTCATGATGCCCAGTGCAGGATCTGGCACATAATTGTATCAGTTAGGCATGAATTTGGCTGCTAGTAACGGAAACCCACTAACAGTGGAACACATTGAGGTTATATTCTCCTATTACGAGAAAACTACAACTGTACTGGTGTTGGTTAAGGTGCTCAGTGAGACACTTTCCCTCCCTTTAGCTTTTAATTTTTTAATTTATTTTTTCCGTGAAGTTTTTGAGGACCTAGGTTCTTTCCTTCTTTTCCCCTCCATCCTGTGCATGTTGGCTTTTGTTCTCATGCTCACCGACTATAGTCCCAAGGGAGCTGCCACATTGCTAGGCATCAAAACCATGTTCAAGACAAGAGGAAGGAGAAAGAGGCAGCACCAACCATTTCTGTCTCTTTTGTAATGAAAGTAAGAGCCTTCCCCAGAGCCACATCAGGTTATGTCTCATTGGCTATATCTGGGTGACATGACCACCGCTAGCTGAAAGGGATGCTGGGAAAGCAAGTGCCTGGTTTTCCAGCTTCTATAGTGGGAGGCAGCAAGAAGAGGGGTCAATATGGCCATTGGGTTAACAAATATTTTAAAATAAATACGACTAGAAAGTAAGCTGAAAAATGCTTCTCTTTTCCCAAGTGGAATGTACCATGCAATTTTTTGAGGAAAGAAGCGCTTCATTGGATATGCTTTTAAATTATTCATACTGCTATTTTGTTTTTATGTGGCAAAACAGGAATGACCTACGTGTTCCCTCACAGGTATGGGCAGGAAGTGGAACTAGAGGCAGGGTCAGAGTTCATGAAGAACTTAGCTTGGACGGATTTCACTTCGATGTTTTCCTGAGAGAATACTTTGCACACACTCACCTTCTGATCAGAAAGGCATTGCTTTCGTGTGCTACAATTGGTCTTCTCCTCACATGGCCAGCCAAGTGTAACTAGTTGAGAAGTTCCTGGTTCTGACTGGTTTCCATTACCTTGTGATTCACGCACATTTGAACAGAAGGGTGACACATTCACGGTGAAAAGGAAATTTCCCAGAATGTGGCATGGACACAGAATGCAGTCTCTCTTCTTCACTGAAGAGCAGTGCTATTAATACAACGAAAAGGTGCATGAAAATCACTTAACAAGTGCCCGGCATGCAAGAGGCACTAAATACATGTGAGATGGTATGATTTTATGACTGTTAATAAGAATGATGTTTCTTTTCTCCCTGCCCACCTTGCCAATAACATCTGCTTTTTTCCATATTACCCTGACGTGTTTGGACAAAATGACAGGATCCAAGATTGAACTACACAGGTCCCTGGTCCCACTCCTACTCTCTGGGGGGCTTCTGAGAGAACCTCAGGCAGGCAAGACATGCTTGAAGTTTTCTCAGGTATGTCTGAATTACTCTGGTTGGATAAACTGTCATCACACAGAACCTGGCCTTCTAGGGATGCAAACTGCAACCCTAATTGTTGCTTTCAAAACTTTCTCCTCATGGTAACCACTTTATTTCCTGGTAGAATTTAATCCTATCAGTTTTTTGAACACAATGAAAAGGAAGTTATTTACAATTGATATCCCTGCATAAAAGAACTACCAAGTTCTCTAGCAGAGATCTCTTCTATACAGATAGAAGTGCTTTTGAATGCATCTCCTAATAATGGCTGATTTACAACGTTTGCTTGATTTTCTGTTGTATTATACATTAACACTGGGGAAAGAACAGAGGTCAGTGTAGGTGTCTTGTTTGCAAGGCGGTCACTGATGTTAGAGATAACTGTGAGGTGTAGACTCATTTGTTGTTTCTAACTTTTCTTTCATCTCCCCTTTAGACTGGAAGGTAATAAAGTGTAATGATTAAGGGGCCAGGGTTAGGAATTGGGGAATCTTGAGTTTAAATTTTGACTTTGCCATGTTATAGCGCTGAAACTTTGGGCCTATTATTTCTTTTTTTTTTTTAATTGAAATATAACTGACCTATTATTAGAAAGATAATTATTCTTTCTGAACCTCCTTTCTTTATCTACAAAGTGGACAAATTAACACCCATCCCACAACATTATTGCAAGCATTAAATAAAGTGTTCACTTCCAAGTGCAGAAAATGCAACCCAAACAACTTAAGCAAAAAGAGAATATATTTGATTCACATAACGAAAACAGAGTTTCAGGTACAGCTGGATCCAGGGCCTCAAACACTGCAATTAGGTCCAAATTTCACTCTACTTTTATTCCACTTCCCTCCATCGGCCCTATCCTCAGACAGATTCTCCCTTAAGGGCTGAAATAACTCTACTCTTTCTCCTCCAGTTGCAAGTCCACTGGGAAAGAGAAGATACCTCTCTTACAACAGTCCCAGCAAAAATGTCATTGAATCTCACTGGCTCTGAATGGATTATCCCAGAACCAATGCAATGTTATGACTGGTCAGGAGCCCACCTCTGGAGCAAGGGGTTAATCAACACCATTTGCATGGACTGAAAATGCAGTGGTTTCCAAGCAGGAAACTGGTGTGCAGTTGCCAAAGGAAAAGGCTACGAATGTTGGTGGGGTCAGGTGGGAGAAAAAGCAAATTTCCCCTAGAATGCCATAAAAAGGAAAGTGAATATGGACTTTAATATCAATCCTAGAATACCATAATGGAGGAAATCTTTCTTGTCCCTTAAAAGAAATAAAATTAGGTTAAGTGAAGAAATTGCCACTGGATACAGTAGTTACAAACTGATATAATTATGACTTCAAGAACTGAATGAAATACAAATTTTTTTTAGTTGGATGAAAGATTCACAAAGAGAAACCAGATGTTTCAGCGTGGGGCAGAGTGGCGGGCAGCATCTGGAACTTGGAAAACTCATTAGTCAAAGGCACCTACGCCCATCAACAGAATGCAGAGAGGCGTGGATTGAGCTGATAATGCCTGAGTTCCCAGTGAGCCAGAAGGACTGATGTCGGGACAGAGGACTGGAGGCTCTGAGTTCTCAGAAGTCTCCACCTTATCTTGCGAAATGTCTGCCCCAGGACAAAGATCTTTAGTTTTTCTTCCTGCCAAGTAGAGGTTCCCAAACCTGGTTGTACCCCAGAATAACCAGCTTTAAAAAAGATGATTCCAGAAAGCCCTTGCTGGCAATGGATTCACTCAGCCTGCGATGGTGCCTGGAAGTCTAGATTTTGAACAAGCTGTCCTGCGGCCAAGACTAATGTCTGGGTCTTTAGGGACCCTGTCCATCCCTCCCCAGCTACAGTCCCCATTCTGTACTGCATGGATCTGTTGACACCGCTGTTCCCTCCCCAGAGTATGAACCCCAAAGGGCAGGGACTCTCCCAGGTTTGGGTACCAGCACACAATGGAGTGAGCACCCACTAATCATTTATTGAAGGAAGGCTGGCAGGCAGACAAGCAGGCAGGCACGCTGCCTATTCCCATGTGGATTTTTCTGGGGAAAAAAGCTCCTTTTGGAAAGAGCTGCTGTGATTGAGAAAAGATCATGGCCGCAAAGGAAGAAAAGGCTTTGGGGAGGGGAAAGATTCATGGGTCCCTCAGACCACACTCTTTTAAAAGACTCTTCCATAACTTTAATAAGGAAGCGAGAACAGGATGAGCGTGATAACGTTTGGGCCATCGGGTTAGCCTCGCCTCCCCATTTTACAGATGATGAAACAGAGGCACAGGGAGTTGGTCCAGGAGCACATCCTTAGGAAGTGACACAGCTGACACTCTGCAGCCTGAGTCCCCACCTGCGTCTCACCTCTCATAGGTGTGGCCGCACAGTTCTGGAGGAAACATCATGCATATTTGCGGGCGTCCATTTCCATCTTAGATGCATCCAGCAAAAATAAATCAATAGCTGAGGAAATCAGGGGAGAGCAAAGGGCCTCTCAAGAAAGAGACCATTGTACACGTCTCCAACAGGCTATTTTCGTTCTACTTTTTATTCCGCTGCTACACCCTGAAGGTCACTTGCTACGTCTGAATAAACCAGTGAAGTCACGAAAAGGAATACTTGGCTAGGGAACGCGGGGCTGGGGGGGAGGTGACAGAGCTGGAGGAGGTGAGGCAATTCCACAACAAGGACTGCCTAGCCGGCTTCCCTCCCTAAACCGGCCCAATGACCTTCTTTCCTCGCGGTGACCACTCCCCCGAGGCTGCCCTGCGCGGCCACAAACAGCCCAGGAGCCCGCTCCGTGTTCCTGCGACCGGCTGGCGGCTGGTGGGGTGCTGCTTCCCAGGTCCCAGGAGGGAAGGCTCTCTTGGAAGAGTTGGAAAGGTGAGTGCGAAGTCAAGGTTAATTTCGTTCTTCTGGGAGTGTGCTTACTGAGTTTGAAACTGGGGCGGGGCATCCAGCCTCTCCTAGGAGAAGGATATGATCATTTTCGTGGGAGAGAAACAGGCTTCTTTTATTTTTTTTTTAACATCTTTATTGGAGTATAATTGCTTTACAATGGTGTGTTAGTTTCTGCTTTATAACAAAGTGAATCAGCTATACATATACATATGTTCCCATATCTCTTCCCTCTTGTGTCTCTCTCCCTCCCACCCTCCCTCTCCCACCCCTCTAGGTGGTCACAAAGCACTGAGCTGATCTCCCTGTGCTATGCGGCTGCTTCCCACTAGCTATCTAAACACGCTTCTTGACAGAGCCCAGCTGCTGTAAAGCAGAGGACTGGGGAGGCGGGGAGAGGGGTGAGGAAGGCAACCGGGGAGGAGAAACTGACTGTTCTCAGATCTGCTAATGCCAGGCCAAGAGGACCTCAGCATCCTCTGGGTTAGAGAAAAAAGAAATCTGGAGTGAGGAAGGTGGATGTTTCTGGATGTTGCCTGGCATGGGTGGTGAGGAAAAGCCACCTGCTTAGGGGAGGCACAAAGGGAGGGCCTGGCTGCCTCAGGAGCACAGCCGGGACCCCTTCTCAGAGGGCGCCCAGGCATTAGAACACACGGGAGCCTTCGTGGGGGCCGCAGTCTTCCCAGACCCAGACCCAGGAAGGAGGCACTGGCCCGGAGGCTTGCTTTGTCCCCTGTCTCTGATAACTATGTTCTCCCCTCTGGACCAAGCGGGCTCCCCAAAAACCACGTGGTCATCCACAGCTCAAACTTAGTGAGAGACTGAGCCAGAAGGGTGAGCCTTATGCGGGCGGGCCTTGAGGGCTAGAGTGAAAAGCTTAAGACCCAAGGAGCCAGGGATTTAAGAAGAATTCTCTTTTTAAGAGAAAAACATCTCCTTCAAGTGTTCATTATGACCCAAGCATTCTTGGAAAAGAAAGCTTTGTGGACACATCCAAAACAATCTGTCTTTGCTGTATGTTTTTAAGGAAGTACCTTCCAATCGGCAGAGCCCTCCTGAGGGCCAGGACTGGTTCAGAAGGAGAGGGGTGGTGGGTGATGATGGAGACCTTGAAGCCAAGGTCTGGCCTCAGGGATGCTCCTCCATTCCCATCCCCACTCCCTGGGGCTTCAGCGTAGTAACCAGGCCACATCAGAGGGGGTTCCCTTGATGTCACTTTCTGGACTTCTCCTCCTACCTGTCACTCCTTCTTGGAGCCTTTCCTGGCCACCTCCTCCTCCCACGGCTGCAATAGCATCTTTCAGCTGATGGTCCTGAAATCCCTATCAGCAGTTTCTCTCTGATAGCTAAGAGCTGCCATTTACTGGGAATTTTCTAGGTAGCAGGCGCTGGGCTAAGTGCCTTGATGAGAGCTGTTCAGTGTGGTGCCTAAACCTTGGGCTTGGAGCAGACCACACCTTTGCAAATCCTGCCTCAGCTATTACTGAACGTGTAACCACAGGCAAGACACTTTCTGTGCCTCAGTTTCCTGCACTTTAGAATGGGCATAACAATGCACCCACCCCAGAGGGTTTTTGTGAGGCTTAAATGAATTAACACACACTAAGTGCTTTTAACAGTGCCTTCACGTGTGTTCAGTAAATGCCGGCAATTCTAATTGTGTCTTTTAAGCCTCACAGCAAGACTCCAAGGTTAGTATTATTATCTCTATTTGCGGATAAGAAAACTGAGGTTGAGAGAGGAGGGGGAGCCCAACTAGAGTTTGCAGTCCAGCATTTTCTCTGTTACTCTGTAACCAAAATAACAATTATGCTAACACTTAAAGAGTAAGTAAAGTGGCAGAGTCAGGCTTCAGGTCCAGTGAGTTCCGGATTCCAATTCTTTTAATCACCACACTAGACTGCCTTCCTGTAATGGTTATGGAAAGAATAAACACTCAACCCCAGAATTTAATTTTAAAATGGCACCTGCTTGGGGGTCGGAGAAGGCCTTTGAAAGTGCAGTTGACCCTCAAACCAGCTCTTTGGAGGCAGCATTGATCCCTGTGGGCAGACTGAAAAATGTGAAAATAGCCTGGCATCTCATATCTCGTTTACACCTCCTGGTGGCCCTTGGTGGTCTTACCAGCCTTGTCTTACAGCTAAGAGAGAGTCAGTAGCTTCCCCCATGATAATGCGGTTATGCAATATGGCATATGTGTCTCACCATAAAATTCCTGGTTGGGTCCCAGAATCTTTGATGGAGCTTTAAACCAAACAAAGCAACTCATGCCCACTGAATCAGAATCTCTTAGGGTGGTGCCTGGGCGTCTGAATTTTAAGAACCAGAATCTGATGTGCAGCCAACACTGAGAACCCCTCCCAGTTACACTGCCTCTTCCAAAGGCCGGAAGCCCCATTTACAGCCATCTGCTGAACATCCCACCTGGGATCTCGCATCTCAGCAGGCTCGGGTTGAACTTGCCCTCTCCCTTCTTCTCGGGGCCTGGTCCCACCATCCATCACCCAGTCTCCCCTGCTGGGACCTCAGTCATGCTCAACTCCTCTTCCCCACTGCCAGTGGTACCCAAAATGTCTCCTGTATCCATGCTGCCTCCACCTTGGTAAAAGCCTTCACCATTTCTGGTCTGGATCGCTGCTACTGCCCCCTACCTCATCACTCTCTGACTACCTCTATTTCTCCACTGTGTCTCCCTTTCTTCTTGTCTTCTCCCCTGTCCTCTCCATCCCACAAATCCAGCCCCCATCCTTTCACCTGCCAGACTTAATGAACTAAAAACTATCTCAACCCTCACTTTTCTGCTTAAAAACTTCCACCAGCACTAGCCTCCTGGCTAATAACCACACACCTTAGCACAGAAAAGCCAGCCCTTCCATCCCTGGCTCAGCGTTCCCTCTTCAGCCTCGACTCCTCTCTGGTGGCACAGGCCACGTTCCAGCCACACTGAATTACCCCATCCCCGAAACGAACTGTGTCCCTTCACAGCCTGTGAACATATCATGTTGTGCCTCCCGCCTGAAATGGACTTCTGACCTGGCTTGGCTGAAAAACTCCTCCTTGTCTTGTGGGACCCTTAAAAGTCACCTCCTCTGGGAAGCCCTCCTGGAGTCTCCCAGGGAGATGGGCACTCCTTACTCTGTCCTTCCCCAGAACAAGGCTCCATCTTCAGTTACAGGATGGCATCGGAATGATCTGATGACACATCTGTCTGTCAGTGAACTCCTCATTCAACATTCACATATTAAACATCTCCTACTGCCAAGTGCGGGCCCAGATGCTACGGATACTGATGAATAAAACTGAGTTTCTAGCTTTAGTCTACCGAGCGTGGCAGAGAAGAGGGGATAGGGCACTTCAGAGAGAAGGCACAACAAGTGCAAGAAGCACGGCAGCAAGCCTTATGCTGCCTGTGTAAGAGAGGATGCAGAAAGAGAGCAGCAGAAGATGAGGGGCAGAGATGAGGAGAGGGAGGACATCTGGAAGGGCCATGAGAGCCTCCCTCGTGTCTCCTGAGACAACCCCCCACCCCTGGGCCAACTGTCCTGGACTCCCCATGCTATGGAGATGGGACTTGGGAGGACCACGATTCAGATCTGTGGCTCAGAAAGATCCTCCTGAGTTTCTTGAGATTATGTCCCATCCATCTTTACAACCACAGCACCTAACACAGTTTCTGGAACGCAGCAGGCCCTGAAGAGACAGGGGCCGAAAGAACAAAAAGCACGCTAGGCAAGGAAGCCCCTTGGCGGGAAGGGTTTGGATTCAAGGGCACTGGGGTCCCTGGGGTTCCAGGTTTCCAGTGATTAAGTCTCGCTCTGCCCCCACCCCCTGGGGGTGCCCGCAGGTGCCCGACTCCGGCCATGCTGGCGCTGCTCTGTGCCTACCTGCTCCTGACGTCCCGCGCCTCGGACGTCTCCACCGACCCGCACCTGGAGCAGCCCGGCTCCCGCATGCAGGAGCAGATCCACGACATGCACGCCAAAGTGACAGAGATCTGGCAGGAGATGACGCAGCGGTGGGTGGCGGGCGGCGGCCAGGACGCCGCGCTCCACGCCATCTGCCCGGTGCTGCCGTCGGCCACGCTGGACGCGGCGCAGCCCCGGGTGAGCGGCGTCGTGCTCTTCCGGCAGCTCCGGCCTGGCGCCTTGCTCGAGGCCTTCTTCCACCTGGAGGGGTTCCCGGCCGAGCCCAACGGCACCAGCCGCGCCATCCACGTGCACCAGTTCGGGGACCTGAGCCAGGGCTGCGACTCCACCGGCCCGCACTACAACCCGCTGGCCGTGCCGCACCCGCAGCACCCGGGCGACTTCGGCAACTTCGTGGTGCGCGACGGCCAAGTCTGGAAGTACCGCTCCGGCCTGGCCGCCTCGCTCTCCGGCCCTTACTCGATCGCGGGCCGCGCCGTGGTGATCCACGAGGGCGAGGATGACCTGGGCCGCGGTGGCAACCAGGCCAGCCTGGAGAACGGCAACGCAGGCCGCCGGCTCGCCTGCTGCGTGGTGGGCCTGTGCGGGCCGGGGCCCTGGGCGCGCCAGGCACAGGAGCACGCGGAGCGCAAGAAGCGGCGGCGAGAGAGCGAGTGCAAGGGCAGCTGAGCCCCCTACCCGGGCGCCCCGAGAGCTCCCTCCACGCCCCAGACCCATTCCATGTGCCCTGGGAGCCCCTGCACGCCCTGACAGCCCTACAAGTGCCTGAGATCCCCTCCGAGGACCCCAAGACCCCTCTACACCTGACACCTCTCCAAACTCCCGAGATTCCCTCCATGTGGCCCAGGCCCCCCTCTACGTGGATCTGTCTGTGCTGTGACACCTCTTCCAAACACCCTGAGACCCCTTCTACACCCTGACTCTCCTCCAAGCGCCCAAGATGCCCTCCATGTGACCCAGGACCCCTTCTACACATCCCAGGATCTCTCCATGCCTTGACACCACTCCAAGAACCCTGGGACACCTCTACACCCTGACACCTCTCCAAGTGCCCAGGATCCCCTCCATGTGACCCAGGTCCCCACCCTCTCAGCTTGATTTTTCTCCTTCTGCCCCCAGAGACACTCCCTACTCTGAGGTACCACTTTTGCCATGGCTAGGATCTCCCCGAAAATCCCCTCCACCCTGAGGTCTCCAACCATGTATACTGAGACACCCCCTTTCATCCAGAGGGCACCCTGAGCTCTGAGGACCCCCAGAGATACTGAAATATCCTCATTTACCCTGAGGGTCTTCCAGACTCCCCCCTTTCCACCCTGGCACCCCCGCCCTCACCCTGTGAGCCCTGAGATCCCTCAATGCCCTAAGAACCTACCTACCCCCACCCCCTTTAGGTTCCTCCTAGGCAGTCTGAGACCCCTCCTGAGGTTGCCTCTCCCCCTCCCCCTCCCCAGCCTGTGCAGTGCAGCCTGCACTTAGGCGCCCCTGCCTGGTGTCTCCAGCTATTCCCCCAACCCCACACCCCAGAGAGCTGCTCCTCTGTGGGCTGTTTGGCAGTCTTCGTGTTGCACATTAAAAACTTAGCAATTCAGTACTGCATGGGGGCCTTGGTTACTTTTTTGGTTTATTTGAGGCTTCTCTCCCCACTCAGCTATTTTTTTGGGGAATGGCAAAGATGGTTCCCAAACCTCTTAGGACTTCTCCTTCTCCCCTGCCCAGCTCTGTTGGCTGCAAGGCTCCGTCACTGATCATCATGCCTTTGGGGTGTGGCTCGCAAGAGGAAGGAAACAGCTTCCTGGGCCACATGCCAGAGCTGTAGAATCCAAAGGGAGAGGAGAAAATCTATTTGCAACAAGCTTCCCGGTGATACGGATGCTGGAGCCGCTGGCCTGGCATGAGCGGTACACCAACTCACTGGGCCCAGTGGCCTCTCACATCTGCCTCTGTGGGAAGCCTGAGGTCCATTTCCCAGATGGCAGAGACAGGGCCAGTGAGGCAGTGTCCCTGGGCAAGTTATATGGAGGTTGGTGTTGATATCTAAAGTTGTCAGCCTTCTCCACACCCAGGACAATGCTCTTCTTGACTTCTTGATACAAAAGCAGTTGGAAGCAGTGGGGTCCAAAGGCAGGTTGGTCTTAATTAAGGCTTGATGGAGGTTCTGCCTCTCTTTGTGAAAATTATAATCTATAAACAGACTAGATCAGTCTTGTGTATTCACTTTCATTTATTGAAGTATCCATCCTGGGGTAGACCCACTTCCTAGCTGTGGCTTTCCCACCCTGGTTCCTCAGAGGCAGCTTCTGTTTCTCCCAGACACTTAAGGCAGTGAGTCAAACTGAACCTTAGCCAGAAAGCCATCCCCAGTGGTTATTTTTACCTCTTACTAGGACTACCTTGTTATTTAAAACCCTTTCCTTGAGCCCAAGCGACAATTGGGAAGAAAGGCTATTGCCTGGTGAATTTGCTCCACCAACTGGTTCTCACTGGTTTTGAAATGGAGCAGGACTCTGCGAGGCCTTCCCAGGGACAGACCCCTTGTGTCCCCTCCACCACCACCACCACACACACACCAGTTTGTATAAAAGCTCTAGCCTCCTAGGCCTTCCCCAGGTTCCACAGAGCAAATTTAATCAGAGAAGTGAGAAAATGCAGAAACAAAGGAAACAGTCAAGCAAGACAATAATAGTCTAGTTATAAAACAAAGTCAAGGACCTTTAGTTCCTCCTCAAGTGCTATAGAGAATATCCTGAGCCATATCCTTGAGCTGTTTTGCAGATACTAAAACCCTCACCAGGTGGAAGAGGTTAACAGCATGCTGACCACCGGCACGTACACCCCAGACCGGTTGGAACCAGAAGGTTGATGACTGAGATTCCTGAAACATCACCCTGTCCTCATCATCAACCACCAGAAGGGTGTCCACGAGCTGATGGTGCACCCTGTGACCCTCTCCCTCACCTTGCCTTTAACCCTTCCCTGAAAGCTATCAGGGCCTTTGGGTCTTCTGAGCATGAGCTGCCCATTCTCCTTGCTTGGCCCCACATTGGGTGCCTTGCAATAAACACTGTACTTTCCCTCACCACGAGGCAGTGTCAGTAGATTGGCTTTACCGCATGTCAGGTGGGCGGTACCAAGTTTGGTTCAGTAATGGTTTGAAATATTAACACGAAATGTATGGGTCAGCACTGAAAAGGGAATTAGCAAACTGAGTCTTTGAATATCCTGATTTCACATAGAGGCATTTGCCTACCCCCGCAATTAAAAGTTGTGAAAGCAAGGCAGCAATTACATAGGAACACACGATGGACAGGAATAAAAAGCCAACACCCCATCTTCGACTCTGCCGCCCAGATTATAGGTTAATTCAGGATCATCAAGGGAAGTTTGCACTTATTTTTCAGAAGGAGGCTGGTGCTTCTCATCGCTTGTCTTCCGTCTTGGTCTGTTCAGGCTGCTGTCACAAAACACTGGAGACTGGGTGGCTTATAAACAAGAGAAATTCATCTCACAGTTCTGGAGACTGGGAGTCCAAGATCAGGGCGCCAGCATCGTCCGTGAGACCCCTCTTTGGGACTCATAACCCGTACCTTTTTGCAGTGTTCTCACATGGTAGAAGGGGTGAGGGATCTCTTTCAAGCCTTTTTTTAAGGCAGCAATCTCATTCATGAGGGCTCTGCCTTCATGACTTTGGGACCCCCTACCAAAGGTCTCACCTTCTAATACCATCAGATTTGGGGGTTAGGATTTCAACATATGAATTTTGGGGGGAACACAAACATTCAGACCACAGCACCTTCTGTTTTTAGTTTCTCTCTTCACTACCCTTGACCCCCCTAGACTGAAGAAATACCCTTGCAGATCCGCTTCATTTCTGTTGTGTCCATTCATGGGAATGGGATTGATAAACTATTCTATGGGGCTCCAGTGCCAAGAAACAAAGAGAGGAAATAATAGAGGGGCAAATTACAGTTCACTATAAGGGCCAGGAATGTATATAGCACAGGGGCTGACAGTCCAGGCTGAGGTAGAAAGGCCTGTTTGGAACCTCAGCTCAGCCACACTTGTAAGCTGTGTGACCTGAGCAAGTCACTTCACCTCTCTGGGCCTGAGCTCTCTCATCTGTAAAATAAGACTATCACATTGGACTGTTGTGAAGATTAAATCAAGAGTTACTCATGAGAGGTGTATAGCATAGTGTGAAGGCCTAAGGATCTAATGAATGGCTAAGGTCAGACATAGCTACCTAGTCATGGATTGGATGACCTTGAAAGGTAGTGAGTGTCGTGTCACTAGAAGGATCAAGTAAAGGCAAGGCTGCTATCTCTTCGGTTTGGAAGAAGGCTTTCCGCATCCATTAAGGGGCCCGCTGAGATGAATTCTGTGATCCCAACTCTTGGGGGGAGGGGCCAAGATGAAGGAAAGACTGGCGCCCATAAGGGCAGGCATCTGGCTCCTGCACAGAACCGGATGTGTGCCACCAGACCCGCCCACAGGACCCCATTTGGCCCCTGGAGGCTATTTTTACGCCTCTCCTTTTACAGATCTATTTTGTTAATCTTCTTATATTTGCTGTTTTGACTTCCCAGCCAGCTTGCTAATCAGTTTGCCTATTTGACTCACAGGGTTTGCGTTTGTCACTGAGACTTAAACACACACTTGTTTTGATTTCTTTTTGTAAAATTAGAAGCGTTTGATGTAATGACTCTACCTAGACGCAGCTGGTAAAGTGAGAATAATGCTCCAGTTTGCACAGTTTAAACACAATGTCGACAATAATTAGAAATGCTATCTTTAGATGTTTAGGATAAGCTTTTTCTCCGAATTGCAGTGAATTTTTCTTCCAAGTGGGGCTTTTCAGTGCGTGTATATACAGAAATACTAAAAACATAAGAAAATAGAGCAAATCAGTGAGTGCTTTGGTCAACTTGAAAGATGGCAGGAAATTAACTAACTGATTTTAGATCTGGCATTTTTGACTGAATGCATAAAATCCTTACATTCTCCATATTTTTCATGACTAGCATATGATCTAAAAATTTTAGGGACGGATTGCAAGTGATAAGTTGCTACAATATGCTAAAAGCTATGCTCAGCCTAGCCTTGGCCTTCGGCGAGGGTGGGAGGAGAATAATGTAAATAATACCGATGATTAATCACCTACATCAGGAAAATTACATTTTAATTTCAGGTAACAAAAAAGATACAGTTATGATACATGATGATCATAGATCCACTAAATCAAGGTCTACAACTGAATAGAAGTTACTTTGTTTAAATCAAATGACAAAACAGCAGCTGATCTGCTTTTTTTTTTTTTTTTCAAGTCCGTTGTTTTAAATTTAATAGGCTATCACTGGCCTTCGCCAAGATCCCAAAATATATTCCTGGGCTCATATAGATTCCAGAAAATCATACTTGTCAGTATTATGCAAACTTTCCCTAAGAATCCAAAAAAAAATCCTCATTTGGTAAAGAGGTGTTATGAAATGTAAGGCGACACATCTATATCTATCATTTTTAATTACCTTCAGGCTGTATCAACTTGTTTTGTTTTGTTTTGTTTTTGTGAACAACTGTAATATCGAGAGATGGGTCCTTCTTATTTTTCTGCTTCTCTCTAATTAGATTCACTGCCTCGCTCTCTATTGCATCTCTAGAATGTTCAAATTTTTCTCTGTTCAGAAGGACACCTGGAAAACAAGGAATATATTAATGTAGTGAGTTGAGGGGAATCCTTTGGCTTTTTGACATCCTAACTGAGCCATATGAAGGTACCCTCGGTGTTATTAAGGAGGAAGATTGCTCCAAATGGAGGCTTCCAAAATGAAAGCAGAGGGCAGAGATGGAAGAGACCTTCTTCAAAGAGAAATAAGGTATCAAGTCACAGGGCTACAGGAAACAATCCAGCCAGGAGAGAGCCACAGGTTTTAGAGGAAACCAAGAGCGGCAAAGGTATGCTGTGATTTGAAAGAGACAGAAAAGGTAACCCTAATGAGCAAGTAGCTGGTCTTCGAAATTCTTTAGAGAGAAGATTGGACGTCCATTTGGAACAATTCAGATGGTGAGCTGGGGTGCAAATGCTCCCAGAAGGAATAACACATCCCCAAATTCACTCCAACACATGAATGACTGATACTAGAACTCTTTTTTTAGAGCTTCAAGTCATGATGGTGGTGTGTGTCTGGGAGTGAGGGCACAGAATGAGGAAAAACGATGGGAAAATGAATTTCGCTTCCTTAAGGCTGCCGGCTACGAGCAGGTTCCAGCAGGGATTGAGCTGAATGCCATCGGGGGCCTCCTAACTACAGAGGCTGTTCCAGGAGAAGGAGAAAGGGGGAGGGGGAGAGGAAGGTGCAGGAGGCATGGAAAGAGGAGTTAGGGATGAGAAATGTCTGGTTTACAAAAACCAATCCATTTCCACAGGCCTTAATTAAAAGAATGACAAACACTCATATGTAAAAATCCACACCTAAAGGCTCTCAGGTACAGAGCGATCACAAGAAATGCAGAGTGTGCAAACAAGCTTTCATTAAGAGACCTGTCAGCTCGGTTTCATTTATCCAGACTGTTCAGCATTCTGCTGGCAACTGAGCTGGAAAAGTAATGGAAGGACAGATATACTTGAAGAGGTAAACAAAGGTGGGAACGTTTCAGCTGCAAAATAGGACAGATAATAAAGAAGTCAGGGAATGGGAGAGATGAGATGGCATTTTTCTTAACAAACAAACAAATAACAACCACCCCGCCCTCAACTCCACACTCATCAGTAGTGCAATATTCTGGCTTTTAAAAGAAAAAATAAAACAAGAACAGACATGTGGGTTCAGAGACAATGCTATTGGTGGCCTACTCAAATCTACTCAAATCTATTCCCCGCTCTGCTACACTTCCCAAGATCTGATTTCGTTTTAGTGTTCACCCTTTTCGAGTCTACATGTCCAGGGACAAGGCTCCTCCCCAATTCAGAGGATGATATTGATGAACCTAAGCCCATCAGAGTAATTTCATCTTCCTTGTTAAGGACCGTTTTAGACATAGACATGTGACATGGTCATATAGGCATGTGACAATTTTGACCAATGAAATGTGACAAGAACTGGGTTACCTGCTCTTAAAACACACACACACACACACACACAGAAACTTCCTTCTGCCTTTGGACACAGATGTGAGAACAGGTGATGGCTGGAGCTGTTGCAGCCATCTTGTTATCATGAGGGAGTAGGTGACACCGAGGCAGGCAAAGCAGGAAGACAGAAACTCAGATCCTTGATAACTTTCTTGAATGAACCAGCCCTGCCTAGCATTCCCTACTTCTTAAGTTCTTGTTATGCAAAATAATTCATTTCCTTATTGTTTAAGTTTCTTAAAGTGTGAACTGTAGCTGAGAGTACCCCAACTGATGCAGGGTTATCTGGTGGAGTAGGGGACAGAATGCAATACATTTTCACAATGACTCTTAAAAAGACAAAAGACAACCATAAGTAATTGCTGAAACTCTTTTTAATGTCTGTGGAACAGAAGAACCATGTTGAGTTGGGATAGCAGAGGTGGGACAGTGTCACATGTATGTACAGGGCAATGTCAAGATTACAAATAGGACAGGATCACCTCATTGGCTCCAATTCCATCTAATAACACAAGACCCCCCCCCCCCAGGCTGATTGGATACACAGAGCTTAGGTTATCACTCCCTATGACCCCCTGCCCTGAACCCCATACTCTGGGACTCATGGCAATTTCTTGCCCATGACAGAATGTGTAGGAGTTTATTATAAGCCCTGCTTTCCAGAAGGTGATGAATGGGCCCTAAAGACATGCACCTGGCCAATTGTGTGTCAAAACCAAGGCTTCCGTGGGGAGAGATTTTTCTTTTTATTATCATTGTATTAAATCTGGCTGTGTTTTCTTTTGGTGGCTTTGGCGTCCTATGCAGTAGTGTTAAACATTTGCAGAGAGTTTAAGCCTGGTGCAGCAGGAAAATGATTTCTGTGGCTGCTGGCTTGGGCAAGCTTTGCAGCTGCAGAAGCGACCTCCGTGGAGGGAAAGGTGAGGGGATGAGTCTGGGAAGGTGGAGAGGCTGGAGCATAGAGGGGTGAATGGGGCATTGGGGCCTGACGGGAGCCACAGTGCTCTGACTCAGGTGTGCCTGCATCCCTCTAGGTGATGAGGGTGAACTCAGGTGAGTGGGAAGAAAGCAGGGGGAGGTCCACCCAGGGTGCTTTTGGCAGAGGATGGGACCCTCCGGTCTGCACCTTGCCCTCCTTCAGAGCAAGACAGTGCAAAGTCTGATGGATCCCACCCAGCTGGCAGAGTGATGTCAGGAGATAAATGTGGCAGGGAAGTTTTGGGGGCGGGCGGGGGGGCTGGCTGGCCACCCACGTGCATGCAGGATTCACACCTGGGATCCCAAGCCTGGTCTAAACCTCTGATTTCTAGGATGAATTGATAAATTTTCTACCCCTCCCACCTTGGGAACTTCTCTTTTCCCTGCAGGAGAGTCTCTCAAAGGAGCCATTCTGGTCTACAGGGACGTTCTGAGCTTTGGGATCTAGTTTTAGGTCTTTCTGGAGAAATGAACTGCGTTCAGCACAAAGAAAGGTCTGTCATTTAATGAGGCTTCAACGTGCTGCAGCGCCAGATGCCTCCTAGAAAAGTTAATTTTATCCCTAAGGAAAGAAGCAGGTGGGGGTGACCACTCTCTGCATTCCCACTCTTGGAGCTTGAACTTGGTTCCCTAGTCCCCTCCCCTCCCCATCATTACAAAGGCTGTAATGACGTTACTTTGTTTTTCCCTTTCCACTCTAGGGCCACGAGCTCTGTCTTTAAAACCCCAATAGCTGGCAGCACAGGGGGAAGCAGCCGCAGCATTCTGTTGGAGGAGTGATGCTAGAGGTTTCAGGTGGTGGGGGGATTGTGGGTTGGCCCCTAAGCAGCTATATCTTGCCCTAACCCTACAGGACCATAAAACCATAAAACCCTATATGTAGCCTGGGATGAAGGGAGAGAACCAGCATTCCCAGGTTCTGGCTCTCATCTCACCTCAGAAACAAAACATCAAAACACCACTGGAGTCCCCCCCACCCTCCCTGCATATCCACAGCCCGCCCCCCTCCCCAGTCACTCCAGGTCGATTAATCCTCTAGAATTACAGGCTGGAAAATTCAGCTCTAGTAGTCAGCAGACAGGTCTCAACAGGGGCTGTGGATTTCAGACCGGAAGCCTAACCTTCTGAGCCCACTTAAGCCCCTTTCCGCCTGCCAGTCAGTGCCACTACTGACAGCGCTGCGGGCAGGATGCCAAGAACACCCACGCTGGGAGGTCCTACCGGGCCCTGACGTGATGGAGAGGAGCCGGGGCGGGGGGGCCCTCTGGATCCACTGTGCTTAATTACACCTTACTCTACAGCCTCCTAATCATTACAAAGCCGAGGATCTGATTAAAAACCCCATCCGTTTCAAGCCCTTCCCATAATTTTGATCGACAACTTTAAACGCAAATAGAAAAACATCTTATCTCTAATAAAACAAGTGCTGACAGAAAGATGGATGTCGAAAACCAGCCATATGGCTGACACGATTCCGTGCCTGGCCGTGTTCACAGCGTGCAGCTTCCGCAGAAAGAGATGACGCTGAGAAGCTTGAGGACCCGCATTTAATAAATCGAACTGTGCTGGCATCATCAGAATATTCACAGTTTGCAACAGGAGCTGTGTGTCCTTTTACACTTGCAGACTTGGAGGTGTTTTAGGAGAAAGTGACTTCGGTGAGCTGTTCTGATGCTTAATTCTTTACCGTCCCGGGTGCCTTCAATGAGCCTGACCTCGTTCCCCTTCAAATTTTCATGGTGTTCCTTCTACCTCCACTCTCTGGGGTCTCTCCTTGCCATCTTCCAGGGTGGGAGCTTCTGCTGCAGGCTGGCTGGACTCAGCAGAGTCCGGGCAAGGTTTGGGGCACGACCCCTTGGCGGCCAGGCCCGGCGGGGATGGCCCCATCTCGTCCCTCCGACTCTGCACAGGACTCTCTCTTGTGACCCCTTCTGGTTTGGCAGCTGCCTGCTCCTCTGCCAGTTTCACGATTTCCCTTCCAAGCCTGTTTACTTCTTCTTCCTCAGAAGGGAGCTGGGGTAATGAGGGATGAAAGTGCTTGCGTTGGTTCCTGTGGCTCTGACTTGCTGGGGAGCTAACGGCGGACCTCCCAGCATCCTCCCGCACTGTCAACGCCTCGGCAGCGGCATGACTTTCGTCTCGTTCTTGCTTCTGAGCCTCCCCTGAAACAGACCAGGGACAGCATCAAACCTCTGGCTGGAAGTCAGCCCTTACTTCCCCTCTCCTCCCAACCTCGGGCCCACTGCTGCCGGGCCTCCGACATAGAAAATGCTGCTGAAGGGAACACAGGACCCACAAAAAAAGAAAACAGCCACTCTGGTGATTCCTGTGTCATTAATGGAGGGAAAGGGATCATGTGGGCCATGTCTGTAACCCCCCCTTTCCAGGCCCCTGGTTATCGCCTGCTTCGCTCTCTGCTGGTGGTTCCTTGTGCCCTTGAAATATTTAACCTGAGGACAAAGGTTTTGTAGGTTCTGTAGCTCAGGGAAGATCTGGGGCTCTTTAGTAATGAAAAGAGGTTCTGGCTGCTCTCTGTGTGGGAAACAGAAGGAGAGTTAGGGAGGGATTGAGCACCTCCACCCCCATCTCCATCAGCACCTCATTCTTTGATGCAGACCACTTGTGCTTTCTCACTTTCAATAAACTGCTGTAGGCAAAAGCAACTTCAAGCTCCCTACCCCGCCTCACTGAACTGTTCTTTCTAAACCTGTACAACAGAAATTCTCTAGCTGCAACTGGAGGGGGATGGGAGAGAACATGGGGCCCTGAGAGCCGGCATCCAGCCCCCATTTTCCTATTTGCTTGCTTTGTGATCAGGATGACCTGTTTGGCCTTCTTCTTTTTTTTTTTAAACATCTTTATTGCAGTATACTTGCTTTACATTGTTGTGTTAGTTTCTGCTGTATAACAAAGTGAATCAGCTATACGTGTACATATATCTCCATATCCCCTCCCTCTTGCGTCTCCCTGCCACCCTCCCTATCCCACCCCTCTAGGTGGTCGCAAAGCACCGAGCTGATCTCCCTGTGCTATGCGGCTGTTTCCCACTAGCTATCTATTTTACATTTGGTAGTGTATATATGTCAGTGCCACTCTCTCACTTCTTCCCAGCTTCCCCTTCCTCCTCCCCATATCCTCAAGTCCATTCTCTATGTCTGTGTCTTTATCCCTGTCCTGCCCTTAGGTTCATCAGAACCCTTTTATTTTTTTTTAGATTCCATATATATGTGTTAGCATACAGTGTTTGTTCTTCTCTTTCTGACTTACTTCACTCTGTATGACAGACTCTAGGTCCATCCACCTCACTACAAATAACTCAATTTCGTTTCTTTTTATGGCTGAGTAACATTCCATTGTATATATGTGCCACATCTTCTTTATCCATTCATCTGTTGATGGACACTTAGGCTGCTTCCATGTCCTGGTTATTGTAAATAGAGCTGCAATGAACATTGTGGTACATGACTCTTTTTGAATTATGGTTTTCTCAGGGTATATGTCCAGTATTGGGATTGCTGGGTCATATGATAATTCTATTTTTAGTTTTTTAAGGAACCTCCATACTGTTCTCCATAGTGGCTGTATCAATTTACATTCCCACCAACAGTGCAAGAGGGTTCCCTTTTCTCCACACCCTCTCCAGCATTTACTGTTTGTAGATATTTTGATGATGCTCATTCTGACCGGTGTGAGGTGATACCTCACTGTGGTTTTGATTTGTGTTTCTCTAATGATTAGTGATGTTGAGCATCTTTTCATGTGTTTATTGGCAATCTGTATATCTTCTTTGGAGAAATGTCTATTTAGGTCTTCTGCCCATTTTTGGACTGGGTTGTTTGTTTTTTTGATATTGAGCTGCATGAGCTGCTTGTATATCTTGAAGATTAATCCTTTGTCAGTTGCTTCGTTTGCAAATATTTTCTCCCATTCTGAGGGTTGTCTTTTCATCTTGTTTATGATTTCCTTTGCTGTGCAAAGGATTTTAAGTTTCATTAGGTCCCATTTGTTTATTTTTGTTTTTATTTCCATTTCTCTAGGAGGTGGGTCAAAAAGGATCTTGCTGTGATTTATGTCATAGAGTGTTCTGCCTATGTTTTCCTCTAAGAGTTTTATAGTGTCTGGCCTTACATTTAGGTCTTTAATCCATTTTGAGTTTATTTTTGTGTATGGTGTTAGGGAGTGTTCTAATTTCATTCTTTTACATGTAGCTGTCCAGTTTTCCCAGCATCACTTATTGAAGAGGCTGTCATTTCTCCATTGTATTCTCTTGCCTCCTTTGTCAAAGATAAGGTAACCATATGTGTGTGGGTTTATCTCTGGGCTTTCTATCCTGTTCCATTGATCTGTATTTCTGTTTTTGTGCCCGTACCATACTGTCTTGATTACTGTAGCTTTGTAGTATAGTCTGAAGTCTGGGAGCCTGATTCCTCCTGCTCCATTTTTCTTTCTCAAGATTGCTTTGGCTATTTGGCGTCTTTTGTGTTTCCATACAAATTTTGAAATTTTTTGTTCTAGTTCTGTGAAAAATGCCATTGGTAGTTTGACAGAGATTGCATTGAATCTGTAGATTGCTTTGGGTAGTATAGTCATTTTCACAATGTTGAGTCTTCCAATCCAAGAACATAGTATATCTATCTCTCCATCTGTTTGTGTTATCTTTAGTTTCTTTCATCAGTGTCTTATAGGTTTCTGCATACAGGTCTTTTGTCTCCATAGGTAGGTTTATTCCTAGGTATTTTATTCTTTTTGTTGCAGTGGCAAAGGGGAGTGTTGCCTTAATTTCTCTTTCAGATTTTTCATCATTAGTGTATAAGAATGCAAGAGATTTCTGTGCACTAATTTTGTATCCTGGTACTCTACCAAATTCAGTGATTAGCTCTAGTAGTTTTCTGGTAGCATGGCCTTCTTTTATTCAGATACAAAATGAGGGGCAGGACTCTCTGATGGCCCTTCCGGCCCCAGCAAGCAAAGAGGCTCTGCATGCCTGGGAAGCACTTGGGGAGTGAAATTTTGGCACCCAGACATGTGTGTTCAACACTAGACCCTGTGGTTCCCAGAAGTCAAGGCAGACCTTGACTGCTGTCCCCACACCCCAAGCCTCTAGTTCTGATACAGATTTGCTTCTCACATTCAAAAGAAGCCATTTTCCTTCTCTTACTTCCTTTTAATGACCATAGAAATTTCCCAGGGACAGACATTTGACCAAATCTTGTATATACTCTAAAGCCTGTATTTAGTCATGGACCACTATGTATTACTCTCCTAAGAGCTCATTGACTTCAGTAAGTATTGTACCTGAAAATGAGACGATTACTTGTGCTTAAATGAAATTCATGAATATATAAATGAGTGACTAAAGCAAGCCTTGATTTTTAAAAAAGTAACTCTTCAGATCTGTTCAGCCAGGATAACGTACATTAGTTCCTAATAGGTTCCTGTGCTCCCCCGCTCCTCCTGCTGTAATCCAACCTATCAGGAGAGGAACCTTCCCTAAGGCTTTGCTACTAAAAGTGGCGTCCATGGACTAGCAGCAGTGGCATCACCTGGCAGTTTGTTAGACATGCAGTATCCTATCCCAGACCTACTGGTTCAGAATCCGCATTTTAGTAAGATCGCAGGCGATGTGGCTGCACGTTACAGTGTGAGAAACACTAGAGCTGAAACATAAATATGACTATGCCTTTCCCCAGCTCTCAAACCTCCAAAGGCTGCCACCACCCTGAGAACAAAGCCCAAGCTTCTCCTGACATTTAAGACCTTCCGTGACCCAACATCCATTTACCTGCCATGCAAACTCTTCTCCTCGTGACCTTATACTCCAGCCACACCGAACCCTTCATGGCACCCAGCCCTGCCCTCTGTGTCTTTGCTTACATGGTTGATGCCTCCGTGACCATCATTCCTTGATGCGTCAAGATGACCAGCTTCAAGAGTAAGCCCCACCTCCATCTCCTCCGTGAAGCCTGTTTGATTAAATCCTTCCACTGTCCTAATCCCCACAAGGTTGTGTCTGAACCTCCAAGGGAACTTCATACTTTATACTTTTTTAACCCTTAAATTGTTACTTATGTATAATTAGCTTATAAAACGCACCTGAAGTATAAAATCTTACCTGATTAATTTTTTACCTTTGCCAGTGTTCTATAGCGGGGGCTCAGTAAATAGCTTATTAAATGTTTGAATCTATAGACATATACATGAATGCATGAATAAATGAATATGTTAGTACATATATTTCAATGCCATCCATAAATAAATGAAAGCAGTCCTTGAATTTGTTTGTTCCAGGTTCAGGTTGCTAAAAGTTCTTAAAATGGCACTTTGAGAAAAAAAGATTTCTAACTCACACAATCACTTAGTTACATCTGTGGTATCTCAGGGAAGCAATCACATAATTTTCATACTAACAAATGAAAAAATGTTATAGTGGTTATACAGGAGACACCGGGAAACACGGAGTCAAAATGAGCCAGTTTCCAGCATAGTGCAAGAAGCTTTATTCAAAAGGAGTAAATTATGGTCCTTTCTGCGGCTAAATTTTTCACCAACGTGAGATGAATAAACTCCTTCTGGAAATTACTCTTACGAAATTACTTCTTCCAGGACACTTAATAGTATATTCTAGTGCCCCTGAAAAATTAATTAACCTTATTCATAACAACCTAACCCCTAAACCATTCGCGCTGTTTTTACTGTAGGTCAGGTTAAACTTCTCTACCTTAATTTACATCTAAGGGAGGGTGGTCTAAATTACACTGGGGCCTTTTGGTTCGCTGGTCCTTTGCCTTGTGCCATTTTTTTAGATGACATTCTGCTCACATCCAAATGTATGAATCTTTTTTAAAATGGCAAACCTCTGAGATTACCAGGGAGAACTTTTCAACTTTTGGGGGGTGAGGGGAGTGGGGGCCACACTGCTGTCATCATTATAGGTCAAGGCACAGTCGCAATAAGGGGATGGACATGGCTGTAATTCTCTTGTCTGGTTCTATTGCGGATTTTTTTTTTTTTTTTTTTCCGAGAAAGCCTAGATTTTCAGAGTCTCAGGACCATAAACATATAGGGACCAGGCTCTGAGACTGGCTTATGGTTCAACAGCAGGATTTGCCAATCCTCTTCTCGCTTTTGTTTATCCAAAAGATATCTAAAAAGTATACTCAAGTAGTGATCAGAAGACAAAGAAAAGTTACTGAAAATACCACAACTCTTGAGCTAATAAGGAGGACATCTGGTTATCTGCTGTGGGAGCAGAATCTTCCTTTAACTCTGTGATTCTGGAATGTTGACTCTTAAGCTGTGGGGAGTTTCATTTCTCCTTCGAGAACAGACACATAGCATTGCCATTTCTTTCTTTTTTTTTTTTTTTTGCGGTATGCGGGTCTCTCACTGTTGTGGCCTCTCCCGTTGCGGAGCACAGGCTCCGGACGCACAGGCTCAGCGGCCATGGCTCACGGGCCCAGCCGCTCCGTGGCATGTGGGATCTTCCCGGACCGGGGCACGAACCCGTGTCCCCTGCATCGGCAGGCCAACTCTCAACCACTGCGCCACCAGGGAAGCCCTTGCCATTTCCATAAAAGAAAGATTTCTGAATTGGCTCAGAATTGGAAAATATTATTACCCCCCAAATAGTAATTATTCCGTGCTGCTTTAGCAAACAGAATTAGTATCATTAATACTTATTAATAACAATATACATATCAATAATGATGAGGCAATCAACTGATACAAATGCATTAGGACACAAATAGTGCAGAAAGAAAAAATATTTTCTCTAAAAGAAAAAAACAGTAGCTCTTTGTAGAAAGGATTGTTGGTCTTCTAAAAATGTGTTCCCTCCCCCCTAACATTGGCCCGAAGGGCACATTCATCTTCTTTTGTTAACTGGTCTCTGATGGGCTTTGTCTTCCTGAGTGTGAGCTGCTTTCAGTTGGAATTAATCAGAGATGCAGCGGTGATGAGGGCATCCCAGACACTGACAGCAGTTACATAAATGCTTCCTTGTTGCCACCCGTGCTGGCGAAGGACAGGGTTGGAACAATGAGAGCTAATGATGGAACTCTGAAAGCTATCATTTTGAATCAGGCCATTACTTACGCTACCCTTCTGAAAATCAAGCCAGGCTCAGACTCCATGTCAGATTAGCAGGCTTGGGCCTGCCCGGGGGCTCAGCAGGCCACAGCAGACAGAGGGCTTTGGATCTCCATGGAGACACTGGATGCTGGCATGGGATGACCACCAGCCAAGACATGTTCCAGACTGCACAGTGGGCTATGGTGTGTTACAGGCCAGCCTTGCCAACAGCCACATGCTGCTGGCTAGAAAGTCCCAGCCTTGTCTTCTGGCCAGTGTGGGAACCACACAAGTCAGGAGCTCTCTCCAGGAATTCTTCCCGCATGTGCTTGGGGAACCTCTCTGTTGAAATCCTAGACCTGTCCAGGCTTCTCTTCTTACCATTCCATGCACTAGTATGAGTGATCTGGTTAGGCTTCAAAACACAGCTGTACAGAAGCAGGAGTGAACCTTGCTGAACCCAGCTCAGATTAGCAGAACCACCCATCTGATCCAAAGACTCAGGATAAATAATACATAGTTGTTGCTTTAAGTTCTAAGTTTTGGGGTGTTTTATTATACAACAACTAACAATAGACAGTTGGGAGCCACGTGAGATTTTTGAGCAGAGTACAACCATGATGGAAAGCAGTGCTCCAGAAGCTTCATCCCACAGCAGCAGGATGAAGACGGGAAGGGAGTAAGGAGATTCTGGGAGACAGGAAAACCAGGATGGAAGCCTTGCCAAGAAGGTCAAGAGGGTCTAAACCAAGCCAGAGGTGGTAGAAATGGAGATACAAGAAACTCTGAAGAAACAGTAGCAGCAGACTAGGTATGGATGGAGAAGGAAAGTGGATGGTGGTTGATGATGACGCTGCTGGATAGCTAAGTGACAAAAAGGAGAGGAAGCAGGAAGAGTTGTGGTGTCATACTTGAGAAGTCCATAGAATAGGCAGGTGGGAAAATTTGTGCTTTGGGAAATATGGGACTGTAACTCTGCAGACGGGACCCACTGCGAAAAAATTTCAAAAATATTTTCACAGAGGTGTGGTTGAAGGCATGACTCTGAGCAAGAGAAGATGGAGAGGAAATGTAGAAATCCAGGAAGGAAGCGTGACACCTGTGTGCTGGGTATATTAGTTATCTAATGCTGTATAACAAATTGTCTCAAAACTTAGCAGCTTAAGACTCAGGAGCCTGGGAGCAGTTTATCTGGGTGGTTCTTGCTAATGGTCTCTAATGTGGTTGCCATCAAAATGTTAAACAGGGCTGTTGTCATCTGAAGGCTTGAGTGCGGCTGGAGCATCTGCTTCCAAGATGGCACACTCACATGGCTGATGGCTGGAAGCCTCAGTTCCAGGCCACATGAAGATCATGTAGGGCTGCTCAAGAATCCTCAGGACATGGCAGCCAGCTTCCTCCAGAGTGAATGATCCGAGGTAGAGAGAGCAAGGCAGACTCCACATGTCTTTCATAACTCGGCCTCAGAACTCACATACCATCAGTTCTGCTGTAATCTATCAGTCACACAGACCAACGCTGATACAGTGTGGGAGAGGACTACACAAGGGCACAACTGCCAGGGAGTGGAGATCAATTGGGGCCATCTTGGAAGCTGGTAACCACACTGGGGGTGGAGGGAGAAGATAAGCAAAACTCAGAAAGATGTGAAAGATAGTTTAGTCAGGGAAATGAGACTGCCACCTGGGAAGAGATCTGGTTCTCGACCCTGTTGCTTCATCTGGCACCTTAAATGGGCCCTTGATCCCCTTCAAAACACACTGCCTCCAGGAAGCGTGCCTGGTAAAGAAGTTTTTTTCTCCATCCAACTGATTCCTAGACCACTTACCACATTGCCAGGCAATGTGCCAAGACTTCCCTGACGTTGGTACCACATCTCACCGTCTTATAGGTAGGGAAACTGAGGTTGAAGTTACCAGTCCAAGTTCTCACAGCCAGTGTGACGTGGGGCTGGAATAGGAACCCAGGTTGCTCAAATCCTGCGCCCTCCCTCTTAACCTCTGTGCCACCATGCTGAGAGTGCAGGGATGCTTGTTCTTCTGCAGGAAGCTCCAAACAAGACAAACCCACGTAGGCAACAAGCAGAAACCTGAGGGATGACCCGACAGTGCCACAGAAGCTGCAGGAAGGCGAAGGACTGATGTCCTCCAAGCCCCTGTGCCAGGCACAGGCCAGGCAAAGAGCAAGAAATCAAGGGCTGCTTACCATCCTTGGGACTCGCTTTGTTCTCAGTGAGCTGCTCGACGAACTTGAGCAGTGGGGATCTCGACCTCTGCGTGGTGGGAAGAGCGGGGTCACCAAACAGTATGGTGTCTTTGCCTCCTGTCATGGAAAAGAGGAAAATGGACATATGATGTCACCACTGGAGTCATGGTCACACTCATCCCACACAAGGGACTGGCTGTTTGGGTGAACAAGGCACCTTCTTCAACCATAGGGAGTGCTGTGGGAGGGAAAGGGCCAGCATTGCCCTCTCTGCAGTGTGAGGACCCGGCAGAAAGGTCCAGGGCCAGCTGTCTATGAGCCCTAGAGTCTGCTCAGGACATGGCTGCCCACAAATGCCACCGTTAAGGGGTGGCCTGCTATGTCTGCCAAAAACTGAGTGGCTTTGATCTGGGCGAGACAATAACAATAATAACGACAGCAGTAGAGTGCTTTGAGCACAGGCTCTGGAGCCATGCTGCAGTGCCTGTATCCTGGACCCCATCGCTTGCGAGCTGGGTGGCCTTGGGCAAGTCACTGACCCTCTCTGAGCCTCAGAGCCCTCATCTGTAAAGTGAGGAAGAATAACAGCACCCACCTCATGGGGTGGTGGTGATAAAATGAACTGATTCGTGTAAAGCACTTAGGCATTTCATCAGCGCTCAATAAATTTCACACATTGAATTATTACTTTACGGTGGAGACAGAACTGCCATACACATATCTCTGATTTAATTAGCTTTGGTCATTTAGATCGAATCCTAAGTATGTCATGAGGCAGGTAGCATCAGGTTCCCTAAATGATCACAGCTAAACTCTACTTAGGACATAGAGACCTGCACCAGCCAAACCCTTTTATGGATTCACATGAACTCCCTAAGTGGATAGAGAAAGCCTGAGGCAAAGAGAAGGAGGAAAGGAAAACCATTACAACGCTACTTTTGAGGCCATGGCAAGGTATGGGGGTGAGGACCAGGGAAGTGTGGCTTTGAAACATGAGCTTGATGAGCACAGACACATGGACACAAGACACGTACACAGAAAGTGATGCTGCGCCAGTGATGAGGAGAGCCCTGCAGGGAGGATTTGATCCCAAACCCCTGCCCATGAGCCCTGAAGATTCTCTCGGTGGGAACCACCATGCCAACAGCAAAAACCCTGGGGGCCATGGCCCAGCCCATGCTCCAGCCTCAACTGTCTGACTTTGGATGAGACCTTATCTGAAGCCAAGTCACTTGAACGTCTCTGGGGCTCAGATCAGAGGCTCTAAAGTTCTATGACTCTACTCAGTTTCAGGTTCGGCAGAGCACAGAATGGTATTTGGGTCAAGGTGTCCACTCCCTTGGATAGCCAGGTGAACCTTGGCCTGTACCTCGGAGCCCTCAATTTGTTTATAATACTACCCTCCCTGTAGGCCATGCACGTCTTATTAACTTGATTTCCAAGACTGTAGTAGAGAGTTTGGCGTATGGCAGGTGCTTCATAAACAGCTGATAACTGTGCATAAATGGCTGATGCATTCTTGGAAATCCTGATGTCTTGGTGGGCATGGGTGCTTGCAGCTGCCACAGGCAGATGGAGTATGTTACTAGCAGCCACTGGTCTCTGGTTTCCGCTATATGAGGGTCATCCCAGAAGAGAAATCTGATAGGAGCTGACCCTGAAGTTCTCCACCAGCACAGCTATTGTCTCAAGTGGAAAAAGTCCTGAAATCTTCAGGACCACAGTCTGGAGAGGCTTCCCATGGAGAACCATTTGAGCTATACCTTGGGATATTTTAAGAGGCTCTCAGGATGAAGTCAACCCAGTCAGGTCTCTTCTTGTGCTGCAAAGGTAAAATCTAGAAACACCATGAGGAACTAATGGTTGTTATGAAGCCATAGCAGATGCCTCAGGTGGGCTTCTTTTGTTTCTCTCCACCAAGGCAACAGTTACTGTCCTCAAGTCAGGGACGGGACTGCAATTCCTGACCCATCTTTCTCTAGAAGGTAGGCTGGAAGCTCTCTAACCTTAAGGGGACTGAAGAAGAGGCACACTCTGCACTCTGTGTCCGAACAAACCTTCCAAGTCCCCTCTGCCCTGTGGCCAAGGAATCAGAATTATGGGCAGAGTTGGGAGCTGGCTGCAGCCGAGTGACTAAGGCACCAGGTGGATGGTGCGGGGAGCCTCGGCCCTTCCTATTGTGAGGAATTCTCTAGGGCAGGATGTCTCTGTGGCTGTTTCCAACCACAGGGATTATCCACTCCGCAATGGCTCCTCAAAAACACTGGTACCAGCACATAAAACTTCTCCAAGAATCTGAGCAACAGGCATACAGACAAGGGAAATAGAAGCCGACATTCATCCATATCCAGTCAAAGTAGGGGCTGGGGAGAAGTTAAATACCTCCCTAAATCCCTGCCTGCAGAGATCATTTCCTTATCTGATGGTAAAATGCCAAGATTTGGTTTTTGCAAAATATTTGAAGAATTCAAAGATCTTCCTTAGAAGGCTCTCAGTTCTATGGTTTCTAACTAAGCCCGGATTCTATCTGTGTTGACTCAATTGAGCTCTAAACTGATGGTCTGCTATCTCCTAGTTGCACTTTGGTTCTTGGGACTGGGGGGTGGGGTGAGGGAGATCCACGAACTAGATGTGAACCACAACCAATGTAGGTCACACAGGCCCTTCCATTCAACTGGTGTGTGAGTTTCCGGAAGCCCTCCTGATTCCCTGTAACACAACGTCCCTCGTCCACTTCTCCAAAATGTGCCAGTTACTTTCAAAATGCACATTTTCCCTCTCAGGCTGATGTTGAGAGTGGAGAACAGAGAATTCAAACAAAAAGCTCAAAGAGCCAGGCTCTGCTCGTGCCAGATTTTTTTCTGGCTTTCAGTATTTCTTTCCAGAGCATGAGCACATCCAGGAAATCTCCCCTCGGTCCTCCCCTTCCCCCCAAGCATCATTCTCACCTGCAGACTCCAGCAAAAGGCTGGGAGAATGAGGCTGACAGGTAGGGGCTGAGGAAGGTGGAGGGTCGTTCCTTCCTGAAGGGCACGGCCAACCAGCCCACCCCCTGGCTTCCTCAAAATAGCCCCGTGCCTTTCCCACTTCTCAGGGACCCGTTAAACAGTCTGCAGTACACTCTGCTTTCCAGATGATTTTTCCATGTGGGCTGTGACATCTGTTAGACTTGTCTACTTCCCAGCAAGATCACACGTTTGCCCCAACTTTATCAGACACCATCAAGAGCTATATATTGTTGGCTGAGAGAGTGAGGAGGGAGGGAGAAGAGAGTCAAAGGAAAATCATAGCATGCTCCAAGTCCAAGAGTAATTCTGCCTTATAGTAATGAGTGATGGGCTCCTTCACAGTGGTCCTTTAAAGTCTCAGGATAGATGGTTCCAGCTTCTGAATTTTTCTTCTCCAATTCAGCTTGCTTTGAGAACCAGTCCCCAGCTGATCTAATCTACACTCTACAACCCCCACCCCCTGTGTGTGTCCCTCTTCTCTGAATTGTACTTCTCCAGTGCAGGTGGAGTACTGAAATGAAGATCTGAACACCTGAGTTCAGCCTCTGTGGTCTTAGGTATCACCTAACTTCCTGAGCTTCTGTTTCCTTATCTAAAATGAGGGGATCAGACTAGATCAGGAAAGGGAAAAATGTTTTCTCTCACATATCTACTCTGACCAAGAGGTGGCTTCTTGGAAAGCAAAAATGCAAGACTGTTTTTAGGGCCACATGTGAGATCAGCAAGGAGTGATGTGATTGATTAGCAATGCCTGCCACTGGCATGAGAATGGTGTTGGTTATATACACCAAGCATTTGCCATCCTTGAACTTTTTGCTCTCATCTGTCCTTCTAAGTCCAGCATTCGATGACTTGTCCCATTATTCCCTCACACACTAACATCTTTATCACTTAATTGATACTTAATTATGTAATATTTTGTGCTTTCTTTTCACTGTTTGATGCATATTCAGCTTACTTCCCTAGTGGGACTGTAGATTCTTGGAGGGGGCGAGGGGCATGTCTAGAATGCCTGATACAGGACTGAATTTACAAAGCTGATGCTCAGAAAGGTTTCAGTATATTATGGGTTGATTTATTAGAGGAGCCACTGATCCTTTCAAGATGCCGGTAAATAAGAGAGAGCTAGCAATTCTCTGAAACCACTGGGACTCAATCCCCTCCAGTTGGCTGAAATCCTATGACTTGGCTCTTACTTGGGGAAAGAGGAAGAGGAAGAAGAGAAGAGAAAAGTGGAATAAGAAGAGGAAAAGGAGGTGGAAGAGGAAGAAGAGGAGGAAAACAGAACATACTTCCTCTTGCTCTGCTATTCAGAAGGTTAAATGGAGACCACAGAACAATGAGCAGACAGGAGAGACTGGTCTGATTTGCACTAAAGGAGGCCACTCCCCATCCCCCAATCTCACCATGGTTTGAAAATGATCATAAGGTGACACTTCATTGCAACCCCCTTCATCACTGCACCAGGGCAATGCTATCGCCATTACATAAACTGTGTCAGATCAGGGGGAATTGCCGCTCTTTATTTCTGTCCTCCCACTTTGTATGGTTGTGGAGGCCAGAGATTAGAACAAACGTGGCTAGGGCGTAAAATCCATTCAGTTACTGCCATCCGAACTAATTTTACCATTTAATATTTGCTTTGTGCTAATCGAATTCTCTATTTCAATTGGCTGTTCTAATCAGAAAAGTGCAAGGATACATAGAGAATGCATTTCTATTTATTTACATGCAGGGGTGATATTAATGCACTGCTATTAGCCACAAAGAAAGATATTTCAAATAGAACATACTCCCAAATCCTACGGAAACATTGTAGCTCAGGCCTTCAGGCAGCAAGAAAAAAAAAAAAAAAAAGGAAAGAAACAATTGTTATTGCATAATAGCCATTCTAACCTAGACCAAACAACAGCAGAGACAGGAAATTCTCAGCATTCTTTCATTTATTCAACTTCCATCTTTTTACATAAGTTGTAGAAATAAAACATTGTGAAATCTCACTAAGTCATTTGGAGAGAAAAAAAAAAATCCAAACTCCAGTACATGCACAGAAATAGCAATCTGACTGCACAAATAAACGATAAATTTGCCTGTGTTGAAATTCAATGCAATAAAAGAAAGGCCTTCAACGGAGATAAGGTTTTAACTGAATCAAAATGTTCTTGTGCAAAATGGATCATTCAAATCCCCAGGATGGCACTTGCCACTAATTAGGTCTGTTAGGTCTTTTGACATCAAGTTCAAGGAATCTCTAGTAAAAATTCCAATTTATAAAACACACTTCCAGGCAACCTAAGGTGGCTATTCAGATTTATGTTAAGAAAACATGTGGTTTCGTCCATGTCCCCGTGGCGATGTTAATTTCTCATCCATTACAAGGAAGCAACCAATATGATTAAAGGGTAGAGAAGGGTTTGTGCAGAAAGGTTAAGTAACTAAAAATATTCGAACAAAGTTGTTTCCAGGGAAAGAGGAGGTGGTGGAAATGATAAATATAAGTTTCTGGAGAATGTGAAGAGAAAGAAGAATAGCTGACAGGGGTCTCATGAAGGGGGTATTTTACCAGGACAAATGGGTAAATATAGCTAATTAAAGTGAAACATCAGTTTCTTCACACCCTGTACAACTGCAAAAAATAATCTCCAGAGGAAGTTTTGATTTTCAATCTATGTAACAAATGGGATGGGGCGGGGGAGAGAGAAGGAGGTTATAAAGTGCATTTGGGATAGACAATTGTTGGTTCTTATATTCATTTTTAGGACTGATGATTAAATTGAACAAGTCTTTGTAAGTTTGTACATTCATTTTTAGAACGGATGATTAACTAGAATAAATTTTTGTGAGTTCCTATATTCATTTTTAGCGGTGATGATTAAATTGAATACATCTCTATAAGACACATACAGGGAAAAAAATGAAACAATTTACCATACTCATAAAAGTTAAACATAAAATATATACAGACATATACAATGACAGTTTCAGAATTTGGATCAGCAAAACTTCATAGTTCACCTTGCATATTTATTATTTTTTTCTGATTTCCTCCAAAATGATGGCTTCTAAGTTTAAAACACTTGTAGATTTCTCAGCAACGATCATCAAATAAAAGAACATTAAAAAGGTAAAGGGCTTCCCTGGTGGTGCAGTGGTTGAGAGTCTGCCTGCAGATGCAGGGGACACGGGTTCGTGGTTGAGAGTCTGCCTGCAGATGCAGGGGACACGGGTTCGAGCCCCGGTCCGGGAAGATCCCACATGCCACGGAGCGGCTAGGCCCGTGAGCCATGGCCGCTGAGCCTGCGCGTCCGGAGCCTGTGCTCCGCAACGGGAGAGGCCAAAACAGTGAGAGGCCCACGTACCGCAAAAAAAAAAAAAAAAAAGGTAAAGTCTGTTCTGCAAATTTTCAAAAAAAGAATTTTTTTTTTTTTTCAAAAAAAGAAAATTTTCATGAAGTTCTACTTACCTGGAAGACTCCACAAACCAGAAACTTCCAGAGTTCTTAATTTTTTCTCCAGTTCAGCCACCCGATTCCCTAGGATTCTGGAAAAGGGGAGAGAATGACAATAGACACCAATGAACATCGATCTCATCAGCTCTCAGGGCTGTGAGCAGGATACTTGGGAAGCCCCCTAGTGCCCTAATAGAGAGAACATGTTTTGAGACTTAAGATACATGCTAAAAACTGTGTGTGTGTGTTTGCTACACACACACATACTCTATTGGAAGTACATATGAAAATATAAAGTGAATAATTAAAAGTGATTTAAAAATTACTGAAATGTTGCCATTCAAGTGAATCTTGTCACACAAAGGTAGCTGCACAGCCAAACAATGATTCTACCATTGCCCAGACATCTTACATCATTTCTATTTGCTCAATGCTAAAGATGACACTTAATTTTGAATACTCTTACAAGTATCACACCCTGATTCTTTGAGGGTGGATCTGAGTTTCAGAAACAACCAAGTCTAATAAATAATATGGAAGAACATGCTTGGTAATGTTACTTAGAGGTAATAAAATAGTAAGATCCTCCTTCTTAGACCTAAACTATGGCTTACAGATGTCCATATCCTTGATATCTAGCATAATGTCTGGTAGATGGTAGGTGCTCAACAAATATATTTGATTAAATAAATGCTTGCCTTTTTTTCGTGGCTTGTAACGATCTCCGGAGAGAATTAAAAAATAGGCATATCAAAAACTTTTCAGAAATTACAGAGTCACTAGAATAATCACGTTGCCTTCCAAGGTGCCCATTCTGACTCACTGTGATGTATAAGATCTAAAATGTGTATTTGAACAGATTACTCTGTTTACTTGGAAGCCAAACTTTGTCTATACGCAGGGAAAGACATAAATGTGGGCATATATTTTCCCTCCTTCACTCTACACAAAATTAAATATAGTTGGGAAATGATTTGATAGTCATCTAAAACTTCAATCGTTTTCCATTGGCCCTGAAATTGAAAAACCAGTCTTTATCTTTGGGGATTTTCTTGGCATTGCTGTGCTAAAATGATGTGGAAATCACGTTAATAGCCAAGTTTCAAATCCTTTCAGCAGGAGAAACCAGAACACCAGAATTGTTCTTCTACCTCCCTTTATATTCCAGACATAGCTGCACACACCCACATACATACCGAGACATGCATATGTATATATCTGCACATATATATGTGGCTTTGAATTCATCCTTATTTTACCTGAATTCACTTGCGGCGTCTTAATTAATATTCCCTTTGAGTTCACAGAAAACTCTTTGACGTGACTCTATGTGGTTTTGTTCATCTAGGTACTTAGAGTTTTCTTTTCTTCTTTTCCTTAAGTCTTAAATTCTGCAGAGTCGTTATCAATTACTTTCAATTTTCAGTCTATGTGTTGGGCCTATTCTGCTTTCATGTCTGTGACCCCTCAATAAACACCTCTCTTTGTAATCTCACTTTCAATATTTTGCTCAGACCCTCTGATCCGAGCTCCCTTTTCACCAGCTGATGGGTCTGAGATGCAATCACAGCAGTGTTCAAGTTGATGCCTGCTTCTTAGCGAGATCAGATCATCTGTACATGGCTGCCTCTTGGAAACAAAAGATAAGGCTTAACTCTTCTGTGGACGATGAAGGATGCCATCAGGGCAACGTTCAAAGGCGTGGTGCAGAGACATTTGGCTGCATTTTTTCTGATAGTCCTGGATAACGCAGCCATGTCTCCCAGAAATGCGCTGAGGTGAATTTGTTGGGGTCCCTAACAACCTACTCTCAGGGACTCTGCCTAAGTTTGTCAGGGCTGACTGCTTTCTTCTTTAGCCTGACATAAGCATCTGATGCAGGGCTGGAGGTGATAAAATGGACCCAGCAGAAGTTGTGGTAGTAGTAATAGTAACAATAATGCCACCAATAACAATAACAACTACACTACAGTTAACACAAATAGCAACTAATCTTTCCTGAGTCCCAGGTCTGAGTCAGAGCCTATGCCAAACACCTACTAACTATGCATTTTTTTATCTGACCTGACAAAAACTCTGCAGCGTAGACTGTATTTTTAGCCTCCTTTTACACATGTGAACTCTAACAAACAGAGAGGTTAAGCCACTTGTCCAAGGACACACAGCTCATCTCAAAGCTGTGTCTTTTCCCAACCCCCAGTGTTCTCACCCACCACACTCGACTCCTCCCATTAGAAAACAGAGGCAGGGAAGTTAGTTAACTTAACCAAAACCACATGTAGGACTCAGCTGGTGATGAGTCTGGATTTTTAACCTATACCTCTGTTTGTCTCCCAAGTGCATGCTCTTAACCAATAACCCCCTAATGGCACTAGAAAACCAGCATTCTCACACCTAAAGCAAGTTCTCTTTAAAACCGTTCATAACTGATATATGGATGCAGCCAAAGCTGGACTTGCAAAATATAACCCAAGATACTTCAAATGACAGAGAGTCTTCTACCTGGCCTCACACTGAACAGATATGGCAGGTGGTCCACTGAACGTGGTGTGATGCAGCCCCCAGAGAGAAGGGGGTTATCTGAGTCTCAATAGCTGGCAGTATTCATAGATGGAGACAGTAGAAGTACAAACAGGGTCTGTTCAATGAAGTTCAACCAATCCAACAATTATTGAGGCTGTAGGGGACACTGGACCCTGTCCCTACATTTAGGGACTAAAATTCTGGTGGGAGACAGACAGATGCACACAAACAGACACACACAAGTACAGTACCAGTGGAAGGCTTTAACAACAGCTTTAACACTTGTTTAAATAAACAAGTGATATTTATTAATCACTTGTTCTGTACCAGGTATTACTCCAAGCCTTGCACAAATATTATCTCCCTTAGCCCCTTGTGACAATAGATGAGGTAGCTCTTATTACGTTTATTAGAGGCCAACTAACTTGCCCTGGGTGACACAGCTGGTAGTGGAGGGTCCAGAATCAAAACCCGAGCCTGGAAATACACAAGTCCTTCAGTGGAACTGTGGAGAAGACTGTGAAGATTAAATGAAAGATGAATCCAGAGCGGCTTGTAGGGACCGAGATCATGAATGATCTTGCTGCCATATTGAGAATGGTGAGACTTTTTATTCATTGGCCACAAGGAGATATTGAAGGGTTGTAAGCAGAGTAGCGGCATAAGGAAGTTTAGGAAAACTGTTTTTGATGTGGGGTTGAGAATGAACTGGAAGGAGGATGAGTAGAAGCAGAAAGACCAGTTAGGAGAGTGTTGTACTGGGCAGTGATGACGATGGCTCAAAGGAGCCAGAGGGGATGCAGGGAAGCCAAAGGGATGGAGTAATAATACGGAGGAAGATGAGCAGTTCTGGAGGTGCCTACGGGATATTGGGGTAGACAAGCTGCACAACTGGGAGACAGGAGGATCTGGGGGAGCAAAGATGAGAGTGTACGCTGGGGTTGGCTCTGCTGCCCAACAGAGTGTGAGAAGTCAGAAGAACAGAGGGCCAGAGCACCACCCGCGGAAGGTGAGAAAGGACCAGAGAAGCACAGGTGGAGAGGGGAGAGGAGCGCCAGGGCCATGTGGGGAAGGGGAGAGAAGGTTCCCGGTGGGCCAGCATGGTCAGGATCGTCTTATTCTAGAAGGTGGTCACACAGGATGAAAAAGCCCACTAAGAAGACATGCCCCACCCTTGAGAGAGCTGTTACAAGACAGAGGAAGGGGTGAAATCCAGAATCCAAGTGACAGGGGTGGGAAAAGCAGCCTATGAGAAGGTTGAAGCAGTGAATATAGATGACTCTTCAAGTAGTTTAGCAGGGAATCCAAAGAGACAGCCATGGCAGTAGCCTGAGGCATAAACAGGCTTGAGAGAGGTTTTTTTTTTTTTTTTTTTTTTGTAGGACGGGGGAGATTTTAAAATAAAGTTTTTATTTAGAGGTGGGTTGTTTTAGGGTAGGGGAGATTTCAGCATATGTCTACCCAGTAGTCTAGAAAGATCCTCCAGATGCCAGGCTTCTAGAGAGATTTTCAGTAGTAGTTTCTGATGATAGCAACATCACAGGAAATCTGCAAAGACAGAACGAACCCAGGAGCCGGCCACCACTGTGCCTCTGTCTTTGCTCTCTGGACAACACAGCAAGCAAGAATCTCTGAGTGAGGGTCCTGGGGGGAGCCCGATCCCAAAGAGGAAGAGGTGGCCATGGCCCCCCGCAGACTGGAGAGAACTGTGCCCCCCTACCTCCACCCCAGGGGACCTTCTTTTGAATCTCTGCTCTGATCCCCGACAGCTCCCGCTGCTTCCAAGACCTTGAACTTCCAAGGTCTTGAACTACCACTGGCCACCACTACCACTACCTTGAACTACCACTGGCCAGGGAGTGGGGAGAGCAGTGAAGAGTTTTAGGCAAAGCACAGAGGGTAGCGAAAGGCCAGCGTATCCTCATGTACTAACCACCACGGCTATCATCCCAGCACTGGCAGAGTGAAGGCTTGCTGGGAAGGGCTGGAGGACCAAAGGTGGTGTGCTGTGAGACGTAACTCTTAACGTCTGTCTCTTCATTAATGCTTTGCCACCTGTTTCTAGGACACGTGAACCCCACTCCTTCTTTAACCATAGCTAGACAACTGCAAACTCACAAGAAGTCCCTCAAGCAAAATGCTTATTAATTGAACTTCCTCTCAAAATATAAAGTCCTAGGTTTATTCATCAGTTCTTCAAGATGGCTCCCACTGGGCCTTCTCAGCGTCAGGGGTGAGGGGGGTGGGGGGGGGTGCCAGGTGGTGGAGAACCAGTAGGGGGAACACACTCTTACAGAACAGAGAACCTGTATTCCTACTTCTAATGCTCCACCCAAACAAAGCTATTTTAAAATCTTAGGTACAAAAGGCTAAATCATGGGGGACAACAGCAAGCAGACCAAATGCACATTTTATTCTTAGCCCTCACTCCATCTGTTGTGTAATTCGTTTCTTTCCATACCCCCAAATAAAACATTTATTGAAAGTGTGAAACTTAAGACCCTCAAAGGATTAAAAATGGCACACTAGGTACTTTACGTACTGATATGAGGCAATCTTCAAGATCTATTGTTATGAGAGAAAAAAGCAAGGTGGAAGACAGTGAAACGAACTTTTTCTGATGAATACTAGCTACCATTTGTAAAAATATGTCTATATAAATATATATGAGCATTTATGTGTGTCTGTATAAATGTACTATGTGTTTGCTTATATATGCATCCTTGGAGAGGATACATAAAAAAGGAGGAATGGTGGTTTCTTCCAGGCAGGGGAATTGGGTGGCTGAGAGATAAAAGTAGTTTGGAGATATATTGTTGCTCAACCTTTTAAAACGTAAATCAACAGATGGTTCAAAATTATTAAATAGTAGTTAAAAATGGAAAGGTACATTAAAAAAGTAAAGCCAGCAAAATGAAAATGTCTGTCTCTCTCAACAGAGGGCGAGAGCCCATGGCACCTGGGGATGTGTGTGGTTGCAGTGCAGTATGGGAGGGACCTATAAGGAAATCAACCTGTCACAAGAGGCGGGAGTGTCAGGCCAGCAGCTTGGGGATACTGAGTTTTGCAGGCGGTGGGACTCAGCTGGGCTTTTCGGTGGAGGCTCGTGTCGTGATCGGCACTGTAGCTGGCAGGTGGGTCTGAGTGTGGCCGGGCAAGCAGTGGAGGGGGTGAGCTGGGGTCTGAGGATGGAGGGTTGATGGGAGGATCTTCCCAAGGACAAGGTAATGGGTCTGGTGGGAAGAAGAAGAGGCAGGTAGGAGATGTACACTGAAGGACCTTGGCAAGCACTCAGGAAATATATATTGAATAAGTGAATGAATGCATGAAAACCATAAAACTGAACGCCTGTTTGCATGTGAGTATTAAGGGAACAGGAACAAAGGGTTAGAGGACATTCAATCATCCATTCATCAAATAATCACGAGCACCCACTGTGGGCCCAGCACTATCCGACATACTGGGAGAGAACAGTGACCAAAATGGACAAACATACTGGCCCTGGGACAGCTTCAACCTGAGTGAAGTGGAAGTTGGTCAAACCTAGGTATTAGGATGGTGAGCAGAGCACGTTAAATATTCTTCAAATCACGCTTTAAATGGCTGCATGATATTGTGCCTTATGGATTTACTGTAATCTTAACCATTCTCCAATTTAAAAATATTTGGGTTGTTTCCGTTTTTTTCACTCTTATAAATGAATCCACGGTGAACCACCTTATGTATAAATCTAGGGCATCATTCTGATTTTTTTCTTTAGGATAAATTCCTAGAAGCGGACCCTCTGGGTCAAAGGGCACAAGCATTTCAAAGTATTTAAAATGTACTAAGGGATGGATGCTCCAGACTCTAGACTCATTGAATCTGAGGAGATGAAAAAATATCAGGGGTAACTGTCAACCTAGCAGACGGAAATGTGGGTCTTGCTCTCGATGGCGAGGTGGAGACAAGAGTTCTGGGAAGAGCCTCCAGAGAACAAGAAGCAAAGACAGAGGGAGTGAGGTCCCCCAGTGGGGGAAGAAGATGGAAGACCAAAGAAAAGAGGAGGAGGAGGTGAGCTGGGGTGGAGGGAGGGGAAGAGGACAAGGCGGAAGGGAACGAGGCAGTACAGTGAGTAGGAGGAACCCAAGAAGATGGGTTTCAAGACGGGGATTGGGATGAAGAGAAATTACAGATGAAAGAGACTCAGAAAGTGGGGTTTGGGGGTACTGGTGACCTCCAAAGGAAGATTGCTATGGAAACTTCACAAGAGGTCTTGGGAGGTATTGAAGCGAAGTGAGGATCTTTTGTTGCTGCCCAATGGCATTACTGGGGGCTTGCTGAAATCCAGAATCCTGATATTCCCTCCAGAAACCCCCCTAAATCTGCATTTCTAAACAAGCACCCCCTCCAAGTAATTCTAACACAGGTGCCCCCCAGAACACACTTTGAGGGGGTGGCTATTGAAGAAGTAGAGGTGGCCTCTTGTTCACAAAGATTGGAGGTGAGTGGAATTCACGGGAACCTTTTGGGGGGTTCAGGAAGACCTGGGAGGTTTCTGGGTGAAGACGCAGAAGCAGGACGAGGGGCAGAAGTTGAAGAGGTTGAAAGAGGCGGTCACAGGAGAGCTGGGCCCCAAAGGAGGGAGGATGGTGTGGACCAACAGGACAGTGTGTTGGTGTGCTTCCCAGAGACTGGACGGATAGGATGGAAGACATTGCTTTGGCGGGCCCAGCACTATCCGACATACTGGGAGAGAGGCAGTAAGCCTTGTGGCTCAGGATAGGCAGGCTTTGTTTTCTCAGTAAAAGAAGAGCTGAGGTCACCTGCTGGGAACAGACTAGGGTTTAGAAGACCTGAGGAGGTTTGAAAGAGCCCCGGTGGGTGCCTTCTAGGGAGCTGGTGAGGACAGAGAAGGCTCCTGGGGACACTGCCGGGTACAGGGGATTCTACCTGAATAAAACAGACCTCGTACCTATTCTGTGGAGACTCTCCCATTTCTTCGTCCTCCCCCCGAGGCATATCTCCATTTTAGCATCTGGCTGCTTCAGTCCTTGATTAAGATTTCTTTTAAAGGAATTTTTAAAACTTCTTCTGTCAATAAATTACCCCTGTCATCCCTTTGAGATTGCCCAGACCCCCTCCACTGCTCTCTGCCCTCTTTTATATATATCTTAATCTCTCGCTCAATCTTCCTTTACTCCCGGCCTCTCTTTTCGTTATTTTGTTTTCACAATACTCTCCATCATTTTCCAGTTGCCTCTCTCCTTGCACCCCGCCTCGCCAGGCGCCCGATTCCCCGACCCCTCCCTGTTCTTGCTGGAAGCCCAGCCTTGGGCACTTGCTTCTGTATTCCACGCTTTAATTTTGCTTCCACACGTAGGTCTTATAAGCAGGACCAGCTACGTAATTTGCAGAGCTCAGCGCAAAATGAAAATTCAGGGCCCCCTTATTCAAAAAAGATTAAGATTTTCAAGATGGTGACGCAAAGCACTGATGAGACCAAGTGCAGGGACCTTCTGTGCACTGGGCCATGTGTGACTGCATGAGTCTCTGGTCCTCAAAGCTGGCCCTGTTTGCAATGTGTTTTGCTTTAATTTACTGTTTATTCACCATTCTCTGAATACTTCCAATTTTGCTTCTGTGGTCTTGACCTGTTACTTTAACTTGCTTGATTTTGCCCAACATAGTCAACATATTTATAGTAACCAAATAAGACATTCTGTTTTAATTATTGTTTCTTTTCACCATCTTTTTTGCTGATCTGGAAAAGTGGCACGAGACTCCGTTCTAGGCCCAGCTGCCTGCAAGTTGATACTTGGGTGTTCCTGCTATTCAGAGCCCAAGAAAGCTGTGCTGTGAGGTTAAAATGGCACGAGGAGGTGCCTCCTCTAGAGAAGATACGGAGGAGAGTAGATTAATTTCCCCGGGCAAGCATACCGTCAAAATCAGCCAGGTAATATGCATTACTCTGTGAGTGGCTCAGAGTAAGCATTCAATAAGCAAGAACCAGTATTATTTCCATGTTGGTTCCAGCTGAGAGCCAAGGTGCTGTCATAATGCAGAAGCACAGCTCTAGCTCAATAAGTTTCCTTCCAGATTGAAGGGCTCTTCTTCCCTTAAGGCCGGCAGGCCCACCACGTGGTTGCCACCCACTGCTGATAGTCATCATCCCACATATCTCCCGCCTGCCCTGCACCCCAGGGTCCAGCCACCTACTTGTTGGTCTGCCTCTGGTGCTGGATCACCATGTTTTTCTCATGGATTGTCTCCAACAGGGCTGTTGCCAGAGATTTCAGATCAGAAATGGACTGTGGAGTAGCTGGGAGACTGCACCCGTGATCCTCAGATAACAGATCCTGAACTGGGTGGGATATAAAATTTACAACTCAGTCTTAAATCCTTCTGGAACGTTGGAATGCAAACCAATGTCAGTTCTTCCTGGATAATGAAGCTGGGATCAGTTCCCAGCTTCCACACGCTACTGTGTTGTAACTGAAGAGTCCACTTCAAGTGTCAAAAGTGAAAAAAAATAAAATTTAGTGTGAGGGTTAAACAGAAAGGAGGAAGTACTCATGGACTTTTAGCAACACCTTTTATTTAAAGGATAATAATTTTTTGCATTTGTCCAGTATTTTATGCTTTCAAAACACTCATGCTGACTAACTCATTTTAGGCTTCAAATTTTAAGAAGAACCTGGAAAATGTTATTTATTCCCATTTCATGGACAGAAAAGCAAGGTGCTGATGGATTAAAAACATTAGCTGAAGGTCACACAGCAATGAAAATGAAAATGACTCTAGTCCTGAGCTCCTGGCTTTATATCACAGCTTCCCACAGTACCCTTGGTGGGTGGTAAGATAATGTAGGAGATTATTTAGAATACAAAATATATTTTGTATATGCATGTTTTTAGAAACTAAGAGATAACCCAAAAAGACCACAACCACTTGTATTCCTATGAGACAGAAAAAAGAAGAAATAATATAAATCTCTCATTATATATCTTTGAACACCATTTCCTATATGCCTATATGTAGACACACAAATTCACACATTTCTCTCCAAAAATGGGAAAAAGCTCTGCTTTTTTCACTTAACCTTATGTCTCATCATGAATATCTACTAAAATATAAAATGTAACGGCTGCTTAGTAGTCCATGCATAGATCTACAGTAATTTATTTAATTACTCCTGGACAATTATGTTGTTTCCAATGTTTTTTATTATAACTAATGTAGGAAGAACTTTCCTGAAGCAAAATGCTTGCATATGTCTGTGATCATTTCTTGTTGGCTCAAAGGGGATCAGTTTAGGGCTTTTTATAACAGAGAACCAAATGGTTCTCTAGAAAGGTTGTGCCTGGTTGACTGTTCTGCCAGCGTGTTTGAGTGTGGCTAGCGTTCCCCAGGTCCGTGACAGGACTGGGTCTCAACATTCAAACATTCAACATTCAAAGGCTATCAAGGGTATCCAGAGCTATACTTAGATGGGCTACCTCACGTTTGTATAGAAGGTGTCCTTTTCTAGTTGAGTGAAAAAAAAAAAAAAAAAAAAGAAGTTGCTTGGAAAAGTGCCTTGATTATTAGGTAGTCTGGAGATTCAGCATTTTTTTTTTTAATCCCCCGTAGCTCTGATGAGGACTGCCACGTGATCCTTGCTGGTCTGCACTGCCAACAAGCCCAAAGCAGGCCAGTCCAGCACGGTCCACTTGAGGATCGTGTTTAGAACTGAATTCCCAAATATTAAGTGTCAGAAGCAAGCTCTCTGCTATTTATTCCCCCTGAGTGTTCCTGGAAGATCATTATTTTTCATCGGAATCGACAAGAAGGAGGAACAAAATTGCAATCAATAAAAGCTTCTTTGAAAAAGGCACATGTGCCATGGTAAAATGATTTCAGCAGCTGTGAGACTTTTCTAGTCTGATCATAGAGGCCAGGAAAAGGAGAAACTCAATGAGAATGGAACAGACACTTGGAGATACTAACCTGGTGATTACAGAAGGGAAAACATTCTGGAAAGAGGAGCATAGTTAGGGGAATAGGTGCAAATGGGGTCCAGTCATTAGAGAGACCTCTAATGCAGCGGCTCTCAAAGCAGGGTCCCCGAACCAGCATCAGCATTATCTGGGAACGTTTTAGAAATGCATATTCTCCGGGCTCACCCTAGACCTAGTAAATCAGAAACTCTGAGGTGGGGCCCAGTAATCTGTGTGTTAATAAGCCCTCCAGGCAATCCTGATGCAGGTGGAAGTTTGGGGGTGACTGCTCTAAGGATCACTTCCATTCCCAATTCAAAAAACGAGATGTGGACCCACAGTGCTAGCATTCTGTGATCATAGATGGTCCCTCCCAGAAAATGACCCCTACCTTGCTTTGCAGACAGGACTCCAGTCAGAGCACTGCTGCTGGATTTACCCTGGCCTTTTGAGTTTTTCCGTCTCTCAAGAGCATTCTAAAGCAGCATTGGGAGAAAACAAAAACCTCTGTCAGAAAAGACAATAATGGAAAAATACCTAATTCCGGTAGATGCATCCTCCCATCCAGCACACAAGAACTCTTTACAAACTCCAAATGCTAGCTCAACTTTTAAAATTCAGAGTCCCTGCCAGAGAGTTATGATTTTTATGGACCTGGTAAAGAGTTTTTTTTTTTTTTTCTTTTAAAGTTGGTGCCCAGCAGAATTACAGCAATTATATCCTCCTATATATAGAAGGTACTCAATGCATATTCGTTAAATTAAATCAAATCTGAAGCAAGAACTCAGTCTAATGTGTGAAGTCACTAGTTATGGAAACCCCTTCCAAACAGACATGAGGTGGAGACTAGGTTTACTTTCATGGAGCAATGCCAAAAGATCATTAGTGGTGTCTGGAAGGTTTCTGTGGCTGGACTGGAAAAACAGGCATGATTGATTAATGAAATCTGCCATGGACTCAAGGTTAAGGAAGTGCATATGTGTCATTCCTAGAACAGAACGTTACATTAAAATTGATATGTGCTATACAGCCAGTGCTTGGCACATAGAACTGAATAAATGTTGTTAAGTGAATGCATATACACATTTTTTAAATTACGTATTAATTATACAACTTTAAGAGCTGTATTCTTCTTTGGCTGCGTGTGTATATATAGATGGGTGTAAACTCAAGTGGCGCCCCCCCGCCCCAGATTGGAAAAGGAAGAACAGCATGGAGACTTCTGAGAAAAAAGTGAACGTCAAAAGCCAGGAATATGAGATGGCTGCCCCAGCAGAGAGACGGCTGTAAAACTTCACCCTCAGGAAGAGAAATCAATCTATTTTCAAAGCAGAGAAACCCAGGAGATTTTGCTAATTATAACACTTACAACTAACATCTGCAGAAACAGATATTATCTAACTAATGGCACTGGAATTAGACTAAATAACAGTGGGGAGAATTTAAACATTCTGTCCTTTTGGTGTGACGTGAACATTATCATTTAGATTGTGATTTCTCAACCTTTGTTTCTTCATTGCTCAGAAATCATTTTCTTATGGATGATGAGGAGACAAAGAACATCTGGTGACAGAACACTTTATAGAAAAGCTGGATAGGAAACCTAATTTAATATAGACTGAGGCTGTATAGTGGTCACATCCAGATTCTGATGGTCTCAGTGTGCCCTGTCCAGATAACAGAAGGAGCTCTTGCAAAACCTGTTTTTGTTGTGTTTGCTGTTTGGGGTTTAATTCTTACTGGTTCCTCAGTTAAAGCTCTTACTGAACTACCTGGGAGGGCAGGCAAGCACTAGAGTATCTTTGGCACATAAAAGGGAATTAAAATAGAATGACATTTAGATGTACAATAGTGAATCATCACCGTCACCGTCATGATTTTCTACCTTGTATTTGGCAATGTTAGATTTCAAGAGGTTGACCTCTTCATGAAGTTGCTTTAATCTCTCTTGAAGGTACCTGCAAAAGAAAATATACAACTAGGAAGAGTTTGGAGGCAAAATAAAAAACATACACTCAAGTAGGAGAGGATAAAAAGAAAACCACACACCCAAAGAGCCACCTTTTACATACAGTGCCTTCCCACCACCGAAAGCAGAAGAAGTGCACCTTGGTGACCTCTTCTTAAATGGATGTGATCAAGGTCAAATACGCCCAAATCACTGAAACCTCACTTTAGGACAGCCCTCTGCAGAGATCCCCTAAGGGATATCAACACAGTTTTCACATAATTCTCATTAAGATGATTCCACTGGGAAGCAAGGCAGCAAGAGGCAATATCAGACACAGCATTAAGTTAGTCACATACACACACTGAAATTTACCTCTGGGAAAAGAAACAGCTAAGGGAATTTCTCAATTTATTTTCTTATTCTTTTCTGTCTTCTCGATAGCAATAATAAGCAGCTTTCACTGGTTCCCTACCCTTCTCACCCAACCGGGGAGGGCAGGGGGAAAGAGGGCATGGATGTAGGCATGTAAGCATGTGGTTCTTCTTTTCTTACTGCTACAACTAACGTGTGACATTAATATCATTGTTTTAGGGTTGAGACTTTCCTTTCACTGTAAGGCTATTTTCTTAAATGTAAATAGGGCTGCAAATAACTCCCAGCCTGCAGGCAAGTGGAGAGCCAGCATCCTACCCCAGTGCGGGCCTGGGACTGGTCACTTACCTGTTCTCCATACACAGGGCATCCACGTCAATGATTCGGTTCTCATGGCCGCTCAGGATGTGGTTTAGCTCCTGGTTGAGCCTCTCGACTTTGTCCTGGTAGGAAGACCGCTCTTCTTTAACGTCCTGAAGCTCGTCCATAGAGGCCTGCAGGTCATGCTCCAGAGACTCAATCTGAAACCAAAGAAGTGCCCTTACTCAAGGTATTCTGCAGCCATCAGCTTTATGGTTAGAGGCGAGCCTTCCACTTGGCTGACTGACTTTTAGAGAGCTTATTAATACCAGCACCTGCTATAAAACCATAAGCACCACACATTGGAATATGATAAAAGCTAAAAGCAAGGAACAACTTCCGGCCAGACACTTACTATATCCAAGATGAGATGGATTGCAGCAGCTTGGAAACACAGAACCGATCACTTATCAACTGCAGCCTGCCCTAAAGCCAGGGGCTTGGAGAGGGCAAATCCAGATATTGGGAACAACAGCCAGTGTCTTACAAATACATACTTTTTCAAACCACTCTAGACCCAGAAATCATGTTCTGCTCTTCAAAACCAATTAGTGAGAGGAGAAAAACGAAGTCTAGGCTCTCTAAGCTGTTCCCTAACTAGGGCTCGGTACCCGTTGAGATTTTGCCTAAAAAGCATCCACTCAGCATTTCAGCGGAAACTTGCAAATTAAGGCCAGTTTGTCATGTTTGTTCTCTCCCTGTCTATCCTGGTTATGGGGGAGGTTTCTTGTTGTGTTCAGAACAATGGCACCCAAAGTAAGAGAGCAGACCTGCTGGAAGACAGAAATGCAAAAGGCTGCTTGGGAACCTAGCAGAGAACAGAGGGAGTAAATGCATTCAAACTGCATCTTCCTTCCTCCTCTAACCCCATTCCAAGCACCCCACAGTCTCTGAGAAATTGGGGCACAGTCTACTCTTCTCTGTGTCATGCTCAGCTGTGCAAACATATCCCCCACTCATAACAGATGTTGGCGATAACCTGTTCCCTTGCTCTCTCCAGCTGCTGAACCAAATCTTCACGCTCATGGGCTGCAAAGTGCCGCACGCCAATTTCTTCGTCTCCCAGCCTCTGTTTGGCAATTGTCATTCTCAAGAGCTGCATTTTCCATTGGTAGAAAAAGAAGAGAGAGAGGGAGAGAGACTTAAAATGAATAGATCCAAACAAAACCCCAAGCATACTAGGCAGAACGTGTTGGAAGTTAAGATTTTCCAAGAAATACTGGAGAAAGGCACAAGACAAAGAAATTTCTCGCCAATATCATTAATTTAAAAAAAAATTTTTAAATCCATATTGTATGTACAGACACATGTGTGCACACATACACCTATAAGGCTAACGGGAACACAGGCCTGGGCATCTGAAGGGGGACAGCCTGTTTAGCCCTGCCATAGTGAGGAAAATCTCTGTGTCTCTTTTAAACTTAGCAAAGATTAAAAAATGATAACACAATGTTGTAAAGTATCTGCTAAGATGGGCATGCTCCCACATTCTTAACAATTAGGCTATGTTATCAAGAGCCTTAAAAATGTCCCTGACTCTTGCATCTGAGTGCTAATTCAGATTTAAGCCTAAGTAACCTCATCGCCTCTCACCACATGAATGTTCACAATGGATGAAATACTTTGCTGTAGTTTTGGACTAAAACGCTGGGGAAGAAACTTAATTTTCTTTTTTGCACAACTCAGGAAAATAGCTACTGTGCAGAGTTTCCTTTCTGACCTCAGCTGATGAACTGGACTGATAGTGTTAATTCAGATTTAAGAAATTATCTGAATCTCGGTTTGAGTAGATTTGGGATCTACATGCAATATTAACTAGATCAGATACCTTTTATATTTTCACATGTATACACAGGCTCTCCTCACCCTCATCAACATCCATTAGTTACTGAACTCTGTGAACTGGCACTGAAACATTACAATGTTTTGTTGCTCCAGTTTTGTAAAGTTTTACAGTGCAATACCTGTTACTTTTCAGAGACAAACCAAAGGTTAATTTCTCTAGGTTCTTGCTGTTTGCTTTAGCAGCATTTGATGGAGGATCTTTATATATATATATATACATTTGTAATAGATGAAAAATAAACCAGATTGCAAATCCCTTTTTTTTTTTTTTTGAAGCAAACCATGTACCAGGTTTTGGGTCCAAATTGTGTAGGATAAGTTAAATTGCATTCTATTAACCCATATGAGTGTATTTCTGTACCCATAGTTATGTTGAAATAAAATTTTAAAAAGCAAAAAAAAAAAAAAAAAAAAAGTCCCTATCCAATGATCCAGTAAGTCTACTTCTGATAATCTGGGCTAAAAATAATCCCAGACATGGACTAGCTTTAGGAAAAAAGAAAAAAGTAGACTGTGCTGTTATTTATAGAAAGAGTAAAAAAAGAAACAATGTCCAACAATAGTGGAATGGCTAGCAAATGATAATGGAATCAATCAACTGATTGATTGTTTGATCAATCAATCAATCAAACAGCAAGTTTCCAGCTGTTTAAAATGAGGTTGGTGTGAACTATGTAGTACCATGGTCATGTGGATGCTGCCATACTAAGTGGGAAAAAAAGCAGAAAACTAACTTGAATACGCAGTTTGGGGACTTCTCTGCCAGTCCAGTGGTTAGGACTCCGTGCTTCCACAGCTGGGGGCCTGGGTTCAATCCCTGGTCAAGGAACTAAGATCCCACAAGCCACACAGTGTGACCAGAAAATAAATAAATAAATAAATTAAAAAAAATGTTTAAATACAGGCACTTTCCTGGCAGTCCAGTGGTTAAGACTCTGAGTTTCCAATACAGGGGGTGCAGGGGGCACGGGTTTGATCCCTGGTCGGAGAACTAAGATCCCACATGACGTGTGGCACAGCAAAAAAAAAAAAAAAATGCAGTATGATTGAAATTATACTAAGAACCCGCATACAAAAGAAAAAAATTACCAAATACACTAAAACCCTTAAATGTGTAAGTTTAGGTGATGCAAGACTGTGTATGCTATCTGTTCTTTGTTTTCTAACTTTTAAAATAAGTATATGTGACTTTCATAACATACTTTTTAAATGTTTTTAAATCCCTAGGAACTAAATTCTAGTCCTAAAAATGTAATTTTCCAAAGCATCCCTGCAGAACCCTTGGCTTTCCCAGTCTCTGGGGCCGAGCTCCATGTGCAGCTCCAAACCTTCCAGTAGGGCCATGATGGAAACTATGTTAGAGACTCCAGGAAGGTCCAGTGGTCCCAGAGCATTCCCTGCATGCCCATCAGTGCCAAGCAGGTGGCCATCAAAGTGCTTTTTTAACTTTACAGCACTGCTTCCTGATGCTTCTTCGAAAGAGGTTGTAAGACTGATTCCTCCACCTCCCTGTAGGGTGTGTGCAGATGGGCTTCATATATGGATGAAATCCTGAGGACAGTGTTTTGCTGCCACACAGATCCAACCCATCCAGGAATACCTGCTGGGGTATGCTCTTCCTCGTTCCTGCGTGGATCCTAAGGGATTTGTTGCCAATAGAGAGAATGGCTTTATTTTTCAAGTCCCTAAGGATTTAGGGGCAGGTGAGAAAGTTAAAAGCCCAGGTAGATTATTAACTATATAGGAATAATAAAAAACAGCAATGAACTGTGCAGGAAATGATGACTACTGAAAAGTAAAGAGCATTTTCAAATGACATATATTTGGGGTCCTTATTTGAAAACTAGTCAGATGAACTGGACATATATTTATTGTGCATCTACTATGAGCAAATGCATCATTAGGATCAGCGCACAATGTTCCAGGCAGGTGGAACAGCTTGTACAAAGGCCTAGCAGAGGACACACGGGCACTTAGGTACACAGGTGGCCATGCTTAATGGAATCCCCATTCCAAAGCTCAAGGATTCTGTATTTGTATACTTGCCTAATGCAAATTTATTTGTAGCCTCGAAATCAGCATTCATGGTGCTTTTGCATCATGAGGGGACATGTGCAGATAAACACAGAGTTGCAAAAAATGGGAAGCATCCCACAGGAACGTTCCCAGCTAAAGTCGAACAAGGCAATGTTCCGCTTTCTTGTTTTAGCTCATACTATAAACAAGTGTCCTTTTCACGGTTTTTTTCACGCCACTTTTTTTTCACATTTTTGTGCTTTCTGTTGGTGTTTTGCCATTTAGAATGGCCCTCCTGTGCAGTGCTGGAGTGTTGTCTCATGTTCCTGAGCACGAGAGGCCATGATGTGCCTTACAGAGAATACACGTGTGTTAGATGAGCTTCCTTCAGGCATGAGTTACAGTGCTATTGGCTGTGAGTTCAATGTTAAAGAATCAACAATATAAATGAAATAAGGTGACTTTAAACAGAAACACATATAAAACAGTTATATATTGATCAGGTGACAAAAATATTGTGACCAGAGGCTCAGAGGAACCTAATCTCCTATTTCCCCTAGGAACAATGGTTCAATATTCCCTAATTCAGTGTTCGCAGTGATTTTAGAGAATGTAACTATAGCAAATGTCAAGAATCGGCTATATTGTGGGGAACGGAGTTTATGTCAGAACTGGTTAATTTACCTGAAAGCCGATATGTGAAAACATCTTTCACATCACAGTCTTGGCTCAGGACTTTCAGAACCCCAGGTGAATACACAGAAGGACAAACAGCTAACCAAGTAAGAAACATTTCTCAGATGAAAGGGTCTAGGAACAAGAAGGCCTGTGCCGTTTTGGGCACGAGGCAACAGGAGGTCTGCAACACGGCTTTGAAAGCAGGGCGCTTTTCTTCGTATGTGAAGAGCCAGACTGACAGCCTGAACTTTAAGTAATAGAACACCACTGAGGTTTTCCATTCACAGTACGCTTCGCCGAACACTTAATTTAGAATCACACAATTATGTTTGCTTAATGCCAATTAATTATTAAACATGTTTATTGAGGTCTGACAGCCATATAAGAGAGTCATCTTTTATATACTGGATGCCTGTTCAGCTTCAATAAACATGTTAACAATCATTTGGTGTTTAATGTGCACACAATATCAGCTATTAAATCTCAGGGCTGGACTGGATGAAACACTTATTTTTAAAAGTGAGGCCCAAGTTGGTAAAAGCTGGATCACTGGTTGGGTCTGACACTCAAGTTCAATCAGCTGAAGGGGCCCAAGGAGGCCATTGCAACAGGGATGGCAGCCCCAGGGAGAGTTCTCTTGTCTTCCCAGCTGACAGCTGATGGGCTCTGGAGTCCACCTGCCGGGGGGCGGTGGGGGGGGGTGTCCTGGGGCCAAGTTCGAGAGCTGTGCAATCTCAGGTATATGCCTAAACTTCTCTGAGCCTTAGTGTCCTTCACTGTAAGAATACAACAGTAACAGTACAGCTTTTTACTGTCCAAGGTTGCTGTAACTGTTGGGGCCCAGAGTAGGCTGCCCCCAAATGTGCCTCAATGGCATATTTATTATTTTGAATGAAAGTTACTTAAGAAATGGCCAACACACGAGGGACACTCCGACCCTCGTTTCTGTCACCCTGAAAGCAGGAAAAAATAAATCTCGCATGTGAAGGGTGCCCTTCTGCAGCTGGAGGTAGACGGATGCCCTTATCGCCAGAGATGGGGATTCGGGCGAGAAACCAGGATAAACAAACCCTGTTACTGCTTTAATTTACTACCCCAAGCCCAAACTCGGTTTAGATTCTTCACTAATTGGGCACCCCGAACCTAAGTTTCTTTGTCCTGTCAACTCCTCCCAAATTTATTATTTCTTTGTCTAAAAAGTATAAAAGTTATCTGCTTTGGGCACGTCTTAGGTCCCATGTCCATGGGACCAGCATGAATTAAAACGTGTTTCTTTTTCTCCTGTTAATCTATCTCATGTCCAGCCACAAGAAATCAAGAAGGGGGAAATTCCCTATTGGTCCAGTGGTTAGGACTCTGCTCTTCCACTTCAGGGTTCAATCCCTGGTTGGGGAACTAAGATCCTGCATGTCGTGTGGGATTGCCAAAAAAAAAACCAAAAAACAAAAAAAAACAGAGAGAAATCAAGAGGAGTAGAGGGGGCAATTGCCCCCACCCAACATTAAACACGAAGTAAGAGAGGGACGTTGTATTAGATGAGCATTTACCTTAGGGGAATTCAAATGTATGTGTTTGGCAAAAAGATGACGGGGAGAACCAAGTGGAGGGAGGGAGTGATGGAGAAGAGGGGATGGGAGAGAAAGAAAAATTTAAAAAATTGGTGGCTCTACCCATCCCTGCTTTCAATGTCCCAGACTGAGAGCAAGGTGGGAGAGGGACTGATAATACATTTAGACAAAATCATACTGTTCATATGTATACATAAGACTCCTGTTCAGGAGACACATGGCCACTTGCCCTGAACTTCATGGACAATTTAAGAGACCATCAAGGTGAATTTCTGCTAGACACAAGTTTTTGCCTCTTATCCGCTGACTTTAGAACCTAGTCCCAAGTAAGAGAAGATGAGATTTCTCTACCATACTTAGCACAGCCCCTGGAACATACAAAGTGCTTGATCAATGTCAGCTGCTATTAGGACTATTGCTGTGATCATTGGTGTCCTCCTCCATGAGAGTTTCCCCACACATACACCCACTGGGGAAGTCGATCTTTCTTCTAAGCTGGAGGAAGCCGAGCTGCTGAGCCAACCTTATCTGTAGACTGCAGGCAGTGAGGCTGATTTCCCACCTTGGAAGCTCTATGAAGCAACTGCTCGGAGCGTTTGATTTCCTCCAACAGGGCCATCAAAACTGCATGGCTGGCCTCCCCGTGCCAACCCTTGAAGTGCATCAGTGCCCTGAGAGGCACGCACACGGCCACCAGGAGATGCATCCATTTGCTGATTTAGATGGAAATAAACGATTATGAATGAATTATGAGTGTGAGTCATCCACTTATGGATGAGGTGCAGCTGCAGCTGGGATGTGGCTGAGGGACAGGGCTGCAAAACGATGTGACAAAAGGCTCTTGGGCGCTCTTCCCCCACCCTGCTGATGGAGTCCAACTCCTCTGCCAAAGACCTGCTCAAACTCTGGTCCCGCCAAGGCCCCCCGGTCGGAATGACTCGCTTCTTCCTTGATCTCTTCTTGGGCTTCATCCCTCATAGCCCTCAACAGTCTCTCCCTCCTCTTGTTTTCATTTGCCTGAATCCATTTTCCCCAACAGACAGTGGGAGGAAGGCAGCTGGTGGCAGGAGCAGCTATTATTCTCCAGGTGTAGTCTGTGTTCAGATCCTGTATCTGCTGGTCCTAGTCACATGTCTTTGGCTGTTATCTAGCCTCACGGAGCCCCAAGTGACTTTAGTGTTTTTGAAAGTGGAGATTGCCTTAGTCCATTCAGGCTGCTATAACAGACTACCATCGACTGCATGGCTTATAAACAACAAACATTTATTTCTCACAGTTCTAGATGCTGGGAAGTCTAAGATCAAGGTGCTAGCAGGTTGGGTGTCTGGTGAGAGCCTGCTTCCTAGTTCATAGATGGCTGTCTTTTTTCTGTGTGCTCACATGGAGGAAGGGGTGAGAGAGCTCTCTAGGGTCCCTTTTATAAGGGCACTAATCCTATTCATGAGGGCTCCACCTTCATGATCTAACCACCTCCCAAAGGCTCCCACCTCCAAATACCATCACACTGGGGAGGAGTTTTCAACATATGAATTTTTGGGAGGGGACACAGTTTATAGCATTCCACCCTTGATCACCCCCAAATTCATGTTCTTCTTACACATGAAATATATTTACTCTATCCCAATAACCCCCAAAGAATTAACTGGTTCCAGCATCAACTCTTAAGTCTAAAGTCCAAAACCTCATCTAAATATCATCTAAATCAGGTATGGGTGAGACTCGAGGTGAGATGCATCCTGAGGCAAACTCCTCTCCACCTGTGAAATTGTGAAACCTAGCAAGTTATGTGCTTCCAAAATATAAAGGTGGGACACACGCAGGAGCGACATTCCCATTCCAAAAGGCAGAAATAGGAAAGAAGGAAGGGGTGACAGGTCTCAAGTAAGTCCAAAACCTAACAGATCAAACAACGTTAAATGTTAAAGCTCAGGACTAATCCTCTGGCTCGATGCTCTGCCTTCCAGGCCCACTGGCAACATCACCACCAAGGCTTGGCAGGACAGCCCTGCAGTGGCTCTGCTCTGGTGCCCTGCGGCTCTGCTGGGTTGGGGTCTCAGCCCTGGGGCTCTAGGAGGCCCCCTCCATTCTAACCCAGGTGAAGGTATTCTGTCCCCCAGAGCCATGCACTCTAGGCCTGTGGCGGGAGTGGCAGCCTTGCTGGGCTCTGAGTTACCTTCCATGTCATTCTTCTCTTGCCCTGAAAAATAGCGCCCGGCCTCTAATCCATACTAATCTCCTTACCAAATGGTTGTTTGGCCAACACCCTTAGCGTTCTCATTTTTTTGCAATATGGACAGGCTGAGAATTTTCCAAATCTTTAAATTCTGGTTCCTCTTTGCTGAACAATTCCTTCTTCAAATCATCTCTCTCTTCTCACATTTTATAAGCAGTCAGGAGAAACCAGCCTGCTCCTTCAACACATTTTTTAGAAATTTCCTCAGCTAAATATCCAGTTTCATTGCTCACAAGTTCTACCTTCCATAAAACAATAGAACTCAATCACAGTTCAGCCAGGTTGTTGCTACTTTATAACAAGGATGGCCTTTTCCCCAGCATCCAATAACGTGTTCCTAATTTCCATCTGAGGCCTCATCAGAATGGCCTTTACTGTCCATATTTCTACCAACATTCTGTTCAGGATGACTTAAGTATTCTCCAAGAAGATGGACGCTTTCTCCACAGCTCTCTCTTTTTTTTTTTTTTTTTTTTTCTGAGTCCTCACCAGAATTGCCCTTAATGGTCCCTTCACAGCAATGCTGTGAGGGACAACAGGCTTTTTCAAGCAGGAACCTCAAAACTCTTCCAGCCTCTACCCACTACCCAGTTCCAAAGCTGCTTCCACATTTTAGGTATTTGTTATAGCAGCACCCCACGTCTTAGTACCAACTCCTGTCTTAGTCTGTTTAGGTTGCTATAACAGAATACCATAGACTGAGTTGCTTATAAACAGCAAACATTCACTTCTCACAGTTGGAGTCTAGGATGTCCAAGATCAAGACACTGGTAGGTTTGTGGTCTAGTGAGGGCCCACTTCCTGTTTCATAGTCAGCTGTCTTCTCACTGTGTCCTCACATGGCAGAGGGGGCAAAATTGCTCACTGGGGTCTCTTTTATGAGGGCACTAATCCCATTCATGAGAGCTCTGCTGTCACGACCTAATCACTTCCCAAAGCCCCCACCTCCTAATACCATCACATTTCGGATCAGGTTTCAACATATGAATTTGGGGTGGGGGCACATTCAGTCTACAGTAAGAATAAAAGCTATCTTGCAGACAGAACAGCTATGTATGACTGCCCGGCCTGTGCACTGCACAACTCCAGCTCTGGGGGATTACATCCTTGCAATGTGAAGATACAATGCAATAATCACTCTTTGAAGAGCTTTAAAAGTACAATCCCCAGTTATAGCTGGTATGGTTATAATTCTTATACAGTGACTCTCTATTTGTCAGAGTTACTGGGAAGATCAGATGCAAGAATTAATAGGAGTGGATGTTAGCCCTTCCTCACCCCTGGTCCTTGTGTACTGCTGCAAATAGCACGCCTAGGGAGAGGTCAACACCAAAAGCCATTTATCAAACATTCATCTGCCAGTGTTGTGCTGGGCGACTTAATAAACAAGGTCCTGCCTATCTTTTCTTTACTTTTCCTGTTGGTTTTCTCCACATCCTCTCCAACTGCCCCCTGACCTTTTGAAATACCCTTGATAAAATTAGACAGGAGAGCTTTAAAAGGCTCCAAGTAGGCAACTCTATTGTTTATACCAAAGTTCAAATTCCTAAACCTATATGGCAAATCTAGTTCTAGCTTTAAACAAAAGAATTTGTCACTTAAAAAAGAAACCCAGCAGTTTTCATATTCTTCCTCCCAGGCTCTGGAGATTATCAGGCACACACTCATTAATGTGTGTCAATATTTCCCAGTTAACGAGCACCCAACTTGGGCCAAACAACATGCTATAAGCTTTCCTTACACACGATACCTCCAGCGGCTTTTCACTGTAATGGAATAAATTTGGAATAAATGGCAAAGCCCTTATGAGAGCTGCTGATGCGTGAGCTGCCCCTGCCCACCTCCCAACCCAACCTCCAACCACCTCCCTTGTTTGCTGGCCACACTGGCTTTCCTTCAGTGCCTCAAGCACAACCTGCTCCTGCCTGCCTCTGTGCCTTTGCACTTGCTCTGCCCTTGAGCAGCTTGCCCACAGGTCTGTCCAGAACCCACTTCTTTTGTCTCTTTCAGGTCACAGATCAAATGTCACCTCCTCTGAGAGGTCTTCCCTGGACACTGTCGCTGAAGCAGTTCACCTTCAAGGGCCCCACTGCCTTCATCATACTGCCAGAAATCACCTGGTTCATCTGATTGTCCCTCCCCCTGTCAGCTCCACTGCAGGAACCTGGCTGTTCATACACACTGAAATAGGTGGCGCCCATAGCAGTGTCTGGCTAACCGCAGGGAGTCCTCAGATACATCTTAAATACAGGAAGTCTCTCATGTGGGGCTTCCCAACCCCGGGAGGCAGACACTGCCCCGTCCTCCTCATAGGGGAGAAGCTCATAGGGGCTGCTGCAGCGCTCTGAAACCAGGGCTCCTTGCCTGGGCCCATGCTCAGATCAGGAGGCTGCAGTGTCCCCTCACCCTTAACACAACAAGCCCTGTCCTAGGTGCTTACACACATTGTCCCAGTAAGTCCAACAAACACTCTGTGATGCACTGTTACAGTCCCCATTGTCAGAAGAGAAGCAGAGACACAGAGAGGTGGAGTAACTTGCTCACGTCACAGACCTTAGAAATGGCAGGGCCAGGAGCTGACCCCAGGCAGGCGAGGGTTCTGGAGTGGATGCTCTGCGGCCTCTCTCCACACCGATGATAGCACTCACTGCCTGGCGCTCCCCCTGTGGAGTGTGTTCTGCATTAAGTGCCCTGTATAACTTTCTGTATTTAATCCTCACAGAAGGCACGCTGGCCCCCTATGTCGTGCCTGTGTCACCCAAGCTCGCTCACTCAGGGTCTCTGCACCTCATCCCCCCGTTATCTGACCACCTCCCACCTCACTTCCTTCAGGCCTCTGAGTAAAGGGTGTGTCAACAGAAATGCCTTCCTGACCACCCAGTGTAAGTAGTTGCCCCCCTCCCCTATCCCCGGCAGCCCAGGCTGCACTGTACAGCCCCCTAGCCTGCGGTAACTTGTTGAGCACTTAGCACCTTCTGACACATTATACTGCATTTCATCAAATATAAGACTCTATCAACTCTAAGACCCACCACTATGCATGACCAAAAAGACTGAAAAATACCAATCATCACTACATGATACCAATAACTACATCAGAGATGTTCAAATGTGAAAACCTGTGCCTCTCAGAATCTGTGTAATATCATATATTAATTTGTTTATTTGCTTACTGCCCATCTGTCCCCCCTAGAATAGAAGCTCCATGAAGGCAGGAACTCATTGGTTTTGTTTACTACCCTATTCCCAGACCATAGAGTTGAGTCTCCAATAAAGATGCATTGAAATGAATTGAACTGAACTACCCTCCATAGGCAAGTACTACTGTTATCTCCATTGTATAGATGAGAACAACTGAAGACACAGAGAAGTCAAGCAACTGGCCCAAGGTTACACAGCTAGGAAGCCCCTGAATTACCTTCAGATAGTTCAGAACACCTTGCTCCCAGAGCGACAATCTTTAGAGAGTTGCACCAAGCAGTTTTTTTTTTTCGGTACGCGGGCCTCTCACTGTTGTGGCCTCTCCCGTTGCAGAGCACAGGCTCCGGACGCACAGGCTCAGCGGCCATGGCTCATGGGCCCAGCCGCTCCACAGCATGTGGGATCTTCCCGGACCGGGACACGAACCCGTGTCCCCTGCATCGGCAGGCGGACTCTCAACCACTGCACCACCAAGGAAGCCCGCACCAAGCAGTTTTAAAGCTGCTTCAATTTGTTTTCATTTTAGTGTAATTTGGGTATGGTGTACTATAAAATAAGTCTTAGGCAGAGATATCTTTCAGAATCAGTTCTCTACAAAGTGTAATTATAGTGCATGATCTAGGGGATGAACGTCCAAAACCACACTGTTTTGGTTGCTTGGTCTACCCGGGCTGTGTGCTCATATAAGCCAGAATAAGCTCAAATATGGCGTCTGAGACCAAATTCATTTGCTTAATTCATCTGACAATAAAACATTAGGAAATGTTGAACTAGTCTGGCTGCTTGCTGAGCGTTGCCTGTGTTTCACCATCAAGATCCCAGTTAGAATAAGATATGATGGGGCTGGAGCAGGTGAAGGGCCCTTATCACTCACTTTAATTCTTTGTAATTAATTTCTATAATGCCCCAAGGTGAGAGCTTTTCATTAGAGTGCCCTCTTCATCCGGGTTTCCCACAAGCTAGGACATCTCTGTGCTCCTTTGAAGCATAAAGACGAAATGTTTACAAAGAGCTCTCTAATCCCTCATCCTGGACTCTTACAAACATCCAAGCTGAACACTTTTATTTTTTAACAGAGTATACTTTAATTAGTCACCTGCATGCTCATTGGTCTGCCGGTATTGGCTGGTGGCTTTGACTTAATTGGTTTGCTTGCTGAATCCTTCCAAAAGTCCCACATCATTAGAGGTACGTTCACAGAAGGGGTCTATTATTTTATGGGGCCAACACCAGATAAAACAGAGGTACTTAAAGACCTTCAGCTGGTGTAACATAAAGCTCATTATTAAGGGCAAAACCCCATGTTTATGCACGACTGCAAACAGTTACATTTAAATTGGCCAGCAGGGGCCCAGGAAATGTGACTGCCTGACACTGTCCACCTGAAGTTCCTTGCTTTTGAGTACTTCCCATTGCATTATTGTTCTTCTGCACTTAAAGTGCCATAATCTGTAAAATGAAGGAAAAATAAAAGCAAGCAGACAAGGAAACCCAGCAGGAACATGAGATGCTGCTCCTGGCCTGTTCTATTAGGTGCTTATTCCACAAGGGTACACAAAATGCAAGGAAGCTTCTGGGAGCGTGACACCAAAGCAATAATGTTTGGGGTGGTGATAAATAATAAAGTCGGGTGGTGATAAGGAGGGCTGAGTTTTGGGGATCCATTTGCCAGATGCCAGGCTTCTTACCCCCGGTCTCTGTCTCTGTTGGGAGGCACATACCCCCGGGGTTCACTGGAAATAGTCGATCAACAGAAAGGAAGACCTTGAGATTCCTGGTGGAACTCTGATACAAGAGGATACTAAGCCGATGTGGGCCCAGGTTGTGCTAAAGATACCAGCAATGTTCACCCTTTATGGAGTGCTTACTGGATGCCAGGTCCTATGCTACACCCTTTATAAACATAATATTGCATGCACACACACACTCCAAACCATTAAATCTCCTGCTTTCTTTTCTTCCCAGCACTAACCACTGTCTGATGATCTTACGTAAGTATTTTATTTTCTTATTCTCTGTCTCCCCAACTAGACTATAAGCTCTGTGAGAACACGCACCTTGTTTTTCTTATTCCTGACGTAGTCACAGCTCCTAGAACATTAATCAGTCCCCAATTATGTATTGATGAATAACGATGAAACCTGACAGCAATTCTATGTGAGGTATCATTACTCCCATTTTACAGATGAGGAAACTGGGGTCTAGAGAGACAACTGACTTGCTCAAGGCCACACAAATAATAACTGGCAGAGTTAGAATATAAACCTGGGTCTAGCAGTTTCCAAAGATGGACCTCTTGGACTATTCTAGATTATACCACTTGGCAGTGGGAGGCTGGAGCTAGCTCTTTCTGGAGTGCCAAGCTTTCTAACTCCCAGTTCAGTGACCTCACTTTGTTAGCCTGATATTTGAATGCCATGGCATCAGTACTGGCACCAGGGAGATTGGTAAAGTGCTACCAGCCAGGCTTCCTCTTCAGAAGAGCTGGCTCACCAGCTCACCTCTGGATATCTGTGATTCAAGTGTGCTCTGCTAGCTGCCTCTTACTGATCCTTAAGTTCTCAGAGGCCTCCTTTCCCCCCACCCCGCACCGGTCCCCTTTCCCTAAATCCACTCTTTTCTTAATGCCCAGAAGAGGAAGCAGGCATGCCTCTGGGGCAAGAAGGGGAGCTGTAACTCTCTGGGTGGGCTGCTCTCCACACTTGAGGCCCTAGCATTGCCTGGGTTTTCCACGTAATTGGTCCTTATTCCTCACAGACTGCCACACAAAGAACCCTGGGCAACCCACCCTCATGAAAAGCTTTCCCCAGGGTGATTTGTGGAGGTGTGAGTTCTCCCTTCCCTCCTCAACCTTTCAGAGCTATTATTAGCAAGGAAGGGGAGGGTGTCTACTAGGCTTCCCTTTTCCCACCTCTCGTCTGGTTTGAACTGGGGCTTTGTGTCTGTCCAGAAGCCTCGATTGGGGCGCTGCTCAGAGAGATAATAGGTTTGTTAATCATGGAATCCCACCCTCCACCTCCAACCCTGTGTGAGTGCTAAGCTGCTTGTAAGACAGGGTGGCAACAAATCTTTCAAGAGGCTGTTTGAAAATGCTTTATGGCACGTAGGGTTACAAGGCTCTAGCTGAACAAATGGAAAAATTAGTCTACCTTAAAATAGCCAAGGCAAGTAATTTCCTATCACCTTGTTTCTTAAATGTACTTAACATCTAGAATCTGGGCTTCCCAAAATATGGCTAAGGGTCATCAGTTAAAATGACAACTTGGAGATAACAAACTTCCACTTTAATAGTTGCTCATAAAGTGATGCCACAAGCCCGGAATGGGAGGAGTTAGGAATCCCACAACATCCATTATTAAGTATTATTGAATTTAACAGGCTTGAACCAGCCTAGGAGCAGGACCCTTACCCCACACCCACTAAGGCTCAGCATCAGACCCCCTGACCTTTCCAGGGGCTCCCTAAGGTCTCAAACCTTAGGTTTGGCTTTCTTCTGCTTTTTCTCAGATGGAATAGTTTGCTTTTCTAACTCCTTTCTCCAGGTTTCTAAACTACTCCTTACCCCACAAAGAGAGTTAGTGATGACAACCGGAGGGGCAGTCAGTCTGCTATTTTCATGTGTTCTTCCTTTTTCTTTTCCTCTTCCTCTTTATTGAACCTTTCTGCTCCTTTTTGCATTCCCTTTATTCATTCACTCATTCATTTATCCTATTCCATTCCTTCAATAAAGATCTATTAAATAATGTCCGTGTATCACGAACTAAGATGCAAATTCCTACGGATACAGGAATTTGGCCTGCAAAGAGTTTACCTTTGGGGGAGGGGTGCCAAACAAGTACAAGCAGAGGGAAAAGAGCAGGGCACTGTGGGTGTGTGCAGGACCTGCCCCTGAGAGTTGGAGAAGGCTACATTTGACCTATGACCTGAAAGATGAGCAGGAGTTTACAGAAGTAAAGGGGAAGAGTGTTCCAGAGAGCAGACAGCAGGTGCAAAGGCCCTGAGGCACAACTCAGTATGGCTCAGCTGAGGGGCTGAAATTAGCCCTGCAGAGCTGAAGTGTGAGGCGACTAATGGCAACAGATGTGGCTGGAAAAATCAGGAGGGTCCAGATAATGGAGGGCCAAGCACACCATAGTAAGGAGGTAGGACTAGATTCCGAAGGCGATGGAAAGGTTGGAGCTGTGACACGATGAATAAAAGAGCAAAGGAAGGGTTAACCCATTCTCCACCACACAGTCACAGCCACCCTTCAAGAGAGGCCTCTGTGTTTCTCAAGATGGCTGGTGTCATTACTGAATGAGTCATCCGGCCTTAATGTTGATGACTGGGGGTGGGGTGGGGGGGGGAGGATGACCGTGACTCACAGGGGGGATGAAAATAAACCAGCCCTATAACTTTAGATGCAAATGAGAATAAACAGAGTCTCTGGGGCTCACTGCAGTTGGTCTTTTTTGAGGAGGAGAGGACTGGAGACTGAGATACAGGGTCTACTGAACATTTTAACATCTTGCCTGCATCTGCTGGCAGGCAAATTACTTCACAGGCCATGAATATGAGTCACTAAATTCTAAACCTTGAGTGAGAAAACCAAGTTTGATAAATGTGTCCAGCTACTGGAATAAAGACCCAGAATACAAGCAAATCATGAAGCTCAGATGGTGCCAATGCAAAAGCAGCCCCAGACCTGCGCTTAGCGTTACACTCACACACACACTCATGCACACATACCCTCCCTTTCTTTCCTCGAAATATCAGCTGCAAATGTCAATTCCTAAAATATCTCAGGCCTACAAGGCGATACAATTAAAAGTGACCAAAAGATGAGGCAGAGGTGTGTTTAGGACAGTTGGAGGTTGGGGGGCGGTGGTAACTCAGAAAATAAAAACGAAAAGAAAAGAAGAAGAAAAAAAAATCAGTCAAGAAGAATCATGACTCCAAAAATCACATTTCAAAATGTTTCAGTATTTTCTGGATTTATAACTTCTCCAAAATTCCTGCAGTATTTTTATGGGTTTAAAAGGAAATGATTGCACATACTTGATTTTACTCTCTAGAAAAACTTGCCCTGATGCTATCATTTGATAATACCTAAGAAGGCCTGGCCTTTAATTATTGACCAAACACCTAGGTTACAGAGCTCAAATCCTTTTGAGAGGCCTGATTAGCTTGTCCAGGGTTAATTAGCACCCTTCTTAGCATTCTCACCCACTCCCTATTTCATGATGGAGAATAGTCATGAAATATTTTTCAAATATAGTATGTTAAATCCAAGAGGTTTAAAAAAATTTTTTTAAAGGCAGACTAAGTGGACAAGTGGCTATGTAAAGAAGACTTCCCAGTATGCCTTTTTTTTTTTTTTTTTTTTTTTTACTTTTTGACCACACCTCGTGGCATGCGGGATCCTAGTTTCCCGACCAGGGATTGAACCCGTGCCCCCTGCAGTGGAAGTGTGGAGTTTCAACTGCTGGACCACCAGGGAAGTCCCACCAGTATGCCCTTAGATTGAGCCCCTTAAGCCAGCAGTAAGCACACAATCCTTTCTGCCCTTTGTCGTGGAAGAGTTCTCGAGATAATCCAGACACATCCATACTTTTTTTTAAAGAATGAGCATCTTTCAAAATGGTGCCTTCCAATAACCAGTGACTCCCAGGAACAACAAACATCCCCATCATTTGTCAGGGAATTTGGTACCATTCAAAAGACATTGCCCAAGAAAGTACCTCCTCCCCACCATGTAGTTTGCTTGAGTGAAACTCCAAAGGCCATCCCTGTTGGGAAAGCTGGCTCTGGCAAGAAGTTGAAATTGAATCTATTGGCAAAATGGGAAATGATTTGGGGGTGATGGAATTAAACTTCGGTAGTTTTTCTTCCTTTTCTCAATTGTACTTTTGTTCACAGCTTCAGCTGGGAGAGACAGTGCTCACATTTAGTTTGGAGTATATGAGTTCATATTTTATAATTAACGTTGCCAACAGGGGAGTTTGATTAATACCAAGCAGTGGATTTTGAGCAATGTTCCATACAAATTGCCAAATTTAGCAATAAAATAAATTGGTTATGTGAACATAATTAGTAGGATGACTACTTAAAATTCAAAACTGAATGTGAGTAATTCCAAATCATCTGAGCCACAAATCCATTATTTGTATAGAAAGGAGAAAGCATAGCATTTGGGCTTTTTTTTGCCCTCAACCACAATGTTATTCAGCACCAAGCTGAATGTAATGAAACTTCTACAATGGGTTGTGACAATATTTTAGAGCAACCCAGAAACACACACAGACACGTGTGCGTGCACACACGCGAAGGGAAGGTAATAAAGATAAGAAATGCTAAACTGTGAATTTTCATTGCAAATGTAAAAATCTATAACAAATTTTTCCGCAAATGCTGCATTACATTCTTCTGATGCACCATACATAAACCTCTGGCACAAAATTACTCAGGAGAGGTTTTTGCCTTTAAAATATTCACGGTACCTTATTGTCACCCTGGACTTCTCCAAGCCTTTGCTGAAGTTCTTTCATTTCTTCTCCCAGATGTTTATTTCGGTCCTGAGAATCTCTCAATAGCTGTGCAAGATTAGCCTGCAAACTGACAAAGGATTAATCTCCAAAATTTACAAGAAGCTCATGCAGTTCAATATCAATAAAACAAAAAACCCAATCCAAAAACGGGCAGAAGACCTAAATTGACATTTCTCAAAAGAAGATATACAGATTGCCAACAAACACATGAAAGGATGCTCAACATCATTAATCATCAGAGAAATGCAAATCAAAACTACACCAGTCAGAATGGCCATCATCAAAAAATCTACAAACAATAAATGCCGGAGAGGGTGTGGAGAAAAGGGAACCCTCTTGCACTGTTGGTGGGAATGTAAATTGATACAGCCAGTATGGAGAACAGTATGGAGGTTCCTTAAAAAACTAAAAATAGAACTACCATACGACCCAGCAATCCCACTACTGGGCATATACCCTGAGAAAACCATAATTCAAAAAGAGTCCTGTACCACAATGTCCATTGCAGCTCTATTTACAATAGCCAGGACATGGAAGCAACCTAAATGTCCATTGACAGATGAATGGATAAAGAAGATGTGGCACATATATACAATGGAATATTACTCAGCCATAAAAAAATGAAATTGAGTTATTTGCAGTGAGGTGGATGGACCTAGAGTCTGTCATACAGAGTGAAGTAAGTCAGAAAGAGAAAAACATATGCTAACACATATATGTGGAATCTAAAAAAAAAAAAAAAAAAGGGTTCTGAAGAACCTAGGGGCAGGACAGGAATAATGACACAGACATAGAGAATGGACTTGAGGACACAGGGAGGTGGAAGGGTAAGCTGGGACAAAGTGAGAGAGTGGCATGGACATATATGCACTACCAAACGTAAAATAGATAGCTAATGGGAAGCAGCCGCATAGCACAGGGAGATCAGCTCAGTGCTTCGTGACCACCTAGAGGGGTGGGATAGGGAGGGTGGGAGGGAGGGAGATGCAAGAGGGAGGGGATATGGGGATATATGTATATGTATATCTGATTCACTCTTTGTTATACAGCAGAAACTAACCCAACATTGTAAAGCAAGTATACTCCAATAAAGATGTTAAAAATAAATAAATAAAAATAAAAGGTAGATTTCAAAAAAAAAAGATTAGCCTGCAAATATTAACACATTATGAAATATAATCAGAAACGGAGGAGTGGAGAAATGCGGGTCTTTCTTAGGCTTATTGCAGCCAGCATCCAAGCCCAGCTGAACCATTAGAATAAACACATGTACGAATGCAGCAAGTGTGCAAATCACACCACTACAACTGAATGGAGAGAAATAAAGTTGGACATGAACCTCAATTTGGGGATGTTGTTTGTTTCCAGAATGGCTCACAGACAAGTGATGGAGGAGTTGGGTTTTTTTGTTTGTTTTGTTTGTTTGCTTTTAATTAAAGAGCTCCTCACAAAAACTCTTGCAAGTGGTCTTAGTTCAATTCTAACTTTGGGTCAACGATATAGGAAACATTTCATTTCCTTGTTTGGATAATTTCATTTCCTTGTTTGGATAGTTTTTTTTTTCTTCAAATAGATCGTGTTTAATGAACTTTTCTTTGCCACCTTTATGCCCAGAATTTTGATCAAAATTGTCAGCCAGAGAAGAGACCAGTGAGGTGTCACGATTTCAGACATCAGGATCCAGAGGTAATTCAACAGTCTCCTGGGCTGTTTTTCTCACCTCCTTATTCCCCTGTTCTAGCTCCTAGAGTACCAAACAGCCAGGGTGAGTGCCTTCCAGTCCATCTTCATGATGTCATCCCTTCCTTCAGATTGCCTCCTGCTCAGAGCAGATCCCTCTGGCCCCAGTGCGCAGTTCTCCACCAGACCCCCTCCCCCTCTCAGTCCAGCTTCATCGACACATCTCAGCCCCTTTCCCGGGAGCACGCAAGCACCCTTTACCATGCTCTCACCCTTCTCAGGTTCCCTGAACCTGAACTTGCCTATGCTCCCAAACTATCTACATGCTTTTATCCACTCAAGCCTTTAACTTACTATTCCACTTTACCTCCATGGCTGCTGCTTCTATACTATTTGAATTTTGCTAATTTGATCTAATTCTCACCTTGCTTATTGCACTCTTATCTAACCTCAGCAAGAAGAAATGAGCTATTGAAAGGCAGAGATTCTCTTTTTCTCCCTTCTCAGCCTCCATGTACATGGCTCCAGGAAGTGCTCTTATTCCAGCAAATGTTTTAAAGACCCATGATGAATAAATGGAGGAAGGAAGGAGGGAGGGAAGCAAGCCAGCAATCGGAATATGACTCCTAAAAAGGAATCTTTCAGAAACAGTCACACAAGGGATTAGAAAGTTATCTTTTAGATTCCCTCCATGTGATAGCTGAAGAAACCCAAATCCAGAGACATTGCAGACGAGTACAACTACAGTGGCTAAATCTCCAAAGACTTTGATGCTAATACTTTTGGGAATACTGAGTTATGTTAGGTAATCAAAAGGGAATAAAGTGAAAGAATATAAAGATTAAACCTTGGCTTATCCTGGACTCCTCACTTTGTCTTATCTCCCATATTCCATCCATCGGGATATCCAGTGTCTCCACCATCAAGGTAGCCCCCCATTCAGCTCCCCCGAAGCTCACCTCCTGGCTGTTCCCCACATATACCAGGCAGGAGCGCATCTCAGCGCTGCTCTCTCTGCCTTTTCTCTGGACTGGACTGCTCTCCCTCCAGGATACCTCTTGGCTCACTCCCTTGCCTATTTCAGGTCTTCGTTCAAACTGCACCGTTTCAACGGGGCCCACCTGGACCACTTGATCTAATCTGCAGTCTGGCCACCTCCCCGCTGGACATCCAAGCCCTTTCCCCTACACTACTTTTTATTTCCATAGCACTTACCATCTCTTAATATACCATGTAATTTACTTTATAGTTTATTGCTATATGTTTACATATGTTTATTACTTACTGTTTATTTCCTATCTCTCTCTCCCTACTAAGACAGAAGTTCCATGAAGGGCAAGGAACTTTGTTCTCTCTACTGGTCTACCCCAAGCACCTAGTGGATGCTCCATAAATATATCTTAAGTGAAAGATAATATGCTGAGTCTGGAGGTTGTGGTCTCAGCCTAGGGAAATATCTGGAATAATAAAATACTGAAACCAGTGCCTGGCATGCAGCGTTGCATAGAAACCCCACTCATCCCCACTGGCTGGATTTAATCTAGCTCTGATTTCCACTCACTTATTTGTGAACATTACTCAATAATGTGATCTAATTCTCAGCCCCATATTTGCAAAGCTCATATCTTGTAATAGTTGTGTTTCAACTGTCCCAGACTTCCATTCTCATCAGATAAAAATTTGGTGAAGGATGAGGAAAATTAATCCTCATTTTACAGGCAGGAAAGCAAAAAGACAAGAGGCACTGTGATCCACTGACTTTTTTTGGAAATGTTCAAATTTCTTTTTGGAATCAGATAGACTAAGTTGGATGCCAGTTCTGCCACTTACTGGGCTGGGTGACCTTGGGTAAGATTATTAACCTCTTGAGTTTCCCCACCTATAAAATGGAGCTAACCATACATACTTCATGCAGTAATTTGATACTTACATTGAATAATGAACCTAGGATGCCTACCACAGTGCTTGGTATACAGTAGGCACTGGTTAAATGCTGGTCACCTCCCCTTGACTCTGCCCTTCCAGTGGCTCCAATTCGATCACTCAGTGGACAGTTGGATGCATCTGGCCGAATGGCTCCTTGGACATAGCTGGCTCCCTTGTCATCCTGCCCCTTCACTTATTCATCCATTCATTTATACAACAAATATTTATGGAGTGCCTACTATGTGTCAGGCACTGTTTTTGATTCTGGAGATACAGCAGTGAGCCCTACAGACAAAGCCTCTTGCCCTTGTAGACCTACATTTTAATAGATAATATTGTATTAATTACATTATATTACAACAAAATGAATAATGACCGAGGAGCTGGATGATAAGTACTATGGAAACAAATACAGCAGGTAAAGGAAACAGTGTGTGCTGGGGAAAGGCCACAGAAGGCGTCACAGAGAAGGCCACACTTCAAGTCTTAAACCAAGACTTGAAAAAGGAGGGAGAGGGCTTCCCCGGTGGCACAGTGGTTGAGAGGCCGCCTGCCAATGCAGGGGACACGGGTTCGTGCCCCGGTCCGGGAAGATCCCACATGCCATGGAGTGGCTGGGCCTGCGAGCCATGGCTGCTGAGCCTGCGCGTCCGGAGCCTGTGCTCCGCAACGGGAGAGGCCACAACAGTGAGAGGCCCGTGCACCGCCAAAAAAAAAAAAAAAGAAAAAAAAAAAGAAAGAAAGAAAAAGGAGGGAGCGTGAGCCTTGTGGATATCCCGGAGAAAGTTCCAGATAGGTGCAAAGGCAAGCAGCTTCCCTCTCTCCTTCTCCCCCTCACATCACAAGATGTCCACTTTGGAAAGCAGTTCAAGGCCACTAGAGCAGGCGGACCCCAGGGACTGCAGTGAAGTGGAGATGATTCAATTCTCAATTTTCTTTTCCTGGTTCCTCCCCTCTGTCCTGCAGCTCTCCTGCCTTAGCACAAGGTATCACAAGTGGGCGGCCTCTCCTTTTCCTTCCGGGAACTCCAGAACACTTCCCAGACATTAGCTCAGCAAGCATAATCCCTCCCCCAGGTGGAGGGACAGGACCCCCAGGCTGGAGGGACTGGCTCAGAGGTGGGGCGGGAGAAGCCACCCGGGGCAGGTGCTGGCGTGCGGCTAAAAGTGGCCTCCGCGAGCCTGCTGCCACCTGCACACTGCATCTCAGCACCCCATCTGCAGGAGACACAGCAAAATTCACCTTCACAGGAGCCTGCTTTTCTTAAACAGTGGAAGAGATGTTCAGAAAGAAATGTTTGTAAGAGCAACAGTGAAAAATTTAACAGAAGACCAAAAAAAAAAAAAAAAAAAAATCTGAAACGTCCCTAACCTTCCCTTTTTGAATCAACAGTGGCTTGAGCCCCTCAGGTGGGTGGGAAGACCCTGACATTTGCTCACCAATGAAACCACAAGAGCTAAACCCGTACAACTCAAACTATCAGTGGTGAAAGACCTCGACCTCCGATCTGTCACAGATCAGTACTTGTGCAAAACACAATAAAAATCAATTCCCAGGAAAACAAATTTAAGAAGACATCAAGGCCCCAAGTGTCTGTTAGATTCACCTGACGTAAAATCCTACATACTGTCAGATTGCTAGAAAAGTTTCTGAGCCCTTCCTCTCAATTTCTGCCCTCATCTTGTCGTAGGGACCAGAAAGGGCAGCTTGCAGCCTGGCACTGGTCCTCAGGCCCCACTTTGAATAGCACTGAGCCCAGCGATACTCCCCGGTACTTGGATGTTACAGCAAAGCAGGCACCCACGTGTTATATATCAAAGGTCCCAGTGACACATGAAGCAAAGGACAGCACTGCTTTAGGAGACAGCGAGTCAGAGACCCAGTGATGTGACTGTCAAACATTATTTACTCTGCAGCCTGGCCGAAAAGAAATCTACCCAAAGAAACTCGAGCATTTCTACAGTAGCTGCAAAGCAATGGTTAATTAGAATCACATCGCCTCCAAGGGGATTCACTGTAAATCTACCCCAGATTTCAAATTGACCCCCTGGGGTAGGGTAGGGTGAGGGAGACCCCCCTTTTAAAGCAGGTGACTGTAATTTTCTTTCACATTTCACAGGCTGGCTTACTTGTCAACACACAATTCTTTTCTATTCAGTCCTTCCACCTCCTCAACTCCCAAACAGTAACTTTGAAAACTAGAAAATGACTATTCTGATACAGTGCCTAGTTCCTTGACATACACCTTAAAGAACAAAAAAAAAAAAAAGAAAGAAAGAAAGAAAAGAAAAGAAAGAAAAGTAGTACATTTCAAAGCACTCAGAATAGAGGAGAAAAGTTCACATAATTCTTTTTACCAAAAAAAACACCCATGACTCACACACATTCACTATAACCATCCATCAAGCTAACACACGGCGCCGGCTTATAATTTATCAGCTATGCAGACCGTTTTGTCTCTGTGTTATTGAGAAGGACTCTGTGACCATCAGTTTAGAATAGCAGCCCTATGTAAAGGAAATGTCAGGGAAAAAGTGGTAGACCGTCTAACACTCGAAAGGATTTCACAGGGAAGGAAAACAAAACCTAGAGATTATTTCCTCTAAATCTCTGGGGCAGGGTGGGTACCATAAATAGCAAAACATGAAAAGGTTTCAAAAGAAGCCTCTTTTAAATATTCAGATATAGCCAGGGCTGACGTTAAAAGGTTGACATTTTCTCTCAGATAATAGTGGGATGTTGAATATCCTGGAGCATATTGTAGAATCTATATACTCAAGTCACTCTTTCTAGCTCGGAGTTTATCTATTAAAACTGTGATGGGAAAGGGAGAGAAGACAGATTTGATGAAAACATAGCTGGGAGGCCCAAGGCCAAAAGAACATTACAGCTGTCCATTCCAACACACGTTCCTTTGTCAAGGATCAAGTCAACCCCCAATTACAACGGATGTCTGCAGAAGTACGCCGCCAAGGCCAGCCCCTGGTGTGGGGACTTTGAGGCTCGGGGAAATTCTCTCTGCACACAGATGAAGACTACACGTCCTGACAGTTGTTGCAAAGGCAGAGATCTGGGAGTTGAGAGAACTGTGTGCATCTCGCCCCAACCTCTCTGCCTTTTTGTGGAAATTCTCACTGAGGCAGATTAGTAATGGGGACAGGGGGATCTCCCTTTCTTCAGGTGCTGCTGCATCCTAAACTCTAGATCTTGCCTCTACCACTGTATTTGAATTCCCTTATGAATGAATGTCACAAAATACATCCAAATTTATACTACAGATGCAATACATTTTTGAAACTTATAAGAAGTGGTAGGAGATTTTTTTTAATGGTACATCACATTTGGCAATGACAGTCTCTGTGAAAGAGCTCTGTTTTCAATGATCAAGTAACCAAGACTGGTTTACAAGGAAGGGGGAGTTCAAGATACCAGTTGTAAGAAACAGCCCTAAATCTTTCAGATGGGGAGAAAAGGATCCACTATATACCATTTTCCTCCCTGATGTAAGAAATGAGAAGTTGGATATGATAAGATCAGAATATTGCCACCCCAAAATATGCTCCTTTGCCATGAGGATTATTTTGATCTGAAGGCAACTGAGAATCAGAAGATACAGAGAATATTCTTCCCTCCCCTTTTCAGCCTAAAAATAAAGGCATACATTTCCCTTTGTGAGTTGTCCCATCCCCTCCGTACCAGGAAGAGAATAGCAACTCTAATCACTGGACACAGAGCATTGGTCCATGATGAGTCTGCATAAACAAACCTAACTAAAATAAAACCCTATCTTCCATTAGTTTCCCATATATCTCCTAGTCACTTTCCCACAGTTTATCATCCCTTAAGGCCTAAACCCCCTCTCTTTTATTAAAATGCTATATAAGCCACGGAGTCTAAACACTTCTTTGAATTTCACTTCTTCTCTGTGAACTCCTGTGCATGTAAAATATTCATGAAATTGTTTGCTCTTTTCTCCTGTTAATCTGTCTTTTGTCAGTTAAATTTGCAGGCCTCCATGCACTGAACCTAAGAGGGTAGAGGAAAAGCTTTTCCTCTCCAACAGATAAAAATAAAATGAAAGAAAGTGATGAAAAGTTTAAGATTAACCTTCCAACCTTGCACTAGCCAGACATTGGGAAGGGCAGTAAAACGGGCAGGCCTAAGTCCTTAAATAATTCAGCCCAGACACCAGGAGGGGAAAGGGGCAACATTCTGGTTACTATCCCTCAAGTCACCCTGAAATCTTTGTAATTTATTGGATATACACCACTTCAGTAACCTAGCCATGGAAAAGTCATTCTCCATCATAATGTAAAAATGATGTATACCAGAAAATCCTATAACTTCCTTCTCAACTTGCTGACATATTAAAACTCAATGCAAAAAGGGGAGGGGAAAAAATAGGAGAGAGACAGGTAAAACCTTGGCCTAGGCACTTCCTCAAGGAGAGTTTTTTGTTTGTTTGCTTTGTTTTGTTTTGAAAAAAAAAGAGTGTAAGAGAGAAAAAGAGACCAGATTTAGAAAATGCTCCTCTACTACATGGTGTGGACCCCTGAATCCTTTAAACTCACACCTTCAATAGGGTAAAGTACTCGATTAAGCAAGAATATGTGAAAAAAAAATGTTTGATAAAACGTGGAGTGTACTTGAGCGGTGTGATTGATAGCAAATTTAATTGCAATTTCTACTCCGCTGCTTTGGTCTACGGTGACTTCTCTGTTAATAGTAATAGAGTGAAACTTGCTTTGCTGAGCAAGCGCCCCCTATTCATAGCAACTGCCCAAGCGATGACCTCTGCTACAGTGACAGCTTTCTTATTTACAAGAAACAACCACCCAAGAACTCATTCCACACACAGTTTTTGGCTGTGCAAGGAGCCCTCGGCAGCCTACTCTCACCCCACCGAGATGGTGAGCACACACTTCCCAATGCAGGCATTTCCAGGCCCACAGGCAAATGCTCTTCAGTAGGTTTAGGAGGTTGCTATTTAAATAAATGTTTACTTAATCTTGGCCATTATGGCTCCGCATCTGCCACTTAGTGGCTCCCTTAATAGTTCCCAAGTTCTTTAGACTCACTGAGCCTAAATTCCCCCATGTTTAAGTTGGGGGATGCTCTCACCTTCCTGACAAAAATCACTGCAAGGATCCGAAGGGCTTCTGAGCAGGAGGTGTGAATGCTAAGAATGAAATTACTGTTATTGTGATTTGGGGAGGACTCCGCAGGCTGAACCCTGGATTTCTTCCCAGCTTCCCCGGTGTAACAGTGAAGTTGTACTGTTCGAAGTGGTATAAAAAGAAACATCCCAAAGCACTTGAGATCTGTGAAGGAAGTTTTAGGTTCTGAGCATCAAACCGAGATGCATAGACAAAGTTGCTCTGATTTGTGGTCACGGGGGACTAAAATAAGATTGACCAAGAAGACTTTTCTACTGAAGTAAAAGGCTCCCTCCCATCCCACAAAGGGCCACTGTGTGCTCTGATTTCTCCAGGGTTGTCATCCTGGTGCATGTCACCGTCTAAATAAGCCATCACTTTTTAAGGGAAGAAAGCCAAGGCTCCCTCCTGGACCAGGAGGAATACCTCCCGTGGTACCTCGGCTTGAAATCAAAACAGGGAAAGACAGAGATGTGTTTGATTGTTTATTCAAGGAGGAGTTGGCATGGGGAAAAATGTGTTGCTGTGACCCCAAAGGATCCCAATTTATAAAAAGATTAACCCAGGATAATTTAAACTCCCCTTTATCGCCTTTGGAGGAACTGCTTGTTTCGCAAAAGAAAAATATTTAAAGGGTTGTTTGAGATCTTTTGGTGATCTCTCACTGCAGTGCAGAGAGGTGCTCTGTGTACAGTTCTGCCTGGAGTTTCAAGAAGAAATTTTCATTTCAATATCCCACGAGAAGCTATTAGTGAAATCACTGTTGTCACGATTTCTTCACAGCTTCTTCAACGGATGATTTGCCATTGGAAATTGAGTTGTTTTAAAAAGGATTCTAAATTCTAAAAGAGAGCCTCGATCGACAACCATATTTCTAGAACTACAACCATGAAAGTTCTGGCTGCCCTGTAAGGAGGAGACAAAAAAGCAGGCAGACATTATGGCCAGATATTGGCTGCCACAGGAAAGAACACTGGCCTAACGGGTAAAGACTCCTAGCTCAGTTTCTGCTTCTCAACCCCTCCTAAGCAGAGGGCTTCGGATAAAGCACTTCATCTTTGAACTTCCAAAATGGGTGGATTAAATGTTGATTATGGGGCTTCCCTGGTGGCGCAGTGGTTGAGAGTCTGCCTGCCAATGCAGGGGACACGGGTTCGTGCCCCGGTCCGGGAAGATCCTACATGCCGCGGAGCGGCTGGGCCAGTGAGCCATGGCTGCTGAGCCTGCGCATCCAGAGCCTGTGCTCCGTAATGGGAGAGGCCACAACAGTGAGAGGCCCGCGTACCGCAAAAAAAAAACCCCAAAAAACACCAAAGTGTTGATTATGCTTCTTTCTCATTCAAACAGCCTAAGAGTTAAATATGGAACAAAACCCTGAACTAAAACACTGAACTACAAGTGAGCAGATTTGGATTTTTAGGCCTGCTCTATTAACCTGCTGTGTGACCTTGGACAAGTCACAGGAAAAATAAAAAATAGCCAACACCCATTGAGCACTCACTAAGTAGAAGGCAATGGGCATTATAAGCATTATCACACGGATTCTTTATAAAAACTTTATGAATATATCTCATGCTTTTGCTCATTTTGGAGAGGAGGAAATTGAGTCTCAGAAAGGTAACACAGCTTGCCCCGGATCACCCAGCCAGCAAGTGGAAGTGTTATATTTGAACCCACAAAATTGGATGCCAGAACCCAAGCTTTTATCTACTGCCACCCATGACGCTGCCTTGAGACTTTACGCAAGACCTAACTTGCAGTGTGGCCGCAGAAGACAGCTGGGAGGTGACACACATACATAGATATACACGTGCATACACACATGCATACATGGTCTCTGAAAAGCACAAAGCACTGCCAAGACTGAGGATGGGGTATTGTTTCTACTTGTATTTGAGAAGAACCCTCAATACATTTACAGTCAGCTTGAGCTGCTACAACAAAACACCATAGACTGGGTGGCTTATAAACAACAGAAATTTATTCCTCATAGTTCTAGAGGCTGCAAATCTGAGATCAGGGTGTCAGCACAGTCAGGTTCTGGGAAGGGCCCTCTTTCAGGTTGCAGATTTCTTGTTTTGTCCTCACACAGCCGAGAGCAGAGCAGAGAAAGCAAGTTCTCTCGTGACTCTTATAAGGACACTGAACCCCCTCGTGAGGACTCCATCCCCATGACCTCGTCTAATCCTAACTCCCTCCCAGAGGCCCCACCCCCTAATACCATCACATTGAGGACCAGAGTTTCAACGTATGAATTTGGGGGGATGTAAACATTCAGTCCATAACAGAGTGATGACAGTAATCTCTCCTGAGCTGAGAAATGAACAGGGGAGGAGTCCATAGAAATTCCTCCTTCAAGTCAAGAATAGGAAGCCACGGTTTCAAGGCTGATGGGCAACAAGATGCTCAAGGCAGCATCTTTTCCTTTTCCAATATGTGGATCTTTTGACCCCCAGGTCCCATCTGTTACCCCAGCAGCTGGTTCTCATTCCAGTGCCTTCCGCTTACACAAGGTACCTTTGCTTTGCAGCTGGAGGGGTAAATACTTCACCTACTGTCTTGCCTTTGGGATAAACATGTGATATAAGACAGGAGACACCAGGTCAGGGTGCAAGCTTCTACCCCTGTTCCTGCTGATGAAAAAGTTAAGAAGGTAATTGTGCCTCTCCTTTCCAGTACCAGATACACGGATGCCAAAGCTGTCTGCTTCAGGCTAAATGGAAAGTTTCATTGTAACCAGTGCCTGCAAATTCAATGGTGCATTTTCTTCTCCACAATGAGCTAATGAAGAGGACATCTTAACACTCCCCCTCACTCATCCAAAAACCAACCCCATGCTTTTATAAATAAACTAACTATATGTAAATAAAATTTGAAAACATATATTTTAAACAGGTAAGATTATTTTTCCAAATACTGGAACTATTTTCCTCCACTGTTAATCAAGACATTTCTTCCATTACTAAGCCAGAATTCCCTCCCTGGCTTTGGGCTATCTTTTTCTCTCCACTGCACTGCTTACCATTTAACATCCTATATATTTTAATCATTTTGTTTATTGTCTGCTCACAGCATCCCTACTAGAATTAAGGTGACTATATTATTTATCATCCAAACCAAGACCCTTTGGAGAGTACAGGGAGCACTAATACAAATTATGCCGGGACAAGAGGTAAGAATGGCAATGATCCTGAGTAAACGGAAGGTCTGGTCGCCCGAGCTACAAGGCGAGTTCTAAGCATGAGCTCTGAGTGGACTGCAGGACTTTGAACTCTGGCTCCACCAATTACTTACGTTATTTCCCTTGGGTAATTTACTTGACCATCATAGGGCTAAATTTCCTCATTTGTCCGATGGCAATAATAATAATAACCCCCAACTCCCATGGTTGTGTGGGAATTAAATGGGATCATCCACAGTGCAATGCTGGGCACAGGGTCTGACAGACTGCAAGAGTGAGCACTCAAAAACACTGGCTGCCGTCGTTATTATCTGTCATTCCAAGACTCTCTCAAGAAGGCATGTACAGCAGCTGGTTAACACACGGTCTACCCAGCACCCCGTCAACATGACAACAGTAGAAGCTGCCTTGTATCTGCAGGATGCCTGGCCATGCCCAGCTGACCTGAATGGACCCCTGGCCTGAGCCTGGCCTAGGGGAGCTCTCCCCTGGGATTCAGGGAGCAGCTCTTTCCTACAGGTCAAAGACGTGGGGTCTGTAGCCCTCATGTGGTCAGCAGCCACGTTTCCTATTCTACAGAGAAAGCAGGTCCAGAAAAAGAAATGACAGCTGACACAGAGAATGCTGAGGGCAGAGGAGAGAGCTGGGGGCACCTAAGTCCAGGTGGTAGCTGGTCCTGAGGCCTGGCTGCACTTCTGATGCCCAAGGTTGCTGCTTACCCAACCCTTTTGAGGTCCTATGAGCCAGGAACTTCTCTTTGGCCCAAGCTATTTCAAGCTGCCAAGGGTAACCAAAAGGGTCCTGACAACAGCACACTAATATATAATTGATTAAAAAAGAAAGGGATGGGGCTTCCCTGGTGGCGCAGTGGTTGAGAGTCCGCCTGCTGATGCAGGGGACACGGGTTCGTGCCCCGGTCCAGGAAGATCCCATGTGCCACGGAGCAGCTGGGCCCGTGAGCCATGGCCGCTGAGCCTGCACGTCTGGAGCCTGTGCTCCGCAACAGGAGAGGCCACAACAGTGAGAGGCCTGCGTACCGCAAAAAAAAAAAAAAAAAAAAAAAGAAAGGGATGTTAAGGAAGAGGAGAAGATGATAAATATTTATTGACGCTCACCTGGTGCCAGGCACTGTGCTAAGGACTCTACTTGCGTACGTTATCTCATTTGTTGCTCACAGCCACACTATGTGGTGGGTACCATATTTATTCCCACTTTGTAGATGTGAAAGCTGAGTCTCAGACACCCAAAGGAATCTTCCCAAGGCCACACAATTAGTTTGGCGGGTGTCATTGCTGGCTCCCTAAGCCCTTCTATCCCAGGTGATTAATCTAAGCCCATTAATGTATAGTACCCTCCCAGTGAATGTTAGTAGACCAGGAATGGGAGTACATCCTACAATGGCCCAGTGAAACTGGAGGGAAGGACTCATATTCCATGGCTGGGTTTTCTGCCTTTCCTGCTTCGAGGAAAGCTGATGTTAAGTTCAAGAGGAAGCTGACGTTAAAATCGGCATAATGCTAGAGTGATCAGATAAAATATAGGATGCCCAGCGCAATGTGAATTTCAGATAAAAAATCAATAATGTTTTAGCATAAGTATGTCGCAAATATTGCATGGTATATACTCTTATACTAAAAAAGTATTCATTGTCTATCTGAAATTCAGATTCACCTGGGTATCCTGTATTTTTCTTTGCTAAGTGTGGTAGAGAGGAGAGAATGAGTACACGATGACAGTACGGCATCTGAGACCTGCACTACCTCTCAACTTGTGGTTATGCAAGGGCATCGATTCCTTTATTGATTAAGCAGTTTAGAATTTCTGTCACTTGCACCCCAGTCCGTCCTATGTCATCCATCCCAAGCAGGAAGAATGCAGAGCAAGCTCACACCACCACACTAAATCCTAAAGGGACAGAAACTAAATGCCATATTAAAAGCTACAAAGCCAGCGCTTAGGACATTGAACTTGTTTTGTTTGTTTGTTTGTTATTTAGAGCTGTAAGAATGCAGCTTGACAGACTTACTGGAATTCATCAGATTCTCTTCAGTCAATGTAAATTTTTTATTATAAAGTCACGGAACATGAATCCACTTACACCATAAAACTCCTTCATGAATACTAACAAACTCTAAAATCACAGCAAAGATGACGGCTCATAGCCACCAAAAACACAGAAACAAAAACATTAGCAATTCCACATTAAGGATCCCAATTTTTAAACATTTATGCTAACTTTCCGTGTCATTTTGTTTAGGAAAAAAAACACAACACATCAATTAGCTCCATAGAAAATTTTGACTTTAAATCAAACCTGGAGCATTACAAAATAATCAAATAAAATAGGAAAGGAGTGTGGGAGTGAGCAGAACTGAATGACTGAAAGGACAGCCATAGGACTGAGTTGTTATTTAAGGGTGAACGTCATGTGTGTGTGTGTGTGTGTGTGCGCGCGCATATGTGCACGTGCGCGTCTACTGTTTACTCAGCATCGAAAATCACAAGGTAATGAATCTAAGGAGTTTATATGCTGTGCCAGGTATATGATCAATGAACAAAAACAGGATGTTGTCTTAGCCTTTACAGCTATGAAGACAGCAAACAATTCCTGTGTCCTTATTTTCATCCACCAGTTTTGAAGCCCTGTTCTGGTGCAGAGCATTTCCCATAACATGGTACACACAGCACTAACATCACCATCATCCAGGCTCCCCTCAAGCCCATAAAGTGCTGTAAGTCAGCGTATGTCAGTACAGAACAATTGTAAAGTTGAGGAAAGTGTTAAAACGCAATATATCTATATATATGCATGCAACTGGATTAAAAAATTTGATGTACGATATTCCTGGACATAATGCTATAAAAGTATTAACTGTCCCTATATTGATCTATACATTTAACAAAACCCCAATCAAAATACCAATAGGTATGGGTTTGGGGGGGGTGGGAATCAGAGGAGGACTTGATAAAATATTTGTCAGTTATATCTATAAAAAGAAACAAGAAACATCTGAAAAGAAAGAGCAAAGGGAAGGAGAATAGCCCAAACAGGTATTACAAGTATTATAAACAAAAACAGAATAATGTGGTACTAACAGGACAATACAGGAAGCTCAGTGGAACAGAACAGAAAGTCCAGAAAGACACACACACACACACACACACACACACACACACACACACACATGGATTTGTCCATTGCTAAAAGTGGGTATCCAAAATCCGTGGGGAAAATGGATACTCAATAAACAATGTTGGTTACCATTTAGGAGAAAAGAACATAAATGGCTTATGAGTTTTAGTGAGATGGCTTTTAAAAGTCTGAAGCGGCTGGAGCTAAATAGCAGAACGGCATCCATCCACAGAACAGTAAGCTAAAGTCCTCTAGCACTGTGCTCTCAACTTGTGGTTTTCTAAAAGGATTCCCAACAAGAAAGGGAGCACAGTCAACTGGTGTGCCTTCTTCCACCCTGTTAGACTTCACTGCGTTTCCTTCACCCAATCCTTAGGCCCTCTCTGTAGGCAGTATTTCTCTACCACCCACTCCCCCCAGTCATACAAAATGATTCTGGGAAGTTAGAAGATTTCTCTATACATTTTGGGATTCCCTAATCCCCCAGTTGTTGTAAGGCATCAATACGAGCATTCGGAGAGTTGTCAAAGATCAGGAATAAGTCTTACCTGTTTCCTCTTTTCAGGGGGAAGTGATGGATCTCCATCCTACAAAGAAACCAATGTTACATTTTATTTTTAAAAAATTAGATGTGTGTAGATTCAAGAAATTGAACCGAACTATGAACTAAATTCAGACCCTCCCCTCTCCCGCCCCCTGCAACCAACAATGTGCTGAACCAAACTCAAATATACTTAAAAAATTTTAAACTATAAGCTGAGCCAGAGTTATTTTGGGAAAACCTCTAATGAATCACTCCCAATTAGGACAAATCTATGTATTTTCTAAACCTATGTGAGCCAAATAAATAAACTGGATTTATCAAAATTACTTCTGAGCAGAGCCTAAACAGAAATAGCATTTCATTTGGTTTGAGTTGAGCTCCTCTTTTAAATAGATCCAAAGGAATAGTAATGGACACATACAATGCACACACATACTTGAGTTTTCTCTATGGGCAGAACAATTTGGGGGGTGGGGATAGGATATGCTCAAAATAAAAGAAAATTAACTGAGAACTTCTAGTCCTATCAGACTTTTTGTCCTGAAAGGATTCAATTCCTCTCCCTCATGTGCCATCTGGGAATACATAAATATGTCAGGTGAATGATAAATGCTCAGGAAATAGTACTTCTCTATCTGATGCTGTCCACATATAAGTCAACATTATTTTAACCTCAGGAATCTTTCTACTGTACTTCTGTTCCAGGACAGTTCAATGACCCCAGCACAGACGGTTAAATGTAAGCAATAGTGTCAGCACTTAAAAAAGAGATGGCATCAGTGAGGAAAAAAATAAGTGAGAATGCAAAATAGCACTATGCAGTTGGTATCCTCCATTTCAGTAAAATTTGCATCCTTAAAAATCTTGCCATGTGAAAACTAGAGAAAATCTAATTGCCCAGGAAAGGGAAAGGTTTAAAAATTATGGAAATATTACTATGCACTGTTTTAAAAAATGAGTTAAATCTGTATATATGGCCTAGAGAGATGTCCAAAATAAAGTGCTGAGCGAAAAGAGCAAGTTTTAGAACAACATTTATATAAAGCTGTCCAATAGAACTCTCTGCAATGAGGGACATGTCCTACAGCTAACTGTCCAATATAGCAGCCACCATGGAAATGTTCTATATCAACACAATCCCATACGGTAGCCACCAGCCCCCCATGGTGATTGAGGGCATGAGATGTGATAAGTGAGACTTTTCAATTTCATTTAATTCTAATTAATTCAAAATGAAATTTAAATAACCACATGCAGCTAGTGGCTTCTGTATTAGTGCAGATTTATAACACAAATCCTCTTTAAAAAAAAAAAAACCTCCATACAGTGTTAAGTAAATAGGCACACACAGATGCATTCAGATATGTGTGTAAGTTCATGGGCGCCAGAGCAAGCATCTGGAAGCATGTACTTATCAACTAGCAAGTGGGACTGGATCGTGGAGGAAGTAGGGTGATGACTTTCACGTCTTAATTTTTCCACTTTGGAACTCTTTGTGACGTAATACGTACAATCAACTCACGGTACTTCTTCTTTAGGGACTGGTGGCGCTCTCGAAGCTGATTGGCCATGAGTTTGTACTGGTCCCTTTCCTGCTGGCATGTGTCCAGCTCCTTGGAAAGGATCAGCAGGGCTTCCTTCTTACTCTCCAGCTTTCTTTTACACACCAGGTACTGCAGAACAAACACACGCAGGCGACTGCTCAGAACCATCAACAGGCCTCCTGTTGATCGCAATAGTGTGGAGACATTGTACAGTGTTGGTTTTGTTGCCTTTTTTGTTTTAAGAGATTGTATACCCAGAATCATCTGTCAGTCAATGACATGTGAGCCTAAAGGCTGCTACTGTACCTGACATAGTCCCCTCATGACAGAACCAAACCCTTGGACATTCATGAACTTTGGCCAACCGAGACAGGAAAAATAATTGATAAATAAGTTAAAAAGCAGAATCCTTTTAAACAATTACACAGATAGCTAAATAAATAGATAGTTGGACCCAAAATTTTATTTAAAAAAGGATTTAGATATCCAGGTAAGATGATGTAAAGTTGTATTAAAATTTTACCAGGGCTTCCCTGGTGGCGCAGTGGTTGAGAGTCCGCCTGCCGGTGCAGGGGACACGGGTTCGTGCCCCGGTCCGGGAAGATCCCACATGCCATGGAGCGGCTGGGCCCGTGAGCCATGGCCGCTGAGCCTGCACATCTGGAGCCTGTGCTCCGCAACGGGAGAGGCCACAACAGTGAGAGGCCCACGTACCGCAAAAAATAAAAAAAAAAAAAAAAAAAAAAAAAATTTTACCAAATGATATAACACATAAAGATTTAATAAAAATTGTATATATTACTAACAACTACCTCTTGGGAGCAAAATTATTTGCATTTTTTAATTCTTTATACTTTTCTGTGTTTTCTAAATGTTATAGAACACACCTATATGGCTTCTATAATAAAAAAAGTACAAAAAATGTAATGAAAGATAATTTAATTGAACCATAAATTACTGCAATAGATTGTACCTGCCCATGCAACCCAGCAGACATTATCTCACCTCAGAATTTTTGTTCAATAAATTCGGTCAGAGGTGTGCACCTTCTCCTATGATTCCAGTGCAGACACCCACCACCCAGAGACCAGTTTTATGAGCTAAGTATTTTAGTCACACTTTGAATTATCCCCCCAAAGTCAGGCGTATCTTGCTGGAATTCTTCCTCAGAGTTGCGGGATATCTTCGTCCCTCCATCTCCCCACTCCCCACACTGTGACCGACCCTCACCTGACAATCACCCACCACCTGGACCAGTGTGAGCCTGACTGGGATGCTGTCCTTTTATTGGATCTATAGTACAGTCTGGTGTTATTCACATATGTGAAATGTGGAACTAAATACCTTTTGAATTTGCCCCGTAAAATATCAAATTCAGAGCATTCATGAAAACAATTTATAGTTTCATTATACACTCTGACATGAGCACTTTGTCATTATGGACGCTCACACAAAGCAGACAGAGGATCAGCACTCCCATACCATTTGAGTCAATGCTCTTTCATGGACAAAAAGCATTACTCATATATAGTGCTTGCTTGGAACTGACTTTGTTAAGTTCAATTTCAAATAAATGAAAGGGGAAAAAGAGAGTTTTGGGCATTAGCACATTTTTTTTCCTTAAAAAAAAAAAGTAATTGCTTAGCTTCAAAAACAAAGGGGAAAGAAAAGCCATTCTGAGACGGATTTGAGTTCTAAGAGAGGACACTTCCACCTTGGATGAATCTTATTCCTGGCAGTAATGAGGTTGGAATCCTGCCTTAAAACATCCTGGATTTTAACACTTTGACATCGTCTTCGTGGAGGCAAACGGTTCTGTTGCCACAGTGATTTCTCAAGAGTAAAATCCCCAACGAGTAAATATCAGAGGAGAGTAGCCCAAAAACCTGAACTGCAATGTCCTAAGGGAGGTATTGAGATTTCACAGGAAAAAATACCATTTACACACAGTTTAACAGAGCTGCCCTTGTGCCTTCAGTTCTTTGCCTGTGATCGGCAGCCTCGGTTGGCAGTGCTGTTAGCATTGGTGGCACAAAAACAGTCACCTTTGTCCCTTCAATGTACCAGATCCAAATCTAAGGCCTCAAAAATATTCCGTGTCTTCCAACTTTGGGGAAGAAAATCGCAATAGTGTGGAGACATTGTACAGTACAGCAGGCAAGATTAGAGTCACATCCAGTCTACTGAAGGGGACCAGGTAAGGGTCACCACTTATTGGCAAAGTAGAATTCAGGTTCCCTGACCTTGAACTGCAATCTCTTACGGTCCAAGAGATAAGCCATTTCTCTCCCAAGGCATGGTCCAAACAGGGCCTCGGAAGCTGTTTAAAGGGCAGTAATAGGCCTCCATTCCCTCTGGGTCTAAGACACCTGGTAGATGTACAGGCACAGAGTCCTCTGCTAAGACCCAGTGACCTGGGATTTGAGGAGCATCACTGCTCTTCGGGTCTCCTTAGGGCATGAAAACAGGACAATTATAAGCTCCATCAAAGGGAAAGAAACGGATTCTGTATAGAAGATGAAGCCACACCAAGAAAACGGCCGTCTTTAGAAAGCCACTGCTGGACTGCTCTTTCTTTTGCTTAGTATGGTCTAGAACAGTGAATTTCAAAAATGTTATTCTACGTCATTTATTTTTATCAGCAGAACAAACCTTAGGCTGAAGCCTCATTTATAAACAGCTCAAAGTGGCGCTGCTCTGGCTGAAGATGGGACACCTCCCCTGTAGTCCGGCCACCCTCGCATGGCAGCATCCACAAGGAGCCCTGCTCTACATCACCCTGGGATGCTTGTGAAAATGCAGATTCCTGGGTCCCAGCTCAGACTACTCACCCTCTGCTCACTGCCATACTGCCTGAATCATGAATGTCTCTGGTGGCTGGCTCAGAAATCTGCAGTTAGCACATGGCACAGGTGATTCTTATTCCATCTATACTTTGAAAACCCAAGCACTGGAGGCCTCCAGCTTCATGGTGTCTCAAAAGTTAGAAACAATTAAAATAGTCTGGAGGGTCTGATAGGCCAGTGGCAGCTCAGAAGCTCAGGGCAAGGCTCCATCTCAGAGTCATTCCAGGGTTGTCGGAGCCACCTTTTATAGCACAGAGGGGTTCCGAACGAGTACAAGCACAGACTACCTTTTACCATCTGGCCAAAGAGCCTAAACATGCAGAGTCTCATTAAAATATCAATAGAAACTCTGGGATGTGTATGTGGCGGGGGGCGGGGGCAGTGGGAGTGTTACCAGAGAATGGGATGGAATTTCTTGTTATTATTCTAAAATGGTGACAGTTTAGTCCCTGTGGTGGCAACTGCTAAATTGTCCCATTTTCTATCCCTCCAACTGGAAACAAACAAGCAAAAAACTGGCGCAGTGGTTGAGAGTCCGCCTGCTGATGTGGGGGACACGGGTTCGTGCCCCGGTCCGTGAAGATCCCACATGCCGTGGAGCGGCTGGGCCCGAGAGCCACGGCCGCTGAGCCTGCGCGTCCGGAGCCTGTGCTCCACAACGGGAGAGGCCACAACAGTGAGGCCTGCGTACCGCAAAAAAAAAAAAAAAAAAAAAAAAACTGGAAAGAGAGAAGAAGGTGTTGAAGATCCTTTTCCGTTGGCAGCTCTGGACAACCAGCAAAATGCACGGACTCAGCCGCAGCCTTAGAAGGGACCAGAAATAGAACAGAAAGCGCGACAAGCCAAGTCACTGCGCTTGGGACGTTTCCGCTTCTAAAGGAGGATGAATAAGTGTAGACGATGGAGGGGGTGGACAGCAGAAAATCACCAGGCAGAGTCGGGAGGCCTCTGTCCAGATGTAAGTCTAGCAATGGGCTAATCATGAACCGCGGGGACCCTGGGAAAGCCACAGAACGCAATGAACAAAAGAAAGTCACACTGCCTGGGCCTCAGTTTCCACACTTGGAAAATGAGTGGGGTTCCCAGAGTGCCCTCCAACTTGAGGAACCCATGATTTTAAATTAACATCCCATCCAATATCACTGGGGTGCTGGGGAGAACACTGTGGGGAGGGGCTCCAAGCCAGGAGGTATGACTCACTTCAAGCACCTAGAAATTGCTTCCTCTGCCTTGTCTAGGGCAGAGCCAGCTCAATGATTTCCAAAGATCACCTGCAGCAGTGGCAGTTCCAGAATCTCCAGACAGCTGTGGCTTCAGGAAAGCCACCTGGTTGGAAAGGGTGCTGGGGCTGAAGCTGTTTGCAATCACAATTTACAATAGAGTGAGAAAAGGCTAAATGTCTGAGTGGTCAACATTAGTGCCTCTCTCCAGTATTTCTAGTTCTCCTTTCCTTGCAGGTGCTCGGAAGGACTATTCTTCCCCATTGCTTTGGAGTAAGGCAGAGCCATGTATCTTGCTTTATCCAATAGAGAGGGACTGGAAGGAACATGAGTCACTTCCAGGGTAGAAGCTCCCAGGAGTCAAGGTATGAACTACCAGCAGAACCTGGATCATGGAACCAGCACAGCAGACAACTGCCCTGAAGAGTCATTTGGGTCCACAGAGAAATTTGTGTGATCCAGAAATAAACTTTTGTACTGTTAAGGTACAAAGATTTTGGGGGTGTTTGTTATCAGAGCATAACTTAGCCCATCCTGACTAATACAGTCCACAGCAAAGTATAAGGGTAGGGAGGCTGATAGAGATCATATCTGCCCCTGCTCTGTGCTTCTACTGAGTTACCACAATGATGAAGAGGATTAACATTATCACTATTATTATTACTATTAATAACAAAAATGAAAGTTGTATGGCAAATGCTTTCCATGTATAATCTCCTTTAATCCTCACAAAACCATAATGGGGTTACTGTGTTATTATCATGTACATTTTCTAAATGAGAAAGTGAGACTGAAAGAGTTTGTATAATAGGCCAAGGGTTTGGCAGAGCTAGAATTCGAACCCAGGTTTTTGTACAGCCAAGCCTGTGGAACCCCAATTCCTGACAAACCAAGCACTCAGTGAAAAGTCAACCAGAATATTCATGGAATTGGTTACTACATCTATTTGGTATTTTCAGCATAGGGAAGCTAAGAAAAGGGAATTTTAAATTTGGCTACATTTTATACCTAGAATCTCTTGACCCACCCCCTTCTAAAACTAGATGCAAGGCCTGAAGGAAGAAGGAAAAAATAAACAAACAAAAAAATAAACAAAGAATCCACGAGCATCTCTCCCCTCTGCTCCTCCTGAGGGAGCCAAGTAGAGGCAACAAGGTTTCCATCCACTTAAATGACATGGGATAAACCTAGAGGCTGTTTTCTCAAAAGCGGCTTGGTCCTAACAATTCTCTATAAGCTGTAGTTGTTCTCAATCATTCATTCAACAAATATTTTCTGGGTGCCTTCTATGTGTTAGGCACTGAGCCAAGCATTTGGTCTCCTAAAGGGATAAATGGTCCTAGGGATTTTGAAATGGAAAAACATGATACTTGGATAACAAAATATAATTTCCACAATTCCTTATGGGTTTTTCTGAAACCCCCAAAGTTTTGAAAACTGAAAATGTGTTCGCATCCCGTTAGTGACCTCAGCCTATATGAGGGTTTTTATTGTCTTTATGCCACTGATTGTGAATATTCATACATTTGCTGAAGACAAATCAACGTGTGTGATTTCCAGCTGCTGCCCAGAACTCTACTGGGGTTGATACACAATATACAGTACACTTATTACATTTCCTTTCAGACACCAGAACTCCTGCCTCTAAAACATATCTGGGGCCCAAGGATTTCAGGTAGGGAACCTGCCTATTATTTGAAAGTCACCCTTGCAAATCTCTGTATAGTCTCAAAGACATACTGGTGACTAAAATCAAATCTTTCTCAAACAGCAATTGTCCAAAACCAAAGAATTTATTAGATTTTGACTTCCTCATGTAGGCCAGGAAAAAACCAAAAGTGTGTTACATGCAGTAAATGTTCAAGCTGCCACAATGCTTACGTGCCTATTCCCATCACCTCACAATGTCTTTATTCTTGAGAATTAGCATGAATGCTGGAGTGGAAAAAAAAAACCTCCCAGATAACCCAAGTGATTTGCCCAATTGCAAAGAACAAGGTTCCCAGCTGCCAGAATCTTCCATAATAGTGTCTTCCAAATTGTGGGTCACGATACATTAGTCTGGGTAGTGAAATCAATTCAGTTGCAACCCTCATTTTCTTTAAAAAAAAAAAAAAAAAGAACAGAAAATAGCGTGAATCCCATGCAGTAAAGGTAAGCACTGCTTCCTGAAAATTTTCTTTTTGCATACGTGTATATGAATAAACATACATATATGCATGTTTTCACACATTTATGGTGGACTGCCATTTTAAAAGTTTGGAAATGACTCTTCTATAATAGGCCACTTTGCACATTTATTCATTCATTCAACAAATAGTTAGTAAAAGGCACCAAGAGAGGCAAGAGTGGGGCTGGGGGGGTAGGTATTGGGCAGGAAAGAAAAGCTACACAGAGGAGATGATGCTTGAAATGAGTTTTGAGAGATGAGGAGGTATAAAAGGCACCCGAATAAAAGCCATTATGTAATAGAAATAATTAACCAGTTCTTTGGGATCGAAGCACAATTCTGATTAATTAATACCTGCTCTGCCCACCTTACTGAGATTACCATGAGCTTGAAATTCAACGTACTATGCTAAAATTTGGCTTTGGAAATGTTCTCAAAATTAAAGGCATTATTTTTACAGCAGTTAAAACTTACAAAACATTTTCCCAAAGACTCTCTCATTCGATAGCCAACACTATATGACAAGTGTGACAAAAACTGTTTTTCCCATTTTACAGACAAGATAGCTGAGATTGTCTTTCCCAGAGTCACAAAGCTAACAACTGTCAGCTTAAACTAGGGCTCTTAACTACAAATTCCAGGCTGTTTTTAGTATTCTATATTGGTACCAATTAAATTATTAGCAATTCCACAAATTACCTCTCTTGGGTCAAACTATATTTTTAACAAGACACTCTAGGAGATAATTGTGTAACTGAAAGCAATGCATTTTAATTCATAGTATTTTGAGACCCTGTTTGGAAGACAGGCAGCCCTCCTGGGGCCTTTTCAGTCATATTCCATGGGGAGTGGCTGAGGAGATACAGGCTACCTAGAGTCCTGCTCAGTGGTCAGCCAACTCCATGTCCCAAGTCTCTGGCTAGCCGAGTGTCAGCTGATGGGCTGTTCACCACACTGGGGTCTTCATCAGCTGAATCACGGGCATGAGACACTTTATTTTTCAAAGAGCACTTGAACTCATAATTGTCTAAGCTGTGACTCAGGCCCTAGCCCTCTTGGCTAACTCGAATTCTACCCCTGCCCAGCCCTGCAACAAGGTGATCTCATACGGTCCAATGACTTTCACTCTCATCTCTGTGCTGATTTCACCCAAACTGATATCACAGCTCAGACCTCTCATCTGTACTTCTTACTCTGCTATCCAATGTGTAACTCTATCTGAACATCTCAGAGGCATCTTAAACTGAACCCTTGATATTCCCTCGGACCTGCCCCGCCCCAAAACTTCCATCTTGGTAAATAAATGCTACAAACCATATTCGGTTTTCCATGAAAACCTTGGAATCATCCTTGCCTCTTCTCTTTCTTTGCCGGCCCTCATTTAATTCATCAGCAAATCCTATGGCACTACCTTCATAAGACATACTGAATTCGAATACTTCTCACCCACTTCTACCACTGTCACCCTTCTTCAAGCCACCATTATCTCCTGACTAGACTGTGGCCTTAGCCTCCTATTTCTACCTCCTGCTTCTACCCACCTACAGTCTATTTTCCAAGTAGTGACGAGGAAGATGCTTTTCAAATGATGGCAACATGTGGTAGCTCAAAATCCCCCACGGGCTCCCATGACCTTTAAAGCAAAATCCAAAGTCCTTTCACTCCCCCTTGCTCACTGCTCTCCACCCTCACTAGCCTCCTTGCTAGCTTTGACCACATCAAGCCAATTCCAACCTCAGGACCTTTGTACTGCCCTCTGCTTAGATTGTGTGGCTTTCCTCCCTGGATTCATTCAAATCTCTGTTGTAACGTCTCCTTCTCAGGAAGCTCTGCCACCACGCAGACTCTCAATCCCCTTATACTGTGTTACCTTCCTTCATAGTACTTATTACTTGACCTTGAGTTACATAACTAATTATTGATTTACTTTCAACATGTCCTGCTCCATGGCAGCAAGAATTGTGCTGTTTCATCCCAGATCCCCAGTGCTGAAAACAGCACATAGTGCATAGCTGGTGAATGAGAAAATTCAGTCTTACTACATCTTCAACATACCTGTGACACACATGGTATGGTACCCATTTTACAGATTCTCAAACTCACAGCTAGTGAAGACCTCAGGAATGATCTAAGTCAGGCCCCTCATTCTACAGATGAGGAAACTGGGACTCAGAATTGTGAACCAACTTATCCAAGGCTGGCTAGTAGGCCCCAGAGTTAAAACCTAAACTGAGGATTCTTCTCATTCCAAGTTCAGCACAATTCTCACATTACCAAGTTGAGGTACACATTCCTGGCTGGGGAGACATAAATGTCTATAAACTTACAATGGTACCTGGTACTTTTTTATAGTCAAAATAATTATTACAATAAAATAGATAATAATAGATGATAGTAAGTGGCCAAATCATCATTCATGAATACTTACTAACTATAGTATGTTAAATTCTGTAAAGAGATGAAAACAAAGCCCCCAGAACACAGAGAAAAGCAGTTTAGAGTAATGGTTGGGAGCATGGCAGAAAGAGCTGGAATGCCTGAGTTCAAATCTTGGCTTTGCCGCTCACTAGCTATCAATTACTTCGCCTCTCCATGCCTCAGTTTTCCCATTTATTAAATGGGTATAATTATAGTATCTTCACAGGGCAGATGTGAGAATTAAAAGAATTTGCATATGTAAAACATTTAAAATAGTAAGTGCTGTATCCGCATTCATTGTTATTACTACTATTTCTATCACGAGGCGAGTGATCATAGCTTAGCAAAGAAGGTATTCAAAGAGTTGGAGCAAGATGTGAACATTTGAAATGGATTCCGAAGAATAGGTAGAAGGATGTGTTTTGTTTGGGGATAGACGGAGTTGTGACAGGTAGTGGTGATGAGAAAACAACACTCCTGGCAGGGAAAGAGCCACAGCAAAGCACAAAGGTGAGAAGTAGGAAGACATATTGTCAGAACAGCAAGCAACGAGCAACGCGCTGGGCTGGCTTCCGTGGAGGGGTGGGAATAAAAGCTGTGTGAGATAAAGCTAGAAGGAGAGATAGATGGTGGCCGGGTCAGAAAGGGCCTGGAAGTGTTGCTGAGGAGTACAGATTTTATTCTGTCAGCAAGCAGGAGCCCCGAGGGTTTCTGAATAGGAGAGTGACATTAAGAATCCTTTCAGGAAGACAGTTTTGTCCTGACATCATGTGGTGTAAATTATCTTGGACTATACAGCTTGGGTAGAATTGGTTGCCAAGCTCAAAAGGGGAGGGAAAGGATTTGAGGTTCAGGGTCCCCTGTGTAGACACAACTCTGGATCCTGCGTCTGATCCAAACTCTCAGGCTTACAAAGAACACACTGGCTTTGCTGTTTCTTAATGCGGGCTCTGCTATCACCTTGTCTAATGCAATATTGATAGGCAGGGTGCTACCCAGGCAACCAGATGCACTCATGGGTTTAGCCTCAGCCTCAGCCTCAGCAGCTGGTATCAGAATCACATCAGTGGGCGAGTGGGTGCCCAACCACACTCCAAAGGTCTGAGCTGAACAGGCAAATGCAGCACTTTTTGGTCACTCGGGTGGGACCAAGGGATACACACTGGGTTCTCCTTAGGCCTCCATTTTTGCTGTATAGTTAAGGTATAATTTAGCTTGTCAAGTTCATGTGTAGTGTATAGACCAGGGATACTTGCTCTCTTCTCTACCCCGGAAAAGGAGGGTTTGTTTTCAGGAGAGGGAAGGGAGAAAACAAGTTAGTATCTTTTTGAATGTCTTCTATGTGCTAGACACTGTTAGGAGTAATAATAATGAGAAGACGACCTTTATTTGATTATAAGAGTAGGTGGGGCAGCCACTATTTAGTGAACATTACTATTTTCCAAATTGTGCCAAATGCTCTATTTGAAACATCCTATTTAACCTGTGAAATAGGTTGTTTGATTAGCCCCATTTTGAGCTGAGGACACTGAAGCCCTCAAAGAGGTCAATTTATCCTTCATCATGAATGTAATAAGTAGCAGAGCAGACTGGTCTCTGCATATATCTGTTAGGATCCTTCTGTTGTAGGCAACAGTAACTCACACGCTCTCATGGGAACATGTTGGAAGGATACTGGGACTCACAGAATTGGCAGGAAGACAGAGAAGTAGACCTAGAAACAGGTAGGCACTGAGGTGACTCTGGAGGCAGGCCCAGGAACCACCAGGTCTCAGTGCAAGAAAGCTTGGGTTAGAAGCTATTGAATGGGGTAGAGATGAACTCTGTTATGTTTCAGATTCCTTGTCTCTCTGCTCAAGTGTTTCTCCAACTGGCCTAATGCTGATCACGTGCCATCCTTTGCCTGGGGGACAGGACACCCAGACTGTAACCCTCCAACCTGTCCCTCCAGATTATACCCAGTGGTAATACCATCCAAACTGGGGTGCTGTTGAGAAAGACAAATGAATGCTAGGAAGTGAGAAAACAGCAAACGTCCACCACAATAACCTAGTGTTGGGCTGCTCCCCGCAGGCCCATAAGACCAAAGAAAGAACCCGGAGTCAGCAACAGAGACATCAATGGTTTAATGGATGCAGGAGCTTACACATCTGAAGCAAGGTCCTGGAGCGACACCCTGTGCGCAGCAGCTGGCAGGCAGGACTTGGCGGCAGGCTTCGCTCCGAGGGGGAAGGGGGAGATTGCCAGTTACAGGGGGAACTGATGTCAGGTTGGCTCATCGGTTACCAGGGAAACCAGCAGAGGCGCACATCCCTCACCACTCCTTTGATAAGAACAGTCACTGGCTGGGACCTGGGGCAAGTATGTAGGAAGGTCAGTCCTGTGAGGAGGGTGTAGGTGAAGCAGGCACTGGTTGGGTAGGGGATGCACAGAGAGCAAGAGAACAGCCATCTTGAGTGGCCTGACCATACACCTAGGTAGATCCATCCTACTGAGCATATTTCTCAACCTTGCTAATGTTCCCCTTCCAGTGCTTCATGAATAAAGGTTGGAAAAGAAATGGTGGGCATTTAGGGAAGTCCCTGGTGGCCCAGTGGTTAGGACTCGGCACTCTGACTGCCAAGGTCCCGGGTTCAATTCCTGGTCAGGGAACTAAGATCCTACAAGCCTCGTGGCAACCAAAAAAAAAAAAAAAAAAAGGTGAGCATTTAATAGCAACTTTTATTTGAACTAACCTCTGAGCCTCTACTCATCATACACAGAAACACATATACAGTGGTGAAGTTTACATGGCTCCAGTGGGGTATATAAACCTACCAATAGGAGAAAGGAAAAAAAAGAACACACCACCAAGTACAATGGGTAATCAGTGAAACATAAATGGAATAAACTTGGTAAAATATGCCCAGTTTTTGGCATGTATACTAGATATCATGAAATGTTTTTATTATCCTCTCAAAAACAGATTTCTTTTGAATTGCATTTCAATTATATTTTTAAAGCAGAGCTTATAGCTCATTTGTCGATGTTAATTCATGTGCACATGCAAACACCTGAAGGTAGCCTTGTGCTTCTCAAGAACCCAAACCCACCGTTTTCACCACTGAGTGGCTTTTATCTACCCATTTACTGTTATCTGCAATAAAGCAAGTCATAATTGCTACAAGGAAGATCATAATAATTAAATGACTATCTGACATACTACATTACTATTTGGATGGCTTTACAACCAGATAACGGCTGATAGAGATGAAGGTAGCCTGGGCGTCAGGGAGGGGACCTCTCCGCCAAGTGACCCCCTCTGTCAAACAATGACTCATGGTCCTTGGAGGCTTTTACTGATGGGATCAGGCTAGCTCTCATTAACTGCTGCAAGAACATGGCTTGCTAATCTAGAAAGGCTTCTCAGCGTGATGATAAACACATGTGGCTGAAGGGTTCATGTTCAGGAATAATTTAGAAACTTCTCAACAGCACACTCACTCTTAGTCTGAGAGGTATTTCCTCCCCTCGTCCCCCTCTGCTTTCTACTGTTACTTTCCTCTTCCTACCCTACCCTCTCTCCCCCATTCAGGGATACCTCCTCCCCCATCCACTAAGTAGCGCCAGGTAAACAGTATTCAACAATCAACAGACCTCTCCAACCTCAAAAAGCTACTCCCTCCATTCCTGGAATCCCTACTCTGTGCTGCTCAGTGATGGCTAGCTGGGACCATCATTTGTCTGCCTACCTGTCTAGTCCAGGTACCAGTCCCTTTGAAAACCGTAACTGGGACCTGCCACTCTTCTTTAAAAATATCTCCATTCAGGAGAGTGGCAAACAAGAGCCCTTCAATGTCTGGCTGAAATCCAATTCCCTGACTTTTCCCGCCCACTATGTTTCTATCAAGGCCCACATACTGCTACCCCAAACTCGCTCTCCCTAACCTCTCTCTTTTCTTGTCAGCTCCTGGACCCAGCTCACAAGTCCCTGACTGGGAAGCCCTCTGCCATCCCCAGGCAGAGTAAGAGCTGGCTCCTGGTGGCCACACGGCATTCTGGGTACACCTTGATTAGAGTATCACACGCTGCATCATTGTCACCTGCCCACCCACCTGTCTCCCCACAGACTGGGGTCTCTTTGCAGCCAGAGTCCAACTCATTCACCTTTGCATCTCCAGAGCCAAGCACAGCTCCTGACCCAGAGTGAATACCCACAAAATATTTGAGAAATAAATGAATTTCAGTTTCCATGAAGCTGAAAAATATTTATATACATATTATCTATAAATTTATGTATAGATATTTATAATATATATTTTTAGCAAGATAGCCATCAATTTTTATTAAGCTTAAATCTCTAAATTCCATTTTAGCACCACATTTGGGGGAGAAAAGTCCAGTTTTATATAAACTCGATGTGTATGAAGAGGGCACAGGATAGCTCCTATAGAATTATCAAAATGGTGTTTGTATTTAACCTCATTTTTATCACTTCAAATGAGCACTTCCCTACATCATCTGGGCATATACTCGATTCACCACCTTTATTGTTTGAAGTCTTGCAGAGTCACTGCTCTAGATAGAATACAGGACTGTGACCTGCAGATAAACGTGTGTATACTTATAACTCCACCAGACCAAGTTTGGGCATCTACAGGGTGCATGCCATTTGGGGCCTACCATACGCTGATGTCCACTTGGCTGAAGTCGTCCGGCTGAAGTCGTCCAGCTTAGGCGATCCCAGCCACGTACCGCTAACCCGCTGGGGCCTTCATGTGAGCCTTTCCTGTCCATGCCTATCTCCTGTCTCCAATTGTACAGCTCCCTGAGTATTCCACAGCCTTCTTCTAAATCTGCATTCGCTTCTGTGATTTTTAGATAACATTTCAGCAATTTCAAGTTTGTAACCTAATGATTCTTATGCTCTTCTCTAAGACTTTTTTTTTTTTTTTTTTTTATGATTTACTTTTCTCGGAGTCACCATGGCAGTTTCCCCTCTCTGGTATTACTTTCAACAGGCAAACTTTGATTATTTGAATGCCCCAGGGGATGTGCTGAAATTTAAGTTAAGTGAGATTTCAGGTAATTGGAAGAGTTTTTAATGTGAACCACTGTAGCTGGGGGGTATGTGAAATTCACTGACAGTCTTGGTTAACTGCAGTTTTGAGTAACGAAGGTTTGCCTGAATATCTATTTCAATCCTTTCACTCCTGTTATTTCTCCTTTCCTCCCTCTGCCCATCTTCTCTCTCTCCAAAGAGTGTGTTCTTATTCTTTTCAGGCCGATAAAGATGAGAAAAAAGCAAGGGAAGAAGATTGGGTTTCCTTATAGTTGGCCGTACGTGGGCTAGGAAACCCCTTCCCATTTGCTGAAGAGAGCATATGTTTTTAAAAATCATCCCTTGCCTGGAGTGAATTTGCTCTCTCCCCTGCGCTAGGCTGATCCGACCTTGCCTCGGGCCGAGATGCTGAGGGTGGAGCATGCAACTCTGGTTCGTTTCCGAGACTGGGTGTTCAGGATGGAGCACAAAAATTACCTGTGCATCTGAGGCTCTCCCTTTTCCATCCAAGTTGCCAAGAGCCTGGGATATGCTGGATGAAGGTGACAGCCCACGTCACCAACCCTCACATATGCAATGACCCATTATAACATATAACAGTCACATATGGAATGTAACGATAGATTCGCTGGTTACGTCATTATATGATAATAATTCGATTCAGTTGCAGAGGGCTCCCCCTGTGGGCTGGGTGGCAGCAAAAAGCCAGCAAACCATGGACAACATTTCGGTCAAACTGCCTTTCAAAGCTGTAAAAATGCTGTGGCTCTACTTCCCCTTGTCTCAAAAAAGAAATCATAAAAAACCCTAACATTCTCCAATAAGGCGCCCCCTTGTATATCTATCAGCTCTTAACCTCTCAGCTCTGCCCCCAAACACCAGGAGCAGAGGGACCTGTGGTCACATCTTCACTTTACATATGAGGTGCTGAGAGGACTAAGTGGTGGCATTTGCAGAACTAGAATTGATTCCTGGACCATCCTTTAACAAGAGGGAATTCGGAAGATACAGAGACAAAGGACCCATTAATAGAAGCAACGTGGCACGGGGGATTTAGACTGAAATGTGGGTTTCACTGCCATCACCTACCACTGGGCCATGGGAAGCCCCGCACCCACTCTGAGCTTCAGTTTCCTCTTTTACAAATGATGATATCAATAACCACCATCGAGCTTCCCTGGTGGCGCAGTGGTTGAGAGTCTGCCTGCCGATGCAGAGGACATGGGTTCGTGCCCCGGTCCGGGAAGATCCCACATGCCGCGGAGCGGCTGGGCCCGTGAGCCATGGCCACTGAGCCTGAGCGTCCGGAGCCTGTGCTCTGCAACGGGAGAGGCCACAGCAGTGAGAGGCCGGCGTACCGCAAAGAAAAAAAAAATAATAAAATAACCACCATCATTTATGGAAGCTATTCAGTGCCCAAAGATGATTCATCATTTCACATATATAAATCATTAATCCTTATCACAACTCCAAAAGGTAGATGTCATTACCCCCTTTTACACATACAGAATCTGAGGCTCTAAGAGGTTAAAAAAAAGGTGTGCAGCCTGTAAGTGACAAAGGTGGGATTTGAACACAGGTCTGCCCCATGTCCTTTCTGTTGCAGTGCACTGCCTCTCTCACAAAAGAGTCTAAGGATTTTATAAGGCAATGCATGTTAAAAAAAAAAAAAGCACACAATAAAGTCTAAAGGCATCAATCTTATTATCACAGTATCAAAAGAATCAAGAGAACTGTGTCTGCCCTATTCAAAGAAAGAAAACAATCTCCATTCCTAAGTTTGTCAGCAGAACTTGCCTCTCTGAAAAATATTATCTCCCTGCTGGGATGAATAGTTCCATAAGAGGGCCAGAGTACTCAAGATGAAGAGTCAACTCAAGATGGTGCGTTTTGTGGGACTATTCCCTGGCTCCCTTCTCTCTGATACTTGAGTCAGGTGCAGATGCTCTAAAGCAAGGAGGTGTTCCATCCCCGTCTGCCCCAGGAGGCAGTCATCTGCAAACTAGAGATCTTGAAATCAGCCACGCAAATCCATCACCATTTTAATTATCCAAGTAAATAGAGCTCTTACCACCATCTGCTAAGATTTCAACCAGTCGTGATCATTAAGCTCCCCCAGCAGTTCTTTCTGGGTGAGAACCATGGAGTCATTGCTAAAGGGCCACTTGGGCCGAAATTTCTGCCTACAGGATGAAGGTGTCCCCAGCTGAAGCATGTGTCTCGGAGCTGTTTTTTCCCCTCTCTACACCTTGCTCATATTTTTCTGAAAGCCGTTAATTTGCTCCTTCAAAGTAACTTCATCTTTGTTGTTCTTACTTCCTTTCTACCAACTCCAGACAGTACTGATTAGTGAGAAATTTTCCTCCACAAGAACTTTCAGCTCAGAACTCAGCCCCACAGCAAAAAGTGAGGTGTAGATTCACTGTGGAACACGGGTGGGTGTGCAATCCTGGTGATTTGAATCACCAGAGATTTTAGAGACCAGACTAAATTGTAAATGCTTCTTAAGGCGGGGACTCTGTGCAGGTCTGTTTCTCTGGCTGATAACTGTGTAAATGAGTTGATTATGTTAGTGAAAGGCTCCCGTGGGCGACCTGAGTTAATTATGGCTTTCAGGGAAGATGGCAAAATCCTCACTAGCTACAAATCACCAATGGACCACAAGGCAGTATTGGGTATAATTGTACTTGCTTTCCTTGACAGTCAGTTGGTCCACCAACACGGCTACCTCTGTCACCACTGCTCCTCAGGATAGCATTTAAATGACAATAAAGTGATTACTCTTCCCCTAGTACAGAATTAAGACCTGACACTCAAAATACTCCTTGGAGAAGGATGCACAGACATCACTGATGCAGGTAATGTCAAAGTTTGGGCATTTCTCTTTCACTAAAGAAAATTCAATGATAATCAGGATCACCACAGACAGCAGCAACAAATTGCTAATTGCTAAATATATGATCGGGCTGACCGCTCCAAAAGGTGATGACATTTCAGAGGCAGAGAGACCTAAAAGTATATAGAGTACAGCGGATAGACTGAGTAAGACCCTGAGCTTGAGACCCAGATATGACCATGGAAGCGTCAGTCAAACACAGAGGGCAGACCCTCCTCTATCAGTGACAGTGTACCAGGCACTTTACACACATTAGCTCATTTGTCCTCACCATGAGACCCTACAAGGTAGGTACTACTATGATCCCCTATATACATATAAAGTGCTGGTCAGTAAGATGGAAGCAGAAGTGTCCTTTGGGACTTCTGGGAAGTTTCCTTAAGGGAGGGGTCCCCAACTCCTGTACCGGTCCGCACCTGTTAGGAACCAGACTGCAGAACAGGAGGTGAGTGGTGGGCGAGCAAGCGAAGCTTCATCTGCTGCTACCCATCCTCCCCCCAACCCTGTCCGTGGAAAAACTGTCTTCCACGAAACCAGTCCCTGGTGCCAAAAAGGTTGGGGACTGCTGCCTTAAGGGGAGAGGTACACTCTTGCATGTCTTCCTCATCCTGAAATATATGGTCCACAAAATAGAAAACCTCACTCTTGGAATGGAGCAGTAGAGCAGAGAAATGGAAGGTGCCTGGATCCCTGACAAACAGTGAGCTGCCATATCAGCCCAAACTGTCTACCTCCAAATTTATTGTACATGTGTGTGTATGGCTGTTAGCATAACTGAGGCAATCTTGGGCCCTTAAAGTTTCTCCTGTCCTTTTGCTGACCCTACCCAGGACTGTACTGTGCAGTAAGTCACTTCCCTGCCATCAAGGGCTTTGTATTGATAGTTAATAGATATTGTTTAATAATCATTAGGACCAGGTGGCCTCTATGCTCTGTTAGTCCCCAAACAATGATGAAAACCTTCACTGACGTATTGTGCCCATGAGACTAGTTACTCATTCATGAATCTTGACTTAGAAATGCACGTCCTGTTTCCCAGCACCTATCCCAATACCCCTTTAACTATAAAATTGTCCCCATGGCCCTTAGGCAGTGCAGGTGCAGTTGTGAATGCTTCCAGATCATTGTCCCCTACCCCATCCCACTCTGTGAGTAAATTATCCTATAATAAACTGATCCATTGACTGTATGGAGCTGTTTGCCTCATTTTTATTTATTTATTTTTTTGGTCTCCAGATGCCTTCTCAATTCAGTGGGCACTTTTTGTTCCCTCTGACCTTCAACAATGTGAGTGAGAAATACAGATAATTCTATCTTATTTAAACCACTGTTATTTCTATTACATTAAAATTAATCCTAAATAATAACCTGATATGCCAAACAACCGATATTGAGGAAATTTCAGAAGGAAATTAATAAAACAATCTCATTTACAATCTCATCAAAACTAATAAAATAGCTGGGAATAAATCTAAATAAGGAGGTAAAAAACCTGTACTTGGAAACCTGTAAGACACTGATGCAAGAAATTGGAGACAACACAAATGGATGGAAAGATAGACCGTGTTCATGGGTTGGAAGAATTAACACTGTTAAAATGACTATACTACCCAAAGCAATCTAGATTCAGTGCAAGCCCTACCAAAATACTAATGGCATTTTTCACAGAACTAGGACAATTCTAAAATTTGTATGGAAACACAAAAGACCCTGAATTTACAAAACAATCTTGAGAAAGAACAAAGGTGATTTCAAACTATAGTACAAAGCTACATCATCAAAACTATATGGTACTGGCACAAAAACAGACACATAGGTCAATGGAACAGAACAGACAGCCCAGAAATGAACCCACACTTATATGGGCAGTTAATCTATAATAAGGGAGGCAAGAATTTACAATGGAGAAAAGACAGCCTGTTCAATAAATGGTGTTGGGGAAACTGGACAACTACATGCAAAAGAATCAAACTGGACTACTTCCTCTCACCATATGCAAAATAAATTCAAAATGGATTAAAGACTTAAGTATAAGACCTGAAACCACAACACTTCTAGAAGAAAACATAGGCGGTACTCACTCTTGGAATGGAATGATAGAGTAGAGAGACAGAAGGTGCCTGGATCCCTGACAAATGGTGAGCCCCCATATCACATATCTATATTTTCCAAATCTGGCGTGGAGGGGTGCAGTGAACTCAGATTACTTGGATATTTAAAGTTACATCCACCGTGACTCAAGGTTTTATCCTCTCTAGGCATCAATAATACCTTCAGCCACTCAGTTTTCTTCCTCAACCTTTCCTCGTTCACAGATTCAGGCCATCAAGGGCAGGGACTCGCTGCTGCAATGAGGACACTCTGTGATGGGGGTGAACAGGCAGGGGTGGAAGGCTGGAGTCCCTCACTTCCACGGAGCCGGTGCTTGGACAGGGCTGGGTCACCTGGCACACCTGCCTTCCACCCACAGCACAGAGGTGGTGTCCTGCCCATCCTTCAGGATGTGGTTATGACTGCAGGTCTCCTGACACCACTTTTGCTCAACTTCCAACTAAAATTGAAGTCATGGCAGGAGTCTGGAACCAGACCCAAAAAGGCTCTGTTTCAGCTCAGGTTTTTAGGCTTAGAGCTAGGTCAGCTGACGTGAGTGTACAGAGTGTCTGAACCCAAAGCTCCCAGAGGGAAAACCTTCTAACCTTCAAGTTTAAAAGCCTAGCTCCATACACTTGCTTCTTTTTGAGTGACCATAAATAAGGACTCTGAATTTCTGAATATTTCACAAACACTCTGAATTTCCATCTCTTCATCTATAAAGACACTACCCCCTGCTCATTCTAACTGGTAAAGTAGTTATAAGAAATTGATTAAGGAATACAGAGGAAGGTGACAACATCGTGTTGCATTTTGTACCCCAACTTTTAGCAAAGTGCCTGGGACATAGTTAATCATCTTAAATATCAGTGGAGGGAAGGCAAATGTAAGGAATTATTTTTATTTGTTACTGCTCATGATGAGAAGATGGCCATAGGGACCAAAAAATAATAATAATAATCGCACAATTTCTTTGCATGAGAGCCAACCGTGGGTGGCAAATAACCTTGGAGCAAACTTAAATTCTAGTCCAGAGCAGAGTTAAAGGCTGGCAACAGTTCAGACACAATATAGTACAGGTCGGAGTCCATTACAGAAAGTAGCTCTTTATAACCAAATGATTTCCCACCCGCAGCTTCTGCCTGACTCTTTTCAAGCAATATATCTGATAGAATAAAATTCCAGTTTGGAAGAAAGGAAGGAAAAGAAGGGAAGGTGGGAGGGAGAGTGGGAGGAACTTGACTTCTAGTAAATTCATAAATTCCTTAGAGCTTATTAAAAGGAGATTTGACTTACTACCTTTAAAAGATCACAGTCTATATTTTGAGAGTCAGAAGGCCTGTAAGATCAAATGGAGATAAGGGGACTTGGGGGAGAAAAAGAGATAAGAATATTGTTTTGACAAAAAAAAAAAAAAAAAAAGATGTCCTTGTTTTAATTCAGCAGTTTTTCAATTCAAGTATTAGCTGAGAATCCAGTGGGGTTGTCATCTCTTTTACGTTTGTTCATTACATGCAGCACATTGCTCTGGGCACAGTGGGAAATTAAAAAATGAATCTACCCATCCTGCGTTGAGTAACTCCAGGCTGGAGGCAAGATGTACATAAATAATTCCAATGTGAGGCAACCCGGGAGACGCTGGTCACAGAGGTGTGTCTAGACGCTTGGGATTGCAGAAGGCAAGAGACCTTTCAGTTGGGGATCAAGGTGGTCATGACAAAACCTTGAAAGAAGAGTGAGAAGTGAGAGAACAAGAGTTCCTGGCAGAGGGCACAGCCTGAGCAAAGGCCAGGTGCATGGAAACACAGGCTTCCAGCAAAGACCCCAAAGTGGTTCTGTTTGCCAGGAATACAGGACATGTGAAAAGGAGAAATGCAAAATAAGGCTGGAATGTTTGGTTTGGATGAAAGTAAGAAAGGCCTTAAATGACAGTGGAGTCCGAGCCAAAGGCAGAGCCAATAGGGCCGTGGAGGGCTTTGAGCGAGGAAGGTCAGGATCACAGTCCTGCTTCCAGACCCTTGACCAGGCAGAGATGGACTGGAAGGAACGGCAGAAAGAGATCCAGGAGACAGGGAGGCTGATGAGGAGGCACCTGCAAGAATCCAGGGTGGGGAGCTGACTGCTGGTTCTTTGTGAGCAAGTGCTGGGTCTTGGGCACCAAAATCAGCTGAATACGAGGCTTATTCAAAACCCCAACAAATGAGGAAGGTAAAGTGGTCAGCAGGAGACTGGACTGAGGGAGAGTGAGAAGGGTGCAAAGTCACAAGGTGAATAAGGTGAGCGCAGAAGAGGCCATGGGATGGAAGTTGCCCAGGAATTGATCGAGCAGTCTGCAAACACATTAGAAGGTCTGGCAAAGCTGGAGACTGTTGGGAAAGCAGAAAAGGTTACAGATTGACCCTGACAGCATTCACCAGTCTGGAGCAAATTAAAAAGCAAATTGGAACTGGCTTAAATAAAAGGGAGTCCCATCGCTGCCACCTCCAATAGCTCCTTGGTCGTGGGGTCTACAGATGGCAGAGCAAGCAGGTACGTCAATCTGCACTTCATCAATATGAATTTTCAATGGCATCATGTTGACAGCGGCAGCTGACACATCACCTCCCTCGGCTGAACCATCCCTGAAGCCCTGGGAAGCCTCTTCCTAAAGCCCAGGCAAGGACAGGACCACCCCCTCAGCTGGAGAGGGTGAGGGACTTTAAAACATACTTTCACGTACATCATCTCACTTTATCCTCATCTTAGATGAGAGACACAAGGCAGGTATTGTTATCTTCATTGTACAAAGTCCAGAGAAACTGAGGTCTGGACAAGTAAGGTGATTTGCCCAAGACCGTGTAGCTATGCAGTGGTGGAGCTTGATGACTTACATAACCCACTGCTGCCTGAGAAAGGAAGCTGCCCGGGACACCCGGAAGCTGCCCAGGACACCAGGCATCTGCCAGGCCATGTGGACACTCACTCCCAGCTCCTTCACAGCCATGGTCAGCCCAGGGAGACATTGGAAGTGGGGCACACTGGCAGGTGAGTAGGGCTGGTTTCAAAGAGAATGTTGAAAATGGCGAGGTGAACTGTTTTTCCTTCCTTGTTTCCTCCTCTTCATTCCTTCCCTCCTTCCCTTCCTTTTTTCCACAAGTGCCTGCCAAGCATCATGTGCCAGGCACTGTGCTAGACATTGGTGACCACCCACCCCTCTGAAGGTCCCTCATCCTCAGGAACCCCAGTTGCCATACCTGCTCACAAAGCCCCACACTGTCTTCCCAACTGAAATATACCATCCACTTCCCAATCTCTTGAGACCCACAAGAGGTAGGAAACCCAGGTGGAGGCTATGACATTTGAGCTGGGCGGTAAAGTGTGAGTAGGAGATCATCTTTGGACATAAGCAAAGGCTTAGAGATGTCTCAGGGTACGGAATGATCTGGTAACAGGAATTCTGTAGCGCGTGAGGGAGGTGGTAGCGTAAGGGGTACAGAGGAGTTACTGAGATGAGGAGCGAGCAGGCCCTTGGAGGCCACCTGAGGGAGGGCTTTCACTCTGCGGGCCCTGGAAAGCCATCGGGGGCTTTAGGCAAAGGAGTGGTAACTCATTTCAGCGCTTGGAACGACAACTCAAGTAACTGCAGGGAATAAAGAAGGTCTTAGAGGGTCTTTATGCAGATATTCTGGGAAGAGTGGATGAGAACCTGGGCCATGGTGGGATAGTAGGAAAGGTGACACAGAGCCCTTATTAAGGACTTGTACCAAAGCAGAAAATACGGGTCTTTGTAGATAATTAGATGGGTATGGGGTAAGTTGGGAAGAAGAATCAAGGAAGATCCCATAGTGATGTCATTCATTGATATGGGATAGAAGAAGGGAAGAGAGATGGGAAGGGCTGAAGGCAGAGGGAGGGTAAATTCAGTTCAGGGCACGCTGAGTGCGAGGTGCCTGGGGGACACTTCCAGTAGCCCTGCAGAGGGATGCAAAGCCCAGTGTGTAGGGGGAGAACAGTGGAGCGTCAGAGGCTGCACAGCCAGGTGTCAAGTAGGTAGAGGACTGAAGAAAGACCGCAGTACGTGGCAAGTAGGAGGCTGGTCTTGGGTGGCCTTGGCAAGAGCATTTTCAGGAGTAAAAATGGGGTGGAAGGCAGGCTCAGGTGGGTTGAGAGTGGATGAGGACAAGGGCACAGAGGGACAGGTGCAGGTACAGGGGGCCTCCTGGGTCCTGCTCAGCCCTCTTCCCCAGGCAACTTCTCCCTGTTCAAAGCGGACAGTCATGCCCTTTGAGTTGCCTCTAGAATGAAGGCCACTCGGGACCCCAGCACTCTCTAGACAGCTAACCGGGCATTCAAGGTCAGCCTAACAATCATCAGCTGATGCCCCACTGTGTGTCTCCAATCAGAGAAACACATCTGGGATTTCCCAAACAAGCCCTGTATTTTGCCATCTCTGCACTTTTGCTATCTCCGTTCCTTCTGCCTAGAACACCTTTCCTTTACATTTCCACTTGCAGAAATCCTGCCTAACCTTCTTGGCCCAAGTGCTACCTTCATCAAGAACCTTCCTCAATCCCCCAATCCAAATGAACTTCCCTGCAAAGCACAAGGCTATGCACACAACATAGTTGTGTGCAACACAACACAACACAACATAGTTGACCTTCTTCTTTGCTATCCACCTGTCCCACTGAAATACCTCCGGGCTGTGTTTCATTCTTCTTTCATGCCAACCAACCAACCTATCACAGTGATGGATCCATCCTGACCCCTCACCTGTGTGTCTGTCACTAATAAACTATAGGTGGGCAGGCACATCCAAGATTCTCTTCGCATACATGAGAATGTGAAACCAAAGTTGAGGCCCTGCAAATGGGCCAGAACTAGGTCATTTGGGGGATGTTCTCCAGTATCCTCACTCAGGTCCTGCACCTCTTGAGTCACAGCAGGAAGCCTTATCATTCTAGAACTCCTGTCTCCTACCCCAACACAGGTGGTCACGGTCCCTCCTCTTAGGAGCTCACTAATTTGTGTAGGAGTTAAGATCAACACACAGAGAAGGTCCTTTCCTTTCTCAGGGAGCATGTAAATTCTACATGAGTGGTTTGTAAGCTACACTACATAAGGCAACAGGATGAAGAGCTCACTTCAAGCTTGGGTGGTCATGGATGATTTTATGAAGGATGTTGGTGTCTATTCCATCTTGAAGGACTGGTAAAGGTTGTGGTCAGGGAAGAAGTGGAAGGCCCACACAGATGAGATCAGGATAATAAAGTAGAAGCCAGAAGGCAGAACAGATCAGTTTGGCTGGAACAACCAATTTATGAGGGAAAATGAGGCATAAGGCTAGAAAGATAGGCCAGCTTGGGGCAGGCCTTGAATACCCAGTAATGGGGAGCCACTGAAGGCTTCTGAGTAAGAGGTCCTGGTGAAGTATCTTTTTAAAGGTAGTTTAATAGGCTAGTCATATAGAAGGTATATTGGCTTGAAGAAGATATGATATTTTGAACAAACTTAAGATGTTCATTACAATAAAAATACCATAAGGTAATGGAAACAAGAGTAGCCTAGAAGAAGTGAAATGAAAATGAGAAGACTTCAAAATAAAAAATCTGCCAAAGGTTTGTGTTCCTTGGGGACCAGGTGTCCCCTACCACTGGTGCCCTTTTACCTGAAGGACCAGAAAGAGATGCAGACTCTCAACTAAGCAAAGTCCTCTGCCAGGAGGTACCCAAAGCCCCGCTATGGTTTTATTGATGGAAAACCAGGCAGTGGGTAAGAAACGTTGCTCACTCTGGTCATTTTCATTCAGGGACTAGCCAAAGTCCTCTTCTTATCTTCAGCCAATGTATTTTATTCAATGTGAAAGTCACTAAATTAATTTTTTTAACATGATAAGAGTAGCAATTGTCAATTTTAGAAGCACATATGCGAATTTCCCTGCACAGGAGAGAACATGAATCCCATTAGTTAAAAATAGCGGTTGTGCTCACTTTCCCCCACATGCTAATTTTAATAAACTTACTCTAAAATTAGCCTGCCACTATGAGGATAGCTGCTCATCAAAAATGTTCCCAGGAAGCACTAAGCTTGCCTCGCAAGAGTTCAAGCACTCCTAGGAAACTCTGAACAATGCAGAGCTCTAAGCAGAACTTGTCCTCTTCTCACCAGACTCAGTCACCCCCAACCCTCTGTCAGACCCATCACCACTACTCTGTAGCCACATTTCGAGGGTCATCTTGGACTCATGCTATTGCATCTTCCTGATCCAATTGGCTATGAAATCCTGTATGGGTCTTCCTTTAAAATCTGTCTCATAGCCATCCCTTTTTCTCTCTCTCCACTGATGCCGTAACTCCTTATTACTTCATTTATTCAAATATTCAAGCATTCACATATTCTACACTCACTGAGTACCTACAAAGGGCAAGGTACAGTGAAAAGTGTTAAGGTCACAAATTAATAACATATGGTCCCTACCCTCAAGGAGTTCAAGATCTTCTGGGCCCAGTGGAGAGAGAGACAAGTCAAGGATTTATCAAAGAACCATATGATAAGTGGTATGGCCTAGGTGCAAAAGAGGTAATTGGGAATATTGATGGTGACAGAAAAGACTAGATTACTGGTAGCTCAGCTTCACTTGTCTTTCCCTGATTCCTGGGAGAGCTACCAAATTTGTCTTTATATTCCCGCTACCTGGCACAGTGCCTTGTGAATGACAAAGGCTCGGTGATTACTGAGTTCAGTGGAAATGAATCTTTCCCAAGTATTTTCATCAACTTACACTCTAGCTAAAAAAGCTTTCAGAGGCTATTACCAGCTACATTAGAGTACACCCTTCTGTCTTGCTTTTGAAGTTGTTCACCATCTGGTCTACCCTGGCTATCCAACCTCCATTTCTGCTATACCTCAACCCACTAGTTTCAGGCTTTATCTGGAGCATTTCCTCAAAGGCCAACCCAACCACCAGTCCAGTGCTCAGGCCTGCTTCCTGTCACCACCACCATGCCCTCTTCAGCCAAAGCAGAGGGACCCAGTTCAAGTTCTACTTCTTCTAAGAAGCTTTTCCCCACTTCTTCAGCTTCACCAACTGCCTATATATGTATCTAAGATATATTGTTCATTATTTTGCACTGTTTTTTCATTTAATATTATGAATGTGAATAATGCTTTGAAATATTAAATGGTACTCTATTTACCTTGCCTCAAATTCCTATAACTCCTACCCTGTTTCTCTCCACATATCCCTCTCCCTTTTATTTTTTATTTATTTATTTATTTATTTTACTTTTGGCTGCGTTGGGCCTTCGTTGCTGCACGCGGGCTTTCTCTAGTTGCAGAGAGCGGGGGCTACCCTTCATTGTGGTGTGCAGGCTTCTCATTGCAGTGGCTTCTCTTGTTGCAGAGCACAGGCTCTAGGCACACGGGCTTCAGTAGTTGTGGCACGCAGACTCAGCACTTGTGGCTCGCAGGCTCTAGAGCGCAGGCTCAGTAGTTGTGGTGCACAGGCCTAGTTGCTCCATGGCATGTGGGATCTTCCCGGACCAGGGCTCGAACCCATGTCCCCCGCATTGGCGGGTGGATTTTTAACCACTGCTCCACCAGGGAAGCACCCCTATCCCTTTTAAAAGCCAGAAATTTTGCCTTCTCCAAGGAAGAGAGTGCTCAGCAGAACACTGGTAGCAAAGTGACTGGCTTTTCAGTTTTGAAAGCCTTGTCCTTCACCAGAAGATAACAGAGCAAAGAAGAGTCTCCCCATAACTCCCTCCCCCAGGACTCTCCAAAAGACTAGAAAAGATCTCCAAATTTGAGGAAAAGGCAGACAGAGTGCAAGGAAAGAGAGCCTGGTTATCATTGAATGTCTAAGAATGAACACTAATCAGCCTGGTGTCAGGAGAGTGGAGTAAGGACTGCGGGACTGAGATGTGGGGGCCGTGGCTAGTTGTGACGGAAACCTGATGAGTTGGGGAATCAGAGAGGTAAAGAGTAAAGCTCTCTATAGCGATGACTGTCTTCAATATCCATTCCGCCCCTTTTAAAAGACTTAAGTTTACTGAGGTATAATTTACATAGAGAAAAAAAATCACCCTTTTGAGGTGTACAGATCTATGGATTTTAACAAACGTATACAATCATGTAGGCATCAACTCAATCAAGGCATAGACTATGTCCATCACTCTAAAAAGCTCCCTCGTATTCCCCTGCAGTCAATCTGTTCACTCACTCCAGGCTCTGGCAACCACTGATCAGTTTTTCTGTCCTTTTTGTTGTGCCTTTTGAAGAATTTCATAAATGTGGAATCTTACAGTCGGTGCATTTGAGTCTCTGCCTTCTTTCACTTGACATGTTTTTGCATGCATCACAGTAGTCTGTTCCATCTTAATGCTAAGCAGGATTCTATGATGTGGATGTAGCAATTTATCCACTTGCCAGTTAGTGGACACTGTTGTTTCCAGTTTTTAGCAATTATAAATAAAACTGCTATAAACATTCACATACAGGATTTTGTGTGGACACGTGTCTTCATTTCTCTGGGGTCAACACCTATGAGTAGGATTGCTGGGCTGTTGGGTTTAGTGTAGGTCTGACTTTATGAGAACTTGTAAAACTGTTTTCAAAAGTGGTTGTACCATTTTATATTCCTCTAGCAACGTAGGAGACTTCCAGTCACTCTGCATCCTTATCAGCACGTGGTTTTCCCATTTTTTATTTCTGTGTCTGTTTCTCCATTCTAACAGATGTGTTGTGGCATCTTATTGTGGCTTTAACTTACATTTTCCTGATGGCTGATGATGCTAAGTATCTGTTCATGTGCTTATTTACCATCTGAATCTCTTCTTTAGTGCAGTGTCTATTTAACTCTTTTGCCCATTTTTAAAATTAGATTGTTTTCTTACTATTGTGTTATAAGAGTTCTTTGTATATTCTGGATATAAGATATGTGTTCTGCACAAAATTTCTCATCTGTGGCTTGTCTTTTCATTTTTTTAAGAGTCTTTCAAAGAGCAGACATTGTTTATTTTGATAAAGTCCAACTTATCCTTTTCTTCCTTTTATAAGTTTGTGTTTTTCCTGTCCTGTATACTTTTCTAACTTTTTAATAGAACCCTCCCAAATTTAAGTTGGGCATACCCAGCTTAAGATGACATTTCCTAGCCTCCCTTGCAGCTACATGTGGCCATGTGACTACACTCAGACAAATGGGATGCGAGAAGTGATACGTATAGCTCTCTAGTCATCCCTAATTAAAGAAAAGCCCTTTGCCCTGGACTTCCCATTTCTCTCTTTCCCCTTTCCATGGGCTGGGACAAAACATGGCAACAACCTAGCTTTAACTATACAGTTGAGGACCATCCCCTAAGAAACAGTAGAGAAACAAGATGGGAGAAACCTGGGTTCTTAAATGACTCATGGAGCAGGGCTGCTCTCCCAGCCTGGACCACCACACTATGACACAAAAGAGACCTAAATATCTACCTCACTGAAACCAATATATTTTGGGAGTAGGTATCTTTGTTAAGTGGCTTAGACTTTACCCGAACAAATATACCCTTCCTTCTTAGGAAGTAAAAAATAATCCCCAATTCCCTGGACCCAGCCTGGTGTGGTGTGGTGTGTCTATGCAGAAAATTGCACCATGGTTTCTCAAAGTTTCCCTCAGCTCAGGAGTGATTCAGAGACAGCAGAACATGACTGAATTCCCCCACCTTGGGCAAGGGAGCAAAGCCCCCCATGCCCAGAGTAAAGAAGCCGTATATCACCTTGTTCTTCATTCACCCAAAGTAGCATGGGTCTGGTACAGACACCAAAGGGCCAGAAGAGGGGAACAAGGGCAGGCACCACGGTGACTGACAGTGACCAATGACCAGATGCTAGACTGAAATGAGGACAGTGTGGCTAAACAAAAATAGCCCAGACCAGTTGTGTGCCCCCTACCCCATCACCCCTGCCAATGGCTGAGTACTACTTACCACCCCTAGAACTCAAATACAAGTTCAGGCAGAGGTGTGATTCCAATCCAGATTATGTTCCCCCCCCCGCCTTACAATGGGAGTTTGTAATCATCATTAAGGTGTTATAGCAAAATAAAGTTTTCAGTTTGTGAACACCTGAATTTGTGCCCTGAGCTCCACCCTCACTGTACTAATGTTTGCTGAACATTTACTGCTTGCCAGGCAGACAGCAAAACACTAACGAGCGTGATTTCACTGGATCCTCACAATTAGAGCACCTATGGGTAGGTGCTTTATGATCCTGTTTAAAGATGAGAAAAATGAGGCTCGGAGGAGTTTCATGGCATGGTGATTCTCTCAACATCCATTCCCCTTCTTCTGGCAATTGTTCCCACCCCCCTAACCCACTCTCAGTCCATGTGTCCTGGGCAGGGCCCCATGCACAACTGCAGGCCTGAGACAGGTCACTATGCTCCTGAGTAATTTCTTCCAGGGCAGGTGAGGGATCTAAGTGGGTGCAAAGGAAGTGATTCCCGGGGTTCTATGGGGTCTCCTGCAAAAGAGTTTCTGTCTTCCCCTCTGGACTTGAACTTGAGAGGGTGGGAGGCTGAGACTGAAGTCAGGCCCCAAGCAGAGCCAAAGATGGAGAGAAAGCATCTGTTTGAGCACTGAATCCAGCTGTGCCCCACACCACCCCTATCTTGGAATGACTAGTCACAGCAGCTGTGTTAGTTTGCTAGAGGCTGCTGTAACAAATTGCATAAACTGGGTGGCTTGAAACAATAGAAATTAATTTCTGATAGTCCTGGAGGTCAGAGGTTCAAAATCAAAATGTCGATAGGGCCAGGATCCCTAATAAGACTCTAGGGGAAGACCCTTCCTTGCCTCCTCCTAGCTTCTGGTAGCTGCCAGCAACCTTTGGTTTTCCTTGGCTTGTGGTAGCATAACTCCAATCTCTGCCTCTGTCATCACCCGGCCTTCTTTCCTCTGTGTTTTCACATCGTCTTCCCTTTGTGCACCTCTGCATCCAAACTTCCCTCTTCTTATAAGGACACTGGTCATTGGATTAGGAGCCCACTCAAATGACCTCATCTTGAGAACATCTGCAAGATCCTGTTTCCAAATAGGGTCATATTCACAGGTATTGGGGGGAGGAGGTTAGGACTTGAACATATCTTTGCGGGGACACAATTCAACCCACAACATCAGCTGATAAATTCCCTTTGAGCTGAACCTGCTTGGGTTGGGTTTTGCACCGAGAAAGTAGAGCCAAGACTTACTCTCAGTTCTCAGTCAACAAACAAGACCCGAAGCTGCACCCTTATCCACAGGCTCAGACTGCAAGCCTGTTCAGCTTCCCTCCCCAAATGTCAGCGGCTCTACTTTAGGCAAAGGCCCAGGCTTAACCATCTTCTACATCTGCCTCCTAGTCACTGCATACAGCATGCTCAAGGAATACAGGACTGATTGCTATCTAATTAATTAACCAAAATTCAAATAGTGAAACTGAATTAGTCATGGTTTATCATAGGGCAGTAGGCTGAGAGATGACCAGGATTCTTATCTTAGAAATAAAGTTATGGATTGTCTGCATGACTGCATTTCAAGATTTCCCCCTGATTTGAAAGATCACCTCAGGTGGTGATGAGAAGAATGCTTCCCCCTCCCCAGACATTTAATTTCCAGAATAGGACAGAAGCCACACTCCTTTTACATGCATGGCCGTGTTTACTTCAGGACCTGAGAGAAGGCTGTAATTTCAGCTTGTTATGCTAAAAATATGAAAATAAAACTGATCTCTATAGGATCATTTAAATGAAAACGGCTTCCTAGAGGCAAGCTGAGGAAGCAAACTGATTGAAAGAGAGCACAGGGCTCTGGGCAGGAAGGGCAATGGAGTGTGGACCCAGGGTGGGAGGTAGAACCGGGGACTTCTGTAGAAACAGACTGGAGCCCGTTTGACCCAGGTCACATGTGTGGTGATGCCTTCCTCAGTTCCTTCCACTGGCTTCCAAAGTCACTTTCAAACGCCACTAGCCACGGACCATTCTCTTCTTTGAATCCTACTTGCCTAGGGCCAACACGATTTCTCCACGCCCACGGAAGCCCAGGCAGCTGAACTTGAGTGTGCAGGGGAATCCCCTGGTGAGCTCCCTTTGCAACAAAAGCAGATTTGGGGCTACACCCCTAAGCACTTTCATGAAGTAAGGTAATTTGTTTCCTGTGGTTGCCACAGCAAATCACTACAAACTGGGTGGCTTATAACACAGAAATTTATTCTCTCACAGTTGTGGAGGCCAGAAGTCCAAAATCAAGGTGTCAGCAGGATTGGTTCCTTCCGGAGGCTCTGAGGGAGAATCTATTCCAAGCCTCTCCCAGCTTCTGGTGGCTGCTGGCAGCCCTTGCCATCCCTTGGCTGTCGCTGCCCATCTCCAGTTTCTGCCTCTTCATGTGGACTTCCTCTCTGTGTGTCTCTGCTTCCCCATAGCCTTCTCCCTTGTATCTTTGTGTCTCAAATCTATCTTTACTTTCTCATAAGAACACTAATCATTAGATTTAGGGCCCATCCTAAATCCAGGATGATCTCATTTTGAGTTCCTTAGCTTGATTATATCTGCAAAGACCCTGTTTCCAAATAAGGTCTTATTATAGCTACTGGGACGTTAGGACTTAGATGTATCCATGGGGGGAAGAACACAATTCAGTGCACTACTGTAGATTTGGGGAGAGACCCAGAAACTTGTATTTTCCCCCCAAATGCCAAGTAACTCTTTGTACTCTTTGCTCCCCAAATGACTCTGATGATCTGTAAATCATACTCTGAGCAACAATGATCCAGTTGCTGAGGATTCAAAGATGCATAAGACATAGACCCCTCCTTTGAGAATCTGCTGTCCAGGGGAAGATACACACAGATGAACTGGTGATTAAGATACGAAGTGTGGCCTAATGATCCCAAGCTCTGGAGTCAGGCACCAGGATTCAAGTTCTGCTCCCTCCAGATGTGAGGCTCTGAGCAAGTTCCTTAGCATGTTTGGGCCACAGTTTCCTTATCTGTAAAATAAGAAATAATTCCTACCTTATACCATTGTGAGTATGAGGCTGTGTAAATGCTAAATATGAAGGATGGACTTGAGGAATGGCCGTTAGCTCTTATGAAGGTGGGAAGCACCTTGCATTCATTTTCACATCCCACAGCCCCGAGCTGTGTGCCCTCTGCGTCCTAAGCTTTAATGAATGTCTGTAGGCAAGACAGCATTACTCTGGAGATACAGAGCTGGGATAGGCAGGACAACTACGGAAAGACCCATATCCGGATCTTGACTTATTCTACAAGCATTTTTTGAGCACCTGCTGTGTATGGAGCTCAGCGTGTAGGCACCTGGAACAAAGCCAATAAAATACACAGCCTAGTGGGGAGACCATTAGACTGCAATACTGTGTGGTCAGGGCAAGACAGAGGCACCCTCGGTCCAGGGACAGCCATGCCAATAAGAACTTCCTTCTTTGGTTTCCCATCCTTCCCAGTCCACCCTTTAGGATTCTCTTAGTGTTTATGGTGTGACTCTCCTTCCACACTATACCATACGCTTCAGGAGTTCTTTGAGGGCAGAAGGGGTCATCTGTCTTCTTGGCCATTGTATCCCAAATACCGAGCAATGCACCTGACTCCTAATAGGCATTCGACAAGTATTTGCCGGAGTAGTGAACATTCTGCTATTTCAGAGCCCAGCACTGGACTTCCATGAAGAACCACCTCCAGCTTCCTTGACCACTGGGTATGATTCTTGACGAGCCAAGAGAAAAGATCCCCAGAGGATCTGTCCCTTAACATAAAGCCTGTCAAAGGAGATGGGGACAGGCTGCATGACAACATATCATAATACTGTCCAGTTATTACATACAGATCAAGAGGGGACAAACTAAACTCGGGGAGAAGTTATGACAGTCCATTCCTCTTCAGAAATACAATGCTTTGCATACACTGGACATTAAGTACTGTTATCAGACTGACCTGGAGGCCCAGGAAATGGTTAAAGGAGAAAGACGGTACAAGGTTTCCCTTCAGGCACCCAACATGGGAAGGAAGCCAGCAAACCATTACACCCTGCACTGTGAGTATAGAAGTAAGAAAACGGAGGCCCAAGCTGGCCTTGGGGATGGGGATGCGGACGGGGATGGGGATGGTTCTCAGGAGGGAGAGAATGGAGAATTTCCGGGGTGTGGTCAGCACAGCTGGGTAAGTGGCTAACCGCCATCACAAATGGTGGTAAGTCAGGACGAACAACTTACCTGTGAGAGGGAGACACCAGCACTCTCTCTCACCTGGAGAAGTCAGGCAGCCCCTCCCAGGCCAAACCATTCTTAGGGTGGGCTGAAGAGAATAGGATAGGAGTCCAAAAGTTGACCCCAGGGGTGTTTCTGACAAAATCGTTGGGCCGGGGGGTGGGTGGGGGGGGGAAGGCACGGTATTCTCTGCTTCCACAAATCGAATGACTTCTGCACCAGTGTTTCACTCCTTTGATAAACGGCGCGCCACCTTACACACAGAAGGCCCACGGTAAACGTGTTGGCTTAATTGAATAACTGAATGAACGAAGGCTACGGAGGACCCTATGGAACTCCCCTCCCCCGCAAACCTCCGCTGCAGGTGATTCCACCTGGCCCGGCCGTGGCCCCAGAACCCGGATTTCCCCCTGGCACCACCTTTCCGCTTCAGCACTGGGCATCCAATCGCTTGGCTCCAAAACAGCGGCAACCGAGAAGGCAGGTGGGGCTTGGCTCCCACTCCCGGATCCCCGCGCTCCTCTCGCCAATCCAGTGCCCAGCCCTGCCCGGAGGGAAGGCCCCTCCCCAAAGGCTGGCACCAGCTGGCGTGGAAGAAAGTGGCGCCCGGGCAGACCGCAAAGGGCGGGAGGAACGGCGCACCTGGCGGGGCGCGTGAAAGCAGCCAGCCGAGGCCGCGGGGTGCGCGTCCCCCGCGAGTCCCCGCCGGGGTCGGCCGCCCGGGGGGCTCGGGCTCGGGGCTGGCGACCGCTCGGCCCGGCCCATCCCGCCCGGCCGGCGCCTTGGCCTCACCTCGCTCACCAGCCCCTGCCAGTCGCTCTCGGTCCGGTCGCCGTTCATGGCCTCCTCCTCCAGGCACGGGCCGGCCTCATGGACGCCGCCGTCCTCCTCTGCGGCCTCCTCCTCCCGCCGCGCCGCCGCCGTCGCCTCCTCCACCCGGGCCCCGCGCGGCCCCGAGAGGGCCCGGCGCCTCCGAGCCGCCGCGCCGCCGCCTCCTGCGGCCGCCCGCGCTGTTGACTCAACGTCAGCCTCCGCGGGAGGAAGGGGAGGAGGAGCCGCTGTCGGTGCCGGGCCGCAGCCGCCGCCGAGCCGGCCTAGGACAGCGCCACGAAGCCCCCGGGCCCCGCGCAGCCCCCGGACCCCGCATAGCACCCCGGACCCCGCGCTTGCGGCGGCCGAGGTCCTGACCGCAGGATTACTGCTCTCCCAGAGGGAGGCGGCTCGGCGTCCCCCACCAGAAGTAAATCCCCAAATCCAGCCATTCCGTGACCACTATCACGGCTCTCACCATTAGAATGTAAGCCCCACCCGGGCAAAGGGTTGCTTCCCTCTCGGATGAATGTTGGGTACAGGGCCTGGCACACAGTAGGCGCCCAACAAATATTTGTTGAACCTATGGATGAATGAACCACATGTTATTACATATTTAACATGGCTTTTTAAGCTACTAATGTTTATTTCTATTTCTTAAATTATCAGCTGTCATAAATAAAAACATTGAAAGTAAAACGGTAATGAATTCTAAATAAGACCGAAAGCTCTGAGTGTGATGCTTAACATGGGTCAAGAGAGGTGTTGAAGACATATTAGCATCAAACTGAGACTTTCTCCTAAGAGGAAGGGCTAAAAGAGAATTACATTACAGAGGACAGGGGAATCTTCACACATGAGTCAATATTATTCAAGGTGGTTTTCCCCAGTCACCTAAAATCCTGTCCTGAATCACTACCAGTAGTGAGCTTTCCATACTTGCAGAGGCACTGCCTGTAGAGATGAGCATGTAGGTTGAGAAGTTGTGAACCCATTTTAGTTGTGGACGCATCGCAGCCAACATCTATTTGTTTTAGTCCCTGTTGATCCTGAATCAATCCTGCAGGATGGATATTACCTCCATTTATCAGAAAAGGTGGAGAAACAGAGACTCAACTAGGACTCCTAGCTCCTAGAGACACTTCCCAGCCTCTTGGAAACCTGAAAAATGAAGTATTACCCCTGGGAGTTGGAAATATTGCATTCTACTGTTGGCCTGTTTTATTGGCTGTTTGCAAAATGGTGTCAATTCCCATGTTGCAGCCACTGTCTTTGACTCTAGGCTCAGCCATGTGACTTGCTCTGGCTAACGTGGCGTTTGCAAGTGTGCTACACAAAGAGGCTTGTAAAATACCTGTGCAGTAGGGCTTATTCTTGCTTACGCTCTTAGGAACCTCTGATCACCACCATAGAAACAAGCCCAGAAGAGCTTGCTGGATGATGAAGGACTCATGGCCAACAACCAGCCAACTGCCACATGTGAGTGAGGCCACTGACCCCCAGTGGCCACAGATGCCTGCATTAGTCCAGCTGAGGTCAGCAGAAGAACTACCCAGCTGAGCCTTGCCCAATTTGCTGACCTACAGAGCACGTGCTAAATAAGCTGTTGTCGTTTTAAGCCCCTAAGTTTTGGGGTGGTTTACTATATAACAATAGATAACTGATATAAATGGTGACACCACTGATGAGGAGCCTGGATGGCCTGAACTCTCCCTGGAAGCCCTGGCATCATGACCTGTTGGGTCCTCATCTAAAGAAGATTCTACAGCAGATTCTGGCAGACCAGGGGCTACAGGAAGGAGCCAGTCTAGTAGGTAGCACTTTTATTCAGTGCCTGTTGTGTACAAATCCTGTACTCATCCTGAACACATTCAATAGCATTGCAGACCACGGTCCCTGTCCTAGAGGATTTGCAAGGCTTACCATTAAAGTTTTGCAAACAAGTGCTCTAGGGAACAAGAGAAAAAGAAGAGGCTAGAATACAGCTAATGCTTCTGGTATTCTGACCAGCTGGGCCACCTAATCCATTCTTTGTAATCCAAGAGGGTGGAAAGAAGGTCATCCCTGAGTTGAATGTCTAGGGTTAACTCAGCACCAAACGCTTGCTCCTAACAGCCTGATCGATGTCTCATGCTAAGAAGAAAGGTACTGTCTGCCAATATATTGCCCTCTGGCAAACCATCTGGTTTCATTCCAACCTGTCAATGAGATAGACTTTAGGAAGAGTGGGCATAACTTGGTCCATCTGCCTTCCACTGCCTCGAGGTCTGCGCCTTGCTCTCGGCTGGCATTCAGGTGGGAAAGCAGCCCGCCCCTTCTAGTTACTATGTTTAGCTGAGGCTTTCAGTACTGCTGTGGCTTTGGAGCCTTCACTGGTATTTCAGGCAGCAGGACAATCAGCAAGCTGTTGGGAGCCAAGGACTCTTCACGTGGGGGGGATCGTGTACCTTTACGATAACTCTCTGGGCGACTTTATTGCACCTACTTGCTTTCCTTCTCTGAAGTAAGTCAGCCAGTTATTAAGGTGTTTAAAAATAAAACTGGGGAGGAAAATCAAAGAGCAGCAAGCCTCTACACTCCCCAGTATGTGGAGAAACTTTCAACTCAGTTGAAACGACATCTCCAGTTGCCTGGGTTTCCCTTAGAGGTTTCATGCCCCAAGTGCCTGCTTAGCTTGTGAGATGTGATGAAATCACAAACCAAGGCAATGTAGCTGTGAGCGATTCTTTTTTATTTCTTTTCATTTATGTAGCCTGACATTGAGTAATAATAATAATTAAATGCAGTTTAAGCTTTCAGGCACCTATACCAGAAGGCCTCTAGACACCTCATCAACAGCAGCCCAGGCTGACAAAAACAAAGCTAATAATATTGTGGTTTACAGTTTTCAAAGGAAAAAATAAAACTGCTCACAACTGTCCTCACCTCTGATAAAAGCAGTACATTAAATGTTCCATCCCACAGTCATTTGCATGGGACCAGTTTAAAACCAGGGGCCCTGGTCTTAAATTTGCTACCCTGGCACTAACTGTTGAAACATTGTTTTCAGCCTCTATTTTCTCTATCCCCTTAACTCTCTGACAAATCTCTAGGGACCCAATTTTTCTATATATATATGTTCAGAGCCCCAGGGCCAATTCTATCAATATTTATTTATTTATTTGCACGTGTAGTTAGAAGAAAGTGCTTAGGTGCTTTTGAGCGATGCTTTAAACTTTCAAATTTTGGGAAGGTTTTAGATATGGAAACTCCAAAATAGCTTAATCTAAGAAATTGAACTAGCAGATACTGATGAAAACAAAACAAAACAAATCTCTGGAGAGACTGGGAAAGAAAGGATGGCTTGAAGTTATTGTTAGAAACGTAGCCTCTCCTAACGGGTTCTCTATTGACTTGCAAGATAACTTTGGCCAAGTTTCAGCAGCCCCAGACACACGGGAAAGCCCTAAAGCTTTTGATACAACTTCTCCAGGCAGCATTTTCAGTTCATATTCTGGCCGCCCAAGCCAAAATGTCAGCATTCTCATTAAAGGAAACTGAGCAAATCTCCAGTAGAGATTTTTGGCTCAGCTTTTCTCTGAACTGTACAATTGGGGCAATATTCATGGCCACTCATTTCTCCAGTCACTTTTCTCCTGCCTGAATTAGGAAACCCAGTCTGATGAGCCTGGGAAGAAAATGATTCTTAATGACTGTGGTTTATAGTGGTATATGTGTGTGTGTGTGTGTGTGTGTGTGTGTGTGTGTGTGTAATGTATATATTAATTAGCTTTTATAAGCCAAGATCCTCAATTCTTTCTCTTGTCAAGGGAGGGCCATTTTGACAGGTCCTGCCAGGAGTCCCCATGACCCAGTTGCTAAATGGCTTCCTTTGTTCGTGACTTTAACCCAGGGCAGGGAACTGCAGGTCCCAGTGTGCACTGAAGTCAGGCCTCCTGCAGAGCCCTGAGACCCGAGGTCCCCTGGGCCACTGGCCTGAATTCTGTAAAAGATAAGCCTCTTCCCGTCCCTTCTTTTCCCCTACCTGCGGATACTCTGCAAAGGGCCTCATCCATCATTTCCCTACCAGGGCCTGCAGCCAGACACCAGACAGACAGACAGGGGATTCTGGCCGGGTTCCTGACTCAGAGCATTCTCTGTCTCTTAGCCCCCTGAGCTCCTGGCCTGTCTCTGTGCCGCCACCAAGCCCTCCCTGCCCAGCAGCAAACAATCAGTTGCATGCTACTCCTCTCCACCCTGCCCCCCAGCCCAGCTGGCTGCCAATCAGCTGGGCAGCAGCGGGTGGAGGGAAGTTCCACTCCCTGCTGAATCTCCTCTGAGGTGCTCAAAATGACTGAGTGGGGCTGATGATGGCCTGTCAGGCCTGGGACCCGCAATTGCCATCCCCAGAAGGGGCGAAGCGTGATTGACTGGCACGTTGTGGGCAGGAGTCTGGGGACCGGCGGAGGCAGATGGGCAGCTTTTTTCTCTACCTGTGGAAGGGTCCTGATAAGGGGGAGGAAGATGTCAGGAGGAAAGGGCCCTGAGCTGGAGAAGAAAAGAAAGAAAAGGAGAGACAGAGGGAGACGCAGGGCTTGCACTCCGGATAAGAGGCCAAGAACTCAACTAGAGAAATCAATTAGAGATGATCATACTAAGTGAAGTCAGTCAGAAAGAGAAAGACAAATACCATATGGTATCACTTTTATGTGGAATCTAAAATATGGCACAAATGAACCTATCTACCAAGCAGAAAGAGACTCACAGACACAGAGAACAGATTTGTGGTTACCAAGGGGGGTGGCGGAGGGATGGACTGGAGTTTGGGGTTAGTAGATGCCAACTATTGCATATAGAATGGATAGACAACAAGGTCCTGCTATATAGCACAGGGAATTATATTCAATGTCCTGGGATGAGCCATAATGGAAAAGAATATAAAAAAGAATGTATATATGTATTTAAAAAAAAAAACCCACAAGAGAAGAGCGGAAAACTTTGGACACAGCAGTGGTTGGGGGTAAATCCAACACTGGCCCATGGGGGGAGTGGAGTGAGCTGTAGCCCAAGGAAGCAGTTAAATGGAAAAGAGACAGGGAAAGTCAGTCTGCTCTCAGATTATTCAAATTTGTTGTACTTATTGATAATGTATTTCATTTCTTCTGCATGGGGCCTATGACTCAGCACAAATTTGATGTAAATTTATGGAAATGGAAATGCAGAGAGAGGCTTCAGGCCCGCGCTGCTGGCCGGTTAGCAGCTCGGCCCTCACCCAGGCGGAGGTTACCACTCTCTGGACTTGGGGAGCTGAAAATAGAAATGTCTGACTTGGGTGCCACTGGCCTCTCCTACAGGCCAAGAGAGGGACTGACCCTGTCGCTCTGCAAGGCTTAGTTAATAAAAAAAAAAAAAAAGGCTGATGACTGTCTAAAATAGGATCACCTACACTGTCTTCCTATCTGATTTTTGTCTTAGGGTAGGGGAAAGAATTTTTACCCAGTAGAGATGAGCAGGCTTATTTCAATGAAAGGGGAGGAAAACAAAGAAGAGAATTAACATTATCTAGAACCTACCATGTGCACAGAGTTCGCTAGTGAAGTGACACAAGTGTTTTTCCTCCTGTACTGTGGAAGAATCAGGGGGCTGGGGTTAAAAAAAAAAAAAAAAACTAAAAGAAAAAGAAAGAAAGAAAGAAAATAGTTTGCTAAAGAGGGTGAAAAGGTGGCATTCCATACAAATGGATGGATCTGGTCAAATATTTATTATCCATTCGGCTGTCCTTCAGAACCCTGGATGTTGATTTCTATCTTTCCCCCTCATACCAGGTCATGGCATTTGTCTAATGATGTGCCTCTCCCAGTTGGTAGCAGCCTCTCTGGCTTGGCCGTGACCCTGACAGCCAAGAGAACTTTTCACAGCTTAGGAATAGCTTCTCTGAGCTAGGCCTTACTCTGCAACTTGCAGTTGCAATGAGACAGGAAATTCAAGAGACCAGGATACAAAGCCAGACCAAATGGTTTTAGTGCCCCTTCATTCGTGTTAGAGATAAAGTTTACTGGCACTGGTTCTTGCTTTCCACCAAAGCAGGGATTCCTTTCAATATCCAAACAGTTGTGAGGTCCCGAGCTGCCGTGCTCAGCTGGTCTGGGGGCAGACAGAGGTGTTTGCCTACAGCCCACAGCCATGGTTTGTGGGTGTATTTGAGCAAATGTTTCCAAGGATGGCAGTGATCTGCTCACTTGTATTACATCCATGGGGTAGAAACTGTCAGCCCTTGGTGACACTGTTTATAATGCTTTGACCTCATTCAGTCACCAAAGGGCAAATTTCTCTTTGTTCTCTAACAGGAACTCAACATGGCAAGTAAACATGATGTCTAAAGAGAGACTGTCAACAAGGGCATTTACGAGCTTATCATGCCCGTGCTGTTCCACTGAGTAGTTTACCTTTGGGAAGAGAGGCACATATATGCCCCTTATACACCCACATGTGACACAATGATTGCCGTTTATTAACACTGTTTGTTCCCACGAGACAGGAAAAATAATCTTAAGGTGATACAAGTGAGTCTGTGGAGGGTCTCCTTTAACATGCAGGGTTGTTTATTCACTCGACAAACATTTCTTGAGCTTGTCCTAAATGCTGAGCTAGTCAGTGGGGATGACAACGAGGCTAAGACCCACTCCATCCTCGAGGCTCCTAGCCTAGTAGCTGAGTTCCCCAAACAGCTGAACACTGCAGAACATGGAGAAATATTCCAGAATTGGACCCTTCAACTATAATATGTCATATAGTCAGCATCTTCAGGAACTGGGAATGAACCATGAAACCAGGTCCATTTGGTATGCTTATAATGGTTAAAATGGCAAATTTTATATTATAAATATTTTACCATAATAAAAAAAAGTTTAAAAAATACTTGAAAAAATAAAAAACACAAAAAAGTAAAACCAGGTCCATTTGGAAAGCTGGGAGAGGGCAAGATCAAAGGCGACAAAGTCGCAGAAAGCATGAGTTGGTGAGTTTACTCATCAAGTCCCAGAACATTTGAAAAAGAAGAAGCAGTGACCCCTTTCCAAGGTTAAGGAAAGTTTTCATTGGACAAAAAATACTTTCAAAAGGGAGCAGTGGGTTGGAGCAGTGACCCTGGGAGCTGGGGTATCTTCATCTCTCTGTGACTTAACTGTACAATGAGCAGATCAGGCCAGATGGCCTTGAAGGTCTATGACTCCACGAAATTAAGACTAATTTTACATTTGGGTGGAACTCTGTACAAAAGGGTAGTGAAGGTACTGTTAATATCATCGAAGAAAGATTACAGCACCATCAAGTATTACAAAGACAAGGAATCTTAGATAGCTGGACCCCTTACTATACAAGAGAAGAAGTACAGGCCCAGAGTGATAAAACACTGTGCCCAAGGTCACTGAGCTTGTTAGGGACAGAGCTGTGGCCAGAGTCCAGAACTTCTAATTCCCATGCCCTGGCTGCTTCACAATGCTCTGAAGCTTGAGGTTCCTGAAAAGCAGAATTCTCGTTATCTATTACTATGCAACAAACCATAATAGGTGCTTAATAAGTGTGTTTTGAGCTCTATTTAAATACCATTCTTCTCAGTAATAATGTAAACTAGCATTTATTGAGCAATTACCATATTCCAGGCACTTTGCTAAATACTTGACATGTGTCACCTCGTCTGATCTTCACAAAACTGTATAATTATCTTTAATTATCCCGGGCCTGATATTCAGTAGGTAAAAGCCAGGAAGGCCCTATTAGTTGTCGAAATTGTAAAATACTTCCATATGAGTTGGTAAATAACAGCTGCTCTGTGCCCCTGAAATAAACCACTGACCTTTATACCTCTTCCCCACTGAACACCCCAGACCAAGGTGGGCACAGCCAAGGGGGAACCCCCCTCATGTCTGAAGCCCTGTATGCTTCCCCCACCTTGGCTCCTATCCCTACGTGTCTCCCTGTTCTGAGCTGACCGCATGCTGAAGGGGTAGACAGAGCTTGGTAGTTGTGTTGGTGCCTCAGCAGGTAAGTTCTTGGTGCCCATCTAACCAAGAATCTTCAAGAATGAATGGATGGATGGATGGATCTTCAAGAACTAATGTCCTGGAGGCACTGTGGCCACTTATGGGATTGGCAGCCTCTACAGAGTGCTTTATGGGCTGTTAGGTATTTTGAATATCACTCTACCTTCATTTGATAGAAAAAGAAGCTGAGAATTTTAAAGGGTTTTTAAATGACTTGACCAAAGTCACATAGCTAGTGAGGGGTGGATCCAGGACTAAACTGGCTTCTAGCTCCACGTGCTCTGCTATTGTACTAAGCTACTATATTAGTATTTTAGGGCTGCTCTAACAAAGGACCACAGACTGGGTGGCTTTAACAACAGAGCTTTATTGTCTAGCAGAACTGGAGGCTAGAAGTGTGAAATCAAAATCAGCTGTGTTGGTTCCTTCCGAGGACTGTGAGGGAAAGATCTGTTCCAGGCCTCCCTCCTTGGCTTTAGAGGCCATTCCCTCCCTGTGTCTCTTCACATCGTCTTCCTTCCATGCCTGTCTGTCTCTGTGTCCAAAATTTTCCTTTTCACAAGGACACCAGTCATATTGGATTAGGAGCCCACCCTACTCCAGTAGGACGCTATCTTAACTAATTACAGTTGCAATGACCCTATTTCCAAATAAGGTCACATTCTGAGGTACTGAGGGTTAGGACTTCAAACATAGGAATTTGGGGGGAGGAACACAATTGTTTTTTAATATGACTTCCTCATCTTTGTGTAACAAAGTTAATTAGGTGTCTACATATATTATCTGGAGAAAGTTCATGATGTATAGGTCAACTCGCTCCCCAATTCATGCTTCACCCTTGCCAAGGCCCCCTTTACTTCAATCAGAAGTAGTGTGAATTGATACTGACTCAGCGACTTTTGCCCTTCTCCCCACGCAATCCATATCTTTCCATTATGCCAACTACTTCTGATGTCCAGTTGAAGGCTCTGAGATGAGGTGTTCTTTGCTCATTTTTATTCTTTCTCACGCTATTTCAATGTCCTTGGGCTCGTGGCTGTTTCTGCAATCACTGCCGGATGCATGAGGTTAGTCCTTGTCCCTTCAGTCATTCAGTGAACTCTGCAGTTCAAGAGACCCTGGAACTGCAGTTCATGTACGATAAGCCCCTTCTTAATCTCAAGGAGTTACTGCAAAGGCCTTTCCCAGGAAGTGCTATCTGTAACTCTTTTCTCACTGGGAGCTTTAGTTCTACTCTCTGTATGTGAGAGGGTCATCTGGTCTGCTTTCGTACATGCCTTTGAAACAGACAGTAACCTTGGTTTCAGATGCAGTGTCCTCAGACTGGGAAACTCATTGGACCAAAAATGTTTACAACTTATTTTTCCCCTTAGATTTTCTTTTTTGTATTGATTTTCCATTTTTAGCACAAGATTGATCACCAGCAAAATACCAATTTACATACAGATTCTGCTAAACTCAGCATCCTATATACTTGGGACTTTTTCATCCATAAACCAATTTTTTAAAGAGAGAGATTCTATTATCAGAAGTATCCCTGACGACAGTCAAGATGGCCCGTAGAGAGCAAACTCGGAAGGCCCATAGCCTGGTAGGAGTGAGCTCAGCTGATTTGTGAGAATAATAACCATGAAGCCAAGGTCGTAACTTGATACCCATATGGGCAGTTTCATCTTTTACTTCTCTGGCCACAAGCTTAAACTGCAAAATTTGATCAACTATCTTACAAGTTCATTCAATAAAATTCAACAAATACTCTTTGAGTACCTACTATGTGCCAGGCACAGTTTAGAAACTGGGAATAGAGCAAGAAACAAGAAGGACATGAGCCTTGTCCCTATGATGTCTACAATGTCATGGTGAAGCAAATATCAAACAGCTATGCAAAGGATTATTTAAGTAGCAAGGTGATAAGTGCTGTGAAAGAAAAATAGAGGGATGCTTTGAGAGAACATGATAGGGAATCTAAGTTAAGTGTCATTCAAAGCAAGACCTTGGAGGTGTGTAAAAGTTAGCTAGGCAAGAGGATGTGCCAACCATTCAGAGACAACATGAGAACAAAAGAACTTCATGCAGTTGGCTTAACCAAAGAGCAGGGAAGTGAGTGACAGGAGATCTGGCTGGAGGGAGGACCAGAGCCTTAGCCATGTTAAGGAAGTTGGAATTTGTCACACAAGCACTGGGAGTCCTTGAAGGGTATATTAGGATTAAAGTGAAGCTTCAGTCACAGAGACCCAAATATATGGTGGGTTGAATAAGAAAGAATTTAATTTCTCCTGCACATGACAGCCTGGCAGGCAGCCCTGCTCTCAAAGCCATTCAGGGCCCTGGGTTCCTTACATGTTATGTTTCTTCCTTCACCTAGGACACCATCCTCAAGTGCAGGTCTGAAGCTCAGTTGCTGGCCTAACTGTGTTCCAGCTTGTGGGAAGGGAAAAAAGTCCAGGGCCTGCGATTTTTTTCTAAGCATGTGAGAGGGAAGTGGTAGATATCCATTCTACTCATGTTCCCTCAATGAGAACGTAGAATCATGGTCACATACCACTGTAAAGGAGGCTGGGAAATAACAGAGGGGTCATGTGACCATAAAGGAGAAAACAGATTTGGGGTGAGGGGAACAGCCAGCAACCTGACCCAAAGGCTTTTAAGCCATATAGTGACAAGGTCAGATTTTCAAGTTCTTTAACTGAAAAAGGATCTTGCAAGTCATGTAGACCAAATTCTTCAAATTACAAATGTGAAAACAAAATGAGGTCCGGGGCTCTCTTGCAGCAGTCACTGTTGCTGCAAGACAAACCACCCCAAACTTAGTGATGTAAAACATGTCATTATGTTCATGGATTCTGTGTTCAGGGATTCAGAAAGGGCACAGCAGGGTCAGCTTATTCTCCTCCGTGATGCCTGGGGTCTCAGCTGGAGAGATTCAAAGGCAGAGTGACCCAACAGTGGGTCAGGAATCATCTGAAGGCTCATCCTTTTGCATGCCTGAGTCTTAGTCCTCTAAGACTAAGTCCTCTAGTCTTAGAGTCTTACAGGACTCTAAGACTAAGACTGTTGACCAGAGTGCCTACATGTGGTCTCTCTGTGTAGATTTTCTTTATCACAGCACGGCAGCCTCAGGGTGGGGATTTCTCACATGGGGCTGTGGAGTTGCAAGGATGACTATTCCAGCAAACATGGTGGAAATACAGTGACCACACCCACTGGCCACAATGCCCATTGCACATGCAAAATGAATCACCTCTCTCCCAAGATGCACAAAGTCGTATCCCATTATTGCATCAGTTGTATAAGTCCAGAATCTCATCTTAAAAGTAATGAAAAGGGGCTTCCCTTGTGGCGCAGTGGTGGAGAGTCCGCCTGCCGATGCAGGGGACACGGGTTTGTGCCCCAGTCCAGGAAGATCCCATATGCCACGGAGCAGCTGGGCCCATGAGCCATGGCCGCTGAGCCTGCGCGTCCGGAACCTGTGCTCCGCAATGGGAGAGGCCACAACAGTGAGAGGCCCACGTACCACAAAAAAAAAAAAAAAAAAAAAAGCCAAAACTTGGTGCTTCCCTGGTGGCGCAGTGGTTGAGAGTCCGCCTGCTGATGCAAGGGACATGGGTTCGTGCCCCGGTCTGGGAAGACCCCACATGCCGCAGAGCGGCTGGGCCCGTGAGCCATGGCTGCTGAGCCTGTGTGTCCAGAGCCTGTGCTCCGCAACAGGGGAGGCCACAACAGTGAGAGGCCCACGTATCACACACACAAAAAAAAGTCATGAAAAGTCATGTCCAAGTGTGGATGATGCTCCTCAGGTACAGCTTTTAAGTTGATCTCCTTAAGTACCAATCCTCTTAAAATGTACATCTATGAACTAAAGAGATGAGTTGTCTCTCCCACATACAAGCAGCATACAAGAGTAGGACAGGTGTTGTATAACTGCTGTCAACATTCCCATTCAAAAGTAGGGAAAACAGAAGGCATCAGTGGTCACTGGTCCATAGCAATTCTCAAATCTGGGCTCATATCAGGAGTTAGCTCTACTCTCTGCGTTTTTCTTCGTGGCTCTTGGTTCTGCCCTCTGAGTTTTCCCTCCTTTTCCATAAGGAATGACTTGTGCATGAATTTGAATAGCATTTTTAGCCTGCTTCTTGTCCTTAAAAGATTGGGAGTCAAAAAAACCTCTTTTCATTTTATACTGTCTCTATTCCTTTCAGTCAAAGCTGCTTAGTTTAAAAAAAACTTCGTGGGTTTTTTTTTTGTATCAAATATATAATTTGTATGTGTGTATCAATATGTAATGTACTGCATTAGACAAAACCACATTTACAAATCTCTTTTAGTCAGGCCCTTCTCTCTCGGGCCCTTGGCTATTGTGAGACAATACCCTCAAGATTCTTAGAAGTCTTATTTTATTTATTTATTTTTTTTTGCGGTACGCAGGCCTCTCACTGCTGTGGCCTCTCCCATTACGGAGCAACAGGCTCCGGACGCGCAGGCTCAGCAGCCATGGCTCACGGGCCCAGCCGCTCCGCAGCAATGTGGGATCTTCCCGGACCGGGGCATGAACCCGTGTCCCCTGCATCGGCAGGCGGACTCCCAACCACTGCCCCACCAGGGAATCCCCAGAAGTCTTACTTTTTAATGAAGAAGTTCTACAAGATATACAGTAAGATTCTTAGAAGGACTTTTATCTTCCTGGAAGAATCTCTGAGGTAGCACCTTAGATCATTCTGAGATTTAAACAAAAGATCTTACAGCCACGCCTTGAATCTATACTGTCCCAGAAGCCACTTCTTACTTTGAGATACTTTCTAGCTGAAGAGACTATTCTGGGACCTCTATATAGACTCCAAATTAGACTTGAAAACTTAAGAATTTATTCTTTAGCCTATCTCACTCCTCTCTCATTTTGTTGTCGGCAACTAGAAGAGGTCAGGCAGCACCCTCAGTACGCTGCCTGGAAATCAATTTACTAGATATATTTTTTACTTTATACATTATCACAGGGAACAGTTTTGCCGAAATTCTTCCACTACATAACAAGGATCTCCTTTCCTTCAGTTTCTGATAACATGTCCCTCAGTTTCCTTTAAACCCTCATCAGTGCTCTCCTTGAGGCCCTTCCAGCTTGCCCTAACTGCCTTCACAAGGGGCTTCTGGGACCCATCAGCCACTTGGTCCCAAAGCTAATGCCACAGGTTTTAGTTTTTTGTTACAGTCGCCCCCATTTCCAGATTCCAAATTTTCTGTTTCTATTGATGCCAATTCTATTCCTATTACTTCCAAATTTAGTGGCATAAAATACTATGCCAACAGATAATTTGAGTCAGGAATTCAGAAAGGGCATGGCAGGGATAGCTTGTCTCCTGTATGTCTGGAGCCCCAACTGGAAATACTTGAAGATTGGGAGTTACTCCATGACTGGGAGTTTGGATCATCTGCAGACTTCTTCAATCATGTCTGTCACCTGAGCTGGGAGAACTCAAAGACCAGGACTTTTGACTGGAGGGCCCACATGTGGCTACTGCACACTGCTTAGCTCCCTCACAGCATGGCAGCCTTAGGATAGTCAACTTCTTACATGGCAGCCTGGCTCCAGGTACAAATTCTCTGGTGAACAGGCAGGAGCTGCACTGCCTTTTATGACACAGTTTCAGAAGTCATGTATGGGCACGTCTGCCACATTCCACTGGTTAAAAGGAAGTCACAGCCCATTTGGTTTCTGAAGGAAGGGACATAGACTCTTCCTCTTGATGGGAGAGTGTCAAGGTCACATTGTAAAGGAGTACATGGGATGTGAGATTTTTGGGGCCATCTTTTGAAAATGTAATTTGTCATCCAGAAAGGTCAGTCCTGATGCAGCAGAACTGAAACTCGGTTTTTAAGCCCAGACCCCTGTTCTTTTGCTGTACCATGCTGATGAGTCAATAGCATTATTTGCATGAATGAAGATCCTTATGTTATTTAAAAGAAAAGTTCAAACATAAGGCAAGATGCCAAATTCAGTCTCAATTGAACATTCTCTATATCACAAATGCAGCATAAATATATGTTTTCCACAGCTATCACAGAACAAACAGCTGCATTTATTTGGGTCCAAAAACATGGAAAAAATCCAAACTATAAGCAAAGGGAAGGAACTCGAGAAAACTACTCAAACGTCTATAAGTGTAAATCTTCATAAAAGTAGTAGTAAGGTTGATTAATGCAGGTGCTGAAACCTCCTAGTCTGAAGTGTTCCACTTACAAACAATCCCCTTCCTGTATAATGACGTCATTCTCTAGGTACCGCTTCTATATTTGGCTAAGCAGTCAAATGCCTGTTAAACTTTCTTGACCCAACCTCCCTGCCCGCCTCCCCCAACCTCGTCTCTCTCCTGATCTCCAACACACAAGAACTCAGTCTCTCCTCTCTCCACATGTACACACTCACGTACACAAACTTTCCTATATCCCCTTGGAGCCCTTTAGAACTCTTTGGAGCCCTTTAGAACTCCTTAGATCCTTTATAGAAAAGGTATATTTTCCATATCTAAGACTTGGCTTGGACAAAAGTCAGGGCACATACACCTGTGGACATCCATGAGGTCTATTTTACTCTATGTGAATTTCTTCCTTTGGCCCCATGAATTCAGATTTCATCTGGAAGAAGCATGGAACCAAAGATCCTTATAAAACTGCTCACCCCTTTCCCCCCTTGATCATATTCTATCTCTGGTCTGGGAAGCTGAACATGTCAGGAATGCATTCTTGCCTACGACTTATCATTAGCAAGAGAGCTCTTTGTAAGGATGCTGTTACATCTTTATGTCTTTGCACATAAACTAGGTCTTCTCTGAAAACTCAGTTCCAATTTGATTTGCAGTGAAAATCCCTACAGCTGTGGTAAGAAGGGAACACCATTCAGTGCTTAATGTGTCTATAGCAACATGCTAGGTGCTTTTCTAGACATATGTGCCTTGGATGGTTTGGTATAAAAGAGATCAAGAGGTGTCCTGTGTGTAGATGGGGCAGATGCCCAGCAAGGAGGAGGTGATGGAAGAGAAGGGGGGAGGGGGCAGAATCGGAGGAGGTGGGCACAGGCTGGTTTGGAAGGATGCCCAGGAATTCCAACAGAGTGGATGTTACGTGTAAAGAAAGGAGGCTTTGCCTTGACGTCCTGAATTTGTCTCCCTTTCTTAATGAACTCCCTGACTCCTTATCACTGCCCATGTGGGAACCTGACCAGTACTGAGCAACACAGAACTCTCACCTCAGCTCTCACTGCTGTTATTCTCTTTCTCTGCTCCAATCACCCTGGCCAGGCACGCTCTCACCTCAGCGCCTTGGCATTTTTGTTCCTCCTGCTTTGAATGCTCTTCCAAAACTGTGAGAGAATAAATTGCTGTGGTTTTCAGTCCCCCAGTTAGTGCCACTTTGTTGTGGCCGCCCCAGAAAACTCATACAGATGTGCCATGGTCTTCACAGAATAGAGATGTTTCCCTGTCATTCCCTAATGTGTCTGGGAGCTGAACTGAGTCTAGAAGGCAAGGAAGGCAAAGAACAAGAGGAATAGGTTGCTCTCCACATAGCAGCCTGGGCAGCAAACACCCTTTTTTTAAAATTGGAATATAATTGATTTACAATGTTGTGTTAGTTTCAGGTGTACAGCAAAGTGAATCAGTTATACATACACGTATATCCACTTTTTTTAGATTCTTTTCCCATACAGGCCATTACAGAGTATTGAGTGGAGTTCCCTGTGCTATACAGTAGGTCCTTATTAGTTATCTATTTTATATACAGTAGTGTATATGTGTCAATCCCAATCTCCCAATTTACTCCTCCCCCCTCTTCCCCCCTGGTAACCATAGGTTTGTCTTCTACATCTGTGACTCTATTTCAGCAGACACCCTTTTGTTAGGTGACATTTGTGGTCAACGGAAATGATCTTGAATTATTGCTAAGCTTCATCTGCCAGGTAGCTACAGTGTCATGCACTTAGCTGGTCTGCCTGCCTAATTTAAATGAATAAGCACCCTTATTAGCATAGCGCTCTTTGGTGCTTTTTTGAAAGACTGATGGTGGAGGAAAGCAGTCTCAACAGCAGTGGTTTTCAGTCCCATCAGACATGAAAATGTTTGGTCCCATTCAGACCTGACCTGAGTGTGCCATTTTGTGACTTCTGTGTTCTCCAAATGGATTGCCAAGCAGCCCTGCTCTGCTGATTCTCAAAAGCAGTCCAGAATCTGCTGCACTTTTTCTCATGTGGGCTCCCAGGGAGTGGAAATCGGCCCACAGCAGTTCATGAATGATGACCTCAAGGATTCTCCTTAGAGTGAGACAGAAAGATTTCTGCGTAGATTAGGAAATTTTACAGAATCTCCTCTCCCTCCTAATCATTAGCACCACCACTACTATCATTTCCATAATCATCTCTATAATTATTTGAAGTGGAAAGGAAGCAGGGTACCTGCTTAATGAAAAATAAATGGGGAAAAAATAGAAACTGTGAAGATAGGTGATTGAGTAGCCTCTCTCAGAAATGCACATGATCATATGTGATTAGTGAGAATTAGAGGGCGTTCTTGGACCCCAAGAAACTTTTCCAACTGAAACTTGCTCTCTTGTCTTCTTACACCCTTCAGTCCAGTCAAACTGAATCTCTGACTTCCTACCATAAAGACTCCCTGATCACCTACCTCTGTGACTCTGCTTCTGCTTTGCCTGTAGTATTCCACTCCCATCACAGACTCCTCCATCTGTCTCCTCTTCTGAACACCCAAAAAGCCCTATCTGAAACTCTCTTGGAGCTTTTTGTCATTGTCTGCCATAGATATTGATAGATAGATAGATGGATACATAGATAGATAGGCAGATAGACAGATAGAGCTAGCTAGCTAGCTAGAAGATAGATAGATATAGATTATAGATATAGATATAGATATAGTTTTTTCCTTCTACTAGATTATTAACTCCTTGAAAGACATTCTTTGCATTCTTCTCTGCAAAGATTATTAACTCCTTGAAAGACATTCTTTGCATTCTTCTCCCTTGCCCAAGCCATCAAGCATGTGCTTTAAACAGAGTAGGTGTTCCATAAATGTCTGTTGAAAGAATGAGAAACCAGAAGTTTACTAACTCATTCTTTTAATAGACATAAGTCAAGAGGAAATGTCTTGGGGGGAGCAATACCAGCTGTGGCAGAGCCTGCTTTTATTCCCCAAACATCTTTCCTCTCCTTCCTGGACACACAGGTCAATGACATTTACCTGCCTATTTTGCAGTTAGAAGAAACCCAATTACTAAGTTCTGGTCAGTGTAATGTGAGCAGAAATGCTGTGTACCACTTCAAGACGTGGCCCACTAAACCTCCATGTGTGACCCTCCGTTCTCTTTCCTCTTCTGCCAACTTGGTACAGATTGGCACAGTGACCTCGGAAACCAGCTTGTTTATCACAAAGCCACAATTTAGAAGGAGCCTAGGTTCTTGAATCATTACGTGGAGAGAAGTCCCCCTACCAGTCAGGAACACCGCTTTGGGATTTTGTGTAAGAAATAAATGTCTACCATATTTAAGCCATTACTCAGTTTGGGGTTTATTTGTTATAGTAGCTAAGATTACCTTAACCAATATAATAGGTATTAGTGTTTCTAGAAAAAAAGTACAAAAACCATGATTCTTGGTGGCACTTAAGCAACTTGGTTTCCCACTTTGGGCACAAACATGTCCTCTTTTAAGTTTGGTTGTGGAGGGAGGTATTTAAAGACCACTCTGTTTCCAGACACGTGCTCACTTAGCAATGCCCCCACCCAATGAAGCGAAGCATGACAGTTTGGGGTCACCCTTCCTAGAAGCTGCCATACTGAGGTGTTGTCCCAGTTTGGATAGCAAACGCGGAGAGCGTTCCTTCTACTGTGGACAGGGAGAGTTTATGGAGAAGGGTGAGGAATCATGAAAAAACATTTCCATCTTAGAGATCATAAAACCCAATTCTTTTTGGTATTGACTTACAGAACAAACGTCTAGTGTCTGGGAAAGGGAGGAACCCTCTGGCTCAAGCAGGTACCACCTGAAACTACTGGACTTCATGATAGCCTCTTGCTCTTCAAAGAGCTCTCTCTGCTACTATCTGCCCAATGTAATTATCCCAGGAAACAGACTTCATTGTTCTCTGTTGCCTTATGGATTAAAGTCTGAACTCTTTAGCCTGGAATTTAAGGCCCTCCATGATCTGACCCCAGTTTTTCTTTCCAGTCAAACAAATATTTGTCCAATAAGCTGGACTTTGCCCTGTTTCCATTCTTTTTCTTGGGCTCAGCACCATTATATTTGTATGATGTTATGTGTATAAGGTTATACGCATAAGGTTAATAAAAATTTATATCTATTATATAAGGATATATATATGTATATATAAAACCTTAGTCAAGACAGATTAGGTTACACTAGAGTGACAAACTAAGCACAAAGTCCCAATGGCTTAGCATATAAAAGGTTTCTATTTTGTTCATGCTGCACATCCATTATGAGGGTTGTGTATGAGTGTTTGGGTTGGAGGAGGCATCCCTACTCCCCACCAGCCCTCAGGTACCCAGGCAGATGGCCTTTCCACCATTTATAGCTGCAGCATCTGGGATGGGTGGCCTTCTCTTTCACTGCAGCAGAAGAGGCGGGACCAAATAAGCCCAGCATTTTCACACATATCTCGACTTCTCATGTGACCCTGACAAAAGAGCAGGAAAGTAGATGAAGCAAATGTAAAACTGAGTGAACATTAATGTCTTTGCCATTCTTCCAGGAAGCCTCCCTGGTTCCCTCCATCTGCAAACAATGTCTCCTGCCTCTGAATTCTGAGAGCACTATACATGTCCCTTTCTTGTAATAAGTATTTTCTATGTTGTATGGATACTCACACACATATCCACATCCATATCTATATAAAATAGAAATCACTGACTACATGTCAGACACTCTCCTCTTGACATTTCTTAACTCATTTAAATCCCCATAATAACCCTACGAGGTAGCTACTCTTACTGTCTCTGATTTACAAGTGAGGAAACTAAAGCACAGAAAGACTAAGTATTCTAACAGAATTCTAGCCCAGCCAGTTTACTTCAACATGTCTGCTTCTAGTAGTTCCACTTTCTGCATTGCTGGATTGCTTCTAAGGTTATCAGGAAGCATCTTAGGAGATGCAGTTTTTTCTCCTTAAAAAGCTACAGGTCTTCAAGAAGATAGAAGGGGGTCTTTGGGGACATCTAGGGGACAGCAAGACAGAAGGCAGCAGAAGTTAAGGTAAGACACTCAGGAAAGACTCGAGCCACTTTATTTATGTTGTGTTTGATTTTGTGCTTAAGAGACTGTTACATTGCTGCAGGGAGGGTGGCTCCTCAGTCTATGTGGTCCTCATGTGAGCCCCCAAACCCTGTAAATAAATCTGCATCCCCAGAGGGGACTTTCCTTTGCTCAAATGTGGATTCCCGGTAAACTGTAATCCCCTTCCACTGGCCGTGAACCTTCTACAAACTAAATTTAGAAAAATTAAATTACAGCCAAGCAATGTGGCTCCCCAAATGAAATGTATAGGACAGAGTACCTGAAAACACGGGGGAAAATGTTCATCAGAGAGAAGTGGCAGGGACCCTCAATCAATCTCACACGTCTACAAGCAGAAAGATAAATATCTTGTTCATTTAGAAAGAAATAGGATTGTGCGAACCAATTTAGAAGCATCAGAGCAATGAGCTGGGAGAAGAGCCTCATTCTAATTATGACTCTGTGTTCCAACCAGGCATGAAAGAAGTCACAGTAACACCTATTCCAGAGGAAGGCATTCCCCAATGAGACAGCATCCGAGGTCATGCATGGTGAGGGCCGGTGAGTCAGGGAGGAAAATCGCTAGGAAAGGATCTTCAGTGACTAACAGAGAGGGACTGTTCTCATGTGTTGATGGAAAAATGGGTGGGATCTCAGGAATTAGTAAGGAACTATCAGCCCCTGCTTTTATCCTATAAGTGGAGACTTGTATGTATTTAAATGGGAGGGGTTGGTGGCACCAGAAGTCTATCCTGGGAAAATAGGGGACTAAGTGGTACTTTGTCATTAAACCACCCACGGGTTTGTTCTTCACTATCCAGTGAATGGTATTAATGCCCAAGTCATCTTAAAATGCACTGCAGACCTCATGTCTTTTCTGGACTAAAAAAAATTCCTGATATTTTAATAGTAACCTGATAGAGATCTCTGGTTTAAAAGGCAAATGTCATTGGCTGTAGGGATTTAAAAGAAAATGTTTCCATGAAGATGGATATAATTTTTGGAGAAAAGGAAGGCTGATGTATCAGTGTGCTGTATTCATCTCAGCCTGTCAATAACCAGTGTTGTGGTTAGACCAGCCCTTGTGGTTCTTATTATAATTGCAAGATGCTCTTCAGCAATAACCATCAGGAGACTGAAAAAATAAAGATTTATTAATTACAGGACCTAGAAAGTATACAGTACAGCTGGGGCCACACAGTGAGGTCTGGGGTAAAGAGAGAAAGAGAGAGAGAGAGAAAGTGAGTGCTGGCCTGGGGTTCTGACTCTTTACTGGGGTCAAGAGTGGTGGCCTAGGGTTTTGAGGACTCACTCTTTATTGGTGAATCTAAAACATAAGCATGGGAATTTAGAGCATGGGAAGAGAAGAAAAACAAGCAGCCCAAATGGTTAGTTATGAAAACCAGTCAAGTTCTCTAAAGCAAAGGAACCTCAGTGGGGGAAGGTGGCCTACCTCTTTATCAAGTCCATGGCTGGCAATGTGTTATTGGAGGTCACATCTTAGAAGTGGTCACCTCTTTGAAGTGGATGCCTCGGCAATCAAAGCTTAAGTCAGGCAGTCGCAATACAAAGAAGAAAAAAAACCCCACCAGCTGTCAGGGTTTTCACTACAGTCAGGTTCTTGGTATATTCATTTATTCAACAAATATTTGTTGAGTCCTGAAATAGACCAGGGATTGTCCCAAGCACTGGGAATGCTGTGGTGAACAAAAAAAAAAAAAACAAAGCTCTTTTCCTCATAGAGTTTATATTCTGACGGAGAGCCCGATAATAAACAACAGACAGATAAAGTAATAATTGTGTAATTTCTCATTGAAATAATTACTATGAAGAAGACAAGCAGTGTCTTAGTCTGTTCAGGCTACTATAACAAAATACATAAAAATATGGTATAACAAAATACTGTAGACTGTTCAGCTTAAAAATAACACAGTTTATTTCTCATAGTTCTGGAGGTTGGGAAGTCCAAGATCAAGGTGCTGGCAGATTTAGTGTCTGGTGAGAGCCCACTTCCTGGTCCATAGATGGCCATCTTCTCCCTGTGTCTCTACATGGTGGAAAGGGAACAAAAGAACTCTCTGGGGTCTCTTTTATAAGAGCTCTAATCCCATTCATGAGAACTCTGTCCTCATGACCTAATCACTTTCCAAAAGCCCCACCTCCTAATACCATCACACTGGGGAATAGGTTTCAGCATATGAATTTGGGGAGGACACAATCTATCACAGAGTGAGGAATTAGAAAGTGTTTCAGTTATCTATTGCTTTGTAACAAAATATCCCAACATTTACTGGCTTTAAACAATGACTTATTATGTTTCATGATTCTGTGGGTCAAAAATTTGGGAAGGGCTCAGGTGACTGGTTTTTCTGTTCCATGTAGCATCAGCTGGAATCAATCACTTGGTCATATTCATCTGGCAGTGGACTAGGCTGAAAGGTCCAAGAATGTATTCCTACATTTGTTGCCTAGATGCTCCTCTATGTGTGCTGTCTCTCTACACAGCATTCAGGAGGCCAGTTTGATCTTCTTTACAGCATGGCAGCTTGTTTTTTCCTCAGAGAAAACAGAAGTGGAAGCTTCCAGGTCTCTTAAAGGCTAGTCCTGGAACGGGCACTCTGCCACCTTTTCTGTGTTTCATTGGTCAAAGCAAGTCACAAGACCAGCCCAGACTCAAGGGTAGACTCCACCTTCTGATGGGCAGAGTCTATGGCAGCCATCGCTGGAAAATCTCTAGTACCGAAATTGACTGGAGTTGGGGGACCAGGCTGTTTTAGTTAAAATGATCTTAGGAAACGACATTTGAACAAAGACCTGAATGAAGAGAGAGGCTGAGCCATGGCAAAGACAGGGGCGCGGTGGTGTGCTCTAGACAGAGGGAACCATGAGGACAAAGGCCTTTGGATGGGATACACTCAATGTGTTTGGGAATTAATAAAAAGGTCAAAGAGGGCAAAGATGCAGGGAATGTAGCTAAAGAAGACTGAGAAATAGGTTAAGTAGGCAGTTGAAGGACACAGAGATGCAGTCAGATTACCAGGGGCTTTGAAGGTCATGGCTAGGTCTTTATATTTTATTCCAAATACAATGAGACGTTCTCATAGAAGAGTAACATGAAATGGTGTATGTATTAGAAGGATCACACCGGCTGCTGTGTGGAAAATGGGCTAGAGGAAAGCAGTAGAGGTGGAAGGAGGGAGACCAGCAGGGAGTCTTCCTCAGTCATCCAGGAGAGATGATGGTGGCTGAGAGTAGAGTAGACGTGATGGGGGTGTCAGATTCTGGGTATATTTTCAAGTTAGGCCCAGCAAGGCTTGTGACAGATTGGATATAGAACTGAGACAAAGGGCAGAATTAAGGTTGATTTCAAAATTTTTGATCTGAATAGCTGTGTTAATCATGACACCATTTACTGGAATAGAAAAGACATAAGAAGAGCAGGTTTGGGGTAAGGAGTAGTAAGAATAAAGAGTTCTGTTTTAGGGCTTCCCTGGTGGCGCAGTGCTCACCCAAGTTGCTGATGATGGCCAATTAAGATGAGAACTGAGATTCGCTTATTGGCTTTGGCCAGTGCAGAAGTCTTGAGTAACCTTGACAAGAGCAAGTTCAGTGGAGTAGTGGGGAAAGAACTGATGAGAAAGTAGAGGCAGCTAATATAGACAACTTTTTCAAAGACTTTTGCTTTAAAGGGCAGGAGAGAAATGGGTCAGTAGGGGGTGTGGATAAGCAAGGTTTTAATTTTTTTTAAGATGGGCAATATTAGAGCATGTTTTTACACTGATGGGAATGTACATCATTGATGGGGAGAAATTTATATTGCAGGGAAAGGAGAAAATACTTGCAGAAACCAAATCTTTGAAGAGGTAAGAGGTATGGGATCCAGTGCCCAAGGGGAAGGTTTGGCTAGAAACAGAAGAGTAGGGAGATGCAGTTGCAGATGCAAATGGCTTGGTTGATATAGTGGTTAAATTACAAGACAGTTCTTCTCTAGCTGTTTTGGTTTCTCAGTGAAAGGAGAAAGAAGGCCATCAACTAAGGGTTAGGTAGAGATGTTACAGGTTCATGGAGAGAGGAGAATGCTTTAAAAGTAGAGTGAAAGAATTTATTGATTAGAGAATGGGATAGGATTCTGGGCCCATATGAGGTATGTGGTCATAAACTAAAACAATACGGTTGTGTATTTTTCTCTAGCTACCTGTACCTGCTAAGGTGCATATATGAAGTAAATGGAGAATTGGGTTAATTCAGGGGTTTGCTTTTTGCCACATGAGTAAAAGGGAGGGAATAAGATGCTTTTTTTTTTCCCAAAAAATGACTGAGGAGTTTAAAAAATTTATTCAACATGCACATATATAGTGACTCCTATGTGCCAGACACTATTCTAAGTGCTATACTGTAACCCATTTAATCTTTATAACAACCCTATGATGAAGATACTATTACTTCTCCCCATTTTATAGATGATGAACTGAGGCACAGAGGATTAAGGAACTTGTCTAAGAGTGTACAGCTAGTAAGTGACAGAGCCAGGATTTGAACTTGGCAGTCTGCCCCTGAGCCTGTGCCGCTCACCACTGTGATGCTTCTCTAGAGGAATTGTACAAGAGAGAGGCAATAGGGACGGGTCAGGAAGGAAGTAGAGACACAAGGCACGTGATGGGCACTGAAGAGTGTGTAGGGCTAATGGAAATGAAGGTTTTGATTGGAGTGAGGATGATAGAGGGTGAGCTGGAAAGATGGAAGGAGGTGATCAGAGAGTGGGCATTGGAGATTTAGAGATATAGAGATTCTTGAAATAGAGATTTTGGAGGTGGAGTTATTGATCACGTCAAGATCAGCAACATGATTCTGGGAATGGGTAGCTGAGATGGGATGGAGAAAAAAGATGACTGGAAGATAGAACTGAGAGGCCAGAGTGTTGGATGAGCTATCTACGTTACTACCAAAGCCTCTGAGAATGCTGACAAGTAGTGGTAGAGAGAAAATACAAGGAACCAAGCTAGTTGAACTCTTCACTGCGTGAGGAGGTATGCCTTGGAGGCTGGTAGAAAGTGCAAGAGGAAAGTAGTGGGTAGATGTCCTTCCAGTGAGTTAAAAGCTTTTCAGGAGAGGGAGGCAAGGTAGGATGGGAAGTCGCAGTCTAGAAGGAGAAGTGAGGAGATACCCCATGCCTCCAGAAGAAAGCCAGTGGTGATGGCAGAGGGCTTCAGGGAAACCACATTCTTTGGGAAAGGCAGCCTTTAATAAGGGAAGAGGCTAAGGATAGTGGGGTTTTGCTGCGGATTATGCATGAGTTTGAGAGGTACGCTAGAAGAACCTGGAGGTTGGGAAAGGTTGGCAGCTTGAGTCACATCAGGAAATACCCAGAGCTGTATGGGAATTAGATCATTGAGGGATGGCCTGGGAGGCTGGAACTCTTTTGCGGTGTCTGAGGTAATGAGATGGGTCCTAATGGTCTCCTGGAGGGTAAAGGATAATCAGTTTTAATTTCAGGCTCTTTCTGGGGCTTGGTCTCTGAGGTCATTTTTGGTGTGGGGTGGGCAGTGCTCATAGCAGAGGAGTGCTGAGTCTCAACAAGGGCACAGGTGGACCTCTTTTCAGTCCCATTATCAGTGGTGCCGAAGCCAAGGAGAGGAGCCTTAGAAGGCCAAAAGAAACAGACCTTGACTAAATAAAGCAAAGGTGAACTTACTGGAGGGATATCAAGAGACCCTCAGAATTGACAAAATTCTAGAGAGCCTGGCTGGGAGATGGGCAGGAATAAATAGAAGCCCGGATTGATGGACATGGGGTGCTGTGGTATCAGTTTTGTAGCAGGAACAGTCTAATGGACACATCATGGTTGCCATGAATGTTCTCTCGGCATCATTCATGTATAAAGGCACTCAAGACTCAAAGTTCTGGAAGAGTAACCTATTGATCAAATTTAGATCAGAGGCTCTATTGGTCAGGATCGACTAGGCCATGCTACGATAACATATCAAAACCCCATACCTCAGGGGCTTAACCAACAATGACTTATTTCTTTTTCAGTCTTTGTAAGTAAGCAGGAGGCTCTGCTCTATTTGGTCACTCAGAGATTCAGGCTGATAGAGGTTGTACTGGTCACACTGCCTCAATATATGGCTTCAGAGCTTGCTGCAGAAGAGGAAGGAAAAAGCTGGAGGGGCACACACTGGCTTTTAAACGCTCTGGCCTGGAAATGACACACATCCCTTCTGTTCACACCTTTTGGCCAGAATTAGTCATGTGACTCTGCTTAACTGGAAGGGGGCAGGGACATCTGGAGGCACACCTGGCATTCAGTGCGTAGTAAATGTCCCTGCCGACAGGCTGTTCTGGAGCAGGAAGGAGGAGGTTAGCACTACAGCCAAGGTCTTCAAACACCAAATTCACACTCTTTCCTAAATACTACACTGCCTCCTTAAGGATTATAGGTCTGTGTGGGGGTGGGGTTAGGGGACGTGATGTGTAAAGGGGGATATTTTACATTTTTGTATGTACCTTCTTATTCCTTTCCAAAAATACTTAACACAGTGTTGGAGCACAGAGAATATGCTTGAAATTTCTTTTTGACTGATAGATTGACAGATAAGTAGCATAAAAGTTTAATCACAGGGAAATAGCCAAGACCTCCACATCACATAAATTCAATTCAGCCAACCCCTGAGAATGAGTCTATACCACACATCAATTACTAGCAATAAAGAGAAACGACAGAGAGCCCTAATCAGAGGAATAAGAGTTCAGAAATCTTAAGAGAGAATATTATTTCTTTTTCTTTTGGTTATTAAGAAAAGCCTTCATTTCTTTGGAAGAAAGAAGCAACATTAAGGACTAAAAATATAGTTTCAACAAATGAAATCGGTTGCCAAGGTCAAAGGACCATCCTTTGACTTTAATAAACAAATTTTGAGAGCTTTTATGTGATGACTTCTGTTTCCTGCCATATATGGTTTGAGTGGATGACGATAATGATGACTATGAAGGTGTTTATTTTTAGTAAGTATAACTACACAGTAGCTTACAACCATTGGCAATGTTGTCAGAGTTCAAGTGCAGGTCCACTCATGCTTCAAAGTCAAGCCCCACATTCCTACTCCCCTGCTACCCCACTACCTCATTCTCCTTCCCATCAGACACTCGCTTCTCCTTAAAATGATAACTTTCCATATGTTTTCTGTGTGGATGAATGCTGAATTTGGGAGATGCATGTGCAGCTCCTTCCAGGACAATTGTCCTTACACTTTAGAGGTTTCTTCTAATCCCCTAGAGGTCTTGTTTAAACACAGATTCCTGGGCTCCACTCAGAAAGTTGATGACTCAGTAGGTCTAGAGTGGGGCCTGATAATTTGCATTTCTGATAATTTGTATTTCCCAGATCTTCAGAGTTGAAGAGTGTGTCCCATCACCACCCCCACCCCCAACTCATATCCACCAGAATTTCAGAAAGTGACCTTATTTGGAAGTAGGGTCTTTGCAAGTGTAATAATTAGTTATGATGATGTCCTACTAGATTAAGCTGGGACCTAAATCCAATATGACTGGTGTCCTTGTAAAAGGAGAAGGGACACAGAGACACACAGAGAGAAAGCCATGTGATGGTGAAGGCAGAGATCGAAGTGATACATCTACAAGCCAAGGAACACCAAGGACGGCCAGCAACCACCAGAAACTAGGAAGAGACAAGGAAGGATTTTTTCCTTAGAGGCTTCAGAGGGGGCATGGTTCTGCCAAAACCTTGATTTCAGACTCGAGCTTCCAGAACCATAAGAGAATAAACCTCTGTTCTTTAAGCCACCTCAGTTTGTGGTAATTTGTTATGGCAGCCCTGGGAAACTGACACACCAAGTAGTGCTGATGCTGTTGGTCTGGGGATCACAACTTGAGAATTACTGTTCTAGGGAAAAACGAAGGAAGGCCAAGTACCTTTCCAAAGGAAAGTATAGAAGAATTTGAGTGATAAAATATTTTTGAGCAAAGGGAAGTTCTAACCTGTTTTCTTTTGGGTTCTATAGTGGACCTGTGCTGTTTTGGGGTTGCCCCCAAAGCACCTTACATTGCTTTGGGGGAATTGTCACTGAAATGGTCATTCTAGGAGGCGTTACTCTGAGGCTGGGTCCTTTTTGTCCCTGACCTAATACAGTCAGAGCTTGGCACATGATTTGTGCTTGGCCAATCACACTCTTTTCTTGGACTTTGGATTGTAAACAAGAGGTGCAGGGCTTCCCTGGTGGCGCAGTGGTTGAGAGTCTGCCTGCCGATGCAGGGGACACGGGTTCGTGCCCCAGTCCGGGAGGATCCCACGTGCCGCGGAGCGGCTGGGCCCGTGAGCCATGGCCGCTGAGCCTGCGCGTCCGGAGCCTGTGCTCCGCAACGGGAGAGGCCACAACAGTGAGAGGCCCGCGTATCGCCAAAGGAAAAAAAAAAAAAGGTGGCAGAGAGAAAACACCCCCCTTTACCAGGATAAAGCGGCCACATGTTCACCAGGACTGTGGACTTGCAACCACTGCGCCACCAGGGAAGGGAAGCCCTCTCTCTGCTACCTTTTTGGGCAAGTTAATATTAACTCCAACTTCATTATCAGCCTTAAGATTTGTCTTTCAAATCTCATTTATGTTAACTCCAGATACATTCTTAGAGTTTAAGGTTTGATTTTTAATAGACAATTATTTGTAGTGCCTATGTATTCACATGTACTCACAGCTTTTCCTCCCTGAACTGTGAATCATTTCCTCTTTGTGATGCCACCTGCTTCCTCCACCTAAGCTACTTTGTCAATAGCTTCCTCTCTGACCTGGAATTCAGGTTCCTGAGAAGGACAATAATATATATATTCACAAGCATTGGATACATTATGCCAACTTCCCCCCTATATCAATGCACTAATGAATTAAAATAATCCCAGCTGGGTTTTCGTATCTGCTCTTTGCTTCCCAAATGCCTCCCTCCTGCCCTACACTAAATCACAGGCGTTCAAATCAAACTGAACTCCAATGAGCCCTCCCCAGGTCCATCCTTTCCTCCCAAGAAATACAAGCCAAGCTTTCCTGAATCTCCCCAGCAACTTTTATACATCATAGGAAATCTTCAAAATATGCCACCATCCGTCTCACGGGTTTCATATAAAAATACAAAATGCTACCTTTTAAAAATTAAAAAGCCAGTAAAGTGCCTCTCAAGGTTCAATTCTGAGTTTAGAAAATTCATTATAATGAAAAGAGAAGAAGGCGGATGGATTTTTTTTTCTTTATTGCTGATAGTTAGTGGCATTGATAGATCATGGCAGAATCATCTGCAATATGGCCAAATAATTTCACTGGAGAGGATTTTATATAGCTACAGCTAAAATTCAATGAACTGATTCAGAAGACTCAGTATAAAATATAACAGTGACTTCGAGTGCCAAATCAATTTGGGGGTTTGAGGGGACGGGAGAGCTGTTCATTCCCTGCCCCTTCATGGATGTGACTTTAACTGGAACTGTGAATTCAGAGGCATCAGGGTGGCCAGGCAGTGGGTTACAGCTGGTGATTTAAGAGACCTATCGCGAAAAATCAGCAAGTGGTTGCAAACACCAATGCTTAGAGGAGCATGTGACTCTGAAGTATATCCCCAAGAAAAAGCTAGAAGGATATTCTTGAAGACAAATTAGGAATTTGCAATCAGGTGGCTAGGGTTCTAGGTTTGTAATGTGGATCAATTCGAGACCTGATTTTCTACCTCAGTTTCCTTATTTGTGAAATAGGGGGAAGGATCAGAGTAATGGATTTCAAAGTTTTGTTTTGCCTTTTTAATAGTAGGAGGATTTTTATCAATGAATTCATCTTACGGGGCTGAATGTTTGATTTGCTGCTCCAGATCCATACTCCAGCTGCTATAGACTGAACATTTGTGGTCCCCCAGGATTCATGTGTTGAGATCCAATCCCCAATGTGATGGTGTTTGGAGGTGGGGCCTTTGTGAGCTAATTAGATTATTAGGAACCCTCATGAATGGGATCAGTGTCCTTATAAAAAGAGGGGGAGACACAAGATTTCTGTCTCTGTTCTCCACCACCTTGGGGACATAAGGAGAGGCAGCCATCTGCAAGCCAGGAAGAGGGCTCTCACCAGACACCGATGTAATCAAAATATGCAGAGCTCCTATATTCATTTATTCACTTATTCAGCTATCGACAATAGGACACCTGAGTGAAGCAGATTTTGTGCTAGGCTCTGAGGTTAAGAGATAAGCAGTGGGCTTCCCTGGTGGCGCAGTGGTTGAGAGTCCGCCTGCCGATGCAGGGGACACGGGTTCGTGCCCCAGTCCGGGAGGATCCCACGTGCCGTGGAGTGGCTGGGCCTGTGAGCCATGGCCGCTGAGCCTGCGTGTCCGGAGCCTGTGCTCCGCAACGGGAGAGGCCACAACAGTGAGAGGTCCGCGTACTGCAAAAAAAAAAAAAAAAAAGATAAGCAGGGCATGATGCCTGGTCTCAAGGACTCACACACATTCTGAAAACACACGAGGCGAATACTGAAGATTCAGATTCTCATCCCTGTCTGCACTGAGGTCGAGAAAGTCCCCCGAGGTCAGAAGGAGGCCCCACCTCCAAGCAAGAAGAGTAAAGCCTGCTGTTAGGACTCAAATCCTTCTGAGAGAAGAGGGCAGAGTCAGAAGGGTGAGACAGATGAGGTTTTCTCCTCCAGAAGCTATCAGAGATTCAAGCGCGGACTCCCCAGCGCTCTTGGCTTAGGCGGATGGTTGCTTTAGAAACCTGCAGGACCACAGAGGGAGTGGCAGAGGTGACTGTAAACAGAATGATGGGCTGCAGAGTCCATGCGCTGTGCCGAGGACCAGAGAGCCAGGTTCATGTCAGTGGTGCGTGGCTGAAGGCACCGTGTGTATGTCAGGGCCATTCCTCTGCTGTGGTTCCTCCTCACCTGGGAAAGTGAAGAGGGAGAGCATTCATCCTGCTGGGAAGAGACAGGACACAACACAGTTGGTGAGCAGGAGGTCCAGAGCCAAACTGCCCGGCTCCCAAGTCAGTCTTTGCCTCTTGCGGACAAGCCATTTATTGTCTTCAGTCTCCTCATCTGTAAAGGTGAATTCTAGCCATCCCTCAGAAGTGGGCTGTGAAGATTTAATTAATTAATATACACAAGCACTTAGTGCCCACACCGTGTAAGTGCTATACAAATATTAATTATTGTTACTCCACGCCACTTGACTATTTTCATTTATTGATTGCCAAGTCCTAAAAATGCTTCAAGATGGTCCCTGAGTCAAGTGGACTTGGAGGTGGAAATTTGGCCCATAAGCTTGAGTACAGGGTTGGAAGGGAAAGTGGAGCCTCCCAGCCTAAGACAAAGATTAGAATCTCAGCTCTGCCACAAGCCAGCTCCGTGATCTTGGCAAGAGCTCACCCTCTCAGGTCCTTAGTTTTCTCATCTATAAAATGGGCATACTGATAGTGTTCCCCTCTGAGGGTTGTGGTGAGGCTTAATGCAAATCGTTCCTTTATTTTTCATTTGCTCATTCATTTATTCAATAAACAGATTTTTTCCCCCCACCAAACTAGATGTGTTTATTAAAGTCACAAACTTGTTTCTCAATTTCGGGTGGGTCTAAGGCACACATAATGATCCTTCAGAGCCTCTGATGAGCAGGACCAGATGAAAGTTTCCACAAGGAGTTGACAGAATTCTCACTTCTTAGTTAGATGCTCCCTGTGTTTCTCACATCCAGCCTTCAAGGACTCAGATCCCCTGGACACCTCACCTCAGCAGCATCTGTGTTTCCTCAGAAACCCCCTCTGGAGAAAAAGCAGCTGTTCCCATGCTGGGAAGGAGGGGGAGAGATGGGCGGGAATGTGCAGGAAATTGTTGCCCACAGTGGATGATTTCCCCATGTGTGGGTACCACTTGTGCCTGGGTGGTGACCAGGACGGCAGGCAGCGAGTGACAGATGAGACTCATGCTTCATCATTTACATATGACCCCTACTCCAGATCTGCCTGTCCCCAGGGAGGTCTCAGGGCAAGTTGCGGCCAACGTTTCCATTCAGAATGATGCATCCCCACTCATTTGGAGAAGCCTTTAAACTTCAGGGTGGACAGCGTGGCCCTTGGGAATGTGCTTTCATGCATTAAGAGTTGATCTTAAACAGCAAATATGCCGCAGTCAGTCATAGAGGGAAATAATAATACAACTTCAAAAGTGCAGAGCCCAAGAGAAAAGGTATTATTAATAGGGAAAAAAATAAGTCATATTAAAGAGCCTCAAGTCTGGTAGAAAAAGCCAGGAAATGGGAACAAAATTAGCATTATTATAGATTTTCACGGTAACTTACCCTGGGTTTTTATGGTGGCTTAAAAAGGGAGAAAAGAAGGGAAAACCTAGCTGATAACAATTTATACGACCAAATACATGTCCCATCCCAAACGCACCTGCGATAGTGACTGTATTTAAAACGTTTTCTTTTAATATTTGTTTGTGGCCGTTTATACCTCACAGTGTTATTAGACAAAGCAGCATTTTGTGTGGATCAGTAAATAGGGAAGTTCTTTGAGGCCTTTCAGGAAGAGGTGCCATTTAAGGGCCAGGCATTATGATCATTAATTTGCATCTAAAGAATCCAAATCTTCACAAAAGCTCACACTGCAGAGGCATCGTCTGAATCTCTGCCAAGGGTCAGCACTGTAAATAAAATGTGGCATAGCACAGGGAGATCAGCGTGTTTAGATAGCTAGTGGGAAGCAGCCGCATAACACAGGGAGATCAGCTCGGTGCTTTGTGACCACCTAGAGGGGTGGGATAGGGAGGGTGGGAGGGAGACGCAAGAGGGAAGAGATATGGGAACATATGTATATGTATAGCTGATTCACTTTGTTATAAAGCAGAAACTAACACACCATTGTAAAGCAATTATACTCCAATAAAGATGTTAAAAAAAAAATGTGGCTCCTACGATCCTAGAGGACAAAGAGGTTCCGCGAAGGGCAAGGCCCTTCCTTCCTCTCTTTGCCATCCTCTTCTAGGGGGTCCCACCTCCCTCTACTCCAGCCCCTGAGCTCAGCTAGACCGCCGCGCTCTCATGGCTCCCAACACAGGAGCACTGATTCCCAGTGTCCCAAACAATTTTCCTCCATCTGGCTTTGGGGCGCTCACAACTCCACTCTCCTGAAAGTATTATGGGACATATGTGTGTACATCCATATGGAGTGTGTGCAGATGGACATGCCTTGAACATACAGCTTTGTTCGTACATATCGCTCTGCATATGTATATTAACTGGAGCCACCTGGGTTTGGAAGTATGTGAAGTTTAAACGACTTAAAAAATTTTTTTATTGTGATAAGAACACATAACATGAAATCTACCATCAGAAGCATTTTTAAATATACAGTAATGTTAAGTGTATTCACATTGTTGTAAAACTGATCTCCAGAACTTTGTTGGGGGGGAGGATTTTTTTAAATTCAGACAGTTTTCTAGAGCCAGCTTTAGGTTGGCAGTAAAATTCAGGGGAAGATACAGATATTTCCATAGACCCCTGCCCCCAGACGTCCATAGCCTCCCTCATCAACATCCCTCACTAAAGTGGGACATTTGTTACAATCAATGAACCTATACTGACACACCATGATCACCTAGAGTCTGTAGTTTACATCACTGTTCACTCTTGGTGTTGTACGTTCTATGGGTTTGGACGAATGTATGATGACATGTGTCAGTCAGTAGTAGGGTATCATACAGAGTATTTTCACTGCCTCCAAAATCCACTGCCTATTCATCCCTCCCCAACCTCCCCAGAACTTTTTCATCTTGTAAAACTGAAATTCTGTACCCATTAAACAATAACTTCTCATTTCTTCTCCCCCCAGGCCCTGGTAGCCACTACTCTACTTTCTGTTTCTATGAATCTGAGTACTTTAGGTAACTCATACAGGTGGATTCATAGAGTATTTGTCTTTTGGTAAATGCCTTTTTTTTTTTTTTACAACTTTATTGGAGTATAATTGCTTCACAATGGTGTGTTAGTTTCTGCTTTATAACAAAGTGAATCAGTTATACATATACATCTGTTCCCATATCCCTTCCCTCTTGCGTCTCCCTCCCTCCCACCCTCCCTATCCCACCCCTCCAGGCGGTCACAAAGCACCGATCTGATCTCCCTGTGCTATGGTAAATACCTTTTTATAAGAAGGTTGGATTTGAGAATTTCTATTAGGAGACGGTCATGATGTCACTGGAGACATAGCTGATACTTCTGTGTGGCTCCGTGAGGTCCAGCCGACCCTCCAGTGAGGCGCTCACCTCCCAGTGACAAAGCTCGCTCCTCTTCCCGTTGTCACCCACTGGCTCTTTGCTCTGGAGAGGATGGCAAGTGGGTGACAGCTGGGAAAGGAATGAAGACCACTTCTGTCACATCTGGTGGGAACTCCATCGGAGCTGAGGCTGACAGGCATCCCTCGCTGCAACTTCCTGTCCGCTGCCTGGATTAGTAAGGAGCTGCCCCAGGTTTTTGTCTGCCCTGGAAGCTCCATGTGGGCCAGGATAACTCCTTCCAGCCTGAGAGACAATAAGACCAACTTCCTCTGGTGGAAAGAAAAGGAGAAGAGTGTCATTCCTAGGTTACATTTGAAGGAGGCTTTTTGAAGAAACAAAGATAAAGTTCTTCTAGGGACTTCGGTTGAATGGCACCTGCCCTCCTCCCCAAAAGAGAGGAAAACAACCTTTGCTTTAATCTTCACCCGAGAAGGTGGAAGGAAGCTTAACGCATGTATTAGACTCTAGAGGTGGTTCTGAAAAAAATGGACACCATCGTTAGAATAGTAAGAGGCCAAACTATAAACCTCAAGGTTTTCATGTATCTTCTACCAAATAAAGTGGATCTGTGCTGAGTCATTTCTCCCGGTGCTGAGGTAGAAGCAAAAGTGGTTCTTGGGAGATGACGGAAAACCTAGTCAACCCAACCTGACCCCATAACAAGGATTTCTCTGAACTTGCCCCGGGCCTGATGATCCCAGCACACCCTCTTGGTGACCTTCTATTAACATATGTAAAGACTTTCAAAGTGACTTCTAAAGCTGTCCTGTTTTGTTTAAAGGCTGCTGACAGGCTTCTGACTCCATCCTCCAGCCTGAACTTGTGAATTTGCTGTATGACCATCCTGTGAGGACTGAAACAGATCTAGGCGACTTCATGCTGTCAATGCAAATTATTTTAGTGATTAGTTACCTCAGTTGTCCCCAGCACACACCCCACTCTCACACCTTCCCCCTGCTACTCCAGACCTTCACCGCCTCCTTCTGGCTCACAGAACATGGTGTTGGATGGGCAGCCAACAAGGGTAACTGTTTAAAATGGAAAATCAAGAGCTTGAAGTTGGGTGAGAAGACTGAGGTCAGCCACCTCTGTAGAAAGTCATGGCCCTCTGCCAGTTTCCAGACTTGAGCCACTTCTCAGACCCAGAACCCGCTGCCTGGAGGAAAAGTCTTGTAAGGATGGATCCTGCAGCAGCTGAGCAAGTGTCATCCTTCCTCAAGGGTCAATGTCCATCAATTCAGGTAACCGGGGGGAGGGGGATACCCAGAGATTCCAAGGGCTTTTGATAAGGTCTAACGACACTGAAACTCAGAGGCGAAAAGCAACACTGTTAGTATACACATACGGGGTCAGGTGATAAATGGAGTCCTGGGGCAAGTCTGTTTCACAGTGAGACTTTGGGTCCATGAAACTACCCACTGTAGTTTCTCTGGTTTCCAAATGTATAATGTGAATAGGCACACTCAGCAGCTGACAGAGCCACCACCTTTGTTTCTTGTGTGTAAACACCAAGTGGAAGCTCCTAAAATTTCAGCATCTTCCCAGCCCTGCCAAGACATGAGAGTACACATATTTTATATGGATTTTTATAAATATGAATCTATCTCTCTATCTATCTGGTCCTTTGAGGAAGGGGTATGGAGAGATCAGTGCCATCTTCAAAGACTTAAAAGGATGCAGGGGTCCTGGCCCCCATCATATTCCCATTTAATTTACCAGTCTGGCCCCTGCAAAAATCAGATGGATCATGGTGGATGGAAAGACAGTACCACAAGTTTAATCAAGTAATAGCCCCAATTTCAGCTAATATACCATATATGGTATCTTTACTAGAGCAAATTAATACAACCTTGGGATCATGGTATGTGGCTATTAAGATGGTGAATGTGTTTTTCCTCACACCCACCAAGAAGGAGGATCAGAATTTGCATGAGGTAGGCAACAGCACATAGTCACAGTTTTGCTCTGGATGTATATACAAGGTTTGCCCCAGAGCTATCCTAATTTCTATCATAATATAGTCTCAGGGACCTGGGCTATGTAGACATCCTGAAGAACAATGCATTGGTTCATCATACCAGTGATTTCAGATAAATTGGACCCAGTGAGCAAGAAGTACTGGGGATGCCAGAGTAGGACATGGTTGCTATGGGAGATAAACCCTACAGAGAGTTGGTGAACTTCATAGATGTTCAGTGGTCTGAGGCAGGCCGGGACATTCCAAACAAAGAAAAATGTACCTTGGACCTCCTATCACTAAGAAGGAGGCACAAACTTGGTGGGCCTCTGAGTTCTAGAGGCAGCATGTGTTTTACTTGAGAAAACTGATACCATCAGAGTCATCAGGTAACCTGGAAAGTTTCTAGCTTTTGAGTGTGGCCCGGAGCATGAAAGGGCTCTGTAGTAGAGCTAGGCCATAACATAAGCATCTCATTTGTGCTGCATAACCAAGAGACCCCACGGTACTAGAGACATTTGTGCAAGAGAAAGATTCGACAGCCCCCCGTTCCCAATAGTAGGGACAAAGCACTCTAGCACCCCTAGAGTTCCGGAACAAGGTCATGAAGTCTACGGAAGAAAACTATGCACCGTTTAGGATAAAGAAGATGTGGTACATATATATAATGAAATGCTACTCAGCCATAAAAAACAACAAAAGAATGCTATTTGCAGCAACATGGATGGACCTAGAGATTGTCATACCCAGTGAAGTAAGTCAGACAGAGAAAAACAAATATCATATGGTATCACTTACATGTGGACTCTAAAAAAAATGGTACAAATGAACTTAGTTACAAAACAGAAATAGAGTCACAGATGTAGAAAACAAACTTATGGTTACGAGGGGCGGGAAGCGGGGTGGGGGGGGGAAGGATAAACTGGGAGATTGGGATTGACATACACACACTACTACATATGAAATAGATAACGGGGCTTCCCTGGTGGCGCAGTGGTTGACAGTCCGCCTGCCAATGAGGGGGACGCAGTTTCGTGCCCTGGTCCGGGAAGATCCCACATGCCGCGGAGCGGCTGGGCCCGTGAGCCATGGCCGCTGGGCCTGCGCGTCTGGAGCCTGTGCTCCGCAACGGGAGAGGCCACAACACTTGAGAGGCCTGCGTACTGCAAAAAAAAAAAAAAAAAAAGATAACGAATAAGGACCTACTGTATAGCACAGGGAACACTTCTCAGTACTCTGTAATGACCTCGATAGGAAAAGAATCTTAAAAAGAGTGGATATATGTATAGGTATAACTGATACACTTAGCTGTACAGCAGAAACTAACACAAATTGTAAATCAACTGTACTCCAATAACAGTTAAAAAAAAAAAAAACGAAAGAAAGAAAACTATACACCATTCAAAACACAGCTCCTGGCACGTAACTGGGCTCTGATAGAAACTGAGTATCTGACCCTGGGACCTCAAGCAACCATGTGACCAGCACTGCCCGTCTTAAGCTGGGAGCTGTCAAACCAACCAAACAAGAGAACAGGCAGACCCAGTGGCAATACAGTGGAAGAAGAAATGGTACCTCTGGGTCAGACTCAAGCAGGGTCAGAGGGTACAAGGAAGCTTCACAAAAAAGTAGTCCAGATCTTCACGTCACCTATCAGCGTTTCACAGATTCTGCTCTCACATCTCACACCTCACACCCCATGTGGGTTTCCCTACAGCTCTCTGAAGGAGGAGTAGTTAGCCCAAGCTCAGTACTCTGACTCATTGACGTGACATGTAGGCGTGGGCCTGAAATGGACCATCAACCTCAGTACAGCCTGAAAGACAGCGGGGAGAGAATTCTTCCCTCGGGGAGCTGCATCTGGTCAACCACTTTGCATGGAGCAGTAAGAGGTCAAGTCAAGGGAATACACGTACTCGCGGGAAGTGGTGAGTGACTCAGGTCATGGGGCTGGTCAAGGAGGCCAAATCTAGCCCCATACCTGTTCTTATAAATAAAGTTTTATTGGAACACAGTCACACCCGTTCATTTTCATGTTTTTTTGTGGTTGCATTTGCACTATAGTGGTAGCATTGAGTACTTGCCACACTGCAAAGCCTAAAATATTTACTATCTGGCCCTTTACAGCAAGTGTTTGCTGCCTCTTGACTTAGGTGGTTGAGAAGAGGAAGGAGCAAGATGGGAGCCTAGGGACAGGAAGGTCTGGGGAGGAGGCATGGCAGTGGGGGGGGACCCATGAGAGTGGACATAAAGTGTTGTAACATTGACTAGTACATTCAGGTTCACCAGACTGCATCCCCTGCAGAAGAGACATAAAACAGCCAAGTGGACCAATGACTCAGCCCGTAGATACCAGCCAAAGTCTGTCCTTGCTCAGACTTCTAGGTATATTGTAATACTTAGAACAGCCACTAAAAAGAAACCTATTAAAAGATTCAAGTCATACCAAGTATATTCTCTGACCACAGTGGAAATAAACTTGAAATCAATAACAAAAATATATCTGGAAAATTCCCAAATGTTTGAAACAAAATTACACACTTCTAAATAACATGGATCAAAGAAGAAATTAACAATTAAATTAGGAAGTATTTTGAACTAAATGACACTGAAAACACAACATATTGGAATTTGTGGGACTCCCCTAAAGCAGTGCTTAGAGAGAAATGTATAGCACTAAGCGTCTATGTTAGACAGGAAGAAAGGTCTCAGATCAATGTTTCCAGTTTCTACCTTAAGGAACTAGAAAACCAAGAGCCAATTAATCTCAGGGTAAACCAGGACCTCTCCTCACAAGGAGTACATACTGTGTGATTCCATTTATACAAAACTCTAGAATATGCAAACTAAAGTGACAGAAAGCAGATCAGCAGTTACTTGGGGATGGGGGAAATGGAAGACCGAGAAGGAAGATTACAAAGGGGTCAAGGAAACCTTCGGGTCAGAGATATATTCATTATGTTGATTGTGGTGATTGTTTCTTGGGTGCCTACGTATGTCAAAATTTATCAAATTGTATGTTTTAAATATGCACAGTTTACTGTATATATCGATTGTGCCTCAATAGACCCATTAAAAATTAGCAAAGAAAAGAAGCTCTCATCTGGTTCAACTTGGGACACAGGATGTAAGCCTGAGGCTACTGGCAGCCATCTTGACATTATGAGGAGTAAACCTGCTTGAGAATGAAGCCAACCCAGAGGAAAATAGAACTTGAAAGACGAAGGCCAGAAAAAAGACCAGATTCTGGTGATCCATAGAGCACCTGGATCCAGCTGTGCCTGAAACCATCCCTGACATTTTTGTTCATTGAGACAACACTTCTGTGTGTGTGTGTGTGTGTGTGTGTGTGTGTGTGTAACTCAGTCTGAGTTGAGTTTTCTCTGCTGCAACTGAAGAGTTCCATATAACACTGTCCACAGTCAGACACAGACTGAGAGGCCCTTCTTAAGTCACGTTAGGCACCTATCTTAGGGAGAGATTCACTTTGGGATTATGGGAGTGACCAGTGCTGCCTGTCTTCAGGCAGGAAGGCTGTGCCCTGCTCCCGGGTGGTCCCTGAGTGCAGAGGTCCGAGGGGGAGGCTTCAGTGCTTGCACTCTGGGCTGTCTCACAGAGAGTCACGGTCAGTTGCGCATCTGCTTTGGGGGAGTATTTTTAGCAGCAAATAGGGTGGTCTGCAAATAAACAAACACCTGGAACAAATCCTGAAAAGGAGAGCATCTGTGTGCGGCCACTGTGAAACTAGGTCAGCCTTGGGCACAACTGCTGTGTCTTTTTTTTTTTTTTTTTGAACTCCAGTATTCATTTATTTTAAAAATATATTTACATTTTCTGCCTATATCACTTCTTGTGGGGTAACTTGAGGTGGATAAATTTGCTTTTCACTGTTGGCTGAAGAATTCCTTTAATTTGCTCTAAACTACCTCTCTCGAACTTTAAGGGGGTGCTCATCATATTCTGGTATTTGGGGTTCACTTTCCCTATGTGACTCAGTTTTTTGGGTTTTTTTAAACATCTTTATTGAAGTATAATTGCTTTACAATGGTGTGTTAGTTTCTGCTTTATAACAAAGCGAATCAGCTATACATATACATATACCCCCATATCTCCTCCCTCTTGCGTCTCCCTCCCACCCTCCCTATCCCACTCCTCTAGGTGGTCACAAAGCACCGAGCTGATCTCCCTGTGCTATGCGGCTGCTTCCCACTAGCTCTCTATTTTATGTTTGGTAGTGTAAGCTGTGACAAAGTGAGAGAGTGGCATGGACATATGTACACAACTGCTTCTGACAGTGTACTCCTGGAGGTGACCCGCAGGTGCCGGCTCCCTTCCCCACCAATTGGCCGTCTGCGGTTTGAGATGCCTGGGCCTGGGAGAGACCCGGGATGCCATTGCCTCCATGCTCCCCACTTCCACGAGGGTGTAACCCCACCCCAATCCAGAACCCAGAGGCCTGAAAATCCCCTGAATTCCACAAAGGGAAGCCCCACTGCTTTGTCTCACAGCAATTCCAGGAGACGTGGTCTTGTCGAGTTGCAAACGTGTGATCAGCTTGGAGCCAGGCAGACCTGACATCTACTCCCAGCTCCTCTGTGGCAATGGAAACTGCTGGAATTTCTGTGTCTTCCAGGCTGACTTATCCCAAGGATTTAATGATATATTTCCCCAGCTCTTAGAAGTGCTCCTGCAGTGGGACTTCCCTTTTTCCTCCTCGCTGGATTCTGAGCTTCTTAAGTATCCATATGGTGAGGGTAGGTGGGCGAGCGTGTCCCAGTCACCTTTACACCTCCACACCAGTGCCCGCGCACAGTAGGTGCTCAGTAAATATCTGTTGAACAAGCGTAGGACTGAATCGCGTCTTCCCGTATGCACTGCCTGGCCTCAGCTGGGGCAATTCTGTGGGGCTCCAGGCACGCTGATTCTGAGGGTCTCTATTTCAACCGTCCACTCAAAGTCGGCGTGAAGCACCTCTGAATCTCCATTTGTGTTTGCTTCACTGAGGTCTACATGGGGTCGAGGGTGAGGTCTCAGAACAGACACATCAAGAACCTCAGTCTGCAGGGCCTATGGATGTGACTCTGATCACACCACTCCCCTGTTTGGAACCTTCTGGTAGCTTTCCCTGGCATTCAGAAAAAGTCCAAACTCCTCACATGATCACCAGAGCCATCGTGAACTTGCCTCATCTTGCAAACAGTGTGGTCCCCGCGCCCCAGCAGCGCTGTTCCTCAAACACACACAGAGTTTGTTCTGCTCCCACCATTTCCTCAGTCTGGAACACTCCCTCCCTGGTTTTGTGTGAGGCTGGCTCCTTCCCTCATTCAGGGCTCAGCTCGGCTGCTGCCTCGTCAGAGAGGCCTCCCCATCCTCCCTGCCCAAGGGGGACCCTCCTTCCATCTCTGTCTCACCTGCCTCAACAGGGAAACCTCTGAAATTATCTTGTTCCCTTGTGTGTGTTCCTTGTTTATCTCTCTTTCCCAAATGTGAATGTTTGTCCATTTTGTTCAAATCTTATACCCAGTGCTTAGAATAGTGTTGGCATCCAATCAAGCTTAATCATAGCTGCTGAATGAATGAATGAACCAATAGGAAGGTGACAGGAGGAAGCCCTTCAGACTTGGCACCAGTGTGGGCAGCCCTCTGGAAGGGCCCTGGCTTCCAGGGCTGGGGTGGGGACAGTGGGACCCAGCAGCAGGGGTCGGGCCTGACAGGGTTCCTGACGGATGACTGGACACAGCTTAGGAGTGGAGCCTCCACAGCTGGGGAGAGAAGAATCTGCAATGTGGACACAGGAAGGACGTGGCTGGTTTTGCCTGCCCAGCCTCCATCCTCTCACTTTCCAGCAAATGATTCCTGGTTCTTCTTGAGGAGCCAGCTCTCCTTCACTCCCAAGCTATGTGGCCTCGAGAACCTTCCTGCTCCCCTCCCCCACTCCATCCGGGTGACCATCGGACCCAGGACTGGCCATTCGACTCATTCCACTCCCTGGCCACAGCGACTGGTTCAAGGATGGCCAAGCAAAGCCCACTCTGGGGCTTTTTCTGCAGCAACTGAATAAGAGGCAAGTAGAGGAAAGCAGAACCAGGAGAGGCCGAGTGGGGAGGGGAGGGGAGGGAAGAGATCTGGCAGCTGTCACTTGAGTCCTCTCTGTTTAGCTGTGACTACCTTGGATTTTTCAGTTGCATGAGTCAATAAATTACCTTTTCCCTTAAGTCAGTTTAGTTACTTTTTTACTCAGAGGGATCCTGCTCATATACCTGGGCCCCACAGAGTCATCCCAGGGCCCACTTGGCAAGAAAAGCAATGCGGGAGCAATGCAGTCCTGGCTGCGGCAGCCTGCAGTTGCCCACTTTGCTTGGGCACGGTTTAGCCCTGGAAGTGCATCTGTGTGGGTAAAAGTGTAATCTAATAGGCGGCAGGGGAAGGTGGACATGGGAGGTATCACCATCATCTAGCCCATGCTGGTTCCATGCCCTGGTCCAAAGGACGTCACCAGAAGCATCGTCAAATGCTCTGTGCAGTTCATGCCGGTTGGGAGCCAAGGGGGCATCTGGAAGTGATGCTTGACTGTGGGGGACATCTGGCAGTGTCTATGGAGCACCCCCAGAGCACAGTCACTGTACTTCCCAGTTTCTCCTTTCCAAGCTTGAGTTAACCCAGAGCACTGGTTAGAAAAGGCTCATCCCTAACGATGCAAACCCTAGGCCAGACACTCAAGATTTGTGGGGGAAACATCAGTGGTTCCTGCTTGCCCAGCACCCATTATTCCCTTTTCCTTTAGGGACCCACCCCCGACTCTGTCTTGCTTTCATGGCACCAGAGGTGGACACTTGACTTAGTCCTGGGATATAGTTATTGGGTCAGGGATGGGAACGGGCCCATGCCAGACCAATGAGATCTCTCTGCAGGCCTTTGCTGAAACTAGTGGGAAAGAGGCTTTTTTTTTTTTTTTTTTTTTTTTTTTTGCCAATGAGGATACCAAGCTGGCAGGATGGTGATATTCTTTGCTATTTTGTGGGGAGAGCCTGCCTGAGAATGATAATGATACTACGCATAGACAAAAGCAGAGTTTTCCTTTATAGGCAACATATTGATTCCTAACTTGTTTCTTTCTTAACTTTGTTCCCACAACTGAGAAGACTCCCTGTGGTTTCAAAATCAGGGTTGACGGGGTAAGTCATGCCATTGTTTCCTTCCTGAAACCAGAGGACAATGGTAAGTGAATGAGGAGCTGCAGGAGGCGGGGTCCGAGTTCTTCTTGTGACCCAGCAGCCCTTCCAGTGAAGAGGACCGCACTGGGGAACCCACCCAACTCTCTCTAAACACAGTCAGCTCCATGTTCCAAACTGAACCCCATGTCCAATGCATTAGTGTTTCTTCCAGAAAACTGAATTCACATCAAAAATCTTGCTTCTAAGCAAAGGCTTAAAAGGTTTCTTTGATGCTTCAGGGATTCTTACAGAACAATAAATGGAAAATAACTAAGGAGTTATTTGTATACAATACAAAATACTTATTTCTACAAATAACTTATGAAAAATAACTAAGGAAGAAGTTAGAAAAAGAAATTTCTCTCGAAATTCACATCATTTGACAAAGATTCAGGAGGACATCTGGGCTCTAGGGAAGATTTAGTATAACATCTGAGACTCCCTGAAAACCTGCCTCTCTAGTATCCAATCCTGGATCCACCAACTTGGGGCAATTCCTCTTCTCAGTTCTGCTTTTGGGGGATGAGTGGGGAGGTGGGAAAAGAGATACAGGTCCATTCCTGATATGGCCACAAGAGGGAGCTCCCAATGATTGGCTGTACCTGAAAGGAAATTATAGTCCAGTCCGTGGAAACTGACAAAGAAAACTTGATTTAAAAGGTGTCTTCTGATAAACCTCAGCGTCTTCCTGCTAACATGCCAAGAACAATCGCTGAACACTTTTAGTCTGTTCAATGCATCCTCCTGGGATCTGAGAAGCAGTGTCCTATTAGATCTAGGTCATTTGATTTTGGGCATCAGTTTATCTTGGGAGCTGCCCCTACATTTTACAAGGTGAATCCTGGAGCAACAAGATTAAATATTCAAAAAGGGCAAAGTTAACCCTGAGCCCTTGGCCTGGTAAATTGACAATCGTGCCAGAATAACTATTTACCATTCTAAACCTCTGACCCTCATTTCACAATTGTTTATGAAGAAGGCCACCATCACCTCCCTTCCCCACACTTGCCTGGGTCTTGTCAACTCATATTCGAATTGATTCTCTCTCTCTCTCTCTCTCTCTCTTTATTATTATTATCATTTTGCCAGGGACTTTGGATCATTCTAAGATTGCTGCTAATGACAAACTATAATTAAGCTTAAGGCAGATTTTTCTTTTAGGCAAGAGGAGAATCAGCTCTAGCTGAGACTCCAGACTGCTGGGGCTACAGTTTGCAGTGCTTTCACAAAGGGGTCCATCTCGGCAACGGTGCACACAAGGATGAGCAAGAGGCTGCAGTTGGGGGCTGCGTGCCTCTCCCCCCACTCTCTCTGGAGCGAGCAGAATGGACGCCTAAATAGCTGAGTATCGTTTGAGACTGATTACAGGCCAGATCTTGCTATTGTGCCTCATCAGTTGTCATTGTCGGGGCTGCAATTGCGCTGGGATATTTCTCTGTTGCCTGCTCCAAGCTCATTTCTAGGACAGTAGAGAAACTGTGTGGTGAGCCTGAGGCCAGAGCGAGGAGGATTGTTCTGGTTGTCGCCCAAGGAAGGGCTTGGCAGATCATTGGAAATGAAAGATGGACTGACTTCAGCCATGATGCCTGTAGCCTTGGTCTGGGTATGGCTCCCAGATTTATGGATTATCTCTCACAAAGACAGCTGAAGTCGTGGCTTTGCCCTCATCAGCTGTGTGTCCTTAAGAAAGCAACTTAACTTCTCTGGCCTTAGTTTTCTCATCTGTACAATGGGATAAACAATACTTAATCTCCTATTCCCAAAGCAGATTTGAGGACCAATGGAAAGAAATTTGAAGAACCTAGAGATAGCTAGATATAGACAGATAGAGATGGAGATAGATAGATACACACACATATAATTTGTACAGTAAATATAGCAACTACCCATGTATATTATTATGAGTATTGTGTGTGCATGTGTGTGTAGTTTCTAGGTAATAGGGATCAGATTATAGAGGGTTTTATATGCCAGGAGATGAAGTCCGGACTTGACTGCCTAATAATAACAATGATAGTGATAAACTTGCATTGAGTGCTTACTATGAGTCAGGCACTGCTCTGAGCACTTTCCATGCATTAATTAATGAATCCATCCATGCAGTGGGTCTCAGTAGGAGAACTATCAGCACTTGGGCAGGTCACTTCTTCATCCTCTTTGGAACCGTCCTGGGCATTGTGTGAATGTCAAGATTCTTGCAGGACCATCAGTTTCTCTGCCCTCCAAGCGCAGCAAGTGCATTTTTAGTCATAAGACATTCCAACCCCCTGCACTTCTTAAAATATCCAGCTGAGTACCTGTCTGCTAAAGTGTAGGCATGTACTCTCCAGTATGGAAGCTCCCAGCCACATGTGACTATGGGGCTGTTGAAATGAAGCTAGTTTGAATTGAGATGTGCTGTGAGTATAAAACAATACACACTGGATTTTGAAGACTTGGCGTGGAAAAAACCCTGAAGCATCTCATGAATATTTTGTAATATTGATTACATGATGAAATAATAATACCTTGGAAATATTGTATTAAATAAGATATATGAATTCAATTTCACCTGCTTCTTTTTTACTTTTAAAAATGTGGCTATGAGATAATGTTAAAGTAGCCCATAACTTGCATTTGTGGTTTGTGTTATATTTTTACGGGGCGTTGGCAATATGGATCGGGACGTTGTAGAGGGTTTTGGAGCCATAATGGTGCCCAGAGCTGCTGGGGCACACTGCTGGGCCAGCCCAGCAAATATCTGTATTCTGTTTCCTCTGTACTAACAATATCTTAATTGAGTTTGGAAAGGCCTTGTGTTAAAAATACTCTTTTCCTTAGCTTCCCATGTAACCTAGCTCTTGCCCAAAAGGTACAAATGGAAGTCTACTGGATGGGGCATCTGGGAAAGCTATCATTAACCTGAGAAGAGGGGGATTTGGCTGACACGTGACTTTTGACCGTTGAGCTTCACCCCTTTTCCAGCCTGGAATGCAGACACAATGTCTAGAGGTAAAGCAGCCTTCTTGGAACCATGAGGTTGACAGTCACACTCTAAGAATGGTGGGAGGAGGAAAGAGACTGATTCCCTGAGCAGCATCACCAGCCCAGCACTGACCACCCCTGGACTCTTCGTGATGTAAGCAGAACAGACCCCTCTTTTGGTTAGGCCCCTGCAGCTGTGTTTCTGTTACATGAGCTGAACATGAGACTAACCAATTTTCATCTTTACCTTTTGGAGTCAATACAGTGGATATTTATCCCATTTTCAGTTTTTCCCAAACATTGGAGTATCCTCGGTATGTCTGGGGAAATTCTGACATTAAGACTTGGGCTTCCCCACAGCAGAACTCAGAAAACTAAAAATGCTCAGGCCCCTCCCAGCATGAGACTCTGGCGATCAAACTGATGTAAGGGAGACTTCAATTCAGAGAAACTGGAGAGGGGGATCTATGGGTTATGCCCCAGTAGCCTTTTAGTAAACTCCTTTTTGGCTTAGTCATCCCAAGTCAGCACCTATGACCTGCGGCCTAGAGGCCCAATATATACGCAGCTGTGACTTGGTGAAGGTTCTGCTCCTCCAAAGTCCTTATTAAACTCCAATCCCCCAAGAAAGGACACAAGAGCCCTGGACTCCTCAGCAGGAATGGCCGATCTGAGATCAGGCACTTCCTTTGGACCTCTGTGACACAGACAAGATGCAAGACAGTTCTTAGTGTCTCCACCCAACTCATTCCCAGAGGCTACCATGATGCTGGGCTTTTTGAGTTGAAGTTACTGATGTGGAAACTAAGGCAAAAACCAGACCTTTGTAGGGAAACCTAACAAGTGAGGAGTTGCTCAAACCTCAGCCTTCTGACTCCAAATGAAGTGTACTTTTCAGCTCAGCCCTCTGTCTTCAACCTAAGGAAATGTATATAGAGTTAGACAGCATGGATTCAAATCGTTGCAGCAACACTTAAACCGCTGTGTGACTGTAGGCAGGACACGTAACCTCTCTGAGCTTTGGTTTCCTCTTCTACAGGACCATCTTCTGGATCGTGCAAGCTGTGGTCACACAGGGCCCACTCTGCTTAGAAGGGTCCCCACTTTGTTTTCTACTTTGTTATCACCATCTTGAAATTCTTAATTTTTGAACAAGGAGCCCAGCCTTTTCATTTTGCACTGGGCCTTGCAAATGATGTAGGTAGTCCTGCTACTTTATAAAATGGGAATGATATGTACCTCAAAGGTTTGCCATGAGAATTAAATGAGAAAACAGCTCTTATGTGCTTAGCCTGGTGCCTGGAAATAGCATCATCTCAGCAAATGATAACTGCCCCATATTGGCGCAGGTTAATTTTCCTGCGGCATCTTCCCTGACAGGATAAGTCCCCACTAGCTTGCTAACCTCCGTATAGTCAGGGCCTATCTGGGGACAACTATGACACTCACTGCAGCATCAAGGAAGTGGGAAACCTTAGGCAACTTAAAATTCCCAGAGGTGAGATTTTATTTCAGTTCTTTCCCAATGTAAGGGCACATTGAACTTCTATGAGTTTGAGGCTGCAGATGGAATTTCCTAGAGAACTCCACGATGAGAAACCCAGGCCATGAAACGCCACAGGCTCATAGCCACCTTCCTCTTCTGAACACTGACATCCATCTGCGTGGGAAAGAACTGAGGTTTAGGGATCAGACCCCTCCTGAATGCTCCTTAAAACTCTCTGGGGGCTTCCCTGGTGGTGCAGTGGGTGAGAGTCCGCCTGCCGATGCAGGGGACATGGGTTCGTGCCCCGGTCTGGGAAGATCCCACATGCCACGGAGCAGCTGGGCCCGTGAGCCATGGCCGCTAAGCCTGCGCGTCCAGAGCCTGTGCTCCGCAACGGGAGAGGCCACAACACTGAGAGGCCCACGTACCACAAAAAACAAAACAAAACAAAACAAAAACTCTCTGGACCTTGCCTGTTGTTTCAGCTTCTCCTGCAGTGACCAGTTCCAGGCAGACCCTGACCAGCTTTGCCCAGGGGCAACAGGAAACATCGTGTGGAATCCTCCTTGGGAGGACATATACATCTTGATGCCATCGTATGGGGCACCCCCAGAGGCTGCCCAACCCAGAAGTGGGCAACAGTGAATGCCTGCAAGGCTACGCTTGGCCAATGAGGAGTGACAGCTGATGGATAAGTACTTCCATCCCCTCAGCAGGCAGCTCTGAAATTCAGGTCACACGGCCACTTAGATGTCCCCGGTGGGATTGGGTAGCAGCCCCCAGAGCACCGGCCAACCTGTCTCTTCCTTCTCCCGAGGGTCACAATGCCCTTGCAACCAAAGCTTTTGTCTCAGGCCCTGCTTTCTGGGGACCCAGGCTGAGATGATCCCCATGGCTCTCCTGAAATGAAATTCATTCATAATAACCTACCTCCACACGTATCTTTTTTTTAAATCAATATGGAGTTCTTACTGGATTTTAATGGAGAAATAAAAGGAAGTAATAAAAAAAATGTCTTTCCATTTGTACATGTTCAGACCAAACTCTACTAGAAGACCAGATGAGCAGGCTAAATACCAGCACCTTCTTGTGGAGTCACCATGAATGTGACCTGGTGGGAAGAACCTGGAGGGAGGGTCGGGGACCTGGCTTTAGGAGTCAGCTTTGCCATTAACCTCCTGTGTCATTCGAGTCCTTTTCTTCAGGCATCCGTTTCCTCAAGGATAAAGTGTGGCATTGAACTGTGTGCTCGTTAAGGACCAGTTCTGTTCTATTTCTTTTTTTTTTTTTTTCTTCCTTGTGGTAAGCGGGCCTCTTACTGCTGTGGCCTCTCCCGTTGCGGAGCACAGGCTCCGGATGTGCAGGCTCAGCGACCATGGCTCACGGGTCCAGCCGCTCCGTGGCATGTGGGATCTTGCCGGACTGGGGCACGAACCCGTGTCCCCTGCGTTGGCAGGTGGACTCTCAACCACTGCGCCACCAGGGAAGCCCAGTTCTGCTCTATTTCTATATGGTTTTCTGATCTTCTGACCTTTTCTGAACACTTGTTTTCTCGCCTGGCCTTCCTCCAGCTGTTAGATCAGCCATCGAGATTTGAAATAATAAAGTTTGCACTGAGCATCCATACCTGCCAGGCACTGACAGATGAGACAAAGTTTGCCGTTATGAAATTTACATTTTGGGAAGAACTAGGGGTGGGGGTGGGTGAATAGGCAGCAAGAAAACAACTAAACATCAAATGTGCCAGATAGTAAAGGGTTAAGGAATGTGGAGGTTAGGAGGCAAGGGAGGTTTGCCAAATAAATAAATTCCTTATAATACTCATCACAGAATCGTCTATGAGGGGCAGGTTCTTATTTGGAATGCCTGCTGTTCTAGTCACTAGTGCTACATAGAGAAAGGCCCCAAAGTGTAGTGGCTTAAAACAATAATTATTTCATCATCTCGCATTGTTTCTGTTGTCTAGGAATTTGGGAAGTGCACAGCCACGTGGTTTGGGCTCGGAGTCTCTCCTGCAGTGCAGTCAGATGGGGGCTGGAGCGGCTGGGAGCCCCCTGGACATCTGTCTCTCTTCATGGAAGCTCCGAGTTTCTCCAGAAGGTCGGTCTACGTGAGGTAGTTTGAGCTTCCTCACAGCATGGAGGCCGCAGTGCAATCAGACCCTTCATATGATGGCACAGATCTCCAGGTGAGCATCCCAGCAAACCAGATGGACATTGTAACACCTTTTAGGGTGGACATTCCCTAGGGAGGCCCCCATGATTGCTGTGCCCTAATATCTACACCCTGTGTAATCCCCATGCCTTGAAGTAGCAGGAACTGTGCCCTGATTCTAAGAATGTGGCCAAGGCAACAGACTGTCACCCCCATGATTAGGTTACATTATATGAGAAAAGTGTAAGGATTCTTCAGATGCAATTAAGGTTACTAATCAGTTGACTTTGAGTTAATAAAAAAGCAGATGATCCTGAATGGGCCTGACCTAATCACATGTACCCTCTAAAAGAAGGCCTAGACCTTTCCAGAAGTGAGGGACTCCAACAAACAGAGACTGTCTCTGTCCATTGCTTGCTGTTATGGGCTGAACTGTGATCTCTCTAAATTCATATGTTGGAGTCCTAACCCACCCCACCATATCTCTGAATGTGACTGTTTGGAGACAGGGCCTTTAAAGAGGTGATTAAGTTAAAATGAGACCATGAGAGTGGTCCCTAATCCAACCCAACTGGTGTCTATAAGAAAAGGAAGTAGGACACACAAAGAGACACCCAGGATGTACACACACAGAGAAAGGACCATGTGAGGACCCAGCGAGAAGGCAACTATCCACAAGCCAAAGAGAGGGGCGAAACCTGAGAAGAAACCAAACTTGCCAACACCTTGATCTCAGACTTCCAGCCTCCAGAACTGTGAGGAAATAAATTTGCGTTCTTTAAGCCACCTGACGCTGTGGTGTTTTGTTATGGCAGCCCCAGCAAACTAGGACCTTGCCTTGAACAAGTCATTTGACGAATTGGACGGTCACAAGGAAATAAATTCTGCCAGAATGCCAAGGGAGCTGGAAAGTGGCTCCTTCCCTAGTTGAGCTTCCAGATAAGAACACAGTCCAGCCAAATGCCTTGATTTCATCCTTGGGAGACCCTGAGCAGAGAATCCAGCTAAGCTGTGCCTGGACTTTTGACCCACAGGGAGTGTGCGATCATAATGAGTGTTGCGGTTAGCTGCGGTATTTGTGGTAATTGACTACGCAGCATAGACGTTGAATCCGTCTTTTCTGATCCAGCCTTGGAAGTCGCAGCATCATTTCTGCTGCACTTCACTGGGGACAAGTGAGCCATAAGCCCACCCAGATTCAAACACTGAAATGGGAGTTATTGCTGGGACCAAATTTGGAAAATACAGCCTGTGGCACCTGTATAATTAAACTTTAATTTGTGGCTCATGGTTGAAATGGTAGCCTGTTCTTTATCTACATCATCTTAGTTTACACTGCATGCTTTCTCCAAGTGGTCTTCACATGGGCCTCTACTGAGGCCTGTTTGAGCCCCTCTGGAGGATGTTTGTCTGTTCCTTTGAGGACACCCCCCAACATACATAATACCAGCATAGCTTGTAAAACAGGCTTTTCCAAACATACCACCCACATTTTATGACTCTTCTGTCAGACATTTTCTCATGGTGCCTTGATAGAAACATTTATTTATTTTCATAGATTTTTCTTCGTCCCACCTTTGCTGTTTCCAGTGGCTGGTTCCATCTGTCAAGGCTGGGAAAGCATGAGTGTGGTGAGTGATGGGAAGCGTGTCTCAACACCCTGTCAAGTGGCCCCTGACATAGGTTCTCGGGGGGTGGGAGGCGTTATCTGCTGTGAGAAACCCCCAGTCTGGGCTTGTACTGTACCTGAGGGTGTAACAAAAAGCCTGGCTCAGGTGCCTCCAGCTGGGAAGGCCCCTGGAAACCCCTAGGCCAACCAGACATCTGGGCTGCGTTCCCTTCTACAACATCCCCATCTAGTGGGTCTGCTGGAGTGCTTCTCCAGTGGGGATAATAATAAACCCCAGTTGCCCCAGGGAGGGAAAAGAGCAGGTTCTATCTGGAAGAAAGAGGTCATTCATCAGCTTGAGTCTCTAAGCTCCCTTCCTTGACCTCCTTAGCAAGTCAATAGTCTTCACAGCCAGGCACTGTCAAAAGGCACTGTCTAAATTCCTCTAGTTTGATTACATGTTAGAGCTTGGCTGACTAGAACAGAGAGTTTTACCTTAAGACAGAGGAGAAAGAAGCCATGGTATGAGGCAGAGAAGATGGGCAGTCCATTTCTTCTACTTTGGGAGATTATGGGAAAGGGGGAAGATGCAGGGGAAGCCAAGGACCAGCCAAGGTCCTGGCTGTGCAGGATGTGTTGCAAAGGTCAAGGTGAAGGCCAAGAACTCAGCAGAGCCAGTGACCCACTTCTCTACACGTCCCAGTGGTGGCTGCAGGGTCTAAGAGAAGCTCACCTAGTGGCTTCTTCCAATATGGCACGAGGGGAGGGATGGTGACCCTGACAGAGAAGCTTCTGGCCCCATGGGATTTCAACATCTATGCACCTTGGGGAGCAGGGCTGCAGAGGCTGAGAGGGCTGGCAGGGAGGCCTGCGAGGGGGACAAAGAGGCCACTGGTCTTTTATTATGATCACAATTTTGTAGATGAGGGAATCTGCGCAAGGTCACTCAGAGAGAAGAGATGGGATCAGCCAGACCTTAGTGGTCCCAGGGCCAGGGACCGGACCAGGGCAGGGCAGAGGCCAGAAGATTCTACATGTACGTGAGGACCACTCTCTACCCCAATCCCACTGCCATAAGGACCTTGAAAGCTCTCCTGAAGGAGAAGCCGAGAGGGTTGGAAATCTGAAAAACTGTGTGTTTGACTCACCACAGCCTGAATGATCTAATGAGACTATTTAAATTGTTGGGTTAGACTGAGTTTACTAGATTGGCCTGCACTTAGTTTACTCATTACCCCTGGGGTGGGATCCATTAAAAAAATATTAAGTCAATTAGAGGAAAAATACAGGAGCTTAATTTTTTGCATGTTTACTGGAGTGCAAGTCAACTTAGGACTTAACATCAAAGCTAGCCTGGCTTATCAAAGGCACTATTTGGTCTAAACTTGAGATTCAGACAGTTCTGGGTTGGAATTGCAGCTGAGCTACTACTCACTAGCTATTTGACTTTGAACAACTTATTTAACCCTCGAGGGCTTCAGTTTCTTCACATGTAAAATGATGATCACGAGTGTATGTTCTTTAGATCAGAGGCCAGCAAACATTTTCTATAAAGGTCCAGAGAGTAAATATTTTAGGCTTTGCTGGTCATGGAATCTCTGTCGCAACTATTCAGCTCTGGTTGAAGCACAAAAGCAGCCACAGGTGATACATAAATGGTGAGCATGGCTGTGTTCTAATAAAACTATTTACAAAATCAGACAGAGCTGATCAGGGGAGTCCTTGCCGTGGTGAGGACTGGGGTCAAGGATGACGTCTCCAGCTTTTCATGTTCCCCACGCAGCACTCTTTGTGTTCCTCGATCCAACACTACACATACAGGCTTTATTTAGAATGGAGTCAAACACATGTGGACCAGCAGTCGGCACTTACAGCCTTTTTTTGTATTTGTGAATTAAAGTGTGAATGTAGCACAGTGGATGAGAGTATACTCTTTGATGCCAGATTTTCCTGGGTTCAAAGCCAGGCTCTTCCACCTGCTGGCTGTGTGACTCCAGACAAGTTCCTTAACCTCTCTGTGCTTCTATTGCTCTGTGTGTGAAATGGGTAAAGTGATTGGAACTGGCTTGCAGGACTTGTGAGGACTAAGTAAGAAAATAGGTATAAAGCTCTTAAAAGAGCACCCAGCACTGGACAAGTGTCATGTAAGGGATAGATGTAATTAGCATTTTCTGTGTGATTTTAAGGCAAAAGGCATGAGCTCTTTGGGCCTCAGATTCCTCTTAGTATTGACCCTGCACATTGGTTATGAAGATGAGATGCAAAAATTTACATATGATGTAAACTATCCAGACATACAAACTAAAATGATGGTGGGGGGGATCCTTCTCCCCAGCTTCACTTTGAGCATCTTGAAGACAGCGCAGTGCAGTGGTTAAAAGTGTGGGTTCTAGGGCTTCCCTGGTGGCGCAGTGGTTGAGAGTCCGCCTGCCGATTCAGGGGACACGGGTTCGTGCCTCAGTCCGGGAAGATCCCACATGCCACGGAGCGGCTGGGCCCGTGCGCCAGGGCCGCTGAGCCTGCGCGTCCGGAGCCTGTGCTCCGCAACAGGAGAGGCCACAACAGTGAGAGGCCCGAGTACCGCAAAAACAAACAAACAAACAAAAAACAAAACAAAAAAAAAAAGTGTGGGTTCTGGATTAGGGTTGCCAGATTTAGCAAAGAAAAGTACAGGACACTGTACCTGTTAAATTTGAATTTCAGAAAAACAAAGCATAATTTTTTAGCATAAGTATATCCCATGCAACATTTGGGATATCCTTATGCTTAAAAACGCTGTTGCTATCTGAAATTCAAATCTAACTGGGCATCCTGCATTTTTAACCCTAGTCTGGAGGTGAACTATGTAATTGTGTTCTCAACCCAGGTCTTAATCGCTGAACAAACGTGAACAAGTCACCTGCCTTTGCCACTCTTTAACAGTGTGACCCAGAGAAGCCCTCAAACTCTTTGTGACTCCATTCTCTTGTCTGTGAAGTGGGGATACGAGAGTGTCTGCTTCACAGGCTCGTGACATACTGGGTGCTGGGGAAACAGTGGTGACCCACAGACACAGCCCGTGGAATGAGAGCTTCCTCCTGCCATGGCCTCCTTCTCCACCCACAACTTTAATGGTTATAGAAGTTCCACGCCTTTAATTTCCTAACGGCCATTGAGCTTTTGTTTGAATTCACTTATTTTTCCTTTACAAATGTCCACTCATCCCTTCCTCTGGGCCGTCACGACTATAAATCCTTGTCTGTGATTCCATGCTTAGAAAGAGCCAGGGCTAGAACCTACTCATTGGAGGGTTATACTGGGTTATTTATTGTGACAGAAAATGCAAATGCATTGGCAGTAAACATCAGGGCAAAAAGCTACCTCAGCAGTACACACAGAACGTAAATGCAGATGGAAACGGTGGAGAGAGATTGTCATTTTTAGTAAGTAGAGCAGATACTCCACTTTGCTGAAAATATGAAATACCAGAAAATTCTCCTGAATTTCTATGTTACTGAAAGACAATTAAAGTTGACCTGCTTCTTCTTTCAGGACCCTGGAATGACATTCTATTTCACTATATTTGGTGCTATGCAATGTGAAAAGCTGATAAAATAGCAAATAAAAATTAGAAAGGGATTGTGGGGAGAACAGAGCTTTACTGAGTCATATCTACTCCCATCACCTGCAGGGAGGATCCTCCCTCAGTGCTGGCAAATTTCCCTTTTCTTCTGGTCTATTTTATACCAAAAGATCTTTTCCAAATGGTTAGGAATATATTCCCCTGGTCTCTGTGGACGACTTGCAAAGAGTTAAGGAACAGGCAGCCGAGCTCCCCAGATCCACTGAAGGATCAAGAAACATTGCCTTATCCTGAGCTGTTGATGGTAGCAGAGAAAAGGCTCCTTTCCTTCTCCTGATGTTGCCCTCCACATGGAGGGGGCCCAGGAGCATTTATTCCTGGCACCAACGTGTTGGCTTTCTCTCTCCACCTTGGAAAGGGGGGTGGAATGTCCGAATGCAACTGGTGACTGAGGATGAGAAATCAGACCTGCTAAACCCAACTGCACCCTCTCCCTCCTGGTCTGCCCGCAGAGAGCAAGCACGTCCCTTGCTCCTCCAAACTGTAAGTCTGTGACCAGGTATGGCAGTCTGTTTTGGGGTTCAGTGTTAAGAAGCCCACTTGCCCGCAGGTAAGTCACAGTCTCTGAAGTGACCCTTATCGGTTATAGAGGTGCTATTCTGGCATTTTCCTATTTCTCAATGGGAACAGTTTTCAGACAGAGAACAGGGGCTTGTGTCTTAGTCTGTTCAGGCTGCTATGACAGAATACCATAGACCGGGTGGCTTAAACCACATTTATTTCTTGCAGTTCTGGAGGTGGGAAGTCTATGATCAAGGTGCTGACAGATTTGTGTCTGGTGAGGACCCGCTTCCTGGCTTGCAGACGGCTGTCTTCTTGTTATATCCTCATGTGACAGAGAGAAAGATCCCGTGTCTCCTCCTCTTTTATAAGGGCACTAACGCCATTCTTAAGGGCTCTGCCCTCATGAGCTAATCACCCCCCAAAAGCCCCACCTCCAAATATCATCCCATTGGGGATTAGGCTTCAACATATGAATCTTAGGGGGAAACAAACATTCAGTCCATAGCAGCTAGTGACAGGCTTACCTCAAAGCCCAGGAGTTGACAAAGATGTCTCTGAGGTATCCTGAATGGTCTTCAGAGCATCGCTATCTTTCTCTAGGTCAACCACAACCCACAAGCCTCACTGTCACTAAGAATTCTTCTTGGGAGTGGTTAAGGAAGTTAAGGCAATTGCATTCCTCTTCCACACTCAATTCCCAGGCAAGATTCTGCTCATATGTCTTCAAGTAACCTCTCCTGATTTTTTTAGGTAAACTGAATATTTTCTCCTTTTAATTTTAATACAGCTGTTTACTCAGGAGGCATATACCAACCTAGGAATGAACTATTTGTGGAAATGGCACCTGTCACTTAAACAATGTGTGTGTGTGTCTGTTGTGGCATGGTGTGTGGTGGAGTGTGGTATAGTGTGCTGTGTGTGCATGTAGTGTGTGTGTGTGTGTGTGTGTGATGTGGTATGTATATGTGGGGCTGTGTGGCTTGTGTATATGTTGGCTCCTAAACTTCCTCAAATTAAGGGATTCACTTGGCAACAATCTCATTCCTATAAGCCAATAAAAACATTATATAGTTATTCATTACTGCACAACAAATTACTCCCAAACTCAGCAGCTTAAAATAATAACACTTATTATCTCAGTTTCTGTGGGTCAGAAATGCAGGAGTGGCTCAGTGGCACAGGGCCTCTCATGAGGCTGGAGTCAAGATGTTGGCCAGGTCTGCAGTCATCTGAAGTCTTGACTGAGGTCGACAGATCCACCTCCAAGGTGGTTCACTCACATGGTGCTGGTGTTGGCAGGAAGCCGCAGTTCCTCCCACATGGGCCTCTCAACAGGCTGCTTAAGTGTCCTCACAACATGGCAGCTGGCTTCCCAGAGTGAGCAGTCCAAGAGAGAACAAGGAGGAAGCCACAATGCCTTTTAAGACCTATTCTCAGAAGTTACACACTGACACTTCCACTGCATTCTGTTCCTTAGAAGTGAGTCACTAACTACAACTTGCACTCAGAGAGTGAAATCAGGCTCCAACTCCTGGGAGGCAGGGGGGGAAAATCAAATAATTTGTACACATATTTTAAAACCACCATGAGTAACATGGTGCAGAAAGAGAGAAGCAAAGTAAGAAGAATCTTAAAATTTTCTGAATTTACTACAGCAAGCAATAAAATATATTAATGTTTGAGCATTAGTGCTTCTTTCCCTCTACTGTTGTCCCAGAAGAACTGAGGTGAAGAAATGGGAAAGAGGGCCAGGCAGCAGATGACAAGGTGATGGAGGGAAGGTTTTTGGAACAGTGGAGACTCAGGACTGGGGCTGCTGCTGGGGGTAAGCTGTTGGAGAGTAAAGGGCTTGAGGGAGACTGGATTTAGGAAGCAGTGTGTAGAAGGTTATGAACAGGCTTTCCTCTCCTTTCAGGGACACAAGTAGAGATCAGAATCACTCGTGTTAAGTCTTTGGTTTAGGGCTGTTTCATTAAGTGCTACACTGTGGTGAGACTGGATCACATGGGCCTCATTATTTACTCGGGTTACATTCACACTTCCTGAGAATTTTCACCATGAACGTAAAATGGCAAGGAAACACTATTTTTAAAGCTTCTTAAATGCTTCTGCCTCTTACTAAAGTCTTTTGTATTCTTGGTATCTAGCACAGCACTGTTCACATAGTGGGTACTCAATATTATCTAAAAAGAATCAAGTGAAAAAGTTCATTTGGATTTTCACATAATTTATGAACCAAGAGGCTATAATCCAAAGGAACAGAGGAACAAGGTAAACTTGAAATGAAAATATTTTGGAGTTGCAATGTGTCCAGAATTCTTAGATGGGTCAGGAAAAACAAAGGCAGGAGATTAGGAGCGAGTCACCCCAGGGGTGAGCAGAGTGGTGCTTAGGGCCAGGCAAAATGTCAAGACTGCTATTTTTTCCTGAGGCCACAACCTTACTTTCAGATGCTCTTCAGGCCTACTGCCCTTGAGAGCAAATAGGGAGATGACAGAGCTAATTGGGCTGCCGACACAACCTGGAATCTCACAGCCCTACTGCTGGAGATGCTGACTGGGGCTCTGGGTCATTTCTAGGGATGCTGGATGGGGGAAGGTGGGGTCTGGAGGGCATGGCCGGTTTCTAGTAGACTTTCTGGAGCAGAACCTGGAGATGTATGCAGGAGAATGTTCTCCAGGGCTCACATATAATTTCAGAAAAGCCTGGGGATTCTGGCGTGGCTCCTCCATTACTGTGGACCTCTCTGCCTGTGTTGTTTTGGTTTGTTGTCTGGCTGAAGGAGAATCTCAGGTTTACCAACAGGCTGCCTGGAGCAGAGGGCAAGAGGTGGGGTTCACCAAAGGCCTTCAGTCTCAGCTCTGCTACCAATTTGTTGGAAGAAGTCATTTGTGCCAATTAGACATGGTTAGTAAAGGGCTGTAGTGTCTGGGAAATAGGTAGAGAAACCAATTGCAAGAATAGCTGATCAATGCAAGTAATACATTACTTATGCCTCCAGTTCTTTTTAGACAATTAGCCCCCCTCAATCAGCTCTCTGAGAAACAGAGAAAATAAGTGTGCTTGCCTTGCTAATGGGCACATGGTCAGGACCGGGCAATTTGCACAGAGCATTTTAGTTCCAAGATGAAATGCACTGAGAGACTGGGATGAATGAGCTTCTGACTTGCAGGTGTGGAAAAATTCAGTTCTTTCCTGCACATCTCCACTAACACAAAACAATCATGAAAAGGAACAAGGCCCTTCTCCCCTGTATCCTGGTCAAGAGTTCTTGCCCTGTCATGAGGTGACTTTTTCTCCTACAAAATTATTATTTTTTTAATTTTTATTTTTTTGCGGTACACGGGCCTCTCACTGGTGTGGCCTCTCCTGTTGCGGAGCACAGGCTCCAGACGTGCAGGCTCAGTGGCCATGGCTCACGGGCTCAGCCGCTCCGCGGCATGTGGGATCCTCCCAGACCGGGGCACAAACCCATGTCCCCTGCATCGGCAGGTGGACTCTCAACCACTGCGCCACCAGGGAAGCCCATCTCCTACAAATTTATTATCTGTATTAATAGCTCATGTTCCACTGGAATGCACTGGTCTAGGTTGTTCATGACTAGTATCTACTCTGATCAGCAGGGCATCCATTCTATTTGGCTGGTGCCTGTTTTGGACACACCCTAAGGTGATCTGTCTCCAGGAGTCATGCTCTTTATGATTCCCTCCCTATGAGTGAGGGTGGGACCTGTTTCAAATCAATAACAGGGCAAAGGTGATGGAATGTCATGCCCAAGATTCCTGATGACCATGAAGAAACCAACAGTTCATGTTGTGAAGACAACTATGGTGAAGGCCAGTGGCATGGAGCCGTGAGGGGCCTCAAGGAGCTGGAAGTGTCCCCCCAACCACAGCCAGCAAGAAATTGGCCCTCAGTCCTATAATCACAAGGAAATGAATTCTACCAACCATCAGAATGAGCTTGAAATCAGATCTTTTCCTAGCTGAGCCTCCAAATGAGAATGTGGTCTGGCTGACACCTGATTGTAGCCTCGTGACTCCCTGAGCAGAGGACCTGGTGAGACAGGCCGGGACTCCTGTCCCACGGGAACTGGAAGCTGATGAAAGTGCTTCTGTTTAAACCACTACATGTGTGGTCATTTATTAAACTAATTCAGGGCACACGCCATACCAGTAGTTAAATATTTGGTTGCCACCCTTACTTGTCCCATTCACTGCACAGTTAGTCACACACTGCTTTGCAGAATATTCCTTAAACCTCATACTATAACTATAGCTTCATGCAATTATGACTTCTCCTCTTCACTGGATTGTAAATCCAATGAGGGCAAGAACTCTGGTCTTGTATTTTTAAAAAAGCCCCACAGCATATCAAAGTACCTGACACACAGTAGGGACACAGTCATATGTGATTTGAGGTTTTGACCCTTCATTTGTTCAACTAAACCAAATGGGTCTTAGATTAAAGGCAGGTGGCTGACTTGGACTGCATGACTGCTGGGTACCAGGTTAGACCTCAGACATGCAGAGAACAAATCAGAAGTCCTGACCTGAAGTTGATCATGGCTCAAGCCAGCCAATGGGATCTTATAATCTCATCTCCTTCTCACCAGCAGAATCAGAAAACACCCAAAGATCCCTAGAGTTCTTTGTCAATCTGTCAAGATTACGGGGTTCTGCTGATCCGGCCAAGGTATAACTGTAAAAGTTCTTCAGTGACTTTTTAGTTTGCAAGTAGAAGAAGCAAGAGGCACCTGCCATGCCCATCTTCCATGTAAACGGGGAGGAAGCCACCAAGAGAAATGGGCACACGTTGCCCTTCCTCAGTAGCCCATTGTGGGCAGCCCTCCAACTCCACGACTCAAGTGGCTCTATCCAGATTCAAGCAGACCAGAAATCAAAGCCATATTAGGCACAGGTTACTTTTTATTCACAGGCTTACAGAATATATTGAATTAAGAGGCAAGTCATTTGTTAAGTCTATTTACCAACAAGAGCTAAATATATATTCAGCCTTAAAATTCATCCATGGTAGCTTGCATTGTATTGTAGATTGCAAAATCTGCTTTCATATACATATAAACTACTCTTATTTGGCCTAAGTTATACATTTAAAATACATAAAAATGGTACCAAATGGCATATTGGCCAATCTGTCACAGGTCTTATACATTCCTGATAGTCAAAGAGATTGATAGGGAATGCATAGTTTCCTACTAGAAAAAAGGCAGATTCAGATACAAGCAATGGAATGATGTCAGGATAGGAGTGCCTCAGTGTAGATCTCAGTAGCTTTACAATATAATTCTTATTTTAAATTGCATTACACTTGGTCCTCTTCATTAATAATTGGGATGCTGTTAAATTTGCCTGGTCTTTCCACCCTCTACTTGCTCGGCTGAGGCAAAGGAAACCATTATTACTTTTTCTTTTCTTCCACTTTATTTCTACTTTCCCAAGAGAGTTTCCTCCACAGCCATCTGCCCTGCTTCTCTGCCCATTCCATTATCCCCCAAGTCTGGGCCACCTTGCTCACTGCATCAACATCTAGATTATGGCATTCCACTCCAGAATGCTGCTTAACAGAATCTTTGACCACAGCCTAATTAAAGAATTCTCTTCCAAAACCACGAGCGAAGGCCTGATACCTCTGCAGAAGAATCAGGAAGCTGGCTAAGGACATTTTCTTTAGATGGCATGCAAATAGACTCCCCTCCTGCAGACCTTCATCTCTCTTTCATTATACCCAGGTCGGAGAAATTGCCATCGTGAGTGTTCCTGGCAGCCAAACCTCCAGCATCCCACGCTGATTTCTTGCCTAAAAATATACAGCCTCTCACTCCATGGGGAAGAAAAATGCAACACTGCCATTTCCAGCACGCTCCCCAAAGGCTGATTACGGCCCGGGAGCAATTCATCATCACTCGTGCATTGGAGGTTTTAGTTTTTCCCTCATGGAACTCTTCTTGCTTATCTTGTGGACATTGTGACAAGAACCAGATGTGTCTCAACTTTAACATCCCTCCCATAGCTATCTCGGGAAGGGGTTGGGGAGAAACTATCATGCTAGCTAAAAACCCTCCTTAGAACAGAAAATTATCTGTAACTTCTGGCAGACTTTTAAGAGGGTCTTGCTTGTAATAGCAGTTCTGTACTGTTTAATTGTTAAATGGACCGGTTGATTGAATGGTGTCTGTTCAGCACGATTTTCCCTCTATGCACATTTTGTTGCATTTTTTATTTTATCTCAAAGTGCTGCTATATTCAAAATTGTGATAAAAAGTCTTTACTGGGAGGGCATGGCAGTGTCGCAGAAAGAAAATACAAAGCCTGCTGTTCAGAGGGAAAGCTCTAGCTCTGCCACTCACAACTGGATAACCTTGAGCGATTGACTTAAGGTTTTCTGTGTCTATTTCCTTCTCTCTGAAATTGGAATAATAGCTGCCCTCCAATATGCCTTCAAAAACTGAAGAACTATTTACGAACAGCTGAGATGAACACAAATGTACATTGAAAAATATAAAGGTTTGCCAAAATGCAGGGTGGTCTTATTATCCATTGCCTGAGAACACAGTGCTACTCACACCTAAGGCTTGTTTTTAGAGTGTTCGTGAGAGATCTATTCCTGACCCCAAGGAGTCTGGGGACAAGTCCTCAATTTAAGGCTGTGTGGCTTGGCCACATGGCCACGTGGAGGGACTCGATCTGGGAGCCTAGATGCTGAGATTATATAGAAGAAACAAACTGAGAAGATGTGGGTAATGGGAAGGAATGGAGATGCACAGGCAGACTCTCCTAAGGCCAGCTCCACAGGGGATGGGCCCACATGTCTCTCTGCTTTGGGTTTTTGTTGCTGCTGTTTGGGGTTTTTTTGTTTGTTTGTCTTCCATTATTACTGGAAGAAAGCTTCTTGCAGAAATTCTTTCTTGGGGTTCTTGGGACGGAGCAGTAAGATTAATGAAGCAAAGCTTCCATAGCCTCCCGTCAAGAACATCTATGCTGTTTCGGTAAGCTGACCAGAACAAATACCTCCTTCCTTAGCATGGGGACTGTACATTGCAGCCTCCAATGTTGTCTGCAGTTTTTTAAAAAGAAAAACTGATTGTAGCGGAGTGGGTTTCCCACCCTCTCATCCCCATACCCTTCCCCATCCCCAGTTGTTTTAGATCTTCCTTTCACTCTCCAGTGTCTCATCTGGACTTAGCAAGTCCCCCCACTCCCAGTCCCGCCCCCTTTGCTCCCTGGTTTTCCAGATTCCAGGCCATGGTTCCCAGCATGGTGAGTGCAGAGGGCGGCCCCTAACTCCGCCCTCAGAGGTAAAGGCTGGGAAGGTGGTCACCGCTCCGTGGAGGTAGCACTGGGAAAAGATGCTCCTGCTGGCTCCTCTACATTTCAACCCAGCACGAGTGCTAGGACGATCTAAATGTCTCTTACACTCCTTGCCAAGTGCGCATTTTTCCTCCCAGGCTTGTTGCCTGAGGGGCTCCATGCGCCAGAAAGCATAGCTTGCCTGTCTTGACAGTCAGAGGAAAGGCAGATCAGCCTCCGATGTGAGGATCTGGGTATTTCTAGTCAATTCAAATAAACCAGGAAGGCAAAAGAACATGGAAGAAAGAGTGATTTGTGCTTAAAAATGAAAACAAACCACTTTTTTCCTTGTTTGCTCCATGGTTAGTAGGAAAGTTTCAAGCAGCAGCGCTACTATGTGTGGGTGAATTAGTTCGGCTGGAAGCCCTGAGCCTGCAGTCCCACAATGTTCCCAAGAGTGCTGCTGTGACATGGCCGCATCGTTCTCTAAGTGCCGTTTATTGCCTCCATCTGCACTGCTCAAAGTCTGGAAACAACAAACACATCCATATTTGTGACAAAACTTCTACCTACTCATGACTTGGCAAACAATCATTAAAAAACAGCAATACAGGGCTTCCCCCGTGGCACAGTGGATAAGAATCTGTGTGCCAATGCAGGGGACACGGGTTCGAGCCCTGGTCCGGGAAGATCCCACATGCCACGGAGCAACTAAGCCCGTGCTCCACAACTACTGAGCCTGCGCTCTAGAGCCCGCGAGCCACAACTACTGCAGCCCGTGCACCTAGAGCCCGTGCTCCACAACAAGAGAAGCCACCGCAGTGAGAAGCCCGTGCACCACAACGAAGAGTAGCCCCCGCTCGCCACAACTAGAGAAAGCCTGTGTGCAGCAACGAAGACCCAACACAGCCAAAGATAAGTAAGTAAAATAAACAAGGCAAAACAAAAAACAGCAAAATACAGTACAAGGTGACTGTGGTACTTTCACAGCCACGAGAGAACTTGTTGGGTTTCTCTTTGAGAGCCACTCTTGAAAGTACTCATTTCATATTCTCTGAAGAGAACCAGCTAACCAGGCAGACTATCTACTTGGAACCTTCCAGGAAACCAGACCCCATGAGCTTCCTAAATGGGCCACACCAGAGAGGCCATCTTGTCCCCTGCGTGTGGACGGGGATTCAGTATGTCTGGCTCCAAATCTGGTCTCTCTGGATCAACCTGAGACCCTTCCCACCCCCCAGCCCCAGCCTGTACCGGATGAGCCCCTGCCAGCGCGTCACCCTGTGTAAGAGCATGGGTTTCCTCTGCGAACATGCTGGGAGAGGAAGGGGCATTGCCATCACGAATACCCTGGGTTCTGCAATTTGGTGCCACAGCACCTTCAGAAGGACTGGACTGGCAGCAGCAATATCAGCAAATCGACAAAGCAGGACTGTGACGTGAGTAGGTGGGTAGGCAGATGGGCAGGTAGGTAGGCTGGTATTCAGTTACTTGAAATATTAAGTTGCCCAGAGGACAAAGACATGCATCCATCACAGAATCAGCTCTAGGTTTCAAAGAACATCAAGACGTATAAAAAAGCCCTCTCTGACTCCACAAAGCCTTACTTCAAAAATTCTACCAAATGCTCAACAGATGAAAATACCTGTTCTATTGCTCTAAAGGACAGAATAAAAAGCACCATTCAGTCTTTGGCCTGTCTGCTGGTTACCCACAAACTCAAAGGATGGGTCCAGAGTAGCAGATGAGTCATGGAGAGCATCAAACAAGCACAATACTCTGGCCACCATGGGGGTCATCTCTGAACCACAAGAAGAGGGGGAAACCTCTTTGTCTCACTCCTGGGTCCACAGCCTCTGATGGACCAATACATGTGTCAGCAGAATATTTTTTCTGTAGCAGAGGAAGCAATGTTAAACGTTATTTTGTTAACACACTCGTGATGAACATCCATCTATACGAGCCAATGAAACAGTCAAGGCTCTGCTATTAGGGGGGGATTCAGGAAACAGGGAAGGCTCAAAATAGCATTGCTGAGTGTTATCAGATTTTTAAACTAATCATCAGCAAATCTTTTCAGCTGACTTTGGCTTTAAGAGTTCTTACCCACTAGATTGCTAAAATGGAATGAGAAGGGCCCATAGTGTGTTCGGTCTTTTTTTGTTTTTATTTCATTATAAGAGCTGTCCCATCTTATCCGATTTTCTCCTTCCTCATTAAAAAGAAAAAAAGGCGCATTATTTCCCTAGATGATAAGAGTTAACGTTGTACTCTTTTCTCAGTAATTACAGGCTTTCAGATGTCTTTTTAAGTGGGAGAATGGACATGTCATGCAGTTAGCCAATAAATGCAATCCCTGATTAAAATATGAGTTCTAAAAGTTTGCAAACTTCTAACTATTTCCCCAGTGCATTTGTAATTTCAGACCTGTGAACCTGGCTTTTTTCCCCCCTTGGTCCTCTCTTGTGAGAGCTAAAGCTACGCGTCTTTTAAATTCACCAATCACACCTTCACAAACTTAAGTCAACAACTATGTGTTCAAAAATCTTTGTTTTCCCTTTGAAACTGGATGCAAAAAAGAAATCTCTCCTGTCAGTGGAGACGGCTGTGAAGGAACGAGGCGCCTGCACATAAATCTCCTTAAATTTTTTGAAGAGCTGCTTCTCTTTATCCCACTGGTATATCTGGGAGAACGTATAGTCACTCCCCAGGGCCAGGTAGTGATTCTCTTTAAAAGAAAAGGGCTGCAGGGTCATGGCCCCCCGGGATGGGAGAGCCTGGATCTCCACAAACTGCTTGCTATTCCACCTCATGACCCTAGAGTCCCCGATGAAGCGGGTGAGGGAAAGGTAGAGGGCGTTCTGCATCCTGAAGCTCTTCACGGCCAGCACATCCTCCATGTTGGGGATGTCGCTGTGGGGGACAAACTTCTTAGAGCTTTTATTCCACTGGAGGATGATGGGGACCTGGGAGCGGCTGGATAGGATCAGGTGTGATTTGCCGTCTATTTCAACAAACTCGGCATCCGTGTCCCTAAACCACTCGTGCAGAGACTGGTACGAGTAGAATCCTTTGCTGTTCCATTTATACACGGTCGACAGACCAGCTTTGGAGCTGTCTGCGATGACAAAGAACGTCTCATCCTCGATCTGAAACAGCTCGATGTCGTTGGGCTTGGAAATGCGAGAGACTTCTATGTCCTGGAATTTGACAAACTTGGTCCAGCTCTCGTCGTATCTGTAAATGTGAGAGCCGCCGAAGAGCTGGGCAACCACCACAAAGACCTGGTCGTCGATGAGGATGGCCTTACAGCCCACGATGGACTGACCTGCGCTCCAGAAGAGGGGAGATGGGGTTAGGGCAGCCACCATGAGAAACACTCGTCCAGAGTCAGAGAAAGACAAATATTATATGATACCACTTATATGTGGACTCTAAAAATAAAACAGGTGAACTTATTTATAAAACAGAAACAGACTCACAGACATAGAAAGTAAACTTATGGTTACCAAAGGGGAAAGGGGGTGGATAAATCAGGAGTATGGGGTTAACAGATACACACTACTATATGTAAAACAGATAAACAACAAGGACCTACTGCATGGCACAGGGAACTATATCCAATACCTTGTAATAATCTATAATGGAAAATCATCTGAAATATATATATACACACACACACACATATATATAAAAGGAAATCACTTTGCTGTACACCTGAAACTAACACAATATTGTAAATCAACTATAGTTCATTTTTTAAAAAAAAAGAAATAACAAAGAACAATGAACAGAGTAAATATTTGTTTATGTAAATCTAAACTATACATAACAAATATTTCTTTAGGTAACTTAACTGTATTGAATAATAATATATTAAACAATCAGAATATTTTCGCATTTAATCAAGAGAATGAAAAGGATAAATCTTTATGGAAATCTAATTGGTGCAAAACAATAATAAAATCTTTAGGTAAATTAAAAAAATGAAGCCTGTCCGCAGTGAAACTGGAACCCTTATGAACTGCTGGTGAGAAATATAACATGTTCAGCCACTGTGGAAATCAGTATGGCGATTCATCAGAAAATTTAACAAAGAATTAGCATATGATCCAGCAATTCCACTTCTGGGTCTGTACCCAAAGAACTGAAAGCAGGGTTTTGAAGAGATATGTGTACGCCATGTTCATAGCAGCATTATTCACAATAGCCGAAAGGTGGAAGCAACCCAAGTGTCCACTGTTGGATGAATGGATAAACAAAATGTGGTATATACACACAATGGATTATTGTCACACCTTAAAAAGGAAGGAAATCCCGACACATGCTGTGTCATGGATGAATGTTGAAGACATTATGCTAAGTGATATAAGCAGTCACAAAAAGACAAATAGTGTATGATTCCACTCATATGAGGTACCTAGAGTAGTCAGATTCATAGAGATAGAAAGCAGAAGGGTGGTTGCCAGGGTCTGAGAGGAGGGGAGAATGGGGAATTACAGTTTAATGGGTACTGAGTTTCAGTTTATCAAGATGAAGAGTTCTGGGGATTGATGCATTTATTGAACCACACACAAACACAGTTAAGACAGTAAATGTTATGTTATATATATTTCCCCACAATTTAAAAAAAAGTTTTAAAAGTACCTCCATCGAAATAGGTAAGTGTTGGTCACCTGGGTCTCTGGCATCTTTAGAGGCAGGCGTATAATTCAGGAAATGCACTAAGACACCAAGCAAATTGACTGCATGCTATTCCCGACTCCATAGGGGAGAATGAGGCATTTAAACGGGTTTCTTCTCTTGGGGGGTAAAAAGCTAGGAGTCAGGACTTAGAGGCAGGAAAAAAAAATGTAATGAGAGCTCTTGAGGACGTTTGACCTTTTCTGATTTCTGAAGCTGAGTGGAGGCAGAATAGACCAGTGTTAAACCTTGTGACTCTAGACCACATGGCCCAGCACCTCATAAGCTTTCTGACCCTGTGGCGGTTCCCTCAACTCCCTGTGCTCAGGCTCCTCCCCTACCAGATAAGACTAAGGATGCTGCCAGCCCTGACCTTACACAGCCGCTGTAAAGACTACCTGAGAAATTTCACGGTCAGGGTTTTTAGTACAGAGCTTGCACACACAGGAAGTGATCAATAACTAGTCACTCTCATTATTGGATCATTGAGGCAATTGAGATCACGAGCCATGATCTGAATGATCTAGCTCATGCGGCACCAAACCAGAACTTTGGAGGAAAACGGGAACATTTTCAGTCGTGACTCCCCTGTCTGGGTCACCTCCCATCAGCTTCTCCCTATCTGCACCCAGAACCCCCACCCTCACCGTTCCAGCCAGACAGCAATAAGACCACCCACATCTCAAAGAGTATTGGCCCGTCATCTAGGTCATTCAATTAAAAGTTATTTCTTTCCCCTAATTTTCTAGGCAGTTTGGACCAAAGTGAATTTGGTCTGTAAATTACAAGGATAATTACCCAATTTCTGTCCTCAGTATTAACACTGGGGGCAGACGGTGGGTGGATTTTAGAGTGGTATTTACTTTTCTCTTCCACTGCTTTGGCTTTCCTGCAAGAACCTGGTCCCTTTCCTTTGTTTAAAACTAATTATTGCATTTTTTTCTGAGTATAAAGGTTTTTAATGTTCATCAAAGCAAATTTTGAAAATAATTATAGGTAACACATAAAGGCACTATACTAAGCACTTTACATGCTTATTATATACTTAGCAGACACTTAATTTTGTACCCTGTTTTATAAAGGCACAGAGAAGTTAAGTAACTTATACAAGGTCACACAGCTACAATGTGATGGAGCCTGGGATCCAAATCCAGGTAGTCTGGCTCCAGTCTACACTCCACCACCAATGTACCAAAAAGTACAAAGAAGAAAATCAAAATCAGTTCAACTGCAAATGCTGAAATAACACTTAATATCTTGATGTATTTCTTTAATTGCCAATCTCTGCACATATCCAAATGTGCTTTTTAAAAATAGATCTGGGCTTATAGTGTACATGGATTTTTTATAACCTGCTTTTTCCCCTTGACCACTATATTGTGAACATTTCCCCCTGTTATTGCATCTTCTACAACTTGATTTTTTAACACTACATGGTATTCCATTGCATGGAGACACCATATTTGATTTAATCCCCTACTGCTGGACATTGCACTTATTTCCAGTTTTTCATTATTGTAAGTAATAGGCTTCCCTGTAGAGAAATCTGTGTTTGAAAACCTTCTGGCAGCATTCTTAAATGGAGAGATTGCGGGGTAGACATTGTGCACATCGTTAAGATTTCTGGGTTTAAACTACCAAACTGCTCCTCAGAAACTGCGCTGACTCCCCCCTGACAGCACTAACTGAGGTGCATGCTCCTCCTGAGTCCCTGGCTACGGAGGTCCCTTCTACCCAGAAACATCCTGCAGCCATACTGGTCTCAGCCGAGGGGCCGTGTGAGAAAGAAAGAATTCCTTTCTTGGAGATGCTCCATAAAGCATCCTCTTTCCAGGTGTAGCCTGTGGAGTTGTAGCTTATGGAGTTGTCAGCAGCAGCAGAAATCCTCGTGTGTGTGTGTGTGTGTGTGTGTGTGTGTGTGAATATGTGTTTTAATCTAGGAAGAGAGATGCTGCAACATACTTAGTGGGCAGAAATCAAAAGGCAAACAAAATTAACCAAAACCAGGAGAGCTGAGAAGAGATGTAGAGAGAAAAAGGAGAAGACATAAGGAGCAAAACTTGGGTGGGGAGTGGGGAGCGGGCGGCTCATGACCCTGGGTCTCCCTCTCTCACTAGAAGATGGATGTCCCTTTTGCACAATGCCCAGCAGGGCCACAGAGGGGGAAGCATGTGTCCCTCCCATTCCTCGGAGCCCCAGACTTGCCGGCCATGGATGGAGAAAATCCTGCCCAGCTCTTGCTGACTCTGGGATCACCCTGTGATCAAACGAGATGATAAATGAGGCATGCACAGCCCCATGAGGAGAGAATGGTCCACGTTTACGTTGGTCTTGTTCGAGGCAAGTGGTTCTGGGGCTGTGCCCTTACTCATCCATTTGTCATCTGCCCAGCTCGTGGGAGCTGCAGGGCTTTCCTTCACACCAGGCTGAATTCCAGCGAGCCACACTCTTTCCTCCACAGAGCGAGCAAGGCCCCTACTTCTGTAACCACCCTCTTTCCCAGCCTCCCTCAGGCCATGCTCTGCTGGTCCTGGCACTCCTATGCTTTTGAAAGTTGTGGAGACAATTTTATTGAAGTCCAAGAGTTAGGGTCTATGGGAGAAGGAGGGCTGCTCCTATTTTTTTTTCCACTATAAAATAGAGACGATAAGTACACATTATGAGGTTGTGTAGCTGATGAAAGAAACAGCTTATAAATCACTGGGTATGTAAATGTAAGTTGCCTTCCTCTAAGTGAAAAATTATGTGACGAGATTTGTGTTTAATGGAAATTAATGTAATAAGGAAGCAGAGAAGGCAGACTTCATTCCAATCCGGTCATCAAGAAATGTTTCCTGTAGGAGGCTGCATTTGAGCCTGGAAACCCAGGTGAAGAGAGAAACAAAAGAGAAGTAGTTGAATTGTAAGATGTGATCAGAAATCAATGTGACAGGAAATCGGCAATATGTATTCGGAAATGTGTGTTGGGACCCTGATGTATGAAATCTGTGTGCTTTCATGAATTAAGAAGAGTAAAAGATCCAAACCTGGTGGATTTCCCTAGCGGTGGTAGCAAGGAATAATAATCAAATATCTAATTTTTATCCGCAACTGATATCCCAACACTTGTTGAGAACTTACTATATGCCAGGCCCCATGCTAAGTGTTATATAAGCTACCCAGTTAAATTCCCATGGGCCCAATACTATGACGATACCATTTTACAGATGGAATTCCCACTTTACAGATGAAAGGGGCTCATGGAAATTAAAACTTGGCCAAGGTCACCAACTAGAAAGATCTAGAGACAGATTTATGAAAAAACCAGTATGACGTTGGAGTTCATAAACTTAACGAACACAGTTTTGTAGCTCACTTCTTGGGCTTGGCTCCGAAGAGGATCCCAGTGGGCTGCACGTCCAGCTGCCCACCTCTCAGAAGATTCAGACTTCAACACTCAGAGGCCAAGGAATCCCTGGAAACCAGTAAGCTCCAGCCCTGGCTCTGGCCACAGCCACTCTGCTCTCACTGACCACTTCCTACGCCCAGCTCTGCGGCCTCCGCTGGGTCCAGGCCATTAGCACTTGCCTGAATCCTTGCAATACCCTCTCAACTACTTGCTCTGATTCCACTTTGGTCCCCTCCCCACACACGGACTACTCTCAACCCAGCAGTTGGACACAACCCAGCCTTCTGGAGCAGGCACCTGCATCTTCTGTGCAGCCTGGCTGACCTCTGACCAAAGGTAAAAGCCCAAGTCCTTCGTAGGACCTGCAAGGGCCCCATGATCAGCCCTCTGACCTCTCTGACTTTGTCTCCTGCAACTGCCCCTGGATCATTCTGTCCAAGCCAAACCAGTCGCCTGCCTGTTCATCAAACAGGAAAAATACCCTCCTGCCTCTGGACTGCTGCACTCACTCTTCCCCGTCTGGAATGCTCTCCCCACCGTTCCCACTCTCCACGTGCATCAAGCCCTCATGTCCCACAAGTTTTATTCAAACACCTTCTTAATGAGGCCTCTACCAGACACTCTATCTAAAATTACAGTCCTCTCATGCCAACACTTCAAACCTTTCCTCCCTGCCACCTTTTCCCTTCTTAGCATGCTGCCATCTAATGTGTTGTATGTATTACAATTATTTGTCTTATTTTATTGTCTCTCTCTCTCTCCCATTATAACACAGACTCCTTGAGGGTGGAGGTTTTGTGTGGTTTTTTTTTTTTTTTTTTTTTTTTTTTTTTGCGGTACGCGGGCCTCTCACTGTTGTGGCCTCTCCCGTTGCGGAGCACAGGATCCGGACGCGCAGGCCCAGTGGCCATGGCTCACGGGCCCAGCCGCTCCGCGGCATGTGGGATCTTCCCGGACCGGGGCACGAACCCGTGTCCCCTGCATCGGCAGGCAGACTCTCAACCACTGCGCCACCAGGGAAGCCCTAGGGTGGAGGTTTTCTTGTGACTTGTTCACTGCTATGGCCCCAGCACCTAGACTGGGCCTGGCTCAGAGTAAGCGCTCAAGAAATCTTTTTGAACAAATGAAAAAATGAATGGATGACTTGATGAACCTAGGGGTGTGACCAGCTGCTGTATGTAGGAAGGGCAGGTGGAGGGCAATGCTGTCCCCTTCTACCAAGGTCAACCTGGGAGAAGGAAAGGGTGGGATGCAGCAGTGACAGGTCCCGAGCTCTGCCTTGGAAGTAACAGTGGAGTGATTCAACATGCCTGAGCCTTCACCTCTTCGTTTGGAAAGGTGAGGAGGAAGCCAGCATTAAGAACTGCCTGCTTGGGACTTCTCTGGTGGTGCAGTGGTTAAGAATCTGCTTGCCAATGCAGGGGACATGGGTTCGAGCCCTGGTCTGGGAAGATCCCACATGCTAGAGAGCAACTAAACCCATGTGCCACAACTACTGAGCCTGTGCTCTAGAGCCCATGCTCCGCAACAAGAGAAACCACCGCAATGAGAAGCCCACGCACAGCAATGAAGAGTAGCCCCAGCTCTCCGCAACTAGAGAAAGCCCACGCACAGCAATGAAGACTGAACACAGCCAAAAATAAATTAAATAAATAAAAAATTTTTTAATTAAAAGAGAAAGAGGAAACACTTAAAAAAAAAAAAGAAGAACTGCCTTCTCTGTGCCTGGCACTCATCCAATTCTCACAACATCCATGAGAGGTACATCTCCTGCCCATTTCACCGATGAGAAAACAGAGGCTCAAAGGCCACAGCTACTTCCTAGCACATGGCAGAGTCAGGAGTAGAATCCATGTTCATAGGTTTTCAAAACCTGAACTCTTTATAGTCCATATGCCTCCTCTCTCTTGAAGAGAGGTCGCTTGTCCTCTACTTACGGGCAGGGAACCCGCAATAACACCTCAAACAGCTGTTATGAGCCCCAACGAGACTAACCCGAACCTGGCTCTCTGCAAGCCCACAACCATCACCGGCAACAAGCACTGGCCTCAGAACTCCCTGCACGAGAGCATGGCTTCACTCTGCTCCCACCTCCTCATGTGAGAGGGAGGAGAAAAGGCAGAGGGGCCTGCTCATTCAGCCCTCACCGATCTTCCAGGTCAGAGAAAAGATGGAAGCAAAAATCAATGAATTGGTACAGCCACTATGGAGAACAGTATGGAGGTTCCTTAAAAAACTACAAATAGAACTACCATATGACCCAGCAATCCCACTACTGGGCATATACCCTGAGAAAACCATAATTCAAAAACAGTCATGTACCAGAATGTTCATTGCAGCTCTATTTACAATAGCCAGGTGATGGAAACAACCTAAGTGTCCATCATCAGATGAATGGATAAAGAAGATGTGGCACATATATACAATGGAATATTACTCAGCCATAAAAAGAAACGAAATTGAGCTATTTGTAATGAGGTGGATGGACCTAGAGTCTGTCATACAGAGTGAAGTAAGTCAGAAAGAGAAAGACAAATACCATATGCTAACACATATATATGGAATTTAAGGGAAAAAAATGTCATGAAGAACCTAGGGGTAAGACAGGAATAAAGACAGACCTACTAGAGAATGGACTTGAGGATATGGGGAGGGGGAAGGGTAAGCTGGGACAAAGTGAGAGAGTGGCATGGACATATATACACTACCAAATGTAAAATAGATAGCTAGTGGGAAGCAGCCGCATAGCACAGGGAGATCAGCTCGGGGCTTTGTGACCACCTAGAGGGGTGGGATAGGGAGGGTGGGAGGGAGGGAGACGCAAGAGGGAAGAGATATGGGAACATATGTATATGTATAACTGATTCACTTTGTTATAAAGCAGAAACTAACACACCATTGTAAAGCAATTATACTCCAATAAAGATGTAAAAAAAAAAAAAAAAAAACATGCAGGTGGCGAGTTCCTCTCTCACCTCGTTTCCTCTAACATGGACCGGCTTTAGGGTCCTGAGGCCTGGGCTTCCCTCCATAGGTTCCCCTGCACTGCTCTGTGCTGGGTCTGCGCTTGGAGCGAGCGGAGCTGCTCCCAGGAATGTGGGCTCAGCACTGGGAGGCCAGATGGCATGTCAGAGCGTCAGATCTACGTCTCATAGACCTCTCCGGGCTGCCAGATCAGCCTCATTAACAGCTTTGCTCCCCAAGGGTGAACGATGCTCTCCCTGCATCCCTGCACCTGCTGCAAGGCCAGAACCTCCGTATCTGGAAATGCTACCTGGATACACTTCTCTCTGCCCCAGCAAGACGCTGCTCGAACCAGAGAAGGAATCACTGAAGGAAACCCTCACATGGGGCAAGAGTCAGGCCACATGGTGCTGTTTGTAAAGTCAGTATTATTATCAGATTGCACTTTGATAAGCGAGAAGTCTTTGAAAGATTATTTTGACTTTATCCACTTATTTAAAAAGCAAGTAGACAGTCCATTTTTAGTAGCGCTAAGACACTGGGATTCAATGATGGCCCCAAATGAAGCTCTAACTAAGTCTTATCCCAAAGGCTTGAATTAGGAAGCCATTTATGCTTATTTTGTATGTACTTATTAAAAGGAAGTAGTGATCACCAGGACTCGGCAAGGGGGCAATAGAAACAGCTATAGTGTGTGTGTGTTCATGAGTGTGTGCATGTGTGTACGTGAGCACGTGTGTGTGTGCATGGGTGTGTGCATTCACATATTAGTTAAGAGCTTACAAAAGTCAAAGGATTCATTTAGCTGCTAAAACGCTCATGCAGTCTGAGGCTGTCATAACTGCTCAAAATCAAGGGATTCTGGGAGTGACTTCTTACCATTTCAGGAAAATGCTTCCCACCACAGGCCCCCATCACCCTCTCCCTTTACAAAAGGATCACCAACAATAAATAGAATCACCACCTAAGGTTTCTGCTCTCACCAATAACTGACCATGTCCAGAAAAAGTTGGAGGGAAGAGGGTGGGCTGCAATGTGTTCCCAAATCAAACCAAGCCAGAGAGCCAAGCTCCCTCTCGGGGTGACAGAGAACATTTCTTCTCTCCCGGGCTTTAGGCCACGCTGAAATGAGGTCAGTACATCCAGTCAAAGCCATAACACACCTGTAATATTGTCATAGCTCCGGAAATTCATTTCGATGTGGTCCCACTCCAGCACCATGCAGTTCTCCATGCTGGGCTGAGCGATGGCCACGTACACATCATTCTTGGAATTGAACGTATCCACTGACACCGACTGGTAGGGCAGAGTCTGATGAACAACAAAATCTGGGAAGGGGTGTTGAAAAAAAAGTCTCCGTGAGCTCTCCTGTGGGCATTATGGACCGCCATTCCCCTTCTATCCTTTCTCTCATCAGTTCCAAAGAGGACTGGGGAGGGGGGAGGGCAGGAGAGAAGCAACACACATCCTGGCATGTTTCACTCTGGGTGAGCCCAGAGGGTTCTGGCTTGTGCAGAATTAGCAGACTGAACGCACAGCTTCTAATACAGCTTCCTTGAGATAAATAGCTCACAAGTCTGGCTAGAGGATCTCAAAGTTTTAAACAAATTTGGTGAGACCTGGCTTTCAGAAAGACAGGACAGAAAGGATACTGCAGGGCATCATTCCTGAAACTATGGTGAAATTTACTCTATGAAGAAGGGCTGCTGTGGTCAAATTCCTTTGGGAATGCTGTTATTTTTAGCTCTCTCAGAATAGTCCAGGTAGTAAAGAAAATTAAAAGTAAATTCCCCAAAGGGCACGCTGCAGTTTTGGAAACCAAACCAAACTCTTTGATGAGGTCTTGGAGGTTTATAAAGCCCACTGTGCGGGGAAGCTAACCTAAGTGTGTTTACTGGTTACTGGACTCAGTAGCAGTGCTAAGTACGGCTGCGCCTGGGATCTGGGTAGTGCCCTGCAGCTCAGGGAGCAGTTACGGGAGATCTATTAGATCCTCCAGCAACACAGACGCCATCCTATTTAAGCACGCATTCTGCTCTTACACTTAGTGGCAAGTCAATACCCATGATCTGTGTCGCTCCCTGAGCTACAGACTCACTCTGTGAAATCTTGGTAGGGAATGTACAGTCTTACCAAGAAACAGGGTTAGCATGCCCTCGGATGCAAGAACAGCTAGTGTGTGCAGTAGCTAGAGAAACAATGAAGAAAGAAGTTTTTTTAAAAAAACAAAATACTAATAAAGTTTACGTTATTTCTTTGGCCAGAGATCTTTCAGGGTGCACTGCTTCTTAGCAGGCTAAAAGTGCCCAGGGTAAAACGAGGGTGGACGTCTGGCTTAGGAAAGTAGTTCCTATGAGAAAATCCTGGCTTGGCCCACCTCTTCCCCACCCAATCCTTATCCATGCCCGCTGAAGTCCCATCTCCTCTGCAAAGCTGCCCTGACCAGTCCAATCAGGGACCCTTCCTAACTTGCTGGACTCATAATCAGGCAATGTTGTTTACATCTTATTATTTACTAGGATTTAGTCTCCAACATAGAGACATCAGGGTCAGATTTGAAGAAATGGGAGAGATCTTAGAGCAAGAAGCTGAAGCTCAGAGAGGGTGTGTGCCCGGCCATGGACACACAGCCAGCGTGGTGTGTCTCCTGAACCAAGGGCTTCCTAAGGAAGGTCCTACACTTCTCGGAGCTCCAATGACACAAGCCCACAGCAGCCACTCAAGAAATAATTGACTCAGAAGCCTCATGAAAGATGTCAACTGAGAAAGGCATCAAAGGGGCAGGTACCAGGTAGTGAGTAAGGAGGGCCAGTGCAAAAGGACTAGAGGCAGGTAAGGGGGCAGAGCAGCTGAGCGAGTGTTAAGGTGGGAAGCGTGGAGCCGGGGCCGGAAGAGCAGGTGCCAGGCAGCGGGCAGAAGGTAAAGCTGAGGTGTAAGGGCGGCGTGAGGCACTGGAAAGAGCGCTGTCCTGGAGTCAGACTACCTGAAACCACTTCCTGTGTTTGAATCCCTGGGCTGCGTGCGCACCTCCCCTTACGAGGCCTCGGTTTACTCATCTGCAGTATGGGGGCAATGATCCAAGCTCGATGGCAGGAACAGACTAGGGAATGTGGTGGACATGCCGACCTCAGGCTCAGCACACGGTAGGCGACTGATAAATATGGAATTGAGATCCAAGCAAGGACAGTCCCCCTCCACTGTCCTGGTCACCACTGGGCCATCTCTTGGGGAGAGTGTTCATTTTAATGGCATCTAAGATAAAATGCCGGAGCGCTGACTCTGCCTTTTTGCTGAGTGACCTTAGGGAAGTTACCCAACCTCTCTCTGCCTCAGTTTCTTCATCGTCTGTTATGATTCATACTCACGTAGAACAGTGCTTTGCACAGGGTGCGTGCTCAATGCATGTTACCTTTTGGAGGGGCCCCTTGTGTTCTCAGTGGACAGGAGCTGCTGAGTAAATGCTTGCTGGCTTGGCGAGTGTGGGAGGGCTGGCCTCGCCCCTGACCGTGGGGGGAGAGGACGGGGCTGAATGAAGGACGCTTGCAGGTACAGGGAGACGAGGGAGAAGCAAAGAGGAGGCTGCCTCTGCACCCGACAGCAAGAGGTGGCCAAGGGACAGTGGGGACAGTTGGCAAGAGTGGAGGAGGTACCCCCCCTTCTGGAACATTCGGAAGAGCTGGTTTCTACCCCGCCTGCACTTGCAGCTCCAGGAGCTCGGGCAAGAGCCTCAGGCTCCCCAGGAGTAAAATGAGGGCAACGTCTATTTCACAAGGTTGCTGTAGAGGCCGAATAGGAGAGTGAGGATTAAGTGTTAGCGCCCAGCCTCGGCTGCGGTGATCACTCAGGAGGTCTACACGCGTAACAGTGACAGTGTGAAGCTCCCTGCGTGAAGACTTAGGGAAGAGTCACCGTGGATCCTAGTTCCCCCTCCTCTATCAAGTCCCCCAAAATACCAGTGTTGCTTGGTCAAAGACTAAAAACTGAAAAACCCCTGGTTCATTCCTGTGGGCCCTGGTGGCCCCAGTGTAGAAGTCGGAAAACGCTGCAAAAGGCTTCCGTGTTCACAGGCTGGTAAATGGGAAAAGGGAAATGGAAGCAGTCACGGTCTGCTTTCTTTCCTGGAGGTAGAAGAGGACTCAGAGAATACAGCTGTGTTCTTTTAATTACCACCAAGATGTCTATAACCTTCTCCAGCATCTCCGGTTGCCTTGCCTCATCCAAGTCTGCCCAAGGTACCTAACACTCCTGATGCTTATAACCCCATCTCCCTGGGTTCAGAGCTTCCTGACTACACTCTGAATTCTCAGAAACACGAGCACTTGTGAGCTTAAAAATGCAGGCCGTTTAAAGTGCAGACCCAAAAGTTCCAGTTTTTTATTTTTAAAAAATTCCAGAATTTTAATTTTATTTAAAAAAAAATAGAGAGCATTTTACAAATCTAGCCTTTCATGGTCCTATTTTCACTGATTTCCCCCAAACATTGGTTTCATAGTATTTTCTCTATATACTGGCTATCTGGCACAGCACAGACTGTTAAGTCATTCGAATTATAAATCTAATTCCTAATAGGAGACTCCTCCCCCTTCGCCGCTCCTGTCCAAAAAAAAAAGGAGAAGAGAAAGAAGGAAGAAGGGAAGAAACCGGTGAAACAATATGATTGATGAATGTGCGTTTGTGTGAATGGGGGAGAGGACTCGGGGAATTTAAACATCTTCCCCGTCGTAAGTTATTTCTCACAAACGGCAAACGCACAATCATTGTGGAAAGATCTCAAACAATCCACATGCTGATAGGACCTCAATTTACTGGTGTTAAAGTATTAATGGCCTTCTCTGCAAAAAGCACTTCCACTTCCATTCACATTGGATTAAGTTCATGATGTCAGTGGGACTCTTACAATTTAGGCCTTGCTCCCACTGGAATCAACAGATTTTTACATACCTATTTATAGCACTTGCAGAAAATAAATTATACATGACGCTGATCCTATTGGGAGAGAATCTGCACATTAATGCATTATTTCTCTCTGCATTTTCATCAGCCCTGAAATAGGGAAACTAACGGGACAATTAGGATGCAAAATTCACTCCCTCTAAGGAATTTAGTGAATTATCCTCCTAACAGGGGGAATTATGAGTAGGTAACAGGGATTTTTAAGGTGGTTAAAAATAGACTTGAAGCAGAGGGTTATGGAGGGACTGATTACGCTGGAGAGCTGAAACCGGCCAGGGGTGGCTTTGTGGTGTTAATTACACCCCTGTGCTGAGGAACAGGATGGTAATCATACCCTCCTCTCCCTGGGAAGAACAAGGTGAGACATCTACTGGAAGAATTTACTCCTTTGCTAAAACCCGGAGCTAAGAGGAAAACAGTGCACTCAGAAAATGTGCTTCTTCCCCAAACTCGAGTGAGGATGCGGTAATGGTACCATGGGTCTTAGACTTGGCTTTCCAACTTCCATCCATCCTCACCTATCTCCTCCCTGGCCTTAAGTAGAGCACCAGCATATGAGGCTTGATCTGAGCCAGAAGATAGGAACCCCCAAAACTCATACTTTATCGACCTAGTTCTTACAAGGCAGGGACTATATTTGGGGGGAGGGGGAGGGGGTCACAACGTGGTGGCACCATTTTTTCATGATGGAAGACACCATGAGGGAGAGCTCATCTGTTCATGAGCCTTAAAGGGATAAAACAAGAGCCAAGACAGAATCATCTTCTCCCTGTTTCCAGGCAGGGGGGGGCTGACTTCCTAAATTTTAGCAAAAAGCTTGTTAGCAAAGATAAATATGTATAAGAGAATGCCCCCAAATGGTTAAGGGGCTCATGCTGCCCCAGAGATTCTGGGTTTAGGACAGATTCCTAGTTTCCAAGGCCCTCTATAGTCCAAGCCATTTCTCTCTGAGATTGGCAACGTTGTCACACACTAAGGCTGCGTGAGAAGAGAACAATGGAAAAGCTGCTCACTTCAGCATGGGGTTTAGAGAACTCTCCAGAAAAATGAGAAGAGGCAGAGAGGAGCCCCAGCGAGCTGGGGTTTCACATTTCATACAGCATGGCCTTGAACGCCACCTTTTGGTGCAAACGTCACTGACCGTGACCTCTGATATATTGCACTGCTCTACAATACAATAACTAACCCCCCAGTGGCCTCAGCTGGCTAAAGGGCACCTGCCAATTACACAGCTGAATAAGTCCCTGTTCAGTGATGAAAGACAAGGGCATTTCCATAAGACTTCAGGTTTCCTCTCAGAAAAGAACAGAACTTGTCAGGTCTCCTATTTACAAAGATATCTAGAAATAATTTTTACTTTTGAGTTTGTTTGTTTAGTAGATCGGGGGATAGCAGTAGGACTAGCCTAAATGTGATATTTTGTTCTTAGAGTTTTTTTGTCTTTTGAGTTTCCATAACTATTTTCTGAGTTCTCATTTCTGCTGCTCCTACTGACATGACTTGAGGCTTTGTAGATACCAACTCTCAGCCTAAGTGTTTATTTTTATAAGTCTGGTAAGCAGGTTTCGTACTGTGGATTAATCCACTCTCCTTTAAAATCTGGTTTTTAGAAGCTACAGAAACTCCATCTAAGCCTTTCATATGGAGATATTCTTGGGCTCTCTACAAGATATGACAGTTGAGGCAGTGAGTATTTTAGTTTTATCTTATAACCTGAAGATGTATAAACTGAAACCCTGAGGCAGACTCTAGAAAACAAAATCAAACTTTCTTGACATTTTTTTCCTCAATGTGAATTTTTCCTTTTGATAACTAGTTGTTAACTTATATTCCTACTTTGCCATTGATTAGGATGCCTAGTTATCTCATTTTACATGGAACTACAAAAGCAATTTATAAGTTTTAAAGTCCGGTAATTATCAGTTAAATGTCCTATAAATTTCATAGTATTCAATCAAGAGAACAGTGACTTAGGTCTCTCTGTACTGTCTTTATATGAAACCTAGACTGCTTTGAAAATGTTCTCATGCCAAACTCACCTTTGACCTTAAAAAAAAATCTTTAGACAAATTTGAATATTGTAAAGAATCAAAAAGAATCAAAAGTAAAGCCAGTGCAGTTAACAAAAATCCTTCCAAACTGTTGAGATTATTTTCCTTGACACATCAAATCATTTCTTTGAGAATGCTTAAATTTCCCCTAAAATAATTTTGATAGAAAACTTTTACCCCCATGTTTCCCCACTCCCTGTTGACAGTCTAAAAGAAAAACAAAGGGTTATTCTAAATATAAGACTTTGATGATAGAGGTTCTGAATACCTGTAGTTGTGCATTCGTAGTCAAAGCTGGTCACGTCATTCAGCTTCTTTTCCTGATATTCTGGTGGACCGATACACAGGACATCAGAAACAGTGGAATTTGTCATCTTCAACCACAGATACAACCACTTGGCTTTGCAGTCACATTCAAACTTATTGCCCCTTAAATCTCTAAAAAACAAAACAAACACAGACACAGAGAAACAGACATGTCGGAAATATTTTGGCCCTAACATGAAACTCCAGAAATCCTGATATCCTGACATACTTAATAACTCCCCAAAATGGAATTTTTTTAAAATTTTGTATTGAATACACCCGATGTCTTTTACATACCACTGACTTTATTTAACACTCTTCAGTGTCCATGATTTTAACTGTATAGCACGCAGAGAGCGCTCAGAGTTGACACAGCACCATTTTTCCAAATCCTCTTGAAACTGTCACCACGCCATGGTGGAAATGGGGGAGGGGTGACAGAAGAACACCACCCAGCATAGGTTCTCACAAGCAAAAACAGGACATTACAGGAAGATAGTTTTGACAAACACAATTGAAACTTTAAGATCTTGTTAAACTTTGCCGCAGCAAGGAGTGACAAGCACTAGAAAACAACGCAGATGGATACGCTACTGCTCTCTGGGAGAAAGGAAGCCCCCCGACCCAGCATGCCGAATTACCATTGGCCTAATGCTACTAAGTATATTCCAAAATGGCAAAGCTAACACAATACAAACTATATGCTGTTTCCCAGTATTCGCTACTTTGTCATAGATTTTTAGCTACAACATAAAAGAAATGCAGTATAGGGGGAGAGGGGATTTCAAGACAAGCACACATAAACTTAATTTTCATTACTTACAGTTCAATCAGAGAGTCTAAATCACTGAAGACATCCCTTGGGAGTGCTTTTATGTGATTATTGGCCAAAGAACTAGAACAAAAAGGTCACATTTTAATGTGGTTATTATCTTCATGCCCTATCCCTCTGAAGTCCCTTAAATAAAGCAAGTGATTTAAAACAGAGCTCTAAACGTCTTTAGCAAAAGGTAGTTCAATTTCTGGCTTTGGTCATTGATACTGAGATAAAGAAATGAGTTTAGTTATACAAAGATAACATTATAGATGCTGGAGCATACAATGTCAGTTTTTTGTTTTGTTTTTAAAACAAGCATTTATTAAGCTCTTGATGCACGTGTTAATCCTCAGATGGCATCTCACGTTTCTCAGAATAAAAGTCAAAGTCCCTTTGATGGCACCCAAGGCCCTCCATTGTCTAGTTACCTCCATTCCCACTTACCTGTGGGACTGAATCTCTGATGATTCAGATCATCCACACTGGTTCCTTTGCTATTCCTCACACAGGCTAGTCACACTCCCAGCTCAAGTTCTCAGAACGTGGTGTTCATCTGCCTGACGCTCTTCCCCTAGGTGTGGTTCATCCATCACCTCCTTTAGGTCTGTCCTCCACTTTTACCACCCTCCCTGATCTCTACACAACTCCTTTCCATGCTCTGTTGATCTTCACTGCACTACAGTCACTTAGCATACAATATATATTAATTATCTATGTATTTGTTTACTGACTCTGTATTCTCCCTATACATAAGCAACATGAGGACAGAGATTTTTGTCTGTCCACATCTGTAAACCTTGCATCTAGAACTGTGCCTGGCACATAGTGGGCACTCAGTAAAGTCTTTCTGAATGGATGATTTAAGCACTAAAATGAGAATGATAAAAAGACAGATGTACAGTCTTATCCTAGGAAGTTCCCTAATGGGGCATCTAAGTGAATTTTATTACTTGTGACTATTCAAAAATAGTATTTACTTTATGTAAATATTCTTTTACATAAAGAATCTCAGCCCTAACCCTGATGATAATAGAAAATCTCAGTGAACCACAATGTTTAGGGAATGACTGGTTGTGACCAATTTCATTTTCTCATTAATTAAGGTCGACCAGAAACCATATTTTGTATTTTTGCTCTTAGTGTTGGAGATCTTTCTAAAATGTCCTAATCTACCCCCCATCTCCAGGAAGCAGACTTGAACAAACATCATCAATGCTTTCTCTGATGATTCAGGATTATGCAGTGCCCTGTCATCATCCTGCTGAAGATGAGTGTACATGGTGCTGGGCTGCTGACGTAGAAAGATGATAGGTGTTGAAATGATGTACATCAAGTCTGATTTCTCCCAGGCATCATGCCCTAGTGTGAGTCAGCCAAAAAAACTGATGCTTACTTTTGTTTTCTTTTATACATTTGAGTATACAAACAGCAAAACATATAAATGATAATCCACATGTAGGTAATTCAGCACCAACCTCTTTAAAAATATATATGAAATTAATCTTTTGTAGCATCATAATGAACCATCCCAGAAGTAGGAATGAAAGGGTGTTCCTCCTTAGAGTCAGCTAGGGAAGAAAGCTTTGTGCCCATTTTAAATCCAAACATTCTTGCTGCATGAGAGCAATGGAATACAGGGAGACCTATAGTTTCTAAATTATGTCTTTTCCCATCCAGTTAACCATGAATGGATTAAAATACAATTTCATGTACTATTTTACCTTCCTTTCCTAAATGATTTATTGGTACAATTTTAAAGATGTTGGAAAACAGGCTGAACAGATTGAAATCGTAACTACAGGCTGTAGATTATAGACTACAGACTGTAATCAGACTGAACATGCTCTAGAAGTAGCTTCTTGAAATTTAAAAAGGAGACAGTTTTGATTTTTTTTTTTTCTGGCTGCGAGTCACATTTTCTGGAAAGTAAAGTACAATTTTTAGCTAATTAAAGGTTAGTAGTTTAGCTAAACATTTTTAGTGAATTGAAATGCATTGGATTGAAGTGATAAGCATATACGGAATGGTCAAGGCCAAAAAAAAAAAAAAAAGCAGAATGTTTAGTGACTGTTCCAAGTGTTCAATTTAGATTTCAGAAAACTGAATTATTTAGATGGACTGTCCACCCCTACCCTGCCCAGACTCCGTACATAACATCTCACTTTCCACTTCATTTTGTGTACAAGTTCATGGCACTTCATTTCTAAAACTACTTAACAGCAACTGGTCCCTTGGGCTTTGTGGGACCGCTGGAAAACAAACGTCCTAGATTTTAGTTACAGATTGGCACTGCTCCTTCAATGCTTTGAAACCTGATCTATGTTTCTTTACGTATGGATGTGAGTCTGCAGGTGTTGGAAAAGTTCATAAAGGTAAAAAGCAGATACTTAAAACAAGCAACTTCCAGATAGTCACTTCCTTAAGCACAGGAGTGAACCTTAGAGAGCTGATGTGTTCTCCTTGCTTAGAAGTTTACCAAAAAAAGGGGATGGGGTGGGCTGGGAGGATCAGTTCATTCTTTCAACAGTGTATTAAATGTTTTTATTACTACGTACATCTCCAGCCCAGAGGAGTCAACTTTAAAAGTCATAAGACTTGCCCTGCAGTAGAGCACATATGGAAAACCCAGCTTAGTAACTCATTGGTCAGTCAGTGAATCAGAAAGAACGTCCTGCTGGCTTAGCCCTGTGTGAGACCCTGGGGGAAGAGCAGAGTTAATGGAAGATCCGCAGGGGCCCTGCCCGCAGGGAGCTTTCAACACAGCTGGGGAGATGAAACTAACATCCGTGAAACGGCACCAACCAATATGGCCCGTGTCTACAGCAAATTGCCGGTTGTGTGGAATCAACTGAGAGGGCTGCAAGAGGTGTGGAGGGGAGATCAGGAATGGCTCCAAGGAAAAGACAGAACTTAATCTGGACTGTGAAGGAAAAGGCGGATTCCAGGATATCATGGGCAGAAGAAACCGTATCCTGGGCAAGGGAAAGGATGTAAGGGAAAGGCCCAGTAATGGGGTGAATTGGGTGTGCACAGGGGCGCCCTGAGAGCCCAGTGTTGTGGGCACATTCACGGAAATGAGCTGGAGAGCTGGGGGAAGGCGGGCCCCATAGGCTTGACTGTGGGATGGGAACCCACGCTGGATGGGCTTACATCTCCTCTAATGCATCAGATGCGCTCTGGACCCAAACAAAGGACTCCTTTGTTCCCTCTGTGTGCGCCCCCTGCATGTCACACAGACAAGGAGGTGCCTCTTGCACACATATGGGTGATACACAGCATATGGTTGTATGTGCAAATGTGCAAGCACACACACACAGTTATGTGCACACATGAATAGAAGTCCATGTACCCAAGGGCCCACATGCACAAAGATATGCAAATACATATGCACAATACCTGCATATTTACATCTGTTTTCAGACCAAGGACCCACAGCCAACTGGTCAGATGAAAGTTGACATCTGGATGAACTCAACCAGTCACACGGGCTTTGCTCTAGGCGCATAATCTGCCCAGAGCCTTTGCTCAAAAACAAAGCCCTTCATTCCTGACTTCTGGGAACTGGATTTGTCTTGCCACAGCTGTTCTTCTCCAGACTCCCACAGTTGTCTTCCTAGCAGACCCTGTCTAGCCACCCAAACTGCCAAGGCTACTCAGCAGCCTCTGGAAAAAACTGAGGCTTCTTCATTAGCGGAGGGAGGGAATGATGCTATTGTTGTGAACGATGACGACGATGATGATGATAACAACGCCAACCAGACCTTGAACATTTACCGTGGCTAATGGGCTGGATGATTTGCAAGCAAGCACTAACCCACTACGTGCGGCAATCTTATGAGGTCTGTATAATCATCCCCATTTTTTTTTTTTTTTTCGGTACGCGGGCCTCTCACTGTTGTGGCCTCTCCCATTGTGGAGCACAGGCTCCGGACGCGCAGGCGCAGCGGCCATGGCTCACGGGCACAGCCGCTCTGAGGCATGTGGGATCTTCCCGGACCGGGGCACGAACCCGTGTCCCCTGCATCGGCAGGCGGACTCTCAACCACTGCGCCACCAGGGAAGCCCCATCCCCATTTTTAAGGATGAGAAAAGTGAGGCTTGAAAAAGGCTAAGTAATACTAACAAATGGTGGCCTTGAGATTTTCACTCAAGTCTATTGTGACTCAAAGCCCGTTGTCTTCGCCTCTACAAGAACGTGGGGATTTGGCATCTAGGCTGAATCTGAAAAAACAATCAAGACTATTATAGCAAGGAAAGAAAACATGGAGGAATAATGCCAATAAGAGTCTGATGTTGTCCAGGATCGGCTGTGCTGCTCCAGATGTTTAGATTCCCATTTCCACTCCCTCATCTCCTTACTCCACAAGCTGTAACTTAGGCAGGACTTCTGATTGGTACCATTCCAGAATCAAGTGCTTACTGAGCCTATTGACAGACCCCTTTGCCTCTATCAGGGTCTGATGTGAATGATTATCTCCTTAGATGTTGTATCGGTTACGGTTACACACCCTGGAGGTATTGCCACCCTGCCTAATACCCCTACCCAAAGCCCTCTAACTTCCCCAATTGTCTTTTTGCCACAGATAAGCTGACTATGGAGATGGGACATGTTATCCTACTCAAACACAAAGTTTCTAGCGTGCAGATGGGACTGGTTCCTGGTTAATAAATTGCTCCTGCCAAGACAATGACGATGTTCACATTTTCATAAGCACAGGCACTATTTTTCCAGTTTTCTAAATTTGCTAAGTGTGTGTGCTTGCTTTATTTGATATGCCAATTCAAATCAGTTTGTTTAATTTTTTTCTCCAGAAAGCTATTAAAGAACCCAGAGAGCTTAGCTTAAACCACAGATTAATCCAACATAAAAAAAAACCTATTTGCATCCAAATTAAAGGAACCACAAAAATGTCTCTATTCTACTTCATCCTAATGTTGATCCTCCATTCAACAAACATTCTTCAATGAGTCAGGTAAGCCTCAGTTCCCAAATCTGTACAATGGGGACTCACAGATTATGGTGAAATATAAAGAAGAGAAGGCTCACTAAGCACTCAGCCCAGGGCCTGGCACAGAGTAGGTATATGATACATGTTCCATTCCTTCCCACCTCGTCCATCACTCCCAGCTCAGAGTGCTCCTGTCACAAGCAGTCATGTGGACCATAACGGCAATTCGGGATGGCGGAGAAGATAAGAAAGCCAAGTGTGTGAGTGATCACAGTGGGCTGGTGTCTGATCAACAATACAGAAACCGCTCGGGCAATCTGGCAATGAGTTTCCTTCAGAAGCTATTACAATATGTACAAAACAATCAAGAAAGAGAGAGGCACTGGGACGTGACCCTCACTCTACACATTAAATAGGACTTACAACACTTTTCACAGGACTTACAGGTGAGTCAGGTCACGAAGGCCACGGAAGGCATTTCTTGAAATGGTTTCTATTTTGTTCCCTTCAATGAACCTAAGGAGAACAGCCATATAATTAAACTGAATTTTCTCTGCTTAATATCTCAAAAAAAAAAAAAAAAAACGATACTGGGATGCTTTCAGAATGAAATCTAAAAGCATTTATAAATTTCAGAAATTCATCTCCAAAGGCTCGGTCAGCTATACCAGATTCCAAGTGGGAGCTGGGTGTGTGTGCAAGAGTGCCTCCACACAAGTGTGCTTTTTGCACTCCTTCCAGAAGCAGCCTGGAAGTCTTCAAAGTCAGAATTGGCAGCATGGGTAAAAACATCTTGGGGGAAAAAAGAGAAGAAAACCCTACACAAAGGCAAGATATTCTCAAATTCCGCAAGACTGGAACGCTTCCAGACATCTTCCCCCCTCCAACCTTCTTACATTTCACAGTGCCTGGCTATTAATACTTCTGTTAACATCTTTGCCCCTTGAGGGGAGCCCATTGTTTTACCTCTTCATATTAAAGTCTTTGCCCAGGGAGAATTCCATTAAGCTTGGCTTCCGGCAAGCTTGAGTTCATCATGTCCTACACAGTGTCATCTCTGAACAAGTGGGTGACAAGGCAAGGATATTCTCAAGATCTCTAGGCTACTTGGAAATAGAATGTATAAGGAAGTTGAGCATGGGCCAAACTTCTTTCTCTGTGCTAAGATGTCTTAGGGCTTGCACACGGGACCTTACAGTAATAACTCCAGCCATGCTTTAAAGTGGGAAATACATGAAGTGAATGCACTAGGACTCTTCCCTAGGGTCACAGAGAACTAAATTTTAGTTTACGGCATCACATTTCTTCAAATGTAAGCAAGTCTCTGATGAGATGGTCCAAGGGAGACTTTGCAACATGATGTTTTTCGTTAGTGAAACAGTTCTTGATTCGTACACTGAGAGTGATCTGGTGCCTGTTTGTTTTTAAAATCAGGGGTCTATTCAGTAATAGACTTCAGTATAAGCTGAGAAGCGAACTTCCTCCTCAGTAACCTTGACAGGAAGATGTACTGCTTGAAAGAGAGAATGGATGGTTCTTTGTTCACCACCTCCATCGACTGTTGATGTGCTTTGATAGAACCTAGTTGGCCCAGCACTTCAGCCTGACCACTCTTCCCAGGTTACCTAGACTATCAAGTATCATGAGAGTACCCGTATTATGTATCCTCTGAAGAAAGAATTTCTCCAGAGACATCTTTCCTGAGGACAGGAAATCAGCAGAGAGCTTTCTTAGACCCAGGATGTATTTAGAATTCAAACATCTACCTGTTAACCTCAGATAAGAAAGCAGAGACATGGATTTAAAAAATCGCCCTGAATATTAAGTAAGGAAATTCCATCTGATAGCAGGATTAATATTATTACAAGGTGACAGAAGACAAGGGTGGAAGAACTTAAAGGGAAAAAAAGACCACCTGAAAGTGTGAAGAGGCAGAAATCAGAGCCAGGCGTTGCTGGGGGTAAAAAATGCACAACTGAAAAGGGAAGAATAACCTTTATTTTAAAGGAGAAAAAACAAAATGAGACACTCAGCTGCAGCTCACAGGAGACACTGCAAACAGGATATAGGACAGGTAAACTAAAAACATGAAGCTGTATCCCCAAATAGGGAGACTTTCTTAAAAATATGTAACCCTCAGAATCCTTCAGCTTTATTTCTGGCTGATCAGCAAATCCATGTCTAGCTTTGAGAGGTAAAAATATCCAATGTAATTTCCAATTGTGCTTATGACATGACAAATTAAATGTCAGCAGAGAATGAATGAATATCTTTCCTTCTTTGTTTCCTTTCCCCCTCTTTGTCTCCAAACTCGTCCTGTCTCAGCATGTTTATACACAAGTAAACTATAAAAGGTCAGCACTGAAAACAGAATGGGGCTTTCTGAATTTTCTCCACCCTTAAGCTCTCTAAGAGATGCTGTTCCAGCTTGGAAAGCAATACAGCCATTCCACTGACACCAAACGCTCAGCAAATAGACAAAGCACAAAACTTACAGGTATTCAAGATGAAAAAGTCCAGCAAAAGCATCATCCCGGATGACTGTGAATGAGTTAGAATTCAGCAATCTGAAAATAAGAGACATTAGGTTTCAATGCAGAAGTGTAAAATTTGAGTCACATCGCGAAGCCATTTCTGTTTCTTTTGTTATGTTCTGATCTGTGGGCAAACATGGGCTCTTCTCAGTGTAAAACTGGCCCATCTGGTGTGCGACCTGACTCAGACACTGATGGACAATGGCAAGTGGATTCCCTTTGGCCAGATTTTCTGGTCACCCCCATTATTTCACCTTTCTTCCCTACGGGTCTCAGTAAATATGACCTGAGAGCTCCTATTTCCATAATAACATTTAGAGGTTAAAAATGGAGGTTCTCTTTTAAAGTGAGGTGTTTGGGAAATGGTATGTTTAGGTGAAGTTCAGGTCATAATTCAATGTAATCATGTCCCCAGTTGCTGCATATGGGCGATGGCATCTACAGTAAAGTCCTTGACAGGAATAAAGATGCAGATGTAGAGAATGGACTTGAGGACTCGGGGAGGGGAAAGGGTAAGCTGGGAAGAAGTGAGAGAGTGGCACTGACATATATACACTACCAAATGTAAAACAGATAGCTAGTGGGAAACTGCCGAATAGCACAGGGAGATCAGCTTCGTGTTTTGTGACCACCTAGAGGGGTGGGATAGGGAGGGTGGGAGGGAGAAGCAAGAGGGAGGGGATATGGGGATATATGTATACGTATAGCTGATTCACTTTGTTATAAAGCAGAAACTAACACAACAATGTAAAGCAATTATACTCCAATAAAGATGTTAAAAAAATAAATTAATAAAGTCCTTGAGGAAAACATGTGCTGAAAGAAGGAATGGACACTGAGCACTGGGGACTCAGCTCAGTGGGGACACAACGGGGCAAGTAAACACTAAGAGCCAGCCACAGTTTACTTGTCGAGCTTGGGAATCTTGGGAAGGACTGATACCCAAGAGACAGAGACAGCTCTTCCCAGGACCACACCTCCACGACCGCCATTTCCCAGAGAGGACTTCCCATACTCACAGCAGCTGCAGGGAAGGCAGATGAGAAAACATTCGGTCCTTGATTTCCGAGAACGTTCCATTTACCAGGCTCCTACGGGCAAGAGAGGAACAAAACAAGGACAAGATTGCTTTGAGGAAGTGCTGGGCAAGACGGACAAGAGGCCTTATCCTCTACCTGTGCTTTAAACTCCTCCACTCAGGAATGAGGCTTCAAATGGTTGGCCAGGGTCTTCTCAGGGGTAAGAACAAGATGAGTCCAGCCATTTTCCAATGAACTGGATCAATAAGAAAACTGGACTGAATAATAGAAACCATTACTATCAGTCTAGCTCCTTGCATAGACATCATCTCAGCCGGTTTATATCAATAACCCCTCACTTCCTTTTCTTAACTACAGGAGGCCCTAGCTGAAGACGGATAATTTCTTCACCTCTGCCCATGATTCTGTTTGTGTAGACACAGCATTAGTGTTGGCCGACGAAACTCAAGGGTGGGATTAAGCATTCCCCTTGGGAGCACATCTCTGAAAGTCGCTCAGAGCACTTCTGATTAAATGTACCGTGAAAGCCTTGGGAAACAACCCAGAGACCCCTGAACTTGAATGTGTGGTGGGAGGCCACGCCATCTGCCAGAGTTAACGGCCAATCAGAACAAGGAACCTGACTATTTTAGCCACCAGGGCCCCTATCCTTTCTGGCCGCAGTAGGACCTCAATACATCATTTCAGAATTATTTCAGTTAATATGCAGATCCGTTAAGCAGCTGCTGGTCTAAGGGATTTAACCAGGGGAATTCTCATTTCTGGAATGCTCCATGTCACCCGACTTAGCAATATTAGGCGTCAAACAGGCCCTCTGTTCCTGCTCAGCCAGACTCTCCTGACTTCCTATAAATGCATACAGGAAGCCCTTCACTCCTGGGTCCAGGCCCCAGCGCCTTGCCTGGGGTGGAGACGCGGAAGAGGAGCACAAGAGCAACCCCCTGCCCACCCATGGGAATCCCTGCCTCTATGACTGAGTTGGCGTCACCCAGCACCCTGGCCTGGATGTGGGAGCCATTTCAGCAGGAAACATTTCCTGACAGTGAAGATATTGCCCAGTAGCCCCTTCCACAGCCATTACGAGAGCTGGCCATGTGGTTTGAGTGGCTGTGTGAGGCCAGGCTGAAAGCCCCTGAGCAGGTGGACCAATAATGGGAAGCCCTTTCCTGTCCGTTCCTCCAGCACTGAATAAGCAGCCAGCACAACGCGCGGTGAGGAGTGGGGCAAGAAGCCCTTATGAACTCAGGGCAAGGAGTCCGGCTGACTCCCAGCACTTGCCCTCTGGGCTGGACACCCACATTCCCCAATGCTCCACCAGGTCCTCCGTGCTTCCCTCTTCCGGGCCACAAGCGGCGGCATCTCCACTTCTAGAGGTGACATGCCTTCTCCCAGGTACTGCCCCACCTGCAGTGTGGACAGGACCAGAGGAGGGCACCGTGTAAACCACAGCCCCAGACTTCAGGAGGGACGGTGAGGCCTCATCCCTCTGCAAGCGCTCCAGTCATGCTCAGCTGCATACACATGCCCCCCCCACAACCTTCCCACCCCCAACACACATCCTCTCAAACTTTAATGCGCCCCAGAATCACCTGGGGAGGCCAAATGTAGACTCCGAGGCTCCGCTCTCAGACCCTGCATCATTCGGTGCGGGCCCCGGAATCTGCATTGGCACAAGCCCCCCCAGGTGGATCTGATGCAGGTGGCCCGCGGGTCAGACTTTGAGAAACACTGCCCCAGGGACTTGTCTGGCTTCCCAGACTCTGGATCTCGGGTTCCCCTCATCCTCCCAGGGGCCCGAGACTCCATCCCACGTCCCACCGCGCGCCCCAACCCAAACGCAAAGGAAGGGGCCGGGAAGTGGGGTCAGGGTCGCGCTGTCCCGGCGCCAGAGGCAACTCCCGGGCGGCGGCGGGCGCCGGGTGGGGCAGGACGGGGCAGGGGCTGCCGGGGTCCCACTCACTCACAGGGAGCTGATGTCGCCCGGCACGATCCTGGGCACCCAGGAGGAGCCCACGCAGATGATGGACTCCTTGGTACAGCTGCAAGTGGCGGGGCAGCGCGCCAGCCGCCTCACCTGCGCGCTCGGCGGGATCAGGCACGCGGCTCCCAGCAGCAACAGCAGCCGTCCCGGCGCCCCGCCGGCGCCCCGCCGCAGCGCCATGCCGCGTCCCCGGTCCCCGCCCCGGCCGCGACCCCCGCTGCCGCGCCGCCCGCTCGGACTCCGCGCCGCTGCAGACGCGGGTGCCGCTCTCTGCTCCGCCGCCGCCGCTGCTGGCTAGGACGAGGGCGCCGCGGGTGTGGGAGGCCGAGCCGCAGCCGAGCAGCATGCTGGCCGTCACCCCCACTCGGCGTCCCCCCACCGGCGCCCGGGCCTCGCCCGCTCCCGCCTGACATCAGCACCCGAGCCCGCAGCCAGCTCTGGCCAATGAATAATGCGGGGCGGGCGCCCGCCCGCGGGGGAGGGGGCCTCGCACCGCCCCCCGCCGCGCCCCGCCGGCCCCTCCCGGACCCTTCCCAGGAGCTGCGGAGAGAGGAGAAAGTTGGGTGACCTTAGGGGAGGAGCCGGCCTGGACGGAGCCCCTCTGTGGACCTGGCCGAGCGGTTGGGGATCAGATGCCCGCAGTCCCTCCACCGGCTCGAAATAATTTGGGGGAGACACTGGGCTCCTTTTAGCCGGGCCAAAACGTGAGGGGCTGGCGGCTGAGAGAGTAGAGTCTGGGGAACTGGCTTGATGACTGGGAAGGGAGACTTTGTCCCGGGTCTTTGAAGAGTACGGAATTTTGAGCAGCCTTTATTAATGTTTAAAAGACGTGAATGCTGCCATTGAGTTCAGCGGGCATGGCTTTGCTTGTCTTTTGCGGTGCGCGATGGGGCTGGCTCCCTGCCCACAGCGCCCTGGGCTCACTGAAGCCAGCCCCCTTTCCCTCCTGAAGGCATGTAGGCAAGCAAAGCTGCTACGGCAGTGCACGCCCGGCTGCTCTGGGGCCTGCCGCCTGCTTGCCGCAGAGCTCAAACGCCCGTACCAGTTCTCCCTCCCTCAGCGTCTCACTAGGCACCGCACTCACCCCAGTTAAAGGACAGGGGGCAATTGTTAATAGAGATCAATGGTGTGATACATTCTAGGCTCTGTACATTTAATCTTCTAACCCTTTGAGGCAGGTCCTAATCTACGGATTAGGAAACTGAGGCACCGAAAGCATCAGTAACTGGCCGGTGATCAAGGAGGAAATGGCTGGGGAGAGATGGGGATGAGAGCCTGGGCTGGGGATTGGTAACCAGGCCCTACTGGGCCCCTCTTCTCTCCACACCTTTGGTGCAAGGAGCTTGAATCTTACCACAAGGTAGTGTGAACTGGAGAAATCGAAGAAAATGGCCAAAGCAGAATCAAAGTTGCTAAAAACCAGGGCTGCTCAGAATGGGGAATCAAGGGCCCATCATCAGGCTACTAACCAAGGAAAACCATTTCATATGTTAAGCTATACCCCGAAAAGGCAGTGACCGATGCAAAAGGTTATTATTACTGTAGGAATCACCAATACTAGTCTCCTTCAGCAGTCATTTGGAGCACATATGGATGGCCACCGGTTGGAGGGGGCAGGGGAACAAAGGGACAGGTCCTGTCCTCAGGGAGCTTGAAGTCTAGCTGGGCAGATAGTCCTGAAGAAGTAACTCCACGTGGCTACATGGGGGTCACACACTGACCAAAAGAGGTTCAGGAATCAAAAGTCAGTTTGTTGCAGGTAACTTCATGGAGGGAGTTGACATTCGTTACAGGTCACCATTTAGCCAGCACCTAGCATCCATGGGAACCAGTGTATATTTATCATCACACAATTCACATCTGCCCTGAGAAATGGGTCTTCCCATCTTACAGATGGGAAAACTGAGCTCAGAGATGTTTCTTCTCTTGCCCAGGGTCGCACAGGAAACAGCCAGGAGAATCCTACTCCAGAACTGGCTGCTGTGCGTAGCCCTCACTGTTGTGTGGACATGCATTGCCCACATGCCTTACTCAGCAAGGCCCAGTGCTGGCACTGAAGATGCAGACCACGGTCTGGAGAGGGTGATAGGCACATGGACCCACAGTCATGGGTGTGTGTCCTGCACATCCTGAAAGATGTCTGCCTTAAGTGAGATGGGCTACTGTTTTATGGAGAGGAGCGGGTGGGGACTCTCAAACACAGTGCCTTCCTGCTGACCCAGGAAAAGGTTCTCAGCTGTGTTGAACAGGAACAAGGAAAAAAGGTGGGGGGGAAGGTAAACTCTCTGTCCCCAGAGCTAGACAGCTGTGGGTTTGCAACCCAGACTGCCACTTACTAACTGTGTAATACTGGGCAAGTTATGACCTCTCAATGCCTCAGTTTCCTCACCTGTAAAATGGTATAGTTGTATGCACCTTTGGGAGCTAAATGTGATCAAGACTCTAAAGGGCCCAATGCGACACAAGAGGTACTAGGTATTTGTTCAGAGATCTGTGTGATATTGTGGGCAGGGCAATTCTCAGATAAATCCTGGGACTGGAGGGAACGGGTGGTGGGTGGGGTGTGAGAGGCAGTGAAAGGGGATGAATTTTCCTAACCTTTGTGCCTCCATTTTAATCAAGGACAAGGGCACAGTCTAGCACAGTGGTTCTCAAGCAGTGGTGACACTTGACAATGTCTGGGGACAGTTTTGGTTGTCACAGTGGGGTGGGTGATACTGGCATCTAATAAGTAGAGGCCAGAGTTGCTGTTAAACATCCTGCAATGCACAACAAAGCATGATCCAGCCCAAAATACCACCAGTGCCAAAGTGGAGAGATCCTAATCTAGTATCCTAGAAAGACCCTTGGCATGAAGAATTCCAGAGATGCAGATTCTAGGCCTGGCTCCATCACTCCTAAGCAAACCTTCTTGGTCATGTCACTCCCATCTCCAGCCTACATTTTATCATCTATAAAATGGGTATAATGAGACCTTCCTCTTTCTTCCCTAAATAAATGTGACATAGCATTATTACTTCTATCCTTACCCTCCCCAAGCTAGGTCTAGCTCCAACCCATTCCCTCCAACCTAGAAAGTTCCTGATAGGAAGGGTACAGAGAGAAGACTTGGGTGGTATAGTTGGCACGGTTGGTATTTGTTTCGGCTCCGTTAGAGACACTAAGTGAATGCTTGTAAATTATAAGGTGCAGTTTATAAATTAAGATATAAAAATGGAAATGCAGATTACTTTGGTTTGATTCCAAGATCTTCAGTGGTTTAAAAAAAAAACTTAATAGACAATCAGAGAGACACAATCTGTTTCCAGGAAATAGCAAGTTTTTCAAAATGTAAAAATCCTTGTTCGGATGTACAGTTACTCAAGCTGTATCTCCATGGCAGGAGCACACATTCCTATGGGAGATGAAATGGCGCAGGCTGGAGTAGCATGTGTAGGCAGCTCAAAGCATTGTTCATTCATTCATCTCTCATTCAACCACCTGTCATTAGGTCAGTATTGATTCAGAGCCTACTAGGTGCTGGGTTGGATTTAGGCATGAAGTTGAAGGAAAAGTCAAAAATGCCTCCTCCCAGGTTTTGACTGGAGCCAGTGGGTAGATGGAGGCACCATTCCTTTAAATGAGAAAGCCTAGAAGAGGAGAGGTTTGGCTGGGAGAGAGATATCAACGGTTTGGTATTGGAAGCGTTGACTCTGAAATGCCCATGAGCCATCCACATGCTGATGCTGAGTTGGCAGCTAGATGACCAGTGGGAATGGTAAGGAGGAGATGGGGGTTGTGGGTAGGAAATCTTCAAGATGAAACCTTGATTCTCCCTCAGTAAGCCCTCAATGTAATGTTGATTGATTGAATGAATGAATGAGGGGATGAATGAATGATATTTTGTACATAAGAACATTAAAGACATTCAAGAGAAAATATCTCTCAGGTGCAATCGGCAAGGAATCACAGAAACCTTGCAGAAAAGTGCAAATCTAAGGATACTGCAGTTTGGGGATCTATTTTTAAACCAAGCATAATCTTCAAATTCTAAACCAAACTGTAAATCTTGTAAGAATCTCAGAGACCTCATCATGCCTCTCATCCCCCTCCCCCATTTTTCAAATAACCTCCACGGCGCCACCCGCCCCTCTCCCACCTTGCTGGTGTTCTCACCGGAGCTCTAAGCTTTGGAAAGCGTTCACTAACATCTAACTGGCTCTGATGCTTGCTGTAACAACCGAAGAAAACTTATTCATCCAAACCTCAAAGGCACTTGGTTTGAATGGCTACAAATTGGATTCTCTGGGGAAAAAAACCAAACAAACACAAAACACAGTCTTGTCTCTCTCTTTTTTTTAATCAAAGAGTTTGCCAATCCCTCTTTGACCACATCACCCTAATATGCTACTCTTGTGGTTGGCTGCTGGTCAAATGTAGATGCCGTTTCTGGCTTCCCATCGTTTCCTTGCTTCATAAACTCAGTGGGTGTCACAAGTCTGGAATTCATTCTGAATATGCCCCAGATTGGCCTCTTGAATTCAGTCATGTTCTTGAAGAGCCGCCTGTGGATATTTCATGCAGTTTCCTGAATCAGCTGAAGGGCCCTCAAGACGCTGGCCATACCACCAGTGGGACGGACACCTGTGGGAAATTTGTTGCCCAGCGTGAGCCACCCCTTCTCATGACAACAGGACACAATTTTGCTTTGGAGGGAATCATTCCTTCCCAACATTCAATCCATGTGGCTCACTTGATGAATATTCCCATTTCCCATGGCACATGGCTCTAGACTAGAGCATTCCGGAACATTCCACTCTCCCAGCCACAGTGACTGGTTCTGTGGTGAATACCTCATCCAACTGGAGCGATCAGGGCTAAAAAACTGCTTGACAGGACCTATGCTTGACATATTGGAAAGCAGTCTCACTCTTCCGCTGGCCAAGGAGTTGGGGTGGTGTGAGCCTGAAACCCACACAGGTTCCTGAGAAGGTGCCCCGCCCCCACACCCAGGAGAGAAATCCTGATGGTATCATTTGGGTCTCAGATCAAGTCACCCATTAAATTCTGCAGTTTTCTGGGATAATAACTTCCCTTTTTTGTTTAACTAGCCAGAGTATGGGTTTTGGTTTATTGCAACAAGATGAATCCTGCCTCGTCCATCCAGACATCACTAGTTGATTCAGACATCATTAGTGCATGCAGACATCAGAGACAATACATAGCACCTTTAAGATGAAACTGAGAAGCAGGTAAAACTCAGTAAGTGTCCCCAGCTTTGCCTCTCAAAGCTCTTTTCCCTCTTTCCCCAGTTTTGCTTTCCCCAATTTTGTGATGTCCTTTCCCTTCCCTTTGTAAGGGAAATTTTGAAATTCTATACATTTTTTGTCATTTTTCTTCTTCTCTTGGTCAATACTGCCAGAATTTCGTCTATTTTATTGGTTTTCTCAAAGAATCAAGTTATGCCTTTGTTGATCTTTTTCTATTTGATCTTTGTTCTCTATGTCATTACTATATTTTAATCTTTATCATCTGTTTTCTACTACTTATTCTGAAATTTTGCACCTTTTTAAAAAAAGTTAGGGGTTTCCCTGGTGATGCAGTAGTTGAGAGTCCACCTGCCAATGCAGGGGACACGGGTTCGTGCCCCGGTCCGGGAGGATCCCACATGCCGCGGAGCGGCTGGGCCTGTGAGCCATGGCCGCTGAGCCTGCACATCCGGAGCCTGTGCTCCACAACGGGAGAGGCCACAACAGTGAGAGGCCCGCATACCGCAAAAAAAAAAAAAAAAAAAAAAAAAAAAGTTAATCAGAGTAACATTAGTTTACAAGTCACTTTATTTTACAAGAGTCATTTGTGATGGTTAATTTTATGTGTCAACTTGACTGGACCATGGGATGCCCAGCTAGCTGGTAAAACATGATTTCTGGGTGTGTCTGTGAGGGAATTTCAGGAAGAAGTAAGGTGCTTTTGAATTGGTAGACTGAGGAAAGAAGATCACCCTCACCAGCCTCACCCGTGCAAGCAGACGTCAATCCAATCCACTGAGGGCCTGAATAGAACAAAAAGGCGGATCAACGGTGAATTTGCTGTCACTGCTTGAGCTAAGGCATCTGTCTTCTCCGGCCCTCAGACATTGGTGTTCCTGTTTCTTAGGTTAGAGGAGTCAAACCAGGACTTACACCATCACGTCCATGACCTACCCATCCACCTCTCCCCAGTTCTCAGGCTTTTGGATTAAACTAAAGTACACTGGCAGTGTTTCTGGGTCTCCAGTCTACAGACAGCAGATCATGGAACTTCTCAGCCTCCATAACTGCAACCAGCCAATTCCTATAATAAATCCCCTCTGGGCTTCCCTGGTGGTGCAGTGGTTGAGAGTCCGCCTGCCGATGCAGGGGACACGGGTTCGTGCCCCGGTCTGGGAAGATCCCACATGCCGCGGAGCGGCTGGGCCTGTGAGCCATGGCTGCTGAGCCTGCACGGCCGGAGCCTGTGCTCTGCAACGGGAGAGGCCACAACAGCGAGAGGCCTGCGTACCGCAAAAAAAAAATAATAATAAAAATAAATAAATAAATCCCCTCATCTATATCTTATTGGTTCTGTTTTTCTAGAGAACCTTGATGAATACATCACTTTATTTATATTTATATCAGAATGCCTTTAACTATGTTCCTAGTTCTAGGAGGACGTCCCCGATCTTTAGGTTGGGTTGAGTTGATTAGAAGTACATCTGTGATTCCCAGACAGTGGGTCTGTGAGTAAAGTCAATCTCCTAAGACAAGGACGGTTTTCTATATAACCAACTTTCACAGTCTCAAATTTACAAGTCAATATAATAATTTTATGGGAAATCGCTTCACTCTTCTTGGCAAACAGACTTAGAAATTCTACTTTAGGAGAACAAGTTACAAAATGAGTACAGATTTAACTTCAATGTATAATAATGGGTCTTTAAATATCCTCTAAGCTCTTCTCTAATCCATAAACCATGGCTAATTCGAAGCTTTGCATTCTCTAAGGACATATAGCCTCTTAAGTTTCTTGCTGTTGAAGCCTGTGGCCTCTGGTCTCAACTTAATTTTAAATAAGACAAAATTAAAGATATTTGGGGCTTATTTTTTCTTCCATTCAATAGCATCTGAGTTATTCTGTGATCTTATGCCCTCTGCTCAAACCGCCCCAGCCCACATCAAAATATATTCTGAGGGAAGTATCTGAAATGCATCCACATTTAATCCCAATGGCTATTAATGCCCTTCCCAGGGATGTTTGTGTTTGAACAAAGCTTTCAGGAGTAAGCTCAACACCAAGAGAAGAATTTCAGACAGACTCCCTGAAATCAGAAAACGGACTAAGTCTTCCACTGCTACCTGCAGACCTGGTTATGAGTCTCCCCTCTTCAACCCACCCATGTCTTATAGGAAGAGTTGCTCTGAAGAAGAGTATCCAGAACTTATCTTCAGAGGCCTCCCTCGTGACTTCCTTCCTGAGCTCTTCAGAATCTAGTACTAGGACCCACGGGTGGAGTGGGAGGCATCATGGAATGTGTCGTCAGGGGTCCTGATATGGATCCCAGTTTCACCATTTATCACCATTGAAACCTGGGCAGGTCTCATCTTCAAAGGGCCTTGATTTCCTCTTCAGCAAATGGGAGAGGACGATGCACATCACCCTGGATTGCTTGAAGGATGAAATCAGTTGAAGAATATGAAAATTCTTCATATTTGAAGTTAGTTAATTACATGATTAATTACATGGTTAGCTAGTTGGGCTCTACCTGTTCATTGAGAGCCACAACTCACAATAGATAAAGATGTAGCTTTAGATATGAATAAAAATTGATATAGATATGGATAGGTATAGATTTAAATATAAATAGATTCTCCTCAGGGAGCTTAAAACATACCCAAGGAAATAAGACTTTTCTATGTCAAAAAAGCCTGCTGGTACTCAGAAGGGTCTTAGTTCTTCCCCACCACTTTCTTTCCACATCCCAAGAGACAGAATCTGTGCATTTATCTGAAAGCTGGAAAAATTAGTTTAATTGGCCAATAAATACTTATTGAGAAGAAACTGTGCTGGACTCTGGGAATACAGTGGTGGACAAAGCAGATGTGGTCCAGCTGTGGATTCCCACTGCCCTCGGCCGGCCCTGCACATGCAGTAAATCAGGGAGGATGTCCTGCGTGCCTGGGTTAGCAGCCCCCGGGCAACTGGGCAGAATCTCAGGAGCCTGGCCAAAGGGCAAGATGGTGGTGACTCCAGCACACTGTTCCCCTCCCCAACACACACACTCACATTACACTAGGGAAAGACCAGGGCAGGACCAGACCTGCCACTGCCCTGAGATAAATTTGCATCCCTTAAACAAACCTCATGACTCCTTGCTCTGGATCGTTAGGATGACACTGGAGCTTAGAATTTATGTGGCTCCTGAAGACTGCTAATTCTGTAGGAGAGCAGGGGATCCATCATTTAAGGAAGGCAAGGGGGTGTATCCACTGGCACGAATGCTGACCCACAGGGGCAGTCATTTCGGGAAGAGGGCAGTAATAAATCCCAAGTTTGTCCTCAGCAGGCCATCTTAGCTCATGTCACACAAAGGCTTGCCCTCTGTTGAAAAAAAAGGTCTGCAAGTGTTTCTAACTCAAGCATCCCTGTGTAGGGATATTTACCTTCCCAGGCAGGAGAAGTAAAGTACCTCTTAAGGGTGCAGTGATAGGGGACTTCTCTGGCCATCCAGCGGTTAAGACTTCGCCTTCCAATGCAAGGGGTGTGGGTTGGATCCCTGATTGGGGAGCTAAGATACCACATGCCTCCCCGCCAAAACACCAAAGCATAAAACAAAAGCAATATCGTAACAAATTCAATAAAAGACTTAAAAAAAAAAGAGGGTACAGTGATAGGATCTGACATTCACACAGCAGTTTCACAGCTTACAAAGCCTTTTCACACTCCATGATCTCAATTGCAGCCTCATGAATAGAAGGCATTTTCAGAGGAAGAAACTGAGGCGTGGACAGGTTAAGTGTCCTGATCAAGATCAGGCAGCCAACGTCAGGGTGTCAAAGAGTGCAGTGGACAGAATTGTCCTATCCCATCACAATACTGCTGGAGGATATTGGGGAGAGTGTTAGGGATAGCCTGGGGAAAAAAAATACATATCGGGCTTCCCTAGTGGCGCAGTGGTTGAGAGTCCGCCCGCCGATGCAGGGGACATAGGTTTGTGCCCAGGTGCGGGAAGATCCCACATGCCGCGGAGCAGCTAGGCTGCGAGCCATGGCTGCTGAGCCTGCGCGTCCGGAGCCTGTGCTCTGCAATGGGAGAGGCCACAACAGTGAGAGGCCCACGTACCGCAAAAAAAACCAAACAAAAACAAACATATCAATGCCTTTCACAGTATTCTAGAAAACAGAAGGCTTGGCATTCCTTTCTCCATCTTGTCCCCCTGTTATTTGAAAGCATATCTTCTCCTCCCGCCCCGCCACCCCATGTACTCTTGATGGGAATATAAATTGGTGCAGTCATTATGGAAAACGGTGTGGAGGTTCCTTGAAAACTTAAAATAGAGCTACCATATGATCCAGCCGTCCCACTATTGGGTATATACCCAAAGGAAAATGAAATCAGGATCTTGAAGGGATATCTGCAATCCCATGTTCATTGCAGCATTATTCATAATAGCCAAGATACAGAAACCATCTAAGTGTCCGATGATGAAGGCATATCTCTATGTTGGACTACTGTCCAAAAGCAATGTTAAATATAACCGTTCCTCAAGCCCTCAGAGGGTGGGTCTTGATGATTTTCAGGCATACGTGACCTACAAGAATGAAGGCAGAATGAAGGCCCTCTACAAATTTCCCCTTGATGCACATGAGGCCTGGCTTGAGGCAAAAATCCCCAGGAACCAAGAGAGAGTTGCTGAAGGGTGACAAGAGCAGAGAGAGGAAAAGGCATAGTCACCTTTGTAGATCACGAATAATCCTGGAGCCTCCAGACCCAAAAAGGGCCAGCTGAGAAAACTACCCCCAGCAACCCTCCACACTCTTCTCCATCCCAGTACAAGCTGAGGCAGTTCCCTGGAGTGTACAATCCAGACAGTGCTGTTTATTTTTATCTTTTGTCCTCTGAGAGGAATAATAGAATTAATCAATAATGTCTTGTTTTTAGACTCGTTTGGGAAATCAGAAAATGTGCCATGAGGATGCATTCTTTCTGATCAATTTCACTATAATATTTTGGACAATGTAATTTTATAGTTGGATTTCCCCACAAAAACCAAAGATCCCTTGGAGTCCTTTGTGGTGTCTGGGCAGGCCACTGGAGAAGGCTTGCAAGGGTCAGGGTATGGCCAAAACTGGTGCTGTCATCCTCACCTGCCAGAAGTGTGCATCTCTCCTGGAAGATGAGGTCAGTCTTCCTTCTGGCTCTTTCTAGGCTCTTTTAGGACACTGGTCTACAGTGCTGTGCTATTTGGGATCTGGAGGAAGCAGAGGCTGAGCTGAAGTTGAAATTGCAAAAGCTCTATTAGGGAGGAATGCCTATAAAAGAAAACAGGGAGAAGCAGGTCGGGGCAGGGGAGCCATCAGACTGCAAGGCAGACCCCACCAAGCTCAGCCAACCTTGCTGCCCGGTAAAGGGGTCCAACTTCCAGCGGAAATGGCCAGCCCTTGTACCATCGCTTTGCTCAGTCATAGTGCAAAGTTCCCCTGAGAGAAGAGTGAGCTCGGCTTGCAAGCTGGGAAGAATCTAGAAGGAGCTGGCAGCTGAAGACTGTCAGCTAAGCCCACTCCTGGCCGCTGGAGAACCAGGCCTTTCACAACGAGACATCTGAGTTGTGATTCTCTGGGTCTGCTATAAATGGTGAAGAAGACATTTGGGCTTTGCCAGTTGACATGAACTGAGAGGAACTTGGTAAAAGCGGTTACAGAAGATGTCTAGGCCTTTCTGAACCCAAGAGAATATTAGCAGTGATTTCTTCTGAGAAATGTACTGCTTAAGAGGAGCTGATAACTGCTGTTCATTGAATTCCATGCTTTCATATTTCACTGGTTGATTCAATAAGCATCTATTGAGCACTTTCAATATTTATCTATTGAGGTCCTTGAATATGGCAACTGGGGTGAAGGGCTGAGGCTACAAAGATTCCTGAGGCTTAAGCCCTGTGCTCAAAGAGCTGGCACTTAAGCAGCAGATAAATAACTAAAGAAATGCAAGAGATCACACAATCGCTATTGAAAAGAAAAGCTTCTGGGGCTTGATCAGTTGACAAAAACTGAGAGGAACTCGATAAAAGTTGTTACAGAAGATCTTCAGGTCTTTCTGGACCCAAGAGACTATTAGCAGTGATTTCTTCTTCTAAATTCACTGCTTTAACAGGAGTTAATAACACAGAGTGCCATAAATGTACAGAAAAGGGAGTGATTTCTTCTAATTTGTAAGCCTTCCCAGGCCTGCTCTCATTGGGCCCTGACGGATGGGTAGGATCTGAGAAGACAGATACAGAGAGGGACATTCTGCATGGAGGAAATAAAAGGAGCAAAGCCACTGATTAATAACAACAGCAAGGATAGTAGCTAACACTTTTCTAATGCCTATTTGTGTTAGGCACTTTGTATAAGTTTATTTTTCTTAGGACTTGACACATCTCTGCCAAGGAGGTGTTTATATCCCCAACATACAGGAGAAGAGTCTGAGTCTCAGAAAGGTTAAGTAATTTGTCCAAGGTTGCATAGGCAGTAGCTGATTCAAGAGTCTAAGTCGGGTCATCTGACCTGCAAGTCAATTCCCAACCCTATGCTGTCCCCTAACATGGGTAAATTGGAGACCAAAGACACCAGTGGCCAGGGAGGGCACATAGCCGGATGAGGAGGAGAAGGAGGGAGGGTTCTAGGGAAGAATAGCGGGTCCAGCCCTGGGTTGTCTGTGGAACATCCAGGTGGACATGCCGAAGAGCCAGGTGGAAATTTGCATCTGAAATGCAGACAAGAGACTGGCGTTGGAAAAGGGTCTGGGAGAGACATGGGGAGAGGATATTGCTGTGTTAGGAGGTGGAGACCTGTTTATTTACCAAGGGAAGCAGTGGGTCTGAGGTTGGCTAAGCGCCTTGTTTGCAGAGAAAGAGGAGCAGGCTATGTTTTGTTGGGGGTGAGAGTGGGCTAGAGCGACAGGGAGAGAGCAGGAAGGACAGACACAGAGACAGGAGGAAGGCTCTGCTAGCTATGAGCCCTTCCTCACCACTGCCCAGTCTTTGGGAAAACTGCCAAAAGCACACATGCTCACAATGAGTGATTATGTGTGTGTGTGTGTGTGTGTGTGTGTGTGTAAGCCAGCAAAGGAGCCTTTCATGTCAGACCCACACTGAGTCCAACAGAGTCTGTCTGCCTGCAGCAGAGGCCCAAGGAGGAGGGACCCTGACAACCGAAGCCCCAGGAATTCGTAGAAACCATGGGTGGGGCTCTGGCCATTCACAGGCTGGAGATTCAATTCAAATCTGTCAAGTTCTCCACGGAGCAAGGGCGCCATGGCCAAGAGAAAACATGCTGAGGATGGAACTTTAGCCACTGAAGAAGCTGCAGCAGAGGCCAAATCCAGAGAAGGGAAAGTCAAAGGACAGACTAGAGAAAGGCTGACGTGACATTGAGCGGACAGGGCATGGGGCCTGGCTCTGCCCTGAGGCAATTGTTGGGCACTGGGTAAATCAGCAGAGTGCCCCTGGGTCTCCTGTCCCCATATGTGAGCACCAGACCCCAGGACCCCAGAGCTTTTCAACTGATGACGCCTGTGGGCTTTCAGGAAGGTTGGCAGAAGGTAGGAACACCACGAAGAGCTGCATGGCCTGTGTGCAAAGAGGGGAGTTACAGGGAGGCAACTCCCTGTGATGTCAGGTGTGGAGACGGAGAAGGTTGTGGACTTAGAGTTGCTGTGGGTGCGGTGAGGGGCAGTGCCTTTGGGGAGGGTAAGTGCCCTTCTTCTGTCTGGGAGATTGTGTCCACAATTCCTTTTTGTAAAAGGTGCTGAGCCTAAGTGTGTTCCATTGGGAAAGTGTCCCTGTACCGAAGCTGTGTCCTGATGTGCATGTTGGCATGGCTGCCCACTTGGTGAGGGTGGCACAGTCTGTCCTGGCTGCTGACCCATTTCCCAAAGCCAGGTGACAAAAACCCCACTGCTCAAACTCATGGCTCCAGGGATAATTAGGTTCTGATCAAGCAGTTCTGGGAAATGATGCCTTCCCCTCTCCTGAACGGATGAAAAAGTCCCAGGAGGCAGGAGGCATGCGATTTCGTGCGGTGTGTCTCCTTTGTGCCCCTCTGACTTTGACTACCCCAGCTGACTCTCCACAGTCCCCTGGCTTCGCTGTCATTGGGCAACTTCAGACACAAATTCATGAGCCCGATGTGGGTGGGGCAGACCCAGTGATGCTGGGAAGACCCCCTCCCCCACTCAGAGGCCACAGAGACTGAGCCCACATGGGCTCCCTTCACTGTTGGTGCTGCCGTGGGAAGAATAATAACCCATCACTCATCTCCACTGGGCAGAGGCTCACCCCTCACCTCATTCGGATCTTTTCTCAGGTGTCTCGTCTTCAGCAAGGCCACCCCTGCCCCCAGCCCGTCTAAAACGGACCCTCCATCACCCTCCGTCAGTTCATGCAGCTTTTTCTTTGTAAGCAGTTCGCATTGCCTGACAGAGTGTATATTCACTGGCTGGTTTATTTGTTTAATACTGTTTTTCTCATTAGAATGGGGCCCCCATGAAGGCAGAGGCCTTGCCTGGCCTGTTCTCTGCTGTCTCTGGAAGGCCTAGAAGAGCCCCCGGCAGTGAATAGTCTCTTGATAAATACTGGAGAATGGGTGGATGAGGGGACGGCATTGAGGCAATACGTTCCTGGGGGAGCCCAAGGGCAGAGAGCATCTCATTTGGTTTACCTTTCTAGTCGCATTGCCTAGTGCAGTCTCTGACACATCATAGACTTTCAAATATTTGTTGGATGAGTAAGTGAAAGAAGGAAGGAAGAACCAATGTCCATCCCAGCATCCCCGTAGGGTAACTGAGGAACTGTCCTGAACGGCATTGGGATTTGGAGCACCCGGAATGGGACTAATGAACAGGAAACACTGTACAAAGGGAAGTCAGGCACCACAGATGCTCTAGACCCCTGGAGTCATTTGAATGTCTGGTCTAAGATGGGGAGGTTCCTGTCATACAGTGTGAAGGCTGGCTTCTCAAATTCTGTGCTCGTGAGAGGAATGATGTTCCAGCCAAAAGTGACAGGCTCTCTCACTAACTGGCTCTGTGACTTTCATTGCCTAACTCCTCTGGGTTCCGCAAATGGTTATTTGAATGAATGAATGAATGAATGGTAACATGATGCTGTAGGAACTTTCAGTGGAGCATGGAGGTGGAAGGGGATTAGATCGCGTGCAAAATTAGATTGCCTCAAAGATGTGCTTCGAGTACTCACCATCTACATTCCCATTTTTCAAAGTGTAAAGGAAATTTCTTCATGAGTTAAGAAATAGATATGTTTAAAGGCGGCGGGGCTTGGCCTGGAAATCAATATGTGAATCTCCTTCTCTCTCCCCTTCCTTTCTTTCTGTCATCTTCTTGGCTAAAGTTCTCACCTCATCCGTGTTCTCAGCTCAGGGTGCTGGGTTCACCTCATCTGACTGGATGGAGGACAGATACCTCTTCCGGGCACAGAGATCAGAATCTGGTGGGTCTTGCTTGGCTTCTACTCAAAGAAATCCTTGTGGAGTTGTGATTGTTATCTCTGATAACCCACTAAAAACTGGTCCCATTGTCTGCTGTGAAGAGTGTCAAGGAGTACAGTGGAGCTGTTTCATTTGAGTGGTGACTAGGGAAAGTTTTAGTAACTTGGAATCATTAAATTTGGTAACAGGCTCATCTCACCTTCCAAGTGTGCCTGAATTGTTTACATCCGTGTTTATTAGATGAATTATTCGTTCTACGCTTTCATTGATATGTAGTGTTCCCCCCTAAACCGTTGACTTTTTTTTTTTGATTCTTCTTTACTATTCCATGTCCATGATTTTGTTCTACAGTGCCCATCAGCAGCCAAGGATGGGATTGCAGGGAGTAATTTACCCCATAGGAGTTGAATGACTTTCACCAGAAGAGTGTTTCATTTGGACAACTTTTGGCATATTGTGACTACGGAGGGTTCACGCAAGAGCTGTGCGTTTTTCTGCCTGAATGTCTGCAAAAACTATCCCCTCTGCCTGGAGCTCTCTGCCCTTCCACCTCCCACTTGCCCACTCCCTCACTTAATTAAGCCCTAATGATCCTCTGTTTTGTAGCCCAAACATGGCTTCTTCAGGGAAGATTTTCCTGAACTCCCTCAATAGGTCAGGACTCACCCCACCCCCATCTTATATGCTTATAACACCTGTAATTTTCTTCTAGGAAGAGCTGCCCAATAGAAAGATTATGCAAACTACTGATGTAATTTTTAACTTTCTAGTAACCACATTTTTAAAAACTAAAAAACGAAAAAAGGGGAAATTAACTTTGACAATATATTTTACTCAACCCGAGTGTATTAGTTTCCTAGGGCTGCCATAATAAAATAACACAAACTGGATGGGTTGCACAACAGAAATGTATTGTCTCATATTTCTGGAGGCCAGATGTCTGAAATCAAGGTGTCAGCCAGGTGGGTTCCTTCTGAGCACCATGAGGGGAGGATCTGTTCCATGCCTCTCTCCTAGCTTCTGGTGGTTAGCTGGCAATCTTTGGTGTTCCTTGGCTTGTAGATGACATTCTCCTTGGGTCTTCACATTGTCTTCCCACTGTATGTGTCTCTTTATCTTTACCTGGTGTTCTTTTTATAAGAACCCCAGTCATATTTAATTAGGAACACCCCATGTTTCAGTATGCCCTCATCTTAACTAATTACATCTGCAATGGATCTGTTTCCAAATAAAGTCACATCCTGAGGTACTGAGGATTAGCACTTCAACATGTGAATCTCGGGGGGACACAATTCAACCTATAACATCAAAATATTTAAAACATCATTTCATCATGTAATCAATATACAAATTATTGAGGTATTTTGACTTTTCATATTAAGACTGAAATTTAGTGATGAATTTTATACTTAGAGTATAGTATACAGTAGTATATTTTATAATAGTTTATACTTATAGCATTACATTTTCATCCAAAATACTTTATCTGTATTTAGAGTTCATAAAATTTCCAGTTGAAGAACAGATTCACCTATCCAAGTTTTTCAAAACACACTTGAAAGTTTTCTAATAGCTGAAATGAGTACCAAAAGACTCTTTTTCCTTTGATGTTTGCACTCTGCAAACACCCAGCAGGCCTTTGCTCCTGAAGGAATATGTGAAAAGTGTTGAAGACTCAGTAACCCAGGTCCATCACGGCCCCTCCTTTTTTTTTTTTTTGCGGTATGCGGGCCTCTCACTGTTGTGGCCTCTCCCGTTGCGGAGCACAGGCTCCGGACGCGCAGGCTCAGCGGCCATGGCTCACGGGCCCAGCCGCTCCGCGGCATGTGGGATCTTCTGGGACCGGGGCACGAACCCGCGTCCCCTGCATCGGCAGGTGGACTCTCAACCACTGCGCCACCAGGGAAGCCCATGGCCCCTCCTTTTTGTCCCACTGCATGTGTGAGGGATGTCTCTTGCTGCCATATCAGTCCAATCTCTGACTTTATATATCCCTGGATTTTTTGTTGTTGTTGTTCCATGAGACAATACATTCTTTTTTTTTTTTTTTTGGTTTTTGCCAATTTGAGCTGAGTTTTCTGCCACTTGCTACTAAGAATGCTAACAACAACAAGATCTCATTTATTTCTCATGTCAGGAATCACAGTTTCCATTCAAAAGATGAGGAAACTGAGGCTACAAGAAGTGAAGTAACGTTCCCAAGGTCACCCAGCCAGGAAGTAGCAACACTAGGTTCACCCCCATTTCTTTCTGACTCCAATGGGGGTGGCATTTCCAACAGTCCACACTGCCTCCTAAGCACAGGACACATAAGAACCAGATAAAGCAGGAAAGCCAAGAAAATGGTAAATCAGGCTGTGGAATGACAACGCCAAAGCACAAAGTGTAACAGGGAGGTTTTTATTTCCAGTGCATCAAAAATAGGAAATTGATTACATTCATGTACGTGGGGTGAAAAGAACTAAAACAGGGAGACTAAGTAAAGACTCTTAAGAGATGTGCTTTAATGAGTGGGGAAGAATAATTAGAAATTATTACGTCAATTGCAGGTAAACAGGGGAGAGTAAAGTATTGGAGAGTATTGAAAACAAATTAAGGTTTTACATGACTTTAGCATTCTCCCTGGATTTGCTCTTTACCCAACAAGCAGTTTTGCGGTCACCGATGACCCTTTGTGGAACCCACAGAAGGTGGATCCATTTGAAAACTTACACTGGGTCTCAGTGGGGTTCGTCCACCACCCGGTGGATCATTTGGGACATACCAAGATTCAGAGTGAAGTGGAGGAACCCTGGGGAAAAGAAACCATGTGTCCTGGAGGATGGCAGGCAGGGCATGGAAATATATCTCTTTCTCCAGCAGAGACTGGGAGGCCTTCCTCTTAGAAGATCCCATGTGTCCTCACACTCTTCTCCTGGATGGGGAAAGTGAGGCTCAGAGAGGTTAAGTAACTTGCCCAGATCACACAGCACACAGGGGACAGAGCTGGGCTTCACTGTCCTTCATAGGCTCGGAAATCTGTGAAGCCTAATGGTTTTTCTCTTTGCATTTCTTTCTTGCTTTCCTTTCTAGCTTCCCTGAGTGCTTTGTTCTGTCAGTCTAACTCCTCCAGGCCTCACCACCTTGTGTTCTCATAGGAAGACCCGTGAACACTGATGACATAAGTGTTAAGTCTCAGATGTGTTTACAAACTAGTCCCTGATGAAAGGCTCTGGAACCCTTGAGATATCAGAGAGCTTCCTGATGGGAAGTGGGAAGGACACCCAGCTCCCAGTTTTGTTTCCTGCTCTGTTAACAGAGTATTCCAGTAGCACTGAATGAACCTAAGCACCTTCTAGGGTTTTTATGAGAAATATTATTTTTCTGGAACAACATCGCACTTTGGAGCTTCCTGTCTCTGCTTCCCCATTTACAGTAAGGTGAACCTGAGTTCACCATTTACTCTATCCGAGAACCAGTGTCTTAAAGTGGTCTAAAGAGTCCTAACCTCACAGGGGTTGTTAGGTGAATTACATGTAACATTTAGACAGTTTTTTTCCTAATCACCCCTCACCATGAAATGTGTATTTATATCCGTGCTTTATACATAAAAATGATACGATTTTTTTTATCACCCAAGAACCAATTTTCACATTGAGAATGCATGATCTGTACCATCCCATATCATCTTTCTCTATCATCCATGGAATCAAAGTTTCAGAGGCAAAGAAACTATCAGTGCTAAAAACCCACTGAACAAGCCACTTTTCTCCCAAGTCACTTCTTCAAGGGTCCAGGAAACATGGAGGCAGATTTGAAGACAGCTGAGCCACGTCCTTGTGTATGTTGAATAGGACACATCCTGTACGTCTTTTAGAAGTTATAGAAGCTGCCCTTTCTGGCTTGGAATTTTATTTCCTTGGTGCTGGCACTCTTCCTGGTTTGTTCTGACCTCCTGGACTTTTCACAGGCAGTCATGGGCCTTAAGGACACGCTCTCCTCATTGGTGTATTGGGAATGTTGTCCATAAACATGTATCTTCCTGCTACTCTCTCCAGTGTGGCCCAAAGGGCAATGGGAGGGAAGAATTATAAGTATCTATTACTTTTGTTGTCGTTGTTAAGTGGTCATGACTCAAGCATGCACAGTAGAAAAATTAGATATTAATCATTTGTTATTGAATTACAAAAGTGTGTTTTCCCAAATTGGAAAAGTCACTCTCGTGAGAGATTTCATCATTCATGCAACAGATATTTATTGAACACTCGCTACATGCCAGCCTGTGTCTTAGGCCGGGGGGATGCAGCGGTAAGTGAGGCAGACTGTGTTCTTGGAGCTTCCCTTCCTGTGGAGAAGGCAGACGATAAACAAGAAAGAACCCGGGAATGAGAACCAGGAAGGACATAAAACCAGGCAAGGGTTGGAGAGTTAGGGAGGGAGCGCTGCCTTTGAGGAGGTGGCATTTAATACGGCAGGGTCAGCTGAGGGATGGTTGCAAAGGTCATTCTGAGTAGAGGGGACAGAGGCATAAAGGCTTTGGGACAGGAAAGGGCTTCATGTGTTCAGGAGCAGAAAGGAGGTCAGGTGACCAGCACAGAGGGATCAAAGTGGGAACGGGCTGGCTTGAAGGCAGAGGAGTCAGTAGGGGCCTCCCAGCCCACGGTAGGAAGCTTGGGTTCATTTTAAGTGCAATGGGCACTCACTGGAAGGCAGGGAGCACCCAGATCTAGCATGTAAAGAAGAGACTGGACATAGCAAGTGAGAGGGAGAGCAGGCTGTAGAAGGGTCCCTGCAAGATGTGACGGGGGCTTGGACAAGTCGTGGTACCAGGAAGTTTGAGGTCTGGAATCTCTATTTTTTTTTTTTTTGAAACTTTAGATTTTTTATTTTTATTGTATTTATTTTTTTGTTGAAGTATAGTTGATTTACATTATGTTAGTTTCAGTTGTACAGAAAAGTGATGCCGTTATACATATGTATATATATTCTTTTTCAGATTCTTTTCCCTTAGAGGTTATTACAGAATATTGAGTAGATTTCCCTGTGCTATATAGTAGGTCCTTGCTGGTTATCTATTTTATATATAGTAGTGTGTATATATAGTAGTATGTATACGCTCCAAACTCCTAATTTATCCCTCCCCCTCTTTTTCCTTTGGTAACCATAAGTTTGTTTTCTATGTCTGTGGGTCTATTTCTGTTCTGTACATAAGTTCCTCTCTATTTTAAATAGTTACCAAAATATTCAGTCTCATCACTTTATATTCACACGTTGTTTAACCAATCTGGAAGGCACGTACAGTATAGATAAGCAGATATGACACACAGACATTAAATATTCAATAATGGCAGGAGGCAGTGCATACAGACTCAAAGCATGGCAGAGACAGTGACATATAAACATGTATTGAGCACTTCCTATGGGGAAATCCTGAGCTAAGCACTGGATATCATCTCATATGGACTTCAGCTCAACCCTCTGGGGTGTGTACAGCTGGCCCTCTGTGTCTGTGTGTTCTGCATCCACGGGTTCTGCACCCACAGTTTCAACCAACTGCAGATAGAAGAAATATTTTTTTTAATTCCAGAAATTTCCAAAAAACGAAAGTTGAATTTGCCATGCACTGGCAAATATTTACCTAGCATTTACATTGTATTAGGTATTATAAGTAATCAAGAGATGATTCAAAGTATACGGGAGGATGTGCATAGGTTATATGCAAATACTATGCCATTTTATATAAGAGACTTGAGCACCCTGGGATTTTGGTATTCTCAGGAAGTCCTGGAACCAATTCCCCAGCAGATGTACTAATATCCCCAAGTGGGCAAGTGCAGCAAATGAGGTCTAGCTGGTAAGTAACTGACCCAGGATGTGAACCCAGACCTATCTGACCCTCAGCTACAGTCCAGCTGGTCAGCTGATTCCTCTTTCACATGAAGATGCCTTCCACATTTCCTTTCGGGTCTAGGCTTCGTGAGTCAGTGGTGTCCACGTTATCAGAGTGGGCAGAGGTTCCTGGCACTAAGAAGAGGCCACGGAACATCCCTAAGAGAAGAAACTGTCTTCTTCACCTGTAACTCCCACCAGCCAGCATAGTACTTGGCTTTGGGTAAGTCTTCAGTGATGTCTGTTCAATGGGGCAAAGAATGAATGAATGAATGAATGAATGAACGAACAAACTCAAGCCATTCACTCTTTTCTCAACCAGAAGCAGGCTTGACTCTTTTTTAACATATTGCTCAGGCATAGGATTAGCATATAGCTTGCCTGGAGGTGTGCAGTGTCTGGGTGGACAATTTTCATTCATTTATTCATATATGAATGTGATAAATATTTAACAAATGCATACCATGTATAAATTACTGTTGAGCTGAGGCATTCTCCCCTTTGCAGAAAGCTAAGGTGAGGGGAAAAAATTAAAAACCTGAATATATCACTTAAAAAGTTTGACTCAGGAGTTCCAGTTCAGATGCTTAACTACCTGGATGACCTTGATCTACCAAGACTCAACTGCTTCAGCTGTGAAATGTGGCTAATCATACTTCTTTTATTAGGTCGTGAGAGCTAAATGAAATGAGTATGCAGGGCTTCCCTGGTGGTGCAGTTGTTAGGAATCCACCTGCCAATGCAGGGGACAGGGGTTCGATCCCTGGGCTGGGAGGATCCCACATGCCACGGAGCGGCTAGGCCCATGAGCCACAACTGCTGAGCTTGTGCTCCAGAGCCTGCGAGCCACAGCTGCTGAAGCCCACGTGCCTAGAGCCTGTGCTCCACAGCAAGAGAGGTCACCCGAATAAGAGGCCCTCGCACTGCAGCAAAGGGTAGCCCCCGCTCGCCGCAACTGGAGAAGGCCCGTGAGCAACAGTGAAGACCCAATGCAGCCAAAGATAAATAAATAAATAAATAGATTTTTTAAAAAAAGAATCTCTAAATTAAATTAATAAATAAAGAGTATACAAAATCACTCCTTCATAGATTCTATATAGTTAAATTGAATTATTATTGCTATTGCTACGTCATTATTAGTCTGTCACTTGGTCTGAAAAGAATCTTGCTCCTTATTATTCCCTTTTTCTTTCTCTGTTTCCTCCTAGAATGGAGAAAGAAGAAAGGAAATAATGTTGGTGGCGTGGGCTCTGCCATTAATTAGGTTGTAAAAACTCTTGGAAATGCATGACCTATTATTTTAGAAAATATCCTTTCCCTCTTAATTTATCTGAATCAAGCCTGCTTAATTTAATGAAGACACTAAAGTGATAGCAGAAGACATTTTATAACTTTAATAAATATCACCAAGCAATGCTAACCAACCACCAAAGTAAAGGGATTATGCCCAAGTGTTGAAAAAGGGCATTTGTCAGAATGCAATGTAATTACCTGTTGAGTACAGGTATTGAATTAAATACCACTCTATAGATGTAAATCCAACTTTGACACAAAATAATTGTAACATTATTTACTAGAAAAACTATGGTTTGTAATCCTTTGGATTGCATGAAATCACTGCAATTATTCTCCTGGCCTTTTGACTTTACACTGAACTTTCCTGGTGAAGAGGTACATTGAGAAGTGAGTAGAAAAAGTAAGGTGTGACAGCTGGAGAGATAATAACATTTTATGTTTTCATCTTACTATTTGAAGTAGAAGGTTAAAAAGCTTAATTTTTCTTTGCTTCGGTAAGAAATGACCATAACTCAGTGGCTTAAGACAGCATGAATTTAGTATCTTACAGTTCTGGAGTTCAGAAGCCTAAAATCAGTCTCACAGGCTAAGATGAGGTGTTGGCAGGGCTCCATTCTTTTCTGGAGGACCTCAAGGAGAAGCCTTTTCCTTGCCTTCTCCAGCTTCTAGAGGCTGCCTGCATCCCGCGGCTGGTGGCCTCTGCCTCCATCTTCAAAGCACATCACTCCAACCTCTGCTTCCATCATCACATCTCCTTTTTAGGCTCTGACCCTCCTTTCTTCCTCGTATAAGGTCCCTTGTGATGACATTGGGCCAGCCCGGGTAATCCAGCATGATCTCCCCATCTCCAAATCCTCAGCTTAATCACACCTAGATCACATCTTAATCACATCATTTGTCAAAAGTGGTAACATATTGACAGGTTCCAGGGATTAGGATGTGCATGTCTTTGGGAGACTGTTATCCTGTCTGCCACAGAGAGGAAAATAAAAAAAAAAAAAAAAGAGAGAGAGAGAGAGAGAGAGAGAGGAGTGACTCCAAATCTTCTAGGAAATAAGTAGAATGCCATTCCAACCTCTAGAGCATTTTTCTTGACATGTATCTCCATAACAGGCTCCAGGTCCTGGGCAGATTTGTCTTCAGTGTGTGCCTTGGTCTTCCCCTGCTCTGGCACCTAGAAGCAGTTTCTGGGCTTCTGTGCCAGGGAGCTGTTGACTGAGTTCAGCCCGTGAGAGGGGCTGAGTGGGATGGGAGGGGGAGGAAGGGAGAGTGGGGGTATTTCTTCCCTCCCTCTCCACCTCAGATCGCGTCTCCTGCAGCCCAAGCTCCTCCCACATAACCTCACCATGGTTCCAGCTTCTTCTAGGTGATCCTGACACCCTCCCTACAGGTGATCATAGCTTTCTGCTGCTGTTGCTGATCTCGGGGTTACCGCCCTGTCTCCTTTTGACTTCTCTCTCGGTGGTATAACAAATTCCTGCATTCAATTCCCTCTCTATAAATACCCAAAGTGATTTCTCTTTCCCTAGTTAGGCCCTGATTGATAGAGATGGGGAGGAATTATTTTAAGTAGACGATGGGGGAAAAGAGACACATTTCAAGGATACTGTCACTGCTCAAATTAGCTCGGAAATTCCTTTCTCTTTGGGAATTGTCTTAAAACCAAGTTTTCAAGCCCCCAAAATAAAACCAGAGTTATGAATTTTCTGGAGCTGCTGCAACAAATAACCACAAACATGGTGGCTTACAAGAAAATTCATTTATTTTCTTAGTTCTGTGGACCAGAAATCTGAAATCAAGGTGGCAATAGGGCAGTGCTGCATCTGAAGGAACTAAGAGAGAATTCTTTGTTAGCTCCAGCTTCTATGGGCCCCAGGCAGTCCCTGGCACGTGGCTGCATCACTCCAATCTCTGCCTCTGTTTTCACAATGTCTCCTCCTCTTTGCTGTCTCCTATCTCCCTCTGCCTCTATCTCATAAGACACTTATCATTGGATTCAAAGCCTACCCAAATATTCAAGGATGCTCTCATCTTGAGAACCTTAATTACCTCTGCAAAGACTTTTTTTTCTAAATAAGGTCACATTCACAGTTACCTCAAATTACCAGAGGAATTATGTATTTTCCTCAAATACCTACTTTTTCTGGGAGGGGCACAATTTAACCCACCACAACTAGTTTCATTGCTTTATAGTCAATTAGGAAAATCTCTTACACACACATACATTCATTACCCTGCTTGATCATCAACTTCCTTCACTCAGCTTAGCTCTCAGTGTTCTTTGCTGTTGCCAAAAATTAAATCAACTCTGAAAGATAAGCAATGTGTTCCACAGCAAATAATGGAAAACCTTATCATAGCAGCATAAATAGAGGGGAAAAGTGATTTGCCAACATCCACAAAAGTTGGTTAATGGAAAAGTTGTGCTTTGAACAGTCTTTCACAATGGCTGACTCTTCCAACCAGCAGAAGAGGGATTTGGGTCTCTGTACTTGAAAAATCTGCTCAGTCTACTTCACACTCTTCTCTGCCCTCACTCAGCAGTTGTTTTTTTTTCTGTTTTTAATCCAAATATATGTTTTCTTGTTTATTCTTAGTACATATTCATCTGCCAAGTTAAATATGGTCAAGACAGCTATTTATTGGTCCTCTGACTCTTTTTAAGGGTAAAGGGAGGCCCCTCATAAAGGCATAAGTTTTCACAGAATCATCTGAATGCGTAATTTATATCACTGTGTCCTGGCTCAAGTTGGTGAATGACAAACAATGACGTAAATGAAGATTTTAGAGGATTTTGCTGAGATTATACTTCAGTTACTGGCTTGAAGCAAATAGAACCCTTTAAGAAAATATATGCTGTACTGACTAATGCTCACCAACAATAAACTAGGAAGAGCATTAGCTGTAGAAATAGAATGAGTAATTGCTCTGAGTCAAAAAAAAATATGTGCTTCATCGATGAGTCAACTTTCAGATAATTTTTAATGTGAGGGAGAAGCAAGGTCCTATGGAGAATATTTGTAGAATCTTTAGAAAGTGGAGGAGAGGAAAAAACTGAGCTTTACGAGCACACCCTAGTGACTGGTTAAACAGCGCCTCTCGCTCCACGGCTGGAGCCGGTGAAGCCTTACTAGAAGTAGAATACTAATAGTATACTAGAAAGAGTTTTTGCACAGCATTAATTAAAATGTAAAGAAGAAAGAGCTTCTAAAATCTTCTCTCGTTTCCTTTTTAAGTCTTTGAGTAGCCAAATATGTGACTGATCATGCAAGGATATGGGTTATTCTAACAAAACACTAATCTGACACATATTTTATGAAAGTCCTAATAGACTTCCTATTGATGAATTAAAGCTACCAGCCACTGTGCTGAGGCCGTGATATACATCTCCAATATTTACTACAACCCTGCCCTTTTATAGATAAGGAAATTAGGACTCAGAAGAGCAAAGACTTTACCCAAGGCCACAAATAGAATTACCTCAATTCCAAAATGCCATTGACATGGGACTCACCATTGATTTCATAACTGCTTTACAGGGACCAACAAAAAACACACTTCGTTAAATGTACAACTCTGTTGTAAGATCAATTGTGCTTTCAAAAACATTAAAATTTGAAAGGAAAAAAGAACATCTGAAATATACAGAAATATGACAGAACCTCAGCCCTGAGGAAGGGCTTCATTTCAAGGTCTTTCTGGTCCCACGACCAAGCTCTCACCATGACAGCCCGTTAGCTCACTGCTCTGTGTATCACGACCAACAACTGCAGCTTACACTGAGAACTAGAATTAGTACCATGACTGTACAACAAAACCACATGGTTAGTCCTCTCCGTCTCTGGTTGGCTTTTCTATAAGCTGCATCATAAGGACTTTTTTTACAACCTGGTATCAGGTATCATTGATTCATCAACATCCTCCTCATCCATCTCCTTCTTCTGCAAATATTGCGAGCCAGACCCCATGCTGGATCCTGAAGGGACAGCAGAGAGCAGAATTCTGTCCTCATGGAGTTCATCCATGGGTTGGAGGAGGTGGGAAGAAGGGAGGCAGGGGCATTATCTAGTAATCACCCAAACCAACAAGAGGTAGAAGCGGGTATGTGCTGTGCAGAGAAGTTCACACTGCCCTGAAAGCCCATCTAGGGGGATTGGATCTACTGGGGGAGATCTTGGATGGCCTTCCTGAAACATGGTCTGGGAAGAGTTGCTTCCTCTAAGAGAGAAAAGAAGAGGATGTTCAGCAGAGCAATGTGTGTGCAAAGGCCCTGTGGTGAGTGAGAGCAGAAGGGGTACAAGGGAGTGGAAGCAGGCCAGTGTCACTGAAGGGCAGGGAGTGAGGAGGTTAGTGAGATGGCAAGGGCATCATGGAGGGTTTCAAAATTCACTAGACCATTGTCCAGAACAGTGGCCTAGTAAGAGTCCAGATTCTGGAGCCTATTTTCTTGGGTTCAAGTCTCCACTCCATCACTTTTTTTTTTTTACTATTTATTTATTTATCTTGGCTGCTCCCACTCTCAGTTGTGGCATGCGGGATCTTTAGCTGTGGCACGTGGACTTCTTAGTTGTGGCATGTGGACTCAGTTGCAGCATGCCTGTGGGATCTAGTTCCCCAACCAGGGCTCGAACCCAGGCCCCCTGCATTGGATGCATGGAGTGTTACTCACTGGACCATCAGGGAAGTCCCTCCATTCTATCACTTATTAGCTGTGTTACTTTATCTCTCTGTTTCCTCATGTGAAATATGACGATATTAATGGCAGGATTAAATTAATTAATATGGTGTGTGTAAAACTTGAGAACAGTGCTTGGCACATGTTTGATGCCACACATATTTGTCATCATTCTAAGAACAACAGGGAGACAGGGCAGCTTAGTGGCAAGAGAGTGACATCATCAGGTCTGAATTTCCAAAAGATTACTCTAGTTTCTGTGTAGAAAATGGATTGTAGAGAGGCAAAAATTCTAATTAGGCTGGCCAGTTAGAATCGTTGCAGTAGTCCAGGTGAAATTTAGAAAAGGATGGTGGAGGGGTGGTGAAGAGAGAGGGACAGAATGAAGAGATAGGCGACAAAATCAGTAGGACCTGGAGAGAGAGCGAGGAAAGTCTCATCCCAGTGTCATCATCTTCCCCCTTGACAACTGAAAAACCCACCTGAAAGGAAGACTCAGAGACAAAAGCAAGATGTCAATTTGCAAAAAAATTGTGAGGAAGCCAGAAAATAAAAACACAACAGATATTTAAAGGAAAAAAAAAAAAAAACGCTGCAAAACTATCAAGGTTACCAACTTTCCATGATGGAATAACAGCCATTTTCAGACATGATTATCATCTCCACATCTGCAGAAATCAGCATCGCACGAGTCAGGGATAAAGGCATTTTACTAGGTAATCAGTGACTGTCAGGAAGTACTCAAGGACTCATTTATTTTGGGTACTAGAACTAGACAGGGTGATCTTGTTCTTTTGTTTTGTCGTTTTCTTTTGTTGTTATTTTATGGCAGGATGCAAACTGTTTTTTGTTTTTTGGGTGTTTTTTGCGGTACGCGGGCCTCTCACTGTTGCGGCCCCTCCCGCTGCGGAGCACAGGCTCCAGACGCGCAGGCTCAGCGACCATGGCTCACGGGCCCAGCCGCTCCGTGGCATGTGGGATCTTCCCAGACCGGGGCACGAGCCCGCGTCCCCTGCACCGGCAGGCAGACTCTCAACCACTGCGCCACCAGGGAAGCCCACAAAGTGTTTTCTAATGTACTCTCTTTGGGGTGTACTCATTCCTAGTGGACGTGTGCAAAGCATCATTTTTGCTTCTACACCCTCTGTCCTCCACTCCCTTCTGCCACCTTCAGTGCTGAGGGGCTTTCTTCTCTACACAGCATTCCCCAGTCTTTTCTGAGTCCTCCTGCCATATGGGAGGTCCTCAAGAAAGTCCCTGAGCTCTTCTCTGGTGCTGGGTTTCCTACATGCAAGGTCCTTTGAGCAGAGGAAATTTAGGGTCATGGGGAGAAGGTGGTTGGAAAGCTTCTGGCCATGATTCAGAGTCCTAATAAGGCATTGTAGTGGATCGAATAGTGTCCCCCCAATTCACGTCCACCTGGAACCTCAGAATGTGACCTTATTTGGAAAAAGGGTCTCTGCAGGTGTAATTAGTCAAGGATCTTGAGATGAAATCATCCTGGATTGGGGATGGGCCCTAAATCCAATGACTGGCATCTTTGTAAGACAAGAAGAAACAAAGGAACCCAGAGAAGATGACGTGAAGATGCAAGCAGGGTTTGGAGTGATGAGTCTGCAAGCCAAGGAAGGCCAAGAGCTGGGCTAGAAGTGAGAAGAAGCAAGGAATTGTGCTCCACTAGGACTCTGGAACTGTGAGAGAATAAATTTCTGTTGTTTAAACCATCAAGTTTGTGGTCATTTGTTACAAGAGCCTAAGAAACTCACACAGATGGAGCATTGGTGCAGGGAATGGAGAGGGAGAGAAGGATGGCAGAGGGATGGGTGGTGTCAAGGAGAGAAAGACAAGGTCTGAATTAGGAACTCCCATCCCTCCCATCCCAAAAGATTGACTTTCAGGACAACCCTAGACCAGAGTGCGATTTCAGAATCAGAGCTAAGGCTCTGTTGAACAATTCAATAGATCTTACATGGTATGGCAAAAATTGCTGCCTACTAATAGCTTTTCTCCCCTTCTTCCTTTTAGTGATAGAACTGCCCCTGCCAAATATTAGCTGGGCACATGGCCACCCAGCTAGAAACTACATTTCCCACTCTCCTTGCAGCCTCGGGGCTTGGGCCCGGAATGTTCATTGTCACCACAGACCATGAACCTATAATGTAAGGTCAAAACTTCATCTGGGCTTAGCACCTAATTCTGAGAAACCAGTTGATGATAGGGGTCATGGAAGTTAATTGCCAACTTTTACTCAACGCTCACTCTCTTGGCATTTTAAACCCCTTTGTCACCAGGCTAGGGCTTGTTGAAAGCCCTCAGTAAGAATGACAGTGCTGTTTGGAAATTGACTCCAAAATGTTCAATCAGCTCTCTTTCCCAGGCTTAACAAGTGCTGAATATCTGGCCTCCCCAGAGGACCATGACAGTGTCCCCACATGGGAAATGTCCAAATACATAAGCTGGGTGGTCCTTTCTTTGCCCTGTCTTCGAGGCCCTGGGCTCTCCTTTTCACTCCTCTGCCGGCCGGAAGAGTGTCCCCTTGCAGCACTTTGGCAATGCAGTTATTTACCTGCATTCCCTGCATGACAGCAGTGCCTGGGGAATAAATTCTCCTCTCCCTGACATGCCTGAGAAGGCAGCCTCTTCAGCTGATGGAAGAATTAACCTTATAAACCAAGGGCCTTATTACCAGACACAGCTTGCAGCCCTACAAGCCAACACCCAACCCTCTCCTCTTTTCTTATTATATAAAGAATGTCACAGTACTATATGGAATTGTTTTAATGGTCACCCATTAAAGGAAGGCAAAAATATACACAGGGTGGATAGGGTAGGGTGTGTGTGAGCACAAACAATTTCCAGCATCCCAGGTTATTCATCCATTTAGGGGAGGGGCTGCTGTAGATATTACCAGAAAACCCATATCTTGAGTTTGGCCACCAACTGTGCTCTCTTAACAAATTCTAAGGCAGTAGTTGATGGATTTTCATTTCTCCCACTTTCACTATGGGGCGAAGCTGAGAGAGAAAAGGCTAGAAAGAGGTAGATACTAGAAACTGACATGGACATCTGCCTGCCCACCTCAGGGTCTTGGGAGTAAACCCCGCTTCCTGGACTCTTTCTGGGGGGAGAACAGAGGTTTTATTTTCATCAGATAAGTCTGACACCAGGTGTGAAGCTATTCTTCTGGAGGAAATAACTCCCCAAATTCCTATTTTTACTGCTTTCCTCCTTGGTCCCCCTCGAATTCTTGAGTGCAGGTATCAACTGTATTCTAATGATTTGTTCCCATTTGTCTCAAAATAGCACAAATCCAGGTATTGTGCCTTTGTTTATCCTCACCTTGGCAGCCCTGCTCCTTCAAAACCCTCTAATCCTTCCCCCACCTTTACCTTGGGTCAACCCTTGGCAAGTCCTGGCTGGCCTCTCTCCAGAGCCTCCTAACTGTCCCTCTGCCTCCCCGATGATTCATGAACTTCCTGAAACAGAACGAATCCTTCTACAATTCTGCTTGCAAACCCAAACTGACTGTCCATGGTCTAATCTCTGGATGGCACCAAAACCTTCTGACCCCAGCTGACTTCTCCCCTTTCATCTTCCCTCTCTCCCCCAACAAACTCTTTACTGTTCCTTAAATGTACCCTTAGGCCTCAATACATTTACATATCTTCTTCCTGCCTGGACTCCTCTCTGCTCTACCTGGTAAACTCCTACTCATCCTTTAGGACCCAATTTAAATATCATCTTCTCTTTAGGACTTCCCTGATACCTCCAGGCAGAGTGGTCTCTTTCTTGTCTGGTGTCTTGCTTTTCTTTACACTTAACTTTGTTATAAAGGGCATTTATCACTTTGTATCATGTTTGTTGCATGATATGCGATGTTATGATTGTTTGTTACACGACAAAGCTGCCTAAGACAGGTATTTTCAATTTTTCATTATATGTAATACTAAGATGGTTGTATCTCTGCTTATTTACTTTGGATAGCTTCCCAAAAGTGATATTATGGATGTGAACAAAAGTCATAAACATTTTTAAGGCCCTGGATACATGTCACAAAATTATTTCCCAGAAATGTAATAACTCACACTTCTACCAGCAGTGATGAGAGATCCCTATTTATACTACACTCAATGGTATTGAGTTTTATTTAGAAAATAAAACACAGTTTGCCAATGTGGTTAGCGGAAAAAAATATCTTATTATTTTAATTTACTATCTTTAATTACTAGTAGGTTAAAAATTTCCCATATACCTGTATTTTGTATAAGTTGCACATTTATGTCATTAGCTCAAATTCTCCATATTTTTTTATAAAATCTCTCTTTATATTAAGAATACAAATCCTCTGTCTTGTCATATTTCTTTTTGAAAACTTTTAATCCTGGTTTATTTCAGCTTAATTTTGATATTGTATGGGGATTTAGTTTATTCAAAACTTCTTTTTTCTTTTCATCATACATTCCATGCCTTAGAAAGTCCATCTCCATCCTGACATCCAATAAACTTTAACTTATAGAGTCTTCTAGATTTTAAGGTTTCCTGAGGGTGAGGGGAGAGCTTAACTCTTCAGTCAGTAAATTTGGTAAAAAATATAAGGTAAAATCTATTTTCCCTCAAATAGTTAAAAAGTTGTCCCAATATCATGTATTTAGCCATGTTTTCTTCCCTTTCTTGTTATGTTTATCAAAAAAATTATCTTATTGAAGAGTCTATTTCTGGGCTAACTCTTCTGCTGAATGGATTTCAGAGGCTGGGTTTTTACTGTCATGTTGTATTTTCTAGAATCTAGATTTCTCAGACTTCATAATCACCCATCTACTGACTTGTCTTATGGGGCTGGCAGTCTTTATTCCACATTTTCCTGTTTGAGTGCAGCTTCCTTGGGAAACTTTTCTTAACCCCCAATCTAATGAAGTGTCCCTCCCCAGGCCTCACGTAATAATACTCGTTATTACAATTCACTGCGCAGAATACCTTAGCTCTTATGCTGCTAGACAGTCAACTCCTAGAGGGCAGGTTTTTTTTATTTCATTATTTTGTACCCCAATTACCTAGTAAGTACAATGCCTTTCTCAAAGTAGGGGCTCAATGAACATTTGTTGATTTGAATTGAGTTAAATTGAGTTGGGTTGAATTGAACAAAATCATATTGGATTGGATTGCTAATAGGTTATACATTGAGATGTCTTTTCTTAGCAAATGGCTTCCCTTTCTGTATCATTCAGGCTTTAGCCAGGTAAATAGAAACCAATCTAAGTATTTAAAACAGAAGGAATTTAATACAAGGGATTGTTTGCCCAGTTGATGAAAGAACTGAGAAGCCAAACAGGCGATGATGAGTGAGATATTGTGATTTATAAGAAATATATTTATGGTCAGTCATTTGGATGACCAAAATACATTTCTCAGATAGATGTGGTCTTCATCCACAGTTCCTCGCTCCCAAAACCCTTGGAATTTTCTGCCGTCACAATTGGGTTTATGTTAAGGAAGGTGACTTTTGGATCTCGCCGCAGGGTAAGGGCTGGTTGCCAGGAGAACCAATCATGTGATTCAAGGGTTGGAACTTTCAGTCCCAGCCCCTAATTTCTGGGGAGGGGAGAGGGGCTTGAGGTTGAATCAGTGGCCATTGACCAATGAGTTCGTCAATCATGACTATGTCATGAAGCCTCCATAAAACCCCCAAAGGACAGCTTTTTGGCCCTTTTTGGAGAGCTTTTACATGGAGAACCAGAATGTTTCCATGTGCTGCCATGTGGGGTCCCAAGCTCTGCCAGGACAGAAGCTCATTTGTTCAGGACCTCACCCTGTGAGGTCCTCACCTCTTCATCTGGCTGTTGATTCATATCCTTTAATGTCCTTTTATAATAAATTGGTAATCTAGTGAGTAAACAGATTTTCCTGAGTTTAGTGAGCCGTTCCAGCAAATTAACTCAAACCAAGGTGGGAGTCACCAGAACCTCCAGTTTGCAGCCTGTCACTCAGAAGCACAGGTAACAACTTGGGCTTGCAACTGGCGTCTGAAGTGTAGGGTGATCTTGTAGGCCTGAGCCCTGTACCTGTGGAATCTGATTCCATCTCTGGGTAAAGTGTCAGAATTGAGTTGAATTCTTGGACACCCTGCTGGTGTCTGAGAATTGCTTGTTGGTATGGGGAAGTCTTCACACACACACGTTGAAACTGGGTCCAGTCATCCTTTCAGTGAGTCAACTGCTAGACTGTAGAAATAAAGGGAGGAGGTGGTATTACCGAAGCCCAGGGCCAATGTCCCCCCACAGGACCACGGTGGATCCTGGAGGATGATGTCATGGAGAAGATGCAGCCACTGTAGGGAGCACTGGGGGCAGAGATGGGTAAGAAATAAACTGACTTCTATCTTCTTTCTGCTCTCAGGGTTCCCACCAGTGCCTCCCACTGACCAAACCCAGCCAGGATCAACTACACTGGAGCCTGGGAAGCCCAGCCTCTGATACAGAGCAGACCAAGAAAGGGAGTGAATTCTAGAACAACATAACCAACACATTTTTATTTTCTGTTTTCAGCTTGACAATATTATTTATTTCTAAATAGAGTAACTAGGGAAATGAGATAGGAAAGTCAACAAGTGAAAAATCAACCCACAGTGGAAGGCAAATTAACAGACTTCAGCGACTCCTTCTAATAGGCTCCCATCTCCAGCAGCCTGGCAATCGATAGGGTTGGCTAAGTGCTTGGGAAGCCAGGGGTGGGAAGGGGGGGCAGCCGCGACAATTCAAGCATGGCTGCAATTTTATTAAAGACCCAGGGGTGACATCAGCCATCGATTGTTTTTCCCAGAACTTTTCTCTGATTCAGTGCTTTGTGAAGATAGATGGCTGGAATACTGGGCAGTGAGAGGGCAGAAAGGAAGTCCAGGCCAGGGACCCCTGATACACACACAAGCTGCTGGGTCTCAGACTGGGCCAAATTTCCACATTAAAGAGAAGACTCCAAGTATATAGAAAGATGACTAAGGAATGTTTAGTGAAGTTCTTGGCTTCATCACTCCAAATTAAGATTCAGAGGAAGTATGGAAGGGGCTTCAAGAGCTTTGTTTTGGGATTTGGGGATTGGAAAAGCCAAGTTCAGTTCTAAGCTCAGATGCTAACAGGCTGTGTACAGTTGGACAAATTACCCAACCTCTCTATGACTCAGTTTCCTCATTTGGAGAATGGGAAAGTGAGTAACACCTGTCTCCAAGGACTATTGGAAGGGTTAAATGAGATAATACATGTAAAGTGCTTTACCTTACAGTAAGCATTCAGGAAATGTTGGCTGCTACTATTTGGGGTGTTGTTTTATTATTATTGGGTGTGTCTTATAGAGCATGTGCTGCATGTGTCTGCAATGTCTTTCTCCTTTGTCTCTTCCCCCTTGTTAACATCCATTCATCCTCCAGACCCAAGTCAAATGTTACCTCCTCCAGGAAGCCTTCCCTGACCCCCTCAGGGGGAGTCAGCTGACCCTTCTCTGTGTTCCCATGGCACCCTGTTCTTACACTTAGTATAGCATTTGCCACATTGTATTGTTTTTAACATTTTGCTTAGTGGACCATGAAAAACTGCAACACTGGAACTGAGTCTTTTCATTCTACCTCTCCAGCCCCTGGTACAAGACATAACAGGTGCTCAAAAGATGCCAAGTGAGGGCTTCCCTGGTGGCGCAGTGGTTGGGAGTCCGCCTGCCGATGCAGGGGACACGGGTTCGTGCCCCGGTCTGGGAGGATCCCACATGCCGCGGAGCGGCTGGGCCCGTGAGCCATGGCCGTTGAGCCTGCGCGTCCGGAGCCTGTGCTCCACAACGGGAGAGGCCACGACAGTGAGAGGCCCACATACCGCAAAAAAAAAAAAAAAAAAAAAAAAAGATGCCAAGTGAATAAAAGAATTCCGTAGTGTAATTACAAGAGTCCCTGGAAAATTCCTCCTACTCCCAGAAGTGCCTCTTCCAGTTCCTAAAACCTACAATGAGAGCTTTTCCTTCTAGCCAAAGACTTTGATCCTATTTAAGTCCTATATAGGCCTCCCCACAACCACCTGCCACCTGAATGTATGTGATAGGTTCTCAATAAGTATTTGAAGAATTGCATTGATTTAGAAGTTGGGTTCTCTGGGGAAAAAATTCAGACATCAGCAAATCAGAGAAGAGGGGATGGTGGGGAGAAAATAGAGGGAATTTCTCAATGAGGACCTCCTACTAAAACCCAGCTCCTCCCACACAAGGCAAAGTGCAAGGAAAAGGAAGCTTTCTTCTGAGTCCTGTTTCTGCCTAGGGTACATCCTCTGGCCCTTCCAGCCTTCCTACTTCATCTCTTCAGCAAGGCTCCGGTGCCTTGGGCTGCTCCATGCTTTCATGAGGACAGACTTGACTGAGGAGCAATACTTAACCCACAGGAATGGTGATTTGAATGAGGGAAGAGCACCTACTGTGTGCCAGGCACTTCACACGCAATTCACTAACACCTCCAGTAATACTGAAAGGTAGATGTTATTTATCTCCATTTACAGGTGAGGAAAGTGAGGGTCAGAGAGATTAACACCTTGCCCCAAATCACACAGAAAGTAAGTAATGGAGCATACATACCACAGCACCGAACATCACCGAGGCCCTCGATGAATGCATGTATTTTTTTGCTGTATCAGGCCACCCTGCTCTATTTCAATGGTTGGGTAAAAGTACTTACCTCACTGTCCTATTAGGTTCATAATGTGGAAAGTTTTCTGGCATTTTTCTTCCTAGTACCATTGCTGCTGTGTATCTAACTTTGTTTTTCTGATTCCAAGTCCCCAGATTTATGTGCTATCTCTTGGCCCATTCTCTACACCTTCCTCTTCAAAGCTTTAAAAAGGTTATAAAGCACTGGGCCTGCTCTAGGTGTGGTGACGTGTGCTGTATTGATATAGAATAGAGAAAAAACACTCTGTTGAAACATTTTCTTTAAATGCACATACACTCACTCAGTAAGAGATAGTGGTGGGTGAAAATGCTAAGAAGAGATGACATTATGTTTACACCAAAGAATGGGAAACACAGCCTCGCTGGGTGACAACCTGTCAAGGCAGCCATACCTAATGGATAGCACGAGCATTGTTTGGGGACATTTACTGCAGACTACAGTAGGGTAAAGGCACCAAAGGTGAACAAAATATCATCCTTCATAGGCAGAAACACAGGCAGTGACAGAAAATAAATTGCTGGTGAAGCATCTCTTAAAGAAGAGTAGGTTTAAATATCTGCCTGACTTGAGTACCAGAGGCTGCTTGAATTTTTATCAATGGGAGGGATGGAGCCCAACCAAAGAAATTTGTATTAGTTTTCTTTTGGCGGGTGGCATGTTGTAGAGAAATATTAAAATGTAAGACCATATATTTAACCACAAATAACTAGTTTGGCAGCAATACAGGATATTGTAACGTGATAGTAATAGAGTATAATACTGAATACCAGATTTGGTACCAGAATTAGCTAGGGTTGAATCCTGACTCCAGTGACTATTAGCTAGGAGAGCTTGGTAAGCTACTTAACCCCTCTACATTAGTCAAGATAGTATAGGCTCTGCTGCAGCAACAAATATGCCCAATAGCTCAGTCTGACTTCTTGTTCATGTGCCAGCTTGGGCACCAATTCTTGGTGGTTCTGCTCCAAGCAGGGACTCAAGGATTCGGGCTCCTCTCATCTTTTGACACATAGCCTCTGAGGTTGCTGTGGAGGGGAAGAGTGTGGTAGACAGTGCAGGGGGTTTTAGGGCCAGGCCTGGAAGTGATATCATCACTTCTGCTCATTTTCCATTGGCCAGGCCTAATAGGATGGCCCCAACTAACTGTCGCAGAGGCTAGAAAAGACAGTCTTTCAGTACAAGCACATAGGACGGTCTCTGCTCTGTTGTCTGAGCATCTGTACAATGGGGGGAATGCAACCTACTGACATGGATGCTGCATAATTACCTGCTCATGCAAAGGTACTTACTGCTATTTGTATGTGAGCTGATATAAGTATAAATGATCTCTCATAAAATTAGGTCTGGGTTGAAGTCAAATTCATAGAGAAAGAAAGATGGTGGTTACCAGGGGCTGGGAGGAGGGGGAAGTGGAACTCGTTTAATGTGCACAGAGTTTCAGTTTTACAAGATGAAAAAAGTTCTGCAGATGGATGGTGGTGATGTTTGTACAGCAATGTGAATGTACTTAATGCGACCGACCTGACACTTAAAAGTGGTTAAAATGATAAATTTTATATTATGTATATTTTACCACAGTTTTTTAAGTAAATAATTTTTAAATTAGGTTTGGGTAACTCCAAGGTCTGAGTTAACCTGGTGCCAGGGCACAGCGAGAGCTGGTCAGTGGTATTCGTGTTGGATGGCAGTCAGCTTGATTCAGGGTCTAAACTCAGGAAACTAAAGAAGCTTTAGATGATTCACTCTTTTTTCTTAAACATGGTATTTAAAGTTCTTAAAGTCTATCATGAAGGCAAAGTCACTTATTACTAAAAAGAGGGAAGAATAAAGAAGCAATAATCCCAGTCATCCCTTTCCCAGCCTCCCCCAACATGCTGACCGGCTTTGCTTTTTCTCTGTGTCTTCCCTCCATCTAGGTCACCTCAGGACTTAAGCCCAGCTCCAGCCCATCCAGCCGGAGTTCCCAGACCCAGCTGCACATCAGATTCACCTGGGGAGCTTTAAAAATATACCGATGCCCAGGCTGCAGCTCAATTCAATTATGTCGGACTCTCTGGGGTGGGGTCTGGGCACCAGTGCTGTTATAAAATCTCCCCAGGTGATATTAATGTGCATCCCAGCTGAGAACCGCTGGCTACAGTCTGGTCTGGCTTCTTCCCAGCTGCCTTTCTGCAGAGCTCCTAAAAGCAGGTGCTTCGGACACACTCAGGCTTCAGTCCCATCTCAGCCCCTCCTGTGTGGTCTTGGGCACATCTTACAACCTCTCTGGTCTTTAGTCTTCTCATCTGTTCATTGGGGGCAATGAAAGTAATGAGATAATGTATGAGAAACAGGGCAGTGCCTGGCATGCATGAAGCGCAGTTTAAGGGCTTAGTACAGGGGTCCCCAGCCCCTGGGCCAATGACTGGTACCTGTCCACGGCCTTTAGAAACCGGGCCACATAGCAGAAGGTGAGTGGCGGGCGAGCAAATGAAGCTTCATCTGCCGCTCTCCATCACTCCCCATAGCTCGCATGGCTGACCATCCCCTCCCCCAACCCCACGGAAAAATTGTCTTCCACAAAACCGGTCCCTGGTACCAAAAATGTTGGGGACCGCTGGCTTACTGCATGATATGTGTTATTATGAAATCTTCTTGTTACTCTTAGTTCCTGGGGTAAGAATGGGTGTACTGTTTTCCCACAGGAATTCTTTCACTTGCAGTTTGTTGCCTGCTCCACCAAGATCCTCCAGAGCCTGTCAAAGGTGAGGAAGGGGCTGTCTCTTTTGGTCCCTTAATGGGTCCCCTCCCTCTGCCAGCCACCTGCTGCTCCCTTCAAACACAGCTTTCCCTCAGAACATTCTAAATCCTATTAGGCAAACACAAACACGAATATAAACAATCACATACAGATTTCTTCCTAGCATGCACCTGCCTTGAAGTGTGACAGGAATGTTTTTATGGGGGTGGCTCTTTAACAGCGGCTTACAGGAATTTGTTCAGGCTGGGTTGAAGCTTATGGGCACAGAGCAGTAACGAGTTGGGACTGATCGGAGTTAAGCCAGGTTTGGTTCTTAATCTCCCTAAATAAACCCAATTCAAGCAGGCTGAGACACGAGGCAGGCTGGGGCCAGGCCCCTGGAACTAGTGGGAAAGTCAAGGCAACTGGGGCCCAGAGGGCTGGAGGCTGAGAACATGCCCCATGGGGGCATGACCTTGAACTTGGTCACAGCAGCAGGAGAAGCCCAGAAACGAAACCCTCAGCCTGCTCGCAGACGTTGTAGGAGGTTGAGGTTTATTCTTGTTTTATTTATTAAACATACAATTCAATAGAGGTCAAGCCCCTACCTACCAGAGTCCTTTTCTTATGAAAGACCCTTTAGAGGGTTAGGTGGAGGGAAGCATGAGTTCCTAAGCCATCCAGAGCATCTCTGGAGGGCCCTGTGGTGCCCAGGTCTCACTGGATATTGTTGACCAGCCCATCATCTAAGACACCTGGCACCTCCAGGTGTTCCAGGTGGGAGCTTCCCAGAAAGCCATGCTCAGCACAGCGCCTTGGAGGTGCTATCCATGCCAAAGGAACTGAGGTGAGGCCACCTCCTGCCACTCTCCCAAACCCAAACCCTCCAGTCTTCGTTAGCTTCCCTGCTGGTCCTGCCCTTCGAGGTCACCCACTTAACCATAGTAGCCACCGTGTCTTCCTCATGGGATCAGGTGGTAGTAAAGAAGAAATAAGTTAATGTAAAGCCCTAGCACAGAGCCTAGCACCAAGCACACGCTGCATATGTAGTAGCTTTGGTGATGCTGCTGACCCTCAGAATGCCCCCTGACCCTAAAGAACACCCCCAACCCCAGTCTTCCCATCCTCCCTGCAGCCCTTGACCTCCTAACCTCAGGGCCTCTTCCTTCTGCCCCAAGGGTAACAAAATACTTTCAAGATTGCACGTTTCCAAGCTCTGCTTCCCACCAAAAAAAAAAAAAAAAGAAACCTTTTATTTTTCCCAACTCATCTACAATTGCAAGGACAAACAAAAACTGGTACCTCAGTATCTTCGCCAACAGCTGGGAGCCCAAGGAAGAGCCCAAGGAAGAATCCAGTTCCCCAAGAAGGAAGGCAGGCCATTTATTCACTTGTTCGTTTTGTATTAAGCTAAGTGCGTACTGTATACCAGTAAGACAGTCCCCCTGCCCTCAAAGAGATGGCAGCCTGGGACAGTGTTCTCAACCCTGGCTGCAACTTACGATCACCTGGGGAGCTTTAGAAAGTGCCAGGGCATCCAAAAATGGGCAAAAGACCTAAATAGACATTTCTCCACAGAACATATACAGACTGCCAACAAACACATGAAAGGATGCTCAACATCTTTACTCATTAGAGAAATGCAAATCAAAACTACAATGAGATATCATCTCACACCAGTCAGAATGGCCATCATCAAAAATTCTACAAACAATAAATGCTGGAGAGGGTGTGGAAAAAAGGGAACACTCTTGCACTGCTGGTGGGAATGTGAATTGGTACAGCCGCTATGGAGAACGGTATGGAGGTTCCTTAAAAAACTACAAATAGAACTACCATATGACCCAGCAATCCCACTACTAGGCATATACCCTGAGAAAACCATAATTCAAAAAGAGACATGTACCAAAATGTTCATAGCAGCCCTATTTACAATAGCCCGGAGATGGAAACAACCTAAGTGTCCATCATCGGATGAATGGATAAAGAAGATGTGGCACATATATACAATGGAATATTACTCAGCCATAAAAAGAAATGAAATTGAGCTATTTGTAATGAGGTGGATAGACCTAGAGTCTGTCATACAGAGTGAAGTAAGTCAGAAAGAGAAAGGCAAATACTGTATGCTAACACATATATATGGAATTTAAGAAAAAAAATGTCATGAAGAACATAGGGGTAAGACAGGAATAAAGACACAGACCTACTAGAGAATGGACTTGAGGATATGGGGAGGGGGAAGGGTAAGCTGTGACAAAGTGAAAGAGCAGCATGGACATATATACACTACCAAACATAAGGTAGATAGCTAGTGGGAAGCAGCCGCATAGCACAGGGAGATCAGCTCGGTGCTTTGTGACTGCCTGGAGGGGTGGGATAGGGAGGGTGGGAGGGAGACGCAAAAGGGAGGGGATATGGAAACATATGTATATGTATAACTGATTAAATTTGTTATAAAGCAAAAAAAAATTAAAAAATTAAAAAAAAAAAAAAAAAGAAAGTGCCAGGGCATCCAGATCCAGTAAATCAGAATCTCACGGTGTGGGACCCAGGCAGCAGTACTTTTTAAATTTCCCCAAAGGAGTCCAATGTGTAGCCAAGCAGAGAGCCAGTGATCTGGTAGGACCAGCAGGTGAAAGATGATTTCCAATCCAGTGCTGCTAGAACAGGCAAGTGATATACAGTATATGAATTATAGCACAATAAAGATGTTAAAACAATCAACAAGCAAGTGTTGGGGTTATAAGAGCCCAGGGAGTGCTACCTGATTCCAACTAGGGGAGGGCATCGGACTTAGCGAAGGCTCCCAAGGGGGTAATTATCCTCTCTGCTTAGATATCAGCAGTAGTCAGACATGCTAAGATAATGAAGGGAAAAGTGTGCATTTAATTCTCATTTCTAAAGCAACAGCCCCTTATATTATTGACAGTATAGGACACACTGAATAATTATGTCTGTTAATGAGTATTAATAAAATTGGCACTTTTTTTCATTTAGATTAACACTTCTAAAGCCTCAGGAATATCTTTTGGTGGTTTAGTTGGAGCCTATCAGGAACTTTAGGAGAAGAAGTCTGGTGTGTGAGAAAAAAAAGTAAATCCCAGGACTTCCCTGGCTGCCCAGTGGTCAAGACTCTGGGCTTCCATGGCAGGGGGAACGGATTCAATCCCTAGTTGGGGAACTAAGATCTTGCATGCTGCGTGGCACTACCACAAAACAAAATACCAACTCCTGGACCAGAAAATCTCAGAGGCAGCTCTGACTCATCTCTTCCCCATCTCTGGGTCTGAGCAGTCAGCAGTGCTCTTAGGTTTTCGTGCTGAATAGACACCAGATATGGCCCCAGTAATTCCTCCCCTTTTGTGCTGGCATGCCACTCCTCACATCAAGAAGTGGGATCTCTTTTCCCTCCCCTGGGATCTGGACTGGCCTGTGATTTGTTTTAACCAGTAGAAGGTTGTGAAAGTAACTTTCTGAACTTCCAAGCACAGGCCTGAGGAGGACTGGCAGGTGCTACTTTCTCTCTCTGGAGCCCAGACGCCATGCTGGAAGGAAGTGGAGGCTAGCTGACTGCATGATAGAGGTTGTGCATGGAGAAAGGCCTTGGTGGATGCTATGGACTGAATTGCATTCCCCCAAATTTCATGTTGAGTCCACAGTGTGATTATATTTGGAGATAGGGCCTTTCCAGAAATAACTAAGATTAAAAGAAATCATAAAGGTGGGGCCCTGGTCTGATAGTATTAGTGTCCTTATAACAAGAAGAGAGACCAGAGCTCTCTCTCCATGTGCATACACCAAGGAAAGACCATATGAATGCACATCAAGAAGGTGGCTGTATACAAACCAGGAAGAGAACCCTCATGAGAAACCAAACTCTGCCAGAAACTCCTTGGACTTTGCAGCCTCCAGAACTGTGAACATTTCTGTTCAGGTACTCAGTCTATGGTATTTCATTATGGCAGCCTGAGCAGACTAAGACATAAGATGAAAGGCCAACTTGGAAGTTCCAGGTCTAGCCAAGCTCCCAAGTGAATGGGGACACATGAAAAAACCCCAACTGAGACTTGCAGAAAATCATCCAGTGGAGCCCTGGCCAAATACTTAACCTACAGAATCATGAGGAAATTAATAAATTGTTGTTCTAAGCCATTATGTTTTGAAGTCTTTTGTTATATAGCAATAGTAACTGAAAAAAACCCTCCTGTGACACCTCTTCTTTCCACTGTATAGCATCACAGTCTGACCTAACTAAGCCCATTTGGTCACACCCAATTATTAGTTGGGCAGCTCTTAGCAGCCTCCCAATAAGGGTTTTTAACCTGAGGCTCCTGGAATTCAAGAAGGTCCATGAACTGGACAGAGAGATGGAGAGATAGATAGATAGATAGACATAGATAGATAGATATGACATCTTTATTTTTATTAACGTTTAACTGAAATTTAACATTGTCTTTAATTATGAACGAGGTAACGAACCACAGCAGTACAAGGGTATCTGTGACTTTGTCACTAATAGAAATCACAGATTTTTTTCATATCACATTACAATTGTTAGCAAATATCCTAAAAGACCTTTCATGCTTATCATTACCCATTGCTAGACCTTGCTATTTAAGGTGTTAATAAAGAATATTATTATAATATTAATATTATTATAATAAATGTATTAATGTTTTGATAACTGTACTTCTGTATAATTCTTTTTTTCTGTAACACTAGTATTTTGTTTTATGCATTTAGGACCATTTTTCTGCAATGGTATCCATAGGCTTCACCAGACTGCCAAAGGGGTCCATGGCCCTAAAAAGGAATAAGAACCCCTGAACTGGAGGTATGCATGGGCCAAAGTTCTCTGCTCCACAAATTTCCCACCAGGTTTCATTGGAAGCAACTTTCAGACTGAGTCCTGCCACCTACACAGACATTTATGAGCAAGTTGGCACTAAAGCAATACCTACATCTGATTCTGGAAGTGAGATCAAGTTCTGTCTCCCTCTGTCTTTTCAGGATTTCCTACAGCAACTCATCTGAAAAGTTCATTCAAGGCAAATATTCTAGTTGTAGGTTTCAGCCAACTAGCAGCTAGGAGCTTTTCCAAAAATCAAAATAAAAATAGTTTGAATAAGTATAATAGAATAATGGCTAACAATGAATTGAGAACTTGCTACTTCCTACACTGTTCTAAGTGGTCAACATGAATTAACTCATTAAATCCCTACAACCACCAGGTAAGGTAGGCACATTATTATACCCATGTTCCAGGTGAGGAAACTGAGCCTCACAGAGGTTAGTAACTTGTTCAAGTTCACACAGCTCATAAGTGACAGAGCTAAATGTGTGGTACACCAATTCAGTCGATCTCTGCAGGTAGAACCCAGGTATTGGTATTTTTTAAAGTTTTCAGCCAGGGGATTACAACGTACAGCCAGGTTTGAGAACTCATGTACTGTTGGGCTCCCTGGATTATTTAACTCTGTTCATGTAAAAGCAGGAGTTCCTCCATAATATTTAAAGCTCATCTGCACATTGAATACTATTGGTGTCATGATGTTTTTTTTTTTTTTTTGGTTGCACTGGGTCCTAGTTGCAGCAGGCGGGCTCCTTAGCTGTGGCTCACCAGCCCCTTAGTTGTGGCATGCAACCTCTTAGTTGCAACATGCATGTGGGCTCTAGTTCCCTGACCAGGGATTGAACCCAGGCCCCCCGCATTGGGAGCGTGGAGTCTTATCCACTGCACCACCAGGGAAGCCCTGGTGTCATGATTGAAAAATAATTTCTAGTATCCATTATATTAACTAACAAAGCCTCTGATCTGAGATAAAGACTGCTAAAAACTTGCGGAAGCTGCCTCAAGATTTTGGACTTCAGATTTCAAGTGCTAACCAACCACCCTGGAGTGTTCTGATCAAAACACTAGGAATGTTAATTGTCATTAGAGTATAGATTAAAACTGACCCACATACACTTACATATTATACTAACTTTATTAAAATATTTTAGATTAACTTATAAACAACGTAATACATTGCCATTACCTTCTCTCCTTTCTTATGTCAAAGAACATAATTCTCCCCACCATATCTATAGTCACCAGATGAAGTTTCCTAAATCACCTAATTAATAATGTTAACAGCCCTTTTTTTTTACTGCCAAATCATCTATATGTAACTTCAAGGTCAGGTGGTATTTTGCTGTCCCTTGAGATCAAAATAAGATCACCTCCAGCCAACCTATCACCCCCTTCCTACTTTATCACCACCGTTTTGTCAGGGGCTAAAGTTTTACTCTACTTGCAAGCTAATAAGTTAGCCTGCCACAGTTTCATGAGTGCTGGCAGAAGACCTGAGACTCCTGGGTCAGAGACAAAGGGTTTATTACTCACAGCAAAGCCTGTAGCAGAACATGATGGATGTTGTCATTGGTTCCCACATCTCCCAAGTCCCACATGGATGCTACACACACAGTGGATTTCCATCACAGCAGAAGACCATTGCACTTGGGGAATTATTGCTTTTACGGTGAGCAGTAAGCAAACCTGCTCTTTGTTTGATGGGAGACAAGATTGCTCACTGCAAATACAACCCTGAGAAATGGCCGAGATAAAGAGGTATCAGGGTCTTGCATTCTTGGCATACCCATCAGTGATGAGCAGTGCCCACAGCGGATTGCCTCTTCCAACACCCATTGCTTTGTTTTATTTTCATCTCACCATCTAGCTTGCTGATATTTTCTCACTAGTTTTTGTTCTTACCTATCTTTTCTAGTGCAGTGGCAGCTCCCGGAGGCCAGGGTTCTCACTGTCTGTCATTTATCGCTACTTCCCCAGCACCAAGGATAACACCTGGCCTGACCCATCGAGTTACTCAGTAAATGCTCATTGAATGAATCAGTAGGACTGGCCTCAACTTCCAACATGGGCCGCTAATTCTTCACTCTGTTCAAACAGAATTCTTAGCTTCTCACAAGCATGCCTGGCCTTGGGGCTTCTGCTTAAAGAAAGGCTTACCTCCCCGCTCCCACTACACTGCCTCACCCACCCCCAAAGCCCGACTCAGTACCCCCCCTTTCAAAGTCCTTCCATTGTAAGCCTTTCTCTTTTGTTCCAAAAGCCCTCCTCTTTGGCCTCATGCATTATCCTTATTTCTATCATCATTCTCTTCTTCTCATTATTATTTAGTTGCTAAGGTTTAAGAGTCTATTTTTTTAATTAATTAATTTATTTATATTTGGCTGCGTTGGGTCTTTGTTGCTGCGCGTGGGCTTTCTCTAGTCGTGGCGAGCGGGGGCTACTCTTCATTGCGGTGCACTGGCTTCTCATTGCTGTGGCTTCTCTTGTTGCAGAGCATGGCCTGTAGGCATGTGGTCTTCAGTAGTTGCAGCACGCGGGCTCAGTAGTTGTGGCTCACAGGCTCTAGAGCGCAGGCTCAGTAGTTGTGGCACATGGGCTTAGTTGCTCCGTGGCATGTGGGATCTTCCCGGACTAGGGATCGAGCCCATGTCCCCTGAATTGGCAGGCGGATTCCCAACAACTGTGCCACCCGGGAAGTCCATTAAGAGTCTCTTTAAAATGTAAATATCCCTCGGTGGGAAGAAGGAAGAGAGATGAGACCACAAAGGTAGTAAAGACTAGTGGTAACAAGCTCTGGACATTCTGTATTGCTACTTAGTAGCTGTATGAGCTTAAGCAAGCAGTCTAACCTCTCTGTGCCTTAGTTTTACCATCTGCAAAATGGGAATAATGACCATACCTCCCTCTTAAATTTATTCTGAGGATTAAATTAACTGCTTTATGGAGAGCAGGTAGAAGAAGGCTTTCGGTTATTTGTGGCACACCTACTACCTGCCCTGTTTGATGCTTTACATGCATTCTCTGGAGGTCCCTTGGGGAATGCCCCACCCCATTCAAGTGCTAGTCTCTTGAAAGGACAGAAGCATAGACTTCCAGTTCTCCTGCATCCCTTGCAGTTCCTCACTCTGCCCCAGAGCACGTGACTGCTGGGGGAGGGGGCATGAAGAGCATGTTCCCAGATGAAGTCAAGTCTTTCACAGAAATGGAGGTGGGGGGCATGTTCACTGAATGCAGGCCCAAACGAGAAAGGACTGTTCCATGACTTTGATTACAGTCAGAAAGAAGAGCCTGTTGAGCCATATAGGAAGTGGTTACCCCATATTCCAGGTCTGGCAATAGAAGCAAGAGGTACAGTGGGTAATCTTAATGTTGGGTTTTCTGGGCTGAGAGAGGCAAGTATTTCTGACCAGGTCTGGACTGGCCTGAACCAGTCTTTCTCCTTCAGTACCATTTTATTAAATAACAAGAAATCAGATGTTCACAGAACTTCACAAAGCATCTGAACATATTTCATCTTCTTTAACCTTTACGATTCTAAGAGCCACCAGCCTCATCATCCTCCCACTTTACCGAGGAAGAAACCGAGGCAGAGAAGCTACAGATAGCAGAGCTGGGAGTCAAGCCTTGCCTCACTCCTATAGTAAACAGAATAATGGGTTCCCTAATCCCAAGAATCTATTAATATATTTCCTTGCATGACAAAAGGGACTTTGTAGGTATGATTAAGAATCTTCTGATGAGAAGATTACCCTGGATTATCTGGCTGGACCCAATCACAAGGGTCTGATAAAGAGGAGGTTTGAGTCACAGATTGGATGATGCTTCTGGCTTTGAAGGTGACAGGCACAAGTCAAGGAATACAGGCAGCCCCTAGAAGCTGGAGAATGCAAAGAAATCGATTCTCCCCTGGAGTCTCCAGAAGGAACATAGCTCTGCCAACACCTTGACTTTAGCCTAGATAGACTCATTTAGGGCTTAAGAACTCCAAAATAAAATAATTAAATAATTAAATCTGTGGAAAATAATAAATCTGTGTTATTTTAAGCCACTAAGTTTGTGGCAATTTGTTACAGAAGCCACAGAAAACTGATATAGCCCCCAGCATACACCCACCATGATGTTTTCAAGAAGTGTGTTTTGGGGTTTTTTTGTTTGTTTTTTGCGGTACGCGGGCTTCTCACTGCTGTGGCCTCTTCCATTGCGGAGTACAGGCTCCGGACGCGCAGGTTCAGCGGCCATGGCTCACGGGCACAGCCGCACCGCAGCACGTGGGATCTTCCCAGACTGGGGCACGAACCCGTGTCCCCTGCATTGGCAGGTGGACTCTCAACCACTGCGCCACCAGGGAAGCCCAAGAAGTGTGTTATTTTAAAGTAAATTCACACTTGATAGAAATAGCACAGAAAGCATGTAGGATCCAGAAAGGCTCTCCAGCCACCCAGTCCCATCAGCTCCTAGAATTCCTCACTAGGAAATCAGTAGAGGCAGGACAGTGTGGTGATTAGGAACATGCCTTCTGGAGCTGGTGGCATCCGAGACTATAAACAGATTGTTTAGCCACCTTGTGCCTCAGTTTCCTCATCTGTGGATGGGAATGAAAATAGTATGGACATTAAGGGCCAGGAGAATTGACCAGTGCTTGGAACAGTGCTTGGCACATGGCTTTCAACTATTTCTATAAAAGGACTTTTAGTCCTTTAGAAGCTTGTTACAATTGTTACAATTTAAACATAGTGGAAGGGATGGTGAGTGGGGAAGGAGAAAGGGAGAAGGGGGGTGGTCACTTATGAGCCCCTCCTGGGTGCCAGGCACTGTCCTGAGATTTCCAGACACATCTGATCTACTTCTCCTGACAACCAAGAGGGGGTCTCAGAGGATTAAGTGCCCAAAGTCACATGGCAGAAAAGAAGAGGCAGAATTCAAAGGCAGATCTATCAGATTCCAAAGCCCTGTCCAGGACCACCTCTCACACCTCAGCAAGAGCTGAGGGAAATTGAAGGGAAACTGGCAAGTCAGTTTATTTTCTGAGCCTCAGTTTTCTCATCTATATAATGGAGTTGAATTGAAGGATAATGAAGTGAAGTCTCCCAGGACTTCTGGAAGAATCAAAAGAGATAATATGCATGAGCTTCCTTTGCAAACCAAAAAGTGCCATTCAGATGAAAGGCAGGGGGTGCACAGTGGTGCCGGCAAATTGTGGACAGAGCAGCTGGGAAGGGGAGCTAAGACCAGCCCTCAGCACTTCACCCAAGCAGCGTGTGTTTGGGAGGGTGCCTCTGGACTGGGCACCGTGCAAGGCGCTGGACACAGACTGGCCTCATCTCCGCTAAGGTGGCAGATTCTTCTTTCTTAGAGAAAGAAGAAGTGGAGGGTTTGAGGGAAATGCATGAGCATTTTAATTCATTTCCAGCACCACAACTAAAATGCTGAGTGGTGGATGTTCCAACTCAGAAAGTATCAGCTGATGGATTTTACAGCAAGGAGTGGCCAGACCCCTGGGGTCAGTGAGCAGCCTAATCTAAGAGCAGATGCTCTGGGGGTAGAAGAGCGTTCTCTGCGCCCCATGGGCCCAGGTAAGGTGATCAATTCTCCTGGTTTGCCCAGGACTGAGGGGTTTCCTGGGACACAGGACTTTCAGTGCTAAAACCGGGAAAGCCCTAGACAGAGCAGGACAAGTTGGTCACCTTATTCCCAGGACTCTCTCTGCACCTCACCTCACCAAAGCCCCATTCAGAACTCTCCCCAACTTGCCCTGGAACAGTACAGTTTTCAAGCCCTCAAGTTTGGATTTCTTGCCTAAAGCAAAGATTGGCAATGTTTCCAAACCAATTGCAAATACTGTCCATTTGTTGAGGGCTTTACAGTATGCAAAGCACTTTCACATACCTCAGCATGTTCAGTCTTTAGAGTAATCTCAAGGTCAGAGAAAATAAAAGCTATATTAGGAATGCCTTAGGTTGGGAGAGACAGAAAGCATAACTTGAGTGGCTTAAGCAAATAAGTTGTATTTTTTTCCCAAAACAAGAAGTCCAGAGGTAGGCAGCTGCTGGGTTTGACTTAGTAGCACAGTGAAGTGAGGGTAATTGTCTACAACTCTCCTGGTCTTCCCTCATGGTTGTAAGATGGCTGCCACAGCTCCAGGCATCTAGTTGCATTCTAGGCAGGAAGAAGGGTGAAGAAACAACACCAGCAGAATTCTGCTTATGTTTTTTGGCCAGAACAGTGCCACATGGCCACTCCCAACTGCATGGCCATAATGTATTTAGCTTTCTAACCTCTATAGTAGAGCAAGGTAAGGGATGAAAGGCTTAAGAATGGTTTTGAATGAGTTACCTACAGTATCTGCCACAATAGGAAGAGAAGACCATTTACTAGAGGCTAGAAGAGGCTAGAATGACTTAGGATGTCATGGAGCCCAGTGGTCTCAACACTTTGCTGCACATTCGAATCACCTGAAGATGTTTTAAAATAATGATGCACAAGCCAAACCCCAGACCACTTAAATCAGAATCTCTGGGAATACACCCTGGCATTGTTATTTTTTTAAGTGCCCTATTTGACTAAAATGTGCAGCCCATCTTCTAGAGATGCTCTGTCCAATACGGTAGCCATGTGGCTATTGACCTTGACACTGAAATTAATTAAAATTAAATAAAATTTAAAATTTAGTTTCTTAGTCATACTGTCTATATTTCAAATAGTCAGTAGCCTCATGGGGCTAGTGGCTACCATATTGGAGAGCACAGATATAGCACTTTCCATCATCATAGATGGTGCTGTAATTGGATGGCTCTGTTCCAGAAGAACCTGAGGGTAAGAGAGCCTGTTAGGAATCTCAAGGCCCCTTAAATCTGGTCTGGCTAAATGAGGCAAGCCAGATGGGCCTGACCTGGAGGCAGTATAAAAGGGTGGTCAAGGGCATGAACTGTGAGGCCAGACAGCTTAGGTCTCAATCCCAGATCCCCCAGCTACTGGGTGGGTGACCTTGGACAAGTTACTTATCCTCTCTTTCTCCATCTGTAAAATGGGAGTGATAACAGGAAAGCATCTCCTGGGATTGCAGTGAGAACTCTGAACTGATTCATGTACCGTGCTCAGAATGGTGCCCTGACACATGCCACCTGCTATAAGTGCCAGCCATCACTGTTATCCAGGAGGACTGATAGGTGACCAAAGCCCCCAGAGGGGCCCTCGCTGGACAGATCTGCTGTGTTGCCCCTCAACCCTACTCAGGACTGCACCAAGGCTTCCTGACTGGGGCCCTGATGCTGACATTTCCATGCCACCCCTAACTCTGAGTCTGATCTTCTGGTGCTCAGCTGGTTGGCCCACTGCAGTCTCTGGCATGTCGGGTGAGTGAGAAAATGAATGAACACATCCCTGTATTCATTAACTGAGGATAAGCAGGCCCTTTGACTTGTAACTCGGTCCTGGGTGCAGCGGCTGCCTGCCGAGGTATAGCGGAAGGAGGGGCGGGCTGTGTTGTCCCGGCAGGTCACTGGGCCTCCTGAGCATGTGGCACAGGATCTATAGAATTAAAGGTTCTAGCCAATACAGAGTACAGCCCCTGAGAGGCATAAAATCTGTGAAACACAGGGTTTTCCCTCCTGGGGGAAAATGAAGCTTCCTAACCAGGGTGGCTGTGCACCCATCTTCCTCCCAGGTTTCTGATCTCCCCGAGGTGAAATGAGACTCCTGTCTCAGCACCCAGAGCTGCCCTGCACTCCAGCCTTCCCTGTCCCCTCCATCTCTCCAGGCAGTGTTAACCGTGTCTGGGAATGGGGTCCTGGAAGGAAGATGTCATTTACTGCACCAGAAACGAACAAGGTGCCCCCTCTGAGCCAAATGAGGGTTCTCAGAGAGTGGGGGATGAAGCCCCCCAAACAACCCGCTTCCCAGGGAAGGAAGGACATTTTCAAACGCAGCAACCTTGAGCCTGAGCACATCTGCTCCCCACCACCACCGAGTGCGCATTCCACAGCCTGGCAGACACGCCGCGATGGGTCTCAGTCATTAACTGGCTGTCAGGTTCCTCAGATGATGGAGCTAAAAATAGCGCGCTATAGATAGAACCTTCTCCCACGCAGGCAGGCACAGGCTGCAAATGGAAGTGGGGAGAAGGGGCTGTGCGGCTCTCTCCCCTAAAGGGAGGTTCATGCCCATCTCCAGCCCCGCGCCGCGCTCGTGGGCAATGTCCTGCTTCCTTCGGCAGCATCCCTCCCTCACGACCCGCAGATGGGCCCCAATGTTCCAAATGCGCACTGCCGGGCGGGGCGCACCACGGTGGGGTTCATTTGTATGCTGCAGCCTGGATAACAGTGATACGGCCCCAAACACGCCAAAGAGACGGCGCAGGTGAAACCGGCGCTGCTCGCTCGGCAGGCGAGCTATTTATAGAATCCAAATATCAGCATTTTCCACCCATTTACACAAAGCAATTTCAGCCTTTTCAGATGAGAAAAGTGCAGCCCGGATCGTCATTCATTCCAGTGCTGGAATCACATTTGGGGCCAGGAAGCCCTGATTTTACAGGAAAACTCGAGGCAGGCTCGGATGAAAGATCAATGGCAACCTAAAATGTAGGCTGTCATATTTTCGCTGTGAACATGTCCTGGTAATAAAAAACATGTTGTTTTAGTAAATAAACTCGGGGAGATGCATTGCCGACTGTTCTTTATCCCCGCCGACCTCACCCTGAGTGCTTGGAGCAAAGGACTGAGAGGGAGAGAGACACACACACAGGCATAGAGTGCGAGTCCACAGCAAAGCTGCCAGCCGCCCGCCAAGCCACTGACACGCTCTTCACCTTCAGAGCCAATGCCGCGTGCTGGGTATTTCACTGCTGAGATGCTCACTTTGCTGATTCTCTCGAAAAGTGTGAAATGTGTTTCTTAATGATGACGAGGCTGGCAGTCGAACTGGCTGGCTAGCAGTGCAGATCCTGGGGACAGATGGACTTGGGGTCACGTCCGGGTTCTGCCACAGCCTAGCTATGTGATCTGGGAAGTTACCTAATCCTGCTAAAACTGTTTCCTCACCTGTTAAATGGCACTGTGGTCCTCTCTCTCATTGGACAAAGGTCCCTGTACTTTCAGACCCATGCCGTCCAAACCCATCTGGCATGTCTGACACCACCCCCTGATTTGGCAAACCAAAGGCAGAGGGGAGCTGCCGTTGAGTTGTCTATTTTCCAGGTGCCATCTCCTCATTCTTTGCTTCCCTGCCAACCCACCTTTCTCCTCACTGTCCAAACCAGTGGTTCTCCAACCTTAGGGTACCATCAAAATCATCAGGACAGGGAGTTCTCTGGCAGTCCAGTGGTTAGGAGTCGGCACTTTCACTGCTGTAGCTGGGGTTCAATCCCTGGTTGGGGAACTGAAATCCCGAAAACCTCACAGTGCATAATGTCACATGATGTTGATCTGATCCAGGGACCACACTTTGAGAACCAACTGTCTAGAGAAACCAGGATGGAGGGCAAGGAGCTAGGAAGTTCTGCTCCAATTCATCAGGTCTTATAGAGTCTCAGTGCATATAAGCTCTTTAGGGTTTGCTGAGCCCGGACCTTTGAAACACAAAAATAAAGATATATTTAGAAACTGTGATGAGTGCTATATAGGAAAACTCAGCGTATCTGGAGAGAGTACAGGAGCCCTGGTTCAGGATGAAGGACTCTCTCAGGACGTGACAATGGATTCTGAGAATGAAGGTGCATAGAGTTAGCTAGGTGAGGAGCCAGCAATGAGCATTGCAGGAAGGGGTCCCAGTAGATGCCTTAGGAGAGAAGTGAGAGTGAAGGAGAGACTGCAGTAAGGATGAATTTCCAACCCAAAGAATCTAACCGCCAGCTGTGGTCTCAGTGAGACTCACTGACAAGAGGTCAGAAGAGAGACTCAGACCCTTTTTTTTCACCATCTGTCCCTGCCATTTGCCCCTCCACTGGCCCCCCTCCCACCTGCCCCAGTACCATCAAGTCCTGCTGCTGAGTGCCCTGCCTTCCTTGATGGTTCTCTTCATAATACCTTGTTCCACTTGTCGACTGCTACATAAAAAACCCCAACATTTAATTCTCACAATTCGATTGGTTGGCTGGTTGGCTGGTTCTTCTGCTGGACTCACCTGGGCTCACCTATGCAGCCTACTCGGCTGGCAGGCAAACTGGGGCAGCTGGGCTGCCCCACACCCCTGCCTCTCCACCATCGCCCCATGGCCACGTCATGTGTGTGTGTGTGTGTTTGTGTGAGTGAGTGTGTGTACACACTGAGGGGTGGGGATCCCCAGGGCCATGACCTCTCCTGAGGGCAGCCTTTCTTGAGTCATGACCACCCAGTCCAAAAGGTCCGAACTCCATGTTTCCTAGCGTATTCATGCCTATCTGGATATTTCTAAAGCTCCCTTCTCCACCAGCAGCCATCAGGGAAGAGAAAAGCAAAGACCTGGCTATGTGAACTTTTCATTCTCCCCCTGGTGCCATTTTCCTCCATGACCCCTTGGGGTCAGAGAGGTGGGAAGAGGGATTTCCCCCTCCCTTATATCTCCTCTCAACTCCAGCTAAGCCTTCGTGATCCATGCTGGTCGCTGCTCTGTTCCCAGGGCCCAGCACAGTGCCTTGAACACAGTGGGTGCTCACCAAGTGTGCTCTGGATGAGTGAATGCCTTTGCTCCCTTCCCTGACTCTGATCCAGGGGTGCCAGGCCCATTACCCGCCTCCCCAGCTCTCCTTGGCAAATCCTATTTATCCTTCAGACTCCAGCACACACCCATGTTTTCCAGGAAGGCCTCCCGTCCCCTCCAGCAGTCAGAATAACTTGGGGAGGTCCTATTTCTTCCTCGGGTCTCTCCCCTATCCCCTGGCCCTCTGTTTAGAAAGGATTTTGTTCAGCTCTGTGCTAGAGCGAGTTGCCTATGCATCCTACTCCCATTCTAGGTGTTTGTTATTTGTTGATGGGAATGGGAGACATTTTATTTTGCTTTATATTTATTCCCCTTACCTCTTACCCCCATCTCCAGTGGCCAGCACCACGCTTGGCACATGATAGGTGCTTAATGAATATTTGTTGAACTAATAATAATAATTATTATATTACATATATGTATATATACATTATATATACTATATATAAAGTATATATGTAATATTATATTTTACTAAATATATATAGAGTATTTTATGTATATATATATAGATTATGGATGTGTTATATATATCATATATACAGTAAGTCCCTTACATACGAACCTTCAAGTTGTGAACTTTCAAAGATGCAAACGTGCATCTGGTTCCAGCAAGGAACCAGAACCTGTACCATCCACATCAGGTGTGAGTGAAACTGCCGCTTGCCCTCCATCTCCTGTTGCTGACGATCCTTCAGCTCTACCATCTCCCACCTCCTCTCCCTCCTCCAGTCAGTAACTCTTCTTGTTCACTCGATGCCAGCCCTGTATGTCAGCTGTTGTCCTGTACTACTGTACTTTTCAAGGTACTGTACTGTAAGATTAAAAATGTTTTCTTCATTTTTTGTGTTTGCTTGTTTTTTATGTATTATTTGTGTGAAAAGTATTATAAACATATTACAGTACAGTACGATATAGCCAATTGTGTTAGTTAGCTGGGTACCTTGGCTAACTTCATTGGACTTATGAACAAACTGGACTTATGAATGTGCTCTTGGAACAGAAGTCATTTGTATGTAGGGAACTTACTGTATATGTGCTATATGTATCATATATTCTAGTTACAATGAACGCTCCTCCATTCCAAGGACAGTTCTACATTCTTTGCATGTTAACTCATTCCATCCTCCCAGCCACCTTGAGGGTTGCCCCAGGCCATGCATTTAGTACCAGAAAGAGCTGGGACTCTAGCACTGGAGACTGCCTGGTTTTAAGAGTGCATGCCAAGGAAAGAGTATTGGTTATTTGGGCTCAGTAAATCCAGGAAGGCTTCTTGAAGGTGGAGGTAGATTCCCTGGTTATCTAAAGGAGAGGAAGAAGTTTTCTTGGTGGTAATGGACAGAGAAATACAAGGAAGAGTAGGAAGTCCATGGGCAAAACCATTTGCTTGTTTTCTGTTCCTCACTCATCAGGCCTTAAGTCAGCAAACTTGAAAGAGGAACTGCTTTATTTGGTTCCAGGGAAAGATGGTTCCATGGAACATTATCTTGATATGCTGACTGTACCAAGTATCATCACTGCTGGAAAAGGCACCCCCGTCTCGGCATATCAGACCTTTAGTAAGAGTTCACGGTCAGTTATCAAGGTGAATTACTTTCGCATAGGTATTCAGTGAATGGCAGAAACACCATCCACTGTAGCTAAAGGGTTCCTTCTCCATCTGCATAATTCCCCATGCTGTCAGTCGGCGTGACATGTGTGCGCCAGGCCTCTCACCGCCATCTGGCAGCCTCTTTGACATCGCAGCTCCCCCTGCACCCCGGACCCTGCCCTCCATCAGCAGCGGGTCCCAAGCCAAGACTGTCGGTAAAGCAAGATCAGGACGTATGGACGCCTCAGCGATGACAGCCGTGATTTAGCTGCGCCAATTGCTTTCTGACGTTTCTATAGCTCTTCCCAGATTTACCTTCGTGGCCGGCCAGTTGAGAGCTGCAGGAGGCAACAAGCAGAAATTGAATTTTCCACAGTGCACTCATTTGGGAGGCTCATTCTTCAGTTCTATAGGCAGCTGCCTGGGAAGTTTCCAGCAGCTGCCGCTGCCCTCCATGCTCTGCCCTGGCCAGCCGCCCTGGGGGGAGCTGACCCCACCCAGGAAGGGCAACTTGGCTCTGGGGACAGATGGGGAGTAAGAGTGTGCTCTTCTCTGAGGCTACTGGAGGGGGTGTCTGGAGGCCCTCTCCTGAGTTTCCTGAGAAAGCCCGGGAGAAGTTCCCATTTTGTTGACAATTTGACCACACAAAGGCTCCCAAGGGTGTCATGGTGAGTGTCGTTGTGGGAGAGACACCTCAGCACCCATACTTAGCCAACATCAGTGTGCACACTGGCCAGTTCTCTAAGTCCCTCAGACAAAAGAATATTTGCCCACAGTGAGGTTACACAAGAATCAGCAAGAAGGAGACCTTCCCTTTGTCAACCTGACATCAGAACAATAGGCTGCTGAGCGGAGACACAGGGGAAGTTAGGGTGCCAGACAGACTGGTTATTTGCTTTTCTGTAACCCTAAATCCTCTTCCTCTGTTTCACTCTAACACCTTTGACATGTGTAACATGCCCTGAGAGACGGCTCCCGAGTTTTGGCGTGTAAAGGAATTTCCTGATGGCCTTGTCAAGACCTGTCTAATCTCCAGCGGTCGTAAGTTGCTTTGAGGTGAACCCAGAAAAATGAATTTTGAACAAGTACCATGCGGGGCTCTCTTGTAGGTGGTTCTCAGCTGTCATGCAAGAAATATGGTCGCTACACGTAGTCCCTTCCTCCTGTATCGAATCTGTCTTTGAAGGCGATGACAGGAATGCCAATTATGGGATGTTCCTTGCTTCCTTCTTTCTACCCCTTAGACATCGTGTCTGCTCCCAGGACACATTCCTGTGGTCTCCCTCCTACAGCATGGCTTGCTTCTCTCCCAAAGCGGGTGCCCCCGTCACCAGGTCATGTGCTGGGTCTCCATGTGAGCAGCGGTAGAAACAATGCTTTATTCCTCTTCATGTCTGAGGTTGCCTAACATGGCGATGGGCTTACTAAATATCCTCGAGCCACGACATTACCTGTGTATTAAGTACTTACCTTGCTTCAGGCCCTGGGCTAGCTGCTAATGAGAAGAAAGAAGGTAGACAATAATTTTAACCCAAATTGATAACAGGGACTAATAGTATAAAGCATCAAACCTATTAGATCTGCAAAGACTGAAAAAGGGAAAACCCCCAGTTTGCAGAGATGAGGCGAAAACCTGACAATATATGTAGGATTGTAAGTTGACAGGACCATTCTGGAGGGCAATCCAACCCTATGTGACTAACATCAAAATCTCTATTCCTTTCATCCTAAAATTCTAGTTCTAAGAACTTTTCCCAAGGAGACAATAGAATGAGGACACAAAACTGTTCATTTAGGTTAGTCCCCAAACATCTATTGAGAACATACCATACACAGGGCATGAGCTAGGGACCAGGCAGAGTGTAAATCTAACAGGCAGGGGGATGTCAGTGAGAATGGGTCCACGGAGAGTCACCTCAGCAGGGTTTATCAAAGCAAAAGGCCGGCAGCAACCCAAGTCCATCCAAGGAGGGCTGAGAGTACATTGTGCTACAGCCAGATAACTGAATTCTAAGCAGCCCTTTAAAATGTTGTTGTGTGTCTATAGTCATTGGGGGAATCTCTCGGTGACATCGAGTGAAAAAAAAGCAAATTGGGAAACGGAAAAAGTCTCACTGTGTTGAGTGACACATAAATGCCTACACAAGTGCATACATAGAAAAACATGTCAAAAACTTCACTGCCAAACGTCAGGGTGTTCAAAGGATTTGTTTCTGGTTGATGGAGTGTTTTACGTTCTTTCTACCCTTCTGTATTTACATTTTCTACAAAAGCATGTACACAGAATGCAAATATTATCTTTGTAAACAGAATGAGTGAATGAATGAATGAGGAAAATGCAACATAACATCAGAGTTCAACAAGAAACTAACTTCTGGGGAAGGCAAAATAGCCTTCCCAGAAGGCCTGGTACCCTCTTATACTCTCCTGGTGAGGATTTGAGCTCCTGGAGGGTAGGGACTGGGGCTGGCACAGGGTAGGTGTCCAGCAACTGTCTGTGTAGTTGTGTGGCTGCTACCCTCCCTCTGCGTCCCAAGGTGAAACGCTCTCCCCCAGGAAAGCTTCGTGGGTCTCCTCTCATTTGACAACTGCTGGACTCTGTGACCTTCCTAGGCCCCTTCCAACTCAGAAGCTGAAGCGGCTGTCAGCCCACAAGTGAAATCAATCCAGCCCCGACGTCGGGCTGGGAGCTGGCCCACTGGCCCTGGCCCTGGGCTGTTGTTTCTTATCTGCGGAGGCTCCGCTGAACTGGCCAACTAACGGGGCACAGCTGAGGCCGTTAAATCTTCCCCAGCAATGCATGTGCTGTCAGTATTATTCACAGTAGCTTGCGTCCCCTGCCCAAGACCCCTTTTCCCCAAAGATACCCTTCCAAGCCTGAATCATGGCTAATAAACCCATACCCAAATTGATCTCACAGCTGTTCTTCAGATGCCATGCCAGCCCCTCATCAGAGCCAAGCTGTTTGGACCTGCAATAAATAGGGGTGATTTTTCATCTGGGGCTTGTCATTGGTTTCAGAAACTGTCCTCATTCAGCAAAGGCCTTATTAACACAATTTTTTAGAGCAGTTTTAGGTTTACAATAAAATTGAGAGGAAGGTGCAGAGACTTCCCATACACCCCCTACCCCCACCCAGGCATAGCCTCCCCCATGATCAACATCATTTATCAGAATGGTCCACTTTGTACCAAGGATGAACCTACATTGACATTATAACCACCCAAAGTCCGAAGATTTCTTAAGTGTTCACTCTTGCTGTTGTACATTCTGTGGGTTTGGACAAGTGTATAATGACATGTATCCATCATTATAGTATCTTATAGAGTATTTTCATTGCCCTAAACATCCTTGGTACTCCGTCTATTCATCTCCCCCCAGCCCACCACCACCCCTGGCAACCACTGATCATTTTGTCTCCACAGTTTCAACAAAGGCTTTTCAGTGGAGCCAGTAACACATCTTGGCAACATCATATCATGAATTTGGAAAACTGGCTTTCTCCTACCAACAGATATACTGGCCAAAAAAGGCCCCTCAGTCTAACATAGTTTGGTTATTCCATGGCTGTATGATTCACTCATGAGAAGGAAAAGAGGACAGTGAATGGCCCCTCCCCATAGCTTCCTTCCATCGATTGAGGCACAACTTCAAACAACATGGCGCCGATGTGAGAGGGACCTGGAAATCAAACACCGCTAATCAACTCAGTACTAGGCAGTTGGGGAGAGAGAGGAGGGATGATTATTTGGAATGAGGTATCCGGTGGTCCATGAGGACAAGAGCTGCAGACCACTTAAGGACAGCAGTGATACAAGTCCTAGAAGCAGTAGCCACAGTGGTGAGAGAAATAACAATGATAATAACAAACATTTGTGTAGAGCTTTGCCCCTTACAAATCATGTTTTCCATATATAATCCTATTAGATTCAGTTGAAAAGACAGCTTTTCCCTTAGATGCAAAGCACCCAATGGCCATTGATCCATTCATTCATTCATTCATTCATTCACTTACTGACAAACACTTACTGAACTCTCTCCTAGGTAATCGTATTAGCCAGGGTACTCCAAAGAAGTGGAACTTATAGGATATTCATATATAAAGGGAGATACTTATTTTAAGGAATCTACACATGATTATGGAGGCTGGCTAGTACAAAATCTGCATGGTGTACCAGCAGGCTGGAGACCCAGAAGAGCTAATGCTGTAGTTCAATTCCAAAGACCACCTGCTCGCAGAATCTCCTTTTGCTCAGGGGAGGTGAGTCTTTTGTTCTATTCAGGCCTTCAACTGATTGGATGAAGCTCAGCCACATTATGGAACACAATCCCCTTTAATCACTGTCGGCCGATTTAGTTAATCTCATCAAAAAAACACCTCACAGAAACATCCAAAATTCTGTTTGATCAAATGTCTGGGCACTGGCCCAGGCAAGTTGACACAGAAAGTTGACTTAAAATTAAGTATTGTGGTAATGGAGGCACTGAGCTGAAGAAGCCCAGCCCTCAAGAAGATCAAAGACTAGTAGGGAAGCAATAGTACGTGCTAGAATAGTAGTACAAAATAGAAAACAATACATGCTATAAAAGAGACACGGATAACAGTGCTGGAAATTGAAATATAATTCCTTTGACCATGCGAAGGAGGTAAAAGAGCAAAGAGTTCACAGAAGCCTTCCTGCAGGAGGAGAATTAGAAGTGGGATATTGAAGGATCTTGAAGAATTTGGATGGGTGTACATGGAGGAAGGATCCTGACACTAAGTAGGTGGGAGAGCATGAGCAAAGAGAGATATTAGAATCTGTTCAGGAAGCAGCCAGGAATTGACTGTAATTGTGGAAAGAATTAACAAGCGATATGACAATCAACCGAATAGATGAAGGCCATTGCACTCTGTTTGAAAGTGTTCTCTCGTGTCCCATTCCACCTTCCTGTTCACTGTGGTCTGATTTATTTCTCTGCACAGTTATGGTTGGCCATGAGCATGGCAGGCTGTAGAAGGCAGGCATATCCTGTGTTTGCCGTAGCACCCAATAAACCCTACCCAGGGCTACTCTGGGGGAAACCGCTCACTGCCTCGTGGATCTCCAGCCCATACTCTTCAGTTTGAACTCTACCACTGGCTTTGAGATGGACCATGTGACCCAGTCCTGAGCCAATCAGAGCCTCACACTCCCAGGGCTAGAGTGACTGGTTAGGAATGAACATGTGACACCACTGGGGCCAGTTATACTCTGTGAACTGGATTTTCACTCTTTTACTCTCACCCTGAATATGAGGTGATAGAAGTAGCACTAACATCTCCATGGAGTCTGAGACCGGAGCCCACAAACTGGTGGGCAGAGCACAGAAGGGAGAGAAGATGGGTCCTTGTACCTTCAAATACAGCCCACAGAACATGGAGGAGGCTACTGCGAGACAGAGTGTGAGCCCTGGGTCCATAAGCATCTGGTGATGATTAAAAACCCTGATAAGGGGCTTCCCTGGTGGCGCAGTGGTTGGGAGTCCGCCTGCCGATGCAGGGGATACGGGTTCGTGCCCCGGTCCGGGAGGATCCCACATGCCGCGGAGCGGCTGTGCCCGTGAGCCATGGCCGCTGAGCCTGCGCGTCCGGAGCCTGTGCTCAGCAACGGGAGAGGCCGCAGCTGTGAGAGGCCCGCGTACCGCAAAAAAAAAAAAAAAACCCTGATAAGAATATTAACAACCACTTACTGAGCACTTACCATGAGTCAAATACTAAACATATTTTGTCTTATTTATCCTCTCAACCCTGAAAGGTAGTTACTATTATTCCTCATTTTATAGCTGAGAAAACAGCCTCAAAGAGTTTCAGAAGCTTCCTCAAGGACACCCCTCTAAAGGTAGCAGTAAAATCGAGTTTCAAGTGCAGGTCTCCCTGAGGTTGAACCCCAAGCTCTTGGCACCTTTGTGGTTCAGAAACGCCTGGGAAGATTTTAAGAAATTCCAGAAACCTAAGCCAGTCCCTAAAGATTTGCATCACTTGGTCTGGAGTGGGCCCCAGGCATTGATATTTTTTCAAAGTTCCCATGGTACTTACTCCTAATGGGCAGCTGGGAGGAGGAACTATTGCATGAGATCATGGAGACGCAGTTCCTATTTCTGTAAAGTACTTTCAGCCACTTGCACAAAAGCATGTGACCTCCCAAATTCCCAGCAACTCAGGGCAACCCTCAGCTTGACTAAACATCGCCATTTGGATTACACGATCCAGTCACCCCTGAGTGATAGAACTGCCATCTGACCTAAAGGCTGCAAATGAGGGGTGGAGGGGATGAGCGAGGCGAGAGAAGAGAATGCTCCTTTCCTTTTTTAATGTGGCCTGTCATTTTTAGGGAACACGCTTTACAGGACTATGAAGTATAAAAAGTAGCCGCAATGAGAAGAACTCAGGGATATTCGCTCCCGGCTTGTCCCAGCCATGAGTCATGTTCTGTTCCACTCCTCTTATAAGCACAAATGTCCCTGTGATGTGCAGGGAACAGTATACACAGCTGAGCCCAGCACACACACATACCACAGTGAGGGCCAGGAAAGGGACTGGCTAAGGCAGGGCACAAGCCTGTGCTTCATGTCTAGGGGCTGTTTAGTTTTTCAGTTGTTGGGCGGGGGGGCAAGGGGGAGGTAGGGTCTTGTTTGCTTCTTTTCCAGGGTTGGCCAAATGTAATCATTTAGGACTTCCTTTCTGAACACTCTTCTTGCTTAAAAAAAAAAAAAAGATGCCTGGACTGCAATTTTGCCTTTATGGCCTCTCCCATGAGATCAGCTTTTATTTCAAAAGTAAAACCCCAGCACAAATGGTAAGGAAGCTTGCAAACCTTTTGAGGATGGCTGTATAGCACGGGCTTGCATTAAAATGCTTCTGCAACTCCTATACTATCGGGAAAATGCCTTTTGTGCTTGCTCTAAAAAATCTCCAGGTTCCTTCTGATTTTATGATCCTGTGATTCTCTCATTTCTAGCACAGTGCCTGGCACATAGTTGGTATTAAGCAAAAAAAAAAAATTATTTTGAAGGAACAAAAGCAGAAAAGAATGCTAACTGACCAACTAGATTCATTCCTTCTTCAACAGCAAGACACTGCAGGGACTTTGGTATTACATGAAACGTGAAATGATTATCGAACTTTTGAATCTGGATGAAACATTTCATTATGGGGGAGGGAGAATTTAAGAAAAAAATGCAAATACAAAACTATGCCAGGTTTGTTGTTAGTCTCATAATGTGCTTCTACAAACAAACAAAAAACCTTAAAACTATATTCAGAGGGAAAAAAAATCAGAATAATAGGAATAGTGCTGGGGAGAATGGTATCTATTTCTAAAAGACAACAGAAGGATGTTCGGGCCCAGGACTCAGCTTTTAAGACTTTCCTCTCAAACTGGTTATTAATCAGCATTCTTTGGCTTTAACCAAAGATGAATCAACCTGTTTGGGCTATATAGCCAGAACACATTTCACCTTCTTGTCCAAAAAGCTATCGTGGATGCCTTTGATAAATATTGCACAAGATCAAGGTCCACCAGGGATTTAGCATTTCCCAAATCCATATTAACCCATCCTTAAAAGATATGAAGTGGTTTAGCATAGGGAACTCATAATAGTACAGGGTGATCCCTCTTTTCTTCTATAAGCATGCCCAAACTGTCTAATAATTTTATAAGTGATGGTTGTCACACTAGTCTGGAGTTGCTACAATTCATCCTTTTTTCCTTAAAAAAGAACTAGAAAAACTCTCTTCATCCCTGGCTCTCTCCCCTATCAGTTTTATGGCCATGTCAGCAAGTTGTTTAGTGTCATGGGTTGCAATTTAATTGAGCCTTGGGAGTGGCACTAATCTAAAGTAGCTCAATATACTCTCTGTCCTCCTGCTTGTAAGGATCCTTTCACTTTTTTCCTGAACAGTTGTTTAAAGGTGAGCCTTTCTGAAGAAGCTAGAACTAAACTAAGCGTGGTCATGGTCTGTTCAGGGCTCCCACACATGCTAACATTCTATATAATAACAGCTACATTTACTGAAGAACATACTGTGTGTTCAACATTGTTCCAAGGGCTTTACTCGCAGACTCACAGTGATTCTTGGAACAACTCGATGAAGTAGCTATTAACCACCTTGTGTGGATGAGAAAACTGAAGCACAGAAAGGGTGAGTAATTTCTCCAAGGTCACACAGCTAAGTGGCAGAGATGGCATTCAAACGCATGTCCTGAACCACTGTGCTACACTGATCTGTCCATTCTTTGTCACTTTTTCTGAACTTAACTTTAAAGACCCTTTGTAACATTATGGAATATGGGAGATTATTTTCAGTTTTCTGTTAATAATTTTTGCATCAGATGAGTAGTTTTTAAAGCCCCTTTAGGTCACTCTAGCACCACTGTTTGGTCCCGACTTTATGGAAACTTAGCCTTCCTCCCACCAGCCCCCTGGTTTCCCTGCCTCTTCTGAGGTCCTCCCGGCCAAAGCCCCACCCCTGCTTTGCCCATCTCAGCTCATCACAGGCAAGGCTGCTGCCCTTCTCCATCCTCCACCAGGAAAGCCAGTCAGGCTCCTTTCCTGCCTCCTGATTCATTCCCCATCAGTCTTTTCAGGAGTCATAAGCCCAGACTAAGACGATGGTAGAGACGGAAATCTCTTCCCTGGAAGCATCATCCACAAGGAAAGACTTGGTGTTATGGGTTGAATTGTATCATCCAAGTTCATATGTTGAAGTCCTAACCTCCAGTACCTCAGAATGTGACTTTATCTGGAAACAGGGTCATTTCAGATGTAATTAGTTAAGATGAAGTCATACTGGAGTACTGTGGGCCCTAATAGATTGTGACTGGCGTGCTTATACGAAGAGAAAATTTGGACACAGACACACAGGAAGAATGCTGTAAGGAGGCATGATGATGAAGGCAGCGATCAGGGTGATGCAACAGAAGCCAAGGGATGCAAAACACTGCCAGTAGACCACCAGAGGCTGGGGGAGGGTCATGGAACTGTCTTCCTCAAAGCCCTCAGAGGGAACCAACCCAGCTGACACTTTGATCTGGGACTTCTAGCTTCCAGAATTGAGAGACAATAAATTTCTGTTGTTTAAGCCACCCAGTGTGTGGTACTTTGTTACAGTAGCCCTAGGCAGTGAATACACTGGATATCAAATAATAGAGAGGAAACATGGCCATCCCAGCTAATGAAAGCCTCCGACTCCCCACTTAGATGTCCCTCTCTCAAGAAGCCTTCACGGATCCCCTGACAGTGGTCTACAGAAGAGAGGATGAAGGGTAAGCTGTGACAAAGTGAGAGAGTGGCATGGACATATATACACTACCAAACGTAAAATAGATAGCTAGTGGGAAGCAGCCACATAGCACAGGGAGGTCAGCTCGGTGCTTCGTGACCACCTAGAGGGGTGGGATAGGGAGGGTGGGAGGGAGGGAGACGCAAGAGGGAAGAGATATGGGAACATATGTATATGTATAACTGATTCACTTTGTTATAAAGCAGAAACTAACACACCATTGTAAAGCAATTATACTCCAATAAAGATGTAAAAAAAAAAAAACAAAGCAATTAAAAAAAAAAAAAGAAGAGAGGATGGCCAGGAGATGGGGTCGAGAAACTATTGTGCTATAAGTACCTTTACTTGTGGTGCTTTTGGGTGGAAGGATTGTGAAGCTGGGAGGGAATAAAGCGGCTTACCAGGCTCCATCCTGCGCCCCCCACCCCAGTCTGGGTGAGTTGTTCCTTATCCTTCCCCTGTCCTCACTTCCGGACTGAAGCAGGACCCCACCCACGTGGCCACCATTGTATCTGTACCATCAACTGCGGGCTTGGCCCACAATGCATTTCTGTCAGGTGGATGCATGGGCACCTGTGTGCACAGAGAGCCAAACAGCTAAGAAGACTCAAAGGTAGGAAGGCAAGGAAAAGAAGAAACGGAGGGCTTCCCTGGTGGCGCAGTGGTTGAGAATCTGCCTGCTAATGCAGGGGACATGGGTTCGAGCCCTGGTCTGGGAAGATCCCACATGCCGTGGAGCAACTAGGCCCGTGAGCCACAACTACTGAGCCTGCACGTCTGGAGCCTGTGCTCCGCAACAAGAGAGGCCGCGATAGTGAGAGGCCTGCACACCGCGATGAAGAGTGGCCCCCGCTTGCCACAACTAGAGAAAGTACTCGCACAGAAACGAAGACCCAACACAGCAAAAATAATTAATTAATTAATTAATTAATAAACTCCTACCCCCAACAACTTCTTTAAAAAAAAAAAAGAAAGAAGAAGAAGAAACAGAGTATCTTTAAAAGCAGGATTTTTTTTTAAGAGAGGGTGGTAAGAGCGGGGATAGAGGAGGGAGGAGGACAGAGATAGGAGAGAAGGATGAGAAGGGTGTGCTCAGTTTTCTCAGGCGGCTCCACAGTTTCTTACCTGATCCTCCTGCAACCAGAGGTTTTTCCATAGTTGGGATTCTGGGGGGATTTAAGAAAGGTACGATGGGGCATAGTCGTATTGGGGCAGCATCCTGTACAAAAACACACTGACATTTCTGCAGCAAAAACAGATGACTAGGGCTTCCCTGGTGGCGCAGTGGTTGAGAGTCTGCCTGCCGATGCTGGGGACATGGGTTCGTGCCCCGGTCCGGGAGGATCCCACATGCCGCGGAGCGTCTCAGCCCGTGGGCCATGGCTGCTGAGCCTGCGCGTCCGGGGCCTGTGCTCCGCAACGGGAGAGGCCACAGCAGTGAGAGGCCCACGTACCGCAAAATAAATAAATAAATAAATAAATAAAATAGATGACTAGTCACACAAAGTGGGATAAAGGAAGATTAAAAAGAGCCCCACATAGTTCAAGTCAGATTTTTTTCAGCTTTAGGTTTTCCAAGGTTTGGGGGTTGAGGGTAATGTTAAAGGAGTGTGGCTCTGTGAGGGAGCAAAGCCAAGCTGAGACACAAATCTCTGCTCACCAGTCTCATTTCTAGGAAGGGAAGTATTCAGACAGAGAGCCTTTCCCCAGCCGTTGTGTTCTAAGGTCACAGCCAGGGTGAGTTTGGGGCGCGGGTTCCCAAGAACTGTTGGGGAAAAACCATTTGTTCAACATATGAAAAGATAATGCTTTGTTCTCAGTCAAAGCCAGTTGGAGAATGAGAGGCAGGGAGAGAAGTCTTCTCATTGAAACTCAAATCCTTCCTGTAGTTCCAGACTCCTTTCCACCTTTTCCCCACTAATAAGCCACATTTTCCTTTGTTCTCCTTTTCTGGGAGTAGTTCTACAGGCATCTCCCCAGCTGCCCAGAACCCTGCTGTCCCAAGCTGCAGATGGTCTGGGCAGTGTCTGGGTGGAACCAGATCCGTGGGGCCTCCAGGGCAACACCTGGGACCTGCTGAGCACGGAGAATTCTCCCCTCCTGTAGGACGTGTCCTTGACCAGGCCAAGTTTACTCCTGAATAACTCAAGGCAGCTGCAGAGCTATATCCACTGTCACTTAAGGATCTCAAGCTTGTCCAAGCCTAATCTTCCCTCTGTCTCATCAACGTGTGAGGGTTAGAATAAGGCAGAGGAAGAAAAATAAGACTCAAAACCAGGCAGGTTTGACTTTCCGTCTTGTCCTTGCTGCTTGCTTTGTGACCTTAGGCATGTGACTTACTTCTTTCTGAATATCAGTATCCCCCTCTGTAGAAGGGGGATAATGATGGTCTCTTGCAGGGTTGCAGTGAAGATTAAGCCAGATAACATATGATAATATATTTTTATAATATATGATAATATATATAATACATATATAATGTGTGATATATGATACAATATATGATAATATATATTCATTCCTATGTTTGCTATTCCGTGAACCACCTAGTGACACTTCTTGGGGCCAGTGGCTCACTGTCTCCGAGGTGATATGAGGGGGTGGAGGTGATGGGGTGGGAGCACTTGGAAGACTTTTGGAGCAGGAGCCCAAGCTTCTCCTGCACTGGTCCATATTCCCCAAACCTCAGGCAATTCCACAGCTTTGGGGACTCTCCAGGGACTTATCTTGGAAGGTTGTCCTGGATTTGAGGCTGATTCCTGTAAAGACAGGTTGATTTCAAAACCACCACTTCCAAGATGTCAATGATTCAAAACAGTCCATTGATGCTCCCACCAGCTCATCTATAAATGGTCTTGCTGATCTGGCCCTGCCCCGGTACGGACACTCCCCTGCGCCTGGGCACATCTAAATTGGACACAGCGCCTGTTATTCCCAAGTCAGGTAGTGCAATGGTTGGCAGTTCACAGGGCCCTCAGGAGAATGAGGGGAATTCAGACAGCACTGATCACTGGAATTGATGCCTGGGGCGGCACAGAGGTCTCCTCAGCATCCCAGATTCCAGAACCTAGCCATGTTAGGTTAGGTCTGGAAAGGTCCCTATTGTCTGTGCTGTGCTCTTGGCTCCTGGTGTCTCTCTGTGGAGTCTTCATGGCCCAAGATGGTTGCTTGAGTTCCAGTCACCACATCTGTGCTCTCCTTTCTTCCCAGGGGCCTCCCCAACCAGAGTGGCCATTACTGAGTGCATGCCTTACTGATATGTGTAGTGGTTTTAAACATGTCCACAGAGTCTATGACACTCCTATATAGAAAGGTAGAGGTCTAAATTTGGGCCAGTATTTGTGACTCACCTGTAACCAATAATATGCAATGGAAGAGAGACAGCGTGACTCAGGTCAGAAAGATCATGCAGCTTCCAGATGGTACTCTAAGGATGCTGGTTCTTAAGAAGTCTCACACCCCAGGACCACCATGCTGAAAACAGTATTGATATAAAGACCATTGGACGGGAATAAGAGGGCCCAATGCCAGCTGAGGGGCTTTCTCTCTTTAGCCTCTCAGGGGGCATCAGGGCCCACTGTTAAATGGTGTCGGCTCTGGAGGCTAAGTGCTGGGATTCACATGCTGCTTCGTCCACTCACTGGCTGTGTGTCCTTACACAGGCCACTGTACAATGGGAATATTAATAGCCCCTACCTCATAGAACTGGCACGAAAATTAATTTGGCTAATACATGTGACAGGCTTAGAATCATGTTTCACTCAATATTACCTTGTCTTCTGTACTTCATAGCACTGATTATTTCCTGGAATTATTGTGTTTCATCATTTGTGGTTCTCTCTCCACTAGAACGGGAGTATACAGGGCAGGTACCACATGTACCATCCTCACTGCTGTGTCACCATCACCTGAAAGAGTATCTGGCACACAGCAGGGTCTTGTATCAGTTCAGCTGCATGTAACAAATGAACTCATGATAATAAGAGTTTTAAAAGGTAGAAGTTTATCTACCTCTCATGAAAAATGTCTGCAGGTGTGCAACGGGAAAAGTTTTGTGGCACTGTCATCATCAGAGGCTCAAACTCCTTCTACCTAGCTATTCCACTAGGCTTAGTGTGTCTACTTCATGGTCGAAGACGGTTGCTTGAGCTCCAGCTATCACGTCTGAATTCTGCATTCAGAACAAGAAAGCACAGACATGTGTATTACTCCTCCGTTAAGGAAACTTTCCAGCAGTCCCACACAATAACTCAGCTTACATTTCATTGGCCTGACCTTACTAGGTGGCTACATTTAACTCCAAGTCAAGCTGGGAAATTTAATCCATTGGAAAGGTGCCGTTATTCCCAGTTAAAGTCAGGGTTCTAGAGGAGAGGTGGGAATACTGAGAAGAAACTAGCAGGGCTCAGTAAATCTCAGACAGATAAATGGTCCAGAAAGGGCCTCTGCCCTTTCTGACTGTGCCATGGGGAGTCCCACTGAACTGAAAGGCCAGTTGACCTGTAATTTTTGCCAGCCCTGCCTATATAAGACTGACTGACTGGGAGTGGGAAGGTGGGAGGCTGGCTCTGGGGAGACGGATGGGCCAGGCAAAAGCAGCTCCTCTTCACTCTGTAGCACCACCCGCCTTCCCCTGTGCAGGCCCCAAATCACTGCCAGTGCAGCCCCTGGGCCAGAAGGCATGACTGGCCGGCAATGAAGCTGTCTGAAGGGACAGCCAAGGACAGGGCTGACCTTCCTCATTTGTACCTCCCAGGACTTCATCTGCTTGGTTACCGATGGTCCTCACCATCCACGACTGCAGGATGCAGAAGGTCACCTTGCAGCATGGTGAGTGCAAATGTCAGGAGTCCTCTGGCTGCGGGCCGAGATTCCCACTGATGAGCAGGGAACTTTAGGCCCAAGAGGGCAGACACCCTACTCGGCCTCTTGGGCCTCGAGAGCCCTGCTCTCGCCTCCAGACCTATCCTTCCTGCCTCAAGGGTGTAGCATCATCTGAGAAGGTCTGTCTATGGAGGCTTCCAGAAGCAGGTGCCAAGTCACAAGCTTCTGCTTCTGAAGAGGGAGAGCAGAGAGCCAGATCTGGGCAAATCTAGGCCAGGTTGGCACATGCTGAGCGGACAGACTCGGCATTTTTTCCTGGATTCAGCTCCTCAGCTGCTTTCTGTGCTCACAGGCGTCTTCTTCCTGCTGCCCTCCCAGCCTCCCGTGGTGATGCCAGGGCCCCACAGAACCATGACCCTAGTCCTGGGGCTGAATCCTCTAGGTGCCTGGAGCAAAGGGTTGCCAAAGATCTCAGTTTCTTTGATGCTCAGGAATAAAAGGTTCATATTCAGCTAATAGGCAATTCCCTCCCCACCCCACCACCACCATCAGCATCAACATCGGTCTCTTCAGAACCTGAGCTTGGAGGGGGGCGCCAGTGAGGCACAGAACATGAAGTCCACCTGCCCTGGAGGAGTGCTGACCCCGGGCTAAGCACCATGCTATGCCCTTGACACCTATTATCCTATTTCATCTTCTCCTCCATCCTATGAGGTAGAGACCATTGTTATTATCCCTATTTTGCAGATGAAGAAACTAAGGCCGGAAAGCAGAAGCTCCTCATCCTGATTTTGTCAGCAGGCCAAACATGCAGCCTGTTTTCATTTCGTTTGGGCCTTTCTTGTCACCACGAGTTATTATTTTTTAATGGTTTATCTTTGGCTTTAAAAAAAAGTATTTCTGTCCTGTGGACATATCTGGATTTCCCTTTAATACACAAATTTTCATTAGGACCAGGTGTGGAAAAGGCTGAGGTGGTTTGAGAGAGAGCAGAATCCCCTATCAGTATATTTTGGGAGGACAAATGGTTCCCTAGAATGTAGCATCATCAAATTATGACACCTCCCATCCACTGAGGGCTAACTGTATAAGTGATTTGCTAAACACTTTACAATTATTGCATTTCATCCTCTAGTCCCTGCAGGTGGAAATCATTATGACTTTTCCAATCTTGTCATTGAGAACTCTGAGGCTTACCTAGGTAATCTGCCCGAAATTACATGCTTAATAAATAGCAGAACCAGCTCTAAAAGAGGGTCAGCCCACCATGGCCCATGAGCAAAACCGAACCAGCCTCCTATTTTTGTGTGGCCCATGAGCTAAGAATAGTTTTCACACTTTTAATGATTGAAAAAAAAATCAAAAGGCGAATATTTCACAACTCTTAAAATTATATGAAATTCAAATTTCAGTGTCCATAAATAAAGTGTTAATGGAACACAGCCATGCCCATTCATTTACATATTGTCTGCCGCAGATTTTGAGTAGTTGCAACAGAGGCCGTGTGGCTCGCAAAGCCTAAAATATTTACTACCTGGCTCTTTACAGGACAAGTTTGCCTATCCCTCCTCCAAAACACAGGATCTTAATCCTTGTTCCAAAGTTTCCAAGAAAGCTCCAAGGCCAGCATCAGAGCCCTGAGTGCCAGGGTTTCTAGACCCTCCTACCCCTTGAAATGAGACCAGACAAGCCATCTAAATCACCAAACCTCTCTGGAGCTTAAAGGCAAAATACACATCGTCATTACGCCCTGCCCAGCTCGAGAGACTGACAGCAGATGAAAACAAAATAGTGTATGTGAAAGCATTTTGTAATCTGGAAAGCACTCTATAGAAATGGGAAGGATTACTAAATTATTTGATGGAAAGAAAGGAGGTTGGCATGAGGAAAATAAGCCAGTTTGGGGGAGGGGGAGTTCTGCTTTGCTTTTGCATGATTCGTTAATGAAACAGACCAAACCTGCTAGAAATGGCCTTTGGTGTAAACCCTGTGCCCCTCGCTCATCTAGCAGTTTCTTTGGCCCTGCAGAGAGGAATCATCCCTCAAGCATTCATATTCCTATTTGGCCAGTGCCTCTGCCCCAGAGAAGTGGCTTACCTAGCCTTCCCAAGTTTGACCCACTTCCCAAGGAGTGGGTTTCCTCCCCGGGGAATCTCAAGGTGCTAGGAAGACTTCCCTATCCCCACATCCGCCCTGTTCTTTCTGCTCACTGATTTGCAAAAGATCACAGAGATTCATTTCTATCTTTATTCCGAACTCTTTAAAACACTTGTTTAAATATTTCTGGAATAGGCTGCCGTTAAACCCTACTGGTTTTTTCTGTAGTGTGAACAAGTTAGTTGATCACTGGACCAACAGATATTTACTAAGGTCCTCCAACGTGCCGAGGGAGGAAAATATAGTACATAGATCGATGACCTCCAGGAAGGAGGCAATTTGAGGGACCAGCAGGGGAAGCTAGGAGGGTGAAATTAAAGCTGGTGCCATCACCACAGTACTGAACCAACTCTATTTTTCAAAGTGTCTAAGAAAGTGAAAGGTGGAGAGGAAGGTACAGCGAGAGTTCCTGAGGTATAGAACAGTTTTGTCTAATAGAGAAGATTAAAGGTGTGAGGCACGTCTTGAATAGGAAGGGATATTTGGAGCTGCCTCCTGGTAGTTCAGGGGTGGGGTCCACTGCCGCAATGAACCCCCTCAGCCACTTACAGGAAACCTGCTGTCCTCGGGGCTCTCAACACAAAAGCCAATCTGGAACCCGACGGCAGCCCTGCTCGCCTATACCCCGACCCTCCCAAGAGTCCCTGCTGGCACCGAGGATGCCTGATGCTCAGCCGATCTTTTAAAAGTAAGAGGCAAACAAAACTGTGTGCAGAATTGGATGTTTATTTCCACCATCTGCGTGGCAATACAAGTTCAAGTTATAATGGCATCCACTCTCCATCAGTATTAGGGAACCATTTAAACATCCACAGCCATTTACTGATTATAAACACACACTAAAAAAAAAAAAAAAGCGGCAAGTGGCATGTGGCCCCACACCTGCTGCCTTTGTGTGTCAGTCAATTTCATGCCTAGGAAGCACTGGGCTCCATGGGAATGGCTATACAAGCAGTTTGGTTGGTTGTGGTTGGTCCTTTATTTCTTTTTGTTTCCTGGGGAACAGCATAAACCAAGTTGGCCCCAAAATGCACTTACTGCAAATAGATGGGAATAAATGGAAAATAGACAATGATCATAAATGCAAACAAAAATGCTGAATTTCCTAAGGTTAAAATGTCCATTTGCTTATAATTAGTAGATTAAAACTAATGAGTATTTTTACTGGCTTTCAAGAAAACTTAGCAGGGGTCATTGTGCAAAAGGCTCCTATCTCCCACCTGCCACCACCTCCACCCCAGAAGGTTTGAGTCACCAGGTGATGACAAATAGGGCATAAACTGAACATGGTGAGAGCAGGCATGGGAAATGGAAGGCACAAAGAGAAACTGATGCATTTTACAGGGGAAAAAAAGAGAAAGTTTACCCAAAAGCTGTGACAATGTTTTCTGGATCAACTTTTTATCTTGCAAAGGGTTTCTTCATCTCCTTCAGACCTGCCCCTGCCCTGTCATAGGCCAGTAGGTGGCTCCTGCCTCAGTTCTGACCTTAATTAGCTGTGGGACTTTGGGTAGTCAGCCATTCTCAGAACCTGTGTTCTTACTGGGGAAAGCTTAAAAGGGGGAGTTTCATTTCCAGGTTAACTTCTTCAAGGAGAGGTTTTGCTTTTGTTTTGTTTTGTTCTGTTCTTTTTGTTTTTGGTTTTTGACAGCTTTCTAGCTAAAAGTACTTTCTGCCTTTATGGTGTAAAGGACCAATTTACTGCCTATGAACACATTTTTTGGAGGGGGGAGTGTGGAAAAAACACTCTCTCAGCTTTTTATCTGGTCAAAAGCCCCAAGTACTTCCTAAAAGTTCCTGTCTCTCTAAAGTGGTCCATGAGATACATCAGACATTCTTCGCATTGAGCATCACACTCAGCTCCTCTGATCCATCCCGGAGGGGGGCCCTGTCTGCCTCCCTTCTCTGAAAACTGGTCTTGAGATGGTACTCAACCTTCCACTGCTCATTAAACCTGGCTGGCTGGAGCCCAACACAATGACTCAATTAGCCTTCTACACATTTATTTAGAATAAGGGTTTCCTCTATATATCTAGAATGATTACCCCCACTGCCTTATAGGCCTAATCTAATTGGGGGTTCTAACTCGCAGCCTTATGTAAAGGAAGTTGGCATTGAAATTGAATTGTTATACACGACTATGGACTGAAGTCCATTTCTTATGATAACCAGTGAAACCTGGAGCAGGTCAAATGGGAATTTCTCCAGCATCCTGGAAGATCTTTAGGAGCCCATTTGGAGTACATCCTTCATAAATCCAGTATTATTAATCCATGGGAAAGTCGTTAGAAAAACACCATCTCAAGCCTTCTCTCTGCACTTGTCTAATTTTCTCTGGTTCCTCAAGCCATCTGTTTCTCACCTCTTCTCCCTTTTCCACTAAAATCTACCCTTAGGGGATCTTATTTGGATCATGACTCAAATGTAAAAAAAAAAAAAACGGTAATTAGAGAAATGAACAATGATAGCATATTTGATGATATCAAGATATTATGTTAATTTGGGGGGTGATAATAGTATTGTGAATTTTTAAAAAATGAGTCCTTTACTTAGGAGATCCATATTGAAATGTGAGCTACACCTTGAAATGCCTGAGATTTGCTTTCAGATAAGCGGGTGGTAGAGGTGACATGAAATTGGACTTGACAAGTGCCAAAGATGAGTGATGAATACTGGGCCTCATTATATGGTTTGCCCTACTTTTGTATATGTTTGAAATTTTCTATAATAAGTTTTCTTTAATAACCCACTCTTAGGGAAACATCTGATAAACTCATACAAACTAAGATGCCACTAACTGATAAGGATAAATAGTAGTTATCTATTTCCTGATGTATCTACATTTTAACAGGAGAAAGAAAGACTTAAGACAAAGAAATGAATCCAACAGTGGCAAATAAGACGGGAGCAAAGGGGAGAGGAGGGAGGGAAGAGGCCACAAGGAAAACAGCCACTCGAACCAAGAACTCTGAATACAGTTCCAGTCTCAATTTTCTTTTTTTCATCTGACCTAACAGGATTTAATCAAGATCAGGCCAATAAACACAGCTACAGTTTTTTAAATTGAAGTATAGTTGATTTACAATGTTGTGTTACTTTCAGCTATACAACAAAGTGATTCAGTTTTATATAATATATATATTCATTTTCAGATTCTTTTCCCTAAACTCAAAATATTGAGTATAGTTCCCTGTGCTGTACAGTGGGTCCTTGTTTGTTTTTATAGTAGTATGTATATGTTAATCCCAAACTCCTAATTTATCCCCCCTCTTCCCCTTTAATAACCATAAGTTTGTTGTCTCTGTTTAACACAGCCATATTTTTAAAAGACTATTTCTGGAGCTACTTTATTGAAAGTCTTCTCCATTTTTTTTGTTGTTGCTAACTGCCATGTAGCAATAGCTACTATCAAAAGCACTTGCTGTTTATCAGACTCCTTGCTAGGTACTTCACACACATGATTACATTTGCTCTTTATTTCAACTTTTTTAGATACTATTATTCCCATTTTACAGATGAGTCAGAAGTAACTTGTGTACTGTCACTCAGCCCAGGTGGAAGTCTGGCCTCTTAATTACGTCACAGTCGCTGTAGTACCTAGAACAGAACTCTTCCTAAAAGTTCAGTAGATGATCTACTTCTCTCACAGTATATGAACCACTTATAGAAGGTGTGCTAAATCATTGTCTTGCCCCGTATTTAAAATTTAGTAATTAGTATTTTAAATTCTGAAATGCTAAAAATCTACGCCAGACTAAAACCACATCATAATCTCTGATGGCCAAATGAAAGATTTATTAGGCTAATGAGCAACTATAAATTAGATTTAAACATTATTTAAATAGTAATAAGTGGGTGCACTCTGGGGTTTGGCGGGTCTGTTTGGAGCAAGGGAGAAGAGGAATGGGAGATAAAGGAGACTAGAAAGGTAGGCAGGGGAGTGCAGCCCACCTCGTAGGCCACTAGTGTCTTAGGCTAGATTCTCCGGGAAGCAGATGATGAGACAAGGTTAAGGGTTCACAAGGTTTACAGGGGAATAACGCTTGTAAAAGAAAAGGAAGGAAGCAGTCTGGGGCAGGGAAGCCATCAGGCTGTGATGCAGACACCGCAAAGTTCAGCCAGCCCCGTCGTGGGCCCTGAAGCAAAGACTGGCTTTAGAGGCGTCCTGATTGGTGTGGAAATAGCCAGGTCCTTGTGCTTACCACCTTGCTCAGAAATTGTCTAAAGGGTGTGACTTTGTTTCAAAAACTGAGGTTAGAGCTAACCTTGAAGGAGCAAACAGCAGGGAGGCTGTTCGTTAAGCACACTCCTGCAGCTGGGTAGCAAATCTTTTCTTGACGGGGAGATTGGAGCAGGACCTTTGTGACTGCCACACCAAGTAGGATTTTTGGAGTTTGTACTAGAAGCAACGGAAAACCACTGAATAGATTCAATCAGACATGATGGGATTTCATACATAGTTATATATTTAATAATGCCTACTGATTCATTCATACAAAAACTATCTTGTCTGTCATGTGCCAGGTGCCACGTAGGTACTTGGGAATACATGAGTGGACAAAGATCCTGCCCTGGGGGAGCTTATGTTCTAGCCAGAGGGAGAGACACAAACAGTTGAACGTAATAAATATGTAAGTTACATAGTATGCTAGATCTTCACTCTTTGGTGTGGTCCATGGGCCAATAGTGTCTGTAACACCTGTGGGTTGGCTATAAATGCCAGCCTCATCCCAGACCTACTGAACTCAAATCTGCATTTTAACAAGAACCCCATGTGATTCTTAGGCACAGTAAAATTGAGGCTCCACTTTCAACTTTAAGAAAAATTTTAAACAATGTTAAAGTGGGAGAGATAACTACCAGTATGAAAAAGGGAGGGTAGTCTGGGTAGACCTCATCTGAAAGGGTAACTTTGATTAAAACCGTGAAAGAGGTGAGTTAACCAAGCATCTGGGTTGAGATGTTCCCAGGCAGAGGGAATAGCTGGAACCAAGGCTCCGAGGCAAAGTGTGGCTAGTGTGTTTGAGGAACAGCAAGATGGCCAGTTTGGCTGGAGGAGGCAAGGGTGAAGAGTAGGAAGAAAAGAGTCAGATAAAGGGGGTGGGAGTAGGATAGCCAGATGCTGTAGGGCCTCTGGAGACATAGCAAGGACTTTGGCTTATACTCAGTGATATAAGGAGTCACTGCAAGAGTTTGAGCAGATAAGAGACCACGATACACGCCTTAAAAGGATCACCCTGGCTGTTGTGTTGGGAATAGACTGTAATGGGGCATGAGGAGAAAGCAGGGAGACTTCTTGTGGGGGGGTGGAGGTGAAGTACCAAAATCATACAGACAAGAAACATTGGTGGTTGAGACTTGGCTGGTAGCAGCGGAGGAGGTGAGAAGCGGTTTGATCCTAGATAACTTTTTAAGGTAGCTCCAACATGATTTCTTGACGGATTAGATGTAGGATGTGAGAAAGAGAGGAAAAGAGGAGAATTCCAAGGTGTGGAGTTCAGGAAAGAGGTCTGCTAAAGATGTAAACTTGGGAGCCATGATCATTCTACTATAAAGTCATTTAAGAATAGGGCTAAATATAATAAACTGCTATGCCTGCAGGTCTGCTGACTATATCAAAAACTTTGGTCAGATAATACAGTTGATGTGGAAGTCACAATGAATGAACTTTCTCTGTACATTTTCGCTGGGTTGTGATCTGAAATTTCAGGTACATAAAATAGTTAATGCACTTTAAATATGTTTCTTAAAAAAGTACTCAGGTGTAAACACAAAACAAAAAGAAACTCATAAAAATGAAAGTAGAAAAATTCTGGAGAAAGAAAAAAAAAGATAGTCATCTAAAATCAAGTACATACTTTTTAATTTCCACTGGAGATGAGCAAAATTCATTGATGACTCCCTCTCAAAAAACATTCTACTAATGAACTAATGAAGAAATTTTAATTTTTGAAATTTAAATCTAGTACAAATTGGTACATTATAGCTTTATGCAGACCACCATAGCAGTTATTAATGGCAAGTGCTATGTTTTAGGCACTGAGTTAATCACTTTACTTAGCTCATTTGACTCTCAATCCTATAGGATTGTACCCATTTCACATGAGACTGAGGTTCAGAGAGGTTAAATATGTGAACTCACATGGTCAGAAAGTACCAGTGCAGAGATCTAATTCCAAATCAAATAAGAACTACATGTAAAATTCAGATAGTACAATTTAAAAATGAAATGTGCTGAAGAAGTGACATTATTTTATTTTTAATTAAGGTGTTTCCTTTAGAAAAGATTCAATACTTCTAAGTCTCCAACTTTCTATAGTCAACAGATCCTTTGGGAAATGGTTGCTGGGTTTTTTTCCTTTTTTAAATAATCTAGCCTCCACCGCCGTGACTCATGATTCTCATTAAAAAGTATGCCTTTTCTTGATTTCTGGGCAAGTCGATACTGTTGACTGAATCAAAAAGTGGGCAAGTAATTTAATGTTAGTTATCTGTACTTTCAAATTGTATCTGGAGCAGTGATTAGGTAAAATAATATAATGTACTATCAATGATTTATTAAAATTTCATTTCATGTAATAAATTATACAATTTACTTTTATTTATACATAGTCTACACCAAAAATATTTTTGGAAACATCTTTTTCTTTTAGTATAACATACAGGTTAGCAGGCTGACACCAGCTTCAATTCTAATAGCTAAAATCCCCCACAATTATACATTTATATGTATAAATATGAAGAACATAGCCTTTCCTCACATTTCTCTGGAAGTTCAAGTTGATACCACTTGAAAAAAACAAGACCATATAAACATTTCCAGATTTTGCTTAAGGTCTTAGATTGAACTGTAGAATATTAGGTGGAAAATTATAAAGATATATTCATTAGCCTTGAATTCATCATCTTACATGTGTATATTACCATAATGGCCAACAAAGAGCATGCAAGTAAAAAGGAAGGCACAAAAGGAAGCAGCGGGTAAGTCTTAGACCTGTACACTGAGTAGCCACAAGAGACAAATAATCAACACAATTTGACAGACAAGGAAAAAAACTGTTCACTGGATTTCTTTATGTTATACGTTAACAGCATATTCGATTGTTTTTATCAGATTATTCAGAGGGTATCAAACTTCTGAAATGATCAAACTTCTGTGTACACAAACTCAGTTACAAAATAAGGTCAGCCTCATGAATCCACAACATAACAAAACCATTTAAGGGCCTGGCAGAAATTAGTACATCTTAGACAGTGGGAAAGAAAACCCAACTTTCATATGCACCAAATGTGGATGTATTCAAAAAAATTTCTCTGAGTGTATTATCAATGAGACTCATCAGGGTTTGTCATTGTTGTCAATTGTTGGCTATTTTCCTCTATGAAAGAACACAAGAATTTAACTCATGATGAGCTACTAATTCAATATTAAAGTAACATTGCTGGTTTAAAAAATTATCTTTGTTTTAATTTTAATTTTACTAAAATGTATCATAGCCATTTAGTCTAAAAATAAAAGCACATCCCATAGCTTAGACCTCAATTACAGTTCTTATTATAGTGGTTAGAGAAACAGAACCACAATAGAGGTATATGCTATGGCAAAATATTAGAAAAAACTTAAAAGTTATCATTCTGCATATCAAGTGCCTATTGGCTGAACATAACTGTATTCAATAGTTCATATTCGGACAACTTGTCAACTAATGCAAAAAGCTAAATAAAAAGATTTATAGTTGAACACAGAGTTCCTAAGGCTAGTATCACACAGAGGGAGAATTTGCCAGCAGAGAACTCAAGAGCCAAATTGAGAATTGGATTTAAAATACCTTTCCCTGCTGTGTGCATAATTAGTAATACGTTCGGTGACCTAAAGAATATTTCATGTTATTCAATTTTCTTTTCTGGGCAGACTACCACAGCCCAATGACTTTAAAAACCAAACTCCAAAATTCTACCTGATAGTCTTAATAAGGGCAGTTGGATCATAAAGACAGAAAGGACATCTTAGTCACTGACTGGAAAAGATATCATCCGTTGCCCCTCTGCCCCAGTACGAGAATAACTGAGGCCAATTATGAGGCTTACCAATCATTACTAGCAGGCTAAAATAAATAACTGTATGTAAATGCTTTTTTATACTTATATGTGGAGATGAGAGACAGCAAGTCAAAGGACACTGGGGTGGTGGCAAAGGAAAGCCTCAATATGCAGAACCTACAACATCCCTTCAAAAATTCTTGTGACTTCTCCGACCTCAAGGTCAAATTGAAACCAGCAGGAATAGAGCTGGAATTCCAAAACCTCTGAAAAGAAAGGACTAATAATAAAAACTGCAGCTGATTTTTATGCACCAGAAATGAAATGTTATAACATATCTATCATTCACATGTGGGTTCATGTAATTTATCTTCAATTGGAATTATTATCTATTCAGCAGCTGAAGCCCAAGAACTGCTGATACACTGCAGATGAGAAAACATTTGCTGGTCTCTCGGCTCTGGCCTTTCTTAAACTAAATGATGATCACACAATATAGATCACTTGTTCTATAAAACAATCTTGGCTTACGTGGACGGTATGCTGCACTGCCAGCATCTACATCTGCAACATCACTTCATTCCCTTTCACAGATTCGAGAGGGTCTATAGCAACTCTTCAGCTTTATTAATTCTACAATTCAGTCTCAAATTCACATAAAATATTATACAATTTTTTAATCCAGGATTTACTCCTTTGAAAGAAGTTATTATAGCTATTTAAAGAACCCAGACACTTCAAATATCTGAACCCCAAAGATACAATAATTTTAAAGTAATCTTTACAATATCTGTAATTAAGTACTTTATCTCAACACAGTTGACTTCCAAGGTTGTCAAGCCAGTGTCCAAAATATTCTAACTTACCCGTGGGAGTGGCAGCTGTCTGAGCTCACATTTAACATAGTTTACAATGCCAAAACAACAGAGAAAAACACCATCCAGAAAGCTACGTGGCATTCTCTACTGTAGTGTTTTCAAAAGTTCGTTCAATGGGATGTCGGTAAGTATTTAATTAAAAAAAGGGTTCCATCTTTAGGTAAGGATACATTCAAACTGGAATAGAAGGAATTCTTAGAAACTTTAATATGCCAATAGGCAGGTTTGCAAAGTCTCCAACTTATTTGTCCGTGGAACCTTTTATACCCATGAGCATCTCTTAGGAATAAATGCTCCACAGAGCAAGTCTTGACAAATACAGCTTTGACATTTTGGTGCATTCAGAGGCTTCACTAACTCCTTAGACTATGAGACATCAGTCTATTTCTTAAAATTAACAACAAACGTTAATAGTTATAGCCAGTACGTCTGGAATTTCAGACTCAGAAAGTAAGCATATGGGCAATGAGAAGGGAATACACCTGTTCTTCATACTCTATCATTTTCACCTCCCCAGCAAAAATATGTTCAGAATCCCCATGTTAACCACTCTTAATGACAGCTGTGCAAAACACCTGAACAAACCAACCAAATATACAGACTCCTTGAAGCAAAATGATGGAATAAAGTTTTCACTTTCCCAAGTGGAAAAATGCACACATGCCATATTAACAATTTATAATTATATATTTAGAAATGGTAACCTCAGTTTTCACTTAAGAATCTATACGCTGTGGAAGCAACCTAAGTGTCCACTGACAGATGAATGGATAAAGAAGATGTGGCACATATATACAATGGAATATTAGTCAACCATAAAAAGAAACAAAATTGAACTATCTGTAGTGAGGTGGATGGACCTAGAGTCTGTCATACAGAGTGAAGTAAGTCAGAAAGAGAAAAACAAATACCGTATGCTAACACATATATATGGAATCTAAAAAAACAAAAACAAAAAAATGGTTCTGATGAACCTAGGGCCAGGATAGGAATAAGGACGCAGACATAGAGAATGGACTTGAGGACATGGGGAGGGGGAAGGGTAAGCTGGGAAGAAGTGAGAGAGTGGCACTGACATATATACACAACCAAACGTAAGATACATAGCTAGTGGGAAGCAGCTGCATAGCACAGGGAGCTCAGCTTGGTGCTTTGTGACCACCTAGAGGGGTGGGATAGGGAGGGTGGGAGGGAGACACAAGAGGGAGGGGATCTGGGGATATATGTATAGCTGATTCACTTTGTGATACAGCAGAAACTAACACAACACTGTAAAGCAATTATACTCCAATAAAGATGTTAACAAAAAAAAAGAATCTATATGCTGTTTAGTTGGTAACATTTACAGAGCTACCTTCTTTGAAGTACTACTGAATAATTCAAGTTGCTATGGAAAACTTCTCTTTACTGAGGAGTTCTTTTACTTTAGAGAAGTTTTTATCAACCTCAGCACAACTGACATTTTGGGCTGGATAAATCTTTGTTTTGAGAAGTTGTCTTGTCCATTGTAGGATGTTGAACAGCACCCCTGCCGCCCCTCACTAGATGTCAATAGCATCCTACTAGGTTTGACAATCAAAAAAGATCCCCAGAGAATTCCTTGGTGGTCCAATGGTTAGGACTCCACGCTTTCACTGCTGAGGGCGAGGGTTCAATCCCTGGTCGAGGAACTAAGATCCCACAAGCCGTGTGGCGTGGCCGAAAAAAAACCAAAAAACAAAAAACCCCCAAAAATATCTCCAGATGTTACTTAGATATAAGAAGCCAATCATCCCCAGTTGAGATCCATTTCTGTTGAGCAAAAATTAAAGCTTACACCTTGACCTTGACTCTGCTTTCCTGGGAAATGTCCATTTTACAGGCATACTGTGACTTATACACATCAACAAACATCTACTAATTAGTAGCATTAGCGATCTTTCTAAATTCTGTGTGGTCAGAAACATAATTTGTGAGTGATAGAGAACGGTCAGAAGAAAGCAGTCTACACATTTCAAAGAGAACTAGAGTAATGTGTAATTTTACTATCATTAGATTAGTAAGAATTATCTGAATCATAATGTTTATTTGGCAAATATTTAGCCATTAGAAAAACGCTAATTGTACATTATAACCTGTTAAGGATAATGATTGAGGCAGTCTAAGAACAACAAATGTAACAATCGTCAATGGCTAGCTCAGACCATGTTCTATTCCTCGACCAAATATTCTCCATGAAATTCTCAATTCAAAAATCTCAAGTCTTGTCTTTAAACTGCTAGCTTATACTGTAGCCTCATCACTTTTTAAAAATTATCACAAAGAAACCCTTCACATGTCATCAGGAAGAATCCTGGCATGTGCCAAGAAGTACATTATCTAGTTTTAAAGCCATTTCTTCTATAACCACATCTTCAGTTTTATCATAATTGTCAACTCCAGATACATCACTCTCTTTATTTTGTTCTTTTCTTACTGTCTTTAAACACTTGTCAAGTCTATTTATGAACAAGTCCACATCCTGTGTCTTCATACCGATGGCTGATGCAGCATTGAGGTAAGCACAAGGGTAATTATTTGTATGTGACATAAAGCCTCTGAAAGTGTAGCCACTCACAGTCTGCACAGACCCAAGAGGCACAACCCTGAAAGGGAAAAGATTTACCAATTTAGTATGTCTGGTGATGTTAAGAGTATCACCCATAAACAAAAGAAAGCTGTGTTACTATTAAGCCTTACACCTACTTAGTAAGAGGTTTAATAAAAGCCATAAATCGTAGCCTATGAAAACAGACTGCAGCCTTAAAATAAAATTATACAATGCACTTCACATAGGAAAGTACTACCTGATGCTTACCATTTACTTAGTTTCTATTAAAGAGCTACAAGCTCTAGGAATCAAAAACACCTTTACATCTTCAAAAAGGTAAAAAGAAAGTTATTTCTGTTTTTGTATCAAATAACAGAATCTGACTTCACATATACATACTTTAATGGAATATTTAAGTTTGTAAATCAAACCACTTTGATTAACTGCCGTGTAGCGCCTCAAGTAATCAATAGACTAGAATTACATCTATCTGATCATGTTATGCAATGGAAGGTTTTAAAGCCAGGATCCAGCAGAAATTACATAACTGCTTACAGTGGGTTGATGGTCAGCAATCAGTAATATTCAGCAATGGTACATGCATTTTTAAAGCTTGATTTCACTGTCATACTTGATATAAGCAGATTTCTAACAGTACTTTTTTTTTTAAGAGCTCAATTAAGATCAACCTCAACATAAAGACAAATAGTGGCAACACTAAAAAGCAAGGCCAAGAAAAGCATTTTAGAAGTGTCAAAACTATGCTGCATATAGACATAGCTCATCAAGGTAAAAGGTGAATTAATCTAAGATTTTTTTCCTTTTAAAAAGTTGTTCTTTGATGTGAAATCTCTAACCTCTGGTAGTCAGAGAGAAATTCTTTAGCAGAAGCACGTAAAGAAGAGTACTTAGAGCAAGGTACTTTTCAAGTCATTTTTCTCTGACCTCATCAAACATAAAATGAAAAATGAAATTCATCTTAAGCTATGTACATATAAAAGCAAAAAGTAGATTTTTCAAAGGCAGTACTTAGACAAGAACTGCATAGCGTTTTCAGCTTAGGAAATGGACTTTTCCTTAAAAACACTTTCACTTAAATTTAGTAATGAAGACAACTTATTTCTAACACCATAATGTGACACCACTGAAGATAATCTAACAAAGGAAAATAAAGACAAAAATTTGTACAGAGGGGTAATGAACTTTGTTTTTGTATGTCTATTAAAGCAAACAAGATTCGTATCTTTCCTGTGACTATTTCACGTTCCACAGGTGACTGACTGTGTGACAGCCTTACAGATTCTCTACCTCATCATTCTTTTCCTCCACGATGAATTCTCAGGTGCAGTTCAGCACATACTTGGGGGACTTATTGTTAAAGAAAGGTGCTTTATTAGAGTTAATTTTGAAAAGTGAAATAAATCCAATCCTCTTTTAAACATACTTACCTGGCTCCAGAAACCTGTCTGGTAAAAAGCATGGAGCCAAGCTGAGTGACAGCTTTGTCACAGTGTTTATCTAGTGTTTTAAGTGTCATAGCTGAAAAAGAAAAAAGTATTCCAGTGAGCCTTGGTTCACCAGCACAAAACCACTTAAGAAACAAACAATCACAGAGACATCACTTTTTTTATTGTGCTAATAAACATGCAACATAAAATTTACCATCTTACCCAATTTTTAGGTATACAGTTCAGTGGTATTAAATACATTCAATCTTGTTACACAACGATCACCACCATCCATTCCCATAACTTTATCTTATAAAACTGACACTCTATACCTATTAAACAATAATTCCCCATTCTCCCCTCCCCCTGGCAACCAGCATTACACTTTCTGTCTATGATTTTGAGTACTCCAAGTACCTCATATAGGTGGAATCATACAGCATTTGTCTTTTTGTGACTGTCTTATTTCATGGAGATATCACTTTTTATTCATTGTCACATGGCACCATTTCACTTTAATGCATTTAATAAATTATAGTAAAGATTTGTTTCCATATCAGAGAAAAATATGTTAACATAAACATGCTCAGAATCAGAAGAGAATTTCCATATCACCCTTCCAAAAAGTGAATTTTCCGATTAAATAAATGGAACAATGACATGGATAATATGACTTACCATATTAGATACTTTACAAATATAATCTCAACCATTTTTAACAACTTTGTATGTGAGGGATCATTATCTCTACTTATAGACAGGGAAAAGGAAGTTAGAGGCTAGTACATGGCAGAACTGGGATTCAAATCATACCGTATCACCTTCTATAAAATCTACATAGATTATAAACCAACAAAGGACTGATTGGGGTGATTTTATTATCTATCAGTGGCCAAATGGTTTTCCAAGGAAGCCCATTCCTGAAAAAGCCTTCAATTACAAATTATTATTTCCTTACTTTCCTCAGATATACATGAAATATGAACTATATTATACTATATATATTCACAAATTAAAAGGGGTAATCATGAAGTTTAAAAGTTAGTTAAATGCATAAAAGTCAACATTCTTTTTATCCTGTTTAGTAGTTCTTGTACTACATGAGAAAATGAAATGATCATAAATACAGATTCCTCTAACACAGGCATACTCAAGAAAATAAATAAAACAGCATTAAAAATTGTAAGAATATCTCTAATGTTATGGTGTTTTGTTAACTGGTAGAAATTTTAAAATATTTATATAGAGTCCTTATCAGTGACCAAGTTATTTTGGTGAGAAGCAAGAGTTAAAAGTATTATTTTCCATATATTCAGTATAACACTTAACATAGATTTGAATTCTTTCAGCGTATAGGTTTTATCTTAGAAATACATTACAGCATTTATAAAGGCTGACTAAACTTTTAAAATTTACAAATTAGCACTGTAATGAAATTAGATACATCACTGTAACCAGAAATAATTCATACTCTTTCCAGAAACACCAGCTTCCCACTGGGGATGGTTCAGAAGTACTGTGGTTTTTTTTTAAGAAAAAAAATTACCTAAAGATATGGGATTGTGAGGTGTATGCAACACTCTTTCATTGTAGGCTTCTGACAGCTTCTTTAGTTGGTTGGACAAATATGAAAACATTTCCTGCAACAACAAAATGTTACATTTAAAGAAAATCAAATAAATAAATACTCACTGCAACTTGCTAGATTTAATAAAACAACCCTAACTGCTGTACAGTCTATGCTGTAAATTAACTCCTTCATATGCCCTAGGAGCAATTATTTTCCTTTGCCACAATATAGAAAGATTTAAAGCTGCCAGAATTATCAGAAACCACAGGATTTCAAGGTAAAGAACCAGCACATTTCCTGCTCTGGGGCTATCACATATCTATCACAAATCCTTCCTCTTTTCAGAACCTCCAGGGCTACCACTCTAGTCCAAGCAGCCATCAGCCTCTCCCCTGGACCACAGCAATAGATTCTAAATGACTTCTCTGCCTACTTTCCCACCCCTCCAGACAGAGGCCGCAGTGGTCTCTCAAAAACATGAATCAGATCATGTCCCTCCCAACGACTTCCTCCTGTATAAGTGTTAAAAAAAAACCCAAACTCTTCATCCACGTGATACACCCCAGCCAACACACCCAACTCAGTGACAGTCATTCCCTCCGCTCACGACCTGCTAGCCACATCAGCCTCCTTTCCAATCCCTGAACATGTCAGAACCTTTGTGCCTGCTTCCCCTGGACTTGGAAAGCTCTTCTCCCAGATGATTCCATGAGTGGTCCCTTTTGTCACAATGTAAGGAGACCTTTCTTTATTAATTCCCTGTTAAAGTAGCTCTCCGACTCTGCCCACCCCCAACTCCCAATCTCCCTCCAACACCATTACCTATTTTGGTTCCTTCACTATACTTACCACAGTCTGAAATTTCTCTTTTATTTGCTTAAATAAATATTGCCTATGACTACCTATTAGAATGGAAAAACTCCTTGAAAGCAGGGACTTTCTATCTTCTTCACCACTGCTTTCCCAACAGCAAGAAAAACGTGCCAGACTTTTAGTATGTGCCAGACTTAGGAAGAGGACGTTTAACAGTGTATTTCCTTTAAATATTATAAGCTTAAAATTAACAATTCCCTTAACTCAATTAAAAGAATACAGCATCTAAAAACTAAAAATTGTATTCTTGATCCTACTCTGAAAAATAGTGTATACCCAGTAGTAAAAAATAAAAATACATATATTTTACAAGTACAAAATCTCATGTGCACATGTATGTGAGAATTTAATAAACCTACAAATAAATATTGAGTTGGCAACTGTTTGACCTAAAATTGTATTTTCTTCTCTTAGTAAGCACTTTAAAAGTGTTGAAATGAAAATCTGCCCAAGTAAGTCTGCAGCTGAACAAAACCCATTTGCACTGACCTCCTCCAGCCACAGTCAAAACATATAAACTCTAATGATGCACCAAAGAGCCAAGGGCCAACAGAGTACCCGAGTGGAGACAAAAGGAAATGATACTTCAACTTCAAAGGCCACATAAGCGGCTTCAGTTTTCTCTAAGGTGAGGGTTGGATAGTCTGATCCCACACTGAGACCCAGAGTAGCTCTTTCATGTCTAAAGTACGTAGTAGATGACTAACTCCGTCTTTTGTTAGGTAAAGATTTAAAAAAGAGGAAAATTCTTACCAGGTTTATGAATTATTAATGAGTCTCCTTAAGACCACAAACATTTTCATCCTTGTCAACACAGTATATTTTATATTCTGAACTAAAAAAACTTTAATAGTCATTCTTAAATTTTTAGGATATTTTATAAGATCAATTCTCAGCATGCCAGAATGATGAAATCTTAGATCACTAAAATGTACTGATTCTTTTTATATTCAAAAAGTTAACACCCACATCTGTCATACCGAATGAAGCTATAAGTAAACATACTGTTATATGTAATAAGTCTTTCTCTTTTGTCATTAAAAAAAGTGTATAGGGCTTCCCTGGTGGCGCAGTGGTTGAGAGTCCGCCTGCCGGTGCAGGGGACACGAGTTCGTGCCCCCGTCTGGGAAGATCCCACATGCCGCAGAGCGGCTAGGCCCGTGAGCCATGGCTGCTGAGCCTGCGCGTCCGGAGCCTGTGCTCCGCAAGGGGAGAGGCCACAACAGTGAGAGGCCCGCGTACCGCAAAAAAAAAAAAAAAAAGTGTATAGAAATACTTAAGGATGTATCATATGTTATCACCATTTGCAGAAACAGAAAAAAGAGTAGGCACCTTTTCTTAGACATATAAAGATTTCCTGGCCCCTCCTTCTTAAACTAATATTGATGTTCACTTCAGAAGGTGCAACAATAAGAAAATCAAATGAAATTTAAAAATCAAGAGTTTTTCCTGCAACTGAAACAATTCATAATCTTTTAGTACCACACCAGAGTTAATGAAGAGTTCAATTCCTAGGTTTCATTTATATATTTTCATCTACTATGAGGTAACTAGGTCATGATTTAAATGCTCAGTATTGGGAATTCCTTGGCAGTCCAGTGGTTAGGACTTGGCACTTTCACTGCCGAAGGCCCGGGTTCAATCTGGTCGGAGATCTAAGATCCCACAAGCCACGTGGCGAGGCCAAAAAGAAAAGAAAAGAAATGCTCAGCGTTGTTTAAAAAAGAAAAAAGGAGTCATACATTTTAATTTAGGTATTAACTGTTGATTCTTCTTCATTATATTATATACCAAAGTCTTAATCTGCATCTAATTCTCTCTTACTCTCAAATTCATTAACCTCTCATAAGCAGAAACAAATCTGATAGCCAGGAAATGCCTTTTACAGACTCCTACATTTTCCCCCCTAACAACAAAAAAACTTTTCAATTGTGAGGGCCAATTTAGAATATTATTCTATCTAGTCATGGCTGCCACAATAATCACCAATGCGGTTACACTTGTAGGGTGAAAGGAACCTGATGAGTAGTTAATTTGTCCTTAATTTGTCCTTAGCTATTTCTAAAAAAAAAAAAAAAAAAAAAAAAAGTTTCCTTAGTAACACCCCTAGAGGGTGCTTTTAAATTTACTAATGCATACATGGCTATTAAAAAACTAATTTTCCCAATGTTCAATTTCTAATATTTAACAAATTAGTTCTAACCAGTTCTATAAATAACTTGCTAATGCCACTACAACTGTAGCTAACATTAGGATAAAAATCTTCAGACTATAAACGTAATACTAACTCAATCACGTATCACTAGTAAATGGGAGTAAACAAAAAAGAATATATTAGTGAGTCCAGTTCACATCCATCTGCAAATATTTTTTGTATCTCTACTCCATATAAAGTGTTATGATAGGTAATCCAATAAGCAAAGCAGTTTACAATATCTTAAAGCTCAATGTACTGAATCCTACAGTATTTTTCATATTAAGGTCCTAAATGCTCTCCCATTGATATCACTACATTTTAAAAATATCATTTAAGAGACTGTACCACTATTTCCTACACTGCTACTTAGCTAAGCAATTTTTATCTGATATATCAAAGGTACTCCAGAACCTGCACTATTTTTTGCTACAGTTAGATCTATAACTGACATTTATTATAAAATACTTCCGTAAAGGGAGAAATTTATAAGCACCCCAAGCAAATGTATACAGAAAGATCTTACTTAAAAGAAATGAAATATTATCGATTTTCTATGTCTCTTGTGCTGTATTTAACTTAATTTTAAAAGACTCTTCACTAGAGATAAACTGAACTGTATACCTGAATGCTAATGTCAGCTACATTTCTAGAATAAAAATACAAAACTTTACACCATAATTCAAGATGTTAATGGAAGAGAAGTTGAATTATATTAAGCATTATTTTTCGTAGAGTCTTTTGCAAATTGATTTGCAGTTGTGAAGCCCAGCATCTAGCTTATCCCTTCCCATAACTCAAAGATGTGCATAATTCACTAAATTTTAAAGAAAAAGGTCTTATGCTTATGCTGCTACATATTACAGGAGAAGATAAAAGAGAACTTCACATATTATTACAATATGCCTCATAAGGTGGCACAATATGCCTCATAAGGTGGCCTCAAAAAAAGGAAACATAACAAGTAGTCTGGTATTTCATTAATAACATGGAAGGTTGGATGGACAACGGACTGTTGTTATGCATCCACACACACAGATGTCCTTAAGTGAAGACAACGGTACTAAATGAGGGATGCTGCTATCTGTAACTGTGGCCAGGCCACAGTGTCCAGGCATACTCCTTGCATCACAGGCTAAAGCACTGCTTTCAAACTCTTCTGTTGAAGCCCCATATCCAGGCGTGAAATCTGACACTTTTGTTGAGATTCAACTACTCTACTTTCAGGGATGCAAATCTTCTAAGTTCCCAAACTTAGCTTTACTATAGGACATTGTTTGAAGCTGTATGTCTTATGCTCTCCAAGTTTCAGCTAACAAATTCCAGCCACAGGAGCAGCCAGTCCTCTGTCATTCCTCTTCTGCTCTTGTCCAATTCAGCAGATATTTGCAACAATGAATGATTATCTGCCTGCCCTGTTCAGCAAAGCACTCTTCTAAAAGTAAAGCTAAGCAGAATTATAATGATCTTCTCCAGAACCAAATGTGAAGGATGAATGTCTAAGACTGATCCTTCCTTCTGCATAGAGCAACTCAAAGAAATAGTTTCTACAATTTTCACCCCTTTTCTTAAAGGCCTCTTCAGTTAAACTTCCTGGTCACTTCTCCCCTCAGTGAAGCAGATGTGTTGATCAGGAAGGGGCTAAGAGCAAAGAGGTTCAATTCACACCCAGAGTTCCACTCTCTTTGATCCTTTCACCATTCAAAAAAAAAAAAGGCTTGAGAAGAAATGGCTTCAAGCTGAGTTCTTGACTGCCTCTACTGTGAAAAAGATAAAGCCTTCTTGGAAGATGTAGAGCTAAATGAAATAAACTAAAAATATCATTGTGGTGAATAAGGGCAAGGAATAAAAACAAAATCCTAAGTTGTCTTTTAACACTCCTTTTTTAGTAGGCAATAACACCAATAATATAAAGAGGAGCTCTCAGTGATGGTATATAAATAGCTCTGGCTGGAGCAATATAGCTTTGCCTCGGCTTCTCCAGAGCTAAACCAATAAACTATCACGATTAAATCTTCACAGTCCAAAAGCAAGTCCATTTAAACAAAAGAGGCCTTTACTTCCGCAACAAATCCAATAAAAAAACAATATTTATGCTACATATATGCAATTATGGTTTATGGAGGACATCCACATTTTTCAACAAAAAGACTTTCCTGTTGAATGAAGTTGTTAAAAAGGAAACTTTATGCTCTTACAATGATAGAGTTCTCAAAGTTCTCAAATGAGCTTTTTTTTTTTTTTTTGCGGTACGTGGGCCTCTCACTGTTGTGGCCTCTCCCGCCACGGAGCACAGGCTCCAGATGCGCAGGCTCAGCGGCCATGGCTCACGGGCCCAGTCGCTCCATGGCACGTGGGATCCTCCCGGACTGGGGCACGAACCCGTGTCCCCTGCATCAGCAGGCAGACTCTCAACCACTGCGCCACCAGGGAAGCCCTCAAATGAGCATTTTTATACTCTGACAATTACTACTATAGATAGTTTCTGTTCTAAGTAAATTCTATACAAAGAATTTTAAATAAAACCAATGACTACATTAGAGCCTTTGGGGTTTTACACACCTCCACTAGATAAGAATAGAGGTCAGGAGATTATCATTTTTATGGCTCAAATGCTTAGCACACAGCAGGTAAACACTTCCACAACAGTGGATGGGTGACTGGAAGCAGTGGGAAGAGTGGGAAGACAGAAAGTGCAGAGGCTTTAGCGTCACCTAGACTTGGGTTCTGGCACTTATATGTGCTCCTTGGGTAAGTACACTTGTTCTAGCCTCAATTTCATCTGTAAAATGGGGATAATACCTACCTCAGAAACCTGCTCTGAGTAGTACATGAAATGAATAATGAATTTGTTATAATGAAAATAATGAATTCATTATAATGAATATAATGAACCTAGCAGAATTCCTGGCATACAGCAGACATTCATAAAAATATGTTTCCTGCCCACCTATTTTTCCCTTAGCCTAAAATAGTTTTCAGGTTGAAATGACTAACATTAGCTAGCAGGACTCCTACAGACACATGCTAATACCCTGCAGCTATAATCCTATTCTTGTCCTGTCCCTGTTCATTCCACTCTACACTATCTAGATAAAGGAAAAGAACGAAGTTCTGGATGTTACAAAGCAAGTTACCGCTTGACATCTAAAATGGAGTCATCCAATTCATAACACTAAAAACATAAAATTTCCCCACAAAATATTTACCTGATGATTAACAAAGGACAAGGTCACAACGAAAAGCAGAGCTGGGCTGCCTACTCGATCCATTCACCAGCTGAGCTACATATTGCTGCAGGTCAGTCTCAAAGAAGATGGAATTTCATTCTTGCTAAGCAAAATGTACACCTGCATGGGCCTTTGGTATCACCTAGAAGTAGCTGAAAATTTTAAAGTCAAACCCTAAATGTCAATGGTCAGAAGAAGCATGGCATAATAGAAATTCTTAGATTCCAAAAAGATGACAGAACAACCCTAATATCAACAATTCCAAAATCCTTAGGGGTCAGAAAAAGTACTTTTGGAAGAGGAGTATCCACTAGGGAGGAAGCCCTACTCCCAGAAGTACAGTGCCTGTTACATACAACAGGTAATCACCATTTTAACTTATTCCTTTTCACAAGTTTTCAACTATATCCATATGGAGAAATGTCTCTATAAGAACATCTAAGTCACAATGGAAGTCAGTATCAAAATGTTATTTGCTTTCTGCCTAATTTTATAGAAAGATACTTATTCTGTATAAAACAAGAAAAGACTGTACAACAGTGGATCTATGTGTTCCCAAATGCCCTGCATTAGTTCATTCTATAAATATCTGATGAGCATCTACTATATAACAAGCAAAGGATGCTAAGAATAGAGGGATCAATCGGCAAACTCCAAAGTAGGCAGTAATCTACTAGACTACCCAAAATCAAGGACCAAGTTTCACTTCAGACACCTGATGGTAATTTTTTAGGGATGTGCATTCAAACAGTCAGTTTAATTTGCTAATTAAATAAGTTTACTATAAAATTACTCAAGACATATTAGTTTATATGGCAAATATTTAATATTATTAGCTATTAGTATTTACAGTTTCAATTCAAGAAGAACAAAAACAGGAAAAACTAAATAGTATGTTTATTTGATATTATAATAACAGCATATAAAAATTAAAAAATTTGCATCTATAAAGTATAGTTTTAAAATGTCTAACTTAAAACTTTGTGTAATGGTTTTATTGTTTGAGCTACAACATATTCTATTTATTTAGTTTAAAAATGAAATTTTAGCCAAACCTGCAGACTGATATAAGGTAAAAACTAGCTACGGTATAAGAAAAGATTATAACTATGACAACTAAAAATACCAGAAATAAATAGAAAACTAACAAGTTATATTTTCAAGCTTTGATATTTGTGATATTTGTGCAGTTCACCTCAAACTCCATGAAATATTATCTATGTATAAGTATTAAAATGCTATGATATATTCCTCTCCAAGTTTCCATTACAGATACAAGTGACCTGTGTGCCCCAAAATAATGGGTTTTAAACTTGGGTGTGCATCAGATTTATCAGGGAAGGTTGGTTAAAATGCAGTGTCTAAGCCCCACTCCAGACCTACTGAATCTAAACTTACCCTAAAGGAAAGTGATCTAAATCACAAAATCTCCAATAATTGCACAACACTTTGTTTTCCAGACTCAGTCTAAAATACCCTTTAAGAATTCTACGCTTATGCTAGTCATCAATTCTAGCCTACAATTAAACCATGGGGGCCACTTAATAAGTGCACAAGTTGCATTTTCATAGAATAGATGTCACTTCTTCTAGTGACACTTGACCCTGTGAGAGCTGGGCTATGGTGCCCCAGCTGGGTTAGGTGATATATGCTCTCATATACTCTGCTTGTTCTTTCATAACTCTCATCAGACTTGTAATTATTTATTTAATATGCAGATTTCCCCGATTACAATTTCCTTAAGGGTAACGACTATGTCAGTCTTGTTTGTAAATTTAACCTTAGGGCCTATGCATAAACATTTCTTTGCTTGAATGAATGAACGAGCAGGGGCCAGTGCTGCTCAGGTAATGTGGGACCAGACCACAAAGGATCATGATGGATCATAATGGGAGGCTAAGGAGTTTGGACTTTGTCTTACAGGCAACCAAAAAAAGCAACCAAAACCCAAAGCGGAATAACTTGAAGAAAAGTGCATTTTTAGAATATAATCTTTTTTTTTTTTTTTTTTTTTTGGTCACGCTGAGCGGCTTGTGGGATCTTAGTTCCCTGACCTGGGATTGAACGTGCGCCCTCGGCAGTGAAAGTGCACAGTCTTAACCACTGGACCAAAAGGGACTTCCCCATTTTAAGAATATAATCTGGCAGTGCTCTACAACATGACAAATTAGAGTAGACCAAGACTGGGGATCAGGAGAAGAGTTAGTAAGTTATTGTAACCATCCAGGTGTGATATGGTAAGCGCTTTAGTTAGGGAGTTGTGGCAGGGACAATGGAAAAGAAGAAATGAATGTTTGAAACATTATGAAGGGTATAAGAGGAATCAAAAGTATCAGCATTAGACAAACTGTTATATACAGAATGGATAAACAACAAGGTCCTATTGTATAGCACAAGGAACTATATTCAATATCCTGTAATAAACAATAATGGAAAAAAATATGAAAAAGAATATATGTATAACTGAATCACTTTGCTGTACATCAGAAACTAATATAACATTGTAAGTTAACTATACTTCAATGGAAAAAAAAAAAGGAAGTATCAGCATTAGAAATCTAGTTTAAAACGAAAGAGGTAATTTATTGGTCATCTAACAGCCAGTTCTACAAGCAGGTAAGGCTGGATCCAGAGACTCAAATGACTCTCAGTTCTGTTTTCCCTCTTATGTTCTCTACTCTAAAGAAGGCTTTCTTGGCATGGCCAGAAATATGGCAGCTGAGAGTCATAAGATTACATCCTTACAGTTTACTGTCTGCAAAGCAACAGATACAACATCTCTAAATGAACTATCAAATCTGCTGGAAGGACTCTATCTCCACATGTCCACCTGCGAACGAGGCTAGCCAGATCACGTGGCCACCCCTAAGAAAGAGGAGAAGGGACCCTGTGATTGACAGTCTCACCAGGACCACCTGGAGTCAGAGAGGGAGTTCCCCAGCAACAGTGGTTCTGCACAAGCAAATAGTGTATATCTAAAATACAACTGAGCTTTTTTGGCCAAAGTTGTTAAACGTATTATTGTTTTTGTATCCTCTGGATATTAGTAAGACCTAGGTCTTCAGATTTATAGTTATTTAAAGTGGCTACATTGCTACCAAACTACATTATTTACCTATATTTAAAAAAAAAAAGTACAGTTTAGAGGTTTTAAGAGAGAGGATCAGAAGCCCAACTGCCTAGATTTAAATCCATGTCCCACAATTTACCTCATACATATTACTTCTCTGTCACTACATTTCCTGTGAAAATGAGGATAACACTTCACAGGGCTGCTGTGAGGATTAAATGAATACATGACAAAGTGCTTCAAGGAGAGCCTGCCACATGGTAAGTGCTCAGTATTAGGGGTTATAACTTCATATATATACATAAGTGTATCTACACATATATGGTATCTGCTAGATAACACAAGCCCAGCATTGAAAGACTATGTTAAGAATGATTTTACATGAAACTTTTCTACCCAGTAGTCAAACCTTAGTGCTCACTCTACCTGACCTATCAGTGGCACTGGGCAATCACACTTCCCTCCTTGATACACTTCCTTCACTTGGCTTCTAGGACTCCATGCTCTTGCTTTCCCTCCTTCTCAGTCTCCTCTTCTGGTCTCTTTCCTTCTCCCAGACCTCTTAATGTTGGAATGCCCCAGAGCTCAGTCCTTGCACTTCTTTTCTTTAGACTCATTCTCTTAAAATCTCTTAGCCAATTAACTCCCCCAAATTTTTATGTCCAGCTCAGCTCTCTCTCTTAACACTAGACTCGTATCGCACTCCATACCTACATCTCTACCTAGACGTCAGAGGACATCCTGATTTCAACTTTGTCTGAAACTGAACTCTTGGCCTTCCCCTCCAACCCATGGGCTTCCCCATCTCAGTTAATGGCTCTTCCATTCTTCCAGCTGCTCAGGTCAAAAACCTCAGAATTATTCTTGATGTCTCTCTTTCACTCACAATACATTCATCTGGAATTCCTGTTGGCTCAATCTTCAAAAGAGAGCTAGAATCCAACCACTTCCATCACCTCTACTGGCACCATCTAGATCCAAGTCAACATCACTTCTTGATTTCTGCAAAAGCTCAACTTCTACCCTTGCCCCCCTAATTGATTCTCAACACGGCAACCAGATCAATCCTTCAACCAGAGGATCCTTCAAGGATCCTTTATATCCTTCCTGATATAAATCAGATCACGTTACTCCTCTATTCGAAACCCTCCAATGGTTCTCTATCTATCTCACTTAGAATATGAGGCAAAGACCTTATATGGCCTAGAAAGCCCTACATGACCGGCCCACCCCCATTACCATCCTGACTCAACTCTCACAACTCTCCTTGATCACGCTGCTCCAACCATACTGGCCTCTTCTCTGCTTCTCAAACACACTGACTTGACCCTGATTCCTGGTACTGGCTTTTTGCCTGAAACACTCCTCTCCATCATACATGTATACTCCCTCAAACTTCTTCAAGTCAACTCAAATGTCACGTTCTCAACGAGGCCTGCACTAACCACTGCATTTAAAAAATCAATTCTCACCACTTCCCCCCACACATCATCCGCAACCCCCCCTTGTTTTACTTTATTCTTTTCTTCCACAGCACTTTCAGCTTTGTAATTTATATATTAAACAAACATTTATATTTTATATGATTTGTTTATTGCTGGTGTCCTCCATATGAAATGCAAGCTCCATAAGAGCAGGTATCTTTGTCTATTTTATTGATTGCTCTATCAATATAATGTGCCTGGGGCTTCCCTGGTGGCACAGTAGTTGAGAGTCCGCCTGCCGATGCAGGGGACACGGGTTTGTGCCCAGGTCCGGGAGGATCCTACATGCCGCGGAGCGGCTGGGCCCATGAGCCATGGCCGCTGAGCCTGAGCATCCGGAGCCTGTGCTTCACAACGGGAGAGGCCACAACAGTGATAAGCCCGCGTACCGCGAAAAAAAAACAAAACAATTATGTGCCTGACACATAACAGATGCTCAACAGATATTTAGTAAATTAAGTATTTACTCAATGAAACTTATCCTACACTCAACTTTATCTACTTTCAGTTTCAAAGAAACAATAGTCCATACTATAGACCATGCTATTTTAAATGGGCTTGTCATTGTTCAGATGGGGGATGGGAGGGGTCAAGACAGCTTAATAGGGGTGGAAATGGATAGGAGGTACCATGAAACTGAAGAGACCATCATCTTAAAAATTTCAAACTTAAGTTTGATTTATAAATTACCCATATGATTTGTGCTAAATTACTAAATTACAGGCCAATTCCCATGATTATAATGCTCAAGGTCCAGAAAGTAGCTGTTTTATTTCAGGAAATATTCTACAATCTTTTAGAACTAGAAGTGGCCTGAGATAGCAACTGTTTCTTTCACAAGTAATGAAATAAAACCTGTGAGTTCAAGAACCTTTTCCATAGTGAAACAACTAGTGATAGGAGAGCTAAGACTCACTGACATCGGATACAACTCAACTCTCATACAGAGAAATGATGGCTTTCCACATCTATAAACAGTCTTCATCTGTCATACGGAGAAGGGCCCTTGAAAGATTCTGCTGAGGTTTTCTCCTGGCCAGAACAAGATGATTATTTCTTGGAGTTTATCAAACTGGAGTGTTAGTCTAATCATTTAAAATTTCTTTTCAGGCATAATTTACATATAGTACAATTTCAGGTGTCCACTTCTATGAATTTTGACAAACATACAGTCATGAAACCACTACCACTATCAAGATACAAAACATTTCACTACCATTAATAGTCCCCTCCCCCAACCCAAGCCTCTAGCGTCCAGTGATCTTTTTTCTCTGTCCTGGTATTTTTTTGCCTTTTCCAGGATGACATATAAATAAAACCATACAATATGTAGCCTTTCAAGCCTGGCTTATTTCATTTAGCATAATGCATCTGAGAGTTGTTACAGTATTGCATATATCAGTAGTTTGTTCCTTTTTATTGCTGAGTATGTACGTACCACAGTTTGTTTATACCCCAGATGATGGACATTTGAGTTGTTTCCAGGTTTTGGCAATTATGAATAAAATCACCATGAACATTCACATAAAGGTTTTTGTACAGATACAAATTTTAATTTCTCTTCAGTTAACAGCTAAGAGTGGGACAGCTAGTTTATGTGGTAAGTAAATGTTTATAAGAAACTGCCAAAGTGTTTTCCAAAGTTGCTGTACCATTTTGCATTCCTATCAGCAACATCTGAGAGTTCTACTTGCTTGAGATCCTCGCCAGTGCTGTCTGTTTTTATTGTTTGTTTGTTTTTCTAATATTAGCCCTACTGCTAGGTGTGTAGTGGTATCTCACTGTGGTTTTAATCTGCATTCCCCTAATGACTGAGGTTGAGCATCTTTTCCTATATCACGTAAATCTTAAAAGATGTCCTAACAATGAAAAGTAAATAATTACTTTCATATGCGTTGAATTAGTGGGGAAAAAGGGACTAGGGTAAAACAGGGCACAGAAAATGTTTAACTTCTGTCACATATTCATAATGCTGTTGAGAGGATCCATCAGATGACATACATGAAAATACTTTAAAATATGTAAATTACTATTATAAATCTAAGGGACTGTAATTGCTACAAAGTGTTAGAAAGTTATACAGATACAAAAACTGCACCAGGGGCCTCTAGCTCTCCCAGATGGGAAATGAATAAAACATCTTAGTCTGATCTGCCCTACCAACATTGTTTGTCTACAATTTTGGAGTTGCCCCTGAATTAAGCTAGTTTTTAGTGCTGGAGACAAAGTCCAATTTTTTTTTTTTGCGGTACACGGGCCTCTCACTGTTGTGGCCTCTCCCGTTGTGGAGCACAGGCTCCGGACGCGCAGGCTCAGCGGCCATGGCTCACAGGCCTAGCCGCTCCGCAGCATGTGGGATCTTCCCGGACCGGGGCACGAACCCGTGTCCCCTGCATCGGCAGGCGGACTCTCAACCACTGTGCCACCAGGGAAGCCCACAAAGTCCAATTTTTAAGCACAAATGTCACTTTTCTTTTCATAACCAACATAATCAATGAGTTCAGCATTCTAATAATGCCAAGGGATGGACTTATTATTTTAGAATGAGAAGCTGGCCAACATCTGACCTAGCTCTTCCTCCTGCAACTGACATGTCACACCTAAACAAATCTTCAGGCTTCCAAAACTAAAAAGAAAAAATTTGTCCATTTGTCTTTTAAGAGCCTCTACCTATAAGTGATAAATGAATTAAATTTTACCGAAATAATAAGAATCCCTGATGCAGGAGTTTCTTAAGACAAAAACAAACACAAAAGCAAAAATCACTTTTCCAAGATTCCTCAGGATGTATGAACAGACAGGATAACAATGATTAACTGAAAACCACCTAGGGAGGGTCCAGATCAAAGTAAATCCCCTAGGACTTTGCTAGGTATCTACATCCCAATGTGATAAACCAATAGACAAAAACACCAATACTTTGGAGTACTGTTTTAGTCAACAGTATTGTTTACACCTAACGGGAAAGATTACCTTTCTTTCTTTTAATAGCTTCTTGTAGCCATTCGATCCAAGGGATAATAAAGTAATAAGGACATCTAAAGAAGGTGAAGCTGAAGCTCTTCCTGAAATAAGGATGATAAGTTACATTCAGAAGGGGAAAAAAGCTTTGTAAAATAAGATTTACTACAGTAGCCTATGTACAAATGGATTTTTGTTTGTTAGTTACTTTTTCTGAAGAGCAACTGATTTATTTACCTGGATACATCTTGCTTATTTCCTGAATGAAGGAATCATTAAAGCCAGCAATTATAGCGCCACCTACTGGAACCATAAAATTTTTGTCCAAGCTCTGAACGAAAGCGTCTATTCTACCAACCCGAGCCCCCTAGAATGGAAAATGGAATAAGATGTAGTATTACATATTAGTTTCTAGAAGAAGAGACAGCAACTGCTATTAATAAATACCATTAAAACAATGCACAGAAACAAAAAACAGATGAAAGATTTTTGTTTTCTTTGTACCGATGCCAGTAAAATATTTTTAAGCATTAAACTGAGTTTTTAAATGCTGCTCCTTATATGTGGAAGAGCACTTTATAGTTACAAGCTGCTTTCACACATAAATCATTTAATCTTCACACCAAGCCTGTGAGGAAGGCAGAGTTTCAGTATCAGTTCGGGTGGGAACTACAATGAAACAGAACTTTTCACCTTAAAATTGGGTAAGAGAGAGTGAATTCCTCCCATGCCTTTCATCTGTGATCTTCTATTTGACAATAAATAACAACAGTGGGTCCTACAACTATTAAGTAATTTTAAACACCCTCTGTGAGTTCACGAGTGGCCTGTAGCCGCCCATGCTGCCAATCAATAAATTATACATTAAGTGCCTCTCTTTGATGCTTGGATAATCTACTAACCTGCATGACCACTTTAAGCAACAAGCTCTGCTCCTACCACCACTTGGATAATAAAGGAGAAAAGAAAAATTTCATTTTTAACTTCAACTAATAGAATTGTTTTGGTATACTCTTGGCATAAGAGTTTCTACGTAAGAGTTTCTACATAACTTATGTTTCCTGATGTTATAATCTTAGATGATCTCATTCCACTGCAAATGAACTTCAAGTGAAAATCTAGTATTCTGGTGAAAAACGGAATACTTGCTAGAAATGTAAAACTAAGTTCTAGTCCCATGCGACATAGTCTATAACATTCTGCCTAATGTGCTTCAATTTCCTCCTCTTAAAAACTGAGATACTATCTAAATTTCAACTAAGATAGTTTTTTTCTTTATCTGTAGCCACAGATTTTCAATCTGTATTCACAATCTACATTCCTATTAATATTGTAACCATATTTGACCTTCATCCTCCCAGTTTATATCCACATCCATAGCTGAGGGAGAATAGAAGGAGCAGATAGAAGAGAACAGAAGTAGCCTAATCTAAGAGGCCAGATCCAGGCAATAGGTAGAAGCAGCAAAAGCAGAAAAGGGAAGGGGCACAGACAACTTTGGAGGCTATCGCATGATTGTTTAAATCTTAACCTTCCCCTGTCATTCTCCTTTCTAACTTCCTCATAAACTATGATCAGAGAAAATCTCACCTTATCACAGGAAAACAGAGAGAAGCATATGAGACTAATTGAATAAATAACTGAAAACCGTGCGAAGTAGCACATAAAAATAAAGTGGAACAGTCAGAGTTACCTTTTTATTAACATTTAAGTGGTGCCCAAGGTTTCCTGAGAGAAATCTGAACCTAAATTAGGAGGAGTACTAAGAGAGCAATCAGTGCACCAGACTTTGCTAGAACCCCTTCATCACTAAAACACAGAAAGCATTCAAAGGGTAGCAAATTCTGTGGCAAGAAAACAAACAGGCTGGACCCAATCTCAGGAATGGTGTATAGACCTCATTCTCCACACTAAAGTCTGGGGCCATTAATGAGGAGGAGAGAAAAACACCAGAAGGGTGGAAGGGGTTAAACAGAATAGGAAACACAGGAGCATGTCCTATGAAGTAAAAGGTTGCCATTTATCAGTTCATCCATTTACTCATTTATTCAGGGAACAAATATTTGGGCACCTATCATCTGCCAAACATTGTTCCAGGTTCTGGGCATAGCAGCAGTGAATAAAACAGATCATTGTTCATATAATAATTACGGCCAGAATTTACTAAGAACTTACTATGCATCAGGCACTGTTCTAAGCACTTTACATTCTTAACTCAGTTAACCCATGCAATAGCTATCTGGGCAGATGCCACAATAATAGCTATTTTACAGATAAGAAAATTAAGGCACAGTGAAATTAAAGTGACATGCCCAAGGTCAGAAATGTAGTTAATAGCACAGCTGGGACTCAAATCCAGGCAGTTAAAGCACCTTACTGAAAGTCACCCAGGCAAAAACCTAGGTAATCAGGATGAAGAGCCCATGTTTAAAAAACAAAATATTATTCCTATGGCACTTCCATCCTTCCAGCAACTCAGGCCAAAAGCCTTGGAGTCCCTGAATCCTCGTGTCCTCGTTCCTTGCATCTGGTTCATCAGCATACCGTGTAAGATCGACTCTCAAAATACATCTGAATCCAACCATTTCTTAACACCTTAACAGCAACCACTCTGGCCCATGCCACCAATGCATCTCATGTGGGCTACTGCAACAGCGTTCCCCACTTGCCTTCCCACAGGCCATTCCCCACAGCACAGCCGTCACACATCACTCTGCTGCTCAAAACCCTCCAATGGCTGATGACCATACCAAGAAGAAAATCTCAAATCTTTAACACACCTCAGTTAACACACCTCAAATCTCTTTACGACCACCGCTGCTCTCAGTTGCCCTGGTCCGGCCACGCTGGCCTCATGCATTCCAAGCACACCCCGGCCTCAATGTCTTGGCACTTGATGTTGCCTTCTGTCTGGAATCTCTCCAGAGAGCTGCCCAGCTCATGCCTTCATAACACTCGGGGCTCTGCTCAAATGTTACTTCTCAGAGAGGACTTCCTGGATCACGCCATCTGATACTCCTCCCCCACAAATACTAGAGCATTTATCAAGGCCTGTCATCCTTATTGCTTACTGTCTGCTTCTGTTCCATGAGGATAAAGATTCTGTTGTATTTACTGCTGCATCCCCAGTGCCTACCCTGCCGCCTGGCACATCCGTGGGAACCCTGCAAATATCTGTTGAATGAACTGACAATTAGGTCTATGAATAACTAGTATAACACCTACTTCTCTCAAATTCTCAATAAACAAAGTTGCTGCTTCCCACTCTTGGGGAGCTTTACAATCCTTAATTCTACGTATTTTTGTGACTCTACTACAACCCTCTCTATTAATGTGTCCTCACATCCATATTCCATGAGTCTCCTAAATTAGTCAGTTTAGTACATGTCAGAAGTATAGGTTCTGCAAAGCTAATTTCCTGGAGACTACATATGCATATCAGAATGCTCTATATGCTCAGCACTGAGTCATTCTGGGACATAGCCCTAAAAAAAAAAATTCTGAAACATTTTAGTTATACCTCTTTCTTCATTGTTTGCTTGATTATTACAATACTATCTTCTCAAGAAAGATTCCCAATTTTAGTACTTTGTTTTTTAGAGGAAGATAAAGGGATTTGGAGTTACACTGAGCTATATGGGCCATTTTGCAGCTTGGGACCTTAGGCAAGTCACTTAATACTTCCAAGTTTGTTTCCTCACTTGTAGAATGGAAACAATGAGAAGTACACCTTAAACTGTTAGGATTAAGTTAATAAACTTTAAAAGTCTAGCAGGGGGCTTCCCTGGTGGTGCAGTGGTTGAGAGTCCGCCTGCCGATGCAGGGGACCCGGGTTCGTGCCCCGGTCCGGGAAGATCCCACATGCCGCGGAGCGGCTAGGCCCGTGAGCCATGGCTGCTGAGCCTGTGTGTCTGGAACCCGTGCTCCACAACGGGAGAGGCCACAACAGTGAGAGGCCCACGTACCGCAAAAAAAAAAAAAAAAAAAAAGTCTAGCAGGATGCCTGACACATGGTGGGTATGGGTACTCAGTAAATGGTATGTATAACTGATAAAAACTACCGAGATAAATTAAAGCTAATTTTAATTTTTTAGAGTGTCATGAAACAACTAGCACTGAATAAGACCCAAGTATTTATTTGGCTGAAAGCAATAGGGACACCACCTCTTTTTGTGAGGGCCAGTGTTTATGTACTGCTTTTTTTTTTTTTAAAGAAATGTCAATTCTAGAAGGTAATACAGTATCTGCAACAATACAACAGCTACCTTATAAAAATTCATTTACCATCTTATAGTGTTATTTTCTGGTTAAAATTTTAGTAAAACCACCTCACGAATGAAGAGAGGTGATGACAAAGTAGGGTATTCGTGATGCACAACTCCATGGGCAGCTTTCATATTGTATCCTGGAGCTTGTTTTCATTTAAGAGTCTTAATCTCTTCAATTACACCACCAAATTTTCTAGTATTCAAAAGTATGTCACGAGCACCAAAACAATGAGCACTGCTGAGTTAAGTACATAACATATGGGTAAATGTTAAGGAGCCATTAAACTGATCATTATGAAGACTTTATAAGCATGTGGAGAGTATAGAAATATAATCTAAGTTTATATTTAAGTTTAAAAATTAAATATGCTTTTGACTACATTTTAGAAAGTTAATACTAAATGTACACAATGGCTATAACCATGTAAAAAGCAATACGTATATGTATTAAAGAGAAAAAAGGGATACACAAATTATTAAGGGTAATTGTTAGGGTAACAGGGTTATGAGTGATCTTCTACCCTTTCCTCACTTTTCTAAACGTTTAGGAATGCTAGAATATCTGACTTTTAAAAGAATTAAGGCTGCCAAAAATTAAAGAGGAGGAGAAAGGAAGAAGGGGAGGAGGAATAAAAATGAATCACTGAAATAGTATGCTTTTTTCAAGATTTCCAGCATAGATAACTGTACAACCTTCCTCTGCTACCATTCAAATTAGATATAATCTAGTCTGAAACTGTGATAAGCCTTAAAAAGTTAAGGAATAATGCAAAAGGATACCAAGGAAACAGTAAATGGTCTTCCTCAAAGGTTTTAAGAAACCCTCGAATACCATGCATACAACCACTCCACCTCTGGACTTCTTTTGTTATGTAAACTAATCTATTTCCTTATTGATTAAGCTAATTTGGGTTGGGTTTTTGTTACTTGCAGTCAATTACATTCTAACTGGTACAAACTTTGAGTAAAGAAATTAAGCATATCAGCTAATACTACTGTATAAACCATATTTATATCAGAGATAACACTAGTACTCAAAATAACAAAAGAGAAAACAAAAAAATTTATGAGATAGGATCTACAGGGCTAAGGAGCATTCACCACCACATGGCAGAAGGCCACAGATAATCTTGAATAACTCTTATCCACATAACACAAATCACATGTGTGTCAAAACTGAATATTTGACTAACATCATTATGCACGCAAATCATAAAATTCATATCATACCTAGATAATATCTATCCATATCCTGATATAGTGTGAATAATTAATCACTGTAAGTAAATGTAATACATCATTTATTCATTCAATTGTTTGAGTAACCAATTATTGAGTGTCAGTTATGTACCAGGTACTGTCCTAAGTATTGAGGACATAACAGTGAACAAAACAAAGTCCTTTCCCTAACAGAACCTTAATTCTAATCACTACCAATAAGCAGACAGTAAACAAACATCATATCAAATGGTGACAAGTGCTATGGCGAAAAAGAGAAAGAGGCCATCAATTTCAAGAAGCACCATTACTTTACATACCGCTAGGTAAGAATAAACATTGCCATTTAACATTATAAGACACCTCAATTTCAGAGATATAACATGGAAAAATGTGTACTTTAAAATCAATGAATACGGCAAAACAGGAAAAGAGGGATAGAAAATGCTGGCAAGGAAGAAGATGTTATTTCAAATAAGGTGTCTGAGAAAGTCTCATCAACCTAACTAAAGAAACTCAGGTAAGAAGCCACACAACTCTCTAGAAAAGCAACCTAACAAGAGGTAGGAGCAGGAATGGGGTGCACACGGGTAGCACAAGAGGAAGAGAAAGGAGGCAAATGTGCCAGGAGGGTGGGTAAGAGGGAGAGCAGCAGGAAATGAAATCAGGAAAGCTGCAGACGCCTGAGGACACAGAGCCATGGCTGTGACTCTTACTCTGAGTGGGATGGGAAGCTCAGACATGTTTTAAAAATAAGAATCTAAAACAGATGACTGGGATCTAGGTGATGCTTATAAAAATTAAAAAAAAATAAAATCACAGTTTTTAAAAACCTGCCAACTCCATAGTTACATGCTAAAATGTTTATAAATGAAGTCATTTTCAGTCTAGGATATAAAGGTAAAGTGATTTCTTAAATACTAAATATAGAATATAGAACAAGTAATCAATACAGTTTTAAAAACACTATAATCCACTATATTAGAAAAATGAAAACACTGGCAATGGAACATTCTCAGAAAGTTAAAAAAATAAGCTACTAAAGTATTTCCATATTGGTGCTGACCAAAACTATAGTCCAATGACACTAGCAAAGAATAATGACTTTTACTGAGTGACTACTGGATGCAAATTTCTAATGCTCCATGAATTAGAAGATGCTAGATTAACTGTTTTTCTGTACTAGGGTGTAAGAAAAACAAAGTAATAATCCCAAATATGTTAAAATCCATTTTTCCCTGACATATCTTTCGAAACTCTCTTACCTGCTGAATGAGGTGCATGCACTTTGAAGACTGCACTCCGTAAGCATTGTTAACTATATGTGGAATGCCATAATTAGCACAAATCACAGCCAGTTCTTCTAATCTATAAACATATTCAAGAGAAAGACATATTCATACTCTGTCTTAATAAATTACGAGAAAAGTTTTTTAATTTATAGTTATCCTTAAAGTATACTAGGGGAAAAAAAGACAAACTGAAATTTCTACAGCAGTACTTTAGCATATAGTTTGGCACCTTGGAAATGCATAGCAGGCATTTAAGGATAAACTTGAAAAAGCTTTTAAATTAATGTCACCAATAAATAAGAAAATGTGTATTTAGAAAAATCTTACATAGATGGTAGCTTTTAAATCACCTGAAAATTTCCTATATAAAAAGCAAGAAGCAGATTATTTATAAAGATCTCTTACAAAACTGATATGTTCATTTTTAAATGCTTTCAGTTGCTTATCATCCTAAACTAATATCTGCAAAATAATCAGCATATCTTGAAATGTTAAGAAATCTCACATTAAGCATCTCATAAAGCAAAAAATACATTTTCAAATAGACTTTAATGTATTAAAAAATACAGAACATTAAAATATTTCAGTACCAAAATAACATTTTCCAACAACTTGGATACTAAAGAATCTTTTAAATAGCTGCTGGTTTTAAATTCACTCGTACTCCTTCATTTGACACTCCCCGTATTAAAACAATCTGAGAGTCTAACTTTATGCAAAGTAAGATAATAAATTTCAATTAGAGTGTCATAAATGATGTTCCTTTGCAAAACCAAATAATATTTGTGACTGAAGTCATCTCTAACAGAAAAGTCTTCACACTATGAAGCTAAAACTAAATCCTATGGTTTGATAAAATTAATTTTTAAAAAACATTCTCTCTACAGTATAAAAAATTTGGAAGCAAAGCATTTTGAGAGAATAAAAATTATTTCTCAGATAAATGTACTACAAATATATATTATATGGTTTAATTATCAACTTACACATAATACATTTTCCTTTTATAGTAGCTGTGCATTAATATGTTTTACAACTACAAACAGAACTAACATTATTCTATTCAACTGTCAGAAGTTTTCAATTTACTTCCCTAAAAGTTTTATGAATTAAAAACTTATTTTATCACTCATTTTCATAAACCTCACAAATCAAGGCAGAAAACTTATCAGATTTTGTTTTTAACAAAATGGACCTTCTGGGATACACACAAGTATTTTCTTCATAAAAGGCACTTTCACATGTTTGTGTTCTAATGAAAGTATTCCTTGATAACAAGCTTCCTTGAGAGTAAGGCACTATAATAACATAAAGTACTATTTTTTTAAAAAAATCACTTGAGTAGTTTTAAATATTCTGAATTGATCAAATTTGCTAATATTTTCAATGTGTATGAGAAAGGCAAAGAGAAGCAGAAAAAATATTTTCCATGTGAACCAGATTGTATTCTAACTTAGAAGCCAATTTGAGGTGTTTCTCAATTTGAAGAAATGATACTCTTCTTTTTTTTAACATTTTCTTTGATTTTGCCCCACAATACTCTCTGTCCAGTTAACTAATAAAGACAATATATATGTTCAAATTAAGACTATAAAGGAATTAAACTTAAAGAAATCAAAATGTATTTTTAAATTTAATAAAATCAGAAATTCAAACATATTACTAATAACTGAGCATCACCATTTTCCTAAAGTTCACTCTAATCAGAAACATTCATTATGTAACATCACCAAAATATAGTATATGAGAATTCTACTGACTGAAAAAAAACCTTTTTGATTTTTTCCAAAGGAGACAATGCATGTAAAATGTACTTAGCACTATACCACGCATACTGTAAACATTCCAAAACAGTTATTCAGAATGATACAGATGGCCAATGGGCACACGAAGAGATGCTCAGCATCACTAGGTATTAGAGAAATGCAAATCAAAACTACAATGAGGTATCACCTCATACCAGTCAGAATGGCCATCACTAAAAAGTCTACAATTAATAAATGCTGGAGAAGGTGTGGAGAAAAGGGAACCCTCCTACGCTGTTGGTGGGAATGTAAACTGGTACAGCTACTCTGGAAAAGACTATGCAGGTTCCTTAAAAAAACTGAAAATAGAGTAGCCATAGGATCCAACAATCCCAATCCTGGGCATATACACAGACAAAATTCTAATTCGAAAAGATACATGCATCCCTATATTCATAACAGCACTAGGTACAATAGCCGAGATATGGAAGCAACCTAAATGTGCATCTACAGATGAATGGATAAAGATGTGGTCTGTGTATATACATATATAACGGAATACTACTCAGCCATAAAAAAAGAATGAAATAATGACATTTACAGCAACATGGACAGACCCAGAGATTACCATACTAAGAGAAGTCAGACAGAGAAAAACAAATACCATTTGATATCACTTATATGTGGAACGTAAAATATGATACAAATGAACTTACAAAACAGAAACAGACTCACAGACACAGAAAACAAATTTATGGTTACCAGAAGGGAAAGGGGCTAAGGGAGGGATAAATTAGGAGTCTGGGATTAGCAGATACAAACTACTGTATATAAAATAAACAAACCACAAGGTCATACTGTATAGCACAGGGAACTATATTCAATACCCTATAATAAACCATAATGAAAAAGATACAAAAAAGAATATACATATATATGTATCTGTGTATATATATGTTATATATATAGATATATACATATATGTATCTATATGTATAACTGAATCACTTTGCTGTACACCAGAAACTAACACAACACTGCAAATCAACTATACATCAATTAAAAATATGTCAATTAAAAAAAAAGTCAAAATGAAACAAAAACAAAGATATCCTCAAGGATAAATAATTTAACTAATACAAATATTCATATGGTGTTTTTGGAAATGTAATTTATTTCAATCACATTAAAATTTTTCTAGATAGCAAAAACATCAATGAAGAAAGACTAAAGATGCTTATTTAATATTTAAATACAAATTTAAAATTTGATTGATAAGTAATGAATAAAAAACTAAAGCATATGCAACATGATCTGAAAATAGAATCCAGACTCATGAATGAAGCAAGGTAAATTTTCAAGAGCAGGGTTTTAAAACTGTCTCTTAAAATCTGCCTATAGTAAAAGCTAACATGCATTCATTACTGTCAAATTATATGACTCCATGAATTAAAACCAAAGTATAACTTGATGCTATGAAAATAGTCCAAAGTCAATAGTTTTTTTACAAATTATTAGCGCTTCTGTTCAAAATGTTAAAATGAAACCAACAGTTGCTGTCAAAACTAGAAATATGTATTACTATATCTAAGCCTACTACATTTTCAGAATAAAAATCTGCGGCCATCCTTCAGAAAAGCAAACATTTGCCTTTTTAAAAAAAAATTTCTTAAATATCTGCATTTTTCTCAAAATGCAAAGACAATTATACACCTAACTATATATCTGGGTTAGTCTTGCAATTAAAAAAAAAATTAGGGGACAATAATCCTAAAATTTTCTATTTAAAATCTGTTAATACTGATAGTTCCTATATATGAAAACTAATTGTAAGATCAAAGTGGAGATGGCAATAAAAACAAGTATGTAAATCCAAAATTTAGCATAGAGATTTCTATTAAACAATAAGGAAAAAGATGCAAGATGTCCAGAAACATAAAGAAGAGCAAGAAAACAGAGATGCTCTGCATCTACTCAGGTGATAAAAGGATCTCCACTTGGTACTAGTTGTTTTTTCCTTCTTCTATATCTAATTTTTATTTTCCCAAGCCATTATGTTGTTTCTTCAACAGTCCATTCACGTAGTATTTACTGCCAAATGTTATTTAGGCATCTTTGAGAATTAGTATAAGTGCATTTTATGTAAAAGACTGATGAACACTGAAGGACAATATTCACAAATCATTTACCTATCAGGCACCCTTGGAGCAAAACAGGATGTAGTAGAATGAACACAAAGAACGTAATCAGGGCCAAGTTCCTGGACTTTAGCCTCCACTGCTTTCAGGTCTGTGCGTAGCTCGTCACCTTCTAAAACGTTCTCTATCACCACAGGCTCAAAACCTAACCAAGTCAACCAGAAACCAAAATGTTAGTATACTAAAATAAGGGGAGATTGTGGACTCTAGGAAGCAGTGCTATTCTACACAAAAACTTTTAAACATTTATTCTAGTCAATGAACTCTTCTCTAACAATAAAGACCTGGTTTAATACCAGCATGAGTCAAAGGCAGGTCAAAATACTGTGAAGGACGTCTAGACCACAATTAGGACCACAAATCTACTTAACATTTTTTTTTCTTTTTTTTTTGCGGTATGCAGGCCTCTCACTGTTGCGGCCTCTCCCGTTGCGGAGCACAGGCTCCGGAAGCGCAGGCTCAGCGGCCATGGCTCACGGGCCCAGCCGCTCCGTGGCACGTGATATCTTCCCGGACCGGGACATGAACCCGCGTCCCCTGCATCGGCAGGCAGACTCCCAACCACTGTGCCACCAGGGAAGCCGTACTTAACATTTTGATATGACATGAAAGACTAATTCTGGGAAGTAAGGAAGCAAATGTTAAATAGATGCCTACAAAAGTAATAAGAGTCGGGCTTCCCTGGTGGCGCAGTGGTTGGGAATCAGCCTGCCGATGCAGGGGATACGGGTTCGTGCTCCGGTCCGGGAAGATCCCACATGCCGCGGAGCGGCTGGGCCCGTGAGCCATGGCCGCTGAGCCTGCGTGTCTGGAGCCTGTGCTCCCGCAACGGGAGAGGCCGCAGCAGTGAGAGGCCCGCGTACCGCAAAAAAAAAAAAAATAAGTAATAAGAGTCACTGATGACAAAAAGGGTCACTTAGCCCAGTTCAATTTCAGTCCACAGAAAAGTAAATCTACTCATTCTCTGGCAACATTTAAGTTTTATTTTAAATTTCTCTTTATTTCAGAAATGAACAAAAATAATAGTTCGAGTATTGAAACAAATCACAATCGTCAACTTAATGTTTTACCTCTAAAGAAAAATACATTTTAGTAGACCTATCTCATAGCTTACAAAAGCCTTCTATAATTTAAATATAAAAACTATTTTGCACACGAGTTATTATGTACTCACATCTTCAGTGTTCTCAAATACCAGATCTAGCAGCAGGCTAGATTTGTGGATTTAAGAGCTATGAGGGATTCAGAAACCATTTAGCTCAACTCACTCACTTCAAAGATAAGGGAGCCAAAGTTTAGGAAGATTAAGTGCCTTCCTCAAGGTCACACAGCAATTTAAAGCAAAGTTACAGGCAAGCAGTCTTCTGTTTTAGAATCCACATCAAGTTGTCCACATTCTATCTATAGAAATGTAAAACTTCAGCCACTATAAAATCATCAATTCATATACGGTGGTCCACAGAACTCTAGGTTTCATATCTATACAGCTATTAAAACAAAGAAAACTTTACTTAAATAAGTAACTTCCTAAGGACAGTTAATTCTCTATTATTTCTCAAATTCTCTACACTCAACCCTATTTTTGCTTTCAAACAACTATGATGCAAGTTCTTGGGTTTTTTTTAAGAATACAACCATCTTGCTTCCTAAGAACATAACATAGTCCAAGTCATACATCATTTGGAAAAAGTTTACAGTTTTTCAATATGCCAATCTTTCTATAAGTTTGGTTATCAGTTCTTTGGTTAATAGTTTGCAAATTAACAGACTTGACAGCTTTATGTCACTTAAAATAAACCTTTTAGAAGTCTACCCATTTCTGCTATATGTCCTTATTATGAATCCCTTTACACAAGTTTCTTTAGGATTATTTATGCAGTTTAATTACAGCCCAATACTGTTCATTTCATACAACAGACTGAGGCCATTCAAAAAATAACTTTAAATTCTCAAATTCAACTTGACCTAAGCAAGCCAAATACTAAAATACCAACTTAAAGTTTTTGTCTCATCTATACTCAATGATGCCTGTATCCTTGTACTTTGATTCATGGTAAAGATTTACGTGTATTCCACTCATGTATACAGAACAAACATTCCTGAAGCAACTCTTATGCTCTAGGGATTATTGTTGGGCATTTCATATGTCATCCCACTTAATTCTGAAAACAGTCTTCTGAGGCAGGTGATCATATCCCCATTTTAAAGAATAGGGACATACGACATAACACTTCCATTTCTTAGTGTGTACTGAAAAGAATTCAAAGCAGGGACTCAAACAGGTATTTGTACCTCCATGTTCATAGCAGCGTTATTCACCACAGCCAAAAGGTGGAAGCAACCCAACCCAAGTGTGCACCAGTGAATGAATGAATGAATAAACAAAATATGGGATATATATACAATGGGAGTCTTAAAAAAGGAAAGAAATTCTGGCACATGCTATAACATGGATGAACCTTAAAGACATTATGCTAAGTCAAATAAACCAGTCACAAAAGGACAAATATTCTATAATTCCACCTATATGAAGGACAAATTTATAGAGACAGAAAATAGAATAGTGATTGCTAGGGACTGAGGGTGGTGGGGAGGGGAGAGTTATTGTTTAATAGGTAGAGTTTCAGTTTCAGAGGATGAAAAAGTTCTGTAGAGAGATGGCAGTGATGGTCCACAACAAGAGGAATGTACTTAATGTCAAGGAACTATACATTTAAAAATGTTCTGTTAAAAGGGCAAATTTTGTTATGTATATTTTACCACAATAAAAAGAAGGAATAGGAACAGGTTTAGTTTCTTTTTCATTTATCTAGCTCTATATAAAAAGTTTGAACTTTCTGTGACATTGAAAAACATATATGTTACTTCTCTTTTTTTACCTGCAGTGATCATGGATTTAAAGCAGGACTTCTGGTCTATTCGTGGCCATATAATGTACTTTGCTTTTGGTCTTTTGTGTCGTAATGTTAAGAAACACAGGGTTAGACTCATACCAGTTGCCATCGGAACTACAAAGCAGTTGGTCACTGTATGGACACCTACAAATAAGAAGAAAACAGAAATTAGTTATTCCACTAAAAAAACAGCATCCTTCTTAAAGAAATGATATACTTCTATCAAATAAAAAGAGTTAACAGACTTAGTGCTTATTCTTCTGTACTCACACTCAGGAAGCTCACTGCTAAATTCATCCTCCAGGCTTATGGCTCTGATTTTCTATCTTATTCTAAAAGTTTTATATATATATATATATATATATATATATATATATATATATATATATATATATACACATACATACATATTTGTCTTTTCAAAAGCCATTTATACTCTTTTTGGAGAGAAGCATTAATAAAAGAAATTATGCAAAGGTTTGTGTGACTGGTCAGCCAAAAGTATTATGATTAACACAGTACATACCAGCCAACTTTATGATGTCCAGGACCAAAGAATTGGTAATTTTGTTCAAAAGGCTAGAACCTGCAGCTTTGGGTTGCACAGCAGAAATATCACCCGATCGTCCAATTCCATGAATGAACCTAAGCAAAAAATGGCCAACAACTGGACAAAAATATTCAGTGTTCTAAGTAATCCACTGTATAAGTATACAAATACAATAACCAAATAAACACTATACTTGACTATTAATAATGTGAAAATATCTAATTAAATCAAAACAAATTCATCAAGTATGCTGTGGTAGCTAGTCTTCATGATGGCCATCATCAATTCCTTTTCTCCCTATGCCCATATGCCACTGCCACACCAAGAGATGGGGTCTAATTCCTCTCTACCTGAATCTGGGCTGGCCTTAGTGACTTGCTTGGTCTGGAAGAATCTAGCAGAAGTGATGGTCTGGAACTTCTGAGCTAGGTCATAAGAAGCCTTATAGCTTCTATCTGGCCTCTTGAAGGGTTTGCTCAAGGGGAGGTCAGGGGCAGGGGGTCCTCTCTTCAAAGCCAGCTGCTATGCTGGGGAAAGCCCAAGCCAAGCCACTTGGAGAGACCATCTGAGCTCCCAGCCATCTGAGTGACTCAACTTGGATAAACTGCCCAGTTGAACCTTCAGATGATTAAACTCTCAGCCAACACCTGACTGTACTACATGAGAAATGAGAGACCTGAAGCAATAATCACCTGCTGAGTCCAGGTAACCTGTCAGAGATAACAATAAATGACTGTTTTAAGCCACTATGTTTTGAGGTAGTTTGTTATACAGCAATAGAAAACCAGGATATATGCACCATTAAATTCTCTTCTTTCTTCCCATTTCCATAATCAGAGCAGTGAACTAACTTCTAACAGGGATGAGCTGATGTTTCAAATACTGCCTTAAGTTTAGAAGAAGTACATGCTCCTTGAAAATTAGTGTGCAAATCCACTCATTTTAAATTTAATCATGTTATACACTATTTAAAGATACCTCTGAATACACTTCAAAATCAAAAATCTGTTCGTCATTTATAGTTGCCTAGATCAGAAATTCTGCACACTGGAATTATCACAGAACACGTGTCACACTCTATTACCACTGCAACCTCACATGCAAAGCATTATTTTACATATATTATCAACCATGTTATCACCTTATTTTTAACCATTAGTTTTTCATCCAGGTCATACATTCATTATCATTAGTTTTGACTGCAATAATTTCGGTTGAAATAAAATTCTACTATTCCTAGGAAAATTTCATCATGATTTAAAATCATGGAAGACGGGAGTTTTAAAGAGTTTACCTATATTTCGCAGAAAGGTTGGAGAACAGAGAAATGATCATATTTGGAACCACTAACAACTAAATGGTTATCAGAATTGATGAAAAGTTTTCTGAATAATGCAAAAGAAAAAAGTGACTTAATAATCTAAAATTATAATATACCTTTCCCACATCTACTGCAACAAAACAAGATATTTATAAAATGGGATTCAGTTTAGATGCAGATGAATGACGTTAAAGTTCTATAAATATTCCATTCTCTAAAAAAACTTGCCATGTTAGAAAAGAAACATAGAAAACTATAAACAACCTTAGCATATTTTAAACTCTTAACAACCAAATAGGTTAATTACGTTAAACACTCTTAACAGAATGTATAGACAGTACAAACATTCTTAACAGAAGGTACAGCCAGTATCCTTAATCACCCAGAAGCTGACAATGTCCTGAAAAGCACCTACTCAGGTACATTTTTTCCATCTCCCTGTTGCATCTAGTTCACATGCTTATTTAAACAAGAAGTAGGTTACAAACGGACATTTTTTAATTTAATATGATTAATAATGCCACCATTGTTTTTAACAAAATAAAAAAAAAGGGAAAAGGAAATGCTTTGTACTTAAAAAAATCATACCTGTAATGTCGCCGAGCAACTAATGCAGATGCCACTCTCCCTTCCCTTTCTCCCACACCACAATTGCCCAGGAAATTGTTGCTATCCATGATTGCAAGTTCATGTAAAAAGAGTTCAAGTGTACTTTCATCCCAACCATCCTCTGGACACTTGCCCTTAAGAAAAGAAAAAAGAAAACAAAAAAACGCTTATGACTATATTTGAGAAACCAGCATTCCCCAGAACCCTACTTCAATGAACTTTAAAACTTTTCCATGCACATTTTGCCATGCTCCTTGTTTTCTAAAATTCAGACATAAATTCAGCACTCTGAAGAAACTGTGAATAGGCAAAATGTTTGTTACACTGTATTACAATTATCCACACGATGCTGCGAAAAGTGATGATAAATACATACAATGAGATTACTCAGGTTTAAAGTCTCAGTTGAAAGTAACTGAAAACGAACAAACCTTATCTTCAACTAGGATTTTTCACACCAGGGTGTTAGAACCAGAGGTGTCAAACTTCAGTGACATTAAAATTCAGGATGCTGGCAAGAACGAGACCTGTGAAGTTCCTCAGCAACACCTACTTCGAGTTAGTATATCGTAGTTTATAAATATCATGTGTTCCCCAGGAGTAGTGAAAGATGGAAGACACGAACTTTGCCCTATCCGCAAACAAAAAAGTAAATCATGCCGGTCTTCCCCTCGCTTCCCCAACCCGAAGTTAGGAAAAAAAAAAAAAAGGGGGCTCGAAGTTCCGAACTCCCCACATCCCCTAATAACACTCTCTGGGGTTTTGCCAGCGTTGGCGAGGCTGAGAAGGAGCTGAGCGGCGCCAAGCCGGCATATGGCATGCCCAGCTGCGAAAGACTCTGAAGACAGGGCTCAACCAGCAAATACGAGCGGGTGAGGCAGGTCCTGGAACTAACAGGGGCGCTGGGCGGAGCCGGAGCCTGGGGGGCGCGGCAGCTGGGGAGGGACCCGAAAGCTCGGTACCTTCTCCAGAAGCAGCCGTATGAGGTGCTCGTGCGAGCGGCGGGCCTCACAGCCCTGCCGCACGTAAGCCGGCGACACCAGCCGCTCGCCCGCCGCGAAGCTCTCGCGGTTCATGTCCGCAGTGGCGACTGCTGCCGGAGAACAACTGACACACGCCGGACACACTCCGAAACCAGGAGGCGACTCGCCGCCTGGACGGTACGGGAAGGCCTTGGGACAAACATCTACGTCTCGCTCTCGCACATGCGCAAACCGCTCCAAATAGCGTGCCAGGAACGGAAGTATTTGAGCATGCGCAGAGGTGTCAGGGCGTTTGGCGGGCTTCAGGCTGTACAGAAAACAAGCCCCGCCTCCCTGCATCTGATTGGTCCAGTTAAACCCGAGTGTGCCTGAGACCGTCTTGAAGGAAGGACTTTTCTTCTGTGAGGAGGGGCTGAGGAGTCAGGGCAAAGTGCGTGGTGTCTCTGAAGAAAACATTTCCGAAGTTACTCTGTGTTCCACTCCTGTTGAATGATGAGCTCTGGGAGTCTGTGCCTCAGCCTTACTCAGGTCGTGTTTTTCAGATTCCTGAACCGTTCATCCTTACCCTCATACATCTCAACATTTACAGTTGCCTGGCAACCCCCTTTTTTTTTTTTTTTTGACCGCACCACCTGGCATGGGGGAATCTTAGTTCCTCAACCAGGGATTGAACCAGTGCCCCCTGCAGGGGAAGCGTGGAGTACTAACCACTGGACCTCCAGGCAATTCCCTGGCGACCCCATTTGAAATAGTGGTGCCCCACTCCTTTTCTCCTTTGCATTACAGAATTTTTGGCCATAGCACTTATCATTCACCTCCTGATATAACAGACATTTGTTTATACACACACACACACACACCCCTATGAATGTAAACTCTCTGAAAGGCAGGGCCTTGGTGTTTGCTGCTAAACTCCACGAACACCTAGAAAAGTGCCCAGAATATAGAAGGGGCTTAAAAAAAATTTTTTTAATACTGAATTAATGAATTAGTTTCACTATTCAACAACCCAGCACTAGGTGCCTGAGATACAGAAATGAAAAGGCAGATTCCCTGCCTTTGATTTACTCCTAATCTTCCCTTTAGGTGAGCCTACAGTAATCCTTGAAAGCACTCTTATCTAGTGGTATGCTAGGGCCCACTCGCACTGGTTCATACTTGCTTGCAAGAGCTGATTGTTAAAAAAATGTTCAGTAATTTTGTGGGCTGGTTTTAAATACAGCTTCTCTTAATTGTAATTTTACAATTAAGCCAACTGTATTAAAAGCAGAAGTAGTAAATACTCAAAGTCATCACTTCCTAATTATTTTACTACATTTTACTATTATCTCTGCTCTTGAGATTATTTACATCTGTTGTACCTGAATAGTGGAAATAAGATATATTGACATCCTACTGCCCATCTCTTTCCAACTCCCTTTTTTAGTGGCATCATGTTGGTAGCTTGAAACTGGCTGTGGTAGGAGTATTTACACCATGGAAATCAGCAAACTCTACAAATCCGGCTCTTACCTTCCCCCCATACACCACTCCCCTAGGACTCAGTTGTTTAACATGTACCAACTCACCACTATTCCTACTGCATGTTCCCAGGGCATCCTGCCATTTATCAGCCACAGTGCTTGTCAAATTCCATTTCAATTGTTAATGTTTTGTCTTCCTCAACTAGACTGTGAGCTCCTGGTTGACAAGGACTATATTTGACATCTGTGTTCAAAGCACAGCACAGAACACTATGTAATAGATGTTCAACAGCTTCTCCTTGCCAACAGCCTCCAATCACAGCGCACCTGAACCCTTCCTCTTTTTCACCATAAAGCTTTTCCACTCCTCTGCCTGCCTCTGAGTCTGCCAAATGCAAGTGGTAGTAACTAACTCTCTTGCACTACCAAGTTCTGAATAAATAGTCTCTGTTTGTTATTTAGATGGTCTTCATTACTTTCCACAGTTTTCCTGAAGACTCCACTGAGACACGGACTGCACTGTCCATCACTATGGACCCCAGGCTTCAGCCAGATGAGGTTCTCACAGAGACCGTAGTGCCTTACTCCTTGTTGCTGTCAAGTCTGTGCCAACACGGTAAGTCAGTGCCGAATCTGAGCTCCACTATATTTGTGTTGAGTTCCTCAGCTATTTATTTTAAGTTTGGTACCCAGGTTTTGTTATTGCTTCCGATTTTGTTTGACATCCTTGGTGGAATCAGACCATTCCTTTTCATGCTTTTTGGTTCTCTTTTGTACTTCTGTTTTGTATTGAGCTGTTTGAAAGTGTGGTCATAAGAAGAAGAATCATGGGGTAGAACACAGGCATAGGCCCTGTAAGCCTGTTGTTTGAGCCAGCCTCACAGATTGATGAGTTTGCTGTTCTTACCAGACCGGCATACATTTGGACAAACTTCGTTGCGAGTCACCAGTAAAACTGGATGAGGTTCTCCTTTCCTCTTGATTTTTTGTCCTGAGAGCTTGCCTTTGATCAAGAGGGAGTTCACTCTAATTTTCCACCTGCCAAGGGGCACAGATTGTTGGGTCTGTGTTCAGAGGGGTCTTGAAACATGAAGAGAACAAACATCACTTTTAACCAACCATTGTCAGCTCTCCTGAGGTCATCAAAGCTTAAAACCTCTCCTCCTCTGGGAAAAATGGCTGCTTCTTATGTGTATTTTTATTACAATCCTAATGCTGGTGCCTAGTTCTCTAAATGGCGTAACGTCAGCAGTGGGTATTTGGACCTTCAGTGGCCACTCTGGGGAACATTTGACTTGAATACATATTTTATTAGATAGGCACCTTAGAAAAGAAAGGGAATTAAGATTTCTCAGGCCCAATGGGCAGCTGTGTTTGATTAGTATGCAGAAGCCTCCAAAGGAAATTCTGGTTCGAAAAGTATTTCACTAAAAGATTCTGTAGCCAAAGCCAATGAGCAATTTAACAAACTTTTTTTTTAAAGATTTTATCTTTTTAAAAAATTTATTTATGTATGTATTTATTTTTGGCTGCGTTGGGTATTTGCTGCTGCGCGTGGGGTCTTTGTTGCTGCGCGTGGGCTTTCTCTAGTTGCAGTGAGCAGGGGCCACTCTTCGTTGCGGTGTTCAGGCTTCTCATTGCGGTGGCTTCTCTTGTTGCAGAGCATGGGCTCTAGGCGTACGGGCTTCAGTAGTTGTGGTACATGGGCTCAGTAGTTGTGGCTCGTGACCTCTAGTGTGCAGGCTCAGTAATTGTGGCGCACGGGCTTAGTTGCTCTGCGGCATGTGGGATCCTCCTGGACCAGGGCTCGAACCCGTGTCCCCTGCATTGGCAGGCGATTCCTAACCACTGTGCCACCAGGGAAGTCCCAATTTAACAAACTTAAGCAACAATAAACTAGACTCCTTTCCTAGTAAATCCTCCTCATCCTGTTGCCTCCCTACATCCAGATGTCCCTCTTCTTCCTTGTCCCTGTGATCTCATCAACTCTTCCCTTCTCTTCCTCTTGTCCACACGCCCTCCCTACTCCCAGAAACTCTCCTAAGGGTACAAAATGCCAGTTGCCTCTAAAGATCCATCCCTCCTATGAGCCAGATATATGGGCAACTGCATAATTTAAACTTTGGACCCAAGATGAATTAAGAGCTATAATTAAGCATCTCTGCTGCCATATAAGACCAGCAACTATTCATAGGAGAATTTTAAATTAGTTTGGGTGCATATGATTCAGGGTTACCTAACCTATATCAACTTGTACACATGTTGGTCAGAACCTCAGAACCTCAGCTAAATCTTGGATGGCAAAGCTGATTGGATTGACCCAGAAAGGCATCTACAGAATCTCTCTTTCTACAATAAACCTGTCGGAAAAAAAAGGATCTAAAAAATATATATATATTTGAAAAGCAGGACAAAGTCTCCTAAAAGTACTGTAGTATCCCTAAACATTTCCAATAAAAATTTGTTGGACCATAATTGAACCATACAAACAGAAAAATGATGAAAATATAGGAGATTTCCATGATTTTCTAGTAGAAAATACCTTCTGACAAAATTCAGGAGTTAATGAAGGTGCCAGTTGTAAAAGTAGTCCTTACATCTCAGTTTGTCAATGGGGTTAAACCTGAAACTAGAAGCCTAATTCAAAAGTAGAAATTAGAATGGGAAATATCTCCTTTGCCTGAACAAAAACACCTGTCAGAACATTTTGAGCAGCTTTAGATAAAAGTAAGACAGAATCCAAAATAAACTATAATCATGCAGCTTCAACAGCTAGGTGGCCCACTTCCCACACAACTATTTTTGACAAGGTAGATATTGTAAACAAAAAGGACACTGGAAAAAAAGCATGTCCCATCCTATAAAAGAAAAACCAAGATGAAGAAAATCCCTCAATTCTGATCAATGGGGGTGCTCTGAAAAAGGAAAACACTTTCAATATCCTGACTTACCCTTAAACACTCAAGTTGAATAAATATAGATGGTCAACCTCATCAATTCCTGGTAGATAGGGATGCTACTCTTACTACATTAAACACCATCTTTGCTCAACCTCTTCCTCAGAGTAACCATACACACAAGTGACAATTCTTTCAAATAACCCACAGATATTTCCTATCTCCCAGCCCTTAGCTGTAACGCTTTAGCCCTTGAATAAAAAACATTCCTTCCTGCTCTGTGATACCACCCTGCAAATTTAATAGGGAGAGACTTACTTTGCAAATGGAATTGTAATATTAAATACACAACAGAACGACTATTAAAGTTCCAGAGGACTCTTCTATTCATAATCAAGTTGTGTCTGTTCTGGATATACCTTTGCCTTCTCTATTATATTTGATGCATACCCCAGATAAAGGTCTTGACATCATACATGACATTCTATGACCTTAAAAGTCTCCTGACATAGAAAACTAATTAGAGCAGTAAATAGATCCTACCAAATATCCCCAATATCCCTTGAAGCCAGAAACAAATGAAGGTTTCGAAGCTGTAGTTGAATGCCTTATATCCAAAGGTCTTCTCATATCCTTCACTAGCCCTTGTAACACTCAGTAAAGAAACCAAATGGATAAGGATATCAATTTCTTCAAGACCTCAGGACAATCAACAAAACTTTTATCCCTCACTTCCCAGTGATACCTAACACAAATATTATCTTGGCATCAACTCTTCCTGAAGCTACTTGCTTTACTGTAGTGGACCTTTGCTTTGTCTTTTTTGATGTGCCTCTAGATCACGTCTAGGACAGTCAATACCTTTTAGCCATCACCTGAAGAAGATAACAGTATTCCTAGACAGTCATGCCCCAGAGGTTCACTGAAGCCCCCTCCTATTTTTCTCAGTTCCTCAACCAAGTCTTAACAGATCTAAATTTCCCATGTTATTAAGTTCTGATACAATATGTAGATGATGCCTTACTTTATTCAAAGATTAAGAAAACTTGAAAAAGGATTCCATTTACTTGCTCTCAGTCTTAGAAGAAAAGGGACAAAGTTTCAACAGATAAACTGCAGTTTTTACAAAGCACAGTCCATTAGTTAGGTCATGGGATATCTAAGGAGGGGAAAACGCTCTCTCTTGATAGACAAATGACTAGTCAAACTTACCTTAGACCTCTCACAAAATAACAGTATGACAGGATTTCTAGGTTTAACTGGATATTGCAGACAAATTTTTATAAGATTACAATGCCTCTTTATGAGTTGACTAAGTTCTCAGTAAGAGACCTTTTCTGGGAACCCAGATATGGAACAGGCCTTCTGTAATATGAAGAAAGTTCTTCAGTAGATTCATTCACGGGCATTCCTAACTACAAAATTCCCTTTTGTCTATATGTGCGTAAGTGATCTGGACAAGCCCTTGGGATTTTAATTCAACTTCATGGGAGCCATCAAAAACCTATTGCCAGACCCTTGACCTGGTTGCAAAGATTTATTCCCCATGTCTTATAGTAATAGCTGCTGCTAAAAATAAATAAATAAATAATTGTTGAGGTTTCTGCTGAGCTAGTTCTAGGCTCCTTGCTTGACGTCACGGTTCCTCATACAGGACAGACATTACTACTGGCTAAGAACATGCAACACTTTTCAGCCAGCTGATTAACCTCCTATGACGTTGTTACTCTTGTAGTCTCGCATTGCTAACTATTCACCACTCCAACACTGAATTTGCCACTTTGCCAGAGGAATGTGAACCTCATAATTGTCTTACCTTTGCTAGGGAATGTTGTGTACGCATTCAAATGTATTAGAGAATGCCACTGAGAACCACAAACTAATATTATTTGTTGATGGCTCATACCTCAAAACTGAAACTGGAGGTCATCAAGCAGGATATACTATCACTAATTTAAGCTCTCCTTTGGAATGCAGTCCTCTGCCCAAGGTAAAAATCAGCCCAGATGCCAGAACTTATTGCACTTAATAGAGCTAGTCAATTAACCAAAGACCAGAGAGTAAGCATGTATAGAAAGATAGAATGTATGCTTTTGGAATAGTACATGACTTTGAAAACAATACTGGAAATCTCATTTAAAAAATGGATGAGTTAGGAAACTTTAGGTGCATTCCTACATCTTAGAGAGGTGGCTGTTACGAAAATGGAGGCTCATGCAAAAAGGGATAATATGGTCAAGAAAATGCTCTAGCAGATCATTGTGCCAAATAAGCAGCCTTAACCAATGTTATGATCCTATCTAAACCTCAAAGCATCAATCTCTGGAGATATTCAAAGAGGCCATTATAAATATCAGTGTTTAACCCCTGATTTTGAAAGGTAAAAATGGAAAAACTCTGGTTGTACCTTTCACTCAGATAGTCTCTGGAACTCCCAAGATGGCTGCTTGGTGTCATCAGATGACTTCAAATGGAAATTAGCTAAATTTCTCCATGAAACTACTTATCGTGATAGAGACAGATCAGTTGCTGTCTTAGACCAGGACTGATCAGGAAACTCTAAAAGGCTAGCTGAGGTTATTTTCAGGTCATGTGTCACCAATCAACAACGTAATCCTGAAAAAAACCATAAAGGTGGGACGTAGCCTGGAACCAAAGCCTCAATAGCCTTTTGAACACCTTCAATTTATTGTTATGTCTATTTTAAAATATTTTTTAGTGATTGTATGTCTACTTTCAGGATGAGCTGCAGCATTTCCTTGCCAAAAAGCTATAGGCTTCACAGCTACTAAAAATCTGCTTGATTTTTATTTCTAACCTGGAGCATACCAATTTGTACATCAGGTGACCAAGCACACACTTTATGGTAATCATTATAAAAGAATTCTGTAATGCATTACCCCTTACTCAAAAACTACATTGTGCTTACCACCCACAATGTTCTGGAAATGTTGAAAGAACCGATAACATCCTTAAATTTAAATTAACAAAACTTTCAGAAATGTTTGCCATCACTTGGCCAAAGGTAATCCCACTCCCACTAGCCTTTATGGCCATATGGTCCATCCCCTTGGGGACACATCACATATCACATCAGTTATTCCCCTATGAATTGGCAACTGGAAGGCCCAAGCATTTAGGGATTTCACCTTTAATAATAGTCTCTATCCTGCTGCACACAGACATGAGAAAATACTGCAGGGACTCATGTACTATACCGCGTCCTATCACCAAGATCATTTTGCCATTATTCCCACAACATCTTCCTAAACAGCCTCTTTGTGATCTTCGGCCAGGAGATTTCAGCTATTGGAAGACATATAAGAGACAAACTGTTCTTGAACCTCATTGGTAAAGACCTTATCAGGAACTGCTAACAACAAGTACAACAGTGTTACTCCAGAGAGTCAATCATGGGATTCAAGTTTCACAACTAAAGAATCAATTCAGAATCCCATGCAATTAGAAGATTACTCCAATAAGGCAGCTCAAAGTGAAGATTCTCAGGGATCTTCTAGAAGAAGCCAATCTTTGGAAGTTGACAGCTGACTCAAGACCTTCAGAAAAAGCAGATAACCTCAAATAGTAGACAGCTTCCTCCCAAGATATTGAACCAAGATCCCTGCCCTATTCCTGTTTTGTTTTTGTTTTTGTTTTTTTCAGTATACGGGCCTCTCACTGTTGTGGCCTCTCCCGCTGCAGAGCACAGGCTCCGGACGCACAGGCTCTGCGGCCATGGCTCACGGGCCCAGCCGCTCCACGGCATGTGGGATCCTCCCGGACCGGGGCACGAACCCGTGTCCCCTGCATCGGCAGGCGGACTCCCAACCACTGCGCCACCAGGGAAGCCCCCTGTTTTGTTTTTTTATCTGCTTGCTTATTCTCTACCTGGGAGAATTACTGATTCATTGCTCAGGCAGGGTCCCCAGTGGTGAGAATCATACAAAGAGACAAGACTATAAGAAACTTGTTGCTAACTAAAGCAGAATTTTTCAATGATACCATTTCTGCTCTAGATGGAATACAAATTAGTTGCAATTCATTGGCATGAGTAGTAATGGACAAATGCATTTTTCTAGGTTTCTTATTGGCCAGTCATGGTGGCATCTGTGCCATCGCTAAAATTCTTGCTGTACTTAGATCAATAAAAAATCCAAGATAGAAAAGGCTATACATTGTTTTAAGGAAAAAGCTAATTAGCTGGCTTAAGTTGATACTCATGGCCTGTAAGATTTGCTGTCTTGGCCTGAGTTGGATCTATTGAGTTCCTGGTTCTAAAGCATCTTAAAAGAACTTTTACTTGTTTTTGTCATAATGGTCATGATGCTGGTCTTTGCATTCTATGTAGAGTCTTAAATTCTCCTGTACACTCACTCTTTCATCAGATTATTACCATAATAATAAAACAACAAAAAGTTTAAGAAGATCTCACAATAAAATTGACTATGAAGGCAACTGAATAATCCCTAGGAGGTGAAGATCTGGATCTCTAGCCTTCCCTACATTGGCCAACCTCTCTCAAGTGAGAAAATGACCCAAAAGGGCAGGGTCTGAGGAGCTGACTATACAAAGGAACACTAGCCAGACCATATATGATGATAGAACTTGTACCCAAAACCTTGCAGCAACCAGTGCAGGAAGGCAAACCACTGTCTGCAGCAATCATCCTAGAATAGTCAGGACTTGGTCAAGCACCAAAAGCATCCCTTTAATTTGCCTCCACTTCCAAAGCAGGACTGATTCGAAAAAGCTATTCTTCACACCAGTCACATAAGATACCTCATTTCTAGTTAACCCATCTCTAGCTTCCTCATGCCAACAGCCTACAATTGGAGCATACCTGACGCCTTCTCTTTTTTTCCATTATAAAGCTTTCCCACTGCCCTGCCTGCCTCAATTGCCATTGAGAAGGGCACTTCAGCTCCATGATATTTTTCTCCAAAACTAATAACCCCATTATAACCATGGGAAAATATCAGACAAACCCTAATTGAGGGACATTCTAGGAAATTACTGACCAGTACTCCTCGAAACTGTCCTAATCATGGAAAAAAATAAAATCTGAGAAATTATCATAGACCGAAGGAAACTAGGGAAGTCATGGTGACTGAATGCAGTGTGGTTTCCTGGATTGAATCCTGGAACAGAAAGAGGACATTGGTGAGAAAACCAGAAAAATCCAAATAACAGTCTGAAGTGTGGTCAACAGTATGTGTCAATATTGGTTTCTTTGTTTTGACAAATGTGTTATGGTAATATTAGACATTAATATTAGGAGAAGCTAGGTGAAGGATATATGGGAAACTTTATCCATCTCCGTACATCTAAAATTGTTCCAGAATTTAAAAATTTATTTTTTTTAAAAATGGACACATTTGCAGGCAAAAACAGAGAATTTTCAACAACAGAACACCACTCAAGGAAATGCTAAAGAGTGTCCTCAAGGCAAAAAGAAAAAGTTCCAGATGAGATAGCAAAGATGCAAGAAGGAATAAGGAACAACGAAAATATATGGATGTAAATATATGGGTGAATCTAGGCTAATATTGTCTACATAAAAAACTACAGTAATGTGTTGAGGGATTTAACTATATATAGAAATAAAGTACATGGTAGGCATTTAAGTAGGGAGGAGGTAAATAGAGTAAATACAGTTAAAGTGTTCTGAGGGTTTTGTAGTCACAGAGTGGCCCATGAACTTACTAGAAAGCAGAATCTTGGTCCTCTCCCCAGACTTACTAAATCATAATTTTCATTTTAACAAGCTCCCCTGTGATTCACATGCACATTAAAGTTTGGGAAATACTGTTCCAAAGGTGCTTGTATTGTCTCAAAAAGAGAGTAAAACTACCAATTGATATTACATTTTTGCAAATCTAGAGTTTATTTTATAATCTCTAGGGTAACCAATAAAGGAATAGTTTTAAAAAGTGTGTAATTTCCAATCTAACACGGGGGAAAAGTGGGATAACAAAAAATAATCAGTTCAAAATAAGGCAGAAAAGAGTGAAAAAGAAACAGAACAGGTAGGACACATAGAAACCATATTAAATATAAGTGAAGCAAATTATCAGACAATTTTTTTAAAACAATTATATACTTTGTACTGAGAACACATCTAAAACAAAAGACTATACAAAGATTGAAAATTGAAAGTAAAACAATGGGAAGAAATATGCAAATACTAAAAAAAAGAAAGATGACATAGATTTTTAATATTAGATGAAGTAGACTTTAAGGTAAATGGCATTACTAAACATAAAGAGGAATACTTCATAATGATAAAAGACTCAATTCACCAGGAAAATATAATAATTCTAAATTTGTATACACCAAATAATGTAATTTCAAAATACATAAGTCAAAACTGATAAAAGGAAAAACAGATAAATCTATAGTCATTTTGAGATATTACAGAACACCTTTTAGGAACTAATAGGTCAAATTAACACAAAAAATTAGTAAAGATTAAGAAACACTATGTTTAGTAAACTTGACCTAATGGACGTTCATAGAGCCCTGTACCCAACAACTGCAGAGCCACACATTCTTTTCAAGGTCACGTGGAACATTTACCAGAATTGACTATATCCTGGGTCATAAAACAAGTCACAACAGATTTCAAAGCAGTAAAATCCTGCAGAGTACCTCATCTGACACAATGCAACTAAGCTAAGAATCAATAACAAAAACAAGGTTATTTGGAAATTAAGCAATATTGTAAGTACTTCATACACCAAAGAAAATGTTATAATAGAAATTAGTATTTTGAACTGAACGATAACAAAAATACCACATATCAAGGCTTATGGGAAGAAGCTAAAACCATGCTTGGGAGAAACATATGACTCTAAAAGCAAAAGAGGGGACTTCCCTGGTGATCCAGTGGTTAAGACTCTGTGCTCCCAATGCAGGGGGCCCAGGTTTGATCCCTGGTCAAGGAACTAGATTCCTCATGTGGCAATGAAGATCCCACATGCCACACTAAAGATCCCGTGTGCCGCAACTAAGACCCGGCACAGCCAAAATAAATAATTTTTTTAAAAGCAAAAGGGAGGGGGCATGGCAGGAAAAAACATATAGTAGAAAGGAAGAAAAAAAAGCTAACTTTCTTAGCTTTTATCTCAAGAATTAGTAAAATGATAGAAAATAAACTTGAAGAAAATAGAAGGAAAGAAATAATAACGGTAAGACTGGAAATAAAGGAAATAGAAAACAAAGAGAGGATTAGCAAAAGCAATAGTGGTTTCTATGAAAAAACTAAGGATGAGGTGGGAAGCAGGGTCCAGGTCCAAAGACCAGGGAAACTACAAGAATTAAGTGTGAGGGGTAGCAGGGGAAGGTAGGTACACAGCAAGTGGCCAGGGAGGGAGAGAAGGAGCCAGACTTTCAACGGGGATTTTGAGGTGAAGTGCTGTACATTCTAGAGGAAACCCCCATCCTCCATCTCCCTATGAAACACTTAGTAAAATAGTCTTTTCTTGTTAATCCATTATGGGATTGGATCTATTTTGGGGATGTCTTGAAGCACTAAATCCTGCTCTTAGCATGGGTGAAGAGTGAAATAAAGGCAGTTCAAAAGCACCTGGTCCCTAGCTCTAATAAGAGCTAACACTGAGCCCATGTGCCAGGTGCTGCTCTGAGGACTTCACCTGCAGTAGCTCATCCAATCTTCCCAGTGACCCTATGAGGCAGGTATTATTATCCTCACCCTATTTTATAACTGAAAAAGCTAAGACTCAAAGAAGCCAGGTGAGTTTGCACCAATAGTCAAGGGAAATAGCCAGGATTCTGACCGTGCTGTCTGGCTCTGGAGACTGTGCTCTTAACCAATGCCCCCCCACCCCCATCCCCACCCAGTGTCAGAGCCAAGAGGCACTGCATGATCCATGCTTTAGATAGGTAAATATGCAGCCTCAAAGAACTATCCAATGGGATGTGGATGGAGTAACAAAAATATTGCCAGAAGGGGAGAGAGGACAGGTTGCCAAAAGCATATGATTAAATCTTAAAGCCATTAAACCTTATGGGCAGAAAAGACCCCACCATATTGGTATCAGGAGTCCTTGATGCTGAGCCCTGATAGCATCTGAAGACCCAGAAGGCACCATAGACCCTTCCACTCCACCACCACTCACAGTTCATCTATCAACAATCTTTTCATGCTTCACCCCAGCCCTTTCTCTCCATCTTCCCTCTGCCACCTATGCCAGGCATCTCATTAACCTTAGACAACTGCAAATACAATCCAGACTCCTTACCTTGACCTGTAAGGCCCCACAAAGTCTAGTCCCCACTAACATCAAGTGATATTTTTCCGCTCTAGCCTGTGGGCTCCCACCCCACTGACCTCCTTGCAGACCCTGGAACACACCAAATTTTTCCTTTACAACCTCAGGACCTACCCACATGCTGTGCCTGCTGCCTTAAATGGTCTTCCCCTCCTCCATTTGTATGGCTAGCTCCTACTTTTCCTTCAGTGTAAATGTCACCTCTTCTGAGAAACCTTCCCGGATCACCATATCTAAGTAAGAACCTAGTTTGAAGTAAATTGTCTATATATTCACTTAAAATTCTTTAATGAGTTGATTGCTTGGGTAATGTCTGGAATGGAAGCTCCTGGAAGACAGGAACCATGACTATCTATTCACCTACTCTTCCAGCACTTAGCATGGTGTCTGACACATAGTAAGCATTCACAAACATTTTTGAATGAATAAATGATAAAAATGGGTCCCAAAGATTGCTTATCATTTGGTGGTTGCTGAATGAACCCAGATATGAAGAGAGGAGAGAGAGCAGGGACCAGAGATGAGCAGGTGACACCTCGTGTGATGAGGGTATTTCAAATTAAGGAAATACTTTCCAAAGGCAAATGCAAATAGGCAAATAATGACCACATCACTTTGTCATTCCACTCACATGTGTTCTAAAGATGTTTAGGTTGGGGGAGATGACAAGTCTCACGAAGCATGGCAGGATATGGCTGTTGTCAACCTCATTAATGAGACCTCTTAAGCAATTTGAAGCAAAATAACTTCCACACCAATGTCAAGCTTCAAAGAGCAGTTGGAAGGAGGAAGTGAGGGAGTAGTAGAATCAGTAACTAGGTTGCTCAGAAAAGTCTCCTGTGATTAGAAAAAGAAAAAAATGTCGTAATTACATTTTGCTAAGACTCAGAATTCAGAGATCCTGGTCTCACCTTCATCTCTATTTCAGATGGAGAAAGATGAAATAAAAGTAGATGTGGATGTAGCAGAAGGTAATTGAAGACCTTCTCTGGGATGAGTAAAGCAATTCTCTCTCCAGAGGGAGGAGGGATGGGTAGAGAAAGCTTCTTCCAAGCAATAAAACTGGGAGATGATTACAGTTCCTGCAAAAGCAGGAGCCAAGAGGAAAGCTGTGGGAGACTTGTCAGGAGTCTGTGAACTGGCCCAGAGCCTAGGGCTCGCTGACACTTGAAAGAGAGTAATGAGAGTTTCAGAGGCCCTTGACTTAAAGTGATGGCGGTTGGGGGAACAGTGATAAAGGGAAGTGAGTGGCTGGTGGTCAAGTAACGGCGAGGAAGTGGCCTCTGGAATCAGGCAGATGGAGTTCAGAGCCTGGTTCCTCCTTTTCCTCCAGCATAAATTTGGGCAAATTACCCAATCTCTCTAGACCCCAGCTCCCTCCTCTGTGAAAGGAATCTAATAATAGTGAGGGGAAGGCAATGACAGATGTAAAGGCCTCAGCCCAGCGCTGGCACCAAGGGAGCACTCAGCAAATGGGAGACCCTGATCTCTGCTGTTGCAGCTAGTAGTGGCCATGGTAGTGAGTCAGTCACTTGACCCTGGGTGTGGAGAGTGTGGACTGGCTCGTACAGCTTCTTTCTCATGGGCCTTACCGGAAGCTGGACAATTACGAAATACATTCTCCAGACTCCCAACTAGCACTCTAGAAACAAACTAAGTTTAGCCAATTAGCTGTCCTTGTGTGAGACTTAGAAGATGGAGGGCATTTCCTGCTTCTTTTGACTGTTTCTTGTCACTGGCAAGCAAGGCAGTAGACACATGAAATTTCTGGCCTTTCAGAATCCATTCTTTAGTCTCCTGGGTATCCAGAGGCAGTGTGACCTTGATACTAGGAACACAGTCTCAGCTCTGGGTTCTTGACATCAGTAGCCATAGCAATGGCCCCAGAGGTGGTATCTTCCTTGGCAGGTCAGTTCTGCAGTATTCTGGAACGCATTTCTAGAGGCCCAGTCTAGGGCCTACACCCCTAGAACTCCCGGTGATTTTGTAAACACCTTATTCTCTATATTAAGTCCCTTAACAGTTAAAATATCTAGAGGCATGTCTGCTTCCTGCACTCAATCCTGACTAGTACACTAGATGCTTGCATTTCTTTCTTTCAGAATCTCAATTGTTATCACATTTTTCATGAGTGAAAAAAAAATGTCTTTAAAGCATCATCCACTTTACCTGGTAATATTATTTTCCCTGAGTTATTCGCACCTACAGGAAGATTGACCAATTACCCCATCCCTATGTAACTAAGCCTGAGGCATTGTCATCCCCTGGTGACAGCTGCCCAGATTGCTACTGTGATGCTGGTGAGGGAATAATCAGAGTCAGAAAATCAGAGTAGAGCAGACTTCACATTCCCAAACCAAGAAAGGGGAGCCCAATCCATACTGATGTGCTCATGGAATATTGAAAATGGAGACGCTGACAGAGGAGAATTTCTCCAGTATTGCCCAAGAGAGATGGAGCACTGATGACTCAATATGAGTCTTTCCGTCAGCTTGACAGATTTAGCTTTTTCATTGACAATGACTCACCATCCCTCATTGGTGACTGTATTACTTAAAAATAGCCACTCCCTTTGCAATGGACTCAAATCATTTTCAGAAGAAGGCAGGAAATAAACACACTCTGCAACCCTTTCATCTTAACTAGGTTTCCCTATTGATAAAAGATCACGCTGCCCATCTGACGCCTGTGCTGGTGTGGTTGTAACTTCTTTATCACCCTCAACACTAATGAGTTAGCATTCTAGAGTTTTCTTCAGCTTTTTGTGAGTCTGTAATCATTTTATCAATGATTCAATTTTACAGAGCCTGAAAACTGTTCTACAGAGAAGTGAGAATAGTTTGTGAACCTATAGATCTGAGTCAAAATCTGAGCTCATCTCTATGAGAAGCGCATTAACCCTGAGACCTTCTTCTACCCCAAAGCCCAACTTGCATTCTCAAGTGGACAAACATACACTTTTTGTTCAATTCTTAATTATCTGCATGTGGCATATTCAACACCATTTATTTTCATTCCCTTAGGAGAATAATTGAAAAGGCCAGGCTCTTGAGTTCAAGAGATATGGGTTCAAATCCTGGTCTTTGGCTTCCTGGCTCTGTGATCTTGGACAAGTTACTTTACATCTCTGCGTTTCATTTTCCTAATTTGTAAAAGGAAGCAATAAGAATACCTACTTTTAATGCAGATGGCCAACAGGCACCTGAAAAGATGTTCAGCATCACTAATCATCAGGGAAATGCATATCAGAACCACCATGAGATATCACCTCACACCTATCAGAATGGCTATGGTCAAAAAGAACACAAATAACAAATGTTGGCAAGGATGTGGAGAAAAGGGAACCCTCTTACACTGTTGGTGGGAATGTAAATGGGTGCAGCCACTGTGGGAAAAAGTATGGAGGTTTCTCAAAAAAACTAAAAATAGAACTACCATATTACCCAGCAATTCCACTCCTGGATATATATCTGAAAAAAAACAAAAACACTAATTCGAAAAGATACATGCGCCCCAATGTACATAGCAGCATTATTTACAATTGCCAAGACATGGAAGCAACCTAAGTGTCCATCAACAGATGAATGGATAAGGAAAATGTGGTGTGTGTGTGTGTGTGTGTATATATGTATACACACACACACACACATACACACACACAATGGGATACTACTCAGCCATAAAAAAAGAATGAAATTTTGCCATTTGCAGCAACATGAATGGACTTGAAATTGAAATTATTTGCTGGATGTCACAGGAATGCAAAGATGAGCAAGCCACAATCAAAACCCTTTAGAAATATCTGATCTAGTAAGGGAGGATGCAACCTGCATATAGGTAACATAAGAGTCTGGATGAGATGTGCCATATAACTCAAGATCCCATCCAATTTAGACAACAAGCTTAAGTAGGACTTATCATTTGAAAGTGGAACAGGTCTCTGTCCAAAGATAGGTAGAAGGAGTGTTCCAGGAGGAGGGCAGTAAATGAGTAATAGTGCAGAGATAAAAATAAGCCTGATAGGCCTTTTGGTGGGTAAGGGTGTGGACCTTAAAGGCCAACTTGAACTTGAATAGTCAGTTTGCAAAAGCAGCCACAAATGCTTCCCCCTTCAGCATCCACAACTTAGGTAATTCTATCCCACACTGACACTGAACTTGATCATGCAGCTTGCTTTGACCAGTGGGATGGATGGTAGCAAATGTGATTCAGGTAAAGTCATGAAGAGAGCTTGCACATGTGGGCTGACCCATGCTGCACATGGAAACTTTCTGCTGCCACATGAACAAGCCTGCTTTAGTCATTTGGATGGTGATGAGAAACATGTGGTCCAGTTCTCTCCATTGCACAAGTCAACAGTCAGCACTGGTAGGGGAACAGCAACCTAGCTCCCTGCAGCTGGCCATAGATCCAAGAGTGAGCCCAGTCAACACCAGCAAGGGAATCACCCAGCTGGGCCCAAGCCAAAGAACTGTGAGCACAGTAATGGTTGTTGTTTTAAGCCACTGCATTTGGCGTGGTTTGTTAAACAGCAAAAGCCTGCTGATAATGGGAGCCATTCAAAGGTGGAGGCAGCTGAGCAAATATGACATGCTATCCAGATAGACATATAGTTAGGAAATTGTAGGCTCATTGTAAATATTAGATTAAGCAAAATAATTATTAATGTAAATTTGCTTCAAAATAAAGAAGTTGATGAGTGATTATCGAGTGTGGAAGATAGTAATTCATGATACTCCGCACTCTTGCTACTTAAGATGTTGTCTGTGGACCAGAGGCAGCAGCATTACCTGGAGCTTATTGGAAATACAGAATTTCCTGTGGAGCTAGGCTCCCCACCAAACCTGTTGAATCAGATATGAATTTCAACAACACCCCCAGGTGATTCTTTGTCACTATTAAAGTTTGAGAACCACTAGCCTATCCTAAATATGCAAACTGAATCCACATTGGGCACTCACCTAGTCTTTCCTATTCTGAAGGTATACTAAAGCATCTAAAGATATTTTTATTTCTTTAGATGCTTTAGTATACCTTCCTGGCTGCCTGCTTCCTACTGTAGCTTTAGTTAAAAACAAAACACACAGATACACACACACAAAACCCCACCTTTATCCTTTGAAGTTGTGTCATCAAAAAGCCATGTGTGTGGGGGCTTCCCTGGTGGCGCAGTGGCTGGGAGTCCGCCTGCCGATGTGGGGGATGTGGGTTCGTGCCCCGGTCTGGGAGGATCCCACATGCCACGGGGCGGCTGGGCCCGTGAGCCATGGCTGCTGAGCCTGTGCGTCCGGAGCCTGTGCTCCACAACGGGAGAGACCGCAGCAGTGAGAAGCCCGTGTACAGCATAAAGAAAAAAAAAAAAAAAAGAAAAAGCCGTGTGTGTGTGTGTGTGTGTGTGTGTGTGTGTGTTTTCTTGGGAACTTTGAGTAGGGCCCAACGAATAAAACTGCACTCCCTATCCAGGTTTTGAACCAATTAAGAAATAAGACAAAGGATGAGGCAGATAGGGACCAAATATCCTCTTTATCACTGATAAAGTCCAGGTTAGAGACACTGCCAAATGGGCTTCCCGTACAGCATCTAGAATTAACCAGACTTAACCATAATGCGCGCTGGCCCAGGGCAGGCTCCCCAAAGGGAAGGAAAGGAAGTCCTGGCTGAGGGAAGGGGGAGGAGTGAGTAAGGGGCTGGAGAGAGCCAGGAGAGTTAGCTCCACATAAAAGAAACACTGGGAATGGAGACAGGTATGTGTGTGGAGGTGGTGAGAGAGATGTGTTCTATAAAACGTGGTCATCATAAATGCCTAGAAGTTTCTTAAGAACTGAATTCTTTTTTTTTTTTTTTTGCGGTACACTGGCCTCTCACTGCTGTGGCCTCTCCCGTTGCAGAGCACAGGCTCTGGACGTACAGGCTCAGCGGCCATGGCTCACAGGCCCAGCCGCTCTGCGGCATGTAGGATCTTCCCGGACCAGGGCACGAACCCGTGTCCGCTGCATCGGCAGGCGGACTCTCAACCACTACGCCACCAGGGAAGCCCAAGAGCTGAATTCTTTAGAAATGATCTTTAATGATGATTGATTGATGGTGCCAAAACTGAGGCGAAAGAAAAGCAATGTAGATTTGGGGGGAACAGGACTTTATTTATGAAGATTGGTATTTGACCCAGGAGTGGAGAGAACCATCAATGACTTCTATGTTACCCCATGACCTTGAGTTGCCCTAAGACACTATTATTACTATTAATAATGATCATGATAACAATGGTTAAGCTTTTTGAGCTCTTACTGTGTGCCAAGTACTGGACTATAAGAACAATATTTTATTTAAGCCTCATAACAAGCCAGTGAGGTTGGTATTTTTATTACCAGTGTTCTCATTTTATGGATGAGGAAATCAATACTTAGAAAGGTTAGTAACTCACCCAAGGTCATACAACTAGTAAGTGGTAGAGTGAGGATTCAAACCCAGGTCACCAGTTTTATGGTCATCTAGATCTATTCTTTTCTTTTTATTATTAAAAAGAAATTAAATTTGTATTATTTCTATTCAAGTGTAATACATTTGTGGCATAGTCCCCCCAAATTAGAAAATACAGATTTTAAAAAAGAGAAGAAATTAAGAATCACCTATAATTTTCCAGAGAAGGATAACCACTATTAAAATTGTTGTATATACCCATCCTGTCTCTCTTCTGTGCACATATTTACTATTCTTGTTGATGTTTTACAAAAGAGGAAATATACTGTATAGGTTTCATTACCTGCTTTTCATACTTAACAATGCATTATAAACATTTTCCATGTAGCTCTAAGTCATGTTTTCTTCTACAATACTATTTTGAACATCGCATTTTATTCTGCTGTATGAATCCATCATAATGTATTACATTTAAGCAATCTCCTATTATACCTTATTTAGGTTGTTAAAATATTTTCACTGTTGTAAGCAACTCTGATGAACATTTTCGTGGCATCATCTTTGCATGCATACTTTTTTTAGTCACTAGTTTTGTTTATCCCAAAGCCATTTCTTCTCCCAGTTTTTCCTCCTAAGGAAACCTCCATTTTTAGAAGTTAGAAGAGAGATGTCCTTTGATCTAGACAACTTTCCTCAACCCCTGTTGCAGTTGAGTGTGGCCATGTGACTGAGTTCTTGCCAATGGGATGTAAGTGAAAGTGATCAGACTGTTGCCTAGTCAAATCTCGAAGAAGTAGCTGTGCTTCTCCCATTCTCTCTGTACCCATCCTCTAGAGAGGTGCAACGGCAACTATGCACAGCCCTAGAGAGTGGCTGTATTATTTAGGGCTCTCCAGAGAAACAGAACTAATAGGATATATAGAGAGAAAGAGATTTACTATCAGGAATTGGCTCACATGATTATGGGAGCTGAAAATCCTGAGATCTGCAGATGGCAAGCTGGAGATCCAGGGGAACCAGTAGTACAGTTCTAGTCCAAGTCCAAAGGCCTAAGAACCAGGAGAGCCAATGGTGTAAATTTCAGTCCACATCTGAGTCCAAAGACAGGAGAAAACTGATGTCCCAGCTCAAAGAGAGTCAGGCAGAGAGAAGGAATTCTTTCTTATTCAGCCTTTTATTTTGTTCAGTCCTTCAACAGATTGGATAAGGACTGACCACACTGGGGAGGGCAATCTGCTTTGCTCAGTCTCCTGATTCAAATATAATCTCATCCAGAAACACCCTCAGACACACCCAGATATAATGTTTAACCAAATCACTAGGCATCCCATGACCCAGTCCAGTTGACACATAAAATTAACCATCAAAGTGGCAAAGTCACAAGATGAAAAGAGTGTGGGTGACTTGATTGCCAATTGGAGGAGAAATACTTGCTATATAGAAGATCTTCCTTGAACTCTTCTTTGGATAAAAAATAAATTTTTATTATATTGGAGCCATGGTAGCTCCCTGTACTTTTTTTTTTCAGTTTCCTGCAAATCTATAATTATTTCAAAATCAAAAGTTTAAAAAACTTGGGCAGAAATGATGCCTATGGTTGTAGAAACAATATGGATGGAAAAGGAAGCTCTGAACTGGGGGGTGGGAGGTGAGGAGGTGGGGGAATGGCTGCTGCATCTGGGCCACTAGAGGAAGTGCAGTCTTCCCTGAGCAGGGCAGCGGGGAGGATACCTGTCTGGGAAGGAAGCCCAAGATATTGCATTTATTTTCATTTTCTTAACAAATACCTGAAAGAGTTCTTGCCTGTGTATCAGCCAAGCTGAGGGCTTTTTCTGTTCCCGTGAAAAGTTATAATTCTACTCTCACTGTTCAATCTCTTCTTCTTTCAAAGTATGTTAATGTTTTGGATTTGGTTTGTTTTTTATCTTTGTTCTAGATCTACCTAGCCATTTAGAAAGATATATACTTGATTGCAAGTGGGACATTTTTAAAATATAAGCCGTAAAATATTTAAGGGACAGGGAGTTTTCTGGGAAGCTTTGAATCATATGAACAGACCTACCTTTTGTGGAGATGTCCAGGTGTATTTCTGAGTACAGACTGTTGATGTCCCAGTGTGTAAAAGAATACATGAGGCTCAACCAAGACATAGTTGGTGACTGTAAAAGCCCTCAACTCAGAGGTGTTAACCATCAGTGCATAGGCATCACCAGAGGCATTTATTTGCTTAAAATGCAGTTTATCTGATTTCCCATTCCCAGAGTTTCTGAATCCTTCTGTCGAGGGATAAAGTCCAGGAATAGGCAATGTAACATGCACCCCAGGCAGTATGGCTGCTGCCTGTCTGAGGATCTCTCTTTGAAAAACACAGACTTAAAACCTCAACAAGGAGGAGGCTGGCCCACTAGCTTTTAAGTATTTTGCTGAGTTCCTGCTGAAATAGTGCAATTTGGCTGAACAGTGAGCTGTGGAAGAGATGAGTAGAGGCAATGCTTCAAAGACATGCTGTGCAAACTGAAAAGCAAGTTAAAGCACCATGACATTGCTTCCAATAGCCTGGGATTGACAGCAGCTGACAGTTGTGCTGCTACCAGTGTCACCTCTGAATACAAAGAACATTGGGTATTTTGACTTATTTCAGCAGGGATAAAATATTAGGGAGGAAAATATTCGCTTAACTAGTTTCCTCCTCTGAAGCGTCAGTGTAGAATAATAATGCCTTATATTCATGCATCAGCTTTCTAATCACCAACTTATTTGAAGCCATCGCAACATTCCAAGTTCTTTATAGCTTAGAAACATTTCCTTCTTGGGATGTTAGGAGGTGTCCAGTTGAAGTAAAAGTGAATACAAACAGAGGCAGAATGCTGGTTAGCAGATGCTTAAGACATCAAGGAAAATTCTTTCCCATGGGACACTGTGTTGCATTTGAATTTATAAAAATTATGAGACCTGTTTTTGCCAAACACTGTCTTGAACATTCACTGAAGCACACGCTTACACTCTTAGAGACTCTGAGGTCTGTCTGGTTCATTTTTAGAATTTGGGTTTGCAATATTATTGGCATCTCAAGGACCAAGACCATAGTTCATTGATTTTGTATATTCTGCATTTCGTACAGTATCCAATATACAAAAGATATCAGATAATGGTGAAAGAATGAAATATCTCTTTTAGAATGCACTAGCCAAGGGTACTTCCGAATAAAGCAGAAGAAGTGGAAGGAAGAGGTATCTCCTGGCCCCCTCCTTCCTTTTGCTTTGAAATTCACAGTACCTAACAATTTGTTCAGATCCAAAGAGTTAACCAAGCTAGATGAGATGGTGGTGGAACTTCGGTAAACCAGAGGGAGCAGTGGAGAGTAAGAACCAAGAAGTACCACCCCCACAAAAGCTGGAGATCTTCAACAAATAAGAGTAAGTTCCAAGGCAGGCTGCCCAAATAATAGTGTTTTAATAAATGAAGCAATAACTGAGTGAATCTCCACCTTTGCAAGTAAAGAAACTGAGGCTCAGAGAGGGAAAGGAACTTGCCCCAAAGGCACAGCCAATCAGTGGCAGATCTGCAATTTGAAGGTCTGCCTTTGCAGAAGCCCACACAGCTAACTGTTCACATCACCTCAGTCCCTCACTTCTGCTCTGAAGGGAGGACATGATTTTGTTTTATAACAATGGAGCGTAAATGATTTATTCATATTCTGGTGCTTGTTTACCAGATCATCTATACCTCCCATATGAGGCTTGTTTCCTCAAACACCCAAGTCATGACTTCAAGGACACACTGATTCCCTCAGAAATTATAGATTCAGCCTCTACATTCACAATGGCAGCTTCACTTTCAAAAACAAATCATCACTAACATATTTTACCTCACAGTAAACAGCTTCTAGAGAATACCCCCAGAGAGATGATATGACCAATGATAAAAACAAAAACCAAATGACTGGGTCTTATTGACCAAATTAAGCCACCTACCTAGTTTCATGAACTTTTTATTTTCTAGTTATACTGAAAAAGTATAACTAATGTAAAGGAGGAAAAAAATAACTTTTTCCTCTATCCTCTTAGGTTAAGTAGCTGGGGCCCTACAAATTAGACTGACAAAAGACAGATTAACAGGAGAAAAGGTTTATTATTACTTATGTATTTGGAGGCTTTCACAGAAAAGTGAAGACCCAAAGACAAGGATAGGCCTCAGATTTTATATATACCTTTTTAACAAAGAATGATAAATTGTGGAGACATGACAAGACAAAAGAAAAAGGAGTTTGGGCTAAGGGTGGTAAACTGTGGGAAAGTGACTAGGAAATGTATGGGGAAAAGTAATGAAAGATATGGTTTATTTCAGAAAGGTTGGTTTGCAGACCTATCCAGTGCTGACCTTCCATCTTCCTCATGACCATAAAATTCTCTTGAGAAAGGGGATTTATAGCAGACCTCACTTCTCAGAAGTGTCTGCTTTTATTCAGATAAGATAAGCTCTGAGAAGGCTTCTTTCTCCATCTGTTGATTCTCATTTGCCTCCAGCTCAAAATAATCCTTACGCCAAAATGGCATATATTGGGGTGGCATATTCTGATCTCCTTCGCTAACATTAACTGATGCCCCAGAGATGTAGTGAGGAATTGCTAGGAATTGTTTTGATAATCACCCTGACCTCCTTATCTCTGTAGTTCAGAAATAAGGTCTCAAAGTAAATAAACAGGCGTGTTTGCGTCTCAAAGAGGCATTCCCAAAGAGGAGAACACCTGAACTGTTGGGCAGGATAGACACCCAATCTTTCCACAGTTGCACCTCCAGAGATCCTGTTACTTATGTCCACCAATCTTAAAACTCAGTTTGGGTGAGATCATAAACGTTCTCCTTCCCTTACTAGATTCGAGCTGCTTTCTCCGATAAGAACTGCATGGGTAGAGTAGAACTTCATTTGCTATTCATTCTCCAAAGTTATGCTACCCTCTGTTGTGTAGATGATCAGGAACATCTAAGGTATTATAGATGAGTTCAGATTAAAATTACTCTCCAGCCCAGGGGTTGGCAAATTACAGCTTGTGGACCAAATCTGGTTCAGCAGTCTGTTTTTGTAAATAAAGCAGGGCAGCGGGGAGGATACCTGTCTGGGAAGGAAGCCCAAGATATTGCTCTTATTTTCATTTTCTTAACAAATACCTGAAAAAGTTCTTGCCTGTGTATCAGCCAAGCTGAGGGCTTTTTCTGTTCCCATGAAAAGTTATAATTCTACTCTCACTATTCAATCACTTCTTCTTTCAAAGTATGTTAATGTTTTGGATTTGGTTTGTTTTCTATCTTTGTTCTAGATCTACCTAGCATACGCCTCCAAAGCCTCCAAATAATGGGTTTGGGAACCCATTATTATTCTATTATTCTAGCCATGCCCATTATTTATATACTGTCTTATATGCTACAATGGTAGAGTTGAGTAACTCTGACCTGAGATGGTATAACCTGACAATCCTATGTGTTTTTGATTTGTAAGAGCTAGAGTTTTGGAGAGCAAAAACAGTTTTTAAGTCTCAAGAAGCTAAGAGTCTGGACAATTCAGAAAATAATTTATACATTAGAGCAAAAATGAGAAGGAATACATAAAGATGTAAGGTCAGTTTTTCAGTTGGAAAAGGGACAAAAGTAAAATTGGTGTATGGGACAAGGGAAAGAAAGCAAAGCAACTAGTATTTAGCTGCAGTTTCATCCTTGAAATGGATCTAGTACCCATTTCTGCCCTCAAGGCCAAGCCTCTGATGCTGACAGTTGTGGGGTAGTGATAGAAGCTACAGATAGGTTCATGTTAGTCTTCAAAATAGAAGGGTTCATACTTGATTTTCTCGTGGAGAAGCTCCTGGTATCTTCATGGCTTTGTAGTATTAAGTTCAAAATGAAAGCCAGGTGTATTTAGGCAAAAGGCCTAAGAAAAAACCCTAAATCTCCCACAGCACCAGAGAGCTATTACAGAGTATCTGAAAGTGTCCCATGCCCCTGAGAAAAGACTGGAATTGCTAAGAGCAGATGGTAGCCATGGAATGGCCTCATAGTCAAGATTAAGAGGATGTAGAGTAACCCACATAGATCTGGAAAAGCATGCAGGATGAAGACATTTCAGAAGCAGATGTAGGAACAAGTATACCAATGGCCAAAGACTACTAGGGATTTCACATTTCAGCAGAAGCCAGCATAGACATGGACCAGAAAGAAATGTTTCCCCCAACTCCTCAATGATATACAAGCACTAAGCTTAGATTACAAAGCCCAGCCTGGACAGAAGAGGCAACAGCTGAGCAATGTATTATCTTCTCTTCTCTCCCCAGTTTAAATCCTGAATTGATCAGGTTAGAAATCCTAATACACCTAAAGGAACTATAAAAAGAAGAACAAACAAAACCCAAAGTTAGTAGAAGGAAAGAAATTAATGAAGATCAGAGCAGAAATAAATAAAATAGAGATGTAAAAAAACAGTAGAAAAGATCGATGAAACTAAGAGCTAGTTCTTTGAAAAGATAAACAAATTTGATCATCCTTTAGCCAGACTCATCAAGAAAAAAGGAGAGAGGGCCCAAATAAATAAAAATCCTAAAGTGACTGGGTTTACTTAGAAGCAAAAGATTTAGTTTTCTGAGATTAGAAGACTCCAAGTTAATTTTAGTTCAATTATAGAAAAATAAAATTTCATTTTTGACACCTGAATTTATACTATGAAATATACACCTGCTATGCCACTTTTAGGTAATATACCCATACTATCAGATACTGACCTAAGTTAGGTACCTTATTTTTTATAAGATTTGAATGTGCCATGTAGAAGTAACAAGCAATTATGGGAGTTCCAAAATGGGAAAAACAACAAAGAAAGAACAGTAAAAGAAGTCATAAAAGAAAACTTCACTGAGTTAAAAGGACTTGAATTTTGGATTGAAAGGACCCACCAAGAAGAATCAAACAGACACACAAGCCTCTTAGATAGCCTCCTCCACCAAAGGACAGACAGCAGAAGCAAGAACTACAATCCTGCAGCCTGTGGAATGAAAACCACATTCACAGAAAGATAGACAAAATGAAAAGGCAGAGGACTATGTACCAGATGAAGGAACAAGATAAAACTCCAGAAAAACAATTAAATGAAGTGGAGATAGGCAACCTTCCAGAAAAAGAATTCAGAATATTGATAGTGAAGATGATCCAGGACCTTCTAAAAAGAATGGAGGCAAAGATCGAGAAGATGCAAGAAATGTTCAACAAAGACCTAGAATTAAAAAACAAACACCTAGAAGAATTAAAGAACAAACAAACAGAGATGAACAATACAATAACTGAAATGAAAAGTACACTAGAAGGAATCAATAGCAGAATAACTGAGGCAGAAGAATGGATAAGTGACTTGGAAGACAGAATGGTGGAATTCACTGCCACAGAAAAGAATAAAGAAAAAAGAATGAAAAGAAATGAAGACAGCCTAAGAGACCTCTGGGACAACATTGAACACACCAACATTCACATTATAGGGGTCCCAGAAGGAGAAGAGAGAGAGAAAGGACCCGAGAAAATATTTGAAGAGATTATAGTCGAAAATTTCCCTAACATGGGAAAAGAAATAGCCACCCAAGTCCAGGAAGCGCAGAGTCCCAGGCAGAATAAAACCAAGGAGAAACACGCCAAGACACATAGTAATCAAACTGACAAAACTTAAAGACAAAGAAAACTTATTAAAAGCAACAAGGAACAAATGACAAGTAACATACAAGGGAACTCCTATAAGGTTAACAGCTGATTTCTCAGCAGAAGCTCTACAAGCCAGAAGGGAGTGGCATGATATATTTCAAGTGATGAAAGGGAAGAATCTACAACCAAGATTACTCTAGCCGGCAAGGATCTCATTCAGATTTGAGGGAGAAATCAAAAGCTTTACAGAGAAGCAAAAGCTAAGAGAATTCAGCACCACCAAACCAGCTCTACAACAAATGCTAAAGGAACTTCTCTAAGTGGGAAACACAAGAAAAGGACCTAGGAAAACAAACCCAAAACAATTAAGAAAATGGTAATAGGAACATACATATTGATAATTACCTTAAATGTGAATGGATTAAATGTTCCAACCAAAAGACACAGGCTTGCTGAACAGATACAAAAAATAAGACTCATATATATGCTGTCTACAAGAGACCCACTTCAGACCTAGGGACACATACAGACTGAAAGTGAGGGGATGGAAAAAGATATTCCATGCAAATAGAAATCAGAAGAAAGCTGGAGTAGCAATACTCATATCAGATAAAATAGACTTTAAACTAAAAAATGTTACAAGAGATAAGGAAGGACACTACATAATGATCAAGGGATCAATCCAAGAAGAAGATATAACAATTATAAATATATATGCACCAACATAGGAGCACCTCAATATATAAGGCAACTGCTAACAGCTATAAAAGAGGAAATCGACAGTAACACAATAATAGTGGGGGACTTTAACACCTCACTTACACCAATGGACAGATCATCCAGACAGAAAATTAATAAAGAAACACAAGCTTTAAATGACACAATAGACCAGATAGATTTAACTGATATTTATAGGACATTCCATCTGGAAACAACAGATTATACTTTCTTCTCAAGTGCACATGGAACATTCTCCAGAATAGATCACATCTTGGGTCACAAATCAAGCCTCAGTAAATTTAAGAAAATTGAAATCATATCAAGCATCTTCTCTGGCCACAACACTATGAGATTAGAAATAAATTACAGGGGAAAAAAACGTAAAAAACACAAACACATGGAGGCTAAACAATACGGTACTAAATAACCAAGAGATCACTGAAGAAATCAAAGAGGAAATCAAAAATACCTAGAGACAGATGACAACGAAAACACGATGATCCAAAACCTATGGGATGCAGCAAAAGCAGTTCTAAGAGGGAAGTTTATAGCAATACAATCCTACCTCAAGAAACAAGAAAATCTCAAATAAACAATCTAACCTTACACCTAAAGAAACTAGGGAAAGAAGAACAAACAAAACCCAAAGTTAGTAGAAGGAAAGAAATCATAAAGATCAGACCAGAAATAAATGAAATAGAAACAAAGAAGACAATAGCAAAGATCCATAAAACTAAAAGCTGGAAAAAAAAAAAAAAGAAGAATCCGGCTTGATAAGTGAGAAAGAAGCACACACTTAGACATATTATATCCTGTTGAAGTATCTGAACTCTTCAGAGAAAGAAAATAACCTACAAACTTTCAGGCAGAAAGAACACATTATTCACAAAGAAAGAAATCAGGTTGGTGTTCATCTTTTCATCTGTAACATTGGTGACTAAAAGATGGTATTATAAAATTATAGAATGTTGTTATAACGGTATGGAACTCCAAGAATTCCATACTCAGAAATGATATCATTGATTAAAAAAAGGATAAAAGATGTGATCCAACATGAATAAAGTAAACCACCCATAAAATCAGCTGAGGAGGGGGCTGGCGGCAGGAAGAGAGCCTGAAGGGGTTAGTGCACCACGGCTAGCCGGGAGGGAGTCCGGGGAAAGGGTCTGGAGCTGCTGAAGAGGCAAGAGACTTTTTTCCCTTTTGTTTCCTGGTGCGCGAGGAGAGGGCATTAAGAGGGCTGCTTGGGGAAGCGCCGGAGACAGGCACGAGCCGCGGGTAAGGCACGGACCTCGGAGACGGGCGTGGGCCGCCGCCGCCGCCCGCCGCCACCCGCCGCCCGCCGCGGCCCGCCGCCGCCGCCGCTGCCGCCGCCGCCGCGGGGCCTGTGTGCGAGCGCGGGTCACTGTCCGCCCCGCCTTCCGGGGGGCCTGTGCACCCCGCCACTGCCGGGGTCCCCGAGACCCGGGGACGGCTTTCCCGGGAAAGCGCACGGAGCGCCACGGGCTGCTGCAACGTCACGCCGGCCTCTGCCGCCGCAGGCCCGCCCCACACTGCGCGCCCCTCCCTCCCCTCTGCCTGAGTGAGCCAGAGCCCCCGAATCAGCGGCTCCTTTAAACCCGTCCTGTCTGAGCGAAGAACGGACGCCCTCCGGCGACCTACGCGCAGAGGCGGGGCCAGGTCCAAGGCTGAGACCCGGGAGCTGTGAGAGCAGAGGCAGGGAAATCTCTCTGTGCAGCCTCGGAGGCAGCGGATTAAAGCTCCACGGTCCATTTGATGTGCCCTGCGTCTGTGGAGTGCATGAATGGACAGCGAATCATCCCAAATTGAGGAAGTGGACTTTGAGGACAAGATTTAAGACTTTCCCCCCTTTTCCTCTTTTTACAACGAATTATTCCAAATTAAGGAGGTGGACTTAGAGAGCAAGATTTCAGACTTCTCGCCCTTTTCCTCTTTTTACAACGAATTATCCCAAATTGAGGAGGTGGACTTGGAGAGCAAGATTTTTGATTTTTCCCCCTGCTCTCTTTTTGTGAATGTGTATGTGTAATCTTCTGTGTAAGATTCTCTCTGTATAGCTTTGCTTCCACCATATGTCCCAGGGTTCTATCGGTCCGGTTTTTTTTTTTTTTTTCAATAATTACTTTCTAATTTTAATAACGCTACTATATTTCATACTTTATTCTATTTTACTTTACCTGCTCTTTCTTTTTTTCCTACTCTCCCTTCCTCCCTCCCTCCCTCCGCTCCTCCTTTCCTTCTTTCTTTTTCTTTCCTCCCTCCCACCCTTCTTCTTTCCACTTTCTTTTTCTTTCCTTCCTCCCTCCCTCCTGTCTTTCTTCCTTTCCTTCCTCCCTCCATCCCTCCTTTCTTTCCTTCTTTCTTTCCATCCTTCCTCCCTCCCTCCCTCCTTTCTTTCTTCCTTCCTTCCTTCCTTCCTTTCTTCCCTTCTTCCTTTCTTTCCCTCTCTCTTTCTTTCTTCTACTAATTCTTTCTTTCTACTTTTTCTCCCTGTTATTCTGAGCCGGGTGGATGAAAGGCTCTTGGTGCTGCAGCCAGGAGCCAGTGCTGTGCCTCTGAAGTGGGAGAGCCAACTTCAGGACACGGGTCCACAAGAGACCTCCCAGCTCCACATAATATCAAGCAGCGAAAATCTCCCAGAGATCTCCATCCCAACACCAGCACCCAGCTTCAGTCAACGACCAGCAAGCTACAGTGCGGGTCACCCTATGCCAAGCAACTAGCAAGGCAGGAACACAACCCCACCCATTAGCAGAGAGGCTACCTAAAAACATAATAAGGCCATAGGCACCCCAAACACACCACCAGACGTGGACCTGTCCACCAGAAAGACAAGATCGAGCCTCAACCACCAGAGCACAGGAATTAGTCCCCCCCACCAGGAAGCCTACACAACCTACTGAAACAACCTTAGCCACTGGGGTCAGACACCAAAAACAACGGGAACTACGAATCTGCAGCCGGCAAAAAGGAGACCCCAAACACAGTAACATAAGCAAAATGAGAAGGCAGAAAAACACACAGCAGGTGAAGGAGCAAGATAAACACCTACCAGACCTAACAAATGAAGAGGTAACAGGCAGTCTACCTGAAAAAGAATTCAGAATAATGATAGTAAAGCTGATCCAAGATTCTATTTCCAAGATCCATAATCTTGGAAATAGAATAGACACCATGCAAGAAACAGTTAACAAGGACCTAGAAGAACTAAAGATGAATCAAGCATCGATTAAAAACACAATAAATGAAATGAAAAATACTCTAGATGGGATCAATAGCAGAATAGCTGAGGCAGAAGAACGGATAAGTGAGGTGGAAGATAAAATAGTGGAAATAACTGAGGCAGAGCAAAATAAAGAAAAAAGAATGAAAAGAACAGAGGACAGTCTCAGAGACCTCTGGGACAACATTAAACGCACCAACATTCGAATTATAGGGGTTCCAGAAGAAGAAGAGAAAAAGAAAGGGACTGAGAAAATATTTGAAGAGATTATAGTTGAAAACTTCCCTAATATGGGAAAGGAAATAGTTAATCAAGTCCAGGAGGCACAGAGAGTCCCATACAGAATAAATCCAAGGAGAAATACACCAAGACACATATTAATCAAACTGTCAAAAATTAAACACAAAGAAATCATATTAAAAGCAGCAAGGCAAAAACAACAAATAACACACAAGGGAATCCCCATCAGGTTAACAGCTGATCCCTCAGCAGAAACCCTACAAGCCAGAAGGGAGTGGCAGGACATAATTAAAGTGATGAAGGAGAGAAACCTGCAACCTAGATTACTCTACCCAGCAAGGATCTCATTCAGATTTGATGGAGAAATTAAAACCTTTACAGACAAGCAAAAGCTGAGAGAGTTCAGCACCACCAAACCAGCTTTACAACAAATGCTAAAGGAACTTCTCTAGGCAAGAAACACAACAGAAGGAATATACCTACAATAACGAACCCAAAGCAATTAAGGAAATGGGAATAGGAACATACATATCAATAATTACCTTAAATGTAAATGGACTAAATGCTCCCACCAAAAGACACAGAGTGGCTGAATGGATACAAAAACAAGACCCATATATATGCTGTCTACAAGAGACACACTTCAGACCTAGAGACACATACAGATTGAAAGTAAAGGGATGGAAAAAGATATTCCATGCAAATGGAAATCAAAAGAAAGCTGGAGTAGCAATTCTTATATCAGACAAAATAGACTTTAAAATAAAGACTATTAGAAGAGACAAGGAAGGACACTACATAACGATAAAGGGATCGATCCAAGAAGAAGATATAACAATTGTAAATATTTATGCACCCAACATAGGAGCACCTCAATACATAAGGCAAATACTAACAGCCATAAAAGGGGAAATCGACAGTAACACACTCATAGTAGGGGACTTTAACACCCCACTTTCACCAATGGACAGATCATCCAAAATGAAAATAAATAAGGAAACACAAGCTTTAAATGATACATTAAACGAGATGGACTTAGTTGATATTTATAGGACATTCCATCCAAAAACAACAGAATACACATTTTTCTCAAGTGCTCATGGAACATTCTCCAGGATAGATCATATCTTGGGTCACAAATCAAGCCTCGGTAATTTTAAGAAAATTGAAATTGTATCAAGTATCTTCTCCGACCACAATGCTATGAGACTAGACATCAATTACAGGAAAAGATGTGTAAAAAATACAAACACATGGAGGCTAAACAATACACTACTCAATAACGAAGTGATCACTGAAGAAATCAAAGAGGAAATTAAAAAATACCTAGAAACAAATGACAATGGAGACACGACGACCCAAAACCTATGGGACGCAGCAAAAGCAGTTCTAAGGGGGAAGTTTATAGCAATACAATCCCACCTTAAGAAACAGGAAGCATTTCGAGTAAACAACCTGACCCTGCACCTAAAGCAATTAGAGAAAGAAGAACAAAAATACCCCAAAGCTAGCAGAAGGAAAGAAATCATAAAGATCAGATCAGAAATAAATGAAAAAGAAATGAAGGAAACGATAGCAAAGATCAACCAAACTAAAAGCTGGTTCTTTGAGAAGATAAACAAAATTGACAAACCATTAGCCAGACTCATCAAGAAAAAAAGGGAGAAGACTCAAATCAATAGAATTAGAAATGAAAAAGGAGAAGTAACAACTGACACTGCAGAAATACAAAAGATTATGAGAGATTACTATAAGCAACTCTATTCCAATAAAATGGACAACCTGGAAGAAATGGACACATTCTTAGAAATGCACAACCTGCCAAGACTGACTCAGGAAGAAATAGAAAATATGAATAGACCAATCACAAGCACTGAAATTGAAACTGTGATTAAAAATCTTCCATCAAACAAAAGCCCAGGACCAGATGGCTTCACAGGTGAATTCTATCAAACATTTAGAGAAGAGCTAACACCTATCCTTCTCAAACTCTTCCAAAATATAGCAGAGGGAGGAACACTCCCAAACTCATTCTACGAGGCCGACATCACCTTGATACCAAAACCAGGCAAGGATGTCACAAAGAAAGAAAACTACAGGCCAATATCACTGATGAACATAGATGCAAAAATCCTCAACAAAATACTAGCAAACAGAATCCAAGAGCACATTAAAAGGATCATACACCATGATCAAGTGGGGTTTATCCCAGGAATGCAAGGATTCTTCAGTATACGCAAATCAATCAATGTAATACACCATATTAGCAAGTTGAAGGAGAAAAACCATATGATCATCTCAATAGATGCAGAGAAAGCTTTCGACAAAATTCAACACCCATTTATGATAAAAACCCTGCAGAAAGTAGGTATAGAGGGATCTTTCCTCAACATAATAAAGGCCATATATGACAAACCCACAGCCAACATTGTCCTCAATGGTGAAAAACTGAAACCATTTCCACTAAGATCAGGAACAAGACAAGGCTGCCCACTCTCACCACTCTTATTCAACATAGTTTTGGAAGTTTTAGCCACAGCAATCAGAGAAGAAAAGGAAATAAAAGGAATCCAAATTGGAAAAGAAGAAGTAAAGCTGTCACTGTTTGCAGATGACATGATACTATACATAGAGAATCCTAAAGATGCTACCGAAAAACTACTAGAGCTAATCAATGAATTTGGTAAAGTAGCAGGATATAAAATTAATGTACAGAAATCTCTGGCATTCCTGTACACTAATGATGAAAAATCTGAAAATGAAATCAAGAAAACACTCCCATTTACCATCGCAACAAAAAGAATAAAATATCTAGGAATAAACCTACCTAAGGAGACAAAAGACCTGTATGCAGAAAACTATAAGACACTGATGAAAGAAATTAAAGATGATACAAATAGATGGAGAGATATACCATGCTCCTGGATTGGAAGAATCAATATTGTGAAAATGACTCTACTACCCAAAGCAATCTACAGATTCAATGCAATCCCTATCAAACTACCAATGGCATTTTTCACAGGACTAGAACAAAAAATTTCAAAATTTGTTTGGAAAAACAAAAGGCCCCGAATAGCTAAAGCAATCTTGAGAATGAAAAACGGAGCTGGAGGAATCAGGCTCCCTGACTTCAGACTATACTACAAAGCTACAGTAATTAAGACAGTCTGGTACTGGCATAAAAGCAGAAAGATAGATCAGTGGATCAGGATAGAAAGCCCAGAGATAAACCCACGCACATATGGCCAACTTATCTTTGATAAAGGAGCCAGGAATGTACAGTGGAGAAAGGACAGCCTCTTCAATAAGTGGTGCTGGGAAAACTGGACAGGGACATGTAAAAGTTTGAGATTAGGTCATTCCCTAGCACCATACACAAAAATAAGCTCAAAATGGATTAAAGACTTAAATGTAAGGCCAGAAACTATCAAACTCTTAGAGGAAAACATAGGTAGAACACTCTATGACATAAATCACAGCAAGATCCTTTTGGACCCACCTCCTAGAGAAATGGAAATAAAAACAAAGATAAACAAATGGGACCTAATGAAACTTCAAAGCTTTTGCACAGCAAAGGAAACCATAAAGAAGACCAAAAGACAACCCTCAGAATGGGAGAAAATATTTGCAAATGAAGCAACTGACAAAGGATTAATCTCCAAAATTTATAAACAGCTCATGCAGCTCAATAGCAAAAAAACAAACAACCCAATCCAAAAATGGGCAGAAGACTTAAATAGGCATTTCTCCAAAGAAGATATACAGACTGCCAACAAACACATGAAAGAATGCTCAACATCATTAATCATTAGAGAAATGCAAATCAAAACTACTATGAGATATCATCTCACACCAGTCAGAATGGCCATCATCAAGAAATCTAGAAACAATAAATGCTGGAGAGGGTGTGGAGAAAAGGGAACACTCTTGCACTGCTGGTGGGAATGTGAATTGGTACAGCCACTATGGAGAACGGTATGGAGGTTCCTTAAAAAACTACAAATAGAACTACCATATGACCCAGCAATCCCACTACTGGGCATATACCCTGAGAAAACCATAATTCAAAAAGAGACATGTACCAAAATGTTCATTGCAGCTCTATTCACAATAGCCCGGAGCTGGAAACAACCTAAGTGTCCATCATCGGATGAATGGATAAAGAAGATGTGGCACATATATACAATGGAATATTACTCAGCCATAATAAGAAACGAAACTAAGCTATTTGTAATGAGGTGGATAGACCTAGAGTCTGTCATACAGAGTGAAGTTAGTCAGAAAGAGAAAGACAAATACCGTATGCTAACACATATATACGGAATTTAAAAAAAAAGGAATGTCATGAAGAACCTAGGGGTAGAACGGGAATAAAGACACAGACCTGCTTGAGAGTGGACTTGAGGATGTGGGGAGGGGGGAGGGTAAGCTGTGACAAAGCGAAGGAGAGGCATGGACATATATACACTACCAAACGTGGGGTAGATAGGTGGTGGGAAGCAGCCGCAGAGCGCGGGGAGATCAGCTCGGTGCTTTGTGACCGCCTGGAGGGGTGGGATGGGGAGGGTGGGAGGGAGGGAGATGCATGGGGGAAGGGATGTGGGAACAGATGTATATGTATGACTGATTCACTTTGTTATAAAGCAGAAACTAATTAAAAAAATAAATAAATAAACTTTAAAAAAAATGCCTTGAAATGCCAATACAAAGAAAAATGAGTCAGAACATGAAAAAATGTTTTAGACAAGTTGACGACATATATTCTTTGTTCGTTTCTCTTTTTGAGACAACTTCCATCTTATTCACACCCACATGTACAATACACTGAATAAAATACAACCCCATCACTCGATGGCGATAAAAAAAGGAAAGATAAGCCAGTTCCAGAAAATCTCTCTATTCCTAGTATCTTGTTGCATCTGGCAAAAAAGAGCATTTTGAAATATTCTCTAAAGTTTTGTATTTTATTTTATAATAATTTAGTTATTTATCTCAATGTAAATATTAAAAACGCATGAGAAATATGTTAAAAAAAAATCAGCTGAGGAAAGTACTCAAGGAAATACATTAAATGTAATAAGGATGATGTCAAAACAAATATCTTAAGAAAATATCAAGAATACAAGAAATAACAAGCATTGTACCTTATCTATAGTTAAAACTCTGATAAAGAGACAGAGAATTACAATCTAAGTGTTCCATAGGTTTGTTGAAACAGATGCGACATATTGCAGGGGAAAATTTATAATAGCCTGAAACTGAAATTCTAAACTCTCTCAGAAAAACCCAGCAGCTGAGGGTGAGGGAGCCTGAGGGGGAAGAGAGGGTTGTTGATTGATTGATTGATTGATTGATTGATTGATTTTTGGCTGCACCGGGTCTTTGCTGCTGAGCACAGACTTTCTCTAGTTGCGGCGAGCGGGGCCTACTTTTCATTGTGGCGCATGGGCTTCTCATTGCGGTGGCTTCTCTTGCTGTAGAGCACAGGCCCTAGGCATGCGGGCTTCAGTAGTTGTGGCACACGGGCTCAGTAGTTGTGGCTCGTGGGCTCTGGAGTGCAGGCTCAGTAGTTGTGGCACACGGGCTTAGTTGCTACGCAGCATGTGGAGTCTTCCCAGACCAGGGCTCGAACCTGTGTCCCCTGCCTTGGCAGGTGGATTCTTAACCACTGCATCACCAGGGCAGTCTGGAAAAAGAGGTTTAAAGAAGCTTTTTAAAAATTCTAGAAGCTTGTAGGAAGTGGGCAGGTAAAATAGCTTATTAGAGTGGCATAAACATTATTTAAATTTTCTGTGTTAATATAAAAATAAAGGTTGCTGGTTAAAGATGGAAAATGAAGCACATAATTTTACTCTGTTCTCTACCAAGTCCTCACTAAAAGCTACAATAAATGGCTTTTTAAAAAAATTGTAAACCCACGAGGACAAAGAGAATAAGACGAGAAGACTGAAACCTAATTTTGTGAGCTGAAATGTAGAAAGATGAGTGGTAGTTGATTGCGAGCCACTGCTATAAACTAATGGAATTGTAAGCATTTGAAGCGTACAGCAGTGAAATGACCCCCCCTTATATCTTTCATGTTTCCTAACAAAGACATTGTCACATAACAGCTTACTAATAATTTTTTTAATGAAAAATATAGTTAAAGAGGGAAAAGTAAATACTAGTGGAATTCAAAAGCCTAGAAGAACCTTCCAGAAAACCAGGGTCTGGAATGAGGAGGAAGTGCTGTGAAAGTAGAGAAACTTGACCAAGCCGGTAAAAGTAAAGAGAATAGAAGGAATGAGCAACTGAAATAATTAATAATTCTAAAATGGGGTGACAGGGTTGAAACCAAGTGAGATATCATAATGAAGAAAATGATGCAGGCCTGGCTTAAGACGGAGACACCAGTAGAACGCAACAGTCAAACACATCCTGTATGCCCTGTAGGGAATGGCAAGATTTCTTGGAAAACCCGTGAGTAACTGAAATTTCCTTTCCAATATACCTTCTAATCTTATGTTCATTGCTGATTTACAAAAATTGGTCATATAATTGATCAGAAAGACAACCTTAATAAACTCTTAAATATATTGTTTTTATAGATTAATTTCTCTAACTATAAGCTAATAAAATTATAAGTCAACAACAAAATTATGACTAAAAAAACCTTAAACAATTGGGGACTTTTAAACTCTTTTGAAAACAGAACAAAATTAAACACTTTGGTCAAAGAGAGAAATCAAAACTGAAAAATTACATGGAAATTAACAACAAGGAAAATATATCATATCCAAGCTTATAGGCATAGGTAGTGTTATACTCAAATGGAAATGTATAGCCTTAAAAGCTGTCATTATTTTAAAAATCTGAAAACAAATGAAATATGTGGTCAGTTTTAAGAAACTAGAACGAGAATAAAATAAAGAAAGTAGGAGAAGGTAATTAATAAGATAAAAGCTAAAATTAATAAAATAGAAAATAAAAGACAATAGAAAGTATTCTAAACTTATTTTTGAAAGAACATTAAATGTTAATAAATAAGTTAACTAAACAATTAATTATTAGCAAATCAAATCCAGTTGTATATTGAAAGGATTGTTATACCACTTCCATGTCAATTTTATTTCAGCATTGCTAGAATGGCTCAACATTATGAAATAATATATCAGTAAAATTTATTGCGTCAATTTAAAGAAGAAAACTATAACTATATCAATAAATGCCAGCAGAACTGACCACAGACACCAGACTGCATTCAGCACTCGTCTGGGTTTTTTTTGTTTGTTCGTTTATTTTTATATATTTTATTTTTGGCTGTGTTGGGTCTTCGTTTCTGTGTGAGGGCTTTCTCTAGTTGTGGCAAGCAGGGGCCACTCTTCATCGCGGTGCGCAGGCCTCTTCACTGTCGCGGCGGCCTCTCTTGTTGCGGAGCACGGGCTCCAGACGCGCAGGCTCAGTAGCTGTGGCGCACGGGCCTAGTTGCTCCGAGGCATGTGGGATCTTCCCAGACCAGGGCTCGAACCCATGTCCCCTGCATTAGCAGGCAGATTCTCAAGCACTGAGCCACCAGGGAAACCCACTCCTCTGGTTTTGAAGCTTATTCATCATACGTAATTCTGTTCTACAAGTGAGATGACAATTCTCCTAGTGACAATAAGAGCAGAATGCTTGTGACTGCAACCTCCCTCACTTTCCCTTTCCCACCAGGAATATTTCTTATGAAACAATAAGTGCATATCGTTTTAATTTAAACGCTATCTCCTCTAGTTCCTTCATCGTAAGTCATCTCAGACATGCAGTGAAGCATTCTCCTGCAAATACAAATCACCTTATGGGCCCTCTGACTTGTGCACAAGAGATTCTAGAAATCTATAAATGGGGAGAATGTGTATCGCAGTAAACGACACCACCATTCATCCACGTACTCAGGCCAAGAAACTAGTGAGCACCTTGACTCTCTTCACCCCTAGCCCCTCATTCGACACATCAGTGTCTTAGCTCCAGCTGCCATAGCAATATACCATAGAGTGGGTGGCTTAAACAGAAATTTATTTCTTGCAATCTGGAGCTGGAAATCCAAGATCAGGGTGCCAGCCTGGTTGGTTAGGGTGATAACCCTCTTCCTGGTTTGTGGAAGGCTCACTTCTTGCAGCTTCCTTACACGGTGGTGAGAGCAAGTTCCTCTTGTAAGGGTATCAATGCCATCATGGAGGCTGTACACCCATAACCTCATCTAATCTTAATTACTTCTCAAAGGCCCCAGCTCCTAATACCATCACACTGGGGGTGGGGGTGGACGTTAGGGCTTCAACATATGAACTTGGGGAGACATAAACGTTCAGTCCATAACAATCAGCAAGTCCTAAAGCTCTGCCTTCAAAATACATTCCCAGATCCAGCTACTTCTCACCACCCTCACACTGGTCCAAGTCACCATCAATGCTCTCCTAGATCACTGTAGTGCCTCTTCACTGGTCCCCTGCTTCCACTCTTTCCCCAACTGCAGTCAGAGTGATCTTTTTAAAACAAAAATCAGATTCTGTTGCTTTTCTGCTCAAACTCTTAAATGCTTCCCATTGCGCTCAGACACCTTTCTGGACCTCTGATCTCACCCCCTACCGCCTTGCTCACTCCACTCTGCCATCCTGGCCTTCCTGCTGTTTCTCAAAAACCCAATGCTCATTCCCACCTTGGGCCTTTACATTTCAGGTGACTCTGCTGGGAATGCTCTTCTCCCAAATCTTTGCACTGCTGACTTCCTTTGAGTCTCTGCTTTATGTCGCCACCTCAGAAAGGCCTTCCCTGAAGCATCCTATGGCAGCCCCTCCCACCCCCAAATTCTAAGCTTTCACCCTGCTTTGTTTCTCTTCAAGTGTATATCTCTGCCTAATATATTAAATTGTTGTTTGTTTTTGTCTGCCTCCCACTAGAAAGTTCTCCAGAATGTAGACACTTTTCTTATTCACTGCTCTATTCTTAATGTCTAGAAAGGACTTGGCTCATAATAGGTGCTCAATAAATAATTGTTGGATGAATAAGTGGAGATTTCTCCATTGTCATTTCCATAGATTGCCAATCCCTAGTTAGGTCTCCAATTCTGAGGCTTGAGTGGTATCTCAGGTTAGGTTCCCCAGGAAGCAGACTCTGAGATGGAGATGAGCATGCAGGTTGTTTATCAGCACCAGTGGGAGGAAGGGAAGAAAGCAGGACTGGGCAGTGGGAGAAGTCGAGCTGTGATGCAGTCTTAGTAGGAGCTTCAGCCAACCCTACAAGAAGTTCTGAAGACAGATGGACCCTTGGAAGCTTTCCCAAGGGGACAAGGCAGTCCTCTTAGCTGATACCATCTCAACAGCTGAGGATTTAGTCATCCACTTCTGAGTGGCACAGCAAAACATCTTCCACAGATGGGAGGACATGTGGTTTAATCATGGTAATGCCAAGGAAGTCTATGACTCTTTACCTAGAGACCTCATAATGTGGCATCTGATTCCCTGGCGATGTTACAGCCCTCCAGGGACTGGTTCATGGTCTGCCAAATCCAAAACCCTGATGATGTGAGCATATAGAAAACGGACCTGTCTCAGAGGTGCACTCACATTAACTCAGGTTCACAGATAGTAGTGCATACAACTGGATGACGATATATTTTATGACTGACATAAGTTCCACTAAAACTGCAGGTGTCAGCAAGACTTGTCCCTTCTTTCCAGAGCCACCTACATACAGCTTCCCAGGCTGCACAGTGCAGAACCCTAGGGGCTGCCATTCATGCGGACTGCAGTGAGACTGGTGCAACCTCCACTCCCACAGCTGTGCAGTGCACCAGCCCTGAATAACCAATAGGTTGGTTGTTAAACATGGAACCAGGTGAGGAGGGTCAGGTAGGGAGACTTTAGAAGTGGCCCTCCGATAACAAGGGAGGGAAGAATGCAGTGAGGAGACAGTCCTCCTCACTGCAAAGATAGTCTTGCCAGTAGAACCACAATATTACACGAAGTCTGTTGGCCAAGGTTCCATCCCAGGTGTAGCTTTTGAATGAGACCTCCCTTTAATCACGTTTATAACCAAGAGAAGAGGATGCACTCCACAGGTGAATTCATTGCCTCTCTGCATATAATCCAGTTTAAATAACTAAATACTGGCTAACTAAATAACTAAAATAAGCTAAAGCTTATTTTAGAATATTGTTCCAATAAGGTTTAAAAAATATTTTTGTATTTTTCAAAAGGCAACAACAAATAGGTCAATATATACTATATGCCTTATGGTCCTCGGTATGTAAAACTCTTCTGTGCTAATTTAGGTAATTAGGAGATACAAAAAGTTTGCATTTGGTTTATGAATGAAAACTCTAGTTGAGTAATCACACAGACCAGTTCAAGTCCCATCTCTGTCACTTAGCAGCTTTGTGATCTGGGGCAAGTTACTTGGTCCTCTAAGCCTCAGTTTCCTTATCTACAAAATTTCAATAATAACAATCAATAAGAATTAATTCAGAGTGTAGCTTTGAATATAAAATAAAATTACATGACACAATGCATATAGAACGACACAACATCTAGTACTTATGTTCAAAAATGTTAAATATTATTGAGTAGAATCAGGCACATTTTTTCTGTAAAGGGCCGGATAGTAAATACTTTTTGGCTTTGAGGGCCATTATGTCTCTGATCCAACTATTCAGCTCCATCAGTGTACTGCAAAAGTAGCCACAATAAATATAAATGAATGGGCATGGCTATGTTCCAATAAAATTTTGCCTACAAAAACAGGCAGTGGACTAGATTTGGCCTAAGACCATAGCTTGCCAACCCCTGGACTGGATAAACTGATTCATTTCATGGCACAATAGTAATGTCTATGCAATACTTTTTCTATCCCCTTTGTTGCAGACTCTTGAATTGATACTCAGTGATTCCAAGAGAATCTGCCTCTCCTTGCTTCTTCCTTAATGAACATGAAATACCATCAGCTCTAAGGGGAAAAAAAAAGACTTCTAACCCTACTCATTCAACTCAGGCCTTCAAAGCCCAAGAGAAAAATAAAGTTGCCGATTGTCCTTGCTGGGCTCAACATATCCAATGTATTTGAATGGCCATTTTACATTTTCAAAAGTGCTAACAGATACCACATAATTAAGTGTATTATCCGTGATATCACATGTTATTCTGCATTTTGGGTTGTTACCTCCGAGCTCTGCCAATTGTGGATCTTAGCAACCAGTGGGTGGTGGCATCTCCATTTAATATTAATACTCACCTAGTCGCAGCCCCTTACTTTAGGAAATAAGACTCCTCTCAGGCATTTCAAAATAGTTATTTGTAATTTGTAATTACAAAATAATCATTTAGCCTCTTAGAATTCCATCCAGATCGCATTTATAAATGTACTTCAATTAGTCTATTGTGGATTGAATTGTGCACCCCCCCCAAAAAACAAAGTTTTATCCACACCCTAATCTCTGCAACCTATGAATGTGACCTTGTTTGGAAAAAGAGTCTTTGCTGATGTAATTAAGTATCACAAGATGAGATCATCATGGATTATCTGGGGAATTACCTAAAACCATTGACAAGTATCCTTAGAAGAGACTGAAGAGGAGAAGACACAGGGAGAAGAGACGGCCATGTGAAGATGGAGGCCGAGATTAGAGTGATGCAGCCCTGTGCCAAGGAAAGCCTGGAGCCACCAGAAGATGGAAGAGGCAGGGAGAGATCCTCCCCTAGAGCCTTCAGAGGGAGCGCAGCTTGCCGACATGTTGCTTTTGGACTTCTGGCCTCCAGAATGGTGAGAGAATAAATTTCTGTTGTTTTAAGCCACCAAGTTAGTGGGGATTTGTTATGGTATCCCTAGGAAACTAACACACAGTCCAAAAAAATCAAATGGAGTCAAAAGCAAAGCAGATTGTTTAACAAAATCATGACATTTCAAACTCAGCTACTTAACTAAAATATTCAGCCTACTAAACTATAGATCTTCTATGCATATATCACTTTGAACATGGATGTTCTTATCATGTGTGAGATAGAATTATATTGGAAACCTGTATTTTGATTTCCCCAAGGAAAACAAACCTTGCCTCTTTTCTAAGATCATACCCCTCCCATACATCATTCAGGAACAATGAGGCATTCAATTGTCCACGACAACTTTTCCAAGTGCAATGTTAGAAACAAAGCAGGGACCACATAAAGGCACAATACAGCATCTCTGAATAAGCCATTCTTGTCTTATTTATTATCACCTCACATAGGACTCATTCAAATACATTCAGCAAGCACTTACTGTGTGCCTAGCAGATGCCGGACTTACTGCTAGGTGCTGAGCAATCAGAGATGAGTCAGATATAGTTCTTGTGGTTTAGTTGAGAAAATCAAAGTTGACTGAGACAGACAAATAAGGAGTCAGGTATGGTGTGTGTGACAAGTGAGAAAGCATAGTGGCGATGGGAGGCCAAATAGAGGTGCCCCTGACCCATGGGGACAGGAGGAGAAGGAGGAGATGGAAGCTGGGCTGAATTTTGAAAGCGTGGTTGACTGGATTCTGGGCTGGGACACATAGCATCAGGGAGCAGCGACTGAGAGCATGGAGGCCTGGGAAACTACCAGAGGGTCGGTAGATCTGGATTAGAGAATTATATTACAGAAAGGCTGAAGACGCAAACAGACCTGTGATGGTGAAGGGCCTTGGCAAGAGTTCAGATTTCATCCTTAAAAACATTAGAGTGGGCTTCCCTGGTGGCGCAGTGGTTGAGAGTCCGCCTGCTGATGCAGGGGACACGGATTCGTGCCCCGGTCCGGGAAGATCCCACATGCTGCGGAGCGGCTGGGCCTGTGAGCCATGGCCGCTGAGCCTGCACGTCCAGAGCCTGTGCTCCGCAACGGGAGAGGCCACAACAGTGAGAGGCCCACGTACCGCAAAAAAAAAAAAAATTAGAGTGCCATTAAAGCAGCAGTCCCCATCCTTTTTGGCACCAGGGACCGGTTTCATGGAAGACAGTTTTTCCACAGATTAGGGGTGGGGAGGATGGTTCAGGCAGTAATGCCGGCGATGGGGAGCGATGGGGAGTGGCAGAGGAAGCTTTGCTCGCCTGCCTGTCGCTCGCCTCCTGCTGTGCGGCTGGTTCCCAGCAGGCTGCGGACTGGTATCGGTCCACGGCCTGGGGGTTGGGGACACCTGCGTTAAAGAGTTTGGCATCAGTTACTGAATGATAGGATCAGATTGCTTTCTGGAAATGTTCACGTTCTGCCGTGAGGATGTTGGATCCGGATGGGGCAGGAGCGGTCAAGGAAACCATGTAGAGAGGCTGTTGCCGCTATCCATCCAGGCTTTCAGAAAACCTTGCAGTAGCAATAGGGGTGAAGAGGAGTGGAAGGTCTGGAGAGGGTATTAAAGGGCTAGTTTTTAGGGCTAGCTATAGGGTCGGGGTAGGGGGAAGGAAATGTAGTTTTTGAAAATTACTCTCTCTCTCAAGTTTTTGAACACCAGAAGGATTAAGCACTGTCTTTTTATTCATCTCTGTACCAGCCCGACCACCTGTACAAAATAAGTCTTCAATTTGTTAGTAGTTGAATCAAATTTCCCAGGTTTCTATTAGAAACTGAGGTTCCAGGTACTTTCCACAGTGCTCTCAGAATACCCTTCACTTTCAAGTATATAAAGCTATTATGAGAGATAATTTATGGCTCTCAGAAGGGCCTCCTGTTTTTGTTCATCTGCCCATTTAGCAGCCTCTTACTGGATTAATGGCCTGATGCATGAATCATGGCGACAACCCGCACAGAATTAAGCGCTAACAGGAGGTTCCAGGAGAGCCATCTCTGATGCCTCCTAGAGCCCCAAGCAAAGGCCAGCCGTGGTTGAAACCCCGATCCCACCCCACCCCCACCCCCAGGTCTCTCACTGGCATCTATAGCATACACAATTATACTCATTCTGTAGAAAGGCCCATGTTCATGTCTCCCTAGCTACAATCTCTAAAGAAATTCCTACAGCACTGCCTATGGAAGCCTTTTAAAATCATTTTATGAATAGCAGACTGGCTTCCTGAAGGCAGAGTGCCTCCAATGTGCTTCGACAGATAGGCTTTTACATCAAGAAGAGAAAGAAGCCAGAGAAAGTAAGACTGAAAAGCTACTCAGGAGTTGGCAGGGTAGCAACGGCATGGAGTCATTCAAGAGGGAGAGGTGACTTCGGGCTGGGTTGCAGGGATGACTTGAGCTGGGTCTCTAAAGACAGGATTTAGCCAAAGTTTTGGAGGGAGTGCTATTGACAGTTTGGGGCTGGATGACTCGTTCATGCTTCATGCATGGCATAATGCTTAGCATCCCTGACTCCTGCCCACTACGTACCAGGGATCCAAAATACTCCCCGACATATACTTTTCCAAATACCCCCTGGAGGGCTGAACTTTACTGGGTGCATGAACCACTGATGGATAGTGAAGGGGAATGTGAGAGGGTGATTCAAATGGAAGAGACCAAGGTGTGGAGAAGGACACATGAGACATTCTTAGACCACTGGTAGAGCATTGTGACTGTGGTGGAGGATTCGAGAGGAGAACAACTTTTAAAACAAGCTAAAAATGAGGTTTGTCATTAAATTCTATTCACAACATGTCCAAATGGCCCCCAAAGGCCATGTTAAACACTAATGTCGGATTCAGTTAAGAAGTCAAAGGCATGTAGTAGATGGAATATGAGCTTTGACTTCAGACCTAGTTTGAATCCCAGCCTCACCACTTACTAACTGTTTCCCTGGGCAAGTTACTCATGGTCTCTCGGCCTGCTTTAACAACTTCAAAATGAAGATCATACTTCCTCAAAGCATTGTTGGAATCTCATCGTGTTTGAGGAGGTCATTAAGAGGACATGACCCCAGTTGACCTTCAAGCTGGACCCAAGCAATCAGAGGCTCCTCACTCCCTGCTCCCCTGTCCTTGGAATGTACATTCTGCCCACTGTACCTGCACTAGGAGCCACTTAAAGGATACAGCTTTGACAGAGCTATGTATTATTGAGAACGTCTAGACAGTATACATGACTGAACCCCATTAAGGCTTCTACACAAACTCTTAAGATTCTGGTGGGTAGGTGGGGAGATCTATTCATGTTGCAGCCACCCAAGACAAACCTCGTATGTAAGGTCTCTTGCTTATTAAAACTGCCACCTACCAATCTGCAATGATCTGCCTCTTTCTTTGGTCTCTCTTTGTTCTCCACGTAAGGATACCAATTCTGAATTTTACCAGGGAACTCCCAAAGATGCAAACCAACACATCAATCTGACATTAAAAACATTTGAGGGCTTCCCTGGTGGCGCAGTGGTTGAGAATCTGCCTGCCAATGCAGGGAACACGGGTTCGAGCCCTGGTCTGGGAAGATCCCACATGCCATGGAGCAACTAGGCACGTGAGCCACAACTACTGAGCCTGCACATCTGGAGCCTGTGCTCCGCAACAAGAGAGGCCGCGATAGCGAGAGGCCCGCGCACCACGATGAAGAGTGGCCCTCACTCGCCACAACTAGAGAAAGCCCTCGCACAGAAACAAAGACCTAACACAGCCAAAAATAAATAAAGAAAGAAAGAAGCTTTCATTAAACAAACAAACAAACAAACAAACATTTGAGCCTTGAAATAACTACTTTGCAAATGAATATATGTTCTACCAGTGTATCTATTTTTTTTGTAAGTCCTCTAATAAATTTTGGTTGTATGTTGTTCACAGTTAGCTGGAAGTTTTTTCCTCTTTTTTGTTAAGCAAGGTAATATTTACACTAACTTCAAGTGTCCAATTTGGTGAACTTTTGTAATTTTGTACAATCATTGAACCACCACCACAATCAAGAAATAGAACGATTCTCTCACCCTAAAAAGTTTCCTCACCTCATACCCAGCATCTCCCTTCACCCTGGCTCAGGCAACCATTATATCATTATAGTTTAGCATATTATAGAATTTCATATAAATTGACTCATACAGTATGGAATCTTTGTGTTTGACTTCTTTCGTTTAGTGTAATATTTTTGAGATGTATCCATATTGTTGTCTATGTTAGTATTTCCTTCCTTTTTATTGCTGAGTAGTTTTCCATGGTATGGATACACCACACTTTGTTTATCCATTCAAAGGCGATGGACATTTGAGTTATTTTCAGTTTGGGGCTATTACAAATAATGCTGCTACAACCATTCATATACATGTTTTGTCTGGACATATATTTTCATTTCTCCTGGGTGAGTACCCAGAAGTAGAATTTCTGCTCGTATGGTATGGTAATGAATCTTTAACTTTTTAAGATAATGCCAGACTGTTTGCCAAAGTGAGTGTATTCCCACCAGCAATGTCTGAGAGTTCCAGGTGCACCAGAACCTTGCCAACACTTGGTAGCGTCAGTCTTTTTCACTTCCTCCATTCTAGTGTATAGTGGTATCTCACTGTGATTTTTAATTGATATTTCTCTGATGACCAATCAAGTTGGACACTTTTCATGTGCTTATGAAAATGTTTAATCAAAATAGCCATCAAATGAAATGCCAAAATGCAGTTATTGGAAGCAATAACTTCACAGGAGCTACTGAACAAATTAAACAATGAGCCCCTAAATGGTATACAATATTGATATTGAAATTCTGTAATTGCATTTTGGGATATCTCAACTTGCAGAATGAATCATTTGCTGAAGTACCTATTTTTAATTGGGTAAGTTTATGTTCTATACTGGAATGAAATGAAATTTAGGAGGCCTATAATTATGCAGAATCATAAGTAGAGACAACTTATTTGATGAGGTTTTTCTTATGAAATATTTGTTGAAGAAAGTCACTCTGAATGAAGGCAAAAAAAGTCAGCATCTGTGAAAATATTTGGGCTGAAATATTTACACATTTCAACATGCAAAAACTTAAAATTGTGAATATCCTTGTTTTAGTTTGCTAATGCTGCCATAATAAAATACCACAGACAGGGTGGCTTAACAGAAATTTATTTTCTCTCAGTTCTGGGAGCTGGAAGTCTAAGAGGAAGGTGTCGACAGGTTTATTTTCTTCTGAGGCTTCTCTCCTTGGCTTACAGATGGCTGACTTCTGGCTGTGTTCTCACGTCTTTTTGTGTGTGTGCTTGTACCTCCCTGGTGTCTTTCTGTGTCTAATTTCCTTTTCTTATAAGGACACCAATAAGATTGGATTAGGGGCCATTCTAATGACCTCAACTTAACTACTCTTTAAAGACCCTATGTCCAAATATAGTCTTGGGTATATTTGGTGCTAGGGGTCAAGGCTTCAACATAGGAATTTTAGGGGGATATAATTCAGCCCACCACACTCTTCCATTTAGCAGACCAGTTCTGACATCCCTTTTACTTCCACATAACCCAGGAAGAAACATGACCGCTGGCATCTAGTGAAGGGTATAAATGGGCCAGAGAGTAAACGCCCTCTGCCCTGCAATCTGCAGTCACCCTCGTGCTCTGTGCTTTCCACGTGTCAGCATGGACCTGCCAGGCTCCAAAGTCCACCTGTTTAGGCCAGTAATATCTACCTGACCATCTCACACTGGCACATTAAGAAAAAATAGTTCTGTTTCTTCTGTTTATAAAAGTAATATATGCTCATTGGGGAAAAAAAAAAAAGACCAAACACTGGTGAAGTATATAGAAGAAAATAAGATCACCTACAAAGATACACACCCAGAGATAGCCACTGTTAACTACATTTGTTGTATATCCATCAGAATGTTTTGTCTATGCAAGGACTTGTGTGCTTTTTAATATAAAAAGTAGAAGTCATAACATATATAATTTTTCAGCTTTGTTTTTCTACTTAATATATTCTGGACATATTTCCCTTTCTATAAATAGCTATCTTAAGACCTGTCAAAATTCAGCCTGGCCAGCTGTGCCGCCACCCAGGCCTAGGTTTTACTTAGACTCTTTGGAATGAGGTAGAAGTTTCAGGGCCAAGAGAGTCAAAGACCACTCAAGGTTAAGCAAAGTGCAGCCTTTAGTCCCATACTGTTCCAACCTTCTTCCTGAAGGTGGGATGCGCAGATTACCAAGTGATGCTGGGCCCAAGTCAGGAAGGCTCGGGGAGTGATTTGGGAGCTGATGACAAGCAGCCTCTGATGTCCTGCAGGCTTGAGGAGAACTGCCTTTCTAAGGTGGAAGCTGCCCTTACCTCTTTTATTAACCTTCCTCCAGGCTGAAATTGTGACCCTTAGCCACTCCCAATCACAATTCTATTCTCTCATTTGGGACACTGAGGGGCATCTTTCTTCCCCCAGTTCCCAAATAGACAACCTAGAAAGCAATTCAGCACAACCTCCAACAAACAGAAACTATGGAAAAGAAATTTACAAGTATCACACATTCTCCTCCTTTGCTTCAAATACACAGTCCATCTTCTGGGAATTGGGCCCAGAGGTGGATAAGAAATATAGATGTTTGTCCTAGTCTGTTCATTCAATCTCCAGAAGAAAGAAAAAAATTACAGTGTAAGAGAGTCATCAGCCCAGCCACATAATACCCTTTTAAACCAGTGCTAGGAATTCCACTGCCTAAAAGAAACCATATCAGAACTTATTTCCTATTGATAGATATCATAGGTTATTTCCAAACTTACTAAACAATACTTCAATGAACATCTTAGATATATATTTTGTACTCTTGCCTTAACATGTTTCCTTAGAATATATTCTGAGGGGTGGAATGTATGGGTTGAAGGAGATGTATTTTTCAAGTTGTGATAACTATTTCTAATTTGCTCTCGAGAAATGTTATTGCAGTTTATATCATTTCATTTACCTTGGTTATATACCTAGGAGTGAAATTGAGTCTCATTTTGTAAACCTATGTTTAACTTTTAGAGTAACTGTCAGATGGTTTTCCAGAGCAACTGCACATTTTTATATCCTATCAACAATGTATGCGGGTCCCAGTTTCACCATATCCTCATCAACACTTGTTATTATCTGTCTTTTACTATAGCTGTACTAGTAGGTGTGATGTGGTATCTCAGTGTGGTTTTGATATGCATTTCTTTGGTGACGAATGCTGTGAATATCTTCTCATATGTTTACTGGCCATTTGTCTATCTTCTTTTAAGAAATGTCTATTCAAATCCTGTGCCCATTTTTTAAATAGGTAAATTTTCCTTTTAATGTTGAGCTATAAATGTTCCTTACATATTCTGGATAGTACTAATTCCTTATCAGATAAATGAGTTGAAAAATTTTTCTCCCATTCTATGGGTTGTCTTTTCACTTTCTTAATAGCGTCCTTTGAAGCCCAAAAGTTGTAAATTTTGATGAAATCCAATTAATCTATTTTTTCACTGGTTGCTGAGCTTTAGGTTTCATGTAAGAAACCATTGCTTAATGCAAGGTCAAGAAGATTTACCCCTATGAGTCTTATAGTTTAAACTCTTACATTTAGGGCTTTGGTTCATTATTAGTTCTTTTTTGTATATGGTATGAGGCAGGGGTCCAACTTCATTCTTTTGCATGTGGATATCCAGTTGGCCCAGCACTATTAGAAAAGACTAATCTTGGGATTTCCCTGGCGGTCCAGTGGTTAGGACTCCACACTTTCACTGCAGGGGGCACAGGTTCGATCTCTGGTCGGGGAACTAAGCTCCCTCATGCTGGAAGGTGAGGCCAAAAAAAAAGAAAAAAAGAAGAATCTTTCCCCCACTGAATTGTTCTTGGCACCCTTGTCAAAAATTAATTGACCATAAATTGGTTTATTCTTAATTCTGTTCTATTGATCTGTATTCTATCCTTATGCCAGTACCACATAGTCTTGATTAAAATAGTTTTGTAATAATTTCTGAAATCAGAAAGGGTAAGTTCTCCAAATTAGTTGTTTTTTTTTTTTCATGAGTGTTTTGGATATTCTGGGTCCCTTGTATTTCCAAACATATTTTTCTAGTATTAATTCAAAACGTACTTTCTATGTTAAGGATAGTAACCCTTTATTTATTAAACATATTACTATTTTCCCTTGCAAATTGTTTATTTTTTCTATTTAGTAGTTTTAATGTTTAATTAGTTTATTAATCTATGACTCTTTCATTCACAGTTTGGGGATTTGGCTATAGCTAACTTTTTGGAACCTCAATCTTTATTCTGCCTAAACCTACGACAGTCATTTAATCCTCCCACCACTGATCACTATGAAACTCAGACTCTACTCTACCTGAGTCACAGTATTTGTTAGTCTCTTCTTATGTAAATTGCGTGAAAGATTGAAAATGGCCAAGAACTCTTTGACACTCCTCCCATCAAGCGATAGGGTTTGTGTCCCCTCCCCTTCAATTTAGGTGGGCTCTGTAACTGTTTTCATCAACAGAATATGGCAAAATCTCACTCTGTGCCTGGCTTAGGCATTAAGAGTCTGGAAGCATTCACCTCCTGTCCTTGGAACCTTCTCTGGGAGCCCTAAGCTGCCATGTAAGTCTGACTGCCCTGAGACCACCATGCTGGAGAAGCCCTGTGTGGGAGCATCCCACAGCCGAGGGTCCCAGCTAAGCCCAGCCTTTCAGTCATCCCTTCCAGGAAACTGTACAAGCTAGTGAAGCCTTTCAGAGCAGTTATCCACAAGCTAAACACCATCAAGTGACCCCAGTTGACACTCACGATGGAGAATTATCACCCAACTAAGCCTGCCTGAATTCATGACCCAAAAAATCACGAGATAGAATTAAATGGTTGTTATTTTAATTGTGGCAGTAATTTGTTACAAAGCTATAGATAACCAGAAATTAACCTGGGCTAATAGCCACCCATGTACTGGTAAGACAGGTGGAGTAAAAAGAAGCATATAATCCTTAAAAGAAAAAAAAAAAGTTTTCCTTTTAGAAAAGAGGAGAAAAAGTAATGGTTGAAAATCAAACGTAGAAACTTTTCAAGCTCTGTCCTCTTTGCAGATTCTGGATGAGAGATTAAGACTATATAGGAGGTGAGTGGTCTAAAAAGATGAGGCTTTGAGGAAGTCACATAAGGGTATGGCTTACTCCCTTATCGTGGTTGATCTCTCTGAATAGTCCTCCCCCTATATAGTCGAGCAAGAAGATTCTTCTTAGTTCCCACATTTCTATGATGGAAGAGATAATAGGAAGAATAGACCATGGCTAAATTCTAAAGTGCCCCTTGTGAGCTTTCAATGCAGAATCTATTTTAAAACTGCTCCAGCTGTTGGTGAGAATATGAAACGATGCAGCTGCTATGGAAAACAGTATCGTGGTTCCTCACAAAATTAAACATGGAATTACTATATGATCCAGCAATTCTACTCCTGGATACATACCCAAAAGAATCAAAAGCAGGGTCTTAAAGAGGTGTTCGTATACCCATGTTCATAGTGGTATTCTACACAATAGTCTAAAGGTGGAAGCAATCCAGGTGTCCATTGATAGATAAATGAATAAACAACATGTTAGGTGATTAGGTAGAAAATCCTTATGACACATGCTACAACATGGATGAGCCTTAGGACATTATGCTAAGTCACATTAAGCCAGTCACAAAAAAGACAAATACTATCTGATTCCACTTATATGAGGTATCTAGAGTAGTCAAATTCATAGAAACAGTAGAATGGTGGCTGAGAACCAGAGAAGCTCATTAGGAGACCACCTGAGGCCAGATTAAAGGAGTGCAGGCCCTGCACACACCCTGATCCTTATCAGCAACTCCACCCTTGAACGATTGCTATAAAACTCCTCACCAAATCCTCCCAGGTGGGGACACACAGTTTTCTAGGGCACAAGCTTGCTCTGTCCCCCTTTGCCTGGCAAAGCAGTAAAGCTATTCTTTTCTACTTCACCCAAAACTCTGCCTCTGAGATTCAATTTGGCACCAGTACACAGAGGCCAAACAGCCCCCAAGACTGTCCTCACTTCTGACATCAACTGCAAGTTCAGGGGTTCCCCAGACTACCCTCAGGTTCAATAATTCACCAAAGGACTCAGAACTCACTGAAAGCTATTGTGCTCAGAGTTAACTGTTTATTACAAGGAAAAGGTACAGATCAAACTCAGCTAAAGGAAGAGACACATAGGGCAGACTCTGGGAAGGTTCCAAACACAAAGCTATGCTGTCCTCAGGATGCATTCCTCTGCCGGCATCAGTATGTAACAATACACTGAATATTGCTGACCAAGGCAGCTCACCTGAGCTTCTGTGTCCAGACTTTTTATGGGGTTACAGAGGCATGATTGAGGGAATGGTTATCCACACGGTTGAACTCAGTCTCCTGAGTTGAGATAACACATGACTCAAAGACACCCCCCCCTGAACCCCATGGGTGGTCTTTCTGGTGTGGCTAGCCCCTACACTAAGCAAAGACACTCCTACCCGGTATGACATTGATTACCTCCTAGTAGCTGATGGCAAAGTCAGTTTTTTCTTTGGGCAAGGCCAAATTCCTTACTACATAGCATATGTCAAAACACACATTGGCTTTTAAAGCTTCTACTTGGAAGTAACACGTGGCATTTGCTCTCATATCTTTGGCTAAATCAAGTCCCAAGGCCAAGCTTGACTTCAAGGTGGGTGGTGAGGTACATTCTTCCCATAGCTGACTAGGTATAGGTGATGAGAAATCCTGTCTACCACGTGAGTGTTTTTAGGTGTATTAATTCAGTTAATTCTCTCGACAACCCCCATTACTACCTTCATTTTCCAGATAAAGAAACTGAGCCACAGAGAGGTTAAGTGACATACCCAAAGTGGCACAGGTAGTAAGGGAAGAGCTGGGATGCGAGGTTTCAAGCCCAGGAACTCTACCTCCATAACTCATGCTTTTTAAGACAACTAAAGGAGAAAAAATCCTATAGCTTCTTCAAGTTTCTTTTTTTCTACATTCAAATAATACTTGATGAATACTTCTGAAGTACTCCAGGCACTGGACTATGATGTGCTGGAAATTAATGGTGAATTAGACGTTAGGCACTTGCCCTAGTGAAGCTGAAGTTTTTCCTACTTTCTTCTTAGACAAAGGGATTTGTGGTGGAAAACAGGAGCTGGAATAACCAGGCCCCACTCCTCAAACACACAATCACCACTACTACAACTACATCACACTCATTCCCCCAAACTAAGATCAAATCTTACCCACCCACTTCTTGAGACTTTGGAGGAGCAAAGAAAGAGGTAAGGGCAAAATAAAAATGAAAATGGATGAAATGAAGTAAAAGCTATTAAAAACCCAACAGGATGACTCTTTGCCCTTCTCCTTACTTCAGTTTAGTTAACAACAGGTACAGCATAGGCACTGCCCAATTGATGGCAGTGATAAACTGTTGTCCCATCTGTAAGCATCAACCCTGTGCTTACCCCTCATCCTCCAGAGTGGACATTCTCTTGGAACTATTGAAGAAAGAATGTGTTTTTTTCTGTTGGGTTTTCTGAGAAGACAAAATGTTGGCAGCTATCTTGTCAGCACTAGAGATCAGCCTGTCTGAGAATGGAGCCACTATAGAGAAAAGCAGGCAAGACCCAAGACATGTGAATCAAGCCTTTGACAGCATTTGAGCTCCTGGATCCAGCCATGCCTGAGGTCAAATGGCCTAGACTTTTCAGTTATGTGAGCCAATTAATTCCCTCTTTATGGCAAAGAAGTTGAGTTTCTGCTATTGAAGTCAAAGAGTCTTAATACACCTATATATTTATCCTCTTTTTAAAGTTCCAATACCAAAGAAGCCATCATGTGCCCTTCACAGGAGGGGGAAAAGTTCATCTTTAAGAAATGAGAATAAACCTAAGGAAGGCTGGTGCGGAAAGCTTGGTCTGTCCGCACAAATGCCAAATTGAATCTTGGAGACAGAGTTTTAGGTGAAGTAGAAAAGAATAGCTTTATTGCTTTGCCAGGCAAAGGGGGACACAGCAGGCTCCTGCCCTCGAAAACTATGTGTCCCAATGCTTGAGGATTTGATGAAGAGTTTTATAGCAATAGTTCAAGGGTGGGATTACTGACAAGGTTAGGGTGTGTGCAAGGCCTGCACTCGCTTCATGTTGGCTTAATGTCATCTCAGGTGGTCGTCTCCTAATCTTGATCAGCTTCTCTGGTCTCTTTATCTTTTTTTTTTTAATTAATTAATTATTTATTTATTTTGGATGCTCCTGGTCTTAGTTGTGGCACGCGGGATCTTCATTACTGCATGCGAACTCCTAGTTGCAGCATTCATGTGGGATCTAGTTCCCCGCCCGGGGATCGAACCTGGGAGCTCTGCTGGGAGCTCTGCTGGGAGAGTCTTAGCCACTAGACTGCCAGGGAAATCCCTGGTCCCTTTAACCTCGCCTCAGGTGGGAGCTTGGCTGCTCCTCCCTTGATTAGCATCTGTTCGAATCTGCCCTTTGGAATTCAGGGAAGGTCATGAAGGCTGGAGTCTTGCTTACAAGAAACGGGGGGAAAAAAAGGCTTCTGTGCCCAGGAGCCTCACAGGGTCTTTCTTGGTTTCAAGTTAAATGAAGCTCATGGGGGATGATACCAATTTCCTAGGCACCAACTGCTGAGACTGTCCCCCTTCTACCAATACTTATAGCCCGCAATTTCTAGGAAAGCATGAATAGCAACAGAAGGAGGAATTGGCTACCAGGATGCATGGAGAGACACCAGCAAACTGCATATCGTATCTCCCTCCACTAAAAAGATTTAGCACTAGAAAGCTGCAGTGAAGTCTCATATCTCTAAAATTCATTGCAGCCATAAAAAGTACCACCATATTTTCACAAGCTATTAAAACAGCTAAAAATGAAGCCCATTTGGTAGCCAGTATCCTTCACATGATCATATTTTTTCATGTATGTGTGAAGCAACGAAATTTGGTTAACTGCAATACATCTCCTTGTAACTGATTCAGATTTCCACATTCTCTTTTTGTTTTGTTTTGTTTTTTTATGGTACGCGGGCCTCCCACTGTTGTGGCCCCTCCCGTTGCGGAGCACAGGCTCCGGACGCGCAGGCTCAGCGGCCATGGCTCACAGGCCCAGCCGCTCCGCGGCATGTGGGATCCTCCCAGACCGGGGCACGAACCCGTATCCCCTGCATCGGCAGGCGGACTCTCAACCACTGCACCACCAGGGAAGCCCCACATTCTCTTTTGCATCCTAAAATAATAAGCTACAATTTCTCTAGCCATATAATTTATAAATTACATAGACATATCACAACAGGAAAGACAGTTCTTTGTTTTTCCTCTTCACCTTTCTCAACTGGTTTTTCATTTTAACAATTCTTGATGAAATCTCCACAAACATTGAGTGGCATGGGCATAAGGATAGTATAAACGGAGGGCATTAACATTTATTCGGAACCTATTATGTGCCCATCTCATCATATTTTATTTCATTTAATACTAACCCTAACCTTTAAATCAGGTGTCATTGCCCCATTTTTCTGATGGGAAAGCCTCAAAGAGGGGAAGTCATTTACCCAAGTTTAAATAGCTGTAAAATATCTATGGCAGACACTGTTGATTTCTTGCGCATAACTATTTTCTTCCTCTTTGCTGGTTGAACATACTTCTCATTAAATAAGTTGAAAATGCTGAATACACTTTATCCCAGACTTCTTTGCTGCTAGGGCATGAGCTTTGATGCAACCTAGCCAATGGGGCCTGAGGGGAAGTCTGCTAGGGATTTTGGGGAAAGTTTTCTCCCTGATTAAAAAAATAAAATACACATGCACAAGAAGGACCCTCTTTCCCCCTACTTTTTGTTTTTGGATAAAGTCTTATAGTGATGTGATACCTGGAGCAGTCACAGCCTTCTTGAGACTATGAGGACACAAACCTGAAGATGAAGTTGAATACTCTAAAACACTCTAAAGATGGTTAAAAGGAAAAGTGGTCCTTAATGACATCTTTGAACTTCTCCTGTACCTCAAGACTTAGAACAGTGCCTGGTGCATATTAGGCACTTACCAAACATCTATTGAATGAATAAATGAATTATTTTAACTTTTCAAAATTTGTATTCATAAAAGATAAAAGAAATATCTACCAAAGCTTAATCTTCATCTACCTCTGACCCAGCAATTCCACTCCTGGATATATATATATATATATATATATATATATATGTGTTATGTGTCCACAATAGACATGTGAAACAGTGTTCATAGTAGCTCCAAACTGGAAGCAACTCAAATACAGACAAATAAATGTTGTAATATTCATGCTTTGGAATGCTATACAGCAACATAAAAGAGCAAACCATTAATACAATGGCGTGAATGAATCTCACGGACATACTATTGAGCAAAAGACAATATACACACAAGTACATACTGTTTGCTTGTATTAAATAAAGTTCAAGAACAGAAAAAACTAATCCATGGTGATAGAACTATCAGTGGTTACCTTTGGGAAGGGTGGATAGTTATTGAGGAGTACGGACATAAGAGAATCTCTTGAGGTGATGGAAATGTTCTACATCTTGATCTGAATTGTGGTTATATGGGTTTATACATATAAAAAATTAATCTGTACACTTAAAATGTGTATACCTTACTGGATATGTTATACCTCAATTTTTTTAAAGGGCAAAAGAAGTTTTTGTTTTTGTTTTTTTTTAAAAGGAGGTATAGGAAACATGTTTTACTCAGTCTTTATTTAGGGAAGGTATTAAGTGCCTTACAAAATAATCTTCATAATCACACTATCAAGTAGGCATTGCTATCTTGCAGATATGAGACTCAGAGAGATTAAGTTATTTTCCAAGGTCACACAGCTAATCAGTGTCAAAGCTGAGATTTGAATACAAATTTATCAGACTCCAAAGCCCATGATCCTTTCTCTGTGTTACTATAAAACAGGCAGCCACCTGCACAGCCTACTTACCAAGGTCATGGAAAGAATGATCACTGTGACCCAGGAATATTCTCCGGAGTGTGGATTTTTCTATAGAAATTGCCTAAGTAGAACAGAAAAGACTTTATGTACAAAGATAGTCATTGCATAATTTATAATAGTGAAAAACTGGAAACAACCTAATTATTCAACAGCATATAATTAAGCAAATTATAATGCATATATTCAATAAAATATTATGCAGCCATTAAAAATTATGCTCAAGAAAGCTTATGATATAATGTTCATTGTGGTAAACCAGAATAGAAATTGCATTTGCTTTAAGAATACAACCATGAAAAACAAAAAAATTTAAACAGACATGCCTATAGAGGAAGAAGCCTGAGAGTGTTTGCATGTAAAGAGCATTAACAATGTCTGTCTCTGAAGAATATGATTTGGCAAGGTGGTTGTAGGAGTTGGGGTGGGGGACGGTTAGGGAGAGGACAGGAACTTTCATTTTTTACTTTATAAACTCTGTTTTTGATTTTATTTTTTACAGTGAAGATGCATTTTATGACAATTTTAATTCATTAAAAACAACTGGAAGGAAATTTGTAAAATATTAACAATAGTTGTCTTTAGGTAATGGGGTTTGGGAGATTTTTTTAATGTTATCTTTCACCTTTCTAAACTTTTTAAAAATTCCTATGATGAGCATATGTTTCTTTATGCCTGAAAAAAAAAAAACTTATTTCAATGAGATGATGCATTTGAAAGCACTCTGTAATCTGTGAAGCAATTCAATTATAAAAGTGATTTCATTACTACTGTAAAACGTATTAAATGCTGGCAATGCCATTTGTAAAGTCAGAGGACAGATCCACTAGCCAACTACCCGAGCACTCAAGTTTTGCGCAGCTGCCGCCTTCCGGAAGGTGGGAGGGAGGCCGGGCAAACCACCACCGCCCACCCAGAACAATTATAATGCTTAAGAGTTGGGGCTTCCCTGTGGTGCAGTGGTTGAGAATCTGCCTGCTAATGCAGGGAACACGGGTTCGAGCCCTGGTCTGGGAAGATCCCACATGCCACGGAGCAACTAGGCCTGTGAGCCACAACTACTGAGCCTGCGCGTCTGGAGCCTGTGCTGCGCAACAAGAGAGGCCGCGATAGTGAGAGGCCCACGCACCGCGATGAAGAGTGGCCCCCCCTTGCCACAACTAGAGAAAGCCCTCACACAGAAACGAAGACCCAACACAACAAAAGTAAATAAATAAATTAATAAACTCCTACCCCCAACATCTTCTTTAAAAAAAAAAAAAAAAAAAAAAAGAGTTTATCTGGCAAAACCTCAGGTGTTAGATTAGAAGACCATTTCTTAGGGCTGTACTTCTCAGCCCAGGAGGCACATTAGAATGGCCTGAGAGACTTTTTTAGGGCCCCACCCCCAGAGCTAAGAAATCTATTGTTTAGGGTGAGGCCCGGGTGTGGGTATTTTTAATGTTTCCCAGTTAATGCTAATAAGCAGAACGGATAGTGATAGCTTCGGGAAATACTGTGGATAAGTTCTCCATGTTAAGTGCTGGGAAGAGTTCTAAAACCCCTGTGGGAACATTTAACTCTCTAACCAAAAAACTAGAAAAATATTGCTTTCTTCAAACCAACCTGAGGTTTTTGTCTTTGCTGTTTTTTTTAAAAGTAAGAATTTTAATTGCTACTTCTGTCTTTACAATTTACAAAGGTCATCATGGAGATAATCTTATTTGATAATCTCATTGAATTATGATAATGTATGTAAAGTGCTAATAGGTGTAACTGTCTAGACAATTCTGGGAGGTAAGTGAGGCAAAAACCATTATTTACATTTCGCCCAGGAGGGAATTGAGAGGAGAGAGTTCAGAAGTTTCCCAAGATCCAGCAGACTTGAACCCAAGTAACTTCCCCAACTACAACATGCTTGTTTCAAGAATTGGCTTGTATCTTTAAGTTGCCAATAACATTACACTAGAACAAGAGATTCAAAAAAAGGCTTGCCTTCCTCCTTTCCCACTGCATCCTCAGGACCTAGAGAGCAAAGTGAAAGTACAGTCGTCCCTTGGTATCCATGGGAGATTGGTTCCAGGACTCACACAGATACCAAAATCCAAGGATGCTCAAGTCCTTTCTATAAAGTGGTGCTGTATTTGCATTTAACCTAAGCACATCTGCCCGAATACTTTAAATCATTTCTAGATTACTTATAATACCTAATACAATGTTAGTGCTATGTAGATATTTGCCAGTGAGCAGCGAATTCAAGTGTTTGGGGGAACTTTCTGGATTTTTCCCCCAAATATTTTCACTCCACGGTTGGTTGAATCTGAGGATTCAGAGCCCACAGGTTTGAAGGTTTGCCTGTGTTATGTGAACATATTTTACATGAAACTGGGCCACCAATAGCACTGCTGAGAGCAGGGTCTGGACACATGAGTAAGTGTGTATTGAATGAAAAAATGAATGACTATATCCTATAAGATAACATTACCCCCATTTGTCTTAGTCCTTTCAGACTGCTATAACAAAATACCATAGACTGGGTGGCTTATAAACAACAAGCATTTATTTCTCACAGTTCTAGAGTCTGGGAAGTCTAAGATCAAGGCGCTGGTATATTCAGTGTCTGGTGAAGTCTCACTTCCTGGTTCGTAGATGGCGGTCTTCTTGATGTAACCTCACGTGGCAGACAAGATGAGGGGGGTCTCGGGTATCATTTATAAGGGCACTATTCCCATTTGTGAGGGCTGTACCCTCATGATCTAATCACCTCCCAAAGGCCCCACCTCCTAATACTGTCATATTGGTGGTTAAGATTTAACATATGTATTTGAGGGGAAGGCCACAAACATTCAGATATATAGACAGAACCATTTTACAGGGGAGGTATCTGAAACTCCAACAGGGAAGGTGAAACTCCAAGAGGGAAGTTGACACTCCCGAGGTAACAGAACTTATGCCAGACAGAACTGGAAAGAAAGAGAACTCAGGACAGCCAACTTTGTATTTTTACCCACCATACTAAACTACCAACTTTTGCTGTATTTAGAGACCAAGCCCCAAGGACAAGCCCTTAGAGATAATTTATGTGGCAACTCTTCTCTAGATATTATACAAAGATGCTATAATAGGAGGAACATTGAATAGGAGTTGGCAGCAGTGATTTGCTATTATAGTGTTTTATTGAAAACAATTCATTTTACTGAAGACTTACTTCCAGAATCCTTAGTCTGATTAATGACAACCTTCTGGAATGATTTTTTTTTAATAAAAAAGATTTTGCTTCCTTAAAAATTCACATAATATAGTATGTGACAGATCACCATAGTCATATATTTAGATCCACTATTACTAGACACAAATAAAAGAGACCTGGAGAGAAGACATCATACATGCTTTTAATCAGGAAAGAAAAAGACCTCTCTAATCAATGTCTTGCAAAATCATTAACCAAAGTCGTAAACTGAAGCTCAAATAATTGAAAAATGAAAATGATCCATCTACTCATGACAGGGAGATTGCAGTCTAATAAAAAAGTTGAATGCATATATGGATGAAAAGGATTGACACTGCCATTTGGTAACTGGCTAACAGTCATAAACAAATGGAAGAAATAACCAAGTTGAGAGCAGACGTCAGAATTTTCCCCATCATCTTTAAGAGGTCACAACACATTGATCTAGAATTTTGATGCTCAAATCATTAGTTATGTGGAATAGAACTGACAATGGTAAAAGGCATTACAATTCATCCATCCATCGTCATTCATCCATCCATCCTCTGTCTGTCCATTCATTCATCCAATCATCCATCCACTCATCTGTCCATCCACTAGGTTTAACAACATGAAATTGCCATTATTTGACCATTTTTGACTTACAAGAAATGAAACTTCATGTGGTTCAATATAAAATATTCAATTAATACTTATTGAACATACTGCCATGTTCAATGCACTATGCAAGGCTTGGGGAGTAAAGGCTGAAAAAGAAATACTCCCCATTTCTGAAAATCTCTACTGGGAGAAACATACACCAACTACTGTTTATAAGAGAGTTACAAAGCGCTATGGGTTTATATTGATTACTGTACATGCATAGAAAGAACATACAGCAAATTGTCAGTAGAGACGTGGTTGGTGGGAGTTTGTAAAATTCTTTTTCCTTTTGCTTATTTCTACTTTAAAACTTTTTATTCAATGAACATGCATTATTTTCATAATCAAAAGTTTTTTGAAAATGTACCATGAAGGCTGAAAAATTGATGGATATTAATAGATATGTATAAGATAAAGGATGTAAAACTTAAAATAGATGAAGCAACCTAGGTAAATAATAAGTGAGAAACTGAATATACAAAAAGACAATGGTCAGACCATATACAAAAATAGAGCTCTGACCCACAACCTGTAGCAACCAGCCTGGGAAACCAATCTATTATTTATAGTAACCAGACTGGAAAGCCAGTCTTCTATCTATAAGTCAGACTGCTATCTCTATCAACCAGCCCAGGAAGCTAAATAATAATCGCTGTAACAGTTGGCCCCAAATCAAGCCAGGACTTGATTAATAACTGAACTTTCCTAATGTTTGTCCCCACTTTGAACTTAGGACCAATCAGACACAGCCCAATATACACCCCTAACCAATCACATAGGATGCCCCACTTCTAGTTAGCCCACCTCCATGTTCTCCAAACTCTGGCCCAGTCAGGGCATACCCGAAGCCTTCGCTTTGTTTCACTCTAAAACTTTCCCACACCTCTGCCTGCCTTTCAGTCTCTGCCAAAAGTCAAGTAATGGTGGCTGACTCCCTTGCTATAGCAAACTCTAAACAAAGACAACTTGCCCATTCTCATTTGGTTGGTCTTCATTTATTTCCACAGAAGAGAAAGAGAAATGAACTCGGGAGTGAGCTTAGCACACAGAATGCAAATGACGAAGGCATATACATTTATGAGAAATGAACATTATAGCAACTGTCCATACCCCACTGATCACAGGGACTAGCTGGGTTCTGGTTAAGCTCCAGGAAGATGAAGTTGTTTTACTTCTTTGTATTTCCTTTTCCACACTCTCTTTCAGCATGCTTTACCCCCGACTCCTTAACCTGAAAAGGAGAATCTAGAGCTACCATATGCCTCTAATTTGGTTTGACCTTTGAAGGCTGGCTCTGAATCAGGAAGACCTTAGGAACCAGATTTTATCACTTAGAATATCAACTCCATGAGGGAAGGGAGCAAGCATGTCTGTTCAGCCCACCTCCATGTGCCCAGCTGAATGATTGAAATAAACATGTGGATGCATTCAGGGTATAAGCACTATGTGGTACATGCAGAAAGACAACTCAAATGAATAGCTTGTGTCAAAAACCTATTTTGCTTCCCTGAAGTTATTGAACCAAAGCACATTCAGAGAACACCTATGGTCCAACACACCAAATGTGGTCTAAATAGACTAGCCACACAGGAGCTGAAGATTGGGGTCATCACTGCATAGTGATTTGTCCTATGATGTTCAGTGCTTAGTTGGATACAGCTGCATTTCTAACTCTTTCTTTCGTGTTCACTGGATAGTAAACATGAATCACTATTAATAATAATTTTCCACCGCACGTCCAGAACAATCCATGCAGAGAAAATTGGAACTTCTTCTTTGCTGAGGTCCAGTCCCATCAATTTGGTGCTCATTTTATAGAAAGGCCATTGAGCAAAATTAATGTACCCAAACAAATAGAGTTTGTCCTTGTAACTGATTCCGAGTATGACAGGAAACAAAAGGGCTGCCTTAATGGCCTCCTCTGAGAAATTTATTTTCAGAACATTGAGTTATTTTCTTCTACTTGACCAGATTGGATTAAAATTTTTATTAAAAAAAAAGAAAAGAAAGGAAGAAAAATAAAACTTAGTTGTCTGTTTTCATAGAAATTACTTTGAGATCTAGCTTCTTTTAAATTCACTTGTTATTGTCCAAATCAAATAATGTTATAATCTTCGGGTTATTTTACTTCTTTCCATTTGACACTTTTTTCCCCATTTTCTTCACACTGCCCCCAGCATGTTTTACTCCCAGTCTCTTAACCTGAAAAAGAAAATCTAGAGCTACCATATGCCAGAAATGAGGGAGACTGAGCCTCTTTAAAATACTACTATACCTTGCCAGGAGATAACACTTTAGACTATTATCCAAAAACTCTGGCCATCCTTTTTCTGCAGTATTGGACAGATCAGTGAGGGTACCTGCCTCACTCCCAGTCCCTGGAGAAAAAAAAAAAAAGGCCTCCCCCACAGCCTCTGGAATGTTCTTTTCCATGTGATCTGCCTGTCTCCTGACCTCCTCCATCACAACCAGTTGGACCAGTTGGGAAGCTCTATCCAAACAGGAAGGGTAGGAAGAAAAGATCCCAACCAGAGTGCCTTGGTCAGAAATTAGATCTAGAAAGTATGAAGAGAGAATCAGCTGGGTTCAAGAAGAGATTCTGAAAACTTGCAAAGAGAAGGCATGAGTGAGCCCATGTTACTCACAAACAGCTGCCACAAGGTCAGGAAGGTGTGGACAGATGGGAAGTTGTTCGTGGGTAGTAGCAGGAGAAGAGCCAAAGAGATGGGGCAGAGCTGAATCAGCAGAATGGCAGGGAATTGGTGACTCCTTGCTGCTGAGGTGCAAGGAGAGAAGCTAGTTCCTTATCAGGTTTCCCTCCAGTTCAGCTGGACAGCAGCTTGTAAGCCCAAATAACATTTCGGATTATATTATAAGTATCATGGGAAGCCACGGAATATATAAGCAGAGGGGGAACACAATTGGAAATGCAAGTTAGGAACATCACTCTGGCTGCTCTACAGAAAAGAGATTTGGGTGGAATGCCTGGCTGATACCTTGGGTTGCTTGTCAAATACCTTTTCCTCCCTTACCTCTTGCAGACAGAATTAAAATTTGGTCTGGTGTACATCTATTCAGGGTGATTCAGGATAATGGGATCATATTCGCAACTCCAAGGGTAACTTCTGATTGGTTCAAGTCAATATGATGGTCCCATTCTCCTTGTCAGTGATTGGTTCCATAGTAGACATGTGAACCAGTTCTGACTAATGAGCTTTGAGGGGAGGCCTATCGTGGGAGACTTCTGGGAATGGCATCTTCATTTGTAGGAATGCACTAGGAGACAGTACCTTTCTGCTTCTGGATGTGGCTGTGTCTGGCTATGAAGCTGCTGACAACACCTGCAGTCATCATTCACCCATGAGAGTGGCAGCCTGAGAGTGAAGCCAACAAACTAAGCATGGATGAGCTAAAGGATGGAAAGAACCTGGTCTCTGGTGACAGTGATGAGGCCCTGAGTGAACCAGCTCCCAAACATGCCCTCTTCTTGGCCTTTCTCCTAAGTCAGATAATGAATTTCTTTTAAACCAACTTGAGTTGGGATTTCTGTTTTTGCTGCTTATGACTTCTTAACTATTTAGGGGGCTAGAGTACAAGTGAGAGTCCAATTAGGAGATTGTTGGAGTGGTCAAGACAGAGATGATGGTGAACAAGAATGGCAGTGGTGAAGAGAGAGAGAAGTTGATGATTCAAGAGATATTTCAGAAGTAGAATCAAGAGGGTGAGAGGTGGATGAATGGAAGGATGGTTAGACTAAATCATTAGGAAAGTTCCATGCCATATCCCATGTTGACAATGTCTGTCTTAGTCTATTTGGGATGCTATAACAGGAATACCATATGCTGGTGGCTTATAATCAATAGAAATTGATTGGAGGCTGGGAAGTCCAAGATTGTGGTGCCAGCAGATTTGGTGTCTGGTAAAAGCCTGCTTCCTGATTAATAGGTGCCCATCTTTTCACTGTGTCCTCACATGGTAGAAGAGGGCAAGAAAGCTCTCTAGCGTCTTTTTAAAGAGTATTAAATCCATTCATGAGGGTCCCACACCCACAACCTAATCACCTCCCAAAGGCCCCACTTCCAAACACCATCGTATTAGGGATTAGATTTTAAGATACGAATTTTGGGAGAAACACAATCTATGGCAATTACTTAATAGTTTAATATGCACTTTGAAAATTTCTCGTGGACCAGAAATGATTGCAGTTGTACTTCTGAGGTTCTTCTGCATCTCATTCATTGGGCAACAGTACCAGCTCTGTGATAGGTGTTAAAAATAGTATCAGCATATAAATTTGTTTGTTCATTTGTTTTTTAATCTGTGCCAGAGTCCAGAAGTATAATTCTGGGAGCAGAAACGACTTTGCAGCCACTCTCCAGTGTTTTCTCAGAACCAAGAGTGACAAATTCCAATTGCCAGAGCTTCCTTAAACAAATAAAGATTTCCTTTATTCTGAGGCCAGCTTGACGGGAAAGCCTAGCAGAGAAGCAGTCTCCAGAAGCGAGTGGCCAGAGGTCATTTTAGTGTAGCTGGGACGTCTTTGTGGGTGGCTTGGACAGTTCTGGATATGGTTACATGCATGTGCCTCCTGTCATCTGACTGCATCTGGATCCTTGCATGTGGGCCTGTCACACACCCAGTGAGGAAGGGACTGTGTGAGGAAGCTCAGAGCACATTCAAGACACCCCAAAGAGTTAATGGAACCACATTCAGCATATGGTGCTTCATAGGCAGATTTTCTGGCAGATTTCCATCAACAAAGAGCTTTCATTGTGAGGTTTAGAATCATGGTCTTTTCATCCATCAAAAAGCATTAAATCTGGTCATGTATAGGAAGAAATTTTCCTTATCTTTTTTTTGACTACTTCTTAGGTTTTCTCAGTGATTTCCTTTTTTTGATAGTCACAGATTCCAGGAAAGCTATGCTCATAGACACATTGAGGTTTTGGCTGGGGACCTTCCATCTAATAATGACAGACACAAGTTACTGCGATGGGGTTTTACAGTGAGTTGAATAGTGTCCCCTGTTTAAAAAAAAAAAGAAAATATCATGTCCATTCAAAACCTCAAAATGGGCTTCCCTGGTGGCGCAGTGGTTGAGAGTCCACCTGCCGATGCAGGGGACACGGGTTCATGCCCCGGTCCAGGAGGATCCCACATGCCGCGGAGCGGCTGGGCCCGTGAGCCATGGCCGCTGAGCCTGCGCGTCTGGAGCCTGTGCTCCGCAACGGGAGAGGCCACAACAGTGAGAGGCCCGCGTACCGCAAAAAAAACCCAAAAAAACAAAAACCTCAAAATGTGACTGTATTTGGAGATAGGGTCTTCGCAGATGTAATGAGTTAAGACGAGGTCATCCTAGATTAATGGAGGCCCTAAATCTAATGACTGGTGTCCTTATAAAAAGAGGAGAGGACAAGCAGAGATAAACAGAGAGGAGCAGGATATGTGATGTTGGAGCAGGGATTAGAATGATGTGTCCACAAGGCCAGGGATTTCTGGGAGGTACCAGAAGCTGGAAGAAACAAGGATGGATTTTCCCCAAGAGCCTTTGGAGGGAGCATGGCTCTGCTGACACCTTGATTTCAAACTTCTTGCATTCAGAACTGTGAGAGAATAAATTTCTGTTGTTTTCAGGCACCCAGTTTGTGACGGTTTGTTAGGGCAGTTCCAGGAAACTAATACAGGCTTCAAAGGCTGAGCCCCAGATCTCTTTGCAGGCCCACGCCTGCTGACCCCATTTCTTCCTCTCCACCAGGGGCTTAAGGATGACCTATTTTCCTTTTCTTTCAGCAACTGTCACCACCCGCTCGCCTCCCCTCACCCAAGCCCGGCAGCAGAGTGGTACCCAATTTTCCCAGGTCCTCCTTTTCCTGCTGACAAGCTCATAGTCCTCTCTTTGCTTTCATTACTTTTTTTTTTTCTAATTACTACAGACAGGCAATCACACAAGTAAGAATGTGGGGGAAATTGCAAGTTTTATAAAACTTGTTAAACCACTGCTTTTCTGGTCTATCTTGCTCCTGGATTTATCTAGCATCTGCAATTAAATTGGCACTTGGGTATTTTTCCTTTCTGTCTGTTAAAACAAAAAACAAACAAAAAATTGAATTGTATACTTCTCTACAGTTATAAAAATTTTTTAATATTTCCTAAAATTGATATAAACTACACAAATCGGAAGTACCAATGCATTTTCATCAAGTACCTATATTTTTAACCACCACCACAGCCTTGTATGCCATGAGCCCATCCCCATCTCCAGCCAGGATTTTGGAAAAGAAAATCTGGCAACTTTTTGCTTAACTCTCTGCTGAGATGGCTTCTGAGGAACTAGGCTTCTGTCCTTCATGTTCATTCTGGAGTGTGGGGCTGGCCAACACTTTCCCTCTTCTCTTGTTGAGATGTACCCTCTCCTTTGGGAGCTCTTCTCATTTGGCAGATGTGATCATCACTGAAGAGGTCGTCATGGCCCTTGACTGACATCTGGGAACTTCGGTTCCCACCATTCCTGATAAGAGTGGCTCACTATGACTAAAATGTTTGTGCAAACAATATGGTTTATGCTGAACACGTGCTTTGTTTCTAGGGATGTGGAATTTTGGTAAATGCTAGGCAGGGGGTGACTGCATGACTAGCCCCAATAAAAACCTCGGACACTGAGCCTCTAATGAGCTTCTCTGTTAGACATTTGACACGTGTTGTCCCAACTTGTAGTCTAGGGAGGTAAGAGTGTCATGTGGTGCCTCCAATGGGAGAGAGCTCTTGGAAGTAAGGGCCTGGTTTTTCCCAACTTCGTCTCAAGTGCTTTTTCCCTTTGCTGATTCTGCTTTGTATCCTTTTGCTATAATAAGTCATTGATGTAAATATGACTATATGCTGAGTCCTGTGAGTCCTCTTAGTGAATCATCAAACCTGGGGATGCTCTTGAGGACACCCCAACACAGGCTTTCTTTGTGATATTTGGGGAGCAAATATCAATACTATCAAAGAGAAGTGGAGGGTTGATGGCTTTCACTACAAAGTTTATTTATATAACTCCTTTAAATATAATTTTACTTATTCATTCATTTGTTCATGAATTTATATGCTTTGTCAAGCACATATTATGTTCTAGTCACTCTCCTAGGAACTGGAGGGAGTGAGAGAGAAGTACAGAGAGAACATCACATCCTTCCCTGCAAGGAGCTCACAGTTTCACAGCACCTTTGAATAGAGAAATAATTAAACTTCAGTGGGAGAGGTGCCACTGGAGGAAGTCAGAGCAAGGATTTGGGGAGAATACAGGACAGAGACATGGTGATCTCTGCCTAGGAAAGTGGGGACAGTGTTCCAAAGGAATTGGCATTAAACTGGGATTTAGAGGTCAGGTAGAGGTTGGCCAAGTGGAGAAGAGGGTAGGGATTTCCTGTCAGCAAGAATAAAGCCACAGAGGCATGAAATAACTGGTTCTAGGAATAGGGAGATGCTCAGGATGGCTGCAGCTGGGACGAGGTCAACCGTGGGGTTGATGTGAGCAGTTAGAGCCCAGTCTGGGAGGAATTACATGCAGTGATAATTTTTTCTTTTAATAAATTTATTTATTTATTTATTTTGGGCTACGTTGGGTCTTCGTTGCTGTGCACAGGCTTTTCTCTAGTTGCAGCAAGCGGGGGCTACTCTTCGTTGCAGTGTGCACGCGGGCTTCTCATTGCGGTGGCTTCTCTTGTTGCGGAGCGTGGGCTCTAGGTGCACAGGCTTCAGCAGTTGTGACACGCAGGCTCAGTAGTTGTGGCTCATGGGCTGAGTTGCTCTGTGGCATGTGGGATCTTCCCAGAGCAGGGCTTGAACCCGTGTCCCCTGCGTTGGCAGGTGGATTGTTAACCACTGCGCCACCAGGGAAGTCCCTGCAATGGTAAATTTTTAGGTTTGTTTTTGTTTTTGTTTTTTAGTGAGCAATGGGATAGCATTAGAAGTTAGTGACTGCCCATCAACAGATGAATGGATAAAGAAGATGTGGTATACATATACATATATATATATATATATATATATATATATATATACATCAATACAATGGAATATTACTCATCCATAAAAAAGAATGAAATAATGCCATTTGCAGCAACATGGTTGGACCTAGAATTTATCATCTTAAGTGAAGTAAGTCAGACAAAGACAAATATCACATGATATTACTTATATGTGGAATATAAAAAAATGATACAAATGAACTCATTTACAAAACAGAAATAGATTCACAGACATAAAAAACACACAAACTTATGGTTACCAAAGGGGGAAAGGAAGGGAGGGATAAATTAGTAGTTTGGAATTAACATATACACACTACTGTATATAAAATAGATAACCAACAGTACCTATTGTACAGCACAGGGCATTATATTCAGTACCTTGTAATAGCCTATAATGAAAGAGAATCTGAAAAAGAATATATAAATACATATATCTAACTGAATCACTTTGCTGTACACCTGAAATTAACACACTTTAAATGAACTATACGTCAATAAAAAAAAAACTATCTCCTAAAAAAAAAGAAGTTAGTGACAATGATCAGAACTGTGATTTAGAAAGAACCTTCCATTGGTTTCCTAAGTGAAGAGAGGCTGTATAATAGAATGGCTAAAAGGGTGGAGCCAGACCACTGGCGTTCCAACATTAACTCTGCCACTTATAGCTGGGTAATCTGGGACAAATCACTTCACCTGTATATACCTTAGTTTCCCCATGTGTAAGGAGGGGATAATAAGAACGCCTGCCACAGTGAGCTGTTGTGAGGGTATATAAGCTAATAAACTCAAAGCATGTGGAACAGCATCTGGTTCTCAATAAACTGTAGCTTTCATTATCACTGCATAAAAGCATCATTTGTTTCACAAGCACTTTATCTGCATGTAAGTTTTTGGGAACAGATTCTGCTTAAAGCAAGATCCAATATTAGTATAAGATAAATTTGGGAAATGACAGAAAACTGGGAATCAGGATTTTCTTTAATATATCTGTATTCAAATCACAACATATACATGTAAATATTGAAGTGGAGCAGAATACAAAGATTGGAGGGCTCTTCTGGAGGATCTTTGTGTTTCTTCAAGACAATAATAATTCCCCATGAAGTAAAAGTCCACCGCAGCTAGCTAAATAAAGCCAATATAGATTATCAACCAAGTGGCTATTATCAGATTTATAATATTATGGTATTTATAATATATTTATAATATATCAGAAAAGCTGGTGTTCTTTCTGTTTTCCATGGTTACACATGGCATATCAGTTGAATCATAACCTTAAAAATCAACCTCATCTAATTAAGACATTCACCTAAGTCAAGTAGTCTTTGTTTCTTTTTTCCCCCATTGCTATAAAAACCTTGTAATGCACTAAAATCATTTTAATGTAACTTTTTAGTAAAAAAAAAAAACACAAAAATTAAAACAGTGCCAAAAACAGAAGTAGAAGCTCCAGAATTTTCCTACAGAAGGGATTTAGAAGTAACCAGGTATTTGGAACATTCTTATCCCATAGCCTAATAGCTATCACTTTCACCCTCAATTCTGTCTTTGAGCGTTTGACTGTTGTATCAGTTTCTTGCCGTTGTTGGCATTCCTTGGATTCCATGGCTTGTGGCCACATCACTCCAATCTGTGCCTCATCTTCACATCTGCCTCTATGTGTGTCTTCTCCTCTTCTGTCTCAAACTTCCCTGTGCCTTTCTTTTATAAGGACACTTGTCATTGGATTTAGTGCCATCTGGGATGATATTATCCCCAAATCTTTAACTTAATTACATCTGCAAAACCTTTTTTTCCAAATAAGATAATATTCACAGGTTCCAGGGATTTGACAAGGACGTTATCTTTTGGGGGAAATCACCATTCAACCCACTACAACCACCTTGTATGAAAGAGCACCCACCCATTGTACTACCATCATTCTGTACTCCCCACCCTGCATTATTCTTTTTCATAACAGTTGTCATCATTTCACATTCTAATATTCTCTTGGCTACTTTTTATCGTTTCTCTCCCCCAGGAAAATGGAAGCCTCATGAGAGCAGAGGTGCGTTCACTTCTCTCTTCCCAGCACTACAATAGCACTTGGCACAATTTATTTGTTGAATGTATGGAGGAACTAGGAAACTTTCTTGAGTCCATGTTTCCTCAGTAAGGATCGTCTTCTACTTAGGGGTGAAAATAAAGATCATTTGGGGTACCTTGGAGGGACAAGGGTTGTTGACGGAGCCCAACCAGTACCACTAGCAAAAAGCAGCAGCTAGATTGCTGAAAAAAAATGATCAGAAATTTCAGGTGGGATTTTACTCCAGCCAAGTCTCTTCCCTGCCCCTGAATTCTCTTTCTTAACCCTTTTTCCTGATCTTGGCCCCTCTTATATGCTCTCATAGCAGCCTGTACTTCCTCCACATAGCTACAGCATACTGTATTGTAACTGCCCGTTTATTTGTTTATAATTTCCATCTCATCATACTCTCCCTTAAGGCAAAAGCCTTGAGGTATTTGCTGAGTTCTGTGAGTTGTTCTGACAAATTACAGAACCTGAGGAGGTCATGGGCCCCCCAAATTTATAGCCAGTTGGTCATAAAATGGGGTGTCCTGGGGACCCCTGAAGTGTAGCTGGCATCTGTAGTAAGGACAGTATCATGGAGAACTGACCCCTTAACTTGTGGGATCTGTGCTAACTCTGGGTGGTTAGTGGCAGAATTGAATTGTAGTATGCCAGGTGGTGCTGGAATGCCTATCCGGAATCTTTCAATGGCTCCTTGCTCCGGGGTGTTAAAAAACCTGAGGCTCACAACAAAGACTGGATTTGAAATACAGATGTTGATACAGCCTCCATTAACAAAAGCCCCAGCAAATAACAGCAGCGCTCTGTGTCTTTTCTTATTAAAGGAGCATTATTTTACAGGTGATGGTGACATTGGACATGGTGCATTTAGGCCTGTGTTAGGGTGTTCTAGGATGTAGTGTTAGGATGTAGAGTGATGTTGTAAGAGTGATGCCACGTTTCATTTAAAGATCTTCCATCTTCTAAACCCTGACTGTTACTGAAGAATGGACTCCTAAGGGAATATTCCATGGGAACAAAATTAAGAAATATCTGTGAGAAATACTGGAGGCAGCAGAGCCTTAGAATTCAAAACTGAGCTGACACAGGGATATATTTTACCATGTTTATGAAAATTGAAAAAAAGTCTGCTTTGGCTGATTGATTTGGTAATAAACATTGGCTTTACCGATCAACTTTTTTTTTTTTTTTTTTTTTTTTTGCGGTATGCGGGCCTCTCACTGTTGTGGCCTCTCCCGTCGCGGAGCACAGGCTCCGGATGCGCAGGCTCAGCGGCCATGGCTCACGGGCCCAGCCGCTCCGCGGCATATGGGATCCTCCCGGACCGGGGCACGAACCCGTATCCCCTGCATCGGCAGGCGGACTCTCAACCACTGCGCCACCAGGGAGGCCCCCGATCAACTTTTAAGTTAGATTTTTTACATACACTGAATGAGCCAAATCTGCAGTTCTAAAGTTTTGGCAAAAATATACTTAAAACTCATGATAAGATAAAAACATTTTAACAAATAATATTGTATTGCCAAAGGTCTATAGAAATGTTAATGTTCTTATTTTCTCAATTCTGAGTTAAAAAATAAAGTGCCTTGAAATGAAAGAGTTACAGTACAATTATTAATTACTGATAACTCTTTTAAAAGCCTTTTTGGTATACTTCCCAGAGACTGACAAAGTGAATAACTCAAACAAAGGAGGACCTAAATGAATTGCCTTATGATAGATCATAAAAAATAATTTTTGATGATAGAGTGCTATATGACTTTTAGCATTTGGAAGATCAAAGATCTGAGTGACATTGCTATTACAAAGTATTCACCATAAGCATCTATTTATTTGAACATATTTTCTCAGTGTTTATATCTATAAAAACTAAAACTACAAATAGAACTGATGATGAATCCTGTCTTATCTAGCAATAAGTAATATTCCTCTACTAACATGTGGACTATGGACAAAAAAATAGCACCATTCATCTCACTAAAAGATACATTTCCATAAGAATATGTTATAGGAGATTATATCAGACTAAGCCTTTTACAGATAAAAGTTATAAACTTTGGATAAAATATAAAAACAATTGTTTGAAGATGCTGGAAAGTAACCAAAAGCTAGCAGGCAGGATTTTAAGGGATGGCTACTCTTCAAAGAACTGAAATATAATGAGTGTGACTTATGCTCATACATGTTTTATCTGAGGGCACTACTCGGTCTGCACTGTGAAAAGCAGCAGGAACTCAGAAAGCCACAATCTTAATGGCTTAAGGAATTAGAGAATGGACCCTGGGGCTCCCAGAGCAGCTGGAAGTTGAGGATGAAACTCCTGAAAAGGAAGGAGTAATAGAGGGAGAGAGCTCCAAAATCTACACATACACTCTGCCCAAATCCTTGGTTGACTCCTGAACTCTGTGTGCATAGGATAAAAGTTAACTACCGAAAGTCCCCTACATACGAATCTTCAAGTTGCAGACTTTCAAAGATGTGACCGTGTATTCGTGTCCAATCATGTAAGTTAGTTCACGTGTCTGCTGTACATTGTCACGTGTGTGCATCCTCTACAAGTGGTTGTGCTTTTGTGTATTTTACTGTACAGTACTGTATAGAGTTCAGTAGTACAGTATCTTTATTTCAAGCCCAGGATGTCTGGAAGCAAGCGTAAAAGCAGTGGTGATGTAGCTGGTACTGCTAAGAAGTGCCAGGAATTGGAGGCCCAGAGAAAAGATGAAGAGAGACAAGAGGAAGAAGAAGTAACTGCAGAACCGAAGAGATTCACAATGCAGGACATGGCAAGGGGATTTTCCTGTGAGGAGGCACTGTTACTTTTGGAGGCACAGGACCTGATCATAGAACAGTACACGAAGGTTGCAGTAGCTGTTCAGAATGCAATCCAGTGTTATCGTGTCATCTACGATGAGAAAAAAATAGCTACCCAGACATCACTGGATCGTTTTTTCAAGAGGGTAGATAGAACTGAATCCAGCAAGGAGCCAGAACCTGTGCCGTCAACGTCAGGCATGAGTGAAATTGCAGCTTGCCCTCCGTCTCCTGTTGCTGACGATCCTTCAGCTCTACCATCTTCCACCTCCTCTCCCTCCTTCAGTCAGTAACTCTTCTTGCCTGTTCACTCGATGCCAGACCTGTATGCCAGCTGTTGTACTGTACTACTGTACTTTTCAAGGTACTGTACTGTAAGATTAAAAATGTTTTCTTTATTTTTTTGTTTGTTCTTCATGTATTATTTGTGTGAGAAGTATTATAAACCTATTACAGTACAGTACTATATAGCCGATTGTGTTCGTTGGGTACCTAGGCTAACTCCGTTGGACTTACAAACAAATTGGACTTACGAATGTGCTCTCAGAACAGAACTCATTCATATGTAGGGGACTTACTGTACCTGCAAGAATACATCAACATTTATCAGAGGAAGATAACAGAATCTAGAGGCTCTACAATGTATCACCTACAATATCCAGTACACAATAAAAAACTAACAAGAATATAAAGGAACAGGAAAGTTTTGGGGTTTTTTAACTTAATTTTTATTGGAGTATAGCTGCTTTACAATGTTGTGTTAGTTTCTGCTGTACAGTGAAGTGAATCAGCTATACACATACATATATCCCCTCAGTTTTGGATTTCCTTCCCATTTAGGTCACCACAGATCACTGAGTAGAGTTCCCTGTGCTATACAGTAGGTTCTCACTAGTTATCTCTCTTTTTTTTTTTTTTTTTTTTTTTTTTTTTTTGCACTACGCGGGCCTCTCACTGTTGTGGCCTCTCCCGTTGCAGAGCACAGGCTCCAGACGCGCAGGCTCAATGGCCATGGCTCACGGGGCCAGCCATTCCGCGCGGCATGTGGGACCCCCCCCCCCCGGACCGGGGCACAACCCGTGTCCCCTGCGTCGGCAGGCAGACTCTCAACCACAGCGCCACCAGGGAAGCCCTATTTTTAATTTTTTAAGGAACCTCCATACTGTTCTCCATAGTGATTGTATCAATTTACATTCCCACCAACAGTGCAAAAGGATTCCCTTTTCTCCACACCCTCTCCAGCATTTATTGTTTGCAGACTTTTTGATGATGGCCATTCTGACTGGTGTGAGGTGATACCTTATTGTAGTTTTGATTTGCATTTCTCTGATAATTAGTGATGCTGAGCATCTTTTCATGTGTTTGTTGGCCATCTGTATGTCTTCTTTGGAGAAATATCTATTTAGGTCTTCTGCCCATTTTTTGATTGGGTTGTTTGTTTTTTTGACATTGAGCTGCATAAGCTGTTTGTATACCTTGAAGATTAACCCCTTGTCAGTTGCTTCATTTGCAATGTTTTCTCCCATTCTGAGGGTTGTCTTTTGGTGTTGTTTATGGTTTCCTTTGCTGTGCAAAAGCTTTTAAGTTTAATTAGGTCCCATTTGTTTATTTTCATTACTCTAGGAGGTTGGTCAAAAAAGATCTTGCTGTGATTTATGTCAAAGAGTGTTCTGCCTATGTTTTCCTCTAAGAGTTTTATAGTGTCCAGCCTTACTTTAGGTTTTTAATCCATTTTGAGTTTATTTTTTTGTATGGTATTAGGGAGGTTCTAATTTCATTCTTTTACATGTAGCTGTCCAGTATTGAAGACAGTCTTTTCTTTTGTCTGTTCTTGTCTCCTTTGTCATGGATTAGGTGACCATAGGTACGTGGGTTTTTCTCTGGGCTTTCTATCCTGCTCCATTGTTCTATATTTCTATTTTTGTGCCAGTCCATACTGTCTTGATGATTGTTGCTTTGTAGTATAGTCTGAAGTCAGGGAGCCTGATTCCTCCAGCTCCAATTTTCTTTCTCAAGATTGCTTTGGCTATTTGTAGTCTTTTGTGTTTCCATACAAATTATATTCTAATTCTGTGAAAAATGCCATTGGTAATTTGATAGGGATTGTACTGGATCTGTAGATTGCTTTGGGTAGAATAGTCATTTTCACAATACTGATTCTTCCAATCCAAGAATATGGTATATCTTTCCATTTCCATTTGTGTCATCTTTGATTTCTTTCATCAGTATTTATAGTTTTCTGAGTACAGGCCTTTGGCATCCTTAGGTAGGTTTATTCCTAGGTAATTTATTTTTTTTGTTGCAATGCTAAGTGCGATTGTTTCCCTAATTTCTCTTTCTGATCTTTTGTTGCTAGTGTATAGGAATGCAAGAGATTTCTGTGCATTAATTCTGTATCCTGCAACTTTACCAAATTCATTGATTAGCTCTAGTAGTTTTCTCGTGGCCTCTTTAGTATTTTCTATGTATAGTATCATGTCACCTGCAAACAGTGACAGTTTTACTTCTTCTTTTCTGATTTGGATTTCAAAGAACAGGAAAGTTTGACTCATAGTTCAGAGAAAAGGTAGTCAGTAGAAACTGACTCCAAGATGACTCAGATGTAACAATTAGCAAAGACTGTTTTTTTAATTGAAGTACTGTTGATTTACAACGTTGTGTTATTCAGGTGTACAGTAAAGTGATATACATTCTTTTTCATATTCTTTTCCATTATAGATTATTATAAGATATTGAATATAACTCCCTGTGCTATACTGTAAGTCCTTGTTGTTTATCTATTTTATATATAGTAGTGTGTATATGTTAATCCCAAACTCCCAGTTTATCCCACCCCCTTTCCTTTCCTCTTTGGTAACCATAAGTTTGTTTTCTATTTCTGTGAGTCTATTTCTGTTTTGTAAATAAGTTCTTTGTATCATTTTTTTAAGATTCCACGTATAAGTGATATCATATTATATTTGTCTTTCTCTGACTTACTCCACTTAGGATGATAAATTCTAGGTCCATCCATGTTTCTGCAAATGGCATTATTTCATTCTTTTTTGTGGCTGAGTAATACTCCATTGTGTGTGTGTGTGTGTGTGTGTGTGTGTGTGTATATATATATATATATATATACACCACATCTTCTTTATTCATTCATCTGTTCATGGACATTTAGGTGGCTTCCATGTCTTGGCTATTGTAAATAGAGCTGCTATGAACATTGGGGTGCATGTATCTTTCCAATTATGGTTTTCTCTGGATATATGCTCAGGAGTTGGATCACTGAATCATATGGTAACTCTATTTTTACTTCTTTAAGAAACTTCCATACCATTCTCCATTGTGGCTGGAAAAGAGTTTTAAACAGTTATTATACATATATGCAAGGACATGAAAAAGTATATGGTCAAAATAATGAATTAACAGAAAAACTCAGCAGAGATATAGAAATTCTAAAAAGAGAGAGAGAGAGAGAGACAAATGGAAATTCTAGAACTGAAAAGTACAAAATTTGAAATAAAAATTTCACTGGGTAGTCCTAACAGCTATTTAGAAATGGCTGAAGGGTTGGTAAACTTAAAAACAGGTTAAAAGAAATTATCCAATCTGAAAAACAGAGATAAAAAAACTATTGAAAAAAATGGACAGAGCCCTACTAGCCTTCAAGACAATATTAAAGAGCCTAACATACATGTAATAGGAATCACAGAAAGAAAGGGAAGAGAGAATGGGGCAGAAAAAAATTTTTTTAAATAATGACAGATTTCCCCAAATTTGGTAGAATACATAACTTTAAAAATGAATAAACCCAGCAAAACCCAAGCAGGATATATGAAAAAAGAAATTCATACCACAAACATCATGGTCAAACTATTGAAAACCAGATAAAGAGAAAATCTTAAAGGCAGCTAGGGAAAAATGACATAGTAGAAATTGAGTGGGTGGGTAGAGGGACAGGATTCAGAAACAACGAAAGTTAGAGGACAATGGAATCATATTTTTAAGAGTTAAACTGGGAGCAGGGGTAGGGGGCAATGTCAATCCAGAATTCTATATGCAGAGAAAATATTCTTTGAAAATGATAGTGAAATAAAGATGACTTCAGAGAAACAAAAACTTAGAAGTTATGCATTACAAGAAATGCTTTTAAAAAATTATTCAGAGGGAAGGGAAGTGATATTAGATGAAAACTCAGATCTATGGGAAGAAATAAAGGGCACTGGAAATGGTAAATATGTAGGTAAATAGAAAAGAATATACATTTTAAATTTTTCTTTAAAAGACATAATTGTTTAAGGCAAAAATAGTTCACTGCATTTAAACATAGGTGGGCCTAATGTATATGAAAGCAATCATGTAAAGGATGGAGGATAAATAGAACTACACTTCTGCAAGTTTCTTACATTTTACATCAGTTACTACAATATGAGGTCTATGTGCATTGAGACACTTTAATGCATATGCTAGAGTAAGCACTAAAAATTAATGTAAAGAAGTTTAGTGGAAGGTCAATAAAGGAATGAAGATGAAATATAAACAAATATTGATTAACCCAAATGAAAGCAGAAAAGGAGAAACAAAAGAACAAAAAAGGGATGAAACAAATAGAATACAGATTGCAAATAATAATAGACTTAAAATCCAATGATATTAATCTTTTGTTAAATGTAAATAGACAAAAAAACTCCAATTAAAAGGCAGAAATTATCAGACTGGATTTTTTTTTTTAATCAAGAACCAACTATAGGACTTCCCTGGTGGCGCAGTGGTTAGGCCTCTGCCTGCCAATGCAGGGGACACAGGTTTGAGCCCTGGTCCGGGTAGATCCCACATGCTGCTGAGCACCTAAGCCCGTGTGCCACAACTACTGAGCCTGTGCTTTAGAGCCCACAAGCCACAACTACTGAGCCCACGTGCTGAGACTACTGAAGCCCACATGTCTAGAGCCCGTGCTCCAGGACAAAAGAAGCCACCACAATGAGAAGCCTGCACACCACAACAAAGAATAACCCCCGCTCGCCGCAACTAGAGAAAGCCTGCTCACAGCAAGGAAGACCCAACAGAACCAAAAAAAAAAGAACCAACTAGAAGCTATCTACAAGAGACACATATTTAATATAAAGATACAAATAGATTGAAAAGAAAAGGAAAAAGATTAACCAGGCAAACAGTAAACATAAGAAAGGTGGAGATGTTGTATTATTATCAGACAATATAAAATTCAAGCCAGGAGTACTAAGAGAGATAAGGAGGGGCAGTTCATGAAAGAAGGAAAGAGAAAGAAAGAAAGGAAGGAAGGGAGGGTTAAATCATCAGGAAGACTTGAAAGCCTAACAGAAGACATAAAAATCATATATATATATATATATATATATATATATATATATATATATATACACACCTAATAACACAACTTCAAAATGCATAAAGGCAAAACTCATCAAACTAAAAGAAGAAATAGACAAATCCACATTCACAGATTGTAATATTCTCCTTTTGATGAGTGATAGAACAACTAAATTTAAAAATCCATAAGGATATAGTTGAGCAGAATAACACTATCAATACCAAACTGAATTAATATTTATAGAAAAAAATTGACAGTTATATAACTACTCAACTGCAGAATACACATTCTTTTTTAAAGCACAAATGGGATGTTCACCAAGGTAGATAATATGGTGGGTTATGAAATGAGTCTCAATAAACTCCAAAAGGTTGAAATTTTAATGACTCTTCTCTGTCCACAACAGAATTAAATTAAAAATCAGTAATAATATCCAGGAATCATTTTGCAATATATACAAAATTGAATCATTATGTTGTATACCTGAAAGTACTATAATGTCATATGTCAACTATACTGTAATTAAAAAATAATATCTAGGGCTTCCCTGGTGGTGTAGTGATTAAGAATCCACCTCCCAGTGCAGGGGATACGGGTTCGAGCCCTGGTCCGGGAACATCCCACATGCTACGGAGCAACTAAGCCTGTGCGCCACAACTACTGAGCCCGCATGCCACAACTACTGAAGGCTGTGCACCTAAAGCCCGTGCTCCCCAACAGGACAAGCTACCACATTGAGAAGCCCATGCACTGTAACGAAGAGTAGCCCCTGCTCACTGCAACTAGAGAAAGCCCGTGCGCAGCAACGAAGACCCCTCACAGCCAAAAATAAATAAATTAAAAATAGTGTATATGTGTCAATTGCAATCTCCCTAAAATATATATCTATATAATAATTTTAAAATAGTATCTAGGAAAGCCCCTGAATATTTGGAAATTAAACAACACACTTCAAAAAAGTGAGTCAAAGAAGAAACAATAAGGGAAATTTAAAACTACTCTGTACTGAATGAAAATGAAAGCACAACATATCAAAACTTGTGAAATGCAGATAATGCAGTGCTTAGAGGGAAATGCATAGCTTTAAATGTTTATATGAAAAAAATAGAAAAGTCCAGAATCAGTAATGTAATCTTCTACTCTTATCAGCTAGAAGAAGAGGAAATCAAATCCCAGTTAAGTAGGAAGACGGAAATAATAAAGAACAAAAGTCAATAAACTAGAGAATAAATAATCAATGGAACCATAGATGGCTTTTTGAAAAAATTTAAAATTTTTATAAACTTCTGACCATATTAGTCAGGAGAAAAAAAAAAGAGGAAATACAAAATACCGAAATCAGGAATGTTTGAAAAAAATGACAAGGTCCTGGTTCTCGTGGATTTCTAGTGGGGGAAACGTGTTACATGGTCATACAAAGAAATATACAGGTATAGATTGTGGTAAACTCTATGAGAATTCTGCAGGGGAGGGAGAGGCCCATTGGGGTTGGAGAGGGGCACCTCTGCAGAGGTAAGTTAACTTCGACCCCTGCGCTCCACGAGGAGTAACGTCAGCCCCTCCCGGCGTCTTCCCGGCCCCTAGGAGGCAGGTGGCGGCCCCGCCCCGCGCGCCGCGCCCCCCCCATCTCAGCCGCCCCGGCCCTTCCGCGCAGGCGCGGGATGGACGTGAGGTGGGGCTAGGCCGGCGGCCGGGCGGGGCAACCGCCGGGCGGGCGGGGCGGGCGCCGAGCGGGACCGCACACTGGAGAGGTGCTTTCGGTCAGACCCACAGGCGCCGGTTCCCCGCGATGCCGAGGACAGATCCGGACGCCTCGCCTCTCTGAGTCGGTCTCAGCGCAGAAGGCACAGAGGGAGGCCATGGCGGAGGCCTCCGACCCCGGGCGGCAGGCGTCTGCGGGCGGCGGGAGCCTGGAGGAGGAGGACGAGGAGGACGAGGAGCGGGAGCCGCTGCTGCCGCGGATCGCCTGGGCCCAGCCGCAGAAGGGCGCTCCGGGGGGCGCCGTGAGGCTGGAGAAGGCTGTCGGGGAGGAGGGCGCGGCCTCCCCTAACCAGGCCAGTGACCGGGAACTGCTGCTCCTGCCCAGGGATACGTTTTTCTTCTCTTCCCTGAGTTTGGGGCGCCTGCGGAGCTCGCCCACCAACCTGGACCGGAACCGCCCCGTGGGTTCAGGTGCGATCCGGCTCTTCCCTTCCCCGGCGCCCTCCCAGTGCGCCTGTCGCCGCCGCCGCTCAGCCCCCCCATTCAAGCCCCTCCTTGGGTCCCTACCCCCGGCTTCTTTCGCTGTCTCCCGCTGGCCCTTGCCTAGTAGGAAAGGCTTTTCGCCGGGCATCAGGTCCGGCGCACAGGCCGAGGGGTCAGCCGCTGGTCACACCTTGGACACCTCGCCTTTCTCTCCTGCTCCCCCGTTTACTCGCACCTTTTCCAGGGGCTATAGGCTGCTTCACCTGAGGCCTGGGGTTGTCATTAAACACTGATCCTTGAGGCCTCCCCTAAGAGTGAGCCTAAACTTTTGGAATCAGACAGAAAAACTTAACACTGTAAAATGACGTTAAGTTGTTTGCTCAAGTTTGGACTTGAGTTTTGGGTTAAGAACCCTGAACTACCAGGAAAGTTGGTGAATTTTCAAGGTGGTTGACAGCCGAGAGATAGAGAGCAAGAATATCCGGTTGCCACTGGGACACGTTTCAAAAACTTTTTAAGTTAAATACTGTTACTGTAACATTAGCCAGAGGGCGCAGAAGCAGTTGAATTTCTGTACCTGCTCTCTCTCTCGCAAAGTTTCCTTTCTTGAGTCATTTCTATTTTTATACTTTAAAAAGAAAAAGAAAAAGAAAAAAATTTTTCACTATTAGGCAGACTGACAGCCTCAGGTGAAAGAGAGGATAATTGAAATGATGTTGAAAGGTATGCGACTGCAGGCATTGATATTTATTGATAAATCGAATTTTTTGCCATGATAAGGCTAATTTGATAGTAAAATAGAATAGGCTTGTAAGAGTCCTAGGTAGAGCTGAGGCAGGCTAGTTTGTAAAATGGCCATGATAACACCTACTTGCTGGTGGTAAGGATGGTTTAAATGACGAGATGTGTGCATTGTGCCTGGAGTTTCATTCCACATGTGAGCTTAAAGAAAAGGCACAGAAAATGTAGTTTTCATTAATGCTGCTTAAGTTTTTCTGGAGTGGTTAGATTTTACATGTCCTGCTATTAGTACACTAATGGGGCTTCTAACAATTTAAAGAATTCTGGATAGAGTAGGTTATTCTAGTTGTAGTTGAACTTATGGTCAAATATTCTAGAGTAAATAAATCAGAGCAGCCCAAGGGAAGCAGACTTTAATGAATAAAGCTTTAACAAACCTGTCTAATATACAGGTCGGCTAGCTACCATTATGTTAGCTTTTGGATGCATTGACAGTACAACATTTAACAGAACAAACAAATATGCATTTGCAATCAAGTCACAAATGGATCCACATTCACGCAGCTACATTGATAATATGGGTATATATTACCTAGAAACCGGTCTGTGAAGTAAATAAGATTTGTGCGGCTAACTTGCCTTTTTCTACCCAAAGTTACCTGTGTAGCTAGATTTTAAAAGAGCCTAAAACCTTGAAAATGCGTTGATTCTATGAAGGTGAGGTTTTGTAAACAAATGATATTAAGGCTAGAGAAAGTAAAAGTGGAGATAGAGTATAATATTTGAATACAAATGGATTATTAAAGAGAATTCCAACCTTTTGAATGGCAGTAACTTACTTATATCACAGTTTACAGTTTGCTAAGATCTTTTTTGTATATTTCATTAATTCTCACAATAGCACAGCAAGTTAGTTGTTATTTACCCCCATCCTGAGTGTGAAGACTGAAAATGAATGAAAACTGTAATAACTAGTAGTTGATAGAACTTCAGAGGTAAGCCAAAGTCAAGGTCCAGGAAGTGGAAAAGCCAGACTGAACCTAGTTTTTTCATGTCCTACAGTTTTTCCATTTTGCTGTAGATCCCCAAGTGTTATAAAATAATTGTTAACTTTTGTTTACTTATTATGGAGGTCTTATTTTTAATGGATTTAAAAACAATTTTGAACTGTAAAAACTATTTTTAAAATTTCAAACCATTCTCCTAGAAAGTTCATGATTAATTTAACTAGATGATTAAGTTTAGTTATTTTTTGAGTCCATTGACTTGCTTTGTCCTTTACCATCCAATTTCTATGAAGCCACTTCTCTAGTTCTAAGATATTCTTGCCTTTAGATTAATATTAACATCATTTATGATGCTTAACTATTTTATGTAACAGGAGCTTTATGTACTTTACCCAGTGGAAGAATGTCATATGTTTGTTATCTTTACTTGAACAAGACATGTGACAAAGTCTAGAACCAGCATAAACATAGTGTTGTTGGATCAATGTCAAAAGGATTAGTGGCATTCCTTGTTCCAGTTGTCATTTTAATCAGTGAGTTGAAGACTAGTAAAGATGATAATAGTTAATACCCACAAAACAGTTAGTATGTGCAGAGGGCATAGTTCTGTGTGCTTCACATATATTAATTTATAACGAACCCTATGATGTGAGCACTATTTTTTATTTATTTTCATTTTAAGGAAGCACAGAGGGGTGAAGTGAAGGTCCCAGTTAATATAAACCAGGGGCACTTATCAATTTTGTTGGAGAGGCTGGCAATTAGAGAATGGTGTTAGAATTCACAAAGAGCTTCCAAAGTAAAAGAAAGTGTGTATTTATAAGCCCTTTAATGATTCATGGTGGCTTATAAATGTACGAACAAAATAAAATCATTTAAAAGTAAGGAAGAAATATAAGAATGGGAAATAAGAGCAATGAAATAAGTAAGATGGGGGCCGGAATAAGAGTACACAAAATTAACATCACACACTCGATACAGGCAGCCCACAAATTTGTTATTTAAGATTACTGAGCAGCCAACTTGAGAGAAACACAATCACTCTGTCCATAAAGTTAAAACAGACTAGTTATTTGAACCAAAACAAAACTGGCAAAGGATAAACTGTCATGCATTCTCTTGGAGAAGAGATTATATGCTCAGTAATATCTTGGTAATAAAAGTGATGACTTTCATAGGAGTGTTTCTTACAACTTCCCTGAAGTTCATTTCAGTAGAAGTAATTCTAGTGGGTGGTGTTACCAGTATTGCTGGGTCTAGATTCAAGATGCTGATAGTCTGGCTTACTTTAGAGGAAGGTATTAGAAGAGTGGATATCCCATGGATCTTGACAATCCTCCAAAGCTGAACTTTTGAAAGGTAGTGAGCAGCAGTGTGTTGGAGATTATTCCTCAACCAATAATTAGAATACACTTATTCTTGTTTTCCATTTATTGCAGAGATCCATCATTCAGCAAATGTTTCAGTGTCTATGGGGTGCCAGTGGAAATTGAGGCCTTGGGGAAACAGTGGTGGCCAGATATCAAATGGATGTCCAGTCACAAGCCTTGTCCCCATGCAACCTTATAACCTAATGAAGGAAAGAGTCAGTTAAAACAAACAGTTCTAACAGAGGATATATGTGCTTGGATGGGGAAAGCCAAGGCTTCCATAGAGCCATACCCTGGATTTAGGGGCCAGGGAAGATTTAGCAGAGGAAGTAGCATCCAATTTGAGACTTGAGGATGAATAGCACTGGAACCCCTGAGAGTTCCAGTTTGGGTCAGATCACCAAACTTGTGAGCCAGCTACTTTTCTTTTTAGAAAATATTCTGGCCAATGGGTAAGATATATTCCCAACCCTTAGGTGAGGAAGAGTTCATTTTGATTTATTTATTTAAAATGAGAGCTTGATAAGTTACCATGCACACTTATATAAAACTAAATATAAGAGGTTATACAAGGGGTTCTCTTAATCCATTTTCAATTTCTGCTTATCAGAGGATCAGCTGTAACCCTTAAGTGTGGTTAAGGGTTTGTTAATAAATAATTCGCAAATTTATTGAGGGTTTACCATGTGCCAGGTACAGTTTTAAGCCCTTGGCATATATCACAGGACAAAACAAAGCTCTCTGCCCTCCTGGAACATAGATCATTTTGTTATAGCATTGCAAGGTGATCAGATGATGTCAAAGAACGGATAAGAATTAGTCATAGAAAGGAAACTTGGCATATACATCAGAACAGCATGGACAGAGGTTCAAAGGGTGGGCTGGATGCCTTGTGAAAAGTGTGGAGTTTGAATAGGACTGGAACTTGACTAGAAGGCCACTGCTTCTTGGAGGAGTGCCAAAGAGAGTATACAGAGATAGAACTCACATTCTCCTCAGAAAATTTGAATATTTTTTGATACAGGGACAAATAAAAATCTCATGGTTTATTTCTTAAAAGGGAGAAAGTAATTTTAACTGAACAAAATTTAAAGAAGATATAGCTAATTAAGCCCTCAGCTATTAAAAATCAAACCAAACAATGACAACAAACCTTCAAACCAAATCTCCATGGCACATTTATCTTGAAGTGGTGTAACTTTTAGGGTGTGTTCTCCAAGTTAAACTCATTGCTAAATACACATTTAGGTAAATAAAATGAAGAAAGTTGTAGAATGTAATTGTGAGTTTTGAATCAGAAAAATTACTAAAAAATAATTACTTTGATTTTTAGAATAGTTGATATATAATTTGGTTTTTTTTTTTTTTTTTTTCTGGCAGTAGTTAGGTAGGACCAGTTGTCTTTTAAGTGCCTTTCTGGATTGTGATGGTAAATCCAGACCATTTTCAAAGAATGCCAATTTTCATGTAGGGAGATAATCTCATTTATCCAAAAGAGTTGCTCATTAAAGGGACAAGTTAAAGAAAAAGAGATTGAGAACATCCAGGCTGATTTTTTAGGAATTGTTCTGCTCTGATTTTGGTTGAAGCTGAATTGTTAAGTATTCAGAGTATGATCCTGGGCTCCGTGAGAGTAACAAAGGCAGGTTCTATGATGAATTCATAAAGCCTAACCCATAAGGCAATTTGATAACATCTAATAGTAATGTCAGAGTCTGAACATAGTTTCCAAAAGAATTGCTCAAGTACAGGATGGGAGAGACCAAAAGGGGTCCAAGAGTTTAGCCATTTCAATATGAATTAGTATGACAGGACTCCTAAACAACGATTGTAATACTAGAGTGCTTCTTATTTTGGTATAGTATAGAGAGATATCTCTATTCTCTGTATTGGGTTGCTTGATTCTGGAGACCATATTTTAAAGTGGCACATTGAAAACTGAAGCATGAAACAGGAGGGCAACTCGGATGCTGAAAAGCCTGAAAATACTTCCATATGAAAGGAGGCAGAGAATAGAGGAGACTTAGGGGAGCATGAAATGACCTTCAGCTATTTGAAGGGCTATCCCTGGGAAGAGAGGAGTAAGTAGACTTTTGTTTTGCTCCAGATGGCAGGTCTAGGACATTGGGTGAAACTACAGAAACCTATTTCTGAAAAAGAAAGAAGTTTATATTTATTTTCAAACAAACACAAAAAGTATGGAAAAAGGAGTGATCCCTCTTTGAAAGTGTTTAAACATTGGTCCAGAGACCACCTGCTGGTGATGTATTATGGAAAGTACATCAGTACTGTGAGCAAAGTTGAAATAAATAGCTTTTCAAGTTCTTTCTTGTTAAGAGCCCTGATCTAGAAGAAATATCATTTGACTAATGATAATTATTATTGGCATATTCTGCCACACAAATGATACTTCATTTATTCATTTAAATGCTTATGAAGAACCCACTAAATGCCAATCCCTCTTCCAGGTGCTAGGGATGCACAGTGAACAAGAAAGACAAAGTTTCTCCCTTCAATCTTAAGAATTTTCATGGAATAGATCTGGAAATAGTATATCAATTGTATAGACATGACTAAAGTACTTGGATTATTTATTCTTTTAAGTAGGTTAAGTATGCCCAAGGGCCCTTTTTGTAGTATTTTTCTCAGCATAAACTTTTAAAAATTAGTAAATAATTGTTTTATTTATGTCTGAATTAAGGAAAATTTTAAATTAAGGAAAGTTTATAGTTTGAATTTTCATAAGATTGACGTGTAATAGCATTTAAATGCCTTTCAGAGTAAAATGTGAATAATTTTTGGCTTGTCTACCACTTTAAATGATTAATTACCACTTTAAATGATTAACTCTGCAAGTGTTTATTGAATGCCTTTTATGTTCCAGGAACTATAAAAGTTCTGGGTATGTAGCAGTGAGAGAATCCTTGTCTTCTTGAAGCTCACAAAATAAATAAGTTATATAATATGTTAGGTGATACGTGGTAACCAGAAAAATAAAGTGGAGGTTAGGGGAGATTGGGTAGGGTCTTGGGGGCCAATATAAGAACTTAGAGTTTTTCTTCGAGTGAGATGGAGAACCACTGGGCGGCCCTGTGAGTGAAAGTGCTTAGTCCTAACCACTGGACCACCAGGGAATTCCCTGACTTAGGTTTGAAAAGGATTACCATACCTTCACTGTTGAGTGTAGAGAGATCAGTTAGGAGACTCTTGTAACAATCTAGGCTAGAGTTGATAGTGACTTGAATCACATGGAAGGAATGGAGGTGGTAAGAGGTAGTTAGGTTCTGGATATTCATTTAAGGTAGAGCTACACAGCTTGCTGTTGGCTGTGGGGGGGGGGCGGTGAGGGTGTGAGATCATGGATGATTCCAAGGTTTTTTGCAAGAGCACCTAGAAGATTTGGAGTTGCCAGTAACTAACACAGGGAATACTGGGAGTGAAGCAGTTGAGAGGAAATGAAGAATTGAGTTTGAGGCAGTAAAGTTTGAACTGTCTACTAAATATCCAAATAGAGAAGCTGAGTATAATAGTCTGGGGTTCAGGGCAGAAGTCCAGGCTTGAGATATAAATCAGGGAGCCATCAGTGCTGATGAGGGAGAGAAGAGGGCCATGAACTGAACCTGGGCATTCCAAAGTTAAGCGGTCAGGGAGATGAAAATGAGCCCACAAAAGACTGAAAAAGAGGAGCTAATGAAATGGAAGGACAACTTGGAGAAGTAGCGTCTTGGAAGCCAAGTGAAGAAGGTGTTTTCAGGAGGAGGGAGTGACCGACAGGGTGAAACGATGGTGTTGGTCAAGGAAGATCAGTTCTGAAGTTGGATTTAGCAATGTGGATGTCACTATGGACCCTGACAAAAATTATATCAATGGAGTGGTCAGGTCAGAAGCGTGATTGAAAAGGGTTCAAAAGAGAGTGGGAGAAGAAAAATTGGAGATGGTAAATATAATTATAGAAGTCTTCTTCTATAAAAGGGAGCAAAGAAATGAGGGGGTGTCTAGGGGAACTTTGGGGGCTAAGAGAGATTTAAGATGAGAAAAATTACACCATGCTTTGTATGGTGGTGAAAATGATCCAATAGGGAGGGAAATATTGATACAGGAAAGAATTGCAGAAGAAATGTCCTGGAGTAGTCAGGAAGAGACAGGTCTAGGATACAAAGTGGAGGAGTTGATCTTAGAGCTTGGATCATCCATCTATAGTAATAGGCAGGAGGCAGAGGTTGTGGATGGATAGATATGGTGCTGAGGGCTGATGATAGTTTTTTCTGCTTGCTTCTCTTTTCTTCTTGAAATAGGAAGATCATCTGCTGAGAGGAAAGAGGTGTTGGGAATTTGAGGAGAAGGGAGGGTATGAGATAGTTGCCAGAAGAGTGGGAGAGTCTGTGTATTAGGGGAATCGTCCTAGTTTAGGCCGTTATAATGACATACCCTAGCTGGAGTGGCGTAAACAACAGACATTTATTTCTCACAGTTCTGGAGGCTGGGAAGTCCAAGATCAGGGTGCCAGCATGATCAGGTTCTTGCTAAGGGCTCTCTTCTTGGCTCACACATGGCAGCCTTCTCACTGTGTCCTCACATGGCCTGATCCCATCATGGGGTCCCCACCCTCATCTAAACCTAATTACCTACCAAAGACCCCACTCCCTGTATGATCACATTAGGGGTTAAGGCTTCGAGTGTTTTGAAGGACACAAGCATTGAGTCTTTAACAGGAATGTAGTATGCTCCCAGGGCAACATGAAGGGTCCACCTGAGGATTGTGGTGAAGAACTTAACGGGAAACACCAGGCATTGTGTTTATCTAGTCAAGTTCAGCTGTCTAGGCATAGGCATAGTCAGCAGACAGTTGGGTTTATCCAGGATTGGGATTTTTCCAGGTAACCATGATGAGGGGTGGGAGGAAGAGAGTGATTTTTTGATGATTAACCATAATTTATGCTGGCCAAGGAGGGAAGTAGGGACACAAAGTGGGTGAAGACCCTTGAACAGTATGTGGTAGATTGGTGCTTTGAACGTCCTAGTGGGATGGAAGAATTTTTGGACTCAAGGTACCAGAGGGAGTGAACTAGGAAAAATAGAAGATGCCTGAAGTGAAAAGTAGGGGGAGATTGCAGGTATTAGTGATGACAGATCTGAGGTATGACTGCAGTCGGAGGCTGAGGTGGGATGAAGAACAAAAACACTGGGAGGGAGGAGTTCAAGTTAACACAGGCATTAGTGTGATTATTTCAGTATAGGAGATCTTGTTTTTTACGTGTCATAGCTTGAAGTGGGGTTAGAGAAAAAAAAAAAAGCGTCAAACCAGCCCAAACAATACTTAATTACATTTTTCTGTACCTAAATGTTTTAGTGCTAATAATCTAATCCAGTAGTACAGGTCCATATTGTGAGCATTCTCAGAGCTGGTCTTTCTTCTTCTTAGCATTCTATTTAACATTGATTTTTCTTAATGCAATAATTGTTGGTTCTTCAGAGTTGAATACATTCTTGGATGATCCAGAATTTGCTGATGTTATATTGAAAGCAGAGCAAGCAATAGAATTTGGAGTTTATCCAGAAAGAATCTCTCAAGGTTCAAGTGGAAGTTACTTTGTGAAGGATCCTAAGAGGGTGAGAATTTCACAGACCTACTATACATAACAGACATTTTGGAAAACACTAATTTAAGTGTGAAGTCCTTGTGAGTTTCTGAAAATATTTTCCTAATAAATCTGATTATAACTTCTTTTCAGAAATAAAGGTCAGTTTACTATTAACTAAAGCACTCTACTACTTAAAAATTGAGCTATTCATTTTAAGCCATAGTTTCCTGTTTTATTATTTTAATATTTGGTTCCAAGTATTTATTGAATACTCACATTTAGCTGTAGATTTGTTGGGTTTATATTCACAAGTCCTTACCATACAGTAACCAAGCAGAGTTTTATTTTACCCTCAGAATATTTTTTCCAGCATTATACCAGAGAAGGAGCCTGGGCAGTCTGAAGTTTGAAGGTGTTGGAATGTGACAAAGTGAAATGAACCAAAGTATAATTCTAAGGCAGAAAAGAGAAGTTGATATGGGACTTTGTTCCACTTAGTCTAGAATTTTTCAAAAATCTGTATTATTTCTAAAAGCTTTCTGAATGATGCATAGCCAGCAGTTCTCTTTTTCAGGAGGAAAAAAGATTATAATTCCACTCAAATATTTTTTGCAAAGACTGAAGTTATATTTTAAAACATAGTCTTTTTTGAGATTTAAATATATATATGTAGGTAATGTCAATCTCTCTATCTTTATTCCAAGCTTGATTTCTTAATTTGTTCTTGTTGACTTTTTTATTAGTGACTCAGACTTTATTGCATTATAAAACAGTTATATACTTACAGTAAGATTTTTATTTCTTGTCTAAGGATAATTCAGCTTCTAAATTTAATATTAATGTATTTTATCAGACCAGTAATAACGATTATAGTCTTTTAGACATCCATGAGCAATTTTTTTTAAGGAGAGAATTTATTTAAAAATTGGTTCATAAAGAAATAACTGAAAAAAGATTTAGGGTAGGAGAATCTGGCAGCATAGATGTCACTATATCCTATCTTTCCTTTGTATCTTAGAGATGACTTTTTGTCATTGGATTTATTCATTTAACAGATGCTTGAATGTCTACTGTGTACCAGGTACACAGTACTTAGGATATAGCCCTAACAGAGAAAGTGCCTGCCCTTTTAGAATACACATCTACTGGGAAAGTAGACAATAAATAAACATAGAATTTGGGTATTTAATAGATATTGAATAATAACACTGTTTGACCTAGGTCAGTTTTCAAACATTTTAAAATCAGTGGAACTCCTTCTTAACTAGGAAGTCCAGTACATAAAATGGGTGAAATCAGTGGATGGGGTCTTAGAGCCCTGCCCTCCCCTCTTCTCTCACCTTCCCTAGAATTTCTCAGAGCACGGTTTGAAAACCATTAGCCCAAAGGATTATTGATTTTAGATTGTTGAATGAGAATGCGTATAAAACTGTTATTGGAATTAAACCTCTTAATAGTTAAGAGTGATGCCCAAATTTGTGGTGGGAAGAAATAGAAAATGATCAGAATGTGTTTTATGGATTATTATCTCTCTATATTAAAAGTCTAATAAAATTTCTACTTTTTTTCCCCTATAGAACATTATTGGTGTGTTTAAACCCAAATCGGAAGAGCCCTATGGTCACCTGAATCCAAAATGGACCAAATATGTTCATAAGGTCTGCTGCCCTTGCTGCTTTGGCAGAGGCTGCCTGCTTCCTAATCAGGGATACCTTTCCGAAGCTGGTGCCTCCCTTGTGGATGAAAAGCTTCATCTGGGCATTGTACCAAAAACAAGGGTAAAGCAGAAATTGTTTTTAATCATGTACTTCTAATTTACAGCCCACTTCTCTGTGAACACTTTAGTAATATTTGTAATGACAGAGCCTAAAGTTGAGCCCCTTTTTTTGTAATCCAGAGTCACAAATGACTAGTAAATTGATTCTAGTGTAGAGCCACAAAGTATCCAAGGGAATATCTCTTGCTCAGGTGAGCTGAGATGATGCTGATGAAAAGAGGAGAAAGAACTAGCATTTAGAAAGCAGAAAAAAATCTAGAAATTCTTTTGAAGGTAGAGATAACTAATATGCTCAGAAGACTGCTATCTTTTTCTTTCTGACCTTTATACATTTTTACTTGAAGTTCTACTGGAAATGTTCACTCCTAATTCTACATTTCAAGACTATTCTTTCTTCCACTGGCCAATTTTAGCTGCCTCTCTCAGAAAGAAATACATGTGTGCCATTTAACCAACTTTGCCAAATCCCTTAGCCTTTCTATTTTAGATTCTCAGGAGCATTTAGTATAGTGTTAAACTTTGCTAATTTACAGCATTAGAGTGAGTTCCATGGTGTATGTGAATAGAAATACTATAATGCAAATTCTAATAACCATTTTTCTAAACTGTACGTTTCTAGGTGGTTTGGCTTGTCAGTGAGACATTTAACTACAGTGCAATTGACCGTGCAAAATCTAGAGGCAAAAAGTATGCTTTAGAGAAAGTGCCAAAAGTAGGTAGAAAATTTCATCGGATAGGACTTCCTCCTAAGGTAAGTTACTGCGATGCGCTTTCTTTGGGGCGAAGTTCATCACATATTACCTGAGCTCTGTACGCTAGGCACTGTGCTGTGGACTGTGGATATATATTAGTAAAAACGGTTTTCTCATCTTCAAGAGCTTATAGTAACAAGCAGTCTCAACGCAATGTGATAAAGCTGTTGAGGATGGTTAAGTGCAGGGAGCTCAGAGAGGGTAGAGGAGGGATATTTAACCCACTTTGGAGGGCTAGGGAATTTCCAAGAGGAGGCTGCACCTAAGGCTTTATAAAGTAATGGCTGAAAGTGCAGGTGAGAATTAGACCTAGGTTTTATTCCAACCCTCTCCACCATCTATAGTAATAGGCAGGAGGCAGAGGTTGTGGATGGATAGATATAGCTCTGAGACCTTGGGCAGGTCCCTTACTCTCCAAGCCCCAGTTTCTGTAAAACGGGGATAATAAAAAACTACCTCTTAGGGTTGTGAGAATAAAGTGAAAAAATATATGTCAAGTACTTGGTACAGTACCTGGCACATAGTAAACGATAGTAGCCGAGTTTACTCACTACATACTAGATTTTTTTTTCTTATCAATTTTAAATAAACCTAAGGGATGATTAGCAACTAGCTAAGCAAGGGTAGGGAGGGCTAATGGGAAAAACATTCTAGAAAAAGCAGTAGGCTTTATTATTATTTTTTAAATTATATTTAACCTGCAATTTTGTTGTTTTGTTGTTGCTATGCATTTATCTATATAAAAGAATTTGAGTAGAAATGCATGGTTATCCTAACTTGTCTTTAATATTGTACTCCAAGTAAGCAGGAAGTTTTGAAAAAATTTACAAGGCCTGTTACTCCTTGCATATGCTGAAATAGGTGTGACTAAAGAAGGATATTATTTCCGTATTTATGACTACTAGGACTTCATTATGAGTGCTTTAGAGAAAACATTTAGGAAATCATTAAAATTTCATGCCAACAAGAACATAAAGTGTTAGGATAAGTGACAGATTTTTTTCTTTGGCTGCACCGCCCAGCATGTGGGATTTTAGTTCCTGGACCAGGGAGCCAACCTGGGCCCTCGGCAGTGAAAGCGTGGAGTCCTAAATAGGTTTTCTTTGTGGTGATTTGTAAATATTTATGAGGCCAGCTAGGTTACCCATTACCTATGTGTCCTGTGCTATTTAAATGTGTATTTCCGTCTTTAAAAAATTGTTTAATATTAACAAATAGTAATTTTAGCGATAGAAAACTTTATAAAATAGACATATCTTCAAGGAAAGGACTTTTTTAAAAAACCACTATAGAGGTTATGATTAATTGGTTACTTCTTTAAAATTTATGACAGGATCTTTAAGCTACATAGTCAAAGAATTCATTCTTTTATAAAAATAAAGTCATTTTCTGTATCTTATGTTGTAAAAAGAATCCTGAAGTATTTTTTCAGTAAGAAAAAGTTATACTATTATTAGATAAATAACCAGGATAGGTGTAAAATTTGGTCTTCAAAATTAACTTCATGTTAATGAGTATTTTTAGAAAACAGCATTCTTCTTGAGAATATCACCTTAAGGGCACATGTGTATTTTGTTTTTTAGTTATCCTAAAATAGCTGCTATGCTCCTTGAAAGTCTAGGATTGAGCATTTTTTATTTGCTATGTATTCTTTATGTGATTATTTTAAATTAGTGTATAAAAATAGTTTTCTTGATAAATGTGGCTTATCTAAATTAGTGTTAACTTCGATTTTTCTTATTGTGTTCATATAAAGTATTTTATGACAATACTGCTGAGAACTTTAAAAAGTAGTCTCTTTGTTCTTATATTTTCTTTTCTAACTATATTCTTAAAATTATAGATTGGTTCCTTTCAGTTATTTGTTGAAGGTTACAAGGAGGCTGAATATTGGCTTAGGAAATTTGAAGCTGAGCCTTTGCCTGAGAATATTAGAAAACAATTTCAGTCACAGTTTGAAAGATTAGTTATTTTGGATTACCTCATCAGAAATACAGGTACTGAAGTTCTCTCATTTGTTCACTCAAATCTTGTTAACTTTCAAATTGTATTCAACTCTTGTTTATCCAAATCAAAGATGTAAAATTTTGATGCAGTAGTCTTGAGGCCACTTTTTCTTTACGTTCCTTAGAAAACAGAGATGTAGTACCAACTCTCCCAGGCAGAATTAATCTCGTACTGGATATTCTGACTCAGAGCAGGCTCCTGCCCAGGTGATAGCGATCAGTTCCTATCCCTCGGGAGCAGGGAGTTTCTTGGCAACAGGACAAAGCCTTCTGGAAATTGGAAATGTTGTAACATCTTATGGAAAAACCCAAACAAACTTTTTGGCCAACATAATAGATAATCTGCGACAGTGGTTCCCAAATGAGGTTCCCTGGACTGTCAGGGTCAGTATTATGTGGGCATTTGTTACAAATGCATCTTCTGGGAGCCCAGCCCAGACCTGCTGAATGTGAGGCCAGCAGTTCGTGTTTTAATAAGTCCTCCAGGTAATTCTCATGCACCCTGAAGCTTGAGAACCACTGGTTCTAAATCTTTGCTCATTTATATTAGTTTCTGGAAAAGCATTATGTACCTTTTTAGATTTACCTTTATTAAATCATATGGTCTTAAGTTAATGTTAAAATTAGTGTAGAGTCCAATGGAATATTACTCAGCCATGAAAAAGAATGAGATATTGCCATTTGCAGCAGTATGGATGGACCCAGAGAATATTATACTTAGTGAAGTAAATCATAGAGAGAAAGACAAAAATAATATGATATCACTTATATGTGGAATCCAAAAAAATAATACAAATGAAGCTACATACGAAACAGAAACAGACTCACAGACATAGAAAACAAACTTATGGTTACCCAAGGGGAGAGGGAAGGAAGGAGGGATAAATTAGGAGTATGGGATTAACAGGTACAAACTACTACACATAAAACAGATAAGCAACAAGGATTTACTGTATAGCATAGGGAATTATATTCAATATCTTGTAATAACCTATAATGGACAATAATCTGAAAAAATATGTATATATAACTGAATCACTGCTGTACACCTCAATCTAACACAATATTGCAAATCGACTATAGTTCAATTTTTTTAAAAATTAGTGTAGAGGGCCTCCCTGGTGGCGCAGTGGTTGAGAGTCCGCCTACCGATGCAGGGGATACGGGTTCGTGCCCCGGTCTGGGAGGATCCCATATGCCGCGGAGCGGCTGGGCCCGTGAGCCATGGCCGCTGGGCCTGCGCATCCGGAGCCTGTGCTCCGCAACGGGAGAGGCCACAACAGTGAGAGGCCCGCATACTGCAAAAAGAAAAAAAAAAAAAAAAAATTAGTGTAGAATCTAGAATACTCCTATAGAGACATTAGGTAAGAGCCTATCCAGGAATTTGCCTGGAAATGGGGGTAGATGCTTTTTCTCCCAAGGTGAAGAGAAATTATCCTTTTTAATAACCTTGGTTTAAGAGTTCTTGACAGTAATTGTACCTACCACAGAGTGGTTTTAAGAATTCAGTGAACTAATACATGTTAAGCACTTACAACAATGTCTGGCACAGAGTAAATCTCAATGAATGTTAGCTAACATTTATGAATATTTTTAGTCTGTATGTGTTAAATTGGAGCCTTTAATATGTCCATATGCTACAGATAACAAATGAAGGTCTCAAAAAGTGATGACTAAATTTTTCCCCTTGGTATTAAACTATGATATCCATAAAAAAATGAAGTAACAGATTTTTTGTTTGTTTGTTTTGAAAGACAGGGGAAATGATAATTGGTTAATCAGATGTGAAAACCAGAAACAAGAAGATGAAATTACGGTAAGGAAATTTTAATATATATATATATATATATATATATACATATACACACACTATCAATTTCTGTAAAAAATTCCTTGATGTTAAGTTATTCTTCATCACATCCTCTCCACCTAGATCCTTGGTTTTATCTCCTTTTTCTGTTTTTGTCCTCTTTTTTCTTTCCTTCACCTGTTTACATTGTATTTTTTATTCTATTTTCAAAACCTCTGTCTGTGCAGGTTTATTTTTTATGTTGTATTAGTATAGAAGAATGATATCAGCTCAGTCCTTTTTTTTTTTTTTTATTGCCGTACGTGGGCCTCTCACTGTTGTGGCCTCTCCCATTGCGGAGCACAGGCTCTGGACGTGCAGGCTCAGCGGCCATGGCTTACGGGCCCAGCTGCTCCACGGAATGTGGGATCTTCCCGGACCGGGGCACGAACCCGTATCCCCTGCATTGGCAGGCGGACTCTCAACCACTGCGCCACCAGGGAAGCCCAGCTCAGTACGTTTTTTAGGGCTCTGGAAATTTGTTGTATAACCACCATATTTATTTTGCTTTTATGTAATAAAGAAAGGCTTCTAGTATTTTTTGCCAAAATGTTTATATTTTACTAATTCACTCCTTTCTGAGCCTTATGACTCAAGATTAGGTAATACAGAATTACCCAATAAAATGGAACCTATGTGCTTTACCTGTGAAGTATAGCCATTGACCTTAAAAATATATACTTCTAATGCTTATAAGAAGCTGGTTTTCATGTACATAATAGACCGTGAAGACCCTCAACACTATCAGAATGATAAATTTTAGATCCATTCCTATCAACTTTGAGTACCCAAGTTCAAATTTTAGATATTTACATGAGAGATATTTTCAGAATAATTTTACTAGTTTAAATCAGTTTATACATTTAAGAAAGTTTTAACTGATTAAAAATAAATTTCTCCAATGTTTACAGTCTGTGTATTCTCATCACTTAAAGCTGTTGCATCACTTTAAAAGTTTGTAGTTTTCCGTGCTTATCAAAGAAATTTAAAATTACATATTCATAGTACTCAGCAATAAAAAAAAGAATAAGCTTGATATATGCAATAATGTGAATGAATCTCAAAATCCTGCCAAGTGAAAGAAGCTACACAAAAGGGAAGATACTGTCTGATTCCTTTTATATAAAAACCTAGAAAGTTCAAACTAATCCCTAGGGACCGAAAGCAGGCCATGGTTGTCTGGGGTGGGGTAGAGGGAGGGAGGGGACTGCTAAGGGACACAAGGAAACTTCTGGGTGGTTTCACATGTGTCAGTGCTTGTCAAATTGTACACTTTAATATGTAAAGTTTATTGTGTGTAAATTATACCTCATAAAGTTGTAAATAGAAAAAAATAAATGGCAGTTATAGCAGAAATGGGTTTTAAAATACACATATAAAAATATTCATATTTATAACAGTTCCTAAATATATTTTATTGGTATATCTTAAGCAGTTGGATTTTACTGAAAACCTTATTCTTTTTCTCTTAAGTATTTTTTGCATTTTCATCAAGATATTTGATATAAACTAACAGGAACAAACCTGGCATATATCACTTGGACCTTCACTCTAATACTTTCAATTTAAAAATTATCTTTTTCACGTCTTGTTATTTTATCTAGGCCACTTAATAATGGCAACCGTCTATTTTTTGATAATAAGAAGTACTGTTTAACATGAAAAGTCTCTTGTCCCTGAGTTCTTCGTTTCCATTACAGAAGAATGGAGAAGTTAGGAATGACCTACATTCTGTAATCAAGAGTATCTTGAAGTTCCTTCTACTGGACCTTATTATATTTAGCTATGGTCATTGGGGAGTTTTATTTAGAAGCATTTTGTATTTGAACCAATTATTTCTATGAGACCATAGGAAAGACTTGATTTTAATAAGGTAACTTTAAGTTGTTATCTTAAAAAAATCAATATTTTGCAAATACCATACATTTAAGCAATGTATCTAACAATAAATTATCCCGAAGTACACTTTTTAAAGTCTTGATAATTCCAAGCCCTCTTCCCCAAAGAGGAAAAAATTGAAACTATTAATGCATGAATTTGTAATACCAAATTTAAAAAAAAATAGTGATTATGAAGTTTTTACTGATTCTTAAGACAGTCTCTTCCCTTAAAGGGTAAATTGGTACCCTCTGGCAACTTTATTTTTATAAGCTCTTCAGATAAAATATCTTTAAATCTCAATAATTGTTATAAATTATCTTTTGGAAATATGCATATAAATTTATCAATAGACTATTTTTCTCCCCTTTAGGAAACAAAATGGACTGATGATAAAGAAACGCTTATTAAAATAGCTGCAATTGATAATGGTCTAGCATTTCCTTTTAAACATCCTGATGAGTGGAGAGCATGTGAGTATTTAGAACTTTCCATAGATTCTATAGTTACCCCTTTTCCAGAATAAGAAGGGAATGAAATTTATGGATATCACAATAGCAGAGGAAAAACTGGGTGAAATACAGTCATTCATTAGGGCTCAGTTCTAGGCACTAGGATGCAAAGATGTGTACTACACTCTGTGGGTCTTGCCATGTATTGTTTGCTCATTTTTGGATGACTGTCTGATTTTGATTTTTTGGCTTGTATTAGCCTTGTAAAACAAGCTTGATAACTTTCCAGTTTTTAAATGTATGTAATATGGGAATTATCTATTTTAATATTTTGGTAGAATTTTATTTTCATATTTGGGTAGTATTCACTTCTAAAACAATTTAGGCCTACCTCCCCCTTTTCTAGTGAGTAGTGGCTTAACTGCCTTACCAGTCTCTTCTACAGTTAATGGTCAGGTTTTCTATGTCTTCTTGAGCCAGTTTTAGACATTATTTTGCTTTAAATTATCCATGTTATCTTGAGTTGTAATTTATGTGTGTAAGTGTTTTATAGAATTCTCTTATAATTTAAGAAATCCCCTCTGTGCATATTAAATATTTAGGGGTGAAATGAAATGGAATTTGCTTTCAAATACTTAGGGGGAGGAAAAACAGGGATAGATGAAACAAATTTTATAAGAAATTTGGGAATAATTGAATTAGGTTATTCAGAATATGGGAATTCATTGTACTAGTTTTTAAAATTTTTGTTTATGTTTGAAATATATGTGATAAATTAAAAAAATAATCTCTGTATCTATGACTATGCCTCTTTTAAATTCCTAGTGCTTATTGGATTTTTTTTCACTAGACTTGCCCAAGATTGTCTATTATAAAGCATTGGCCCATATATATAATATATATGATTATATATAAATATAATATACAAAACAAATATACATAATTATATAAATATATTTTATATATAATTTTTTTTCACTTTTATCAGATAATTGGGCTTCTATTGATCAGGTTTCCAGTTTGTTTATTTGCTTTTTCTTTTTCATAATTCATGTTTTCCATTATTATTTTCTTCTATTGTGTTTGTGCTATTTTATTTTCCTATATTTTTTTTTCTGGGTATCATTTGGCTAAAGCACAGATTGGCTAGGTGTTGCATTGTTGTCCTGCTTTTACATATTTATACTTTCCGATTTTATTTTTGACAGGAATAATTTAGAAGTATTTTGTTTGGTTTTAAATTTCTAGGGCAGTTGATTTAAAAGAACTGTCCATTGTTATTTTCAAGTTTTATTGCTTTGTGATCTGTAAATGTTAACTGTGTGAATTCTGCTCTTTGAAATTTTTTAGTAATTCTTTTGTAACTTGATATATGGCCAGTTAGAAGGACTGTATTTGAGAAGAATGCAGTTAGGCACAAAGTTCTGTGTTTGTCTACTAATGAAAGCTTGTTAGTCAAATCATATTCTTGATATATTTTTTGACTACTTGATTTGTTAATTTTTGAGAGACTAAGTTCACTGTGATTGTGATTTTGTCAATTTCTTCTTGCATTTCTTTGCATTTTTTGCTTTGTATTTCCCACACAGAGGCCTGGCGTTTTATCTTGCTGTTGGCTTGTTCTTTTTATTAGTGTAAAATATATCCCACTTTATCCCTCGCAGTGTTTTTGGCATTTCTTATTTCATCTATTGTAACATTGCTGTACCTCGTTTCTTTTTATTAGTATTTACCTGTATTATTCTATACTTTTATTTTCAACTTTCATTATTTTAATATGACATATGAACAGCTCTTAGCTGAATTTTTTCTTTTTTACCCAATCTGAGATCCTTTTAACAGGTACACTTAACTCTGTAGTTTGTCTCAATAAACTACTGATGTGTTTGAACTTTTCCTGCCATCTTTCTTTTTTTTCTATTTACGATGAATTTCAATTTTTTCTTTTTTTCCTTTCCTATCTTTGGTTGAACTGACTTGAGATGTCTTTGTTCTATTTTTTTTTTTCCTCTAATGGTTTGGAATCTATATGCAAATTGCATTTTAAAAGTGTCAAGTTTAAGATGCCTACAGTACACCTGCAAAATTTTACCAAACACACAGTTGGGGATTAAGGGTCTAGAACTTGAAAGATTAATTGGTATTGAGGATGTCATTTTTAAACTGTCACCTTGGTAAGTGGAAGCCGTGGTGGTGTTGCTATCACCTGGAAAAATCATGGTGAACAAATGCCACCACTAGGACAATGTGAGGTACATAGGTACTCAATAAATGTTTCCTGAATATTTAGTAGATGAAGGAGCGGAAGGACTACATATAGAATCTAGGAATGGTGACATTGAAAATGAGAGGAAAAGCCAGCAAACAAGAGAAATGGCTTAAAAGACAGAAGGTAAAGTTTGAGAGAGTGGTATCTCCAAAACCACGTAGAAGAGAATTTCACCGAGGGAGATGATAGAGATGGTGCTTGCTGCAAAGACACATGAAGTAGCATGAGGGCTGAAAATGGGCTTTTGGAGAAACCCTTATGAGATGACTGGTGATCTTAGGGGAGAGTTTGAATGGTGATAGTAGAAGTTGAGGGATAGGGATTGGAAGTAGAGGCAGGCATAGAATCAGGGCTTTTCTTTTATATAATTATAAATATTATAAATATAATATTTTCTTTTATATAATTATATAATTCTTTTGTATAATTGGTCAGGGAAACTGTACATAGCTTCAGAGATGTAGGCCACAGGAAAGGCTTTCTTTGGAATGGACTGTACTTCCCACAGTGTTCAAAGAGATAGATACAAGAGAATTCAGAAGGAATGACTCTAAAGGCAGAGTTTTTTCCTCAGGGCTTTCTACGTGGTAGGAGCTGGAGGTTCGCATTGGATGTACCCACTGGAGTTCTATGGGTGATCATATTCTCATAAGCCTTACATTTTCTTGCAAGGATCTGAATATGTACCCTATCTAGACAATCTCACTACGTTACAAATCTTTCTAGTCCTGGCACTGTGTATATTTAATGGTCTTCTCAGGAGAGAACTAGAGTTAGCCCAGAATCATGGATCTTTTATCCCTCAAAGCCAATTACCTGTTTATCTACTAATGATTTAAAATTTTGGAACATCATACACACACACACATATACAAATATGAGTGGTCAGTTCCTGATAATTTGTGGCTGAAAAAGCAGGGAGACCTCGGCCATGGTGTCTGCGGCTGTGAACAAATTATAGATACCCCTCAGTTTCCAAACACAGGAACCAGAGATTCAGATATATTTTTTGATATAGGGCTGTTTGAGATAGACTCATTATCAAAACTCTTACTGATTCCTATTTAAAACTCAGAAACCTAACCAGTTCAGGTAATACCTTACTGTGCTTTACCATCTGAATTAACCATCCAAACTTAGAAATCTGAATAATTTAGATGGCAAAAACTAATTGTTCTCTCTGATACCTCCTTTCTCCTTTTTTTTTTTTTAAACATCTTTATTGGAGTATAATTGCTTTACAGTGGTGTGTTATTTTCTGCTTTATAACAAAGTGTATCAGCTATACATATACATATATCCCTATATCTCCTCCCTCTTGTGTCTCCTTCCCTCCCACCCTCCCTATCCCACCCCTCTAGGTCTCCTGTCTTTTTTTTTAACCTAGGAACTGTAGGGGAAAAAGAGGGTAAATTTAGGTCTAAATAAACCATTTCCCCTCACTGATAAGAATACTTTTTCTTTTTTTTTATTAGATCCATTTCACTGGGCTTGGCTTCCTCAAGCAAAAGTTCCTTTTTCTGAAGAAATAAGAAATTTGGTTCTACCATATATTTCTGACATGAACTTTGTGCAAGATTTATGTGAAGATCTTTATGAACTTTTTAAGGTAAATAAGTTTTTAGTTTTAATTATTGCAGAAAATGAAATAAATCTTAAAAGAGATTTTCTTAATAGAGCTAAGTTGCAGTTTACTGCTTCTGATATCACTGCTTGCAGTAGAACCTGACATAACAGACAGGAATTAGCAGTTTTACTTTATAGGAGCATAAGTTTGTGAAGTTACACTGTGAGTATTCTTTGAAGTGAAATTACATTATAATTTGAGAAGTTGTTTTCTTCAAAAGTTGAATTTTTACAAAATTACTCTGAATTATAATAAATGTTTGGTGATCTGCTATGATTCAATTTTCTTTTTAAAAAAGCCTAAACCCATTGGCTGGAAAGTCATTTTAAATCCTTTCTGGAACAAGTTGGAGTATAACTACACTGTTTATTGTCATTCTGGAGGAATACGAAAATCAGTTCAAATAAAATCAATTAAAAATAATCTTTTCATGCTATTTTTTTCTATTAGGAATGCTTTCTAATGACCTTATGTGCTGAGTTGGAGAGTTCATTTGTTTTCAATTTTTTTTTCAAAGATCCTGATTTTTGGAATTATAGTAATGTTTTCTTTCCTTTTTGTGATAGACTGACAGAAGCTTTGACAAAGCCACTTTTGAAAGGCAGATGTCTGTGATGAGGGGTCAGGTAGGTCACCTTTTTAAGATCTTGTTCATTAAGGAAAAACTCTCTCTTTGAAACAGTAGTCAACTTTTTTTTTCCCATTGTGACCCAAAGATGCAGCTCTCAACACTGTCCTTTATTCTGAACCAAAGTAGCTCAGATGATTAGAAATGAAGTTGATTTCAATAGTCTTTTTTTCTCTTTTGTCTTCTGTATTAGATTTTTTTTACCTTGTTGTGTATTGTTTAGTTAGCCAGTTTCCTCCTACTGCTAATTCTTGTCCTCATTTTGATAACTGTTTTCCTGAGTGTTGGTATCATTTTCCTCCTCAAATCCACTTGCTTGAATGTTTCAATACCAAGTTCTGTTTCCTGTTGATTATTTTCCTCATAAAATATGTTTGGCCTTTGCTAGAGCAGTCAGTAAATAACCATGTCACCATGGTTGAGCACTAATTAGGACATAAAAGTACTAGTTGTAAGTCAATCCTCTCACTCCTTTTCACCTCCTATAATTAGCAATACAGGGTATCAATTACATCTGCTGGTGTGGACCTGCAGGCTGGGCTGACCTACAGGTGATGTCTGGCTCTTCTACTCTACTAATAGTATTTAGATTCCAAAAGGAAGACTCGAAATGAAAATAAACTATAGTGTAAACATTGTCTTTTAGTGACTTACTAATTAACTTTTTCTTCCTATAATATGCATTTCATTTAAGGTAGCTATTTGCTGCATACCTGTGACAAAGAAGACAAGTCTAGTTTTTGCACTACTTATTATATAACATTAACAAATAGATATAGTTAAATTAGGTAACTATGTATTCATCATATATTTATTGACAGAACCAGAGCCAGAAACTGTCCTAGTGATTGAGATAAAGCAGTTAGTAAAAACCAAGTTCCTACTCTGATGGATCTCTTGCTCTGATGAGGCTGGGGGCCAGGAAAAGGGACAGATTATTAGCATATACATCTCTCTGTGTTCTCTTGCGCTTATACAGTGCTTTGCTGGAGTCATAAGTTTTAAATAGTAAGTAAAATGGCTGGAGAAGCAGGCTAGAGCCAGATTTTGGAGGGCCTTAAGTGCCGGGTATAGACTCCACATGGAAGGGATTGGAACAGTTGTGATAACCCAAGTGCCCATCAACAGATGATTGGCTTAGAATACAGTGGAATATTACTCAGCCATAAAAAAGAATGAAATATTGCCATTTGCAGCAACATGGATAGACCTAAAGAATATTATATTTAATGAAATAAGTCAGCAAAAGACAAAACTGATTATCACTTATATGTGAAGTCTAAAAAATAATACAAATGAATTTATATACAAAACAGGAACAGATTCACAGACATAGAAAACAAATTTATGATTACCAAAGGGGAGAGGGAGAGGGAAGAGACAAATTAGGAGTATGGGATTAACAAACTACTGTACATAAAATAGATAATCAACAAGGATTTACTGTATAGCACAGGGAATTATACCCAATATCTTGTAATAATGTTTAATGGAGTATAATCTGCAAAAAAAAAAAAAAAAAGAATCACTAAGCTATACACCTGAAACTAATGCAATATACTTTAAATCAACTATACTTCAATTTTTAAAAAAGGGTTGTGATAATGACTAAGTTGTCTATTTACTAGTATGGAGAGATCTCCAGAATATGTTATAAAATGTAGTGCATAATGATATGTATAAGCTGCTAATATATTGTATATAATAAAAAAGGAATCAGAATTTTTTTTTAAAAGGGAGAGTTATGATGAGACTTACATTTCCCGAGAGGAGACCTTACCCTGGGGTTTCTCCTATGAACTCCCTGAGATTATGTGCTAAATTCTGTTTATATGTGTGTCTTGGGCATGGAGTGGGCAATAGAATTTATATCCCAGCAAAAGGTGTTCATAACCCAACAAAGAACCCCTGCAGATTGGACAGTGGGGTGCACATTGACTCAGCAGATGAGTCTGGAACCAGGGAGCCTTGTGGGGAGGTGTTTTCAGTAATTCAGGTATGAATAATGGGCTTAGATGATTGATGATTGTAATTATGTTGCTGAGTGTTACCACCCTAAACTATATTTGAACTAAATTTTCAGGCATAGGTAATTATGCCCTAATTTGGCATTTTTGCTTGAAACAAATCTATTTGACTTAACAATATGCTCCATCTTCTGGAATTCTCTTATCCCTAAAGATGTATCTTTATTTCAGAAATGTTTGTGTGTTTTTTTAAATAAAAGCTGTAAATAATCCTGTAAGCTTTAATTGTAGATTAAAGTTAGCACTTGAGAAATTTAAATTTTAATTTTAAAATGCTTGTCTGAACAGATATGGGGAATTCTAGTTTTGAGGTCTATTACAAAGATATACCAGTGGCTATCTGCTGTTTTAGGTTTATTTATTCATATCCTGGAGTAAAGTATTATACAAAGGAGTAAAGTATTATACAAATGGGTGTAATAGAATATAAAAGTGACAGGATCAGGATCTGGGAAAGAAAAAATAAAATAAAACCTTATATGTTTTAATTTGATTTTGTTTTGGTTTTTTATTTTAAGTTGGTTTTGACCTTTCTGATAGCCAAAAAGAGTAAGGTACTCTGACCATGTACATGATTGTGTAGCTCTCTGATTTTAACCCTTTTTTAAAAAAAGCTGGTCTGAAAAAAATCAGGTACTACTTTATATTCTAAAGTAAATCAGTGCTTTGAAACCAAGGCTTAACAAACAAAAACTAAAACCTGTGTTTCAAGCAACAGAATTCATTATTCAGCCAGTTCCTTAATTGAGTGAAAATACTTGTGTTATTGAAACCGAAAGTGGGATCCGGGCTGCTCGCCGCTCAAAAACCAATAAAGAGGCAAGGTTGGTGGAAAGGAAAGTTTGCTTTATTTTAAATGCCGGCAACTGAGGGGGGAGGGCAGATGCCTGTCCAATGGCCAACTCCCCTCCCCCCCTCCTACAACCAGTGGGCAAGAGCTTTTATAGATGGAGGGAGGGGGCTACATGCAGAAACAGCACAGTCAGCTCTGACAGTCATCTTGAAATTGGTCATGTGGTGGTCTGACCAGCATCATCTTGGTTGTTGTAAGTACAGTTAATCTTCAGTTCCAGGGTCGGTTTGTTCCCATTTCCTTGAGGCCAATTCTTGGAATTGTGGCAGCTTAGGTCATGGCTACAGTCTGGTCATCATGTAGTTAACTTCTTCCACTTGATGGAGGTTTCAGTATCTATAAGACAGCTCACAGGATATGGCCCAAAATATTATCTATAGCCCTTGAGGAGGAACTAAGGGTCTTTGACTATGCTTAGTGACTAACCTGTTATTATTTGGTCTCCTTTGGCTGTTTTCCTTTGTTTCCGCATTTTCTCATTTCTCTGATTAAACTTATTCTCCAGCTAAGGTTATTCCACAGACAAAAGGCAGGCAGAGGACATAGGGTCCTGCTCTGTTTCATTATTTCAATCATTTATAATTATCCCTTGAATCCCTGTCCCTTCTAATTTTGCCAATTAACATCATGATGTGTGCTTCGTACAACCTAGTCTTTTGTCCTAATTTATAGTAAGTTTTTAGTTTTGCACACATAATCAGTGACAATTCTCATTCTACATATAAAGATGTGGACTGGAATTAGGAACTAGTATGAAGGCATTTCTTTTAAAATTTGACTAGAAATGTTTATTCAGTTAAAAGTTTTGAATTTTACATTAAATAGCAGTAGGGTCATGATCAAGCTCAATAAGAACATTCATTTTATATTCTTCCTGTGCCTATTTGGAGCACTGGACCTCAGAAATACTTATTTATTTGAGATACATTTTATACACGATCTGAAAAAAGTGGCAGAAATGATTAATAAAACAGTTTTATTAATACAGAGTGAAATTCTATTCAGTGATATATAAACCAGAAGCTCATTTGCAGATTCAGTAAAAATTGATGTTAAAGAAAATGAAAGTGACGCTTTCGTACCTCCTGAGTACTTGACTCTTTACTAGATATTTTTATGTGCGTTATGATTTTTCCTCATAACAGCTCTACATAGTTGTCTGCATTTTGTAACTTGGCTCAAAGGGGTTAACATGTTGCATCTGTTTAATAAGGGAGTCTAAAGTCTGGCAAATCTGCAACATTTCGGCATTGCCTCTGCCTGGGGTCCTTATCATCTCTTCTCTGGATTTAATGATCTTCTAAGTGGTGTCCCTACCTCTTTTCCCATCCTTCTTCCACATTAGACCAGAACAGTCTTTCTCAAAGCAGATAGGATCATCTCTTTTGTGATTTAAAACCCCCCTGATTGGTCAGTCAGTACAGGCTTAAGCCCTGACTTTGAGCACCGTCTCCAGCACCTTTGCAGTCTGCCTCCAGCAACATAGCTGCCTTTCTCTCTTGTCACTTTCAGCTTCCCCTAAGGCTAGCCACTCGGAGCTGTTCTTCAGTCCCAGTTTACATCTCCCAGTGGTGCCCTTGGCGTGCTGTAGTCTCTCCTGGGGTGCCTCTTCCTCTCCTTCTGGAGAACAGTTTTTCCTTCAAGCTCCAGCTCTGTCTTCCTAGGCTCCTGCCGCTCAAGGAGTTCTGATTTCCCTAGCACTCCATGGGAGTATTGGGGTCACATTTCACTCAGAAATTGGATGTTAAGACAGCACATTGGGGGAGTTTCCTGGTGGCCTAGTGGTTAGGATTCCGAGCTTTCACTGCTGCAGCCCGGGTTCAATCCTTAGTCAGGAAACAGATCCCACAAGCCGTACAGTGCAGGCCCCCCCAAAAAACAAAAGGACAGCAAATTGGGCATAGTACAGTTGAAAAATAGCTTAAAACCAACCAGGAAGTAGAATATACATAGTTTTATGTAGATAGTACAGTAATTCTCATGCCCACTAAAATCTGAGGACCAGTGAACTAGTCCAAAGGAAAGCAAAGTCTATATGCAGAAGTCTGTGAGTTCACACCGTCTGCCCTTGACCTATCACACCCCTACCGTGGTATCAAATGTGGCATAGATGGAGCATTCGAAAGTGTTTTTCCTTGCCTGCAATGTTTAGTCTATTTCTAAAAATAATCTTCTCTGATGTAAAGATATAGTAATAGATGTGTTTATTCTTTGGGAAATGAAAAAATGAGTAGTATGTAAAGGAGGGGATCAGATTGTAAAGTCAGGGCATAGATCCACTGTTGCTGAAGTGTTTGTCACACTACATTCCAGTTATTTGTTCGTGTGGCTGTTTGTTTCTAGAATGTGTGCACTCTAAGGGCTCAGATGGGTTTTTCCCCCGTATTTAGTCTTCTCCCCAACACAGCGCGTGCTCAGTAAATATTTCTTTGGTAAATAAATGCCAGATCATCAAGTGTCTTCTCAACTCCCAAAGAAATACTAATATTTTGGATAGTTTTAAGACTGAATAATTTTTGCTATTATATATTTGAAATTTTTTAGTCTTGTAGAATGACTTTCATTTTCTCTGTACCATTCCGCTTCTAGATTCTCTACAACAATCATGTATTGTTTTTAGAGTCAGGAAAATATTAGATGTTACTTAAATTAGTGTGTTTACATTAACATGTTTAGAATAGGATTTTTAAAATCAAAAGAGGAAACTAACTGAATATTTCATTCCTTAGCCATGCTGGTACCCACATTTATTTTCATGGTAAGGACAATGCTTATAAACATAAATTTTGTAAATTCTTTTTGTCTTTTTATCCAAACATAACCAGTCTAGAAGATCTTAAGGGAAGAGCTTAAAAGGAATCCTAAACCATAAATACAATGAGTAGCTACTATTACTAGTAAAGGTTTATTTCTCTGATGTATTAAATACTTCAGATCTTCCAGGATCTAAACCATCTAGTTTATACTGTTCAAGTATTATGACATTTATTTATTAGTATGGCTTTATGTTGAAACCTTTATGCTTATCTCGCTATTAAACAGTCTTTACAACAACTAGTAAAATGCACACCATCTGTATATTAAATATTTTCAAATACCTGAAGGAGACATCCTTATTTCTAAAGTACATAACAAAGGGAATTTTTTACCTGATATGCAGGGAAAAAAAGAAAATGAATTATTAAATTTTTATTTGAACAGAGTAGAATAGGCTGTAAGCTATGCATTGTTTCATAACCTTATTTATATGCTCAAGTAGCAATTCCAAGAGTAGGTTTAAACATGGAATGTAATATAGTTTACTTTTCCTAGTTTTACTTTTCCTATTTAAGAATAGACTCTTAAATAAAACTTTACTTTAAATGCTACCTTCCCCAGTTCTCTAATTCACTTGCCTTGCGTCCCCATAGCACTTTTTCCTTTTAATACTTGGTATAATTGACTTGTTTGTGATGTTTATTGACTACTCCCCTGCTGAAATGTGAGCTCTGTGAAGGCAGAGATTTTGTTTGTTTTCTTACTGTTGCATCCCCAGCACTTAGAACAGAGCCTAGCACATAATAAGCATGCAGTAAATTTATTTGTTGAATGAGTGGGTAAGGCAAGTATTTAGTAAAAACCAGACTATTTAGACCAGTATTTGTTTAGGTCCAGTGTCAAATGGGGTATGTGTGTGGAACCATTCACTTCATTCAGTCTGACTCCATTGCTCCTGGATATAGATGCATTCTAGAATATTTCAAAGTTGCCAATTGGCAAAAATTATTTAATTTTAATCCTGTGCATTTGTCTGTGTATATGTATGTGTGTGTATACGCATACTTACATCCACATATATATATTGATAGCAGTTACTCCTCATCACAGTCTCTGTTGGACATAAATGGATGAAATAAAAATTGTAGTTACGAATAGATGGTTAAAATAATGTCACTGAACGGAAGGTTTTTATCTTTTTTGAACTGATGAAAACCTCTCTTCTTTCCACAGATCTTAAATCTTACTCAGGCATTGAGAGACAGGAGGAGTCCTGTCCAGCTGGTACAGATGCCTTGTGTGATTGTGGAGCGCAGTCAAGCTGGAGGTCAGGGTCGGATCGTCCACCTCAGCAATTCATTCACCCAGACTGTCCACTGCAGGAAGCCTTTTTTTTCCTCCTGGTAGCAGATGTGAGAGAAAGAAACTGTTTGGCATTATTGTGTTGTTACAACATTACCGCCCTGTAAACCTGCTGGTAAGAGCTCCAGTTGCCAAAACCTCAAATAATACAAGTTTCTAAAAGGTTTTCTTTGGAATGTAATTGAAGTTTACAGTTTTTTGTCCAAATATTAAATTTCTATTTCAGGGAAGAAGTGATATATCTCCTATGTCGTATTTTTGTAGAAAAATTGTATTTTATGTTGTTGATGTTAGTTTCAGAGGTCATTTCATAGTTTACACATTCTGGAATGACTATAATTACTCTAGAATTCCAAACAGAAAAATAAGGTGTTTGTTGACTTTGAATACAATAACTTTTTATATACTTTTTTAATATTGAGAAGAATGGTCCTGTTAACTCTTCTTACATTATAAAAGGCCTTTGAGGATGAAACTGCTCTTATGAGCTTTAATAGAGTAGTTAATAGAAAATAGTTAAGAATAAAACAATGTTGCCTTAATTTTAAAAGCTGCTATTTTAGAACTTGAATAAATGCTCCTAAAGTGACCATTATTAGGGACCAGAAAATTATATTTCAAATTACCAATGACCATTTTCTTTTTTGTACTTGAGAATATTTTTGGTCAATTATTTTGTTATAGTGAGGGGAAAAAAATCTAATGCTATCTCCCCCTTTAAAAAAAATGGAAACACTCAACTGAGACTTGAGGGGAATAATATGAAATTAAGATAGATCCCCAGTATTTTGAAATTCCAGAATAGCATTAAAAATTCCCTTCTGTTTCTTGCATGGGATCAATACTTAATCAGTTAGTCCCTCAGAGTACTGATCTCGTTCAATTTAGTACTTCAATTAGTATTAAACTTCACTGAAAGGTAAACCATAACTCAAACTGTATATTGGGTTGCATTTTCAGGTCCTAGGACATAACCTCTTAAAAATAATAGTAGTGTTGTAGGGTACTTGAAATTACTGATGTTATTATAATTACAGTCAACTTTAGAATACTAGTCCCAATTAAAGGGGAACATAACAGAGATAATCGTTAAGTCATTTTTATTTGATTTTGAATATCAGTATTTCTGACATCCTGGGAATTTGTAGTACTTTTAAGTTACCAAGTGATTGAAATTGAGATGAGCCCAATATGAAGATTTGATCCCAAAGAAGCAGGAGCTTCATTCTCTTCTTAGGCTCCAAACAAATAACATCACCACTCAGACTAAACTGGACAGTTTGTGGTCTTGGCCTTTTGTTGTTAAGCTTTCTGTCCTGTAATTTTTTTAATTAAGTTATTTTTATGTAAAAAGTATTTCCTGAAGGTTGAATTAAGATGGAAGTCAGATCTGCCGTTCTCCCTTCCTTCACATCTTTCTCTTGGTCTTTGTGGTTGTGATGAGTGAGGATACTGCTGTCCTAGTGGAAGTCCATTGGAAACCTGTGTTCTCCTACCTCCCCTGACCCTCCATGATCTTAATGTTGAGATAATGGAAAATTGACTGGAAATTCAAAACTCAAGCTAATGTCTTTAGATAAATACCAGTAATTAAAATGTGCCTTCTGAAGATGTGTTCTTAATGAAATAAGTTGTTATGATGTGGGTACTGCTTTCATAAAACAGGGTTTTCAATATCTTGAGAATTTCTATATTAATTTAAAAAATGGAAACTTAGTCAGTTGCTACTGTTTTGTACCCTAAAATTAAAATAGTGTGGAAATATTTTTAAATGGTCTGACCAGGCCAGAAAAGTAGAGTTGAAATATTTAAGATATGATTACAAGTCAGAGTACATTGGTTTTATTTTATAATTTTCATGAACTTCATTTTTATTTAAATATTGTGTTAATATTTTCAGTGAGTATATTTATAGTGTCAAACATGGTGGATGAAAGGTAATAAAAATCACTGTCTTAAGACTAGATTTCTCCTGAAGTATGTGTATTGAATATTTAGAATGTTTGTAAATACATTTATGTTTATAAATGATCACAAACCACCATTTTCTTACTGCATATATTAGTAGTATAGTTTAATACTTTATCATTCCAAAAGACATATTTAACTGGAATCTTTATAATTAGAGACATTTTCATTTTTATTTGAATATAAGCTGCCTTACTCTCCCCCAAATTTGTCAGCAGTTGAAGACTACAGAAACATGTTTTTTGCAGTCTTGAAAACGATTTGATTCACAAAATTTTTTTTAATTAAAGTTTTGTACTAATGGAATTAAAACCTTATTAAAAACAATGGTGACCAGTCCTTTGATCAGATTACATCTTAAATCCTTTTACAGATATATGAAGAGACAGGCAGCATCTTATGTTTTATAGTCTGCCTTCTTTCCCAAAGTTGCTTGGGCAGCTGTACAGATAGTGGCAGAGATCCTCAGTGTGGCTCTGTTTCCAAGCCTCTCTTATGGTGAGTTTGGAGCCATGTAACCAAGTTCTGGCCAGTAAGATGTGGGGATGAGGGATATATGTGGCTTCCAGACCTGGCAGTAAAACTCACTGCGGCACAACCAGTGGTCACCATTGACCACTCTCTTGTCTTCCCATTTGGATGTAAACAAAGAATTTGCAAAGTGGAAGCAGCCAGGGCATGTGAATCACTGCTTGGAAACCTACCAGGAGAGCGTGCTGACTGCATTGGACTGTGACATGAGCAAGAAATAGTGCATGTGTTTAGTCACTAAAATTTTGCATTTATTTGTTAAAACTTACCATAGTCTGTCCTATCCTGGGCGTTAACAGTGTAAATAGAAAAAAAAAATCATTTTAAAATAAAAAACCAATTATAGAAGGCTGAATGGCAGCAGCCGTGAGTATTTAATCTCAAATCCCCATAGAACAGCTAGGATAGCAAAAGAAAAATCACAGCGACACCATCTTCACTAAAATTAGATGATAGAATATCCCTATGGATCCCAGAAATGCGCAGTTTGGGCTAAATCCATCAATAGCAAAAGGATCACATGGGAACAACAGCTTTGGAGGAGTGAACAGAGGGAAAGTGAGGGGGGCCTGTGATGGTACAAAGAGCCCAGAATCTGCTGACATGTCATCAGCCCCAAAAGGAGGCGCCCACAGTCATCGTGGCAGTCTCAACTAGTGCATCCAAAACCACAATCAAAATTGGGAGAGGGCTGTCCAGCATTCAGCTGGCAGCTGTAAAGGGAGCCTGCAGGAAGGTATGAGGGTGCCAGGGCAACCTGGTCTTCAGGGTTCCCAGAAGTAGCTGGTGAGAGCACATAGACCTGCCCTGAGAGAAGCTACTGGATATAGAATGGACATTGACAAGGGAAGGACCCTGGGGATAAAGGAGACAAGGTTTCGATAGAGATAGAAGAGGGGACCAGATGAGACAATTCAGAAAGTACTAAGAAGGTTCATAAAAAACCATGTCATCTGGGAATTCCCTGGCGGTCCAGTCGTTAGGACTCAGCACCTGCACTGCTGGACCCAGGTTCCATCCCTGGTCCAGGAACTAAGATACTGCAAGCCAAGCGGCACAGTCGAATAAATAAGTAAGAAAAAAATAAATAAATAAAATAAATAAGTAAGAATAAAATATCAGCTATTACAAAAATAATAATAAAAATAAAAGTTATCTTTAAAAAAATGTTATCTAATACTTTGTAGTAACTACAGAAGAGAGAACCCTAGAACTACAAAACCAGGAAACTCCAGGCCTACCTCACCACCTACCCAGGAATCTTCTGAAAATATAGGAGGAAAGTATGGCAAAGTCCATATCACTTAAACGTGACCACATCATACAATATGCTTTTAGAAAACGGGATAACAGCATGTATAACATACCCACAGAAAATGAAGATATCCTAGAAACTTTTACAAAGCAGAAGAAAACAGTAATATTTGTTAAAATGCTGAAGAAATTCAAGAAATGATAGAAGCCGAGAAAGAACAATATAACCTCAAAATCAGAAAAACTCAAAAATTAGATGGACAAGCAACAGGAGGAAATAAAATGGGAGCTGACAGAGCTCAGAGGAAATATTGGAGTTAACAGTATGTTTCAGAAATAAAGTAGAAGGAACCCAAGAGCAAATAGACAACATATCCACAGGAACTCTACAGCAAACATCATACTTAGTGCTCGAAAATATAAAGCTTTCTATATTTGTTTTCTGTTGCTGCTGTAATAAATTATCACAAACGTTAGTGTTTTAAACAACACAAATTCATTATCTGACAGTTCTGCAGGTTAGAAGCCTGATACAGGTGTCACTGGACTAAAATCAGGGTGTCAGCAGGGCTGTGTTTCTTTCTGGAGGCTCTAGGGGGGAATCTGTTCCCTTGTCCTTTCTAGTATCGAGGAGCCTCACACACCCCTTGGCTTGTAGCCCTCTCCCTCCATCTCCAAAGCCAGCAACAGCGGGCTGAATACTTTTCTCATCACATCATTCTGACATTGACCCTTCTGCCTCCCTCTTGCACTTTTAAGGACACTTGTTATTACACTGGGCCCACCCGGCTAATCTAGAATAATCTCCCTATGTTAAGGCCTGCTTATATGTAACCTTAATTCCATCTTCAACTTTAATTCCCCTTTGCCATGTAATATATTCAAAAATTCTGGAGATTAGGACATGGACATCTTTGGGGGCCAGTATTCTGCCTTCTGCACTTTCTCTCTGAGATCAGTAATGTGACAAGGGTGCCTACTATCACAATTCATGTTCAGTATTGTACTAGAGAGTATAACCAGTGCAGTAAAGGCAGGGAAGAGGTGAAAGGAATGAGGTTCAGAAAGAAAGAAAGAAAATTGTCATTATTTATAGATGACATAATTATGCATGTAGAAAATTAAAAAGAATCTACCAATAGCTATTAGAATTGATAAGTGCATTTTGCAAGGTTTATATACCAGCAACATTAGTTAGAAAAAAAAATTTTTTAAGATACCATTTATAGCAGCAGCAAAACACATCAGATTTCTAGGGATAAGTCCAACCAAAGACGTGTATGCTCTCTATACCAACTATAAAAAGAGTACTGAGAAAAATGCAAGATTTAAATAAATGGAGGGCAATACCATGCTTATGTATAAATAGTATTAGGATGTTGATGCTCCCAAGTTTGTCTATAGTTTCAACACAATCAAATCCCATCAGGATTTTTTTAAAAAATTGACAAGCTAATTCTAAAATGTATATGGAAATGTTCTGGCCAACCTATGAGACAAGAGCAAAAGTTGGAGGACTTATATGCTACCTGGTCTCAGAACTTATAAAGCTACAGCAATCAAAACAGGGGTAATTGGGGTAAAGATAGACATAAGATCAAGGACACAGAAAAGAGAATCCAGAAATAAACCCTACATACATGGTAAACTGATTTTCAACAAAGGTGCCAAGGCATTTCAGTAGAAAGGGAAGTCTTTTCAACAAATGTTACTGTAATGCACACACACACAGTGAACTTTCACTTTCACCCCATACAGAGACCTAAGTATGAGAGCTAAAACTTATAGAAGAAAACAGGAGAAAATCTTAGTGACCTTGTTTTTACAGAGGTTTTTAGAGTACAAATGGCACAAACCATTAAAGAAAAAATTGATAAATTGGTCTTCATCAAAACTAAAAACTTTTGCTCTTCAAAAGACACTTCAGAAAATAAAATTTCTAGTCACAAACTGGGAGAAAATATTTGACAAATATATCTGATAAAGAATTCCAGAATATATAAAGAGATTGCACAACTCAAGAATAAGAAGTAAAATAACCCATTTAAGAAATGAACATAGGCGCAGGACAGGAATAAAGATGCAGACGTAGAGAATGGACTTGAAGATACGGGGAGGGGGAAGGGTAAGCTGGGACAAAGCGAGAGAGAGGCATGGACATATATACACTACCAAATGTAAAATAGATAGCTAGCGGGAAGCAGCCGCATAGCACAGGGAGGTCAGCTTGGTGCTTTGTGTCCACCTAGAGGGGTGGAATAGGGAGGGTGGGAGGGAGACACAAAAGGGAGGAGATATGGGGATGTACGTATATGTATAGCTGATTCACTTTGTTATACAGCAGCAACTAACACAACACTGTAAAGCAATTATACTCCAATAAAGATGTTTAAAAAAAATGAAATGAACAAAATATTTTACAGACACTTCACAAAATAAGATAAATGAATGGCCAATAAGCACATGAAAAGATGCTCAACATTACCACTAGGGAAATGCAAATAAAACCCACAATGAGTAAAGTTAAACTTACACCTATCGCACACCCAGCCATTCCTTTTCTTTTACCCACCCAAGAGAAATGAAAGCAAACGGCTACATAGAAATGTTCACAACAACCTGTTTTGTAATACCCTAATCTGGACACAACCCAAGTTCACCAACACGTGAATGGATAAGCAAAAACATACATCCATACAATGAAAAGGAAAAGTCTATGTGCTGATAAACCCAGCAACATGGATGAATCTCAAAATGATTATGCTAACTGAAACCAAACACAAAGAGAACATACCATATGGTTCCTTTTATATAAAATTTTCTAAAATAACAACTAATCCATTGTTAAAGAAAACAGTCCAGTGATTGCTTGGGGACTGAGGTGGATTATTGCGGGGGTGGGGGATGGTTTGCATGGGGGCCTGAGGAAATTTCAAGGGATGATGGAAATACTTTGTGTTTTGAGTGTGGTCCTGATTCCACAGGTGAGTACATTTATCAAAGATCATCAAATTGCACAGCTCATTGTATGTAAAGTATTCTTCATGAAACAATAAGCAATGAATTACCACTTCAAACCTATCAGATTCGGGCAAAAGTAAAAGCCTGACAGTTGGTAGAATCATTTTGGAGAGCAGTCTCTAGTAAAATTGAAGATGCAAGTACCTGGTAGTATGTGCATTCAAGGAAACATATACAAGATTGGTCAATGCTATAGTGTTTATAGTACTGAAAAATTGAGAACAACCTGAATATTAGCAGGAAATGGATAAATTGTGGTATACCCATACAATAGAAGACCACAGAGCACTAAAAATAAACTGTAGTCACATGTATTGAAATGTACACATAAACTTGAAAACGATGTTGAAGGAAAACAACACTAAGTTGCAAAAGTATTTACACATCTCATTTATGTAAATGCAAAACAGTACTATGGTACTTTTTTATAGTTGCTTTTTGACATATGCATACATGTAAGTATATTAAAAAGTGGACAGGAATGTCCTTCTCCAGCTTCAGAATAGTTGTCACCTCTGGGCTAGGAGGATATAGAAGCATATCTAAAGGCTACCAAGTACACTTTAAGTATAACATGTTATCTCTTTAAAAAATATCTGAAGCCAATATGACCAGATGGCCACACTTGTTAAAATCTGGGTGGTAGGTGAGTTTTTATATGTTATTCTCTGTTGTTTTCCGTATGCTTCAATTATTTCATTTTTAAAAATAAGCTTTTATATGGGAGCACATTTATGTGAATGCTTTGTTTGCCACCTTTCTTAATTTGCAATGGCTGTCATGAAAAAATATCACAGAGTGGCTTTAAACAATGGAAATATATTTTCTCACAGTTCTGAAGGCTGGGAGTCCAAGATTAAGACGCCAGCAGGGTTGTTTTCTGGTGAGGACTTTCTCCCGGCTTACAGATCGCTGCCTTGTTGTGTCCTCACATGACCTTTTCTTATTGCACTCACATCCTGAGGACACGGTTCTGTTGAATTAGGGCCCACCTCATTTAACTGTAATTACCTCTTTAAAGGCTGTATCTCCAAATATAGTCACATGGGGGCTACAGCTTCAGCATATGAATTTGGGGGAGGGGACACAATGCAGTCCATAGCACTACCCAAACTAAAAAACTATTAGGCACCTCCATATGCATTAGGCTCTCTGATTGAGGCCAGGCTCAGCCTCGACCTTGGCCACTGCTGCAGTCCCAGCCACCTCCTTAATCATATCCTCAGTGGAACGCTGAAATAATAAGAACACCCATCTGTAAATATGTTCTGAAGTGAAGTCTGAGACGCTTTCTTCTTAATAATGTGTAGGACTTTTCAACCTGGATTTGTAATAATTATTTTTACAACTGAGATAAATGTCATGCTTACTGCCTCGCTCCTGGTTCTGTTCTGCATAGCTGTGAACTAGAACAGCTCTGTTTCTCAATCATGGCAGATACATGAATTTGCTTTAGCCTTTTCTCATTTGCTAAAATCCCAACACCTGTGTGGACAACAGTTTGTATGACAGATAGAAGTCGCTCACTGAATTCAACAAACATTTATGGGTACTCACTGTATGCCAGATTCTCCAAAAGGCAGTAGGAAGACAGAAATCAGTAAAATACAGTTTCATCTCTTGGATTCACTCTTCAGATACTGCTCAAAGGCAGAAGGAAAACCGGAAAATGGTGATAGGTCTAAAATGAAGTATTTTCAAGGGAATAATGTCTTAATCTTTGATCGTGTGTGCACATCTCTACTTTTGCCTCTTAGACTGTAAATTCTTTGCCTACAGGGGAGGGAAATGAAATGCTTTGTAAACAAAATGCTTCACTGGCTTTGACCTGAGCTGTCAACATTTTTCTTATTTATTAATAGAAGCATATTTTCAATGTCTAGGTTTGTCTTGTGGAGAGCGTGGCTTTCATTCAACATCTCAATATATTTAATCCATTCTTTGGAGGTAAGGGAGTAGATAGTCTCCAAAGATGGCTGTCATCACTTCCTTCCCTCTTTGCAAGCATGTACTTTTCCACCCATGAGGAAGTGGAATCTACCTCTCCCCCATTTCTATCTGGGCTAGGCTTGCAACTTGCTTTAATCATCAGAATGTAACAGAAGTGCAACTATGCCAGTTTGGGCTTAGTCTTTAAGAAGCCTGGCAGCCTCCACTCACCCTGGGAAATCAGCTGCCATGAAAGAAGTCAAATGGGACTTCCCTGGCAGTCCAGTGGTTAACACTCCATGCTTCCACTGCAAGGGGCATGGGTTTGATCCCTGGCCAGGGAGCTAAGATCCCACACACCATGTGGCATGGCCAATAAAAAAAAAAAAAAAAAAGTCCAACTACCCAGAGTCCACCATGCTGTGAGGAAGCCCAAGCTAGTCATGTAGAAAGACTACAGTGAAAGAGAGGAGAATAAGACCATTCTACTTACCATAACATCATCTCTCCTAAATTAACAAAAAATTCCTATTATCTGTTATATAGACCGTATTCATATATCTTTAATTATTCACCAAATATATATTTTATAGCTAGGTTTCTTTGAATCGAGATCCAATCAAGTTTTATACATTGCATCTGTTGTTCTAGCTTTTAATCTAGAACAGTTCCTTCACTTTCCCCATGACATTAACTTCTGGGATATTCCCCATACTGGATCTGTCTCATTATTTCCTCTTAGTGTTCAATTTGATTCTCTATCCCCTGTATTTCCTATAAATTGGAAATGAGATCAAAAAGCTTGAATAGGTTCAGGTTAAACATTTTTGGCAAGAATATTTCACAAATGATTCTGTGTATTTCATATTGCATTTATATCAGGAGTTAGAAAAGAGAGATTTAATTTTTATCAATGAATTCATCATGTTAGGAGAGGAAATCCCAAAAAAGCCAGAGAGCTGTGGCAGCAGGAACTCTTTTTTTTTTTTTTTTTTTTCAGTACGCGGGCCTTTCACTGTTGTGGCCTCTCCCGTTGCGGAGCACAGGCTCCGGACGGGCAGGCTCAGCAGCCATGGCTCACGGGCCTAGCCGCTCCGCGGCATGTAGGGATCTTCCTGGACCGGGGCACGAACCCGCGTCCCCTGCATCCGCAGGAGGACTCTCAACCACTGCGCCACCAGGGAAGCCCAGCAGGAACTCTTTTAACAAATCAGAACATATTCTTGTCTATGGAGTGTGGTTAGATTTCCTCCTACCCCCATTTCTTTGAAAACTTAATTCTTGTCCCATCTTTTTTTATCAATGAGTTTTTCTTATTTAGCTCTCTTTTTTGCTGATGATAATGATGATGAGTTGGTTTCCATCAAGCAAGTCTACTTATCTGTCATAATATCAAAAAAAGATTGTCATGAATGGTAGTAATTAAGCATAAAATCTGAGGAGCAAAATACATAACTTGGAACAAAGTCGTGTATGACTTCTGAGAGCTTTTATTCATTGCCGTGAGCTATTTTGCTTTTACTCAGTGTTTCTCATCTGAAGATCCCTAAATGTTAAGTGGGCCCATGGATTGAACTGAGAAAGTATATAACGAAAATACATTTATCTAACAAATTGCATTATTAATCAGCATCATCTTATTCAGGAAATTTTAACCTGCTTCAGATTCCATGTAAAGAGTTCTCTGAGAAAACAAATCCTTAAGCTTTGAAGTTTTTATTCTAAAGCTAAATAATACAGTAGATTTAACTTTTGTCTTTTTGAAATACTGCAAACTTATGTTCTAATATTGCTTATCTTCAATAAATAGAAGATAATTCTACAATTCTCTTTTGGCTGAGTCTGGGATTGGAATAGACCTGTATTTAAGTCCTGGCTCTGCTCATTAGCTCCATGCCCCTGGGCAGATCTTACAATCTCCCAGACCAGCTTTCTCTCCACATGTAAAATACATGAGCTAATGCTAACTTCAAAGTTTTGTAACAAAGATGACATATAATGTCATTTCACGTATTTTGTGAAAAGTGTGGTACAAATTCTGTTATGGATTCAGTTTTTATTGGAGCAGCTGTCTGTGTGTTAGTGACACTTTTGGATTTTTGGTTTTAGATGATGAAATAAAGCATACATCTGTGTTTATGGGTTTGGATTATTGCATAAAGTTTTAGATTGGATATCATCTTTCCTGGAGCATGGTGACAGATTTGGAATCAAAGCCTATTTTAAAGTTTTCTGTTGTGTGACACCCGGGGTTGATCTGGGGTTGAGAGGAAAAGGCACCTGAGGTCACTGGGTAATAGTGAGAGATTTGTCCGAACCTGACTCCCTGAGAAACTAAGCGACATTTCAAAAAGGTATTTGTTCAGAATCCTGACATCTGGTTCCAGCCGGTGAAATGCTAATCTGGCAGCCGGTGGCTGGTACCTCTTCAGGTCGCCTTGTGGGTTTTTTAAGACCTGAAAATGGAAAGCATGTGATATCAAAAAGAAGCAGCTAATCTACTCTGTATGCAAAGAGATGTGTTTATTTTTCCTTTGACTCCAGGAATCCTGGCTGCTCCTTACCTCTGGTTACACAATTCCCACCTGACTGTTAAGACTTCTGAAACTATTGAAGCTTTCAGAAACAGTAGAAAAATCAGGTAGCCTTGCCTTTCCCAAGAGTCAGAAACCTGTAGAAACATTTAGGGCTGATCCCCCCGGCTGCCGGAACTGGTTTAACCAGGTTCAGCGATGCTTGTGCCCAAACGCCTGTCAGGGTGAATAAGCCTGCCTTTAATCTCAGTGTGGCTTTGGGAAGAATCCAGAAAACTATTGTACCCTTCAAGTGTTTGTTTTAAATTGCAGCACTTACAGGTAACTGTATTTCAACCAAGGCACCGGTTTAGACCAAGGTCGCCACTGCTCTGGCATAGTTTCTAAGCAATGTAACATTCACCAAGCTTACTCTCCGTGCTGTAGATGAGGAATTGGATATGCTTAATTCCCTGAATCTCTCGCTTAAATGCTGCTCAATTACTGGGACAACATCCCCCTTAATATGTTTTGAGGGCAAATATTACTATCTTTATTTTAAAGTTTCGTAAGTCTGTGGCTCAGAAAGGGCAAGTTGTCATTGCTGACGTGGAAATTTGATATAATCTATAGAGGAATGCAGTAGAAAAAGCCTTTGACTCTGAACGAAGAGACGGAAAGGTAGCAGAATATGCCACTTTGGTTTAAGGATGATTTGGAGCTGAAGGCAATTGAGAATCAGCAGATATAAGAAAAGCTCTTTGCCTTCCCCTTATTTGCCTAAATGCAGAACATAATTTGTAAAGATGCCCTCCTCCCCGCCACCGCCCCTCTCTATCAAGAAGAACAGAAATAAATCACGATAGACGATTCTAGACCCTTATTTACCATTAGTTTTCCCCATCCCCTCGCCTTCCCACAATTTGCCACCTGTAGGAGCTCAAAGTCCTTCTCATGTCATGTCTCTAAAAATATACTGGTCTTTTGTCAAGATGCTGTGTAAGCCTAGGTTCTAACCACCTCTTTGAGATACTCACCCCTAAGTGCTCCCATGTGTATGCTTGACACACATGTTTATAAACGTCTGCTTGTTTTTTCTCCTATTAATCTGTTTTTTTTTTGCTGTACACGGGCCCCTCACTGTTGTGGCCTCTCCCGTTGCGGAGCACAGGCTCCGGATGCGCAGGTTCAGCGGCCATGGCTCACGGACCCAGCCGCTCCGTGGCATGTGGGATCTTCCCTGACCGGGGCATGAACCCGTGTCCCCTGCATCAGCAGGCGGACTCTCAACCACTGCGCCACCAGGGAAGCCCCTTATTAATCTGTTTTTTTGTTAGTTTAATTTGTAGGGCCTCAACCAGAGAACCCAAGATGGGTAGAGGAAAGAGATTGTTTTTCCTTCCCTATAAGATCAACGAGATTCTAGTGGAGCTTCTATTCATACTTTGGGGGAGGTTATTTGAGTTTCCCCTGTATGTATGTGTATGTGTATATGTACATGTATATGTATATGTATATGTACGTGTATATGTATATGTATATGTATGTGTGTGGGTGTGGGTGTGTTTACTTATTTAGTTAACTGTGCTACCACTTATAAATTTCTTACTTTGCCATGTACTGTGTTTTTCATGCTGTGTAATCATCCTCTTTTTTCTCCTCCAGATTTGCTCCCCGCTTTCCCCTTCTGCTCTATGCTCTGGGAGGCTGACCTTTATGGACGCCATCAAAAGGCACCTCCACATCTCATCTCTGGCTGTTTTTTTTTTTTTTTTTCCTAGTAGGAGACACTGACAGACGAAAGATCTGAGGGCCAAAGGAGGAGACTGAGGCTGGATATTTATCCCCCCAGCTTTTTCCCTGTGGGCCTGTCATGGTTGGCGAGGCCCTCTGCTGAAGGCCATCGCTCTGTAGGGCTGTTCCTTCCATATAATTATTCTCTTTGGGTTTCAAGTAACTTCCTTGGCCCTGTAGACCTGGGGTGGAAATAACTTCCTGCTAGTAATAGCCCTAAGGGAATGCACTTTCCCTGGGTAGTTTAACTTAACTCTGCCCACAACCTGGTAAACAGCCCCCTTATGAAGCTTCCTTCAATTACCCCACGTGAATGTGCCATCTGTTTCCTGCCAGGATCCTGAATGTCACACATGTGCGTTCATTTCATTCTTTCCGCAACCCAGAAGCCACGTGTATTATTACACATAGTACACCTGAGAAAGGCTCAGAGATGTGAAACAACTTGCCTGAAGTGACATAATTAATCTGTGAAGGGTGGAGCAGGATTCAAAGTGGGGGTGTGTATGGCTCAGCTACCCCCCTCATCAGGCTGAGCTGTACTGGATTACCTCTATGGCCCCAACCTTTTCCCCTTGTCCTCTTCTCGTAAAAAATACTTTGCCGACCCTCTTGACCCTCTTAAAATGAAATTCATAGATAATGTAATCTAACTAAACACCTAATTTCAAATAAAATACACAAAATATTTTAAATTTATTTATTTATCTTTGGTGGTGTTGGGTCTTTGTTGCTGCACTCAGGCTTCCTCTAGTCACGGTGCGCGGGCTTCTCACTGTGGTGGCTTCTCTTGTTGTGGAGCACGGGCTCTAGGCGCACAGGCTTCAGGAATTGTGGCTCATGGGCTCTGGAGCTCAGGCTCAGCAGTTGTGGTGCACAGGCCCAGCTACTCCGTGGCATGTGGCAATCCTCCCGGACCAGGGCTCGAACCCATGTCCCCTGCATTGGCAGGCGGATTCTTAACCACTGCGCCACCAGGGAAGCCCACAAAATATTTTAAAATAAAAGGATGGTTACTTACAATAAAATATGTGTTTCACATGTAAATGCTCAGCATGACCACACTGTTACGTTATAATGAAGTTGTCAGGTGCACATACTTTCTTATAATGAATACACTTAGATTCAAGATAAGTAAGACAAAACTGAATTTTTCTTTATATATGACATTTTGAAATCAGAGCTAAATTAGGATAATTGTGTAAAATCACTGAGTTGGATTAGATTTTGCTCAAAAATATTCACTCTCGGCCCTCCACCTTCATGGGAAGAGTGTAATTTTACTTTTCCACCCCTTGATTTTGGGCTTGCCAGTGTGGCCTGCTTTGGCCAAGTGGGAGAGTCAGGCAAGACTGAAATAAGGCGTGAAATGTGCTGTGCAGTGGGACTTGCCCTCTTGTGCCTCTGCCATTATCATGAGAAGAACTGCTCCCAGGTGTCTGCTGCCCCTCCAGCCTGGGCCCATGATGAGACACAGAGAGCAGACCTGAGCCCAACCAAGTTGGGAGCAGGCTCAGCTGACCAAGTGTGAAGCAGGACCACTCCGCTGAGCCCGGGCAAACCAGCCACCCTCCAGCTAACACACAGATGTATGCGAGAGAAGGACTTGTTTTAAGCCACTATGTTTTAGAATTGCTTTTTATACAGAAATTGCTGACAGATAAGCAACGAAAGTAACAGCTTTAAAGGCAGATACAGATGCGGTGTACTGGGAATTCGGATTACATGAGCCATGTTGTTGTTGATCATGTGAGTTTTCCACAGTGGTGAAGAATTTTTTTTTTTCTGGACAAAGCAAAGTATAATTGCTCCCTGATATACACAGTTGTTGCATTCCTGGCATATTCAGATATATGAAAACTGTAAAAAACTACTTTGTGTTTGTGTAAAGTTGGAGTGTAGATTCATATAACTATAAACAGGTTAGTCACCTACATAAGTGTCTTTCCAGACTCTAGAAGAAGTTGTACAGGATTGAGAGTAGTTAACTCTTCATTGCACAGGACTGTCCTAACCATTACACATCTTTTAGCACAGCTCCTGCCCTCCACATTCCAGTAGCGTCCCCCAATCACTGTCACAACCAAAAACACCTCCTGGCATTTCTAAAATGTGCCTCTAGGAGATGGCACGGCCCTTGTTGGATTCACTAAATGAGATGACACAATGGTTCCTTCCAACTCAAACATCCTCAGATTTTTAAAGTCTGATTTTAGTTGTCATTTAATCAGTAATATGTATTAAATGTCTCTTATGTGCTAGCACTGTGGATATAAGGATAATATATGATCATTGCTCTCAAAGGGCTTACAGGGTAAAGGGTAGCACAAGCCAGCAATCAGGCAATTATAATGTAGAGTGATCATCAGTACTACTGATGTACATTCAGGATGTTATAGGAGGACATAAGAGGAGCATCTAACCTAATCTTGGGGCTCAGGGAAGGCTCTCCCAGAGGAGGTGATGTTTAAGCAATCATGAGAGCGGACTAGGTGCTAACCAAGCAAACAGGAGTAAGAGGTGAACAGATGAGGAGCAGGCAGCATGCTCTTTCCCTGAAGCAAGGACTAGGGTGACCTATCTGCTGCAGAGGTTGCTGAAGGAGCATGAGCATTGGAGTTGGAGGGATCTTGGTTCAAATCCTGCCGCATCTCTAACCCTGAGCCATTATAATAACTGCTCACTACGTTCCAGGCACTTTGGTAAGTGCACTACATGAATTATCTCTTTTTATCCTCCCAACAGTACCTCATCCCTCTGTATACAGAATGAGAAACTGAGGCACAGAAAGGTTAAGTAACTTGCCTAACCTAGCAAGTGGTGGAGTGGGAGTAGAACCAAGACCATCTGACTCCAGAGCCAACTTTCCTCACGATTGCCCTACACAGCCCAACCTCCAATCCTGTTTCCTCATCTGTAAAGGGTATATAATAGTATAGCTCCTGCGAGTTGATATATAAATGAAACATTTCTATATTTAAGCACCAGACATGGTGGTAGAATATTTTTTTAAATAGCTATTCAGATTGTAATCCTTCCAATTTTGAAGGAGGAGCATGATAATCTGGAGAGCATATAGTACATGATTTTAGTTACAAATAACATTTTTGAAACCTGAAGTGCCATTACAAAAAAAACCCCCTATTTTAAAATTAAGTTTGATTATATATCAGAGAAAACACAAAAAACAAGTAGCTTAAACAGACAAGAATTTATTGTCACATAAAAGGAGTTGAGTTTGATAGTCCGGTTCCTCCTATTTGGACCTCAGGGTCCAAAAATGACTGCTGGAGCTTCCATCACTGTATCTGCATTCCACCAGCAGGGAGGAGTAGGGGGAAAGAATAAGGAGATAAACCTCCCAGTTGAGTTGGTTCCCTTAAGAAGGACTCCGACTTAGTCTGGGCTTGGGACTGACAGATGGCAGGGTACAATAGCCCCCATCCCCCGCCAAAGCAGGAAACACCACGGTGACGGTGCCGTCATGCACCAGAGCTCCCTGTGCATCAGGCTGAGGCTGGACTCTGCCTCTCTTCTACCCCTGCCTTCTCCTGCTTCTCTCACTTCCTTACAGGTTTCTCCTTCAAAAAAATCACTTGCACAAGAATCTCCATCCTGGGCTCTGCTTCTAGGAACCCCACAGTATGTTGTTTTTCAGCCAAAATCTGCCTCCTCATAATTTCACCCACGTTCTACCGTGTTGAGTAATCCAGAATAAATGGAATTCTCTTCCATAGAGTAGCACCTTTATAGGTTGAAACATAGCTGTAAAAGAGGAATGTAATAATATGTACATATCATTTGGCTGTTGACAAAGAGCTCTTGTGTTCATTTTCTCATGTACTCGAACACTCCCTCTCCTTGACAGTAGATAGTACTATTTTTTTTTTTAATTCATTTTTGGCTGCATTGGGTCTTCGTTGCTGCGCGCCAGCTTTCTCTAGTTGTGGCGAATGGGGGCTACTCTTTATTGTGGTGCGTGGGCTTCTTATTGTGGCGCACGGGCTTTAGGCACGCCGGCTTCAGTAGTTGTGGCGCACGGGCTTGGTTACTCTGCGGCATGTGGGATCTTCCAGGACCAGGGCTCAAACCTGTGTCCCCTGCACTGGCAGGCAGATTCTTAACCACTGCGCCACCAGGGAAGCCCAATAGTGCTATTTTTACAGATGAGGAACCTGAAGCTTAGATAGTGAGTTCGCCAGGGTCACCTGGAAAGTAAACGGTGGGGCTCTGAGCAAGAAGGTCTCAAGACAAAGCCTCAGACAAGGTGCATTAGTTTCCTAGGGCTGCTGTGACACAGTGCCACAAGCCAGGTGACTTCAAACAACAGAAATGTCTTCTCCTACAGCTCTGGAGGCTGGATGTCCAAAATCAAGGGGTCAGCAGGGCCATGTTCCCTCCAAAGTCTCTAGGGGAGGAGGAGCCTTTCTTGCCTCTTCCTAGATTCTAGTGACCCCAGGTGTTCCTTGGCTTGTGCCAGCATAACCCCAATCTCTGTCCACCTCTGTCCTCACGTGACCTTCTTCTCTATGTCCTCTCCCCTTCTTATAAGGACATTCTCATTGGATTTAGGGCTCACCTTAATCCAGTATGACCTCATCTTGATCATTAACTAATTACATCTGCAAAGACCCTATTTCCAAATAAGGTCACATTCAAGGTTCTGACTGGACACGGATCTTTGGGGGACACTATTCAGCCCACTACCCATAGGATTTTAACTTTCAGAAGATTTATTTATCTCCAGGTTTCATTTGTATGTGTAGACAAGGAACAGTCACTTTCACGCACATAAATTCATGCTCTTTTTTGCACCTTGCTCCTGGCTCTCTCACTAGAGGGACATATGCAGGCAGGAAGAAATGTGGAGGGCCAGCCCCTTCAGTGCGCTGATGGTATGCCTGCCGAGGTCCATGTCTTCTGGTCTGCACTGGCTTCTGAAAGGCCTCCTCCATGAGGGCTGCTGTCTTTCATGTCCTGGGATGCATGCCAAGCCTGGCACATCAGAAATGACCAGTGAATCTCAGTAGCTTATTGAAAGGTGTCCTGACTTTCAGGGTGTTTGGTTCAGCAGGGTTGTTGCTGTTTTTCAAAGATGTGCGGAAGGCTACACAAAGCCCCTCTGTGTCCAAGTCCTTCCCCAACCAAGTTTTTACAGTTAAGGCTTTTCAGAGGTGGGGAGAAGTCTGCTCTCAGAATTTAAAGCAGAGATCAGAAGTCAAGGGGCATAATGAGTGTCTTAGTCAGTGCAGGCTGCTATGACAGGATTCTGTAGACTGGGTGTCTTAAATATCAGACATTTACTTCTCACAGTGCTGGAGACTGAGAAGTCCAAGATCAAGGTGCCAGAAGATTCAGTTCCTGGTGGGGATAATGTTCCTTGCTTGTGGATGGCCCCCTTCTTACTGTGTCCTCCCTCACATGGCAGAGAGAGAGGGGCGGGGGAGAGGGAGAGGGAGAGGGAGAGGGAGAGCATGCGCATTCTGGTGTCTCTTCTTATGAGGGCACTAATCACATTTTGGGGGCCTACCTTCATGCCTTCATTTAAACCTAATTATCTTCCAAAGATCCCACCTGTAATACCATCACATTGGGGGGCAGGGCTTCAACATATGAACTTTGGGGGGGACATAATTCAATCCATAGAAGTGACCCTTTCAGCAGGGGAGTCAGGATCCAGAACAAGAGAGCAGAGACTGACATGGTAAAGTCCTTTGTAGGATTCCTTTCTTGTCTCCCCTGACAGTTTTCCCCTTAAAGAGAAGTAGGTCTGTGTGCTGATTTTGGGGCAGCAAGGCAAAAGGCAGCTGAGGAGACTGGGTTCCACCACAAGGGCCAGAAGGGGCAGATTGGATGGAGGGGAGCATAGCAGGCAGACTGACAGGGATCGTAGCAGGGAGAATGGAGAGCAGGGTTAGCTGGTCTTGCCTGGAAAAGGGAATCCAGGCTTATTAATGAACAGATATATCCATCCAATATTGTGCTGTGACCACAGAGCATTAGTTGACATTCTTGGTTGTGATAGATAGAACCAACCTCATCTCAAACTGTCTTAAGCAGACAGAGGAGTTTGTGACTCATGTAACTGGAAACTTCAGGCATGGTTGGATCTAGGTGCTCACATGGTATCGTCACACATTCCTACCTCCTAGTTTTGCTTCCTCCTTATTGTCTTCTTGCTGAGGCAGGTGCTCCTTAAGTGGTGGGAAACAGTACCACCAGACACTTGGTTGTCCCAGTGAAGAGTGCTTTTGTGACAGACTGTGTCATTGGCTCCAATTCTTCACCCCTTTCTGACCTATGCCCTTTGCCATGTAACTCTGCAATGTTTGACCACATGACTTGCTTGAGCCAAAAGAATGAGGTAGAAGTGACAGTGGCAGCTCCGAGCCTAGGCCTTAAAAACCTTGTCTATTTCTCCTAGCTCTGTTGTGCTCCTGTCATTCCCATGAAAGAAATGTGCCCAGGCTGGCCTGCTGGTTACAGCAGGAGGATGAGAGACATGCAGCAGAGCTGAGTTAGTCTTGCCAAGGTGAACGTAGATCAGCCGGTCACTAGACACATGACTCAGCTCAGGTAAGATTAGAGAGCTGAACCCCTCAGATACATGAGAAATCACTGAGATGACAACATGGAACTCTTACGGCTTCTTTCTCAGACATTCCAGCAGAAGTTGGGTTTCGGGACGTGACCTCTGCCCCAGTGGCCGAAGCTCCTCCTAGGGGATAGGGGGCGCTCTGAGTCACGGCGGGTCATGGCGGCGCTCTTTCTCAGCCTCTTTGGTTCGGACTGAGGCTTTCGGGACGGCGGCGGGAAGATGGCGGCGCCCAGGGAGCGACTTGGAGCCGTAGAGGCAGAGGGGAGCTCGGGTCGCCAGGGGAACTCGGGAGTCGAGGTGGTGGTTTCCTCCGATCCCGCCCCGCCCGCCCCACTGTGCCCTCACGGTGGGTCCGCGTCTGGGCTCAGCCTGGCTGTCGGGAGCCAAGGGGCGTGGGTGAGCCTGAATGTGCCGTGGGCTTTTAGGGCTCCCGGATCCAGATGCCCCTCTCTCTCCCACCGAGTGTGATATCTAGAAAACGCTCCTTCCTCGGGAAATTGTGGTTTTCCACTTACTTAAGAAACCGTCATAGAAAGTCCCCACTGTTGTGGTTTTGGCTTTACGGCTGTTACATGTTTTTTGAAGGGACGAGGCAGAGGCTAGGCAAAAAGGATATGTGTTATTCAGTAATTCCCGTTGCCAAGTACTTGAAGATTTCATTTGTTGTTTTACTGTCTTTTCCATTAAACTTAAAAAAACGTTAGGGAGCACGATAGAATGAATTCTTGCTTAACTAGACCCATTTTTTCTTGCGGAGAGAGAGTGTGTCCAGCTCTAAAAGCTCAGATTTTCACTGAAAGGATAACTGAGCGGAGGTGGCAGAATGCTCAGTTGTTTGGACTCCGTCTTTGTTGTGTCAGGACCCAGGCCGTTCACCATGTGGACTGCAACTGTACTGACAATAGCATTTTCTTTCTGGAGAGACCAGTTTTCAAAATTTATTTCTTAAGTAGTCTTTGCCTGAATGTTGTGACTTTGGGGGGAAAAAATATTATTAAACAGAGTAGTGCATTTAATTGTGACAAATTGTGCATAAAACTGAAACAAATTTTATTTAAAGGCGATGAAAACTAGGAACTTGAGGTAGATGACTGTTTGACTTATTTTTTCCTATTCTGGAACTAGGACCCACTCTTCTGTTTGTAAAGGCGAACCAAGGGAAAGAAGAAACACGGAGGTTTTATGCCTGCTCAGCTTGTAGAGATAGAAAAGAATGTAATTTTTTTCAATGGGAAGATGAAAAGGTATATCAACTTTTTGGATATATATATATATATTTTTTTTAATTGTTGATGTCTGTGACATTTCATTGAGAATATATGAGATAAATCTCTTAAGAGATGAAGATACCATGTTTTTTGATTTGAGAGACTGGAGTTTATATTTTACTCTGAACTTAACTCTGATTACTGATGTCTTAAACTACTGTCTCAAAGTCTGAGTTCCCTTTAAGGCTTTCTGAGGTGTTAGTATTGGTTTTGCCAATACAGATTTCTCCCTAAAGAGTGCAGGTCATTATCATTCCAGGAAGTGCTTTAGAAAAACACTTTGGGAAGCATTTGCATTGACCATCTCCTATTCCGCTACTGCATGACTGATGAAGGCACTTAGAGATACAGTTATGAGCTTGGAATTCTCTTGGACTCAGCTCCAATTAAAGTTTCTGAAAGTTTTTTTTTTTTTTTTTTTTTTGCGGTACACGGACCTCTCACTGTTGTGGCCTCTCCCGTTGCGGAGCACAGGCTCAGGCTCAGCGGCCATGGCTCACGGGCCCAGCCTCTCCGTGGCATGTGGGATCCTCCCGGACCGGGGCACGAACCCGTGTCCCCTGCATCGGCAGGTGGACTCTCAACCACTGCGCCACCAGGGAAGCCCTGAAAGTTTTGACTAGAAAGCTTTCAGCTTTGTTAGGTTTGTTGGAAGTCTGTATGCCACTCTTCTGTAGACTCGTTAAGATCACTATCTGTGAATTAATCCCTCAGTGGTTTAATATGTTGGTTATTGTTTCAAACTGCTCTAGAATTTTCCCAGGTTAATGTGTTTTGTTTTCCTGTGGAATGAATGCTTGTTTACAGCTTAGAGTTGCTCGAATTTCTGGCCTAGTTGCTCGAATTTCTGGCCTTTTGATGGCAGAATGTGATACCAGTTTTTCTAGGATAGTAGCAAGTTTGATGGTTTATTAAGTTTATTTTGTACTCTGTTTCAGTTGTCAGGAGCCAGACTTGCTGCCCGAGAAGCTCATAACCGAAGATGTCAGCCTCCTTTATCCCGTTTGCAGTGTGTGGAAAGGTACTGATGCCGTGTCATTTTCATTTATTATCCTATTGTTATTTTTTCCTTCAGTGCCTTTAAGTTTACTTTCAGTAATTAATTTCTTTTTATTGTGGTAAAAAATATATATAAGATAACATTTGCCAGTTTAGTGACATTAATTACATTAACAGTGTTGTGCAACTATCACCACTATCTGTTTCCAAACTTTTTCATCACCCCAAACAAATTCTGTCACCGGTAAGCAATAACTCCCCATTCCACCTTCCTCCCATCCCTGGTAACCTCTAATCTACTTTTTGTCTCTGTGATTTGACCGTTCTGGGTACCTCAGATAAGTGGAATCATCAATATTTGTCCTTTTGTGTCTGGCTTATTTCACTTAGCGTTGTGTTTTCAAGGCTCATTCATGTTGTCGTATGTATCAGAACTTCATCCTTTTTATGGCTGAATGATATTCCTTTGTATCCATGTACCATATCTTTTTATTTTTATAAATTTATTTATTTAGTTTTTGGCTGCGTTGGGTCTTCGTTGCTGCATGCGGGCTTTCTCTAGTTGCAGCGCACAGGCTCTAGGCATGGGGGCTCAGTAGTTGTGGCTTGCGGGCTCTAGAGCGCAGGCTCAGTAGTTGTGGCACATGGGCTTAGTTGCTCTGTGGCATGTGGTATCTTCCCGGACCAGGGCTCAAACCTCTGTCCCCTGCACTGGCAGGCAGTTTCTTAACTACTGTGCCACCAGGGAAGTCCCTGTACCACATCTTGTTTATCCATTCATCCATCAGTGGACACTCAGGTGTTTCCACCTTTTGGCTATTGTGAATAATACTCAGTACATGTTGGTGTATAGATATCTGTTTGAGCCCCTGTTTTCATTTCTTTTGCATATATACCTAGGAGTGGAATTACTGGATAATATGATAATACTATGCTTCGTTTTCTGAGGAACTACCAACCTGTTTTCTTCAGTGGCTGCATCATTTAACATCCCCATCAGCAGTGTATGAGGGTTCCAATTTCTCTCTGTCCTTGCCAACACATATTATCTTCTGTTTTTTTTTTTTTTTTAATTTATTTATTTTTGGCTGTGTTGGGTCTTTGTTTCTGTGAGAGGGCTTTCTCTAGTTGTGGCAAGTGGGGGCCACTCCTCATCGCACTGCACGGGCCTCTCACTATCGCGGCCTCTCTTGTTTCAGAGCACAGGCTCCAGACACGCAGGCTCAGTAATTGTGGCTCACGGGGCCAGCTGCTCCGCGGCATGTGGGATCTTCCCAGACCAGGGCTCGAACCCGTGTCCCCTGCATTGGCAGGCAGATTCTCAACCACTGCGCCACCAGGGAAGCCCCTGTCTTCTGTTTTTTTGATTATAGCCATCCTAGCAGTTGTGAAGTGGTATGTCATTGTAGTTTTGATTTTCATTTCCCTCATTATTAATTATGTTGACCATCTTTTCATATGCTTTTTGGCCATTTGTATATCTTCTTGGAGAAATGTCTATTCAAGTCCCTTGTCCATTTTTAATAAGGTCATTTGTCTTTTTGTAGTTGAGCTGCAGGAGTTCTTTATATGTTCTAGATACTACACTCTTATCAGATGATTTGAAAATATTTTCTCTCATTCTGTAGATTGTCTTTTCACTTTCTCAATGATGTCCTTTGATACACAAGCGTTTTTAACCTTGATGAAGTCTGGCTTTCAATTTTTTTGTTGTTGTTGCTTGTGCTTTTGCATAGCTAAGAATCCATTGACAAATCCAATCTCATGAAGATTTACTGTAATCTTCCTTTTTGAAATACTAAACCAAACAAACAAACAAAAACTTTTAAAAGCTGTAAACATCTGTTTTTAAATATATTAAAAAATTTATTTATTTATTATTTATTATTATTATTATTATTTTGCGGTATGCGGGCCTCTTACTGTTGTGGCCTCTCCCGTTGCGGAGCACAGGCTCCGGACGCGCAGGATCAGCGGCCATGGCTCACAGGCCCAGCCACTCTGCGGCATGTGGGATCTTCCTGGACCGGGGCACGAACCCATGTCCCCTGCATTGGCAGGTGGACTCTCAAGCACTGCGCCACCAGGGAAGCCCAATTTTTTGTTTGTTTGTTTTTGCGGTACGAGGGCCTCTCACTGCTGCTTTTTTTTTTTTTTTTGGTCGTACGCCAATTTTTTATTTATTTATTTATTATTTATTTATTTATTTATTTATGGATAGACTAAGTAACTTGCACATTTTATTACTAAACTTTCTCAAATCAAATATATTTATGATATTTATGTGTTTGAAACCCATTTACATGATGTCATCTGACTGTTTTTTTTTTTTTTAAACACTATTTATTATTTCTTTTAACAAAGTTAATCAGTTATACATATACATATGTTCCCATATCCCCTCCCTTTTGCGTCTCCCTCCCACCCTCCCTATCCCACCCCTTCAGGCGGTCACAAAGCACCGAGCTGATCTCCCTGTGCTATGCGGCTGCTTCCCACTAGCTATCTACCTTACGTTTGGTAGTGTATATATGTCCATGCCACTCTTTCGCTTTGTCACAGCTTACCCTTCCCCCTCCCCATATCCTCAAGTCCATTCTCTAGTAGATCTGTGTCTTTATTCCTGTCTTACTCCTATGTTCTTCATGATATTTTTTCTTAAATTCCATATATATGTGTCAGCATACAGTATTTGTCTTTCTCTTTCTGACTTACTTCACTCTGTATGACAGACTCTAGGTCCATCCACCTCATTACAAATAGCTCAATTTCATTTCTTTTTATGGCGGAGTAATATTCCATTGTATATATGTGCCACATCTTCTTTATCCATTCATCCGATGATGGACACTTAGGTTGTTTCCATCTCCGGGCTGCTATGAACATTTTGGTACATGACTCTTTTTGAATTATGGTTTTCTCAGGGTATATGCCCAGTAGTGGGATTGCTGGGTCATATAGTAGTTCTATTTGTAGTTTTTTAAGGAACCTCCATACTGTTCTCCATAATGGCTGTACCAATTCACATTCCCACCAGCAGTGCAAGAGTGTTCCCTTTTTTCCACACCCTCTCCAGCATTTATTGTTTCTAGATTTTTTGATGATGGCCATTCTGACTGGTGTGAGATCATATCTCATTGTAGTTTTGATTTGCATTTCTCTAATGAGTAAAGATGTTGAGCATCCTTTCATGTGTTTGTTGGCAGTCTGTATATATTCTGTGGAGAAATGTCTATTTAGGTCTTCTGCCCATTTTTGGATTGGGTTGTTTGTTTTTTTGTTATTGAGCTGCATGAGCTGCTTATAAATTTTGGAGATTAATCCTTTGTCAGTTGCTTCATTTGCAAATATTTTCTCCCATTCTGAGGGTTGTCTTTTGGTCTTGTTTATGGTTTCCTTTGCTGTGCAAAAGCTTTTAAGTTTCATTAGGTCCCATGTGTTTATTTTTGTCTTTATTTCCATTTCTCTAGGAGGTGGGTCAAAAAGGATCTTGCTGTGATTTATGTCATAGAGTGTTGTGCCTATGTTTTCCTCTAAGAGTTTGATAGTTTCTGGCCTTTAGGTCTTTAATCCATTTTGAGCTTATTTTTGTGTATGGTGTTAGGGAGTGATCTAATCTCATACTTTTACATGTCCCTGTCCAGTTTTCCCAGCACCACTTATTGAAGAGACTGTCCTTTCTCCACTGTACATTCCTGCCTCCTTTATCAAAGATAAGGTGACCATATGTGCATGGGTTTATCTCTGGGCTTTCTATCCTGTTCCATTGATCTATCTTTCTGTTTTTGCGCCAGTACCATACTGTCTTGATTACTGTAGCTTTGTACTATAGTATGAAGTCAGGGAGCATGATTCCTCCAGCTCCGTTTTCCTTTCTCAATATTGCTTTGGCTATTCGGGGTGTTTTGTGTTTCCATACAAATTGTGAAATTTTTTGTTCTAGTTCTGTGAAAAATGCCAGTGGTAGTTTGATAGGGATTGCATTGAATCTGTAGATTGCTTTGGGTAGTAGAGTCATTTTCACAATGTTGATTCTTCCAATCCAAGAACATGGTACATCTCTCCATCTATTTGTATCATCTTTAATTTCTTTCATCAGTGTCTTATAATTTTCTGCATACAGGTCTTTTGTCTCCTTAGGTAGGTTTATTCCTAGATATTCTATTCTTTTTGTTGCAATGGTAAATGGGAGTGTTTCCTTGATCTCACTTTCAGATTTGTCATCATTAGTATATAGGAATGCCAAAGATTTCTGTGCATTAATTTTGTATCCTGCTACTTCACCAAATTCATTGATTAGCTCTAGTAGTTTTCTGGTAGCATCTTTAGGATTCTCTATGTATAGTATCATGTCATCTGTAAACACTGACAGCTTTACTTCTTCTTTTCCGATTTGGATTCCTTTTATTCCCTTTTCTTCTCTGATTGCTGTGGCTAAAACTTCCAAAACTATGTTGAATAAGAGTGGTGAGAGTGGGCAACCTTGTCTTGTTCCTAATCTTAGTGGAAATGGTTTCAGTTTTTCACTATTGAGGACGATGCTGGCTGTGGGTTTGTCATATATGGCCTTTATTATGTTGAGGAAAGTTCCCTCTATGCCTACTTTCTACAGGTTTTTTATTATAAATGGGTGTTGAATTTTGTCGAAAGCTTTCTCTGCATCTATTGAGATGATCATATGGTTTTTCTCCTTCAATTTTTTAATAAGGTGTATCACGTTGAGTGATTTGCTTCTATTGAAGAATCCTTGCAGTCCTGGAATAAACCCCACTTGATCATGGTGTATGATCCTTTTAATGTGCTGTTGGATTCTGTTTGCTAGTATTTTGTTGAGGATTTTTGCATCTATGTTCATCAGTGATACTGGCCTGTAGTTTTCTTTCTTTGTGACATCCTTGTCTGGTTTTGGTATCAAGGTGATGGTGGCCTCGTAGAATGAGTTTGGGAGTGTTCCTCCCTCTGCTATATTTTGGAAGAGTTTGAGAAGGATAGGTGTTAGCTCTTCTCTAAATGCTTGATAGAATTCGCCTGTGAAGCCATCTGGTCCTGGGCTTTTGTTTGTTGGAAAATTTTTTATCACAGTTTCAATTTCAGAGCTTGTGATTGGTCTGTTCATATTTTCTATTTCTTCCTGATCCATTCTTGGCAGGTTGTGCATTTCTAAGAATTTGTCCATTTCTTCCAGGTTATCCATTTTATTGGCACAGAGTTGCTTGTAGTAATCTCTCATGATCTTTTGTATTTCTGCAGTGTCAGTTGTTACTTCTCCTTTTTCATTTCTAATTCTATTGATTTGAGTCTTCTCCCTTTTTTTCTTGATGAGTCTGGCTAATGGTTTATCAATTTTGTTTATCTTCTCAAAGAACCAGCTTTTAGTTTTATTGATCTTTGCTATCATTTCCTTCATTTCTTTTTCATTTATTTCTGATCTGATTTTTATGATTTCTTTCCTTCTGCTAACTTTGGGATGTTTTTGTTCTTCTTTCTCTAATTGCTTTAGGTGCAAGGTTAGGTTGTTTATTTGAGATGTTTCCTGTTTCTTAAGGTGGGATTGTATTGCTATAAACTTCCCTCTTAGAACTGCTTTTGCTGCATCCCATAGGTTTTGGGTCCTCGTGTCTCCATTGTCATTTGTTTCTAGGTATTTTTTAATTTCCTTTTTGATTTCTTCAGAGATCACTTGGTTATTAAGTAGTGTATTGTTTAGCCTCCATGTGTTTGTATTTTTTACAGCTCTTTTCCTGTAATTGATATCTAGTCTCATAGCATTGTGGTCAGAAAAGATACTTGATACAATTTCAATTTCCTTAAATTTACCAAGGCTTGATTTGTGACCCAAGATATGATCTATCCTGAAGAATGTTCCATGAGCACTTGAGAAAAATGTGTATTCTGTTGTTTTTGGATGGAATGTCCTATAAATATCAATTAAGTCCATCTTGTTTAATGTATCATTTAAAGCTTGTGTTTCCTTATTGATTTTCATTTTGGATGATCTGTCCATTGGTGAAAGTGGGGTGTTAAAGTCCCCTGATGATTGTGTTACTGTCGATTTCTCCTTTTATGGCTGTTAGTATTTGCCTTATGTATTGAGGTGCTCCTATGTTGGGTGCATAAATATTTACAATAGTTATATCTTCTTCTTGGATCGATCCCTTGATCATTATGTAGTGTCCTTCTTTGTCTCTTCTAGTAGTCTTTATTTTAAAGTCTATTTTGTCTGATATGAGAATTGCTATTCCAGCTTTCTTTTGGTTTCCATTTGCATGGAATATCTTTTTCCATCCCCTTACTTTCAGTCTGTATGTGTCTCTAGGTGTGAAGTGGGTCTCTTGTAGACAGCATATATATGGGTCTTGTTTTTGTATCCATTCAGCCACTCTGTGTCTTTTGGTGGGAGCATTTAGTCCATTTACATTTAAGGTAATTATTGATATGTATGTTCCTATTCCCATTTTCTTAATTGTTTTGGGTTCGTTATTGTAGGTCTTTTCCTTCTGCTGTGTTTCTTGCCTAGAGAAGTTCCTTTAGCATTTGTTGTAAAGCTGGTTTGGTGGTGCTCAACTCTCTCAGATTTTGCTTGTCTGTAAACGTTTTAATTTCTCCATCAAATCTGAATGAGATCCTTGCTGGGTAGAGTAATCTTGGTTGCAGGTTTTTCTCCTTCATCACTTTAATTATGTCCTGCCACTCCCTTCTGGCTTGTAGAGTTTCTGCTGAGAGATCAGCTGTTATCCTGATGGGGATACCCTTGTGTGTTATTTGTTGTTTTTCCCTTGCTGCTTTTAATATGATTCTTTGTGTTTAGTTTTTGACAGTTTGATTAATATGTGTCTTGGCGTATTTCTCCTTGGATTTATTCTGTATGGGACTCTCTGTGCCTCCTGGACTTGATTAACTATTTCCTTTCCCATATTAGGGAAGTTTTCAACTATAATCTCTTCAAATATTTTCTCAGTCCCTTTCTTTTTCTCTTCTTCTTCTGGAACCCCTATAATTCGAATGTTGGTGCGTTTAATGTTGTCCCAGAGGTCTCTGAGACTGTCCTCTGTTCTTTTCATTCTGTTTTCTTTATTTTGCTCTGCCTCAGTTATTTCCACTATTTTATCTTCCACCTCACTTATCCGTTCTTCTGCCTCAGTTATTCTGCTATTGATCCCATCTAGAGTATTTTTCATTTCATTTATTGTGTTTTTAATCGATGCTTGATTCATCTTTAGTTCTTCTAGGTCCTTGTTAACTGTTTCTTGCATTTTGTCTATTTATTTTTATTTATTTTTTTTTAAGTTTTTTTTTGCTATGGACCATTTTTAAAGTCTTTATTGAATTTGTTACAATATTGCTTCTGTTTTATGTTTTGGTTTTTTGTCTGTGAGGCATGTGGGATCTTAGCACCCTGACCAGGGATTGAACCTGCACCCCCAGCATTGGAAGGCGAAGTCGTAACCACTGGACTGCCAGGGAAGTCCCTAAAAATCTGCATTTTTAAAATGTTTTATTCGGTGAACTGGAATTGAGTCATAGATTTAATTTTTTGGCAAACTTGTGAAAAGAATTCATCCCTCTCCTTTGTTATAGGTGTTGTGTTCTGTGTGCTGGGAGAGACTTCTTAAGAAGCCTCTGTCTGGGTTGCTGATGACAAATAGGTTTTCACTCTCATGATAACTCCTGCTGGATACCTGGGCTGCTGTGTTTAGAAGGATTCTGAGGTCATATCTAGGCTAAGTGTAAAGGAATACTGCGATCTGTTAAAATTGTCTTTTTGAGCTTCTTAGTAGCTTTTAAAGTCCTTTGATAGGGGAGGCTTTTCTTGAGATAACTTGATTGCCCCTTAACTGCAGTACTTAATCAGTGATTAAGTCTACTTAATTTATGGGAATTAAATCAACAACAAAAAATGTAGAAAAAGGAATTAATGTAAATTGAGCACCACTGAGCTAGGCACTATGCGAGGTGTTTTCCATGATATATTGTTTAAACCCTGCCAAGATGGTTTACTTTGATGAGAAAATTGAGAAGTTAAGTAACTTCATCAACTTCATACTGTTAGAATGAATGAGCAGTGACTCAAACTTATGTCTCCCAGATTCTAAAACAGTATTTTTAAGCATATAAGCAGATAGTAATTAATATATGATGTGTAGTGATTTAATTTAAGGAGATATAAGGATATAAAACAAAGAGTTATATAGAGATATATTATTATGAGGTTATTATAATGAGATAGAATATTGAAGATACAGAAAGAAATATATCACTAATGGTTTCTCCCTTTGAACCCATCACCTTGGTCATTTTGTAGTCTTCCTTCTGGCCTTTTTTCCTATGCAAAGGTTTGTTGTACAAGATTGTGGTCATCATGTGGACATAGTTTTGTACTCTGCCGTATCACTTTTAGCTGATAAGCATGTACTTCATATTATTACATAAGGATATTGGTGATGCAGTTACACTCTATAAGAAAATTTAGATGATCTTCTTTCCTTGCGTAATAAGATTTTAGTCTGGAGCTAAACCACTGTGCAAGTCTTTGTACGACCAGAGCATGGTTTTTGATACTGAAGAATTTTTGAAATTCACATTTCATGTTAATTAGAATTTTAAAACACTGGCTAGACTATGGAATATTAAAGAATTTTCAAAAGGTTATTTCTTGGGGGCCATAATTTCATCTGTTATTTAGTGCTGATTCTTGAGAGCATGTCTTAATAAAGTCATTTTCAACATCCGAAATCATCTGTGACCCCAAACCTCAGATTTTGTTGTCCAAGCCTCCATCCATTCCATCCATCCAGTCATTTATTCATTCTTTGTTGAGGGTTCAAAAAGAACTTAAAATGCCAGTAATGGAGTTGAGATATATTTAAACATAATACAGTACAAAAGAAGAATGTTTTGTGTTGACAGTATTCATAGAAAAGATTTAGTACTCTGGAAGGTCAGAAGCTTTACAGCTAACTTGTGCCTTAGCTGATCAATTCAGTTTAAGGATATAGTATTCGAACAGGTTTTGGAGGATGGGTAAAAGTTTTTGCTTTTGAAATGTAATATCACTGATTTCACTGGATCACTTTATAGTTGATGCTCTTATGCTTTCTTACATGCTTTCGACAAGAGTGAAAAGTTTGAAATCAGTCATTTCTCAAAATTAAAAATTTTGCCTTTTTAAAACCAAAGGCTTACTAAATTACCTCTTCTATGTTATTAATTACTTACTCTCTTAGTGTGTCTTCAGCTTGAGACTGGCAGATTATTCTTGTGTGTAAACGGATGTAAGGATGATGTACTGTTGCTTGAGATTATAATTGTTTTCTAATTTAACTTTATACAACTCATTTATGTTATCATTAAATAACTACTATATTTGAAAGTGTTAAAATGCATTAAAACATTATACCTATTCTATAAAGCAAACTTTTTATCTGCTACTGTGACATAACAATAGCTTTTCATTGACTGATTTAGTTTTGAAATTATTAGAAAGGAATAATGGTGGCTATTGAGATAAATTGACCTTTCTTACTTGATTTTTATTATGGAACTGGCAGTGCTGCACAGACTTCTAGGTTCTACAGAATAGGATTTGATATTCATTTTTCTAATTTCAACCATGCCTTATATTTCATATGTGTTCAGTTGACAGATTTACATTTTGTGCCTGAGACTTGACTTTCCTTATAGTTTTTAGCTGCCTGTTATGCCCTGAAATGTGTTATTCTATTATGTAGTATGTTGACATCTTTATCGTGACCGCTGAAGTCTTAGGGAAGATATATTTTAATGCTAAAATCAGCATTAATTTATGTGCATCCTGATAGTTTTGTTTAGTTGATATTTCATTCGGTTATGTTTTTTTTTCAGAGCTCATTTAAACTCAGATTTTCAAGGTCTTCTATTAGGGAAATGCCATAAACATAATTTGTCTACTCCCAGAAAGTCAAATGGAACATCAAATGGAGATCAATAAAAATGACATTTCAAAATGCTAGCCTGCAATTTGTGAGTCATGCTGAGCCATGCAGCAGAATGAATTTCTTCTCCCCCCTGGTTATGTGTAGTAAGTACAAATGAGGAAGGAGCACTGAGTAATCCTTAGTTCCTGAGAGTCTCAAGTTCTTCCTACCAAACTTAAGAAAAATCCCTTGTGTCTGAATGTTACATTTAAAGCCATACAGTTGAATGATAATGATATAATTTTGAATAGAAATATGCACAAGATCTCAGTTGATCTTTTGTCAAGAGAAGGTTAATAAACTAGCAATGAAAGCTTTCTGAAGGACAGTTTTGACCAGGCACAAAATACACTAGTGGAGGTTCATTTAGCATTGTTCTTTTTTTCCTTCATTTAAAAATAATTAAACTTAGTGCCTTAAGATAGTCCCATGTAGTGAGTGAATTGCCACACTAGCCCCTCGCTTTGAACTTTCATCTCTTCCTGGTGATTTTGCAGCTTCTGCTGCCTTCAGTTGGCTTCACTTGGTGTGTGATAGGCAGTCCTTTTGACCGTATTTAAGTAGCAGAAGCTGACACAGCATTATCTATTTGGGGAGCTTCCTTTCTCCTTTTTCCTATAAAGCCGTTGATTGTTTTCATCATTCATTCAATGACAACTATTTACTTCTCTAATATCAAAAGTGTGCTTCTGCTCCATTCCTCTGTTTTGGTCCCTGAGTCCATGTACAATAACTTTGTGTTTTGGGACTGAGTCATAGGATAATGGCAGTGACACTCCACCTACAGTCTGGCTGATGGCAGTTATAAATCATGTCTCAATATCCTAGATGCTAAAATGTGAAAATGTTTGCATCTTAGAAGTGATTGGATTTTGCTTTGTGATCCAATCTGACAGGCTTTCTTTTTTTTTTTAAATTAATTTATTTATTTGTTTTATTTTTGGCTGCGTTGGGTCTTTGTTGCTGCGCGTGGGCTTTTCTCTAATTGCGGCAAGCAGGAGCTACTGCTACTACCTCGTTGAGGTGAGTGGGCTTCTCATTGTGGTGGCTTCTCTCGTTGCGGAGCGTGGGCTCTAGGTTTGCGGGCTTCAGTAGTTATGGCATGCGGGCTCAGTAGTTGTGGCTCGCGGGCTCTAGAGCGCAGGCTCAGTAGTTGTGGCTCACGGGCTTAGTTGCTCCGTGGCATGTGGGGTCTTCCCAGACCAGGACTCAAACCTGTGTCCCCTGCATTGGCAGGTGGATTCCTAACCACTGTGCCACCAGGAAAGTCCCCAGGCTTTCTTTTAATGGGTGGGTTTAGCCCGTTTTCATAGCGGATATGACAGGTATGCTTGGTCTTAGTTTTGTTATATTATTTTTATTGCTTCTTTTTATGCTCTTTCACTCTATGGTCTGTGTTTGTTTTTCTTTTTTTTTTGGCGATACACGGGCCTCTCACTGTTGTGGCCTCTCCCGTTGTGGAGCACAGGCTCCGGACGTGCAGGCTCAGCGGCCATGGCTCACGGGCCCAGCTGCTCCGCAGCATGTGGGATCTTCGCAGACTGGGGCACAAACCCGTGTCCCCTGCATCGGCAGGTGGACTCTCAACCACTGCGCCACCAGGGAAGCCCTGTTTTTCTTTTTTTAATGCGTGTTTCTTCTGTATTTTTGTTCTAATGGTTGCCTTTGTAACTCTTTAAACCATATTTAATTCTTTTTTTTTTAGATTGCCTTCCTTGATCTAAAAATGAGAAATGATTACTTAATATGTTTCTTCTTCCTTATCTCTCTTTCCTTATCTATAATTACTATCTGATTTTTTTATTAATAATTTTTTAAATTAATTAATTAATTTTTATTTTTGGCTGCCTTGGGTCTTTGTTGCTGCGTGCGGGCTTTTCTCTAGTTGCGGCAAGCGGGGGCTACTCTTCCTTGCAGTTCACAGGCTTCTCATTGGGTGGCTTCTCTTGTTGCAGAGCACAGGCTCTAGATGCACAAGCTTCAGTAGTTGTGGCACTTGGGCTCAATTACTATCTGATTTTAGTTGGTTATTTCTTTTTAGGGTTAACCTTTATGCCTTTGAATATTGCTTATAGCTCTTTTACTTGGTTTTTCAGTTTTAAATTATATCTTTTGGCCGATGGCTCTAAAATATGAGAAAATCAATATACTTTTTGATTTCCCTTTCCCTTCCTCTTCCCATACCAGTTTTATTTGGTTTTATATTATTTACATTTTGTACTCTAACTGTAATACCCATATTTTTTCTGTTTTTAGTCTGTGGTCAAATAGATTTAGTGCTGACTGATAGCCCCTTTGCTGTAGTTTCTGCACTCATCTCCTATTTGTAGTTTCTGCACTCATCTCCTATTTGGCTGAAATCCATCCTCTAGCAGTTTTAATTTTTTTAAAAGGCTTTTATTAATCAAAAAAATTTAAATCAAAATATCTGTGGCTATTGTATGATTCCATTTATATAAAAATATATAAATCATAATAACTTCTTTCCTACACAGCTTTTTATTTTCCTCCTAGTTAATAACAGTTTTGAATTTATTTGTTGTTATAGTGACTATTTGCTTAATTATTTATGTGCTTCAGAAGTGATTCAACTGCAAACTCTCTGCCTGTTGTCTGAATCCTTTCAGAACATTCAAATGTAGCATAATCTATTGGTTTCATCTTCTTGGAGAAATTTGTCCTTGAGCTTTCAGAAATGTTCCCATTTGTAATGGTTGCCCTTTCTCCTTGGCATCCAGCTGTCCAGGAGGTTCTTCATGAAGGATCCAGGTAATATAACTATATAACCTGAGTTCTTCCAAGTCCAGAAATATTTAATTCCTTTATTCTTTTTTTTTTGAAAAGTAGAAATTTGATCTCTTTATTTTTTCTTTTACATATATATTTTTTAAATTGAAGTATTGTTTAATTCACAATGTTGTGTTAATTTCTGGTGTACAGCAAAGTGATTCGGTTCTCTCTCTCTCTCTCTCTCTCTCTCTCTCTCTCTATATATATATATATATATATATGTTCAGTTATATATTCTTTTTCAGATTCTTCTCCATTATAGTTTATTAGAACATGTTGAATGTAGTTTCCTGTGCTATACAGTAGGACTTTGTTACTTCTGTTTTATATACAGTAGTGTGTATCTGCTAGTCCCAAACTCCTAATTTATCTCTCCCCACCCACCTTTCCCTTGTAGTAACCATAAGTTTGTTTTTTATGTCTGTGTAACTCCTTTATTCTTGAATGGCACGGTACTTAAGTATAAAATTATTTGGGTGTATGTTTTACTTGGGAACTTTGCAGGATTGCTTCATGTCCTCCAGAGCAGTACTTCTTAAATGATCTGTGTTAAAGGGTCAGTCTTTTGCTTGTTTGCTTGTTATATGTTTTTATTTTTATTTCTAGTCCACTGAGATCAGATACTTCTGTAAATATAATAGAAATAAATAACTAGAAAATAAAATGAAAAAAAGAGAAGACATACAAAATACAAGCCCACATTTTTTATTATTAGATTGAACAGACCTAAAAGTACTCTGTCTAATTGGTATAAAAGTTTCAAAACACGTACTCTGGATGTCTGTCTTTGTCTCATCAGGAACTGGAAACATTTGGCAGCCAGCTCCAGTGCATGGCCCTCTTTGTGGAGCACTGTTCTAGAGTTAAGTAGGTACTGTAGATATCTGGGACCAGTTTGATTTTGACCACCCAACAGTTGACTTGATCTTTTTCCTGAATGCTTAAAAGGAAGTAAATATTTTGAGATCTTATATTTCTGAAAATACCTTTATGCTGATACTTGATTTATAACCTATACAGATGATAGAATTCTAGATTGGGAATATCTTTCCTTCAGGGTTTGGAAGGCAGTGCTCCATTTTCTTCTGTCTTCATTATAGCTGTTGAGAAGTTCAAGTTCAGCAAGTTCATTCTTGATCTCTTATGTGTGACTTGTGACTTGTTTAATCCCTCTGTCAGTTATTTAGAATCTTTATTCTAATCTTTATTCTATCACATGTCATGATGATCTATCTGATGTAAGTCTGTTTTATTTTATTTTACTTGGTGTTAGGTAAATCCTTTCAAACTGGAAACTCATGTTCTTGAGTTCTGAGAAATTTCCCAGATTATGTCCCTATTGCCAAAGAATGAAAAACCAAGTCTCACATGATCTTAGGGCCGAGTTCTTGCTTAGTGATCTTCTGGAGTTGTCTTTGTTTTCTTTGAGTTTAACTCTTCCCTTTCCTTTAAAGTACTTCTTAATACCTTTTATTTAGGAAAATTTCAAGCATACACAAGAGCAGAGAGAACAGTATACTAAGAACCTCCTGCACCCACACCCAGCTTCATCAGTCATCAGTACGAGGCTAATTTTGTTTCCCCTGTATCCTGTACCCCAACCTCCAATCTGAACATTATATAGTTCTACCTGGAAACACTTCTCTATGTATCTTAAGAGATAAGGCCTTAAAAAAAAACATGATCACAATACTATTAAAATACCTAAAACATAAACAGTTTTTTAACGTTACGTAGCATGCAGTTAGTGTTCAGTGTTTCTCTGGTTGCCTCTTAAATGCCAGTTTATAATTGGTCTGTTCAAATCAGGATCCAAAGAGGCTTTACACATGGCAATTGGTTGATATCTTTAATCTTTTATTCATTGAAGAAACAGTCATTTGTCTGATAGAAATTTCCATATTCTGAATTTGGTTGATTGCATCCTATAGTGTCAGCTAACATTTATTCTATCCCCTGTAGTTCTTGGAAAGTAGAGGCATCCCCAGAATCAAGTTCAGTTTTAGGAGCAACACTCTTCTGTAAGTTGTGTGGTCTGTTTCCTTTTATATCACATCAAAAGGCAGATAATGTCTGGCTATTCACTTAGTGTGTTATAAGATTGGTTGTGTGTTCAGGTCATATAAGTATAGGCCAGCCTATACCATCCATTATAAAGTGCTATGTCACTGTTTCTTCTAATGATTTCAGCAGTAATTGATGATCATTGCCTAGAGTTATAAGGGTTTACAAATTCCTGTCATCGCTCATGCATTTATTAGCTACGATTCTTTAAAGAAGAACTTTGGTTCATCAACTGTTGACTTAACCGTGTTACAGTTCATCTGGGAAGTCAAGATAAATGTTTAATTCTTCCCCTCTTATTGTTTGTTTTCAGCCTGTTTTCAGAATAATGATTCGGTACCCCAGCAACTTACAGAGTTGACTTATCAGGGTCATTGTTCTTTTATTTTTAATATCACTATGAAAACATGTATTTTAAAAATTTAGGTTTTTTTAGTTAATTGAAATTATTCTTTTTGGTATAGCACTTTTTGAATTTGATTTAATTTTTACAGTATGATGGAAGTTATAGGTAGGGTGCCCATATAATTTTAATCCAAACCAGAATACTTTCTGAGAGTAAAAGGGGGCACTAACTAGATGGAACTCCAGGACAGCAGTTGTAAACTGGGACTGTCCTGGGCAAACAGGGGTGTATGGGCACCCTGGAGGAATGTGGGTTGTTAGGGGAAAATTAGCATTTTTTCCTCACATTTTTCAGCTTTACTGATGTACAATAATTTATGTACAATAAGTTGCATGTATTTAAAATTACAGTTTGATAAGTTTTGACGTGAAACCATCTACTCATGAAACCATCACCACAATTAAGAATATGAACATATCCAGTACCCCCAAAAGTTTCCTCCTCTACCATTATCCTATATTCCTCCATCCCCAAAGGCCGCAGATAACCACTGATCTGCTTTCTGTCACTATAGATTAGTTTGCATTTTCTAGAATTTTACATAAAGGAATTATACAGTATATAGTATTTTTTGAGGGGATGTGTGTCTAGCTTCTTTTACTTAGCATAAATATTTTTGATGTTTTTCCATGTTTAAGTGTTTGTATCATTAGTTTATTCCTTTTTATTCCTGAATAATACTGTGTTGTATGGATATATTTTCACCTGTTTGTAGACATTCAGGTTGCCTCCAGTTATTGCCTATTACAAATAAAGCGGCTACAAACATTTGTGTATAAGGGTTTGTATGGACTCATGTTTTTATTTCTCTTAGGTAAATACCTAGGAGTGGAGTGGCTGGATCATATGATAAATGTGTTTAACCTTACCAAACTGTTTCCCAAAGTAGCGGCATCATTTTACATTCCCACTAGCAATTTATGGGGTTCCAGTTTGTCCCCATTCTACACAACACTTATTATTATTTTTTAAATTATAGTCATCATATTAAGTGTGATGTAGTATCACATTGTGGTTTTGATTTGCATTTCCTTTGATTGGTAATGATGTTGAACATCTTTCCATGTGCTTATTGGCTATTTGTATATCTTCTTTGGAGAAATGTCTATTCACTTCCTTTGCCATTTTTTAGTTGGTCTAATTCTTTTTATTGTTGAGTTGTAAGTATTCTTATGTATTATGGATGCTGTTCCTTTACCAGATACACGATTTGCAAACATTTTCTTGTTCTTGGGTTGTCTTTCCACTTTCTTGGTGGTGTCCCTTGAAAAACAAAAGTTTTTAATTTTGATTAAGTCCAATTTATTTTTTCTTTTGTGGCTTACGATAAGGGTGTCTTTTGAAGAAAAGTTTAAAATTTTGATTTCCAATTTATTGGGTTTTTTTTTATACTTTGTGCTTTTTAAGTCCTTCTTTGCCAAATCCAATCATTATTATTTTCTCCTGTGTTTTCTTCTAGAAGTTTTATAGTTTTAGCTCTTAGATTTAGGTCTATGATCCATTTTGGCTTAGTTTTTCTTTTTCTTTTTTCTTGTTTTTTTTTGGCTGTGCTGCATGGCATGTGGAATCTTAATTCCCTGACCAGGGATTGAACCCATGCCCCCTGCATTGGAAGTATGGAGTCTTAACCACTGGACTGGGAGGGAAGTCCTTGCTTAGTTTTTAAATATGATATGAAATAGGGTCAGGCTTTTGAACCTTTTAAAATCAGTTTTCCATTATCTGCAAAAAGTCCTGCTGAGATTTTAATTGAAATTATGTTGAATTTATAGATAAAATTGGAAAGAATTGACATTTAATAATACTGAGTTTTATAATCCATAGCCATGGTATATCTCTCCAGTTATTAAGTCATCTTTAATTTTTCTCTATATGACATTTTGTAATTTTCAGTGTACTGGGGTTATATGTCTCTTGTCAGATTTATTCCTAAATATTTTATATTTTTAATGCTATTTTAAACTGTTATATTTCACATTTCAGTTTCTGATTATTTATTGCTAGTCTGTAGCAATAGAATTGATTTTGTATATTATCTTTTATACTTGATAAGCTTACTTATTTAACGGCTTTTTTGAAGATTTTCTTAGGACTTTCTATATACATGATCATGTCTGTGAGTAAAGAAGTTTTAATGTTTCCTTTCTAATCTGTGCCTTTTATTTCTTGTCTTATCAAAGTGGCTAGAATCCCTGGTCAGTGCTGAGTAGAAATGTTAAGCGTAGACATCCTTGCTTTATTCCAGCCTCAGGAAGAATGCATTCAGTCTTTCATCAGTGGTGTTAGCTGTAAGTTTTTCTTAGGTGCCCTTTATTAGGTTATGGAAGTCCCCTTCTATTCCTAGTTTTCTGAGATTCTTTATCACAAATGGATGTTTGATTTTTGTCAAGGGCTTTTTTTCTGTATCTAATGAGATCATTTTCTTTTTTAAATTTTTAATATGATGCATTGCACTGATTGAATTCAAACATTAAAGCAACCTTGCGTATCTGGGGTCAACTACACTTGGTCATGATGTATTACCGTCTTTATATATGTGTTTTTGATTGACTAAAGTTTTGTTAATAATTTTGAGTTTGTGTTCATGAAGTATATTGGTGTTTAGTTTTCTTATAATTTTTTTCTGGTTTTGATATTGGAGTAATGTTTGCCTAATGAAATGAATTATACCCTCCTTTCTGTTTTTTGGAAGAATTTGTACAGAATTGGTATTGTTCCACTGTTTTCTAATTTCCAGTGAGAAATCTGGTATCATTCTTACCTTTGTTCTTCCGTGTCTTTTTTCCCTCTGGTTTCTTTTAAGATTTTTCTCTTTATCAACTGATCTTCTAATAATTTTATTATAATGTATCTTATAGTTTTCTTCATTTCTTGTGCATGGGGTTCACTGAGCTTCTTTTATCTTTGAATGTAATTTTAGAAAATTTTAACCATTATTTTTTAAAAAATTTTCTTCCCCCTCCCCCCTTTCGGGGGTCCATTTTCATGTATTTAGGCCCTTTGGTGTTTCATTTTGGATAGTTTCTAAGGCTGTGCCTTCGAGTACACCAATGTTTTTTTGTTTTCTGTAGTGTCTGAACTGCTGTTAGTCACATCAAGGGTATTTTTCATTTCAGACAATTAAAAAATCTTTATAGGTTTGATTTGGGTCTTTTTATATTTTCCATGGCTTTCCTTAGGCTCATGCTTTCCTCTACCTTCTGGAACATATGGAATATAGTTATAATAAAATGGCTTGAATGTTTTTGCCTACTGATTATATTATCTCTGTCATTTCTGAGTTGGTTTGAATTGATTGATTTTTTTTTTTTCTCTAATCATGGGTCATGTTTTCTTGTTTCTTTGCATACCTGGTTATATTTGATTCAGTGCTGGCAGTGTGATTTTTACCTTGTTGTATACTGGATACTTTTTATTCCTTTACCTATTTTTGAGCTTTGTTCTAAGATACAGTTAAGTTACTTGGCTAATGTTTGATACTCTTGAGCAGGAGTTGGCCAGTGACAGTTTGCAGGCCAAATCTGGCCATGCCTGTTCATTTCTTTTCGGGTTTATGGTTGCTTTTGTGCTGCAGCAATAGAATAGTCATGACAGAGAGAATGGATGGCCTGCCAAGCTCAAAATATTTACTGGCTGATCCTTTATAGTCCCTTGCTTTTGAAGGCTTAACTTTAAGCCTTTTGGAGGACCAGAGCAGCCTTGGGGTAGGGCTGATTTCTTCCCACTCCTGAGGCTGTATGGATTCAGAGGTTTCTCACTCTGGACCCTGGGTGATTGTTCTACCTGCTCATTTCCAGCAGCCCTCTCTCTCTTGGTAGGTAGTCTTTTCACGCACCTGCTAATCAGTGCTCAGCACAGGCTGGAGGGGAATCTCAGCAGGCCTTGGAGCACTAGCTCAGTGTCTGCTGTCTGCCTTCCGTGTACTCCATGCATACCATCCAGTGCTCTGCCTTGTGGATCCAGCTGCCTTGGCCTCCACGATTTCTCAGCTCTGCCTCATCAACTTGTTGTGCTATGTTTGGGGCCTCCATCCTGTGCAGCCACCTCTCCACAGGCAGGAAGCTGAGCAGCTGTACTGCTCACTCATCTCTTCCCTTCTCTCGGCGTTCACTGTTTGGGCTGCCAGTTGTCCAACATCTTTTTTTTTTTCCTACTTTTTTCTTTTGTCCAATATCTTAAAACTGTAGTTTCATATATTTTATCAACTTTTTGAGGGCCAGGATGGTAAATCTGGTCTCTCTTGCTTTTTCGTGGCTGAATGTGGAAGTCTTCAACAATGAACAGCTACTAATGAATGGTAATAGTAGTAAATTCAGTGTGTCTGTTGCCAAGGAGGGTGCTAGTTCCTTCCACTTGCATCTCATGTCTTAGGGGCCCTTTTCTCTACTGACACTCTTACTTTGAATTACTATTAAAGTTTCTTCTAGTATCATGCTCCTTTTTCTTTCCAGTCATAGATAAAGCTGTCAAAAGAACAGTTATCATAGAAATAGAAACATTTAAATTACCAGCATGATGAGCTTATTTCTTGCCATCGCCATTCAGAATATCTATTTCTCACTGCCTTGGGTGCTTTGAAGTGAAACTGTGCTTATATACAGAAAGTTTTAATACCCACTTTGACTCTATGTTAAGTTCACAGTTTTTACAGTGCAGTTCAGAGTTTAGTTCAGCTGAAATCATATGACTGTTCTCAAACTCTAAGAATCCTTTAGTGCACTATTTGACATGCTTAGATCTAGACATTTCTGACCCTCTATGAGCCATGATAATCTTACTTATTTTTCTTTTGTTTTCTTACTCTGCTTTCTTTTTTTTAATTTTTAAATTTTTTAAAATTTATTTATTTATTTTTGGCTGCTTTGGGTCTTCATTGTTGTGTGTGGGCTTTCTCTAGTTGTGGTGAGCGGGGGCTACTCTTCGTTGTGGCGCGCAGGCTTCTCACTGTGGTGGCTTCTCTTGTTGCGAAGCAGGGGCTCTAGGCACATGGGCTTCAGTAGTTGTGGCTCGCGAGTTCTAGAATACAGGCTCAGTAGTTGTGGCGCATGGGCTTTGTTGCTCTGCGGCATGTGGGATCTTCCTGGACCAGGGCTCGAACCCATGTCCCCTGCATTGGCAGGCGGATTCTTAACCACTGTGCCACCAGGGAAGTCCATCTTACTGTGAATTCTTAGCTGGATTGCATATACAAAATCAGCAGTTTTAAAAGCGTACTGTGATTGTCTTCTCTCTTTAATCATCAGTAATAAAATGAAAAGAGAGGGGAAAAAAACCCCAAAGTAGTGACTTTGAAATCAGATATAAAGATGACTTGAAAGGGATCAAATAGGCTATCTGGTGTCGTATTTCTTAAGGCTTTGATTATTGTTTTGCTGCTTTGGGGGTGAGCTTCTCAGAACTGCCTCCATCAGTACTGCTAAGAATAGAGGAGCTTTGTGGGAACATTTTTTCTTTTAGGAGGTAATTTTTCTTGCTATGTATGCCATAAGAAATTGAAGAATGATCTTAATTTCTCATTTGAAAATGACTGTCTTACTGAGCCAGACTGTTTAACACCTCCAAGTTAGAACACATGGATTTGTCAATAAATTTAAAGGTGATAGTAGTCTCCATTACTACTAAGTTGTTTGAATAATATATTATATTCACATTTTAAATGGATATTGATCTTCAGCCAGTGACTAAATTGGAGCATCTCAATTTTTAAGAAATCGCTGATTCTTTTCCACTTTGTAGGTATGCAGCCAGACATAAATCCTAGCCAACATTCCACAGATTGTTTTGTACCTTTGCTTCTTCGTGCAGTACTCTTTAGGAAGTAATAATACTTTTTGCATGTTAAACTTGGCGAAAATCAATTGTCTTTAAAGCAACAAACTTAAAATGTATTCCTTTGTGTTTTGTTGTGTCTTGAAGGTACTTGAAGTTTATTGAGTTGCCCTTGTCTCAGAGAAAGTTTTGTCAAAGATGTCAGCAGTTGCTGTTGCCAGATGATGAGGAAAAGCATCGCGAGCATCAGATAGTGGGTGATATTTCTATCACCCAGTTAAAAAGGCCCAGTCAACTCCTTTATCCATTGGAAAACAAGAAGACAAATGCCCAGTATTTGTTTGCTGATAGGAGCTGTCTGTTCTTGATAGACCTACTCTCTACCCTTGGGTTCAGAAGAGTACTGTGTGTTGGGACACCAAGGTATGTTATATGGTATTTTAAACATTCTCTCATCACCACTATTTAAACTGTAAGAAAATTTATTAAGTAGTTATTTATTGGATTGGCCAAAAAGTTCGTTCAGGTTTTTCCGTAAGATATGGAAAACCCAAATGAACTTTTTGTCCAACCCAGTACTATGTGCAGGTTACGACATGAAGCTTCAAGTATACAAAGGAAATATAAAGCATGGTCCCTCTCTGAGGAGTTTGTAATCTTTATTCCATTTGAGAGAAATCTTTATAGATTTCTGATACATGATAGGAGATTCTTTCTGATTTGATTCTTAAGTTATTTATTATTTTAGAGTTTTCTGTTTCAGGTGAGATCCAGCCACTGTGTTAAAAATATTGGTGAAATTTAAACCTTGCTTATACTTGCCAAATTTTCTTCAGTGTTTCACTGAAATATTAGAAATATCAGGAGAACATTGATGGGTTTTTTGTTTGCTTGTTATCTATGGCATTTGTAATTTCTAATTAAATTTGCTTTCACTAATTGCTTTAGGTTGCATGAGCTGATCAAGTTGAAAGCATCAGGTGACAAGAAGTCTAACATTAAAAGCCTTTTATTGGATATTGATTTTCGGTAGGTTTACAAAGTATAATATTTATTCTCCTTCATTGTGTTCTGTTTCTTTTTAATGTTTTCGTCTTATTAATCCTATTACAATCCTTTACTTAACATTTAGAAGTAGTGATTGGTTATAAGGTATCATTTTAGTCATATAGACTAAACATGTAATCTTCCATATTTTAAACAGGGAGATGGTAGATTTCTCCTTTTGCTAGTGTGCTTCCTAAATTTTCTCTGTGAATATGTCTAGTTGTCTTTGGCTTATAATTTAGAGATACATTTCAATTGAGTGAAATTTCTTCTAATATACTTATTTTTCAAGGGTAATTCCAAATTTCCTCCAGAATTTTGTTTCATCATGATGTTTTAAGTGTGATAAGACATGTATTTTAATATTTTTACTGGATGATGTGCATACTGTCTTTCACTGGACATGACCTGAAGTGGAGGGAGTGCTAACTAGGAAATAGAAAAGTCCTGAGGCAGAGGATAAACAAACAGATAAGCTTTGTGGGAGAGGGTCAGAATTAAATGGCACCTGATGTGTTGGAACAAACAGGTGAGACAGTGGACCACATCTTGAGTCCCCCCTCTGGTGGTAATTGAGAAGATACAGACGTTTGATTTACAACAGAGGATGGCAAATGTGTCCATCCTCAGACTCTCTGATTCTGTAAACTTGCAGTACTCTTCCTAGTTTCTGTAATTGTTTGATTTCCAGGAGTTCACGGTGAGTCTGTAAGACATCGTGTTCTTAGTATATTTTACTTGTTCTTGAGTGTATTGAAGGAATCGGGCTTTGAGTTTCTTTTTATTTAATCTGATAGAGTCTATTTGGCCAATATTCCAGCATTTGCTGGATTCTCTCTAGTATTATTACTCAGGTTCTCTATGAAATTACATATGCTTTTTCTCCCTAAAAACAGGCAGACAGATTTTTAAAGTGTAGAAAGTCACAATAAAAAGTACAGCTTTCGTTATTTATTTTTCTTTAGATTTCCAAGTCAACTTTAGTTTATCTAATATAAGCATGTATGTTTCTCAGAAATAACCCGCACCTTCTGTAACCCTCATCCCTTATTAACAGGACTAGCACACACTTTACAAATACCTGCTTGATGTGAGTAATCCTCGGGAAAATGGAATTCCATAAGTGATAATACGGACTCCTTCTTAAACTCAAATTCTTTTTTTAAATTGAGTTATAATTCACTAAAATTTACCATTTTAAAGTGTATATTTCAGCAGTTTTTGGTATATTCACTAGGTTTTACAGCCATCACCCATGATTCCAGAACATTTTTAATCACACTACAAAGAAACTCCTTACTTCCCCTAATAACCACTAATCTGCTTTCTGTCTCCATGGATTTGTCTATTCTGGATGTTTTATATAAATGGAATCATACAATGTGTGACCTTTATGTCTGGCCTCTTTCACTTTAGCATAATGTTTTGAAAATTCCTCCATGTCATAGCATATATCTGTACTTCCTTTTATGGTTGTATAATATCCCATTGTATGAATATCTCAATTTCTTTTTTAACTACCATGTTTCTTTCCTAAAGTATTATTGTTAAATTATTATAAATGTATTATTTTAAAGGTAGAAATTTAACTTTTGAGGTCTTATAATAACAATATTAACAATAACTAGTATTCAGTGAATACTTGTCACGTGTCAAACCCTATTCTAAATCCTTTGATCCTCACAATAGACCTATAGGGTAGATACTATTAACATTCTCCTTTTCCTCAGAATAGAAAACTGAGATACAAAGAAATTAAATAACTTGACCAAAGTCACAGTTTATAAATGTCCAGCTCAGGATTCAACCCCAGTCAGTCTGGCCCCCAAAATTAAATTATCCTCTGGAAATAACTTTGCTTTTGGAAGTGTATATAAGCCTTTCTTATATAGCCTATATTTCTCTCTTGTCATCCTTCTAACTTTCCCCTTTTCCACCTATCCCCCTGCTTTGTTCCACAACAGTTTTCAAATGCGTTAATAACTGGTTTCCAGGTTATTCATGTATTTAGAGTCAGGCATTCATATTAGTCAGGAATCTTTCTTTCATTAGAGTCCCAGAAATCCATTTATGTCACTGCGAATGTATTGGCTCACACTGCTGGAGTCTAGGGTATAACAGGCTTCAGTCCAGTTGAGATCCTGGGCCTCACATAATTTTTTAGAGCTCTGTCTTTCTCTACCTCTCATTCTGTGTTTCTCTCTGTACTGGCCTTATTCTGCAGACAGCTTCCTTCATTCTGCCAAGGACTTTGGTGGGCAGCAGCTTTAAACTTACATAGTCTCAGCTGAACTGCCCAGTAGAAAAAGAATCTTTCCTGAGAGCTCCAGCAGCAAAACTCCAGTGAGTACTCTGCCTACCTTGCCTGGGGTTACATAGCCATTCCAGAACCATTACCGTAGCCTGGCAGATAGGGTGCTATGGAGTGGGTTCTCCATAGGAAATAGGTGTTTGACTGAAACGAGGGGAGATATAAGTGCTAGAAAGACAAAAAAAAAAAAAAAATAGATGTCCACAACTGAATTATTCAAGACAATATATGTCAGTTGTCAGCAGCACATACATTTTCATCTCTCTTGGGTATTGTATTAATTTGCTAGGGCTGCCATAACAAAATACCACAGACTGGGTGTGTTAAACAATAGAAATTTATTTTCCCACAGTTTTGGAGGCTAGAAGTCGAAGATAAGGGTGTCAGTAGGTTTGGTTTCTTTTTTAAAAAATTTATTTTATTATTTATTTATTTATTTTTGGCTGTGTTGGGTCTTTGTTGCTGTGCGCGGGCTTTCTCTAGTTGTGGAGAGCAGGGGCTACTCTTTGTTGTGGTGTGTGGGCTTCTCATTGTGGTGGCTTCACTTGTTGCAGAGCATGGGCTCTAGGTGTGCAGGCTTCAGTAGTTGTGGCACACGGCCTCAGTAGTTGTGGCTCGCAAGCTCTAGAGCACAGGGTCAGTAGTTGTGGCACATGGGCTTAGTTGCTCCATGGCATGTGGGATCTTCCCAGACCAGGGCTCGAACCTGTGTCCCCTGCATTGGCAGGTGGATTCTTAACCACTGTGCCACCAGGGAAGTCCCAGGTTTGGTTTCTTCTGAGATCTCTCTCCTTGGCTTGTGGATAGCTGCCTTCTAACTGTGTCATCACATGGTGTTTCCTGTGTGTATGCACATCCCTGGTATCTCTTTATGTGTCCAGATTTCCTCCTCTTATAAAGACACCAGTCGTATGCATTGGGGCCCACCCTAATTACTTCCTTTTAACTTAGTCACCTCTTAGTACACCTGAAACTAACATAACATTGTACATCAATCATATTTCAATTAAAAAAATTTTTAAAGGATAAATGCTTAAAAATTAATTTAATTATCTCTTTAAGGGCCCTCTCTCCAAATATAGTTACCTTTTGAGAGACTGAGGGATCAGTGCTTCAGCATATGAATTAGTTGGGGGGACACACCCTAGGCCATAACAGGTTTATACCTAGGAGTAGAATTGCTTGGTCATGTGGTATTCTATGTTTAACTTCTTGAGGAACTCCCAGACTGTTTTCTAAGGTGACTGCACTGTTTTACTTTACCAACAGCAATGTATGAGAGTTCCAATTTCTCCACATCTTTGTTAACACTTGTTATTCTCTGTCTTTTTGAAGTAGTGTCTCATTGTGGTTTGTTTTGCATTTTATTGGTGGCTAATGTTGTTGAGCATCTTTTCATGTGCTTATGGCCAATTGTTTATCTTTTTGGAGAAATGTCTATTCAGTCCTTTGCCCATTTTTAAAATTGGTTATTTGTCTTATTGTTGAAAGAGTTCTCAATATATTCTGGATACTAGACCCCTATCAGATATATGATTCATAAATATTTTCTCCCATTCTTTGTGTTTTTTCACTTTTGATGGAGTCCAATCATTCTGTTTTCTTTGGTTGCTTGTGTTTTAGGTATCATACCAAGAAACTATTGCCTAATCCAAAGTCATGAATATTTACACTTGTTTTCTTCTAAGAGTTTTTAATTTTAGCTCTTACATTTAGGTCATTGATTTCTTCTGAGTAATTTTTATATATGGTGTGAGGTAGGGGTCTAACTTTATTCTTTGCATGTGGATATCCAGTTACCTTGGCACCATTTGTTAAAATGATTATTCTTTTCCCATTGAATGGTCTTGGAACCTTATTGAAAACCAAACGACCATAAATGTTTGGATTTATTTGTAGACTCTAAATTCTATTCCATTGATCTATGTCTGTCCTTATGCCGGTCCCACGCAATCTTGATTATTGTTGCTTTGTAGTGAGTTTTGAAATTGCAAAATGTGAGTCTTTCAGCTTAATTCTCTTTCAAGATTGTTTTGGCTATTGTGGGTTCCTTGCACTTCTGTATGAATTTTAGAATTACCTTCTCAGTTTCTACAAAAAAGCCAACTGGCCTTTCTATAGGGATTGCATTGAATTTATAGATCAATTTGAGGAGTATTTTCATCTTAATATTAAGTGTTCTGGTTCATGAGTATGAGGTGTCTTTCCATTTATTTAGATATTCTTTAAGTTCTTTAAACAATATTTTGTAGTTTTCAGTGTGCAGGATGTGTACTTCTTTTGTTAAGTTTGTTCCTAAACACTTGATTCTTTTTGTTGCTATTGTAAATAAATTGTTTTTTAAAATTTTATTATCTATTGTTCATTGCTACTGCCCTGTTTACTTTTTTTTTAAAAAATTGCAATAAAGTACATATAGTAAATATAAAATTTACCATGTTAACCATTTTTTAAGTGTATAGTTCAGTAGTGTTAAGTAAGTGAAGTACATTCATATCGTTGCACACATTCTCCAGAACTCTTTGCATCTTACCTGATGTACTTTTTTTTTTTTTTTTTTTTTGCGGTACGCAGGCCTCTCACTGCTGTGGCCTCTCCTGTTGCGGAGCACAGGCTCCAGACGTGCAGGCTCAGCGGCCATGGCTGATGGGCCCAGCCGCTCGGCGGCACGTGGGATCATCCCGGACCGGGACACGAACCCGCGTCCCCTGCATTGGCAGGTGGACTCCCAACCACTGCGCCACCAGGGAAGCCCACCTGATGTACTTTTAATTTGAAAGATTTATATGGCCCTTTAACTCTTTTGCCTTAAATGCCACGCCTTGTAGTTTTACCTTTCTTGAGCCTGTAGTTCAAATCCCCTGGTCAGAATAGCAAGTAGGGGATGTGGATAAAGTTGTTTTATAACCTATGGAATACACAGATGCTTTTTTCTTTTTGTCTGTAAACCTGTGTGTGTGTGTTGCAGACAAAAGCTGAAGGTATATTACTGTGGTATCCTAGCATGGCTTCCTTGATAGCTACTCTGTTTCTTAGTCAGTTCTGTAAAAGGTCAACATTGGGTGCTAAGATATAGCTGGTTTATTGACATATGTTTGTAGCCAGGATGAACTCAGCCTGTTGCCTGTATTTACACTATAATGGAGTGTGGGGTTGGTTCAGATTTCTCACAAGGACCACAGTTAAATCAGGGAAACATTCCTTTGTGGTATAAAGTGGTACTGAATAGTTCCTTCTGGCACTTTGACTTTGGCTTGTTGTTGCCCTAAGTAAGGTCTGTGCAAGGCTGCAGAGAACTGCCTCAACTCTAGGGCTGTATGTAGATGTGTGGTAAATGTCCTTTTCTGGGGGTCTAAGATATGAAGTTAACATTTGCTAAGATGGATTTCTATACGCTCTAATTTTAGCATGAAAGATATGAAACTCTGTTTGGCAAACTATCATCCAAATAAAGTTGTATCAAAAAATGTATTTCTTAGGCTCATTTCATGAACTAGTTTTATTCAGCTCTTGATTACATTTCCTTTGTGTAGAACATGTTTCATACTTGGTAACTGACTCTGATTTAAAGAGAATGAATGGCCAAATTAAATGAATGTCCTTTTGAGCAGTTTTCAAGTGCATGCATTTCTGATTGGTTTTGTTTGCCTTATTCAATGGAGAGAATAATTCTTTGTGGCCAGTTTTATTCTAAGAGGGTGATGTTGAGTGGTTTTTCATAATTTAAAATATGAATAATTATGCTTCCTTGTTTGTGTTTGATGGAAACTTAGAGCTGAAATCTTGGCTTTTTTCTCTCTCTGGCTCTGCCCACTGCTGCCCAGAACATTTTGGATGAGTGTGCTATGCTGAATTTTACATAAATAATTTTTTTTTTAATTTTAAAAAATGACTGTTGCATCATGAAGCAATGAAAATAAATGGAGGGGGGTAAAATATATTTAAAAAGAGATTGTATTTTCCCTTGCCCACACAAAGCAATGCAAGAGCGAAGAACACTCTCAAATGATGGTTGATCCACAGCTGTACTAGTATTAATATATATGTGTAAATTAAGTAACTGATATAGCTATATTATCAGCTATTTGGGATTTGGTTAAAGAGGAAGACATTTGTTTATTAATGGTAATTTACATTGTCCCACCGTGTTTTGGAATGTTCCTTGGGTTACAGTACATAGTTTAAATATTTTTCAGTTATTCAAACCTTCTGTTTATTTCTCCAGTGCAAATTTGTTTTATGAAATCATCAGATGTACTAACAGTATCTTAAGTGATATTAAGGGATATTGTACTGAGAATGGGGAACAGCTGTTCTTCCATCTCCACAGAATAACAAGAAACGGATCTAGATTATAGGAGGAGATATTTTGATTGGGCATAAACATAATTCCCTAACATTAGAGTCACTGAGACATACATCTTTATAGCTGGTATTTATTAAAATAATGGTACCTGACGTTTCAGTATATGCTTTGTAGCTGGCATTGTATTCAGCACTTTACATACATTATCTTTATTCTTACCAAGTCCTATGAGGTATTATAGAAACTGTTTTCCTATTTTGTAGATGAAGAAACGGGAGCTCAGATAGGTTAAATAACTTACTAAGATTACACAGCTAATAAATGAGAGACCCAGAGTTTGAAACCAGACCACCTGACTCTACAGCTGTACTCTTAGCCTCAGTGTAATAGGAAGAGGATAAACTAGGCTTGTCCGTTGTATTAAATACTCAGCATGGTTGGTGATCAGTTATAGACGGTCATAAATAACCACGAGTAGAAGTAGAAGCAAAGAAGCGCTGTATCGTGATTTGGTTAAAGGAGCTGTGTAAGTAAGGATGTGTCCCTGATTTTTTCTCAGTCTTTCCACTAGGTTATGAATTCTGTAGAAGGATGGTGTGGTTCATATGTGAATTGTTTATGACAAAACTGTGGAAGTTCAAAATCCTATTGAGGTAAAAGAGGTTTCTATATTATACAAAAAAACCTCCGAAATCAGCAAGAAAGACATTAAGGCCCATAGACATAAATGGGAAAAACAGAGCTAGGCAGTACAAATAAAATTAAGAAATAAAGAAAACTCAGTTTTGTAAGAAGTCAAATACATGCAAATTTAAGCCATAATGTGGTATGAATTTTGCCTAGTAAATTAGTGAAAATTTATAAAATGTTAATACCCAAAGCTGGTACTCTCATTCATTACTGACTGCATTTTAAAGTAGTATGTTAGAAGAAAAAAATGATTCAATCAGTAAATAAATATCCTCTTTCCTGGCACTAATTCAGTATATATGAAATACGTGTACTTCTTTTCTCTTACATATTGAGAAGCATATTTTATTAAGCTAATTCACAATAGACAAGAAAAACTGTATTAAATACCTTTTTTTGTTAACCACGGAAGAAAATAATTAACAGCTGTTGAGAAGAAATGTTGATTCAATATTTTCCTTAAAATTATTAACTATGAGAGATGTATTTTAATTGCCAGCCCATCTCAAGCTTAAGTTGCATAATAATCTATCAGGAACATGATTATTTATGGAGAATCTTCTGGTCCATAGGAACCAGAAGATGATATGTGTTTTTTTTGTTTGTTTGTTTTTTGTTTTTAAAGTTTATTTATTTATTTTTTTAATTAGTTTCTGCTTTATAACAAAGTGAATCAGTCATACATATACATCTGTTCCCACATCCCTTCCCTCATGCATCTCCCTCCCTCCCACCCTCCCCATCCCACCCCTCCAGGCGGTCACAAAGCACCGAGCTGATCTCCCTGTGCTCTGCGGCTGCTTCCCACTATCTATCTACCTTACGTTTGGTAGTGTATACACGTCCATGCCTCTCTTTCGCCTTGTCACAGCCCACCCTTCCCCCTCCCCATATCCTCAAGTCCATTCTCAAGTAGGTCTGCGTCTTCATTCCCGTTTTGCCCCTAGGTTCTTCATGACATTTTTTTTTTTTTTAATTCCGTATATATGTGTTAGCATACGGTATTTGTCTTTCTCTTTCTGACTAACTTCACTCTGTATGACAGACTCTAGGTCTATCCACCTCATTACAAATAGCTCAGTTTCGTTTCTTTTTATGGCTGAGTAATATTCCGTTGTATATATGTGCCACATCTTCTTTACCCATTCATCTGATGATGGACACTTAGGTTGTTTCCAGCTCCGGGCTATTGTGAATAGAGCTGCAATGAACATTTTGGTACATGTCTCTTTTTGAATTATGGTTTTCTCAGGGTATATGCCCAGTAGTGGGATTGCTGGGTCATATGGTAGTTCTATTTTTAGTTTTTTAAGGAACCTCCATATTGTTCTCCATAGTGGCTGTATCAATTTACATTCCCACCAACAGTGCAAGAGTGTTCCCTTTTCTCCACACCCTCTCCAGCATTTATTGTTTCTAGATTTCTTGATGATGGCCATTCTGACTGGTGTGAGATGATATCTCATTGTAGTTTTGATTTGCATTTCTCTAATGATTAATGATGTTGAGCATTCTTTCATGTGTTTGTTGGCAGTCTGTATATCTTCTTTGGAGAAATGCCTATTTAAGTCTTCTGCCCATTTTTGGATTGGGTTGTCTGTTTTTTTGCTATTGAGCTGCATGAGCTGTTTATAAATTTTGGAGATTAATCCTTTGTCAGTTGCTTCATTTGCAAATATTTTCTCCCATTCTGAGGGTTGTCTTTTGGTCTTCTTTATGGTTTCCTTTGCTGTGCAAAAGCTTTGAAGTTTCATTAGGTCCCATTTGTTTATCTTTGTTTTTATTTCCATTTCTCTAGGAGGTGGGTCCAAAAGGATCTTGCTGTGATTTATGTCATAGAGTGTTCTACCTATGTTTTCCTCTAAGAGTTTGATAGTTTCTGGCCTTACATTTAAGTCTTTAATCCATTTTGAGCTTATTTTTGTGTATGGTGCTAGGGAATGATCTAATCTCAAACTTTTACATGTCCCTGTCCAGTTTTCCCAGCACCACTTATTGAAGAGGCTGTCCTTTCTCCACTGTACATTCCTGGCTCCTTTATCAAAGATAAGTTGGCCATATGTGCGTGGGTTTATCTCTGGGCTTTCTATCCTGATCCACTGATCTATCTTTCTGTTTTTATGCCAGTACCAGACTGTCTTAATTACTGTAGCTTTGTAGTATAGTCTGAAGTCAGGGAGCCTGATTCCTCCAGCTCCGTTTTTCGTTCTCAAGATTGCTTTAGCTATTCGGGGCCTTTTGTTTTTCCAAACAAATTTTGAAATTTTTTGTTCTAGTTCTGTGAAAAATGCCAGTGGTAGTTTGATAGGGATTGCATTGAATCTGTAGATTGCTTTGGGTAGTAGAGTCATTTTCACAATATTGATTCTTCCAATCCAGGAGCATGGTATATCTCTCCATCTATTTGTATCATCTTTAATTTCTTTCATCAGTGTCTTATAGTTTTCTGCATACAGGTCTTTTGTCTCCTTAGGTAGGTTTATTCCTAGATATTTTATTCTTTTTGTTGCGATGGTAAATGGGAGTGTTTTCTTGATTTCATTTTCAGATTTTTCATCATTAGTGTACAGGAATGCCAGAGATTTCTGTACATTAATTTTATATCCTGCTACTTTACCAAATTCATTGATTAGCTCTAGTAGTTTTTCGGTAGCATCTTTAGGATTCTCTATGTATAGTATCATGTCATCTGCAAACAGTGACAGCTTTACTTCTTCTTTTCCAATTTGGATTCCTTTTATTTCCTTTTCTTCTCTGATTGCTGTGGCTAAAACTTCCAAAACTATGTTGAATAAGAGTGGTGAGAGTGGGCAGCCTTGTCTTGTTCCTAATCTTAGTGGAAATGGTTTCAGTTTTTCACTATTGAGGACAATGTTGGCTGTGGGTTTGTCATATATGGCCTTTATTATGTTGAGGAAAGATCCCTCTATACCTACTTTCTGCAGGGTTTTTATCATAAATGGGTGTTGAATTTTGTCGAAAGCTTTCTCTGCATCTATTGAGATGATCATATGGTTTTTCTCCTTCAACTTGTTAATATGGTGTATTACATTGATTGATTTGCGTATATTGAAGAATCCTTGCATTCCTGGGATAAACCCCACTTGATCATGGTGTATGATCCTTTTAATGTGCTCTTGGATTCTGTTTGCTAGTATTTTGTTGAGGATTTTTGCATCTATGTTCATCAGTGATATTGGCCTGTAGTTTTCTTTCTTTGTGACATCCTTGCCTGGTTTTGGTATCAAGGTGATGGTGGCCTCGTAGAATGAGTTTGGGAGTGTTCCTCCCTCTGCTATATTTTGGAAGAGTTTGAGAAGGATAGGTGTTAGCTCTTCTCTAAATGTTTGATAGAATTCACCTGTGAAGCCATCTGGTCCTGGGCTTTTGTTTGATGGAAGATTTTTAATCACAGTTTCAATTTCAGTGCTTGTGATTGGTCTATTCATATTTTCTATTTCTTCCTGAGTCAGTCTTGGCAGGTTGTGCATTTCTAAGAATGTGTCCATTTCTTCCAGGTTGTCCATTTTATTGGAATAGAGTTGCTTATAGTAATCTCTCATAATCTTTTGTATTTCTGCAGTGTCAGTTGTTACTTCTCCTTTTTCATTTCTAATTCTATTGATTTGAGTCTTCTCCCTTTTTTTCTTGATGAGTCTGGCTAATGGTTTGTCAATTTTGTTTATCTTCTCAAAGAACCAGCTTTTAGTTTGGTTGATCTTTGCTATCGTTTCCTTCATTTCTTTTTCATTTATTTCTGATCTGATCTTTATGATTTCTTTCCTTCTGCTAGCTTTGGGGTATTTTTGTTCTTCTTTCTCTAATTGCTTTAGGTGCAGGGTCAGGTTGTTTACTCGAAATGCTTCCTGTTTCTTAAGGTGGGATTGTATTGCTATAAACTTCCCCCTTAGAACTGCTTTTGCTGCGTCCCATAGGTTTTGGGTCGTCGTGTCTCCATTGTCATTTGTTTCTAGGTATTTTTTAATTTCCTCTTTGATTTCTTCAGTGATCACTTCGTTATTGAGTAGTGTATTGTTTAGCCTCCATGTGTTTGTATTTTTTACACATCTTTTCCTGTAATTGATGTCTAGTCTCGTAGCATTGTGGTCGGAGAAGATACTTGATACAATTTCAATTTTCTTAAAATTACCGAGGCTTGATTTGTGACCCAAGATATGATCTATCCTGGAGAATGTTCCATGAGCACTTGAGAAAAATGTGTATTCTGTTGTTTTTGGATGGAATGTCCTATAAATATCAACTAAGTCCATCTCGTTTAATGTATCATTTAAAGCTTGTGTTTCCTTATTTATTTTCATTTTGGATGATCTGTCCATTGGTGAAAGTGGGGTGTTAAAGTCCCCTACTATGATTGTGTTACTGTCGATTTCCCCTTTTATGGCTGTTAGTATTTGCCTTATGTATTGAGGTGCTCCTATGTTGGGTGCATAAATATTTACAATTGTTATATCTTCTTCTTGGATCGATCCCTTTATCGTTATGTAGTGTCCTTCCTTGTCTCTTCTAATAGTCTTTATTTTAAAGTCTATTTTGTCTGATATAAGAATTGCTACTCCAGCTTTCTTTTGATTTCCATTTGCATGGAATATCTTTTTCCATCCCTTTACTTTCAATCTGTATGTGTCTCTAGGTCTGAAGTGTGTCTCTTGTAGACAGCATATATATGGGTCTTGTTTTTGTATCCATTCAGCCACTCTGTGTCTTTTGGTGGGAGCATTTAGTCCATTTACATTTAAGGTAATTATTGATATGTATGTTCCTATTCCCATTTCCTTAATTGCTTTGGGTTCGTTATTGTAGGTATATTCCTTCTGTTGTGTTTCTTGCCTAGAGAAGTTCCTTTAGCATTTGTTGTAAAGCTGGTTTGGTGGTGCTGAACTCTCTCAGCTTTTGCTTGTCTGTAAAGGTTTTAATTTCTCCATCAAATCTGAATGAGATCCTTGCTGGGTAGAGTAATCTAGGTTGCAGGTTTCTCTCCTTCATCACTTTAATTATGTCCTGCCACTCCCTTCTGGCTTGTAGGGTTTCTGCTGAGAGATCAGCTGTTAACCTGATGGGGATTCCCTTGTGTGTTATTTGTTGTTTTTGCCTTGCTGCTTTTAATATGATTTCTTTGTGTTTAATTTTTGACAGTTTGATTAATATGTGTCTTGGTGTATTTCTCCTTGGATTTATTCTGTATGGGACTCTCTGTGCCTCCTGGACTTGATTAACTATTTCCTTTCCCATATTGGGGAAGTTTTCAACTATAATCTCTTCAAATATTTTCTCAGTCCCTTTCTTTTTCTCTTCTTCTTCTGGAACCCCTATAATTCGAATGTTGGTGCGTTTAATGTTGTCCCAGAGGTCTCTGAGACTCTCCTCTGTTCTTTTCATTCTTTTTTCTTTATTTTGCTCTGCATCAGTTATTTCCACTATTTTATCTTCCACCTCACTTATCCGTTCTTCTGCCTCAGTTATTCTGCTATTGATCCCATCTAGAGTATTTTTCATTTCATTTATTGTGTTTTTAATCGATGCTTGATTCATCTTTAGTTCTTCTAGGTCCTTGTTAACTGTTTCTTGCATGTTGTCTATTCTATTTCCAAGATTATGGATCATGGAAATAGAATCTTGGATCAGCTTTACTATCATTATTCTGAATTCTTTTTCAGGTAGACTGCCTATTACCTCTTCATTTGTTAGGTCTGGTAGGTGTTTATCTTGCTCCTTCACCTGCTGTGTGTTTTTCTGCCTTCTCATTTTGCTTATGTTACTGTGTTTGGGGTCTCCTTTTTGCCGGCTGCAGATTCGTAGTTCCCGTTGTTTTTGGTGTCTGACCCCAGTGGCTAAGGTTGTTTCAGTAGGTTGTGTAGGCTTCCTGGTGGGGGGGACTAATTCCTGTGCTCTGGTGGTTGAGGCTCGATCTTGTCTTTCTGGTGGACAGGTCCACGTCTGGTGGTGTGTTTTGGGGTGCCTATGGCCTTATTATGTTTTTAGGTAGCCTCTCTGCTAATGGGTGGGGTTGTGTTCCTGCCTTGCTAGTTGCTTGGCATAGGGTGACCCGCACTGTAGCTTGCTGGTCGTTGACTGAAGCTGGGTGCTGGTGTTGGGATGGAGATCTCTGGGAGATTTTCGCTGCTTGATATTATGTGGAGCTGGGAGGTCTCTTGTGGACCCGTGTCCTGAAGTTGGCTCTCCCACTTCAGAGGCACAGCACTGGCTCCTGGCTGCAGCACCAAGAGCCTTTCATCCACCCGGCTCAGAGTAACAGGGAGAAAAAGTAGAAAGAAAGAATTAGTAGAAGAAAGAAAGAGAGAGGGAAAGAAAGGAAGAAGGGAAGAAAGGAAGGAAGGAAGGAAGGAAGAAAGAAAGGAGGGAGGGAGGGAGGAAGGATGGAAAGAAAGAAGGAAAGAAAGGAGGGAGGGAGGGAGGAAGGAAAGGAAGAAAGACAGGAGGGAGGGAGGAAGGAAAGAAAAAGAAAGTGGAAAGAAGAAGGGTGGGAGGGAGGAAAGAAAAAGAAAGAAGGAAAGGAGGAGCGGAGGGAGGGAGGGAGGAAGGGAGAGTAGGAAAAAAAGAAAGAGCAGGTAAAGTAAAATAGAATAAAGTATGAAATATAGTAGCGTTATTAAAATTAGAAAGTAATTATTGAAAAAAAAAAAAAAAAACCGGACCGATAGAACCCTGGGACATATGGTGGAAGCAAAGCTATACAGAGAGAATCTTACACAGAAGATTACACATACACATTCACAAAAAGAGAGCAGGGGGAAAAATCAAAAATCTTGCTCTCCAAGTCCACCTCCTCAATTTGGGATAATTCGTTGTAAAAAGAGGAAAAGGGCGAGAAGTCTGAAATCTTGCTCTCTAAGTCCACCTCCTTAATTTGGAATAATTCGTTGTAAAAAGAGGAAAAGGGGGGAAAGTCTTAAATCTTCTCCTCAAAGTCCAGTTCCTCAATTTGGGATGATTCGCTGTCCATTCATGCACTCCACAGACGCAGGGCACATCAAATGGACCGTGGAGCTTTAATCCGCTGCCTCCGAGGCTGCACAGAGAGATTTCCCTGCCTCTGCTCTCACAGCTCCCGGGTCTCAGCCTTGGACCTGGCCCCGCCTCTGCGCGTAGGTCGCCGGAGGGCGTCCGTTCTTCGCTCAGACAGGACGGGTTTAAAGGAGCCGCTGATTCGGGGGCTCTGGCTCACTCAGGCAGAGGGGAGGGAGGGGCGCGCAGTGTGGGGCGGGCCTGCGGCGGCAGAGGCCGGCGTGACGTTGCAGCAGCCCGTGGCGCTCCGTGCGCTTTCCCGGGAAAGCCGTCCCGGGGTCTCGGGGACCCCGGCAGTGGCGGGGTGCACAGGCCCCCCGGAAGGCGGGGCGGACAGTGACCCGCGCTCGCACACAGGCCCCGCGGCGGCGGCGGCGGCGGGCCGCGGCGGCAGCGGCGGCGGCGGCGGCCCACGCCCGTCTCCGAGGTCCGTGCCTTACCCGCGGCTCGTGCCTGTCTCCGGCGCTTCCCCAAGCAGCCCTCTTAATGCCCTCTCCTCGCGCACCAGGAAACAAAAGGGAAAAAAGTCTCTTGCCTCTTCAGCAGCTCCAGACCCTTTCCCCGGACTCCCTCCGGGCTAGCCGTGGTGCACTAACCCCTTCAGGCTCTCTTCCTGCCGCCAGCCCCAGTCCTCTCCCTGCGCTCCGACTGAAAGCCGATACCCGAGCCTCAGCTCCCAGCCCCGCCCGCCACGGCGGCCGAGCAGACAAGCCTCTCGGGCTGGTGTGTGCCTGAGGGCACCGGTCCTCTGTGCCAGAATCTCTCCGCTTTGCCCTCCGCACCCCTGTTGCTGTGCTCTCCTCCGCTACTCCGAAGCTTTCCCCCTCCGCCACCTGCAGTCTCCGCCCGCGAAGGGGCTTGTAGTGTGTAGAAACCTTCCCCCCTTCACGGCTCCCTCCCACTGGTGCAGGTCCCGTCCCTATCCTATTGTCTCTGTTTATTCTTTTTTTCTTTTGCCCTACCCAGGTATGTGGGGAGCTTCTTGCCTTTTGGGGGGTCTGAGGTCTTCTGTCAGCGTTCAGTAGGTGTTCTGTAGGAGTTGTTCCACGTGTAGATGAATTTCTGATGTATCTGTGGGGAGGAAGGTGATCTCCGCGTCTTACTCTTCCGCCATCTTCCTCCGGGGTCCGATATGTGTTTTTTATATATGAGTGTTCTGTAGTTTCGCCACTGGCTTATTAAACTTGGGACCATAATTTAAGTTTCTTATTCATCCACTGTTGCTGGCTTCTTGAGATTTTGGGAAAGTATTCTTTATTTCAAAAAACTAAAGGATGATGAAATTGATTTTATTAAAGGTGTGATTTCATAGTTTTAAAATTTAGTTTACATTTATTTATTTATTTATGTATAACAATGACCAGACAAGTAACTGCAGTAATAAACAAATTATCTTACAGGTATTCACAGTTTTATATGGAAGATAGTTTTTGCCATTACAACATGTTTAACCATCACTTCTTTGATGGAAAGGTAAGAATTATGACAGTTATCTCTTTCTTTTATAGTATTTCCTTCATTATTTTTCTAGGGTCCCTCAAGAGCAAATGGTGGCTTTTTTACCATTTATTGATATTTATTTTTGTTCATTCACTGAGTGTGTATTGAGCACCTGGAGGTGATCATGTTATTCATCTTTCATGACTTTTCACTGCTTCTTGGGTGAAGAGCCACTTTCTCACCAAGACTCACGTAGCTTCTTGTGATCTGACCCCTGCCACTCTCCAGCCTGTCCTCTCCCTGTTCCTGCTTTGCTGTTCGTGTTCAGGACATATGACCTTCATCTCAAACTGGCCTTTCCACCACAGGGGCTTTTGCCCATGCTGTTCCCTCCACCTTCTACTCTCTCTTTGCCTTGTTCATATCACCTCATCCTTCAGAACCCTGTTCCAAGTCACTTTCTTTAGCCTCTCCTGACCCTTAGACAAGGTCAGGTTCTCCTTTGTAGATTTATGATCCTTTAATTAAATAATTCTGTGGTTAGTTGTTTGCTGTCTGCCTTCCTGATAAATTTCATGTCCCAGTTAAGGGGATTTATGGTTTTATTAAACTAATCCTTAAAAAATAGACAGTGTCGGGCTTCCCTGGTGGCGCAGTGGTTGAGAGTCCACCTGCTGATGCAGGGGACGCGGGTTCGTGCCCCGGTCCGGGAGGATCCCACATGCCATGGAGCGGCTGGGCCTGTGAGCCATGGCCACTGAGCCTGTGCGTCCGGAGCCTGTGCTCCACAGCGGGAAAGGCCACAACAGTGAGAGGCCTGTGTACCGCAAAAAAAAAAAAAAAAAAAAAGTAGACAGTGTCAAGAGTTAACTCCTATCTATGAACTCTGGGTGATAATGTGTCAGTTTAGGTTCATCACTTTTAACAAATGTCCCACTCTGGTGGGTGCTGTTGATAGTGGGAGCGGTTATCCATGTGTGGGGCAGGGGGTATGTGGGATATTGCTGTACCTTCCTCTCAATTTTGGTGTAAACCTAAGACTACTCTAAAAAAAAATAACCTTATAAAAAAGGGAGAGTGGTTTAAAAAATCTTCTTTCAATATGATGTTAATAACATCATTGTGAATAAACAACATAGCAGAGCTGATATTTCTACTCCTAATTTGAGCTCTTTGTCAGTCCCATTACAAAATAAAATCTATAACCAACCAAGTAATCACACCTGACAGGAGGTTGGTCAAAAATGTTTGAAATTATCAAGACTACTTGAAGCATATCCATACATATATGTGATGGGTATATATCAATTTTTAAAGAATTGTGAGTCATGTTTTAAGTATACATTGTGCTTTAAGATATTAGCTAATGATAGAATGAAAACCAAGCAAGACTAAAAAACTAAGCATTCAGGAAATGAAAATAGATTCTAAATTGTTGGTTGGGATTGAAAAAATGAGACTCATTGAAAAATGAGATTTAGTAAGTATAGCCAGTGATGTACTCCTTCCATCAGAATCCATTTAGCATGGGGATACATATTTTTCAGCTGCGAAAGCTATGAAAACCAAGTATTGAAGTAAATAACAGTTAGAATTAGACTTCACTGTTTCCCAAAGCGCTTGTGTGGTTGATAACCACTAGAATTTGAGAACTGATCAGATGAGCGTGAAGAACAAGGAATTGAAAGATCGCTTGACAGTAGATGAAGAGGGGCTTCTCATCTCGGACAGTGACAGTGGGGAAAAGAGAGGAAAGAAGTGGATTCTGAAGGCATTTCCCAGATGGAAACCAGAAGACTTGGTGTAATTACTCTGTGTACACCTGAAACTAATATAATGTTATAGTCAATTATACCTCAATTTAAAAAAAAAAAAAGAAGACTTGGTGATAAGTGTACCGGGGGTGAAGTCAAAGATGACATGGGGCTGTGACCTGGATTCATCTTCCATTCTTCAAAACAGAGAGTAGGGAAGTGTGGAAGTGACGTTTGGAAGTGTTGAGTTTGTGGGGCTGGCACGGCATCGACGTGCAAGTGTCCAGTGTGGTCTCTTGAAACTGTGGGGCTTTGAGCTCAGGGGGGTTGTCAGCACTGGTGACACAGCTGAGGAAGGAACTGAGTTCATATTACTGCTTGATGCTGCAGTAGTGGGTCAGGTATTTGTTTATTTGTTTTAATTCCAGACCGTGATTTTGCTTTTTAATTTGAACAATAAAGACGAGTAAAATTACATTTAAATATTGAAGAGTTGGCTAGCAATTTCATATATCTTAAGAAAGTAACATGTAAGTAGCCTTTTCTAGGAAATTCTATGTAACTTTTATTAAGAGTTTATAGAATTATCTTACAAGTTTCTAGAATAATGGTTGGAATAAGCTGCCAAGACTGAGCTCCATGTTCTGTTTCACAGAAGAAAACAGTCATCCAGCTCAGGCTCTCCTTTCTCTGTATTTTAGGAGCAGCCACTAAATAGCACTGCAACAGTAGAGAGTGACCTACAGAAAACTATTGTTTAATGATTTTACTGTCTCCCCTTTTTCTACCTACTTACAGAGTCAGGGTTTTCAGTAGAGATTACCATCTACTAATCAATCACCAAAGCATTTAAGTGTCTACTAGGTGTCTGTGAAGGCATATAAGCCTTTGAGGTACCAAGTGCCTTTGAGGATCTAAGCCTCTGCCACTGCACAGAAGCTCTTCACAGTTCATGGGATTAAAAAGTAGGAGTTTTCTGCACAGGATTTTTTTCATAGCAAGTAATATAGTCTTTTGGGTAATAAAAAATGTCATATGCCTTATTGGTAAGGTGGTTAAAATGTGTACAGAGGGTGGCTATTTAAAATGCCGAGCACTTTTTTATTGATGACTGAGATGAAGAACAGAGTTAAGTTATTGTCAACCTTGGTGGCATAAGCAAGTGTCTGTTTCCCATAGGTGGTCAACATTAGGACCCTCAGAAACCTAGGACGGGACATCCCACCATTGATTCTTACCTGGGAAGATATTCTTTAATTTCTTTTTAAATTTGGTTAAGAGTTCAGGCCTCGTTCACTTACTTATTTTCTTTTTTCTACTTTTAACTCTAAGGGGTTTTAATTAATTAATTAATTTTAAAATTTGTATTGGAGTATAGCTGGTTTACTCTAAGGAATTTGAAGGTTTTTCAGTCACATCATCTGTACTTTTAGTGCTTGTTCGTGTAGGCAGGTTAGGGAAGTGCCAGGCAGCACCTGAAAAATGGTTAACCTTCTTGACACCATCCTTTGCTGTAGGACTTTCAGGAGGAAGTTAATAAAGACTTTACTAGAGAAAAGGGATTAGGATGTTGTGATTTTTTTCCTTTCATCAGTTGAGTCTTCTAAGTTGATTTAATAGTAGAACAATATATATTTTATTATAAAGTACATATAGGTTTATTAAAGTTTAAATGCCATTAAGCTTTCAAATCTTCTGCCATTTTGTATACTGTAAGTGTTGATTTGCTTTTATAGATAAGTACTTGAAAGCAACTACAAAGTCAGTAGATTAGAGCTAATATTATAGGTCTGTCTCTTACTGACTTCTCCCAAAGCAAAAAAGTGATAAATATCCTAGACAGTTTTTTTTTTTTTTTTTTTTTTTTTGCGGTATGCGGGCCTCTCATTGCTCTGGCCTCTCCCGTTGCAGAGCACAGGCTCTGGACGCGCAGGCCCAGCGGCCATGGCTCATGGGCCCAGCCGCTCTGCGGCATGTGGGATCCTCCCGGACCGGGGCACAAACCTGCGTCCCCTGCATCGGCAGGTGGACCCTCAACCACTGCGCCACCAGGGAAGCCCTCCTAGACAGTTTTTAATGTTAACTTTGCAATCACTAAAAACACGTCAACTTGTTGGGAAAATGTGTTAGTAGCATGGTTTCATGGCCTGGATAAGCTTTATTTGTGAGCTTTCATTTATTTACTTTGCATGTTCAAATATGCCTGTCATTTACCTGGCATCAGAAACGTGTGCATGTTTAACTGGTAATTTGGCTCTCATTAACTTGAACTTATGGTGGTGGACAAACCAGACAGGAAAAAATATGTCTTATTCGTCTTTGTGTCTCCAGTGTTTAGCATAGTACTTGCTTCTGTTTGTTGAATTGAATTTAGCATTTTAGATAGTCCTCATGGGTAATGAGTTTCTCTCTTTTAGGTTACTAAATTTAGTTTTGTTTTTTTTTTTTTTTTTCTGCGGTATGCGGGCCTCTCACTGTTGTGGCCTCTCCCGTTGCGGAGCACAGGCTCCGGACGCGCAGGCCCAGAGGCCATGACTCACGGGCCCAGCCGCTCCGCGGCACATGGGATCCTCCCAGACCGGGGCACGAACCCGTATCCCCTGCATCGGCAGGCGGACTCTCAACCACTGCGCCACCAGGGAGGCCCTAGTTTTTTAATTTAACCATTTGAATGTGTAGTCCCTCTGATAGTGATGGTGTTTGAATTTTCAGTTTTAAAAACCCACTTATCAAGGAACCCAAAGATAAAATCTTACGGGGGCTGAATGAGAGAGGCTTCGGGATGTCACTGAGGGACTCTGGGGTGGCAGGATGGGTGAAGTTCAGTCCGAAGAGTGAGACTGAGCCTAATGCGTTCTCCTCCCAATAGGATGAAGTACCTCCCTTTAGTCCTAATTTAGAAATGAATTTCTGTTTGTTCCAGGCTGCCCTTGAAGTATGCAGAGCATTTTTACAGAAAGATAAAGGTGAAGGAGTCATTATGGTGACAGATCCTCCTTTTGGTGGCTTGGTTGAACCTCTGGCTGTTACATTCAAGAAGTTAATTGCTATGTGGAAAGAAGGTCAAAGCCAAGGTGTGTAATTTATTACTTACTGCAAAATAAACATGTATCTATGTATATACTTCCTGTCAAATATTAGCAGAGCTCAGTGAATCAGAGCACTGATAAAATATACATGTCTTGCATTCTCTTCTTTTTTAAAAAATAGACTTATTTGATAATAACTTTATTGTCATGATACACTTTGTATTATTCTACTCATGTGTTTTAAAAATGGCTCATAGGTAAAGTATTTGTTTTTGGTGAGCATAAGGGGACATTATGAAGAATAGCAGTGAACTGTTGGCATTTCTTCAGTGAATATTTCCTGAATGGCCACTATGTTCCAGGTACTGTTTAGGTGCTGGGAGTGGAAGGGTGAACAAGACAGACACTTATCTCTGCCCTCTTAGACCTTACATTTCCTCTTCCAAAAGTCTTGCCCAGAACTCTAGGAGGGCACCCAGCTCCTGGTCCACAGCTCTAATCTGTGCCAAGATTTGTGTGGGAAGGTTGGCTGTCCAGTAGCCTAACAGTGGTTATCAGTGTCACATGGATACCCAGCCCGAGAAGTGGGTTAATGACTGGGGGATGTTCAGCTTAAAATGGCTTAGGACTTCAAAGTATTTTATGTAATTATCTAATTAGACAGTGTAATCATTTTTCAGTTTCCAACCTGCAAGTTGATAAATGTAAGAGTGTCAGGAATTTGTGATCAAGCTTCTCCATTAATTGTGCTATATAAATAGTGTGCTTTGGGGACGGGATGCAAATGAAATTTAAAACATGACTCACAGTGCTAAGTATTCCACTTATTTTTGGTTCTGAAGTCTACTTATCAGAGTGGATAAAGTCATTGTTGTTGGGAAAGCAATAAAAAGCTTTGTGAGCTTGAACTGATTCTGCTGCTTATTAGCTGCATGAATTTGAACAAATTGCTTAAATTTTGCAAGCTTCAGTTTCCGCATCTGTGAAATGAGATTACTGTATTAACATCTAACTCCAGGGGTTATTTAAGGAGATAACATACAGAAAGTACCTAGCATTGTACTAGCCTGTATCAGGTGCTCTGTAATTAATAGCTATGTCCCCTGTCTCTCATAAAAATTAATCTGGATAAAATTGTTCATAAGAATCTTCCATGATTCAGAAAAGATAGATTCACCCTGAAAACTGGCATAGTGAGTTATGGCAGAGCTAAGATTCAGACCTAAGGCCTTCTGCCTTTTGGTCCAGGATTCCTTCTACCATATCACAACCACCTTTGTGCTTCAAAGTGATGTTCATTTTTTATCTCCCACTTTTTTTGTAATATCTTTGCCTTTACCTAGACTATAGTGATATGCATGTAAAGATAAATTTTACATACCATGTATATCTGTGTTTAGATATAAAAGAATGTTTCCATTGACTTTTGGGAAAGGTCAAGTTGTAAATGGTACTCTGGTAAATCATCTCTTCGTTTGTATGATTTAAATGTATTGAAGGATTACAATTTCTCCCAATACCATATGTTTTTCAGTAACAGCTTTCTACTTTATTTTTTTCTTTAACATCAGTTTCTTATTTTCTTTTCTCTTTTTTTGTGATCCATTAGATAACAGTCACAAAGAACTACCCATATTCTGGATTTTTCCCTATTTTTTTGAATCCCGAATTTGTCAGTTTTTCCCAAGCTTCTGCATGCTGGATTACCAGGTATAGTAAATATTCTGTTTTCTGACATGGTTGGGGAATGGATATTCTGCTTAAATAAATATTCTGATAAGACGATTCATCAATTTTAGTAAATGCAAACACTATAAGATGTATGAAACACTAAAACTATATTATTAAAAATATAGATTCTTAGGTACCAAAATAAACCTACTAAAGCAAAACCAGAGGGTAAAGCCCTAAGAAAAAATATTTTACCAAGTTTCCCAGGTGATTCTGAACTGTAGCCAGGTTTTAGACCAAGTGATCTGATCTTTCATCATCACCAGAAGATTGTGCAGCACCCCAAGATCATCATTATGAACATGGGTTTTCTCCATTCAGAGGTTGTAGAGAAGTAAATTGCTTTTTCTGGTGGGTGGAATGCCATGTACACTTCACTTTGCTGCTCAGAGGATGCCAGGAGCTCTAAGGAGGGGTGTGCCCAAGGTTGTGGCGTGTCAGAGAAGCAGAGATGCTGAGGTGTGGGTGTGCTGATTCAGGGCAGACTGACCGGACCTCCTCCTTTGCATCCTTGTCCTTCAGCTCTTTCTGTTTCAATGTCCACCCTCCTGGATTCATTTCCTTGGGTTCTGAGGTTAACCCTGTTGTTGCCATCACTGTGTGTGGTCACCAAGTGGGCACTGCTTCCACTTTTGTAATGAAATTTTTCTATTTGATTTTTCTGAGCAGTTGACTAGCCTCTGATTAAGGCTTTTCAGCTCTAGAACTGTAAACGTCTTCACTAGTTGTTCCAAGATAGCACTTGTTTCTTTTTTTTTATATATAGTTGATTTACAATATTGTGTTAGTTTCAGGTGTACAGCATAGTGATTCAATATTTTTGCAGGTTATATTCCATTATATGTTATTACAAGATAATGGGTATAATTCCCTATAGCACTTGGTTCTAATCTTTCTAGTCTTGAAGATATACACTATTATGAAAATTATTTAGAAATAATGAAACAGTGTTACCAGAAATGAGGGGACATATCCTACCTGTGATTCTACCTCACATAGCAAATATTATAATTTTGAGGTACAGTTGACTCTTGAACAACAGGAGGATTACGGGTGCAGCTGAAAATTGGTGTATAACTTATAATCAGCCCTCTGTATGTGAGGTTTCTCCATATCTGCAGTTTCACATCTGTGGATCCAACCAACTTTGGTTCAGTATTTACTATTGAAAAAAATCCACGTATAAGTGGACCCACGCAGTTCAAACCATGCTGTTCAAGGGTCAGCTGTATTCACATCCAGTCTTTTTAAAAAACACGTTTACATATTTGTAATCATAGAAGATTAATTTGAATTCTGCTTTCTTCATGGTGCCTTATATAAGTGTATATTTTAAAATGTAGCTACATAATCTTATGCTTTTAATAAGTAAATTATTCCATTAATAGGCTATGTTATCATTCTCTTCTTGGACTTAGAGGTTGCTCCCACCTTTCAGGTACTATAAATAACACTGCCATGAACATCTTTTATTCATATAATTTTTCCATATTTTCCATAACTCCCTTAAAATAAATTTCCAAAACTAAAATAGAATTATAAAAGTTATGTTATCAGATTTAATGGACTTTTTTATGGCTCTTGAACCATATTAACAGTGTCCTTTCCAAAAGTGTGTAGCACAAGTCATTTTAACCTTGACTTCTTGAGCTCTGCTTTAGGCAAATCCATACCATATATCTTCTCAAAGCTGGTTTACTTTCCTTTTTAGGGCATCCAGTTTTCTGTTTCTTATCTGAAGGATGCTTCAAATATGGACATTTGCAATGTAGAGATAGCTGACATATCCTAAAGACATTAACTAAGTAAACTATTCCTGGTTTCCAGGAGCACCTGCTGCCTTTGACAGTGAATAATCATCTAGTACAATGTTTGGCATGTAGTAGGTGCCCTGTACATGTTGAATGAATATTTGAATGAAAAAGAGCACAAACTCTGGAGTTGAAAAGGAACTGGGTTATAATGCTGGTTCTGCCACCTACTAGCTAGGCCTACACATTTTATCTAACTCTCTGAAACTCATCTTACCTGTTAAATGAGCATAGTAATAATATATCTGCTTCATGAGGTTTTAAGAATTATTTGAGATAATACATTAAAAGATTTAGCCTCATCCCTGACACACAGCAAATATAGAAAAAAGGTTATTGCTATTAGCATTGTCGTAACCATCACTATAATCATCATTCAGATGGCCCCAGAGTGGGGGTAAAACTTTTCTTCAATTTTTATGTCACAAAACACATGATTTTAACTGCAAAACACATCTTTCCTCAGAAAACTGTTTCATCCACATTTAGAGATGAGTTTTCACTCTGGGCAAGAGTTTCAATTGGTGAGGAGGCAGAAGAAGGCAGATCCAGAATAAAGCAGATGAGAGTGATTATTAATGTGTAGTAACCAGTTATTGTTTGTTTAGACAGCCTGTATTACTAGGAAAGAACTTTTGGAAGTACTGTAGTTTTAATTTTAAGAACTAGTTCCAAGGTCCAAGCTTACTGAAAGTAATCATATGATTCAGTGCATTGGTGGAAAAGGTTCTAATTAGGCCATGTGTATCAGGGTGAAAAGCAGTCTTTCCAATAAAGAGAAAGCCAACCTTTGAGAAGAAGAATTAGAATAAAACCTATAAAACAAAAAAAATCTTCATTTTTCATGATTCCTACTAAAGATAAGAACACTACTGCCCATTACATGCTCAGTGAGAGATACTGATTTTGCCAGATCTCCTAGGGTATATGTAAACTTTGTTTGTTGTACCTCCCCTTTGATGATTTTTCTACTTTTTTTTTCTTTTTTTTGCGGTACGCGGGCCTCTCACTGTTGTGGCCTCTCCCGTTGCGGAGCACAGGCTCCGGACGCGCAGGCTCAGTGACCATGGCTCATGTATTTTTTTTTTTTTGAAACTCTCTCTGGACTTATTATTATCCTTTCCGAGCCTTCTGCATTCTTTTTTTTTTTCTTTTGTTACTTTAACTTCATTTTGTGGTAATTTTTTTCCTTTTATAATAGCCACCTTCATCAAATGAAAAATTTGAAAGTTTCCTCTCCTCCTTCACAGGTCTTTTCCCATAGACCTTGATTAGGCCTTCTTTCTGACTTTGCCTGAGATGACTATAAGCCCCGAAACCACAATGCAGTAAAAAAAAAAAAAAAAAAAAAAAAAAAATCACTAAGTCTCTTTTTTTGGAAATACTTTTTAGGTAAGAGGAAGGCGGAAATGCCTCAAATCTTCATAAACTATAAATCATGTAGACTCTTCACTGATAAAGCACTTGATGAGTACAGAATAAAATAGCTATCAAAGACCTAGAAAACCAAGAGCTTTATTAAGGGCAGATTATAAAGGAAGGATTTGGTAATGAAAAGAAATTCTGATTTAGAGTCAGAAGAAGTTTGAGTCCTAGCACTGCCTTTTAGAAGATTAAATATAATCTTGAGGGAAGTCACTTTATCTTTCCAGGTCTCTGTTTCCTTACCTATAAAATAAAATGACTGAACCAGAAAAAGGATGCCAGATAAGTTTTACTTTTAGACTTAAGCCTGATAAATTGGTAGTGACTTTCTGGAGAATTTGTTGAGAACACCAGGCTCAGTGGCGGAGAGTAGCGTGACTGATTAGTGACATCTGCCACAGGGTCAGGGTCAGGGAGTGATGGCATTCAGGTCCTGTATTTACCATATCTGAACTAGATCTTCTCACTTCCCTTCCACCTTGAACATGCTATGATCTCTTGTTTCTGCTTAATCTGGGACATTTGTCTGGATTGTTAAAAGCAGAGATCTTTGCTTATTTTCTAAAGCTGTCTTTTAAAAAATCATCCTGTTTAGAAAACCGTTTGTTTTTTGAATCTGGTTTCATGTTCAGAAATGAAGAGGTTTTGACAGGAATTTCTGAGAAATGATTGTAAATTATAAGGTGACACGTGAAATTCTCAAAATTCAATATACAATAAACATAAAACATTTAATGGATTTGAAGTGATGAGGAATAACACACACACATATATGTATATATCTGTACATATGATATTTAAAATAAGAGGTTACATGGAATATGGTGTGTCTAAAAAACCTTATTGCTATGGTAGAAGTTGATTGATGGAGCTGAAGAGTTCACTTGGAATCTTTTGAATATATTGAAATTAAACAGAACACACTTTAGGGGTTTATGAAAATACAAACATGTACTCTGTTTTATTTAAGCTTTGTTTCCTAGCATGATACCTGGAGCATAGTAGGTGCAGAATAATAAATGTTTGTTGACTTGAATGTCTTGTTTTCCGTATAACTAGTTTCAGTCTCATGTTGCAGAAGAAATTTGTGTATAGATAAAATTAAAAGTTAGGAATTGCAGAGATTTTGTGCTTTCCCTCATTTCTATACAGTACTTCATCACATTAATCAGTTCCATGGGAGAAATTTTCTATTCGAAAATGCCTCTCATCATCATTGTGAGTGAAATGTCAGGGATAATGATGGGAAAATGGTGTATCAGCTCTACCACTAGTGATACGCAATTTGCAAAATTGTGTTTGCTTTACAGCACTTCCATAGGAGGTTTATTTGTGTGGATGAAGCTATGAAATATGGATGTATGTTAGAGGTACATTAATTTACCCTAGCAGCATGCATTTTACATACCATATGTTTATAGTTAATTAGCACAACAAACCCACATTTAAAAATAATAATAATCTCAATTAGGTTATGCAAAATCAAGTAATCAACCAGCTCCCTGACGCACACATTCTCTGACTCCTTAGGTAACCATAAAGAAATTCTTTTTTTTCCCCTCTCTTCCATCTGCTATCTATTATATTGCATGGACTATTCCATTTACTAAAAATCTTTCTAAGATACTCTTTTCCAGCATTTGAAAATCTTCGTAAGATTCTCTTGGGAAGAATTTTTTTTCTCATGACACTCATAAATGTTCAAAATATCTTTGTTGGGCTTCCCTGGTGGCGCAGTGGTTGAGAGTCCGCCTGCCGATGCAGGGGACACGGGTTCGTGCCCCGGTCTGGGAGGATCCCACATGCCGCGGAGCAGCTGGGCCCGTGAACCATGGCCGCTGAGCCTGTGTGTCCGGAGCCTGTGCTCCGCAAGGGGAGAGGCCACGACAGTGAGAGGCCTGCGTACCGCAAAAAAAAAAAAAAAAAATCTTTGTTGAATTTAATATGGTACCATATATTTACTGAATACATAGAGAAGGTGCATTAGGGAAAAATTATGAATTTAAATTATTTTAAAAGAAAACTACTTAAGGTACTATTTTACAGTGATTTTGAAGTAAAATCTACTTTTGTATCTTAGCCTCTAATAGGTAACGTATATTCATAGAATTTTAAAGTTGTAAAGATGCATAGCCTTAACGTAGGCTGACTTCCCAATGTAATAATCCTTTCCACTAAATTCATGACAAGCAGTCATCTAGTCTCACTTGAATGCTTTCCCTGAGCAAAGTCCTACAGCCTTACAAGGCAACTCAATTTATTTAATAGCTCTAATCGTTAGAAAATTTTCTCATATGGAGATAAAATATGCTCCCTATTAACTTCTAACCATTGGTCCTACTTCTGTTTTCCGAAGCAATAAAGGATAAGCCTAATTTCTATTCCACATGATACCCCTTCAGTTATAACATAGCTGTCAGGTCCTCCCTGTCTTCTCTTTTCTGAATAAACACCCCCAATCTGTTAAACTATAAGCCCTATTTATTCCCATTACTTTCAATAGAAATGAACTGGCTTTATTAATGTCTCTCTTAAAATGTAGCAGCTGAATGGAGGGCTTCAAATGTGATCTAACTTCGTCTCCTTTCCTTTTTACGATATTACAGTTCTATGTAAGCCGGCTGTGAGCCCACACCAGCTCTTACACCTCTGTGATAGGCTGTGGACTCCCCACATTGGACTGTGTGTGCTTACATGCCGAACGCCCTAGGGCTTTTTTTTTTTTTTCTTCCCCACTGTCTCTCATTTAGCTGAGTCTCCTTATCCTGTACTTATTTTTTTCCCACTGCTGAAGCTTGTAAATCAGTCTTCCTAAATTTGTTCACCTGTAAGTCTAGAAGGCATTGGCATAGCCACGGAGAGAGCTTAGCAGTCTCCCTCCCATTAAAGGCCTCTCTTTCCACTGTCACCGATTCCTTACATTTTTGTAATTCTCTCATTAAATAGCTACTTTGCAAGTCAGTTCTGTTGTAAATTCTTAAGTGTAACCTTATTTAGAATCTAAAGAATTTATTACAACTTACTTGAAAGTTGTGATCTACCTGTATTAACCTTATAAAAATCTCATGGTATTCTTGTGGGTCATGTAAAGCAGTGGTTCTCAAACTTTAGTGTGCCAGGAGGGCTTGTTAAAAATAACAGATTGCAGGGTCCCACCTCCAGAGTTTCTGTGTTATTAGGTCTTAGGTGGGGCAAGAATTTGCATTTCTAACAAGATCCCAGGTGATGCTGATGTTGCTGATCCAGACACCACACTTTGAGAATTACTGATCTGAAGATGGATGGACTTAGTGGCCAGGTGGATTCATGGCAGGTTTAAAACCAAATTGAGAATGTGTATGGATGATAGGGTGGAGGAGGAGAGGGGAGCAAGAAGCTAATAGAAATCATGCTTGTTGGCCTCAGTTTACTTTCCAGATAATCTACAGAAATGGAAAGTTGAGTTAGGGATCTTGAGGAGAGAAGTAAATGTTTGAAATAGTCATTGTGGGGAAAACAACTATAGTTATAGATTTCCCCCTGCACTCCATCCTTCTATCTATCTCTACCATATGCCGGGTCCTGAATTCAGTGTTTTACATACATTGTCTCATTTAACTTTCATAACAACTCTAAGGTAAGTATCAGTAACCTCCTTTTCCAGATGAAAATGATGCAGACTTGCCTGAGGTCACATAAAAAGTGAGTGGCAGAGCCACTGCCTGGCCCCCACACCTGGCTCTGTCAGAGAGTGATGGTGGAGGGCCACACTGAGGATGCACTGAGCCTTGGGGAATGGAAAACGGACATGCAGTGAATTTCACAGGCAAAAAATGAAAAGCCCTATACAAGCTGGCACAGATCATCAAAGGTGGAATGTTTTAATGCCCAAAGCTAAAGTCTTAATTACATAAAAGCCTTTCCTGCAAAGTCTGTTGCATTGGATAAAATATTAGAGTTGTTTTTAGAATCCTAGGTAACATGAATGTGTCATAACAAATTTTACCTTTTTTATAATGAAATTTTACTCTCATAGAGGCCCCTCTGAGGCTGTTGATTAATAGGTAAACTCTTGCTTTTGAGAACTTCTTATTAAATACTCTGATTTAATTTGTATCTTGGCGTCAGTTTGTTCATTTATTGGTTAAAGAATCTTAACGAATGTTTACTCATTTGAGAAATTTTTCCTTTTTAATTTTTTTAAACTTTCTAGGTAGATTATGATAATCATGCACTTTATAAACATGGAAAGACAGGACGGAAACAGTCTCCTGTGCGTATTTTCACCAATATCCCACCCAACAAAATAATCCTTCCTGTTGAAGAAGGGTACAGGTAAGAGAGACCTTGAAGTACACAAGTCACTGAAAATAAAGTTCCATATATCTAACACCAAATGCCTTTCATATTGACTCATGTAGTTCTTTTATTACTTTTAAATTTGGCCTATAATGTTATATTGAATTTAATTTGAATTACACCGAACTTTTGTAACAAATGCCTTGTGAACTTTTTCCTACCTTGTGAATCTCAATAAGTATATGTAGCTGATTTCTTCGAGTCTTTTCTTTTCTCCTTAGATTTTGCCCTCTGTGTCAACGATATGTTTCTCTAGAGAATCAGCACTGTGAACACTGTAATTCTTGCACATCCAAGGTACAGTTTTCTTTAGAATGTGTTTTTACTCAAACATATTAGTTTTATTTTAGGTCACTAGTTTCATTACATTTGTTTAATGTTATTTTGTTAATATACTTTGTATTAATGTATTATCATTTATTAATTATATTTTAATATAATATTTTTTCTCTAATTATAAAGTACGGCAGGCTTTTAAAAATACTTAGTTGCCTTCATCATCATTAACAACTATTTGAGTTATTTTTATATGGTACTGTATGACTGCTAAAATTATTAGTGTTTCAAATAAGGCACTAAATAAGGGCTAAATTTTGTTGAGGGCAAAATTAAGGTGTTTCAAATAAGGAATTGAACTATTAGATACCATCACTGTTCTGATGAAGCAGTAATTAATAACATGTGCTGTGTATTTACTCCTCACAGCACTAGTAGACAGGGCTTTTTACATATGAGGAAGGACTACAGGGGACATACCTCCTAGTTATTTTTTTAGGAAGGTGGGATCACCTTTAGGTTACTCAGTTACTTTAACTAAATCCAGTCAGAAAGAACGTGAAGTTTAGTTGGCTGATACGCACATATTATTCTCCAGAGGAAAGGCTATATTTTTATAACTATTGGAAAGTACATTTTTTATAACTTTATAATTATATTACTGGTTATACAGGTTTTTAACTATGGTAACACATCTGATTATATATTTCCAATTAGTTTAGAAATTATCTGTATTCTTCATTAAAAAAAATTATGCTCAGATCATACAAAGTACAAAATGAGGAAAACAAAATTTTATTATTTAGAGATGCACACGTAAGTGGAAAAAATAAACAAAAGCAAGGAAGTGACCATCACAAAAACCAAGATAGGCGTTTCTCAGTGGGGAAGGAGGAATGCTGGGTTGGGAAGGGGCATGTAGGGAAGTGTCTAGAGTACTGATGATATTGTCTCTTGACTTGTTGGGTTCATCAGTGTTCACTTTATAATACTCATTAAACTGGACATATGCATCTCATGTACTTTTTTAGTTATGTTTTATTTCACAGTTTTTAAATTACCCAAATAGTAACCTCTATCCTTCTAAATTACATTAAGTTCTCAAATATGAATGTTATTAAGGATTATACCAGCTAGACACATAAAAACTATGAATCATTAATTCTCTTGAAATTTTCATTGAGTCCTTCTTTTTGCAGATTGGGTTGCTCGATCTGGAGTGGACTTTCAAGATCATTTAGATAAATCCTCCAGTTTTAGAGTTAAGGAGATTGGGGCCCATCAAGGAGGCATTTGAGTTGAGTAGAGAAATGCATAAATTAAAATCAAAGTACTTAATAGTAAAGCCCAGGAAAGTGAGAAATAAGGAATGAATAATTTACACAGATTTTAATAAGACATTTTAATTTTTAATTGTGGAAATTTGATTTTTAGTGACAAGTTAAACTTAATTTTAAAATTGTTTTTGTAGGATGGCAGGAAATGGAATCATTGCTTTCTCTGCAAAAAGTGTGTAAAACCTTGTAAGTATTCAGACTTAGTGTTTGAGATCTTCTGAAAATATTTGACTTTTTCTTCATCTAAATAGGGTTTTTATTTAACTGTATTTACAAAAGAAAAAATTAATATAGAGACTTGCATTAATTTACTTGCTTTTTAATTTTTACACTTGCCAAAATGTACGTTCTCTCCTTCAAAGAGAGACATGACTTTACCCTGTTTCAGTGTTGGATTTGCTTTGGCTTGTTTTAACAGGGTTTTGTATCACTCAGCCAGCCCCCATTTTGTCAGTGGCTCTAAGCTCATGACTCAGGGCAGAAGGGCTGAATTTGTTGCCATGTATCAGAAAGAAGTTAGCTGGTTTACATGGGATTCCAACCTCTTAACCTTGGCTTCTTTAGCCAAATTATAATTAGCTATGCAAAGCAATCACAATATTTGAAGTAAACACTATTCACGCTTCCTTATCATAAAGGTTAATCAAATGAAAAATTATATTAAATGAACCTCTTCTAATACCTAATTTTTATTTTACAGCCTGGATCCACTGTAACATTTGCAATCACTGTGCTCTTCCAGATCATTCTTGCAACGGCCCTAAAGATGGCTGCTTTATTTGTGGTGAATTAGATCATAAACGGAGTACTTGTCCTAACATCTTTACATCTAAGAAAGTTAACAAGTTAATTGAATTCTTTTATTTACTAGAAAAAATTTTCCTTGTATATTTGTACAGAGCAATCCACAGAAGTACACAATAATCAGAGGATCCAGAAATGCTAAACGCTAAATTAATTGTTGCTTTCACTGTTAGGTATTGTTTGCATAGATAGGGAGAGGGAGGATATGAAGGTGAGTCAAAGAGCTTAAAATTTTATAGGTAAGGCATGAAAATAATCAAAATATAAGGTAGAAAGTGACTCACTTCCTATATATTTGTGTAATATAGCCGTGTAATTCAGAGCAAAGTTATACCAATGTCAATAGTATATTTAGAAAAACTATTGGTATTTCAACTGGGCTAACTTGAATGTTACACTTTTTTCCTTTTAAACTGAAGGGATTATAGCTATTGAGTCCTCTTGTTTTACTGATGTGAAAACCAGATAGCCAAGTTTAACATTACATGACCGTTGAGATCAGGATAAAAATTTTGAGCTATCATATGACTTGTGATGAAAAAACCATCTATTATTATTAGAAGTATCTGATGGTTTAGTAGCTACTTGTGATTGCATTAGAATTCTTTTCCATTTGTTTTTTTTTTTTGGTCAGTAGAAATCATTTTTTTCCATTAAAGCCCAGCCATTTGAATTCTGCCTAGTATTTAAACTACCTTTTCCATTACTTTTTATCAAATTTACTTTAAATAATTATTTCCACTAAGTAATCTAGGGTAGAAGTGGAATTTAAAAAATTAATTAAAGAGGTGTATTGAAGAGTCTTATAAAATATTTTTTTATAAAGCTTTAAGAATAGAATACAACCTAATAAAGGACTGATCTGGGGTTGTTGCACTATTACAATGTAATTCTGCTTGCAAACAACATGCCCAGCCTTTGATTCTGTGATCTTATGACACGTGGAAACTGAATTTGCATTTTGGTAATACAATGTAGGCTCTTTGTTGGTTCTTAAATAGCCCTGACTATTTGATAGTAATATGTTGTTTTCATTGAGGGAAATCATGTAGTATCTCTTAGTACTAGATTTTATCAATTTTAATTCAAGACCAAATTCTTTAGGATGTGGTATACCTGATAGTTCTTAAATAGTATTACTTTCTTCTCTTAGAGAAGACTCCTAAACTGTGAACAGTGATCTTCAGATACTGCTTTCAAAAAAAATTTACAATGAAATTGACAATGCAAAGTTTTTTCTTTACAATAGTAAAAAATAATTTTAATAGCTTTTTTAGTATATATGACATAAAAGATCTTTTCATCTTATATGTTTTATAGTTGTCACGTTAATTTGGTTTTCCTTGGTATTAATTTTCCTTTGGTTGTGATCTGGAATGATGCTGGCTCCCTCTTGTGGTTAGAGCTCATTTTATCAGTTACATAAATACCTATAATTTAGAGGACAAATACTAGGTCAATTTAATTTTAAGGCAAAATAAAACAATCAGTTTATTATACTCAGTTTATCACTGTTGAGAGACTTTATCTCTGGAAAGTTTTGTTTATTCATATTACAAATGAACATTTTCTTTCTGTTTTTGTTTACTGTATCTTCTAGTGAAATCTGGTTCATGTTTAGTTCTTCTGAGTGGACAAACCAAAGAAAATTTGTTTAAATTTTGTATACAGATATGCATAGCTTCATTGACTTTGCCATCAAGAGATTATACTTCATTAAATTTGCTAAATCATCACTTATCAGTACATTATCCTACTTCTAAAAAATGGCTGGAGGGAAAGGAGATTTATGTGACATGCACAAAACAGTATAAAGATGACTGTTTTATTTGTTTTATTTTGAACTTATAGGATACCCCAGTCCATGGTGAAAAATCTAAACATGGAAAAATATAAAATTGCCAAGCAAAATTCTGAGTAGTAGTCATGCGGAGCTACTAATAATAGCTAATATTTATTTATTAATTACTATATGCTTAGCATTTTACATACCTGAATAATTTATAGTAGAGTACGTAGTATCAATATCAAGGTAATTAAGAACAGAGTTTCCTGAATCAAACTAGTTCTGCCACTTGCTCATGGATGCTTTCATAGCCTCTGTTTCTTCCCCTAAAAAAAATTGGGGGGAAGGAAAGAGAAGGGTGACATCTGCCTTGTCTCAGTCTCCCAGCTCCTTGAAGTCAAAGACTGTGTCCATTCATTTTTGTATTCCCAACACTTAACATATATACTGAATGAACAAAAGGAGAGGCTGAGTTTGGTCCACTAGGAGATTATATACTATTTATGAAGCTCCTTTCCCAGGTTTTGGTCCTGGGAAGATCAAGAAGGAGCGTTTCCCTGGGACTTGTGGTGGTTTAGGAGAAGTGAATCTAACAGTTGATATTGCTGGGAAGCCATGGAAATGCCCAGGTTTGCCATTACTGGCAGCCCCAGCCCATCCCTTCATTCATGATATGATAAATGGCATGATTCTGCTAGCTTGGAGAAAGTGAATGGATAGACCAGCAATCTTCCTCAGCTACAGATTGCCTGTAATGTAGTTCAGAGAGCACCTGAAACAAAGGATCTGGGTGTTTTTTGTTTTTTGTTTTTCCTGGTGTGATTTAATGTTTTTTAGAGAGTGAGTTTCAACTTATTTTTTAAAAAAATATCTTTATTGGAGTATAATTGCTTTACAACGTTATGTTAGTTTCTGTTGTACAACAAAGTGAATCAGCTATACATATACATATATCCCCATATCCCCTCCCTCTTGAGCCTCCCTCCCACCCTCCCTATCCCACCCCTCTAGGTCATCACAAAGCACCGAGCTGATCTCCCTGTGCTATGCAGCAGCTTCCCACTAGCTATCTATTTTACATTTGGTAGTATATGTATGTCAGTGCTATTCTCTCACTTCATCCCAGCTTCCCCTTCCCACCCTGTGTCCTCAAGTCCATTTTCTACGTCTGTGTCTTTATTCCTGCCCTGCCACTAGCTTCATCAGTACCGTTTTTTTTTTAGATTCCATATATATGTGTTAGCATACAGTATTTGTTTTCCTCTTTCTGACTTACTTCACTCTGACAGACTTTAGGTCCATCCCTCTCATTACAAATAACTCAATTTCGTTCCTTTTTATGGCTGAGTAATATTCCATTGTATACATGTGTCACATCTTCTTTATCCATTCATCTGTCGATGGACATTTAGGTTGCTTCCATGTCCTGGCTATTGTAAATAGTGTTGCAGTGAACATTGTGGTACATGTATCTTTTTGAATTATGGTTTCTCAGGGTATATGCCCAGTAGTGGGATTGCTGGGCTGTATGGTAGTTCTATTTTTAGTTTTTTAAGGATCCTCCATACTGTTCTCCATAGTGGCTTCAACTTGTTCATTTTGAAGCTAGTCTTCAAGAAGAGACCACAAAATGTGGGCATCCTGTATGGCACTTGTCAGGACTTTTAGATCTACTGAGGAAAGGAAAATTAGCTGCAGGACTATAAGATGGGCCTCTTTAAGCCTTTTCAGTTTTTTCCATTGTGCTATTTCATTTTTCTACCACTGCTAACTGCCAGTGTATTGGTCTTTTTTCTGAAAAATGTAATTCAGGGATTTGGAGATTGAAGTGCTGAGTTGAGCAGTACAGATGTACCAAAAAAAAAAAAAGAAAGAAAAACCAACCAAAAAACCTCCCAACTCATTGGCCTGCCTATTTACTTCTGTGGTGTGTTTGTCCTGAATAGATTGTTCTAAATCTGTAGTCACCATCTTTCAAAGAAATTTCTTTTCTCAAACATTTTGCTTGGTCAGGACTCTATCTCCTTGTTATTATGGTTAGGATTCTGAGGATTTATGCTTATAATACAGTAAATTCCTTCCCTTCTGTTTTCTTATTTGGTTAGCTGGTTAATTAAACTTCAACATAATTACATAATTCACTGTGCTCATTCTACAAAATAATTTAGCACCTTGTTTTTCAGAGCTGTCAGAAAGCAGAAGCAAAGAAAGAGCAATAAGATGAAAATGGAGACCACTAAAGGACAGTCCATGAATCATACAACTGTTACAAGGAAGAAGAAAAGAAGAGAAAGAGCTCATCAATATCTTTGCTCTTAAATGTCCAGTGGCTTGCGAATAAGAAAGATTTATAGTCCAACCTTTGATGCCATTTTCTGCAAGTGCCTCACTGGACTTAAATTCTGTCGCTTTCAAAGGTATGCACCTCTCTAAGCTTGAAAGTAGGCAGGTGGTATTTCCTGGTTTATAGACCTCCTCACCCCCAGCAGCCCCTCTGGAGACCTGGGGAGTTGTTCCATCCTTAGCTGGTTTGCTAGCTCTCAGTGCCTTTTTTCTTTCTTTAAATCTCTTCCAGTCATATTATTTTAGCCTCTTTTATCTGAAGAAAGGGCATAACGTATCCTTTTGCAGAAAGAAAGAAGAAAATGAGAATGAAAACCTGAGGTTTTGTTTACATTGAACATAAGAGTATGTTAAGTTTGATATTTTAAATATTAAAGTATTGTACAATGGCTTAAACCCCACTTGTAAAGAGAAATACAATGTATGATTTTTTTTTAGACAGAATCTGAAGATGATGGAAAGAATTTTGACAAAGCCAGTCTAAAGATATAAAGATTATGATTATGGTTAATTATTATTAAATATTTATTTTTCAAATACTTTTTGCAGTTGTCCTTTGATGGTATAGAATCACCTAAATGTTTGTTGAATAAGTGAGGTATTTAGAATTATGACTTGCTCTGTCATCTTAGTGTCTTTTAACCTAGGCAGTACGTTTCTCTCTCTCTCTTTTTTTTTTGCGGTACGCGGGCCTCTCACTATTGTGGCCTCTCCCGTTGCGGAGCACAGGCTCCGGACGCGCAGGCTCAACGGCCATGGCTTGCAGGCCCAGCCGCTCCGCGGCATGTGAGATCCTCCCAGACAGGGGCACGAACCCTTGTCCCCTGCATCGGCAGGTGGACTCTCAACCACTGCGCCACCAGGGAAGCCCTGTTTCTCTCTTTGTAAAAGTAGTAGCAGAAGGCAGGATATTTTGGTGATCATTTTAGTGATCCTCATTCCTATTCTAACACTTCCTGGTTGTATGTCCTTAGCCAGGTCATTCATTCTCTAGAAGCTACTGTTTCTTCGTTATTATAATGGGGACAATAATAGTTAGACCTCAGGTTTGTTTGTGGTGAAATTAAATGAGGCACATGCCCCTGGCTCTCAGTTCTCCTGCTACCCGCGAGAAACGTTAACAAGTGAAGATGGCTACGGAGCACTAATAGTAATCACCGGGTGGTCAGGTATTGTAGCATGGAAGGGAGTAGTTTGAACAAACAGTTCATTGTCTCCTTGAGACTTAGTAGTTTAGAATGGCTTGCATTTGCACAATGACTCTTCTCTCTTTCCCAAATGACTGCTTTAGAGCAGGTTTGGAGGCATCTCTGCTTGGGCTTAGCTAGAGCCCTGAGAGTAAAGGTGGAAGAACTGCACTCCATCTGGTATTTAAATTCTACCTGGTATTTAAGTTAGGATGGTTTGTTGCCTGATGTGGAATACACACATGTGGCCCTGATTAGTGTGGTCCTGGTAGATCAGGCTATATCAAAAGATGAGCTAAGCTCCTGGACGTAGCAAGCATCAGAAAACTCTTCTCTTAGGCTTCCCTGGTGGCGCAGTGGTTGAGAGTCTGCCTGCCGATGCAGGGGACACGGGTTCGTGCCCCAGTCCGGGAAGATCCCACATGCCACGGAGCGGCTGGGCCTGTGAGCCATGGCCGCTGAGCCTGTGCGCCCGGAGCCTGTGCTCCGCAACGGGAGAGGCCACAATGGTGAGAGGCCCGCATACCGCAAAAAAAAAAAAAAAAAGAAAAAAGAAAACTCTTCTCTTGCCCCCTCTTTAACATGGGTTCCTGTGGTGATAGGAGGGGCAGATTTTGAGGTGATTGGATGAGATATGAACCTTGTACAATCATTGTGAGAGTTCCCCTCTCTGATTCAGGCATAGATGTGGACATTGCCTGACTTTCATGGTGTCCACGATACTGTGGATAAAATCTGTTGAAATCTCCCCAGAAACTCAGACAGCTGAGGGACCATGACTGCTGAAGAACTGGGTCCTGATGGCCAATGGTTTTTATCATCACCATATTTTCTTAGTTTTAAGATACCGTCAATTGTAAAATGCATTTTCGATGTAATCATAGCTCTTCAGGGAGAAAACACCTTTATCTCATTAATTGTATATATTAAATTTTAGATGTATCTTTTTTCAGAAATATTGAAATGTGAAAAAAATGTCCATCTTAGTATTGAGCAAATAGGGTATTATAATCAGGAATTCTGTACTTAAAAACTTCGTTACCTCCTTAGAGAGTTAAAAATAGGAACTTTGATGGTTCTGGTTTTTTTTGTTCAATTAATACTAATTTTAAGGACTTAATCTCTTTCTTTTCTCAGAGGATAAACTAATAGAATGTAAAAATGTCTCTGGGAGGTAAAGTGTGATGGGAGATGAAGTCATTTGTTCTAATTAGAAATCTGCCTATCTGAACATTAAGATACTTACTCAAAATAGCAATAGAAGAAAATTCCTGAAATTTGACAGATAAAACTTTCTAAGCTTTTTAAAAGGACATTTTCCTTAAATAACTACAGCTAAATTGCATTCTACTTCTTGTTTATATTATAAAATGTAATGAAATACAAAGTTACTTTGTAGGCCCTGGATGATCAGATTTCAGTTTTTTCCCCTACATTTAGTCTGATATTTAGACTAATTTATTTCTCCAGTATGCCCCAATCTTTTCATCCTATTCCCTTCTTTCTGTTTGGAACATTTCCCTCCATACAGCCGTCTGTTAAAGTCTTATGGAGCCTTTAGGCCCTGGCCCAAGTCCCACTCTCTCCTGGGAAGCCTCACATGAGTCCCTGATAGCAGCCAGTACCTTCCTCTCCAAACCGCTTGCTATTCTGCACCACATTTGAGGCACTTTTCATGTATTATTCTGTGATTATATTGACAGATTCTGTTTCCCCAAAAGGTTTCAGTTTCTTCAGGTCAGTACCCACTTCTTATACTCTCATGTCTTTCTTATGTATTGTAGGTGCTCAGTAAAAAGTTGATGAAAACATGGAGTTTTCTAGAGGTTTTCAGGTGGTAGGTGTATTCATTTGCTAGGGCTGCCATAACAAAAAATCACAGACTGGGTGGCTTAAACAACAATAATTAACTTTCCCACAGTTCTGGAGCCTGGAAGTCCAAGATCAAGGTGTCTGCTGATTCAGTTCCTGGTGAGATCTCTCTGCCTGGCTTGCAGATGGCACCTTCTCACTGTGTCCTCACATGGACTTTCTTCTATGTGTGTGTATTCCTGGTGTCTCTCTGTGTCCAAATTTCCTCTTTGTATAAGGATACTAGTCAGATTGGATTAGGGCCCACCCTAATGGCCTCATTTTACTTGTCATCTCCTTTTTAAAGGCCCTGTCTCTAAATACAGTCGCTCTCTGAGCTACTGGGGGTTAGGACTTCAACATGCAGATTTGGGGAGATACCATTCATTCCCTAACAGTAACCATGCCTAAGATATGGAGAGGACTTGCTTTTTTCTCTTTCTTAGAAGGACTGAAAAAAGGAAAACAGGCCTAAACAATATTGGGAGGAATTCAGAGCCGACAGAAGGACTATCCCAGCACTGAGGGTTTAAACGTTGGGATGTGCTACGTGAGCAAGATCGGCAGCCTTATCTGGAAGTCTTTAAACTTAGAATAATTCAGCTTTCAAGGTTATTTTAAGAAAAACACTTAAGTTGATTTCTGCCCTTTTCAAAGCAATTTATAAAATACTAGGCATCTGGGAGAAGCTTGACTGTAGGCAGACATCAGAGAAATATTGTGGGTTTGGTTCCAGACCACCACAATAAATTGAGTATCTCAGTGAAGGGAGTCACATGAATTTTTTGGTTTCCCAGTGCATCTAAAAGTTACATTTATACCACACTGTAGTCTGTTAAGTGTGCAGTAGCATTGTCTAAAAAAAAAAAATCCACATACCTGAATTTAAAAATACTTTATTACTAAAAAATGCTAAAACATCATCTCATAACACAGGGATGCCACAAACCTTCAATTTGTAAAACAAACCACAATATCTACGAAGCACAATAAAACAAGATATTTAATTTTTAAATATAAAATCACAGCCTATAAAAGGTCCTTGTCTGATATCACCTCCTTTGTGATGTCCTTGTTGGTGTCTCCAGTGGAACAGTATGTCTCTTACCAGTGAAATAAAAATAGGTGTGTGTTTGTGTGTCTTTTCATTTCTACTTCTTTTCAGGTACTTAAATCATGCCCTGCATTAGAACAACTCTTTGTGCTTGTTTCCCCTGTGTAGATTAGAAACTCGTTGATGGCAGGGGCCTGTGGACATCATCATGAACGTTCACTGGCTCCCAGAGCTGTGTCTTGCACATGGTGATATCAGAGACAACCAGTTGCAGTATGCATGGCCTCATTCCTCGTCCCACAAGCCTGGGAAGCAGGCGCCCAGGCTAACAGCATTCTCCACCCTCCAAGTAGAAGCTGCTCCTAAATAAGGACCGGGTGAATGGAGATGGCCACTTATGCCTCCAAACCCAACTGTGCTGTCTGACAGTAAGACGCTAATACTCTTAGAGCTGCCCAAGGAAGAAAAGCTTAAAAAAATGCAAAGGAAAATCCAATTTGACTTACTTGATGCGGTTTTAATTGGAACATTAGGACATGGGTTAAATTACTTGAGCATCAGCTGGAAGGTCACTGCAAAAAAGTGAAGATAAGAACTCTACTATTTGATTTCAAGCGACTTAGTATAAATGTTAACTCAGCAAGACGGAGGGGGGAAAAAAGCACCAAAAGTAAGCAGGCAGATCTCAGAGATCTGAGGGGTGAGTTTTATCCCATTAGCTGGACAGTCACAAGATTCTCACACTACTGTGTTGCTTCGTACTCCTGCAGACTAGCAGTGTGACATCCGATGATCTCTAAGAAACGAAGCCTGATTAGATGGGCCAGTTTCTTCATCTGAAAATGTGGAGGTGAGGAATGAGAGAAAACTAGAGATAGACAGCCTAAACATTCCACATGCTTAAAGAGGACAAAAGGAAATAAAAGTTGCTGCCTGCTAACTTTACAATTAATACATGAGCCAGGTGAGTCAAATAAAATGAAAAGTAACTCTAATTCTACCACCCAGACATAACCACTGTCACACTTATGTGTGTGTTCTTCCAAAGATTGTTTCTTGTGTAAAAGCTATATAGACACTCTAAAATTTCCCCCACAAAAATGGAATTATTAAAATGTACTGTCTGTAATCCTCTCCTTCTTATAAACGTGTGAACATCAATTTATACCTGTAACAACAATATTATTCTTCAGTATGCATGTACTGTATTTAATCAGTCTCTTACGGTTGGACATCTAAGTTGTTTGCATTTTTCACTAGTGTAAACAACTCTATGGTGAACGTACTTATACTCAAATTTTTTCTTATTTCCTTAAGCTAAGTTCCTATACATACAAATACTGGTTCTGTAGCTCTTAGAACTTTTTTTCCAGATGGGAGTCACACGAGTTGGTCTCTGAACAGCATCTGAAGTGGTCGTGGGAGACAAGCAAAGCACCACGAACTGACAGTCTAGACCCACATCTCCCAGACGCACTTCAAACGTAAAACCACCCTTTAAGTAGTAATGATTGATTGTCATATTGAACACTATGGATGGGCCGCTTTGCCACCATCATTCCCACCCGTTCCATTGTGTGCCTGCTGTGGGATTTGGGGGAGGGTTGACTGACATCCGCTCCAGCTCTTGGGGAGGACTTTTTATAGGGCATAATTCCATCCCCTTTACCTGTGATTTCAGCGAGGCTCAGGATAGGGGCTGGTCTAATTACAACGCGGCTCAGTACTTTAGTCTTGTGACTGGTGAAGAGACGCTCATTCTTCCTTCTGAATGAGGAAGCCTGTAGCTCCAGGTGCTGTCGGCAGTCTTCCAGCAAACACATGGGGAGCCAGCCTTATGGTCGTGCACACCTTCAGCTGGGTCCCTGGTGACTCCAAGTTGCTGGATCTAGCCTGCCCTGAAGTTGGCCCCATGACTGGACTTGTAATTTACATGAGCCGACACATTCTAGTTATTACTTGTGCCACTGCAACCATGGCAGGGCAGAGAGATTCTATCACTAACATTTATTTCTTTTTCCAACAAATCCAGTTAATTTGCTTATTTTGTATGTTTCACTTATTTTTTGACTTCAAAATAGGCCTCTCAATATAACAGCCTTTCCACCTGTCCTAGGTCAGTCACATCCCACACAACTCCACCTTCCATCCCTGTACACTGTAAGTCCCACATCTCTGCTCAGGCCCTGACCTTTCCCCTTCACACCTGCCTTTTCAGCTGTCTTTTGGCCATCACAGGTGGATTTTCACACCACACCTCCACCTGAACACAGTCCTCACTGAACTCCTTTGCTCTGGTCTACTTTCCCTCCCTTCCCCTCGTACTTCCCTCATATCCCACCCCACCCAACAACAACCAGTTCTCTACTCCCTGAGTCTGTGCACCCAAATATCCCAACCTGTCTTGACTACTCCCTTGCTTTCACTCCCCCGATCTAATCAATAATCTGTTCATGTTATCCTACTTCAGAAATGTCTCTGGAATCACCTCCTGCAACCCCCCTCTCCCCTCCCCCGCCTCTGCCCAACTAGTCTTCCTTCCTTTCTAACCCATCATCAGCCTTGGCACAAGAATTAAGGTCTTGCATGACCGATGAACCAGTGTGATGCCATCAACAACACGCCCCTCCTCCAACAACCTCTGTTCTCAACTTCCTGCCTTTCAGAATCTAACCCCACACCGTTATAACACGTGGAAAGGTGCCATCGGTGTGAGCTAGCCCAAGGGGTGTAGTGATCAAAGAAACAGCCTAGCTACCAAAAAGTTATTTCAAAAGAGCTAGCCACTGCATTCTCTTTTCAAGCACTAGGAAGAGGATAGATTAATATACATCATGGGAATTCTTAAAGTCTATTTTCTCTTCATTTCCCTCACCCCTTTCCCACTTCCCACTCTGCACATTTGTATCTCCCATCTTTGCCTTCTTAAAAAGCACCAATGCCTGATCCCTGGGACTTTCCCCCTTTTCCTTTTGATCCTGTGCCACATAAGCACAAGTAAACCAATTTGACAAAGCAGTGTTTTCCTTAGAGAATGGGGAAGGCAAAGAAACGGCGTGGGTAAAGCCAAAGTCTCCTTTATGGGGCAGTGAGAAAAAAAAGGCTAGAAATACCATGTGTTAATAGCTCTTGTCCTATGGCTACTTTGGATCATTTCCAGTAACAATCCCTGCCACCCACTCCCACTGGCACGCATGAGGTGCTATATAGCCACATCTGGAACTTCACACCTATGCTGCTTCCTATGTTGTTATACATGCCTTCTGGGTAATTCATACTCTTCTGTGAAGGTTTCATAATATGCAGGTAGTTACTCTCCTCTGTCTTGTAGCACTGAGTGTATAGTTCTATTAACAGTCCTTTCCATGTGTTGTATGGGGGTTCATATTCAGGATAAGTTTCAGGAAAATGGCATTCAGTTTTCATAAGATTGTTAAGCGGATAAAAATATTGGATGGACCCCCACCATGTAGGTTATCTATTGCCACCTGTTGGAGGATGGAGACGGTATCTTGAGATCAGACTATGAGGGAGGCAGCTATTATATAATCCTTGGATATGCTTATCCGGTAACTTACAGGATAGGATCAAGCAGACAATGGTCTGGAAGCATTCACAGCTGCACTTGGCATCGCCGAAGGACCACTGGGACAATTTTATAGTTCACCTAGAGAAACAGGAAGTGCATTCGTTAAGTCATGATTTATGAATGGATAACTAGTCTTGTGGGAGCCAGGAATACGTCAGGGAAGGTCTTCATTACAGCTTGGGGACTAACAGAGCATAGAGGCCACCTGGTCCTAATGATTATTAAACAATTTATTTATTAACTACAGTGCCCTTGACAGAGAAGTGATTTACTGCACAGTACAGTCCTGGGTAGGGCAGTGGAAGGACGGGAGGAACTGTACGTGCCCAAGGTGGCATCAGTTGTGCTAACAATCACACACCACCCCAGAACATTAAATAATACCCCAAAACGCATTTCATTTATAACAAAGGAAAGTCCATTCTCACCTTAGGATATTGCCTGTGGGTGAATTTGGAGGACATTCTAAATTGTTTGCAGAAAAAGCAAGGGAAAAAGCCCATCTCAGGAAGCAGGGTAAACATCAGGAGTTACAAATCGCCTGGCACAAAAGAGTGCCTCGAATATTTGTTGCTGAATGAATTAGTCTACCTCTGTCACCTTCATCCCAGGGGCTAGATCCAGACAGAGGGCAGGAAGACAGGGCTTGTTGCAAATTGAAGATCCTGCCTCCTTTCTACTTTGAACAAGTAAAAGAAGTGAAAGGTAGATAGATGGCTTTCTACCACAGACTTTAAGATCAAGAATCACAGGATGATACTGTCACGTTCTCTTAACCAGGTTCATAACTTGTGGAAACTTTTAAACAAGTTAACACATTTAAATGTGTAACAAGAAGCATCAGATGAGTTCTGATTCACATAACCCGCCAGGCTGACCTGGGAACCTTACAGGGCAGAGCCTCTGTCCCGTGCATTTGTGTAGCTCAGGCTCCTTCACATAGTAGATGCTCCAATAGCTACGGGACAAATCCTGGCTGAGCCCACGGTCCTCATTTATTATGGTGGGGGCTACTACTACTAATAAGTTGTAGGCATGGGATAAAGAATCAAGATATTTGCCTATGTTAGAGGTTTTAGAGTAGGACTCTCCAACCTTGGCTGCAAAGTGGCAGCACCTAGAGCGTTTTAATAAATATTGGTCCCATTCCGTATTAATTCTCTTTTAATCGTCTGTGGTGCTGCCTGGGCAGGGTTTTTAAAAAAAAAAAAAAAAAGCCGTCCCTAGTGAGCACCCAAGTCTGAGACCCACTGGTTTAGAAACTATCGAAGAGGTTTCAGCTGTTCGAGACCGCGCTTCCGTGCTCTCGCGAGGAAATCCGGCTACCGGAAGTGCCTGGAGCGCGCGCGCGCGCGCGCGCGGCGGCGGCAACCGACTCGTTGGGGGAGAACTGGAGGCAGAGGCCGCCCGGGTTGCGTTGGCTGCCGTGGGGCATCTGGCAAGTACCGCCACCATCCGGGCTCTGTGCGAAGGGCCGGGGGCGGAGGAGGCGCCGGCGCCGGACCCGGGCAGGACGGCCCCGGGGGGGCCCCTGCCGGCCTCCGATTAGGGGTGTCGCTGCAGGGCCGCCCCCATGTTGCGTTTCCCGACCTGTTTCCCGTCCTTCCGGGTGGTGGGAGAGAAGCAGCTACCGCAGGAGATCATCTTCCTGGTCTGGTCACCCAAGCGGGATCTCATTGCTCTGGCCAATACGGCGGGCGAGGTGAGTGAGTCGGCGTGCAGCCCCGGGGACACCGAGCCCGGGTCACCTGTGTACCCCGCCCCTTCCTCCAGCTCTGCTGAAAACTTTAAGTGAATCTAAGGGGCCACATATGGGAAAGGTCATTTATACGCCCACCGCCCGCATTTTATGGCCAGAACAACAGTTTTCATGCAGCTTAACGCAGTCATACAGTCCTGCATCCCCAAGACTTTCAGTTATTTGTTAAATGGGCTTTTTAAAGGCTCATGTGTCACTCATGAGCTAGACATAGTAGTAGGTACACAGACTCTGCAGTTAGTTTACTTGCAGTTTAGGCAGAAGAAAGATGAATTATTGTCAGACTTCAGCTGCGAATGTGCGTGTCTATAGCTGCCACAGAGGATGTTTAAGAATCTTTATTCTGTTGTCCAAGTTATACAGAATGGGTTGGATAGCCATCACTGGATTCCTGATGGAATGTGCATGAGTGTTGTCAGTTAACATTTCTAGTTCACATTGTATTACGCTTCATCAAGTGTAACCGGGTTGTAACTTTCTGCTGAGAGTTTTTAGTTACTTGGCAGCCATTTTGTAAGGAAACCTTCACCTTGGCTTCTTTACTCCTTTGGCTTTTGGCAGGTTTCCTGATAGTTATCTGGCCAGGTGAGAGTTGTGTGGTGTGCAGCCAACCTTGGAAACTAGGTGGTAGAGAACTTAGCAGTCAGGGAAACTTAGCAGCCTGCAAAACTGTGTTGACTGTCATGACCTCATTGTCAGGGTATTGATATCTGCTTTCTCAAGGCCCTCTATGAAATCTTCTAGTTTCCCTCCACTGCCAGGGTGTTTTTTTTTTTTTTTTTTTTTTTTTTTTCTTTTTGTGGTATGCGGGCCTCTCACTGTTGTGGCCTCTCCCGTTGCGGAGCACAGGCTCCGGACGCGCAGGCCCAGCGGCCACGGCTCACGGGCCCAGCCGCTCCGCGGCATATGGGATCCTCCCAGACCGGGGCACGAACCCGTATCCCCTGCATCGGCAGGCGGACTCTCAACCACTGCGCCACCAGGGAGGCCCTGCCAGGGTGTTTTGGAACGCTTTCTTGGCCCTGAGAGAAGTGCAGTTAGTACAGCCACAACAGGAGAGAAGGGAGAGAATAGGAGCATCACTGTGATCAGATGGATAGATGTAATCAATTGTGGGCATTTGTTGCTTCCATTTTCTCAGTGAAGAAGAAGGGGCGCTGTTTAGGAGTGAGGATGGAGAAGAAAATATTGGAATTTTGAGGAGAAAAGAGAGATATGAAAAAGCTGACAAGTGGACTGGTGAAACTTGGTAGGATTGTTCATCAGTATTAAGAGCCACATGAGGTTAGTGATTTGTAGTGAAACTAGTGAGCGTGGTCATATGTCTCTTCTGTTCAGCTGTATGTGTGCAGGCATGGTCGGGTTTAACCAGAGTTGTTGTGACTAACTGTGACAAAGCAAGAGAGATGCAAGGGGGTTGAAGTTATATGTAAGAGGAGTGATTGTAATGATGAACTTTGGATTGTAACCTGATTAGGGAAGTGAGGTCACGTGTTGGGTGAGGGACAATGAGTTGGTCGGTGGTAGAGTCAATGGCTTGTATGTCTTGGTGAGGTTGAAGAATTGAAGTTGGGTATTTGGGATGAGCAGGAGAGATACAGGTGGTGATGGAAAGTGAGAGGTTTGCAACTGAAGATTATGGCGGCATTTGTAGTTGTTGGTAATGACAAGGTCACAGGCATGACCCTGGGAGTGACTGAGGTGAGGTAGAGGATGTGATCATTGAAGAAGAGGTAGTTGAGCACCAAAAAGCCAGGACATTGTATCTCTTGAAATCACCAAGAATGATGATGAGTAGTGTTGGAAAGCATGAGTGAGCCAGACAGGAGTCCAAATCTCCCAGGAATGGGGCGGGGGGGCAGGGGGATGGCCTAGGAGTCTATAGGTGACTGCAGTTAAGAGGGATAGCAGGCCGTATGGTCTGATTGCATATGATTCAAAGTTAGAGGATTTTAGAGAAGAGAAGAAAAACCAGTGAGAAATGGCATCAAGGAGGAAATCTTTATCTCCTAGCCCAGCAGTAGTATAGGGAACATGGTGTGCAAAACGGCCACCACCTGAGAATCCTGTAGGGAAGCAGTGTCCTCAGGTGAGAAGTACATTTCAGGGAAGACAGTGAAGATACAGGGGATCTTGATACCTGACCATGAATTCCAGAGGGCACAGAGGAAGGGTTTCAGAAGTAAGGAAAGTCAGAGATGGGCTCAGAAAAGAGCACCGGGTCTCGGGGATGAGCGATTCCTTGGGAGTCCTGGCTTCCCTGTAACCAAGAGTGAAGGAAGGATGCTATGAGATAAGGCAGGGAGTGGTAAAGCTGTGAGTGCAGGGAACTAAGAAGGTGTGTGTGGGGGGGGAATCTTCAGGAGCACATGCAGTTCGAGGCCTTTTCTTCATTTCTACTGGTTGTATAGAGGATAGAGTAGGGACAGTTTTACTTCTGAAGCACAAGGAACTCCAGGGCATCATCTTTATCCTCCAAGGTGGGAATATACCCGGTGGAAATGGAAATTTGGAATGACTAAGTGACTTGGCTGAGATCCTTGGCCAGTAAGTAACACAGCTGAAATTATCTGATTCCAAGTTTAGTGTTACTTGATCTTACACAGCTGCCTTTCCAGTTCTGTTTGTGTCCTTTATTGCTTTTTTCGTTATCTTCTTGGACAGCCTTATTCCTTTCTAAAAGATAAGTCTCTTATTGACATGAAAGTTAGGAAGTGTATAGGGTACAGGGTTAAATTAGACCTTGTTTCAGCCATTTCTTTGAAAATACCTTAAGTTCATTCAGACACTTTTGTCTTCGCATTTCTTCTGATAGCTGAATGTTATACTTGATATGATTTTTAAAAAATTTTATAGTGGGGATCTAGGTATATTTTATTTTTGGAAACGGATTTTTTATTATTTGCCATTATATCTGTTTTGTCTCAGGTTTTACTTCATCGACTTGCAAGTTTTCATCGAGTTTGGAGTTTTCCACCAAATGAAAATACAGGAAAGGAAGTGACCTGTCTGGCTTGGAGACCAGATGGCAAACGTAATGACAGTATTGTAAAAAATACATTTTTGTTGTTCAGAAGGAGTATTCTGTAAAGAGAACTTATTTCCAGGAAGAATTGATTGTTCTTATTATATGCTAGAATTCTAAATTTGGGAACTTTGTTTTTTCAAATGCTTTAGAGTGTTTTCATAGAACTCAGATTAATTCTACCATCTTGTTTCTTGGCAAAGATATCTCTAAAATGAAATCTGACTTCTTGGCAAAGATAAGGCTGAAAAGAAATTTGATGGGAATATACAGAGTACTTTGGTTTTGTTCTTTCGCTATCGTGTTGTCCTGCACTGTTTACCCTAAGCTTCATTTGTTACTCACTAGTCAGTTCAGTGCCATCATGGCCCTTTTCTCCCCAGAATGTGTTTTAGCATTAAATGTGTGGCTCATAAATATTCTCTCTGCACATTCGCTTGCCTCACCTGAAGGACTGTCAGTTCTGACCCCGCTTCCTACAACTTCTGTGTGATCTTACTCCTTTTGGTGCCCTGTATGTTGTAGCTTGCTGCATTGTAGCTCTGAGGACTGAACTCTCCTCTTCCATGTGTTGTTACAAGGACAGTCATTGTTCGAGCTGTTGTACGTGTCCAGTCAGCACAGGAAAATGCTACAAATCATACAGCTTAAAGTTCACCTGTATCATTGGTGCTTAAAAAAAGAAAAAGAATTGTTTTTGTAAAGTGATATGTACTCCTCATTGCTTGCTTTTTTTCTAGATAAATCTAAGTATGTAAAAGTGCCCTGAAAGCCTATCACTTTACAGATAACAACTATTTTTGTCTGTACTCATTTTGCTCCGTTCTTGTTTCATCTTTTACATAAAAACAAAGTATGTGTAAAATTAAAGAACTTTTGTAAGTAATAATTTGAGATCTTGCACTATTCATCCAAAAATGCCACGATCTCAAAAATTCTGAAAGTCAGTGTGTGTGAAAATGTATTTAAGTAGATGATATTTTTATCATTAAAAAATGTCTTGTGATTTTCGACAGTAAAATCGGGGTTTTTTTGGTAATGATTATTTCAAGATTGCTTTAAATCGTTTTGAAGAAGAGGAGACTTGGATTGCCTCACATCTAGCAAAGCTTCATATATTGGTATACAGTGAAAATCACATCTCTCTATTTAGAAATTCTTCAATTTGATATGTTAGGAAGATGTTAATGATTTATGTAGAGAAACTATACTAGATAATCCAGCCACAGTGAAAGGAAGAAGACCCATCGGTATTTGATGGCCCTGTTCATTAAGGGTTAGAAATAAAAAAGAGGAAAAAAAACCTTCCAAGAACCAGGCAGATGGAATCACTTTTCAACTTTTAGGTGGGGACCAATATGTCTTGGTGATAACGATATTTTTGTTTATTTGTTGATGCCTGTTCTGTATTTTCTGCTTGACATCAGGGTTCCAGTCTAGAGGCTCTGATATGTAAGATGTTAAGAACAGTACACGAGAAAGTAGTAGATTGCTCATGAAAGTTTGAGCATTTGAAAATAAGTGTAGGTAACAGCATAACTATATGCAAGGGTATCTTTTAGTTTTTTAATTATTTAAAGCAAGGATTTGCGGGTTAAATCATTTCTATGACTATGGTGTATTTAAAATAGTAAAATTGGGGAAGCAATGAAATACCCATTTTTCTCAAATATTACACTAACTTATTCTAATTATTTCTTCTTTAGTTTTGGCCTTTGCTCTTGCTGACACCAAGAAAATCGTTTTGTGTGATGTAGAAAAACCTGAAAGCTTGCACTCTTTTTCTGTGGAGGCTCCAGTTTCTTGTATGCATTGGATGGAAGTGACCGTCGAGAGCAGGTTGAGTAATAAAAAAAGAAAAACCCCAGTAGTCACAGTAGGATGTTTTTGAAATTCTCATTTTTTAAAAGTGGAAACTTAGGAGTATCTGGGTGTTGAGTATGTGTACATTGCATTTAACTTTTTGTTTTAAGCTTATCAAGACGCAGTTTTTTTAATGCTCTGTTGGGTTTTTTTTCTCTTGAAAAAATCTTTTTTCTTATTGGAGCAGTAATGCCTCAATGGCCAAGATTTTTCTTTTCAGTTATTTTTAACGGTTTATATCGATGACTTATACATTCAAGGAATATTAATTAAAATTATTGATAAGCAAATTGAGGTTCTGTTTTCCTTTTCATCATATATTTCACCTGGAGCTTTGTGTTTTTGTGTCCCAGTAAATATTCTTAGGGTACAAAAAGTGCTGAATTGAGCATTCTGTTTTGATGCTGAATGGGTTCTTTCTGTGTTCATGGTCCCTATAGTTTCCTTATTTTGTGAAAATAATTTTGCCTTTGTCTGTGAAGTCAAGTACTACGTCAGGTTTGCAGTAAAGATGGCTTAAAGGATCAGTGGACTTAGTGAATACTGAAAATAAAAGTTTCTTTTTTGAGGAAATATGATAATTTTCTTTTCATTCTAATTAAGTTTTAAGTTAATATCAAATGTATTTGTAAATCCTGATTATTAATTGACAAATTTCCCAAGGAAGGGACTGTAAAGCATTAGATAACAAGGTCTAGCCTGGGGTTTGAAATTCACTGGAGATAAAACAGTGATTAATCCATCATCAAATAATCGAAGGTTGTAAATGGTCATGTGAATTCATAGAAGATTAGAGGAACAGAATATACCATGTAATTTCTATCCCAGTCCAGTTACCTGCTAAGTGTATTCCTAACACACTTTTCATTAAGAGTTCAGAAATATTATGTGGAGATTCTAGGGTCTCTCAGGACACTACTTTTTCACCTTCTTACTCATTTATTTCCAGCCATATTCGGAGGTAGGATTGAAAAAAAGGCGGGGGGGATAAATAAGACTGTTTCAAAATACGTGGTGTCATCTTATGTACCTGCTGGGTTTTTACATCTTCATATGTATGTAAGCTATAGAAGCCATCATTACATTATATAATAATTGCAGTGTTCTTTACAGTTACTCTTGGAACTCGTATGTTCAGTGTTGGTTCCTAGAGGAGAGTTAAGTCAGTCAGTCTGTATCTGGTGCTGATACTGAATACATTTGAATACATTTCATATGCTGAGAAAATTGTTGATAAATATTTGTTCCTCTAAATGTAAAGTGGGTAGGCTGATTTTTTTCCCCAGAATTAAAGTTATAAGTAAATGAAGAAATTCCAACTTTTCTATTTCTTGTTTGTGGTTGTTATAGTGACTATTTTACAGTGGTAAACTGTGTGTGGCAGCTATTTACTTGGTAATGTGTGATGTATAAAAGAGGGCATTTAAAAAAACTAGTATTTTTTAATGGAAAGAAAAGTAGAATCTTTGTTTTTATAATACTTGTTTTTGTTTTGTTTTCACCTTTTTAGTGTTCTGACGTCCTTTTATAATTCTGAGGATGAATCAAATCTTCTCTTACCTAAACTTCCTACACTGCCAAAAAAGTAAGTATCAGAGTTTAATTTCATTGGAATTAATCTTGGATATTCCTTTCCTTTTAACACTCTGACAATTTTCTCATGTGTTTTAAAAAATGCATTTCTGGTTTTTTTCTAGTTATAGCAACACCTCAAAAATATTTAGGTAAGATATGCCTGTTTTCCTTGCAAGTAAGATAATCTTTTATTATTTGAAAGACATAGTTAAAGATAACCCAATTTATTTTTATATTTTAGTGAAGAAAATTCTGATGAAATTATTAAGCTTTTGGGAGATGTCAGGTAAATCTTGCAGATATCTTAAATATTTAACAAGTCTTATTTTCTTAAATTTGATATTTGATATTTGAGGCAGTTTTTATACTAAAGTTCCAAGGACAGTTTCCTTATTTGTCATGTTATTTCATTGCTGACAAATACCTCTGAACGATAAACAGACAATATCTGTTATTTACTTGTTCTTATTCTATGATACTTGGTTGTGTCAAGTTTAATATTATGATGTACTTTTATTTTAAAAAGTAAAGGAGGGTGGAAGTGCTAGAGTTTCTAAAATTTAAATTTAAATGTTCAAGTTCTTTAAGCTCACTTAATGCATTTAGCATCAGAGCCATGATAAAACTGTTGGTGCTTTATATTAACTGGAAAATAGATGATTTTGTTATTGAGAGTATACAAATATAATCATCATTAAAATAATATATGCTTATTTTACTGTAAACTGATGTTTTTTAGGCTGGATGAAATTTATGTTGTTCCTTTGAAAGAAAGGAATAAGCCCAATGTGATTGAGGCTTGGTGAATTTGTTGCGGGATTCAGTTCCCCACAAGGAAGCTTGAACATGCAGATTATGTGAGGGCAGGAGCATGTCTTGGTTTAAGAACTCGCTCCTGTCTGTTGTCCTCAGCTTGTTGCGTTATTTTTAATTAGGCTTAATATTCTTGTCCTTGGAGGAAGCTCTGCATTTATTGAGCTTTATGCTTATGGAATGTTCAAAATTGCTCGAGTCACTGGGGTAAGTTTTGCTTTAAAATCTTCCTTTTTGTTTCTCTTAGAATATAGCAGCTGACTGATTTATGGAAAAAGAATAAAACATTACTTTTTTTCTTAATTTCAGTTATTGGAATTATTTGTTCTTAAATGTTAAAAGGATAATTTTCCTACTAAGAATAGTGATATGATGTCTATGAAGATCAGGGGCTCTTAGTGGAATTAGTCAAAAATTTTTTTCTTAACAAAAAGATTGGTATGATACACTGGATTATGATTTAATGTTTTTCTAGTCTTGTGGTGTTTAAGAGCTACACTTTGTGATTGGAATTTGATAAACATCATCAGAAGCAATCTTATGCTCAGTCTCGGTCTTCTCCATATCTTTTTCTTCTTATTCTTACAGTTCCCTAAAAGGGTAGAAAATGTTATAGGCTCTGTGGGAATGTTAGTTCTCCAACACTTAGTTTGGGCCCCTTGTTGGGGGTGTGTGTTTGTGTCCTTGCAACTAAGAGGACACATGCCTTCATGTGCCACGTGTGTGGCAGGAGCCAGGCATGTGTTTCTGCTTTTTAGAGCTCTGAATATTTGCCTCCTATATTGTAAGCAGATGCAGTCTAGCAATAACACTAAATATAATGGAGATTTGACTGTTTTACAGATTGTTGGTACTTGTCTTGCATTATGTCTATCAAGTGATTTGAAATCATTGTCAGTGGTCACAGAAGTTTCCACCAGTGGTGCCCCAGAAGTTTCGTACTTTCAGGTGAGTACTGGAACCTAATAGCAGCAGAGGGTAAATATATATTTTTAAAGGTTTTATAGTTTTTTATTATCCATTTCACTGGATTCTCATGGTCATTAAAACAAAACAAAGCAAAAAAATCGACTTGGAGCTTCTAAGACATATATAGAGTCTTACTGGTGAATACCTTACTATTCCAATGGCACAGCATAATTAATATGGTCTATTAATGACCATATTAACTCATTGCTATACCAGTTCCATCTTTGTACCAAGTGTTTTCTTAGGATTCTGACCCTAATAATAATAAAAGCTAATATTTATTAATTGTTTAATATGTGCCCAGTACTGAGTGATTCAGTATAATTCATTTGAATCCTCACAATAACCTAATAGGTGGGTACTATTATCCCCATTTTATAGTTGAGTAAATGGGCACACAAACTGTAATTTGCTTGGTGAGCATTGGAAAGTGATGCTGCACAGTCTGGCTTCAGAGTTGGTGCTCTTAACTAACACATCGCCTCTTGTGTAAGATGACTGCTTAATGTTGGGAAAACCCTTTTTTCATTGTGTGCTCTTTGTATCATAGATTGTGGAAACTGGGCTCCTGTAGAGTATTTAGATTGTAGCCTTGTCTTCAAGAAAAGCTTCCCTAAAATTTCATCTCAGATAACCCAGCCACTTAGCCTAAGTATTGCAGGAACTCTCAAACAAAAGTAGGGGGAAAAGATGCAAGGTGTGATGCATGTGATGCCTTCCAACATTCGTTGTATTCAGAACATCAGAGAACTCTTAACTTCCTGGCGTTTGCTGGAACAGTTGTTCATATTTGCTCTTCATCTTAAGGTTCTGTGAAAATGTGATTTCTAGGATTGCATTTGGTGCTGTAATAAAATGACTCACTATTTATGTGAGATTTGTAATAGGTATTTTTCAAACAACTTTATTGAGATAATTCATGTACCATTGTAATAGATATTTCACTGTATTTATCAATAACTATAATTCCTTTAAAATTTTTACAGATATTTGTGATCATTTTTTAAATTCCTCATAAGAGTGTTATAAAATAGATTATTACATTTATTCTAACTATGTAGAAGGGGTTGCTGACCTCGAGAGGGTGTTCTGTGCATAGTTAGACACTGCAGATTAGAAAATCCTAAGATTATATTCTGTTACTCTCCAAACCGTTATGCTCAAAAGGACCAGAATTCTGGCATAGTCTTTCTGATACGTAGTTAGACTTTGACTCTTCTTTAAAAGAAGTAAATATGTCTGCTTGTGACTTACTTTATTATTTTGATTTGACAGCTTGAAACCAATCTATTGTACTCTTTCTTACCTGAAGTAACTCGAATGGCCAGAAAGTTTACTCATATTTCAGCTCTTTTACAGGTATTTATTTATAGCTTGTTTTATGTGACTGTTTACTATAAATTTCTAATGTTCTGTAAATAAAAAACTTGAAAATCTTACTTCTTAAAGCCAGCTTTATGTGGCAGAGGTGTCTAGTCTGATAGACAAGTTTATAATGTCCATTAAAGCAAGAAAGAGAAATTTAATTGAAAATCTACTCTCACCCATCTCTATTTCTCCAAAGGAAAAGAAAAAAAGTAGTTTAAACCTTTTTAAACATTCTCATAAATAAAACAATATTTTGGAATTTTAAAAGTTTTTTTACAAATAAAGTAGTATGGAAAACATCATATCAGTTAGCTTTTGTACATGATAAATGCACCCCAAATTAGCTTGTGATTGGTGTTTTAGTTGACGATTTGGGCTGGGCTCAGCTAGAAGGTTCTGTTGTTCTGGGCCAGGTTCAGCTATTCGGGGCTGGACTTGGTCATACATTGGTGGTCAGCTGGCTGGTCCAAGTGTCCCATAGCTGTGATGGCTTTGTCTGGACTGCACATTCCTCATCTCCCAGCCAGCTGGACCAGGCTTGTTCATGAAGTGGTGGCTACGGCAGGGTGTCAAGAGTGCAAGTGGAAGCATGCAAAACCTTCTGGGGCCTTAGACTTCTGCTTTGGTCACACTAAGACCCAAGGCCAGCCCGGATTGAAGGACTGGAGAAATTGAGTCTACATCTGCATAGAGGAGCTACAAAGAACTGTGGCCTTCTTTTATCAATCTGTCACAGTCACTAATGTACTTCATGTCAAAGATTTCTGGAGATTAGTGTCTTTTTAAAAGGATACTGTTTGAAAATTGAATAGTTGACCAGTCAGCATTTTGACAGTTACTGTATATAAAATGCATCTTATATGTAAAAAGCTGGAAAATATCTGTTTTACCAGATAAAAATTGAATTTGAGAAAGTTTGATAGTTAAGTGATTATCAAGTGTTAGCTATGGTCTTTTCTTTCTCAGGCTTAACTGAGTTAAAAGTGATTTATAGTAAATTTTGGAGTTCTTTGAGACAGTTGACAGTAAGAAACATGTATTATTTAGGTAGCATGTTGACTTAAATATTTTTTGCTACTTTAATATCTTTTTCTTCTTGTTAATAGTATATAAATTTGTCACTGACATGTATGTGTGAAGCATGGGAAGAAATATTGATGCAGATGGATTCTCGTCTCACCAAGTTTGTGCAGGTAATATACCTGGAGTTTCCCATGGAAGGTGTTAAAGAATGCACGTTATCCTTATTTACTTCATGAAGGACATGAGAAAAATCAGTCTGTTTTGTAAAAGGCTCAGATCATGACTTCTTTCAAACGGTTTGGTCTAACCTCATACTATTATCTCAGAGAGTGATACACACAGCTCTTCCCCTTGGTACAACTTAGGTGGGGACAGGATTGTGAAGTGGAGCTGGTAGGGCTTGGGGATTAAGGACAGGAGCTGGAAGAGCTGACTGGTTGTTTTCCTGCAACTGCTATTCAGATCATCAATTTAAATATGAATTTGAGAGAAGGTTAAAGGTAAGAAAGGGAGTCATGTTCCTGTAATTTTGAATCAATATGCTTATAATTTAAAAAATACCTATTATGATTTTATTGATCTTTCTCTAGGAAAAGAATACAACCACATCAGTGCAAGATGAATTCATGGACTTGCTGTTGTGGGGGAAAGCAAGGTAATGAGCTCATATTAGGTACTCTTGCTTTTCCTTCTCTTTTAAAGTAATTTATTTCAAAAGCAATTCACATTCATTGTAAAAAAAAAAAAAAAAAGAAGAAGAAGATTCTGGTGCACAAAGACCAAAAAAGTAGTATATATTTTTCTAGGCTTTTTCATTCACGTATTTATTTTTTACGTAAACGTGATCATTCTGAGTGTATGTGTAATATATGTAAATATATTATATATGTACTTTTTAAATGTATAAAAATTTTAAAATTCTATGTAGCCAAATCAATCTTTTCCTTTATTGTATTTGCCTTAACATTATTCTTAAAAAGATCTTTTCCATATTAAGTGTTCAAAGCTCTGTATTTTCCTCCAGAGATTTTTTTGTGGTTTATGTTTTTATTCCATTTACATGTTCCAGATGTGATTTATTTGGTCATATGCTGTGGAAGACTAACTTCTTTCTTTTCAAGTGTTTAGGTAATTGCCCAGTATAATTCATTGAGTATTACACCTTCTTCTTACTGATGTGAAATACCATTTTAGCATATAGTACATCCTTATATCTACTTCAGTCTGTTCCTAGACTTTATTGTTTCCCGTTTTGTCCATTTCTTTGTGAGTACAACAAAATCTTAATTTTTGTTGGGCTATTTCTTTTTATTTATTTTGTTTAAAAATCTTGTTTGTTCTTTGAAATTTAAATGTTTTAAGTGATGCATTCAGATTTTGAATAGAGAAGACTAAAAATACTTTCTTTTTCATTCTAGTGCTGAACTTCAGACCCTCTTAATGAACCAGTTAACAGTAAAGGTGCAGTTATCTTTGTATTTTAATGACTATGAACACATTCTTAATTTTTTTGAGAATGGCATATAGTATCTTACTTGTATGCTGAATACTTTTTTTTCTCTTAATTAGGGCTTAAAAAAGCTTGGCCAATCTATAGAGTCATCATATTCCAGTATACAAAAATTGGTTATAAGTCACTTACAGAGGTATGAAGGTGATGTAGAATCTTTTGGTATTGCATCTACACGTACTTGGCATTGATCTTCTTTCTGCAACCTTCTTTTCATCATCTGGCATTCTCTGTTTGAGCCTCTTCTGGCTAAAATTGTTGCATTAGCATTTGAGGGGACTCTTGGAGTGCCCAAGATTTAAAGAGTCAATAATGGTAATTCTGCTTTATGAAATAACTTTCCAACATCTTTTCACCACCCGAGGCCCTGTCTGGGCTTTTATCTCACCCAGACAGCCATGAGGTATGTCTTGAATAGGGCATATACCCTTTTTTGAGTGGTGAAATTAAGTAAGTTTGTATATCATTTTATATGTTATGTAAAAGCATGTCTATATTTTTGCATTTAACTCTGTGGCAAGGTGTTGGTTATGATTATCCTCATTTAGAAGAAACTGAAGTTCAGAATGGTTATATATGGCTGACCCAAAGTTCTTAAGTGTCAGAGCCAAGACTGTCCCAGGTCTTCAAGTCTCATGCTATTTCTAGCTACAGCTACCTCACTGAAGCAGTTTGCAGGTAGATGTTCAGTGTTTGACTTAAATTTTGATAAATTTCTTTATGCTGAGACCCTGGGCCTTACTATATCACCTCCTGTTTTGATCACTTTAGGACCCTCTGGCCTGGTCTCTTCCAGTCCACATTATGCCCCTCAAATATATTCTCCACAGTGGATCTGATCATGTTACTCTTATTTAAAAACTTCCAGTGCCTTCCCATTTCTTAGGACTAAAACCTTTGGATGGCTGCCTATCTGCTTCACCTACACTGGTGGCCTTCTCAAACTTGACAGTTTTTCTCCTACCCAGGGCTTTTGTACAGCCCTTTTGCTTTCTGGAACACTCCCACCCTGTTCTTCACTTGCATTCTCTAGCTCTCAGCTCAAATCTCACTTGTTCAGAGAAGCCTTCTCTAATCCCCAGACTAGATCAGGTTCTTCTGTTAGATCTGCACCTGGTGTGTTTCCTTTAAGGCATTTATGGTAGTTGGAATGATACACTGTCTGATTGTATGGTTATGACTGTCTCCCCCATTATACTGGCAGTGTTATGAGGACCCTTTCATTTTGTTCACCGTTAAGTCCCCAGTATTTAGCAGAGTGCCGGACCTAAAGTTGGAGCTTAATAAATATTTGTTGAATGTTAAATACATAGCTGTTGGGTGAACAATATGACCATATGACTATCTTAAAAGTGCCAGGACTAACTGTGGAGCATAATTTGATCTTACAAAGTTTAATCTTGTGGTCATATATTCATCTCACTAGTCATGACAACCCAATGATTCTTCTACAACTTTTCAAAATAATTTTGAGAAATAATTATTTCTCATAGAAAGAAAAAGTTACTTTCAGTTTTTATTTCTGAAAACTTAACTTAGAAATATTCAAGCAAGATAGTAGCTGCCTGCCACCTTGATGATGGTGTTTCTGCTCTGTTTTTGATAGTGGCTCAGAGTCTTTATTATACCATTTGAGTGAACTGAAAGGAATGGCTTCATGGAAGCAAAAATATGAACCTCTTGGACTAGATGCTTCAGGAATTGAAGGTGGTAATTTAATTCCTCAATAGACTGCATTAAATCCACTTTACTTATTTGACAAATGATATTTATTTATTTACTTCCTTTTAGATGCTATTACTGCAGTGGGTTCTTTCATACTCAAGGCAAATGAACTTCTTCAGTAAGTATTGGAGATACTTGAATCTTGGAATCATTGACTTGAGAATGTTTTACTTTTTACTTATAAATAAGAACCTAGCAAATTGTTGTGATTTTCTAAAAATGAGTTTTTAAGTTTTTATCAAAATTATACTTTACATGATTAAAACAATCCAATAGCACAGCAGTTTCATACATTAAAGTGGTATTTTCCTGTCCCGCCCATCCTCACCCCAGGTCCTCTTTCCAGGGGGAATCCTTTTAACTATTTCTGGTTTTAGGTCTGTAGGTTACTTCCATATTTCTAAATTGGATGACTGTACTGCCTTTCTTTTACTTACCAGTTTTGAGAAATTATTCTTCTCTGTGTGTCTGTCTTTCCTAGACTCTGCTTGCTTTCTCCTCGCACAGTCTGCCTTGCTCACATCCTCAGGCTCTCCACCGTCTCAGGGGCAGTGTCACACCCCTGGAACTCCCTCTCTCCCTGCTGCTTCCTCCATTAGCCTCCCCCTGCCTGCACCAGCCTGCGTGCGGGCTCCCTCTCGTGCAGCCACCGCCCTGGCGTTTTCTTCATTGCTTTCATGGGTTAGATCCTTACTTCCAGGATCTCCTCTGTTTCTTGGTTCATTTAATCACTTTGTGGAAAATATCTTCCAGTAACTTAGAAAACGGATGTGTGAGGGTAAGCTTTGTGTGTCCTTTTTGTGTCTTTTCTCCTTCTGCGACACTTAATTGATGGTTTTGCCTGGGTATAGATTATGAAGGGGGATTCATTTTCTCATAGAACTTTCAAAGCTTTGCTCCATTGTATTTTGGCCTTTCTGTTGCCAATGGAAGGTCTGGTGCTTCTGATTCTCATTCCTTTGTGTGCTATTTTTTTTCTCCTCTCAAAAAGCTTTATTCATCCTTGATATGTTGAAATTTCACAATAGAGTTTTAAATATGGGTCTTCGCATTTGTTGTACTCATAATAAGAAAATGCCATTTTAACCTGAATTCTATATTGTATTATTATTTTGACAATTTCCTCTTCTCCCTCTCCTTTTTTTTAAACTAGATTTTTGTTCTAGAAATCTAGTTAGTCAGATATTAGACTTCATGGATTGATCCTCTGTCATTTATTTTTACTCTCATTTTTTTTAATATCTTTTGTCTTCTCTATTTCCTGTGAAATTTTCTTGACTTAATTATCCAATGCTATCATTCATCATAGACAATTATTGAGCATTTAACTATGTTTTAAACACTATTCTAGATGCTGAGGGTATAGCAGTAAACAAAACTGATAAAAAAGATCTTGCCTTCATAGATATTATATTCTTACATGATGAGACAGACAATAAAGAAATGAATAATTAAAACATACAGCAAGTCAGATAGTGATAAGTAGTGGTGGGAAAAGCTAATGAGGGAAGGAGGACCTAGGGCATGCTGGGGCTAGGGGTGCAATTTTTTGGTCAGGGAAGGCCTCACTGAGAAGGTGATGTTGGAGAGAGGAGGGAGTGAGCCCTGTTACTTTGGGGGCAAAGGAGACAGCAAGTATGAAGGCCTTGAGTTTGGAGCATGCCTGGCGTATATGAGGGGACTCAAGGAGCCACTACAGTTAAAGTGACTTGAATAACAACGTGAGTTGTAGGGAATGAATTGAAAGAGGTCACAGAGGATGGGACAGGTTGTGTAGAGCCTGTAGGCAGTTGTAAGGACTGTGGCTTTTACTCTGCGTATAATAAGCTCTTAGGGAGTTATTAGCAGTGCAGCGACAGGATATGACTTAGGTTTAAAGAGATCCCTCTTGTTATTTACTTGGTATTGAGAATAGATTATATGAGGGCAAGGACAGAAGCCACGAGACAAATGGTGGTCAGAATCAGAAATGGTCAGAACCTGGATATATTTTGAAAGTAGAAATAACAAGATTGCTGAATGGTTGTATGGATGGTAAAAATAAAGGAGTCACGGACAATTGTGAGTTTATTAGGTCCTGAGCACCTGGTAGAGTATGACTAACATTTACTGAAATGGGGAAGACTTGGGGGAGAATATAGGAAATATATATGTATTTTATGTTCCTCAATTTGGGTTTATCTGATTTTTTCATGGTTTGATTCAAGTTATACATCCCTGGCCAGAATATTACATAATCAGTGGAATGTCCTTCTCAAGGTGTCAGATCCAGAGGCAGACAGTGTCCGGCTACCTCTTCTTATTGATGTTAATTTTGATCACATGGTCAATGTATTAGGCATACTGTTAGATACCCTGGTGGAGCTGTCCAGCGTGTTGTTGATTGTATGAGATTATGTTCAAGTGAGGGATCCAGGCTGGAAATGTAAATTTGGGAGCCATCAGCACATTGGTATTATTTTAAGCCACGAACCTGGATGAGATAGTTAGTGTGCTTAGAGGAGAGATCTGAAGACTGGGTGATGGGCTTTCCAGTGTTAGAAATGGGGTTGATGTGGCGCTAGCGAAAGAAACTGGAGAGGCAGAAAGACCAAGGGGTGGGTATCCTGCAGGCTGAGTGAAGGACGCATTGCAAGAAGTAATGAGGGATTGGTTGTCTAATGCTGCTGAGTCAAGTAAGGTGAGGACCAGAAGTGGACTAGATCAGAATATTATCAGAATAGATGATGGGTGACCTTGATGAGAGCCACTTCCGTGGAGTCATGGGAGCAGGTATGATGCAGAATGAGAGCAGATACAAAGAAAACAACAAATGTAGTCTCTTGAGTTTTGCTGTAAAGGGAATGGCCAGCATTTAAAAATAGTCATTGGGTTTTTCTTTCTTTTTACAGTGGGAGAAATTAGAGCATATTTATTTATGGTGGGAATGTTCTTCTGAAGGGGAACAGTTGAGATGGCAAAGAGAGGGAAGATTGCTAGAACAAGAGGATTCAAGAGGGGATGGGATTTAGTGTGTCAGGGAAGGGGCTGGAAGAATAGTTCCTCCATAGTTATAGGAGAGAAGGCCAAGACAGGGGTCACACATGCTGGTATATGAGCAGATGAGGGCTTGGGGATGTTCACTTCTAATTGTTTTTGTTATCTTAGTGGAAATATGAAATGTTCTGTCATCAGCTGAAGGTAAGGATGGGGAAGTGGTATTGAGCTTTGAGAATAAAGGAAGAGGTGTGAGCCATTTGTCTAGTACAGTAGGAGCGTGAATGGGCTGATGAAGCAGGAGGATTGTCAGTAGTGCTAAGGGCTGCTTGGTTAGCGTTCCCAGGAGCGTTAAAATGAGACCAGCCAACGTGGCTGTGTGGTTTTCTCCAGCCGGGGTCAGCTGCTCCACTGGGAGCACAGAATAGGTGAGCAGTTTGATTTACTAGGCTTGGTGAGTAAAAGGAAGCAAAGGGGAGTCAAGAAATTGAAGCAAGGGCATGATTAAAATGATAAACCTCAAATCTGTACTGATTTAGGAGGGAAGTGAGGACACAGAGTGGGTGCGAGACAGTGAAAGGTGGTAGAACCAGTAGGTGGTAGTCTTGGTGGGATGAATGTTGTGCTACTGGAGAAAAGTCACTGGAAAGATAGTTGCTGGTTGTTGGTGAGCAGGATGCTTTAAATTGAGATTTAAAATGTTCACGTTGGTGGACTTCCCTGGTGGCGCAGTGGTTAAGAATCCACCTGCCAATGCAGTGGACATGGGTTCAAGCCCTGGTCCGGGAAGATCCCACATGCCACGGAGCAACTAGGCTCGTGCGCCACAACTGCTGAGCCTGCGCTCTAGAGAGCCCACGAGCTGCAACTACTGAGACTGCGTGCCACAGCTACTGAAGCCCGTGTGCCTAGAGCCTGTGCTCCACAGCAAGAGAAGCCACCAAAGTGAGAAGCCCATGCACCCCAACAAAGGGTAGCCCCCGCTTGCTGCAACTAGAGAAAGCCCATGTACAGCAACGAAGACCCAACGCAGCCAAAAATAATAAATAAATAAATTTTAAAAAAGGTTCACGTTGGAATGAAGGTCTAGGGTGTGAACTTTAGAATAAATAGCCCAGGTGGGGTGGAGGACGAGATCTTTGACCTGAACCATGCTATTGAATGTCTTATTATGGCAGTCCTGTCTTTTAATTTCTAAGTGTTTTCTTATTTGTTTAATCATTTTTCAAAGCTGTGCTCTTCCTTTGTGGATGTGACATCTTCCCACAGCTCTCTGAGGACGTTAATTAGAGTTTAAAAAAATCTCTGCCGCTCCCTGAATTATCTCCTCTTTGTGTGTCACTTTGCTGTTTATTTTGGTCTCTTGTTGCCAGCTTTCTTCAAAAACCTGATGCCTGATTGTTTACTCATATTTATTCGTGAGGCAGTTTAAAGTTGCCTGGAATTGCTGGGTGCAGGGTGGCCCAAAGCCAGCATGAGTGCCAGAGCATGCGGACCTGTGCTGTGGGCAGCCAGTGCCTACCCGGAGCCACCTTGGCTCTTCCCAGTTTATTCAGCTTCTTTGAAGAACTCTGTTTTTGTCTGGAAGGTAGTAAATGCCTAGGCATTCATATTTTGGGGGAAAGAGTGTATTGGCCACTCTGTGTTTCAGTTTGTCCTCCTTTGTTCAGCCCCAGATGTCATCCTAATGTCTTCTGTTGAACTTGATGTTTCTAAGGACTGAGTATCCTTGGCGTTCTGCCAGGCGGATGACTCGTTGCTGCTCTCTTTCCACAGTGCCTGGCACATGGCCGCCTCTGGTGACCTTCACCAGTCACTAGTCTTCTGTTGGCTTTTGACATTTCTGAAACTTAAAAAGAAATTTTTTCTAGTGTCCTCTTTTTGTGTGTGAGTTTATAACACATCCACCTCTCCCCACCAATCCATCATCATTTTAATGGGCTTTTATTTTTTTTAATGAATTTATTTATTTTTGGCTGCGTTGGGTCTTCGTTGCTGTGCACGGGCTTTCTCTAGTTGCGGCGAGCGGGGGCTACTCTTCATTGCAGTGCGCGGGCTTCTCATTGCGGTGGCTTCTCTTGTTGCAGAACACGGGCTCTAGGCGCACGGGCTTCAGTAGTTGTGGCTTGCGGGCTCTAGAGCACAGGCTCAGTAGTTGTGGCACACGGGCTTAGTTGCTCTGCAGCATGTGGGACCTTCCCGGACCAGGGTTCAAACCCACGTCCCCTCCATTGGCAGGTGGATTCTTAACCGCTGTGCCGCCAGGGAAGCCCCTAATGGGCTTCTAGAAGGTAGAGCTTATTACAGATGTGTGTGCTCAAAGAACAAAGCAGGAGGAGAAATGATATTCCTTTTCCTGAATGTTGAATAATTTTTTGCAGAGAGTAAACATAAAATATTAAGCTTTCTGTGATCACCTTTCAGTGAAAGGTAGTTTTTGATTTAACTTCTTCCTCCCTTGAGATAAGTAGAATATAGCATTATTTTAGGTTATAATGGAGAAACTGAGGCAGTGAGAACTTTGACGTTAGCCTGTAATAGATCAGTGGTTGCCTGGGGTTGGGGTGAGAGTATTGACTGGGAAAGACAGAAAGGAACGTCTTTTCTGTTTTTCATTTTTGCTGCAAGAGAATTTTGATCATAGTGCTTGGTAACGCAAGAGATGTTACAGTCTTTTATGTCAGGTGTTTTACTGTGTACAGAAAGGTTAATGATGCTGACCTACTTCTCCAGTAGTATTATGACATTTAATGCTTGGAAGGGACTTTGAGATTTAGGGGTGAAAAGTGCATGTATTATTTGCTTAGAGTAATTATCTTACAGATGTGAGCTTAAAGAGGTTTTTTAAAAAATGATATCCATCTTTATATTCAGAGACAGTTGCATCAAAGTGAAGATGACTTCCACTTATAACCCTTAATCTTGGGGGTACATTTGCATAAAGCCCAAGGAAATTCAAATTTTGAGATTCATTACTGTAAGGATAAAAAATCAGCTTCCAAAAGTAATGTCTATTGATATCAGAGGTAGTGGTAGTGACATATTACAAGTTTATAATAATGATTTTCTGTTGTGTTTGATGTTTGTTTCTTCTTCCTGATCAGTGAGTATTTTTTTTTTAACTGAGAATGGTGCCGGAAACTTTTTTTCTGATTTCTTTTATTTCCAAAGTTAGAAAAGGATTTCATACTTTACTGAGTGCCCAGAAAGGAAAGACTGTTACACAGTTTGTGGCAAGGCTGTTATAATCAGTTAGAATCTGAGTTATTTGCTTTTTTTTTTTTTAAAGAGAATCAGGATTTGCTTTTTTGAAACTTTATTTTTGGGTATGTGTTTTATTTGTTAAATCTGTTGTAAAGGCTTACATGTCATCCAGATAGGATATAGTAGAACAAAAAGGATTATTACATTCTACAATAATTGAACAATGATACATGAACCCCATATAATAATTTCATTTCTGATTTATTTTTATCTTCTAGAGTTATAGATAGCAGTATGAAAAACTTCAAAGCATTTTTTCGGTGGCTGTATGTGGGTAAGTGAGCTGAATGAAACATTCTTGTATTTTTAACACTTTTTAAAAAAATTGTGGGAGTATCAATTTAGCATATTTCAATTATTGTAGTAAATTTTAAATACCTGTTGAAGTAGAGAGAATAGTATAAGTGACCTGCCTTCTACCCGTCACTTAGTTTCAGCAGTTTTCAACACATGGCCAGTCTTATTTCTTCTATACACCCACCCATCTCCACCCCCGCAGATACACCTTCTAGCATTGATTGTCTCTGGCACTCACTGAGAATTGACCCTTATTTACCTTGTAATGTCTCCTTAGGTTAAAATAACATTCTTTAAATCTCTGCTTTGTATTAGGTATTGTTAGGTGTTAGATTTGGGGGAAAAGGGGGAGAAAAAATAAGACAAAACCTCTGCCCTTGAATAGCTTAGCTCCTGTTTTATATTTTGGTCTTCTGTTTCTAGATCTGTGCCATTCATTATGGTAGCCACTAGTCACGTATGGCTGTTTCAATTAGTTGAAATTATGTAGAATTATAAACGCAGTCCCTTAGTCATGCTAGCCACATTTTAAGTGCTCAAGAGCCACATGTGGTTAGTGGCTACCATGTTGGACAGCACAGAACTAGAACATTTCCGTTATCTCTTCTATTGGACAGTGATGCCCTAGCTAAATAGAATGCAGACCACTTGTGGCCTTTCTTTATGTCTCCACAGTATCTTTGCATTTGTAGGTAATTAACAAATAGTTACTGACTTGATATTAAATGTTTTAATGCTCACTCTACAGGATATGCATATTTTATTTAGGTCCATTTGTACTGCTGTTTTTGTGACCTGTATTAATATCTTTGAAATAATTTAGCATACATTTCCCTCCAACATATGCAAAATTTAGTTGTAAATGGAATTTACGACTCTTATATTTGTTAAAATTCTAAAGAGTAAAATAGAAAGTAAATTACCTGTAATGTGCTAATATCCTTGAAACAAATGCCCAGATCTTTAATTCTCATATTTTTAAAACAGACTTTTCATATTTGTTAGCCTAGTATAATTGCTTTCAATAAAAAAATGAAAGCGATCTGTAGATGTTGACATTTAAAATTCTTATATTTTTCTCAAAACCATACCAACACTAGCCAGAATGGGGAGCCAGAGTGTTTATCAGGCTAGCCTGTTTAATATCAGAGTTAATTAGAATAAATTACAATGTTCAAATTAAACGAAGTCTTAGAAGTGACTTTCTTTTACAGAAGTAGTAGCTTGGTTTTACTGATAATTATTGGAGTAATTAGGCAGTTTATATTTTTACTGCCTGTCCTAACTGTAGTAAGAAGCTGCATTAGAAGATAAATGAATTACTGCTCAGTCCTTATCATTAGAGCAAAGCACACTGGATTGGAGAACTGGAGACCTAACTGTAACTGGGTGCTGCCACTAGTTAGCGCTCTAACCTTGGTTTGCTCTTGGGTAAAATGATTCTCCATGAAGGCAGGGACTTCTTTTATACTGCTGTATCCCTAGTACCTATATTACACTCAATAATTAATTTTTGGATGGATAAATGAATCAGTGGAACCTAGATTATGGCTGGTTTATCAGATAGTTTAGAAGTTTGAATTAATTAAAAACAGTTTCTTAAAATAATCCATATTTGCAGAATAATGTCCAACATGCTTTTTCCCAGCCAAACATAAGAAGCATATTCAAACACTGTGCAAAAGCACATGCAGCATACTTCTTGACTTAGGTGGATGTAATGTATAGAAAACACGGTACTGATACAGACACCCCTATGAAAGGACAAAAAGAACAAACCACAGTATTAAAGAAAGTATATAAATATATATATACACACATGTAAGTGTGTGTTTACACATATAAGTCTTAGTGCAAATATTTTCATGTAGCAAAAAAGCCCAAGGGAAAGAAGCACATCTTTTTGGTAGTCTAAGACTTCTGGAGGAAAGAACTGCTTGCACATTTTAAGAGAAGAAACATCACGGAGTTAGGAGGAATCCCTACACATGTAGTCTTAGCTCAAGGCAGCAGCTAGGTTTGTTTGTCCGGAGTGGCAGTAGGTTGAATTGAAGGAGAAAATGAAAAATAATAGTTTAGGATGGCTATACCAACCATTTTGAACCTGAAAATATAAATCAAATTTAAATTCTTCACCTTTTAGTTCTTCGAAGAAAAATAAGTTTTCCTTGATGACAAGAAGATATTTAAAATGGAAAATGTAGTCCAGTGAAATACATTTAGTTTTTGAAATGCATCTATAATTAAAATTATGTTTGTAGTTTCCTTTTAAAGATAGTTTTAAAATTTATATTTCCAGCAATGTTGAGAATGACAGAAGACCACGTACTTCCTGAGCTGAATAAGGTAGTATATAGTAGTAGTTTTTTTCCACATCTTTATTGGAGTATAAATGCCTCATAATTGTTGTGTTAGTTTCTGCTGTACAACAAAGTGAATCAGCTATATGTATACATATATCCCCATATCCCCTCCCTCTTGAGCCTCCCTCCCACCCTCCCTATCCCATTCTTCTAGGTCATCACAAAGCACCAAGCTGATCTCCCTGTGCTATTCAGCAGCTTCCCGCTAGCCGTCCATTTTACATTTGGTAGTGTATATGCGCCAACGCTACTCTCTCACTGCATCCCAGCTTCCCCTTTTCCCCATGCCCTCAAGTCTGTTCTCTGTGTCTGTGTCTTTATTCCTGTCCTGCCAGTGGGTTCATCAGTACCGCTTTTTAAAATTCCATATGGGGCTTCCCTGGTGGCGCAGTGGTTGAGAGTCTGCCTGCCAATGCAGGGGACACGGGTTCGTGCCCCGGTCCGGGAAGATCCCACATGCCGCGGAGCGGCTGGGCCTGTGAGCCATGGCCGCTGAGCCTGTGCCTCCGGAGCATGTGCTCTGCAACGGGAGAGGCCACAACAGTGAGAGGCCCGCGTACCGCAAAAAAAATAAAAATAAAAAAATAAATAAAATTCCATATGTATGCGTTAGCATACGGTATTTGTTTTTCTCTTTCTGACTTACTTCACTCTGTATGACAGATTCTAGGTCCATCCACCTCACTACAAATAGTTCAATTTTATTTCTTTTTATGACTGAATAATATTCCATTGTATATACATGCTACATCTTCTTTATCCATTCATCTGTCGATGGACACTTAAGTTGCTTCCGTGTCCTGGCTATTGTAAATAGTGCTGCAATGAACATTTTGGTACATGACTCTTGTTGAATTATGGTTTTCTCAGAGTATATGCCCACTAGTGGGATTGCTGGGTCATACGATAGTTCTGTTTTTAGTTTTTTAAGGAACCTCCATACTGTTCTCCATAGTGGCTGTATCAATTTATATTCCCACCAACAGTGTAGGAGGGTTCCCTTTTTCTCTACACCCTCTCTGGCATTTATTGTTTGTAGAGTTTTTGATGATGGCCATTCTGACTGGTGTGAGGTGATACCTCATTGTAGTTTTGATTTGCATTTCTCTATTGATTGGTGATGTTGAACATTCTTTCATGTGTTTGTTGGCAATCTGTGTATCTTCTTTGGAGAAGTGTCTATTTAGGTCTTCTGCCCATTTTTGGATTGGGTTGTTTGGTTTTTTGATATTGAGCTGCATGAGCTGCTTGTATATTTTGGAGATCAATCCTTTGTCAGTTGCTTGATTTGCAAATATTTTCTCCCATTATGAGGGTTGTCTTTTCATCTTGTTTATGGTTTCCCTTGCTGTGCAAAAGCTTTTAAGTTCATTAGGTCCCATTTGTTTATTTTTGTTTTTATTTCCCTTACTCTAGGAGGTGGGTCAAAAAGGATCTTGCTGTGATTTATGTCATAGAGTGTTCTGCCTATGTTTTCCTCTAAGAGTTTGATAGTTTCTGGCCTTACATTTAGGTCTTTAATCCATTTTGAGTTTATTTTTGTGTATGATGTTAGGGTGTGTTATAATTTCATTCTTTTACATGTAGCTGTCCATTTTTCCCAGCACCACTTATTGAAGAGGCTGTCTTTTCTCCATTGTATATTCTTGCCTCCTTTTTCAAAGATAAGGTGACCATATGTACGTGGGTTTATCTCTGGGCTTTCTGTCTTGTTCCGTTGGTCTGTATTTCTGTTTTTGTGCCAGTACCATACTGTCTTGATTACTGTAGCTTTGTAGTATAGTCTGAAGTCTGGGAGCCTGATTCCTCCAGCTCCATTTTTCTTTCTCAAGATTGCTTTGGCTGTTTGGGGTCTTTTTTGTTTCCATACAAATTGTAAAATTTCTTGTTCTAGTTCTGTGAAAAATGCCATTGGTAATTTGATAGGGATTGCACTGAACCTGTAGATTGCTTTGGGTAGTATAGTCATTTTCCCACTATTGATTCTTCCAATCCAGGAGCATGGTATATCTCTCCATCTGTTTATGTTATCTTTGATTTCTTTCAACAGTGTTTTATAGTTTTCTGAGTACAGGTCTTTTGCCTTCTTAGGTAGGTTTATTCCTAGGTGTTTTATTCTTTTTGTTGCGATGGTTAATGGGATTGTTTCCTTCATTCCTCTTTCTGATTTTTCATTGTTAGTATATAGGAATGCCAGAGATTTCTGTGCATTAATTTTGTATCCTGCAACCTTACCAAATTCACTGATTAGTTCTAGTAGTTTTCTGGTGGCATCTTTAGGGTTTTCTATGTATAGTATCATGTCATCGGCAAATAATGACAGTTTTACTTCTTCTTTTCCAATTTATATTCCTCTTATTTCATTTTCTTCTCTGATTTCTGTGGCTAGGACTTCCAAAACAATGTTGAATAAGAGTGGCAAGAGTGGACATCCTTGTCTTGTTCCTGATCCTAGTGGAAATGCTTTCAGTTTTTCACCATTGAGCATGATGCTTGCTGTGGGTTGTCATATATGGCCTTTATTATGTTGAGGTAGGTTCCCTCTATGCCCATTTTCTGTAGAGTTTTTATCATAAATGGGTGTTGAATTTTGTCAAAAGCTTTTTCTGCATCTATTGAGATGATCATATGGTTCTTATTCCTTAACTTGTTAATGTAGTGTATCACATTGATTGATTTGTGTATATTGAAGAATCCTTGCGTCCCTGGGATAAATCCCACTTGATCATGGTGTGTGATCCTTTTAATGTGTTGTTGGATTCTGTTTGCTAGTATTTTGTTCAGGATTTTTGCGTCTATGTTCATCAGTGATATTGGTCTGTAATTTTGTTTTTTTATGATATCCTTGTCTGGTTTTGGTATCAGGGTGATGGTGGCCTCATAGAACGAGTTTGGGAGTGTTCCTCCCTCTGCAATTTTTTGGAAGAGTTTGAGAAGGATAGGTGTTAACTCTCCTCTAAATGTTTGATAGAATTCACCTGTGAAGCCATCTGGTCCTGGACTTTTGTTTGTTGGAAGATTTTCAATTACAGTTTCAATTTCATTACCTGTGATTGGTCTGTTTATATTTTCTAATTCTTCCTGGTTCAATCTTGGAAAGTTGTACTTTTCCAAGAATTTGTCCATTTCTTTCAGGTTGTCTGTTTTATTGGCATATAGTTGCTTGTAGTAGTCTCTTAGGATCTTTTGTGTTTCTGCCGTGTCAGTTTTAATCTCTCCTCTTTCATTTCTAATTTTATTGATTTGCATCTTCTCCCTTTTTTTCTTGATGAGTCTGACTAAAGGTTTATCAATTTTGTTTATCTTCTCAAAGAGTGTTCTTTTAGTTTTATTGATCTTTGCTATTGTTTTCTTTGTTTCTATTTCATTTATATCTGCTCTGATTTATGATTTCTTTCCTTGTACTAATTTTGGGTTTTCTTTTTCTAGTTGCTTTAGGTGTAAGGTTAGATTGTTTATTTGAGATTTTTCTTGTTTCTTGAGGTGAGCTTGAATAGCTATGAACTTTCCTCTTAGAACTGCTTTTGCTGCGTCCCCTAGTTTCTGGCTCATTGTGTTTTCATTGTCATTTGTTTCTAGGTATTTTTTGATTTCTTCTTTGGTTTCTTCAGTGATCTCTTGGTTATTTAGCAGCACACTGTTTAGCCTCCAAGTATTTGTGTTTTTTTACTGTAGTTGATTTCTAATCTCATAGTGTCATGGTTGGAAAAGATGCTTGATACGATTTCAGTTTTCTTAAATTTTCCAAGGTTTGATTTGTGACCCAAAATGTGATCTATTCTGGAGAACGTTCTGTGTGCACTTGCGAAGAAAGTGTATTCTTCTGCTTTCTGGTGGAATGTCCTAAAAATATCAATTAAGTCTATCTGGTCTGTTGTTTCATGTAAAGCTTGTGTTTCCTTATTTATTTTCTGTCTGGATGATCTGTCTGTTGGTGTAAGTGGGGTGTTAAAGTCCCCCACTATTATTGTGTTACTGTCGATTTCTGCTTTTATGGCTGTTGTCATTTACCTTATGTGTTGAGGTACTCCTGTACTGGGTGCAGAAATATTTATAATTTTTATGTTTTCTTCTTGGATTGATCCCCTGATCATTATGTAGTGTCATTCCTTATCTCTTGTAACAGTCTTTATTTTAAAGTCTATTTTATCTTATATGAGTATTGCTGCTTCACCTTTCTTGTGATTTCCATTTGCATGGAATACCATTTTCCATCCCCTCACTTTCAGTCCGTATGTGTCCCTAGGTCTGAAGTGGGTCTCTTGTAGACAGCATATATAAGAGTGTTGTTTTTGTGTCCATTCAGTCAGTCTGTGTCTTTTGGTTGGAGCATTTAATCCATTTAGATTCAAGGTGATTATTGATATGTACATTCCTATTACCATTTTCTTAATTAATTTGAGGATTTTTTGTGGGTTTTTTTTTTCTCTTGTGTTTCCCACTTAGAGAAGTTCCTTTAGCATTTGTTGTAAAGCTGGTTTGGTGGTGCTGAATTCTCTTAGCTTTTGCTTGTCTGTAAAGCTTTTGATTTCTCCATTGAATCTGAATGAGATCCTTGCTGGGTAGAGTAATCTTGTTTGTAGGTTTTTCCCTTTTCATCACTTTAAATATGCCCTGCCGCTCCCTTTGGGCTTGCAGAGTTTCTGCTGAAAAATCAGCTGTTAACCTTGTGGGGATTTCCTTGTATGTTATTTGTTGCTTTTCCCTTGCTGCTTTTAATATTTTTTCTTTGTATTTAATTTTTGATAGTTTGATTAACATGTCTCGGTGTGTTTCTCTTTGGGTTTATCCTGTATGGGACTCTCTGCACTTCCTGGACTTGATTGACTATTTCCTTTCCCACATTAGGGAAATTTTCGACTATGATCTTTTCAGATATTTTCTCAGACCCTTTTTTTCTCTTCTTCTTCTGGGACCCCTATGATTCAAATGTTGGTGCGTTTAATGTTGTCCCAGAGGTCTCTGAGACTGTCCTCAATTATTTTCATTCTTTTTTCTTTATTCTGCTCCCTGGCAGTTATTTCCACCATTTTATCTTCCAGTTCACATATCCATTTTTCTGCCTCAGTTATTCTGCTATTGATTCCTTCTTGAGTACTTTTAATTTCATTTGTTGTGTTGTTCATCACTGTCGGTTTGCTGTTTAGTGCTTCTGGATCCTTGTTGAATGTTTGTTTTATTTTTTCCATTCTGTTTCTGAGATTTTGGATTATCTTTACTCTCATTGCTCTGAATTCTTTTTCAGGTAGGTTGCCTATTTAATCTTCATTTATTTGGTCTTGTAGGTGTGGACCTTGCTCGTTTGTAACATATTTTTTTGTCGTTTCATTTTTTTTTTTTTTTTTTTGATGCGTGGAGCTGTATTTGTGTCTTACTGGATGTTTGGCCTGAGGACTCCATCACTAGAGTTTGCAGGCAGTTGGATAGAGCCAGCTCTTGGTGCTGAGATGAGGATCTCTGGGAGACCTCACTCCGATTAATATTCCCTGGGGTCTGAGGTTCTCTTAGTCTAGCGGTTTGGACTCGGAGCTCCCACCGCAGGAGCTCGGGCCCAACCTCTGACCTGGGAACCAAGATCCCACAAGCCGTGTGGCGTGACAGAAAAAACAAGAATAAAACAAGGAGCAATATAATAATAACAAGGAATAAAAAGGAAAATAAAATTAGAAAGATAAAAAACATATTAGGAAAAATAAAAGTATAATTGAAACGACTGCAGCAAGGTAAAATAAAACCACAACAGAAAAAAAGGGAGGGGGAGGGAACAATCCAAAAGGAGAACAATAACAAAGTATAAAGAATAAAATAAATTTAGAAAAGTAAAAGATTTATTAGAAAAAAATAAAATATCAGTGAATCAAAAAGGTAAAACAGAACCCCAGTCTAAAAGAGGAAAAAAGAAGAAAAAAAAAAAGCCTTGGCTATGGGGGCAGAGTTTAGGTGGGGGTGGAACTTAGTCAGGGGTGGGGTTTAAGGTGGGGCAGAGCCTAGGTAGGCTTGGGGGTGGTGTTTGAGGATGGGGCGGGGCCTCTGCTTAGGACCTGCGCCCAGAAGGGGAGAGGCAGCATCTCCAAAGGAGGGCCTTCTGGCTGTGGAGTTCCGGAGTGTGGAGGCAGGGCCCTGGGTGGGGGAGTGGGTGGGGTTTAGGCCCAGCACAGTTGGAGGGGTTCTCAGAGGGGGTCTCCGAGTGTGGAGGCGGGGCCCTGGGTGGGGGTGTAGGGGCGGGGCTTGTGTCTGCAGGGCAGGAGGGAGGCTCTGAGGGCAGAGGATTAGGCCCGGGAGCCCAACAGGCTCCCCGGTGCCTAAGTGGACAGGGAAAGCACTGGCCACATTCCCTTCTGTTCCTCCACACCCCCCCACCAACAGTCTCCCACATCCCCGCTGGACCCCTAACCATGGGAGGGTCCCTCTGGCTGTAGGAACTCCTCCCTCCCCCAGCCGCCCCTCAGCGGTGCCGGTCCCATAGGTCTGGCCTTTATTTTTGCTCCCCCTTGCCTCCCTCCTGCTCCCTCAGGACCTGCTGCTGGAGGGGGCTTCGGTGGGCAGAGGATCAGGCCCGGGCTCTCAGCAGGTTCCCGGGGGCCCAGGTGGGCAGGGGAAACCTGGCCACAGTCCCTTTTGATCCTCTGCCCTCTCAAAGGCCCCACAATTTCCCCCTTCGGGCGTGGGATCCCTTCCCCTCCCCCAGCTGCCCCTCAGGGGCTCCAGTCCTGTCCTGCCTCCACTTCTCCTCCCCCCTTACTCCCCCCATGCCCCACATTCTCCCTGGTCGCTGGGGCTTCCTCTTATCCCCTTAGGTGTCCTTGGTCCCCCACTGTGCCTGGTAGGTGCCCTAGTTGTGCGGAGACAGAAATTCTCCATCCTCCTAGTATGCCATCTTGACTCCGCCCCTCTCCTAATATGTTAATATTGCCCTGGTTGAGCTCAGCTTTGCTGGTCATCTTGGTAGTCTTATGCAGTTATTAACAAGATGTTAGGCTGTAGACACAAGACAGATCCTAGTAAGCCTTTTTTTAATTGGTGTGTTTGATATTTTTTTAATCTCACAGAACACCTTTATTATGGCTGTCTAAGTTTATTGTTTTCATGTTTGTATAAGATTTTGTAATCTATATAACATAGGGTGGTTGGATTCCTTACTTTAACTTCCTAAAATGTTAAATGCATTTTTATTTTCCTTGGAAAGCTAGTACTTAGGTATTAGTACCTATGTTGAGGTCTGGCAAACACAAGTTTCTTTCTGACTCTAAGGATTGTGACAAGTAACAATGGAACGTTCTTCTAGAAAAATCTTACAGAATAAGGCAAAATTCCCACTGGGTTCCTGCAGCTCGCTCATCCTCACCCCTGCCCAAACTGTCTGCTTCAGAGAGATTAGGTAATTTTGAGTCTGAAAAAATGGAGAGCATTAAGATTAGCCTTGGGCTTCCCTGGTGGCGCAGTGGTTGAGAGTCCGCCTGCCGATGCAAGGGACACGGGTTCGTGCCCCGGTCTGGAAAGGTCCCACATGCCGCGGAGCAGCTGGGCCCATGAGCCATGGCCACTGAGCCTGCGCGTCTGGAGCCTGTGCTCCGCAATGGGAGAGGCCACAACAGTGAGAGGCCTGCGTACCACAAAAAAAAAAAAAAAAAATTAGCCTTGGTGGCCCAGATGAGTAAAGGATCACAGCTTTTATACGAAGTAGATCTTTTGTGCTGTGGATGACTGGCCTTGCAAACCAGAGACGTTCACCTTAGCTGTTTCTCTGATATCACTCTTAGCTTTATTTGGGGAAATATAATATGTTACTTGTTGGGAGAGCCCTCAATGTGTAATTTTTTGAGAACTGAAGAACCGGGATAGGGAGAAGGCAGGGTCATTGAAAGAAGCAGAGGGCCAACACTGAAGCACTTTTGGGTTGCAGCCCTTAACTCACATTGAGGTTATTTATCTGGACTGACCGTCCCCTACTCCCAAAGGCAGGACTCTACACACATAGTCTTAGCATAAAGCATAAAATAATAAACAGCCTTAGGCCATAAAGAGTTCTGTAGCTATTGGCGTTGCTGATTGGAAAATGGGCTTAAAATATTTAATTACATGCTTCTCAGAGCCCTAGGATTTCATATTTTCAGAGTTGCATAATCTCCTGAATTTCTGTTGACATTTTCTTTGAAGGAACTTTGCTTATTTGTCCCATAACTTTTAGTAGATAGTAGAAAAGTCACATTTATTATTACATAGAATTTTATTGGCAAGCTTTCTCTTATCTTAATTTGTTTTCTTTTTGTTCCTTTTGGTTTCATAGATGACTCAAAAAGACATCACATTTGTTGCTGAATTTCTTACTGAACATTTCAATGAGGTAGGAAATTGGTATTTCTATAATGCTTTTTAAAAAATAATCACAATAAATCGGGATAATGGTAAGAAGTAATCAAATTTAATCCAGTTTAGTTGAAGTTCTAAGCAATTATGTATGCTTTTAAAACTATTGAGCTAATTAATGGCAGTACTTATTTATTAAATGTGAAGCATATAAATTGAACTTTTGTTTGTATGTGTGTGTTGCTACATATAAAAGAGTAACTGCCACCAACAGCTTTCTTAAACAATAGAGTTTTTGGTTTAAATATGTAAGATTTTTTTTTCCTCAGTGAGTTGACTTAAGAATTAAACTATATTTATTCTTTCTAGGCTCCAGATCTTTATAATCGAAAAGGAAAATATTTTAACGTTGAAAAAGTTGGTCAGGTATGGGCTCTGGATTGAATCTAGTTACTAATTTTTTTATTTTTAAAACTTTAGCAGTGTTAGTCTTTATTATACAAAACTTTTTGAAAGTAATATAATGCCAAATTATATAGTAACCCTGCCCTTTGAGTAAAATCACCAAAGAGTAGCTTTAGACTTTTTAGTCTCAGAACCCTTTTACATTCTTAAAATTATTGAAGACTCCGGAGAGCTTTTATGTGCACTGTATCTATCAATAGTAGATATTATTAGGTATTAGAAATTAAACAGAATAAAGAATTATTTATCTCTTAATTCATTTAAAAAGAACAAACCCACTTACCATTACATGTTAATATAAATATTTTTAACGAAAAGTAACTATACTTCACAAAACAAAATTAAGTGAAGAATGGCATTGTTTTATATGTTTGCAAATCTCCTTGATGTCTGGCTTAAGACAAGGCAACTATATTCTCATATCTGCTTCTGCATTCGATCTATTGTGATGTGTTGTTTTGGTTAAGAAAGCCTGGTTTCACACAGGTTGTAGTTGGAAAGGGTAAAGTATTTTAATAGCTTTTTAGATAACTGAATATTCTTTGATACTACACCAGATCCTGACAAGTGGTAGTATCTTAGGTTAGTTTCAGTATGGAATCTAAATTGCATCAGTGGACTTTTCATATTCTGATTCATTAAAATTCATTCATCTACCTTGCACTTTGGATGGATCTTTTACGCTGTGCATGTGATTTTGCCATATCATGTATTGGTCATTTGGAAAATAGTGATTCGCTGAATTACAACGATCTTCCATATGCTGACACCTTTCTTCATACAGTATCCAAAAGTCACATTTTATTAATGTCATTACCAATCTCATCAGACAATATTTAACTGCTGTGAGGTTGTCAAGCACATAGTGGCAGATACAGGTTTTTCAAAATTTTTAATTTTTGCTTGAATGTTTAAATTTTATCATTGGTAATAAATACTGTCAGCTTTTTTTCTTTTTTTTTTTTGCGGTACGCGGGCCTCTCACTCTTGTGGCCTCTCCCGTTGCGGAGCACAGGCTCCAGACGCGCAGGCTCAGCGGCCGTGGCTCACAGGTCTAGCCGCTCCGCGGCATGTGGGATCTTCCTGGACATGGGCACGAACCCGTGTCCCCTGCATCGGCAGGCAGACTCTCAACCATTGCGCCACCAGGGAAGCCCCTGTCAGTTGTTTTGCTTAAAGTGACAGGATCACTTTTTTTATTTTCAAGAACATATCTGCCAAATACCCAAGAATGAGTAAGCATAGTTTGTCTGCCAGTTATTCTTTTGAGTGAAAATGGAATTCCATTAATAACAAAGAAGTGCCTGGCCTGACTCACAACTACATTTTCATAAATGCTTTCCCTCATGATAACTGTCATACTTTGGTAGGCAGCAAAAGTGCTTTATTTATACTTCCCAATTCTGTCACTCAGAATATTAAAAAGATTTTGTTGAGATTTAATGAAATTAATCATTTTAATAGCCTCATTAGAGATTAGTGAAACTGTATGTGGCAAGAAGGAATATAGTGACTGCTAGTATGGTTTGGGGCCACTACTTTGATTCTTGGTGACAGTGCCAGCAGTTTTCTCCACCTGTGCTTTTGACTATCAGGGCAGATGTCATTACAGTAAAAAAGGCAAATAACATCTTGATACTATTATAAAAATAGTAATGACCTCATGGATCTCTGAAAGCATCTTGAAGACTCTCAGAGTTGCATGGATCACACTTTGAGAACTACTGCCATAGATTAGACTGACAGTTGATACTTTTCAAATTAATTTATAAACTTACATGTGTAAGTTTAAAATGTACTTCCTGAAAATAGAACATGAAACTTAAACTCAATTTATAGTCTCTAAATCCACAGCATTCTAATGTTGGCAGTTCAGTTGCTTGGCATTTAGCAAATTTTGGTCATCTCACAGAATAATGCACTTTCAGAGGACTTGGCAGTAAAACAAAATAAGTAGAATAGTGTTAAATATAAACAATTTCGGAGCCTAATGCTTTGGTTTACAAAACTTAAATTTCTAATTCTGTACTTCTAGTACTTAAAAGACGAAGATGATGATCTTGTGTCACCCCCTAACACAGAAGGGAACCAGTGGTATGACTTTCTTCAAAACAGCAGCCACCTTAAAGGTATATCATGAACCAACATGGATTTTGGCCATGTTTATATTTACTTGAGACCAGTACATCAGCAAGTGTACTTGCTGAATGAATACTTACCTAAGTTCTTTAGATTTATGTTTTGTGTCCATTTTATTTGATTATAGAAACAGTAAAATAATAACAGTATACGACATTACCATGTTCAGAAACACTCTGATATTAACTGTGATATAGTAAGATTGCCTAAGTATTGTCTGTTATAAAAAATATGTATAAAAAATAGGATATTGGGAAGAAAACTGTAGAGCCTATCAGTCAGAGAAGTCTATTTTGCCAGTTCCAATTTATTAGCTTTTAAGAGCATATAATGCTTTTAACTCCTATAATGATGCATCATTGTATTCTTCTGAGGTTGTATTTTTTTTTAATTGTTATGCCTTTCATTCTCTAGGATGTTGATTTGTTAAAACTTTATTTAGCCAACATTACTGAGAATACAACACAAAATAGCAACCATTAAATGTGTCAAAACGTCTCCATTTTAGATGAAAAGATTTTTAAAGCATCTGTTTCTTTGCTTTCTCAAAGAATAACCTGACCACAGTTTAGCTATTTCTTAGATCCTTGGGGTAATAGCCACATACATATATTACCTCCTTTAATCTTCACAAGAACCTATGAGGTAGCTACTTGTTATCTTCATTTTACTAGTGAGGAAACTGAAGGTTAGAGAAGGCCCCAAGATGATACAAGGTGGTAAGCGATAGAGCTAGGATTCTGCTGAGTTTTTAACTGGACTTAGTAGTGACCTCTGCTCTGTGTGGTTGCTGTGTATCTGAATGAGTGAGTGAGTGGGGGGAGGCCGAGAAATCTCAGGCCCAGAACTTTGCATACTGCTGTTTTGATTTAACCCTACAAGCCCAAATTCTTTTTCAGAGCAGGACGTATTTTACATTGTTTGAGAGTCTTAAGATCAATTGAGAGAGATGTATTGACGTAAGTTAGCTATTGAATAGAGGGAAAATAAAAGTACAGCTGAGTCAGCTCATTTACCGTATTTAATCAGGATGTCCAAAGAGTAAGGAAGGATGCCTGGGGAGGGCTGATGGCAGTGTACCAGCAGGGTGGCACCTGGACCCTGTCACTGTTGGGCTAATATCCATCCTGGGGACTTTGGGCTTAAAACAGGTTCTACCCTTTTTTTCTCCCCACATCTTCTATGGCTGAATAGAGAGGTGTAATCTTAGTTACAGGTCTCATGTTTAACTTCAGATTAACTCCATCTCTTAAGTGCTTACGAGTTTGCTAGTGTGTGACTTTGGACAAGCTCATTAATCTCCCAGTTTCTTAGTCTAGTATGAAGTAATACCGACTGTCATTATGGAGCTATTAAGAAACCTTTTTAATGAAACTTCTTCCTAGCACTTTGCAAAAATCAAGTGCTAAATGCTTAGCGCACGTCGCTTCCCAGGGGATGTGAGAGAGTCGGTGTTGTTACGTGGGTAGAGGTTGGTGTGCTGGAAGCCAGGCTGCCTGGGCTGAAGTCCTGCTCTGCCACTCCCTGGTGTGGGGCTGAGGGCACGTTGCCTGACCTCTTTGTGCCCCAGTTTTCTCTTCTGTAAAGTGAGGGTGATCAGAGCGCCTCCCTCAAAAAGCTGTTGGGAAGATGAAACAAATTAATCTAGATGCAGCACTTAGGATAGTGCCTGGCACATAGCATATAAGCAGGCAGTATGCATCTGAGCTGTTTTTACTCAAAACACTTCCGACACCAAAATAAGAGGCTTTTTTTCCCTCCTGAGACCAATTCTGACAAAACCTGGGTGTCCTACAGTTCGATTCTGACACTAACTCTGCAGAGTTACCACCAGACTCCACAGGGTTAGGACTTAGTCCCACAAGACTGCCCCCACTTCAGAGTTCAGTCACAAGTACTGGGTCCCCAGGTTACCCACATTTCTGTTCCACTTGGCTACAGAGTTGGGGCTTCCCATGCTTCCGTTTTAATAATTTGCTAAAATGGCTCACAAAACTCAGAAACACTTAACTTATATCTACCAGTTTATTATAAAGCATACAACTCTGGAATAGCCAAATGGAAGAGATGCATGGGGCAAGGTATGGGGAGGGGCATGGGGCGTCCATCCCCTCTCCAGACGCACTGCCCTCCCAGCACCTTAAGCATCGACCCAGAGGCCCTCTGCTCTGTCGTTTAGGGGCTTTATGGAGTTTTCATTATGTAGGGGTTAGGGGTCATTGGTGATGGGACTCAACGCTAGCTTCTCTCTCCTACCCGCAGGTCGAGGGAAGGGGCTAAAAGTTCCAAGCTTCTAATCAAGGCTTGGTCTTTATGGAGACCAGCCCCCATCCTGAAGCTATCTAAAGGCCTCATTAAAACAGAGTATGCTCCTGTCATCCTTATCACTCAGGAAATTCCAAGAGTTTTAAGGAGCTCTGGGCCAGGAACTGGGGACAAAGACGGAATATCTCTCTATGATACCACAGCACCTGTAACCTGTTGGGAGCTTAAAATGTTAACACAATTAAAGCTCGTTTTATCCAGCATAGCTGGGAAATGAGGTGCTGTGAGGGAGGCCTACAGAGCACAGTGGAAGAGGGTAGGCTTGGGAGTTGGATCTGGGTTTGATTCAGAGTCTAGCTTCCTAGTCATTCTTACACTGGGCAATTGCCTACACCTCCTAAGCCTCATTTTTTTTCTTTTTTTAATCAGTAAAATAAAGAGTATGATGCTTAATATATACAGCTATTGTAAACAATAGAAATAACAGGTATAAAAAGAGCCTAGCATACTTGGTGTCACTAAATGAAAAATTATATATTACTTTCTACTGATAAAGTAGTCTTTTCAAAAGTAAAGAGCTTATTTTCATAGCACCAGTTTCTTGTCTCCTGTTTTTGTTTTCACTATCACACTCTTCCAAAACAAGTGCTGTTGTTATACCATTGTGGCAAAGAAGAGAGAAAAATGAACTTATTTCATTATATGTCTTATGGTTCCCAAATCATCCCTTTCTTCTTATAGCCAGCGGAAGCATACTGTTGGATTTTGGTGGGAAAAATAAAATAAGAATAATAAGCTGCAAGGACTCAGCTTGTAGTAAGTGTGGTGGTTTTCCGTGGACTGGCAGCAGGGGATGATGCAAGGCAGAAGGCCACGGTCATTTTTAGTGAGGTCGTGCCAAGGTATAATGAAGTGGCCAGGGAGAATTCCACCATCAGATAAGCTGTGTGGGCTGGCTCTAGCAGTAGATTAGTTTCTCCTAGTTAGCTGGTTTGTTATAGCTTTTAATTTTTTGTTTTTGTTTCAAACCAGAAAGTCCTTTGCTGTTTCCTTATTATCCTCGAAAATCATTGCATTTTGTGAAAAGGCGGATGGAGAATGTTATTGATCAGTGCTTGCAAAAGCCAGCAGTAAGTTTGAAAGAAATGCATATTTTTGTGTAGGAGCAAGAACATCTGTAATATGTGGCTCACTTATGTAAATGATCGTAGTTATTAAGATGAACCGTATCAAAATGCTGATATTCAGCTATTTTTGACTAACAAAAATGGCAGTTTCATATGGTTCACTCTAATATTTCCTCTTATTGTTGCTTTCTTACATAAATTAAAAAATAAATACATGGTTATTGAACGTGTTGACGTCCTTTAGTATTTTATTTGTGCCCAGAACAAACTTATTATAAATGGTCTTAGTTACAGAGCTGATGTGTCTGTTAACTACTGAATGATATATGATTGATGCTATGGGACTAGAAGAGGTGGTTTCTAACCTGCCATCACTTATCTCCAGGGTCCTTTTCAGCTTAGAACTTTCTCTCTACCTTACTTCCATGACTGTCATTAAAGTTTCTTGCATGAAGGTTGGTGATAGAGATGATTTTGCACTAGACTTAAACAGTGACGACCAGTCACTTTCTATGGAGTATTTATTTTTGTGTATGTACGTGCTTTAATTATATTTTTAAATCTTATTTAGGATGTAATTGGAAAATCGATGAATCAAGCAATATGTATTCCATTATATAGAGATGCTAGAAGGTAATTCTATTAACCTTTTTGGGTGATATAATTCAGCAGCCAATTAAAATTTTTCTTACTTTTTTTTTTCTTTTGTTTTAGTGAGGACTCCACACGTAGATTATTCAAATTCCCTTTTCTGTAAGTGTCTCTCCCCTATCTCATGTGAATAATACAGTTTTGTTCTATGCATTGGTAGCTAAATAATCATGTTTTGACATTAATTTTTTTCCTTAGGTGGAATAATAAAACCTCAAATCTGCATTATCTTCTTTTTACTATTTTAGAAGATTCACTTTATAAAATGTGCATCTTAAGGAGACATACTGATATTTCCCAGTAAGTATTAATCTGAAGTTTGAACCAAGGAGATAAGATTTTATTATTTTTAATCATAAAACATACCACTTCCCTTCCCTACATTTCAGGTTTTAGTTAAGCTGCCTTATGACTTTAGGCTTGCTAACTTAACTGTTCTGGTCTTCGTTTTCACATTTTTAAGGTGGTAATGCCAAATTAGGAAGCTATGTGATCCCTTCTAATTCTAGATTATTTAATTTTGTATTGGTATATAGCTGTTATGTGTAGGATATTTTTAGGGTTAGGAAAAATACAATAGAATAGGATTATATCTCATCAACTTGTGGAAGTTCAAAATTATATTTTGGCTTCCTTATAGAAAGGATTTTTACCTCAGGTTAACTATGCCTTTCATTAAACAAGAAGCCTTGCATATAGAGACTTCTTTTGAGAATGCAAATAAAAGTTCTGAAAAATAAATCATATTCAGGATGTCACTAGGATCTCAAATGATTTTAAATCTAAACCTGAGGGAAATTTTTTGAAACCAAGATGTAGCCCGAGAAATAATTTGGTTGTCCCAAACATCCTTATTTTATAAGGAATCTTGCTACTTTGGTGACTAAAAGATTTTAAACTAAGTTGTAATTTTGATGTTAGTTTTATCTGTCGGGTTTATATCAGTTATCAGTATTCTAGAGTGAGCGTAATAGTATTTTGGTCTGGGGTTTGGTGATTAGGTAAATGTACTAACAATCATGTTCTTTCAAGCATATATAGATTATTGCCTATCCAACTTGTTCTACAAAGTCTCTTCCCCCACCCCCTTTTCTTTCTTGAAGATCTGTAAGTAATGGACTAATTGCTATTAAATTTGGGAGCTTCACATATGCCACAACTGAAAAAGTGAGAAGAAGGTAAATCTTGAATCTTGTTTGAGTGAGATGTATATATAATAAATACAATTATAAGAATATGGTTAGACTCAGTTACAGTGATGATATTCTTAGAAGGCCTTCGTCATTTGCAACTTAGGGGGCTGGGTTGGTTATGTATTTTATACTTAGAGGATGATTTGACTTACAGTGAAAGGAACCTTACTGGCCTGCAGGAATTTTTATAGTGCGCTTTCCTACAATTAATACTTCTGAGCTCTTTGTCCACTAAGAAAGTAATGTGGGTCCAGGGGGCAGATGGCTGAAGTTCTTCTTATGACCAGCAGAGGTGTGAGGTGGTATCCTTCTCACTGGGGTGGGATTTTCTTAGGGCACAAAGGGTAACAATACTTGATGTCATCCTGAGGCTTTTGCAAGAGAAAGAACTGACACTAATCCTAAACCAACCTTTTTCTTGCTCTTTTCCTTACATAAACGAAGTTCTTTATGATAATGTCTTTGAAGTTGTGTCTTTTCATATGTAAATCTTATTTTTACTTTTCATTCTAGTAAACTCTGTTTATTGTATATATGTAGATACACACACACACGTACGTACGTACGTACGTACGTACGTATATACATGCTGTCATTCATGGAATCTCCACAGGCTTAAGGCCTGACCATTGATGTCAAGAGGCCTGACCATTGATGTCAAGAGTTTTCTGGAGCTGTGAACCAAGTTCACAGGTTTTTCTTTTTTCATGATTATCTGTTTTCAGGGCCTAGCTATATTTGTGAAGAATCAGTACAACATTTAACTGTGACTTTAGTGTAAACTAATGATATATTTTAAATGTTACTGTATAGAATGTCACTTGATATTTTCATTGTCAGTTTTCTGCTTGGTACCAGTATAATGTTATATATACGGTATTTTCTCAGTCATGATAACATCTTTGCTATAACAAAACTTATTTTAATTCTAGCACCTACAGTTGTTTAGATGCACAGTTCTATGATGATGAAACTGTCACAGTAGTTCTTAAAGACACTGTAGGACGTGAAGGAAGAGATAGACTCTTGGTCCAGTTGCCGTTGTCTTTAGTGTATAACAGTGAAGATTCTGCAGAATATCAATTCACTGGGTCTTACTCTACAAGGTAACTTACATTAGTAAGATTGTCTTTCAGATAGAACAGTTAAATGTTTTTTTAATGTATATTGTACATTCTGGTTCTTTAGGTATGATAGATAAATAAAGTCAGCTGAGCAGAAATGCTTCTATTTTTTTATTGAAAAAATACTGGCTTCAACAGCTCTTCTGTCAAGAATTATTTGCTGGAACAAGGTGGGGAATTATTTGGTGTGGAGAATGGAACTTCTGTTTTCAAGGATAGCATGAACCCCAGTTTGTAGTAGAATTATTTTAGATTTGCCTTTAGTATTTTCCTTTCAGAATTAGGACCTCAGTAGCCACATAGAGGTTCAAGGTCAGTTGAAAGAGATGGGCTTTAGATTGAGATTTAAATAAGCAGATCTCTAATTTTTAAAATGAGTCCATGTGCTTACCTTGAAAGTGAATCAAAAACCTTACTAAGGTTTCTGCCTTAAAAAGGTATTCTGCCTATTTGGAAATGCAGTTTTTTCATAGAATATAGTATCAAACCCTGATACCACCCCTAGTAAACCAGGGAAAACAGCCCCATTTCACTCCCGGGTTGGTTTTCTCCCCTCTCTAGGCTAGATGAGCAGCGTGGTGCTATTCCCACCCGTACCATGCACTTTGAGAAGCACTGGAGATTACTGGAAAGTATGAAGGCACAGTATGTTGCTGGGAATGGTTTTCGCAAAGTGTCCTGTGTGGTAAGTATTAAATTGTTGCAAAGAGTAACAGAAGCAACAGGATCTGTAAGTCCTCTCAGTGCAAACCTTTAGTGATGTCAAGCTTTTATTGATTATGAGCATGTAGTGGCCTTAGCTATTTAGTTCTCTTGTTCTGAGAAAGCTTACTAAGTAATTAATAACAATTTTAGATTTTAGTAATCTTGAAATTGTATGTGAAGATCCTTATATACAAAATGAAAGCTGAGTTTAGTGATTTTGTCGTAAATTGATGGGAAAATAACTTTCCTATAAAACCACTTTTTTCAGATTACTGATTTCTAATTTTTTATGTATAATGTTAAGCCATTTTTTAAAATATTTATTTATTGTTTTTAATTTTTCTTTATTTTTTATTTTTATTTTTTTGCTTTATAACAGATTTAATCAGTTATACATATACATATGTTCCCATATCCCCTCCCTTTTGCGTCTCCCTCCCGCCCTCCCTATCCCACCCCTCCAGGCGGTCACAAAGCACCGAGCTGATCTCCCTGTGCTATGCGGCTGCTTCCCACTAGCTATCTACCTTACGTTTGGTAGTGTATATATGTCCATGCCACTCTTTCGTAGTTAAGCCATTTTAAAAGTTCTTTTTTTGGCCTTTTCTTTAGTTAAGCTCGAATCTCCGTCATGTGAGAGTATTTGAAATGGACATAGATGATGAATGGGAGCTTGATGAGTCTTCGGATGAAGAGGAGGAAGCCAGTAATAAGCCTGTAAAAATAAAGGAAGAAGTATTGTCTGAGTCGGAAGCAGAGAACCAGCAAGCTGGCACTGCTGCTTTAGCTCCAGAGATGGTCATTAAAGTAGAAAAACTTGACCCTGAGCTAGACTCATGATCTAGCTTGCCATTATTTTGAATGTTCTCTTGTCAGAAAGGACACAGATGATGATCAAAGATGTGTTGGACCACTTAATTTTCTTTGTGAAATAAACAGTAAATTTTATTTATTTTTTATTCTGCGTCATCTTTTAGTGGTATACCCACTGTGATAGATTTTCTTTTCACCAAGATTTCTTTTTAATACTGTGTGCAGAACTAGTGTTAAAGAAAATATAAATTGAATGTGAAGAAAAAGTTTAATCTTTTCTGTCAAAAGGTAGGTATCAGGAGTCATTCCTGTATCAGGGAGAAATTAACGTTTAGTCATTCATCACTGGAAGTTTTGATGCATTTAGTATTTTTAAAACACAGACAACATTTATTCCTGTTTTTCCATCTTCCTCTTCTAGTTCATTTTAGATCTCTAGAATGCTTTCAAAATTATGTTTTTATACTGATTTACTGTAATCCTAAATAAGCCAAGAGATGGGTACTATCTTTATGATCTAAATAGCAAAAACATTGCTTGACACCTGCATGATTATCTTTTCTCACTGTTACTTTATTTGAGCTCTGAATCCTTTGAATCACCAGTGTTTAAAAGTGTATTTTTCCTCTGTTTAGAATTGGTCAAGGACATATGTGGCTGTCTGTGTGGTTGGTTCCTTGGGAACATGAGAAATAGGGATCAACTAAACATAATTTAGCATTAGTGCAAATGAGCGCTTGTTGATTTCCTAATGCTCATTTCTAAAGTAGAATGGTACTGTCATGTGACTTTCAAAGTTCCCATTTCATATATGAATTCTCTTTTTGCGGGGGGGGCTGTGTTGGGTCTTCATTGTTGCTCGTGGGCTTTCTCTAGTTGCGGCGGGCGGGAGCTACTCTTCGTTGCGGAGTGCGGGCTTCTCACTGTGGTGGCTTCTCTTGTTGCAGAGCATGGGCTCTAGGTGTGCGGGCTTAGTAGTTGTGGCGCACAGCCTTAGTTGCTCCGTGGCACGTGGGATCTTCCCGGACCAGGGCTCGAACCCGTGTCCCCTGCATTGGCAGGAGGATTTCTAACCACTGCGCTACCAGGGAAGTCCTATGTGAATTCTAATATCAGTTCACTGGTAAGTAAAAGAATCACTTTTGAAAGCTTTAAATATCTTTAGGCAACAACATATACTATAACCAGGTAAGTGGGTAACTGCAAGATTGCTGTGTCATTTGTCTGTTTCTTTAATAGGGATCTGTTGTACTTTGATTTTAGGTATGTCACACTTAAGATTCTCAAGGTACCTCAGTTGGACTGATCTTTGTTGGTTTTGAAGGGAAAACTGAAGAGAATCCACTATTGTGTGCATGAGCTTGGAGATTAGAACTCTCTTCAGGAGACCAACCATGCTAGCCCTCAGCCTTGCACTTAACAGTCCTTAAATACGATTAATATACAGTTTACATAAATGTTTATTAATGGTTGGTCAGTGTGATGGCGTAGTGCAGAATGCCTTGAATTAACTTCTGTCAGCAAGAAAGGTGAACTGTCAGATGACATTACAGAGAAAGTATAGGTTGTAGGTATGTGGAGCAAATTAGGGTGAATGCATTGCACAGATATACCACATAACATTTAAATAACTTTGATGGATTTTAGGGACAAATAGTTACAGATTGTTCTTAGAATGAATTACAGTCTCAAAATAAGCAGCCAGTTCTTTGTTAGACTAATCTGTCTCATGTGACTTCATTAAATTTATAAAGATTTTTTGATATGTGAATATTTGCTTTCTATGGTTCCAGCATAGGGATAGATTGAAACTGGGACTCCTAGACTTTGCCCTTATCTTGAGCCAGGGATCAGAAATAGTTCTATTGATGCACTAGCTGTCCCTTAACATTGAGTTAAATTAATAATGTGAATCACTCCTTCATGCACCCAGTGTTCATAGCAGGAGTGTGTACAGTAGCCAAGACATGGAAGCAACCTAAGCGTCCAACAGATGAATGAATAAAGAATATGTATGATACACACACTCACATGCACACACGCACACACACACAGTGGAATATTACTCAGCCATAAAAAAGAATGAAATATTGCCCTTTACAGCAACATGGGTGGACCTAGAGAATATCATAGTAAGTGAGGTAAGACAGAGAAAGACAAACATTATATGATATCGCTTATATGTGGAATCTAAATAATACAAATGAATTTATAAAGCAGACTCACAGACACAGAAAACAAACTTATGGTTACCAAAGGGAAAGTGGGGGAGGGATAAATTAGGAATATGAGATTAACAGATAACATACTATTATATATAAAATGTGAAACAAAGACTTACTGTATAGCACAGGGAACTATATTCAATATCTTGTAATATTCAATATCTTGTAATAAAAGAATATGGAAAAATATATATATATAACTGAATCACTTTGCTTACACCAGTAACAAAATATTGTTAATCAACTGTACTTCAATTTAAAAACATGGGAGTCATTCCTTATGATAGGAGTATAGTTTCTTCATTAATGCTTTTAAGGTATACGGTAAATCACCTGTTTCGGAAGTGGGTTTGTATTATATCAAGGTGAAAACGTTTAAACTGATACCTGCCTGCCTCTTTTTTATGTTTCAGCAAGTATAGCACAGTTTTCTATGTGTCACTGTATTGTTAGATGGTGCTGTCATTTCCACCTCATAAGAAATTTTGCTTTTAATATGTAGAAGCAATCTGATCATTATAGATTATCACTTTATTTCTAGTATATTTAGCAGCACGTGCTGAATTTGAGTTTTGAATTTAGTGAATGACAAGTAAGGTGTGGGGACGTGAGCACCTTGGGCCGTGGGACTCCACCAGTTACTGGCTATGTGCGGAACTCTGGGCCCTGACCTTTGTACAGCGGGGATAAGTGAGAACCTGTGCAAGGTTTGAGGACTAATGAGGGCTCAGCAGAGCATTGTGGTTGGCATGTAGGAGACACCTGATAGATTAGCACTTCTTAGTACAGTATTCTGTGCTGCTCTTTTCTGTGTTAAATTGTGTTCGTTTTTTAAAAATTTAAGTAGCCTTTTTTTTTTTTCTCCGTCAGACTTATTGGACTGTGCCAATAGTCTTTTTAAGTCTCTGGGTTTCTTTTTTTTTTTTTCGTTTTATTGTTGACTTTTTTCCAAAATAAAAATTTTACCCTCCAAAAGATGCTAAAACATGTTTTATTCAGAGCATTTGAATATAAATGTGAAGAAAACTATTAGGGTATAGCCTGAGTTTATGATGCTGTAACTAGAGGGGTCTGTATATATCTGAATTAATCTAAATTTCCATTCTTGAGGAGGCCCAGCAAGCAGACGTATGCTAAAAACTTGTAGAGGATGCTATACCTGAAATTATGGTTTGCATGATTTCACCAGGGGCAAATCAGTTTCTTTGGTACCTCTTGAAGTTGTAACAATTATCTATAGACTGTTTGCATTTATTAGAATCTATGTTTGACGGCACATATCATCTTTAGTTCTACTGAGCCGGAGGGAGATGGTACCTAAGATTACACAAAGTTAAGGTCACAAAAACCTTATAACGTGAGAGTAAGATATTAATATTTCGATAATATTAGAGCAGAAAATAGTATTTGAACTCTTAGGAGGAATATTCAGATCAGAAGTTCTCAGTTGAAGGGTTAGTGCTTAGAAGTGAATTGTTAATATGGTAGATAATCAATGTTTTTCACTTTCTGAGTGAACTAGAACAGGATTTCCCATGATACACAGGCCACCACACACAAATCACCTGGGCCAATGATTAAAAATGCAAATTTAGAGCTTCCCTGGTGACGCCGTGGTTGAGAGTCCGCCTGCCGATGCAGGGGACACAGGTTCGTGCCCTGGTCCTGGAAGATCCCACATGCCGCGGAGCGGCTAGGCCTGTGAGCCGTGGCCGCTGAGCCTGCGCATCCGGAGCCTGTGCTCCGCAATGGGAGAGGCCACAACAGTGAGAGGCCCGTGTACTGCAAAAAAAAAAAGCAAATTTATGGGTGCTTCCACGGGCCTGCTCAGTCAGAATGTGAAGGTGGGGCCCAGATCTGCATTTTTAACCAACTCACCTGATCTTATGCCCACCAAGGGTAAGAACCAGTATTCTCCACAGAAGCTGTTTTTTAGTAATTAGATGTTTAGTATTTTGTTGTTGTTATAAGGTTAAAAGCTGCTCCCTTAGATGCATTGAAAATTGATGTATTTTTTTTCTTTAAAAATAACCCTCACTGGTGATGAATTTCACATGCAAGGTGCTCATACTTCCATTAAGTCTATTTAGATGGCGGTGGACCTAATTGTACCCCAACTCTCTATGTACTACGGCATGTATAAATGCATCCCTTAAGGCCACATTTCAGCCCAAGGAAGGTATGGTTCAACCAAGTAATAGATGTTCAATTGGGTCTCTGTGGGCCATGAGTTGGTAATAGTCCATTTCAGTTCATAAATGTCACCTTTCCTCAGGTGTGTGCAGTCAGACTGAAGTCACAGTGCCTCTGAACACAAAGTGTGCTGTGTGGTTACCGCTGTACCAATGATAGAACTGTCTCATGCCATGACTTAATGACACTGTGTTTACCAGCTTGATAGATGTTTTAAACGTTTAGGCAAGGAGATAAATCTGTAGTTCATGCCTCCTGCCTCTGAATTCCGATGTTGTCATATTCCCCCAACCAGACTGGAATCCTGATTCCGGTTGCAGAGGGAACATTATTATTTAAAATTTCCCCACTGTTCAGATGATAAAACTGGGTGTTTAGGAGCCCAGCTAGATGTGATTGTCAACATTTTAAGTGATGCTGCCCAACTTTCTAACATTGATAACAGGTTCCCCATTTTCCTTTCTACCACTTATTTTGTCCTGCCCAATTCTTGCAGGAAGGCATGTGAAGGATTTAAAAAAAAACAAAGATTTGGTTTGCTCTCTTGGGGCGCAAAGTCAAGATGTCCACCCAGTGGCAGAATGTGGATAGCCAAGGGGCCAAGGCTATTGTTCTGGGTGCCATTTTCTCCCTGCTGCAGGAGGAGCCATCAAGGGAGTCTTGGAAAGAGTGACCCACGTGGCAGGAGGAGACCCAGGTAACTGTCTGACGGAAGCCCAGTCAGGAGAGCAGTCAGCCATGTGATATGCTGCCAAGAAGTGGAGAAAGGGCGTGGTGGAGGATTGGCTGTTACCTCTGAAAAGCTGAAAGTTGGTGGTGGTTGCTTTTCAAATAACCCTCAGTCTCCTTAACATCTTCTCCAGGGCCCTTCAGGCTCTTCCCCTGCACTCTCCCGTCATCTCGGGGCTCTTTCCCCAGCTCAGATGGGCTTTCTTTCTGTTTTTCTTGAATGAACCAAATTCTTTCCTACTCCAGAGCTTTGGGATATGCCCTTTGCTAGGGATGTTGTTTCCTAATCCATCACAGAGTTAATTCACACTTATTCTTAATTTCTCAGCTCAATGTCTCTTCCTCAGAGAAGCCTCCTGTGCTTTTAGGAGTCTCTCTTACCCCTTCCCTTCATATCAGTTGTCACAATTTTGTAGTTATATATTAATTTGGTGCTTAGTATTTTATTGTCTAAATTAAATTATAAGCCCTGTAGCATCAGAGTATATGTCCATTTTGCTTACCTCTCTATACTCAGTATCTGGCATAGTGCCTGGCACATAGTAGGTGCTCAAAATATACTCGATTCAATTATCAAAATATACAGCAAAGTGGACACTGGTTTGAAATATGATAAATTATCCTGAAATCTTAACAACATTGCAATGTATTGAATTTGTTCACAAATGGGCTGTGTTACAAAATTTGCAAACTGATTGTTTGACACTCAGATTAGATTTCTCTATAGAAAAACTGTCATTGTTGGTCTCAGTCTGCACCTACTGAAAATAACAATTATAGATCTGCAAGCTCACGTCTGTCCAAATATCAGCCTTGATTTCCAAATCAGGATTCACAGTTTTCAGCCTTCACATAATTTTTAAGGCCTTCGTTCTTGTGAATTTAGGATAGAGATGATGTATTTAGAAAGATGATTTTTAGTATTAAAAAAAAAAAGTGGTGACCCTGACAGGAAGTGTTTCAGAGGAGTGCTGGCAGCAGCAGCCCTATTTGAGTGGGTGTGAAATAGATGTGAAGTGAGCAAGTGGCGACCACAGAAGTAGGCAAGTCTTGAATTTTGCTGCAAGAGGGGAGAGGAAGGGTGGCCAGAGGGAGACATGGCATCAGGGCCCTTTAAAAAATATGGATGCTGTGAAGGCATATTTATACAACCATAGGAGTAATCCACGAAAGGGGGAGAGATTGACCATTCTAGAGAAAGGGGGGAATATATGAGAGTGAAACCCTCGAGAAGGCAAAGAGCTGAGACCAGCAGAAGGTCAGCAGAAGGATCTTTCTTGGGTTGGAGCACGGTGTTCCTTCCACGCACGCTCACAGGAGTGTGTGGGGACAGTTGCTGGTGGGTGCTGGAACTGTGGGTAGTACAACAATTTCCCCCAAGAGGTAAGGTCTCAGCAGAGAGAGATGAGGAGAGGAGATGTGTGAAATTGTTGACCTCCAATGGGAAAGTGAATTTTGCTGAGGAAGTGTTAGCATTGAGAGTCTGCTGGAGATTTGTGGCATAAATTCCAAGAGTCCAATTAATGGAATCATTTTCTCCCACTGCTCAGGTGTCGGGTGGATTAGGTGGAACATTGGGTTTAATCTGGGTTGGGGTTTTGTCAAACCACTGCGACAAGGCAGAGAGGGATGAGGGGCTTAGCGAAGGTAGTACCACTGTGACAGGGCCAGTGGGTTAGAAGGTGGAGGATCATGGGGTTTTTGAACCAGAAGGATGGGGAGACAGGCGGCGGCCAGAGGGGCCGTTTGCAGTGAGTGGTACAGAGGTGGTGGAGTTGGTGAGGACAAGGGGAACTGTGGCTGTGGTGGCTGCTGTTGGGAAGGAGAAAGTCACTGGGGATCAGTAGGTCAAGAATTGAGTGCCTGGGGTTTTTGGATGGCTCATGCATCCATCTGGCTGTTCAAGCTGAGAAAGGAGATTACAGCAACCAGGTGGAGAAAGTTACCATGCGTTGGGTGCTGAGGTCACCAGGGTAGGAGGAGGATGAGGTGCCAGCTGTGAGCGGAACGGGAGGGAAAGGAGAAGCTGCCTGTGCTTCCAAGGCTCCTGGGCCTTGAGAGGCCCAGAGGAGGGTCCGTGACTTACATACGGTCGCTTAGGAAGTCGTGAGGCAGGGAGTCAAGCCCAGGCGGGCTGAGGCAGGGCCGGGCTCCCAAGACCCACGCCGACTGCCCAAGAGGGGCTCGAAGCAGAACCCAGGCTTGTAGAGGACCTGGTGCAGGATAAGAATACAAAGCCAGCCTGTGAGCACTGCAGTGTTTTCCAGTCCTGTATCAGCCATAGATTGGTACTTCCTCCATCTGGGAGAGAAGATTGAAGGCCGGGATGGAGGTGGAGGTCAGTTCTGATTTTTAAAGCTGGACTCAGCAGCTCTCCCTGCTGGCTCTGGGAAGTGGTTGTTCATGGTGGTTCTGCCTGATCCTGTCTTGAGTGAAGGGCTGTTCTCGGAGACAGTTGTGGGTGGACAGGAGGTGGCCTGGTGTGATGGCCCAGGACAGTGGGCCTGAGTGAGCCTGTTCAGAGGCCCAGGGCGGGGCCCAGGAGGGGTGGGAGCTGAAGCATCTGTCTCTCTCCCAGTGTGGGGTGCAGTTCAGGGCCTCCCCGGTGTTGGGTGCCCTCCTGGGTCATCCGAAGAATTCCTCAGAGGGGAGCTGCCTGGTCCATGGGCTCTGGCTGTTTGGGTAACCAGGCAGTTTCCAGGCCCCTACGAGATGGCACTGAGCTTCAGGGGGCTGCTTAGCAGACTCAGGAGGGCCTAGACCCAGCTGGCCCTGGGAACCTCGGCATCTGCCAAATTGTACACAAAAATCCCAAGTGCTCGGGGCCGCGGACACTCTGGGGCCAGGCCAGGCCAGACCTGAGGCTGGTTGTGATCAGAGGGTCTCTACCTGCACGTGCCGCCACCCATCCCCCTCCTCCTGGTTTGCGTTTGGCTTTTCAGTGTTCTATGCAGAAGTCTGTCGTGGAAGAGGAGCAGTGCGGGAGAGACTGCACGGTGCTTCATATGCATCATCTCACATGGTTCCCTGAACAGCTCTACAGCAAAGGCATTGCTCTCCTTAGTTTACAGAAAAGAAAAAAGTTCAGAGAGGTTCCGTGTGTCCCAGTCGACTACACAACAAGTCGGGGGCAGGGCCAGGATGCGAAACAGATGATCTGACCCCAGCCAGTAATAATCGCTACGACAACTGAGTACTTAATAAGAGCCGGGCACCATTCCAAGCACATCCCATGAATAATTCATTTAAGCCTCACTCCAATCCTTCAAGGTAAGTGCTATTATTAGCATCATCCTCATTTCACAGATGAAGAAACTGAGGCACAGGCTGTTTTCTTACTTTGTTCATGGGAATTACACGGGCATCAGGGGTGGGATGGGGATGTCTGGTGCAGCACCCTTGCTTTTTTTTTTTTTTTTTTAAACCTCTTTATTGGAGTATAATTGCTTTACAGTGTTGTGTTAGTTTCTACTGTATAACAAAGTGAATCAGCTATACATATACATATATCCCCATATCTCCTCCCTCTTGCGTCTCCCTCCCACCCTCCCTATCCCACCCCTCTAGGTGGTCACAGAGCACCGAGCTGATCTCCCTGTGCTATGCGGCTGCTTCCCACTAGCTAGCTATTTTACATTTGGTAGTGTGTATATGTCCATGCCTCTCTCTCACTTCATCCCAGCTTACCCTTCCCCCTCCCTGTGTCCTCAAGTCCATTCTCTACGTCTGTGTCTTTATTCCTGTCCTGCCCCTAGGTTCATCAGAACCATTTTTTTTTTAGATTCCATATATATGTGTTAGCATATGGTATTTGTTTTTCTCTTTCTGACTTACTTCACTCTGTATGACAGACTCTAGGTCCATCCACCTCACTACAAATAACTCAATTTCGTTTCTTTTTAAGGCTGAGTAATATTCCATTGTATATATGTGCCACATCTTCTTTATCCATTCATCTGTCGATGGACACTTAGGTTGCTTCCGTGTCCTGGCTATTGTAAATAGAGCTGCAGTGAACATTATGATATATGACTCTTTTTGAATTACGGTTTTCTCAGGGTATATGCCCAGTAGTGGGATTGCTGGGTCATACGATATTTCTGTTTTTAGTTTTTTAAGGAACCTCCATACTGTTCTCCATAGTGGCTGTATCAATTTACATTCCCACCAACAGTGCAAGAGGGTTCCCTTTTCTCCACACCCTCTCCAGCATTTATTGTTTGTAGATATTTTGATGATGGCCATTCTGACTGGTGTGAGGTGATACCTCATTGTAGTTTTGATTTGCATTTCTCTAATGATTAGTGATGTTGAGCATTCTTTCATGTGTTTGTTGGCAATCTGTATATCTTCTGTGGAGAAATGTCTATTTAGGTCTTCTGCCCATTTTTGGATTGGGTTGTTTGTTTTTTTTGATACTGAGCTGCATGAGCTGCTTGTATGTTTTGCAGACTAATCTTTTGTCAGTTGCTTCGGTTGCAAATATTTTCTCCCATTCTGAGGGTTGTCTTTTCATCTTGTTTATGGTTTCCTTTGCTGTACAAAAGCTTTTAAGTTTCATTAGGTCCCATTTGTTTATTTTTGTTTTTATTTCCATTTCTCTAGGAGGTGGGTCAAAAAGGACCTTGCTGTGATGTATGTCCTGGAGTGTTCCACCTATATTTTCCTCTAAGAGTTTGATAGTGTCTGGCCTTACATTTAGGTCTTTAATCCATTTTGAGTTTATTTTTGTGTATGGTGTTAAGGATTGTTCTAATTTCATTCTTTTACATGTAGCTGTCCAGTTTTCCCAGCACCACTTATTGAAGAGGCTGTCTTTTCTCCATTGTTTATTCTTGCCTCCTTTATCAAAGATAAGGTGACCATATTGCATCCTTGCTCTTAACCCCTACAGGTGCTGCCTTTCCGGGGTCTGTGTTGATCCGCAGCCCCGCCCTCCCTCCCTCGCCCCTGCTGCCTTGCCCCTGGCCGCGCTCCCCGGGCACAGTCTCCCTGCAGCGGCACGGCCACCGTGATGTCTGTGTGGAATGACTGGTAGCGATGCCAAGACTTCATTCTTCCCAGAGCTCCTTCGTTCATCATCACCAGCAGCTCTGTGAGGAAACAGGCTGTGAGGAGGGAGCAGAGCGGGAATATGTGTGAGAACCCCAAATCCTGCCCCCCGAGATCAGTGTGGTTTCCCCCAAGACAGCAATGCCCACGCCGGTTACTGTGCCCTCTTCCTTTGCCTCCTGAGCAGGTTCTCATGTGTGTGTGTGTGTGTGTGTGTGTGTGTGTGTGTGTGTTTTTTTCAGGACTCACAGAGACAGAGCAGTCCTCTCACCAGAAAGGTGACAGCAGGGAAGCTGCCCACAGTATTTGTGCCATGAATATTCTCCGTCCCATCTCCCAATGCATCGAGGTTATTTTGCATTTTGCTGGTCTACAGACTTCCCATGGGTAAAGGCTCCCACGGCAGATGGGAAGCAGGTGAAAGGCAGATGATCTTCTGAATAAATACATGGGCCAGGCAGGGGGTGTATTTGCAGTTTGCAGCCGGGAAACTATTCAAAACACGGAATGTTCAGTGGTGAACACTGTGAGAAGGACTGTGTGACTCCATGAAATACAGACTAGAAGCACACTTGGCCTGTTAGTTGTGGACTAGGGACGATGATAATGCAGTGTCGAGAAAATAAGCTCCGTCTTGTGTTTTTCCACAAAATAGCTCACAGCATCACATGCCAATTATCCTATTTACTCATCTAAAATGTAAAAGGGACTTGATGGGGTGACACTCTCGGGGTGGAGCAGGAAATGTAATAATGTAGATCCTTTTGAGAAACGGAAGTTGAAGGAACAGATTTGCAAATTGTCTCAGCAATTCAATGAAAATGTGAGCCTTAGACCTCTCACATTTCTAACCCAGTACTCTTCACTCCCCTTAGTTCCAAAATTAGTATAATAGCCTGTTTATGTTTAATTAAATGCAAGACTAATTTACAACTCACCTTGCTCTGGGCTGGTCATTAGGCGTGTGACACCTGGTCCGGTTCATCTCCGGAAGTCGGAGGGATGGATGATGCTTTGCTGCCAAAGGTGGTTAAGAAAATGACAGTACACAAAATCCCTGGAAGAGGAAATGAAGACATATTTTATGGGTTGAAGCAGAACAGAGAGGAGCGGTGTGGCTCTGGGAGGAGAAGGGAGTGAATTGTTATCCCTCTGTCAGTGCCAGAGTCCAGTTCAAATGCTTTTCCAAAGCTTCCGTTCACTCCTCACTCCTCCAAGCCTCAGCACCTCAACTCCAGGCCCCACCATCCCAGCCACAGACTGGCTCTTATCTCTGCCTCAAGCTCTCACCATAACCATTGTGGTTACTGAGCACTAAGCACAGGCAAGGACCTAGACTAATAAATGCACTACAGGTATGAACTTGTCCAGCTGCCCCCACCCCATCACCCGTGAGAAAGGAAGCATTGTTAATCCCTTTGTACGGAGGAGGAAGGAGAGGCCCAGAGAGGTTAGGTAATTTGTCCAAGGTCACACAGCTAGTGAGGGGCCGGGCCCGAGTTCTCCATCATACACTGTACATCCCTGGCCTCTACCACCTTCTCCCTTTACTTGTGAATAACATACCTTCCCCTTCTGGCATGTGAGCTCCTCAAGGGCAGGCAGCCCTGCTGCCTGGTGGTAAATCCTCACTAAAGACCTGTGCCCTATAGGAAGCCCCACCCTTAAAATTTGTGGAGTCTGGGCCCCTGAGTCCTGTTTAGGAAGCCACAGCGCCCCCTGGTGCCTGAGAAGCCTAACTTTAGCCCCAAGCCGGCCAGTGCTGAAGGTTCCCAGCCTTAGGTCCAGGGCAGCAGAGCTGAGCCACCCAAGGTAGGAGAGGGCTGCTCCCCGCAGCTGGGTTTCTGAGGCTGCTCTGTGGGAATGCCTCAATCCAGGACGCTCGGGTACCACATGGACTTTCTGGCTGACCAGGCAGTACTCTGCCAGGCCCAGTGGCCTAGGAAGGACATCCCAGAGAGGAAGATGTGTGGGAGGGTCCCCATCAGGAGACGTGGGATTCCAGAGGTCGTCTTGGCTTGCGGGTTGGAGGATGGCTGAAAACCCCTGCAGAGGGCAGCAGTGTGCTTGTTTGTGCTGTTCATGCCAGGGTCGGCTTCCTGACACGTGGGTATGACACAGGCCTCTAGCTCTGAAGGGCCCAGGCTTGGTTTAATGCTCTGTGGAAATAAAGACCAACCAAATGACAGCAAGCAAGGCTGCTTATTTGAGCTTCCCTGAGCAAAGGAGACACTCTTCCATTTTGGCAGAGACTCGAAGGCAGGCAGAAGGGCTGGGGACGCTTTATAGTGGAGAAAAGGGATGGCCCCCTGCGTGCCCTGACTGGAGGCTGTGGGCCCCTGGGAAGCTGGAGGAGGTTAAGTAGAAGTGGAGCATCCTATGTGGTTGCTTGGGGGTGGCTCTTTGGCTTTCTCTGGTGGGTCCTGAGTTGGAAGCAGGGACAGAAGTTAGGGAAGCTGTCAGTTATTGATCGAGTCCTGGCCATTGGGGCTGATTGTTACAAGGATGATTGGCATCCTGGATTCCCACTGTCGAGATGGCAGTCTCCCTTCCTGCAAGAACGACTTATATAAAGCAGGTGGCTTCCTGGACTAGTTCTTGCAGATGAGGAGATGGTTTCCTGGGCAGGTTGCTGTGGGCTGTGGGTTGGATTTCTATTTTTATACATGGTCTGGCCATCAACCGTTTGTATAATCCGTCTCTCATTCCACTGTCACCATCTTGAAATTCTTGACAAGGGGACCCACACTGGGTCCTGTACATGATGTGGTCATTCCTGTGTTCTTTGGACTCAGGACCAAGGAAGCTTTCATGATCTAGCTGCAGTTTTCAAACTTTTACTCAGAATTTGAGATTGTGCTGTCCCCAAGTACTGAAAGCCTCCTGGTGGAACCCAGGTTCAAACGCCCAGGGGAATGTCATTGGGGCCTGTTGACGAGTCTGTTTCCTTCTGAAGCCTGCAGATCCTCTGCTGTGTTTTTTCTATCTTGGTATGGTCGGGGCCTTCTGGACAGTGTGGATAGTCAGTGGGCTTGGGCTGAAACAAACATCTAACTTGGGTCAAAGTTCACTAATTTAGATCCTGTTCATTTTAAATAGAGAAGTTTTGGTCTATTTTTGAAAAAAAGATTTGCTAAGCAAATGCACTGTGCAAAAAATTTTCAGGGAGGAGGGCAATATTTTATCTGTCGAGAGCAAAATTTTCAAGGGCCATTATAATCAGCACTGTGTTATACAAAAACCATGAATTCCTTTGTAAGCGTAAACTCGAATTTCAATGCGTTCTTTGCTGTTCATGTGTTGGAGGAGGTCATTGAGAGGACGTGACCGCCGATTGACCCTTGAGCTGGACCCGGGCAATCGGAGGCTCTTCACCACCCCCATCCCTAGAACCTACGTTCCGCCCACTGTTCCCCCACTAGGAGCTGTTTCAAGGTTGCAGCCTTGAAATAATGTGTTGTTGAGACCATTTGAACCCATTTAAGGCCTCTACATAGACTTTTAAGACTGATGGGCCAGTGTGGAGATCTGGGGCCACCCCAGACAAGCCTCATTTGTAAGTTCCTTTGCTTATTAAACCTGCCACCTACCAGTCTGGAGCATCTGCCTCTTTCTTGGTCTCTCCTTGCCCCCCTACCTTGTTGGGGCCAGTTTCTGATTTCACCCTGGGGAAGCTTCCGAGCTTATGATCCAGTATCATGAAAGTAGCTCCAGAACCCACTGCCTATTGCTCTGGTTACATTTTTCTTTCTGGTAAAAGAAAATTTCCCCATATACATGTCGCCTCAGACATCAGCTCTGGCTTTGAATGCCCTCAAACTCTCAAAGGATGAAGACTTTTCTCCGCTGAGGGCTTTTAAAAGAAGACGCCATGAGAGCTGGTGGCAGCTGCCAAGGAGGCCTTTCCTAACCTTTTGGGAAAACAGTACTATGGGCTGAAGCACAAGGGTGGCCTCCCAGGTGGCCATTTGCAAGGGGACAGGTTTGTTTCACACAGATTCTGAAGGGCTGTTTGGGGAGCAGTCCCATCGCTCTGCAGTCACACGTCTAAAGCAGAGTGGTGAGGACTGGCCGTGCACACGACAAACGGCATTGACTCATAAGCAGCAGGCGTGGCCACTGCGGCCTCCTTCTCTCCCTGGCTCCTCCTGGCTCCGCCTCCTGACACTCTCGGTTTGAAGACTATTGTGTCTAGCTGGTACCTGCGTGGTGACTCATGGGGCAATGAAATCATGATACATTTGCCAATGCCTGATGCTCACCTTGGTTCTGAGTGGCCAGAGGCACACAGTAAGTGCTCATTAAATGCCTTACCTGGCCACGTGCCACACTGCCCTGGTTTCTTGGTGACCTTGATCCACCTACCCAGCCTTCAATATTTGGCAGCCTTCACAAAAGTCTCTGGGAGGCCTGAGAAACACCTGAATTTTGGACCAGAAAACAAGATTGAGATGCACTGTTTTTTTTGTTTGTTTGTTTTGTTGGGGGTAGGAGCGTTTTTAAAATTAATTAATTAATTAATTTTTGCTGTGTTGGGTCTTCGTTTCTGTGCGAGGGCTTTCTCTAGCTGTGGCAAGCGGGGGCCACTCTTCATCGTGGTGCGCGGGCCTCTCACTATCGCAGCCTCTCTTGTTGCGGACACCGGCTCCAGATGCGCAGGCTCAGTAGTTGTGGCTCACGGGCCTAGTTGCTCCGTGGCCTGTGGGATCCTCCCAGACCAGGGCTCGAACCCGTGTCCCCTGCATTAGCAAGCAGATTCTCAACCACTGCACCACTAGTGAAGCCCGCACTGTTTTTTTGATTGAACCAAACCCAAGATCTTTGTCCCAGGGTTTTTTCAAATTCGAGTACCAGGCTTCTTATAATTAAAGGGGGGAAGCAAGGAGCATAGAAAACACAAAACAAGACGAGCCTTTTGACCTGCTCCAGCCGGCCCTGCAGCTGTCACAGCTGGAGTCCTGTACCCCCTCACCACCATCCCCAGCATTCTTTTCACCTGTTTCCTCTTTCTCAGTCAACACCCCCATAGGGGGGAGCACATTTTCCAGAAGCTTCCTGAGAATGGATACACAGGAGTAATCTTTCTAAGATGTTTTATCTTTGAAAATGTCTTTGTTCTGTTCTGACATCCATTGATAGTTTGGTGGGGTGCAAATTTCAAGGTTAGAAATGATTTCCCCTCAGAATTTTGAAGGCATTCCTCCCTTATCCCTTAGCTCTCCTTGTTGCCTATGACCCGCCTGTCATGTGCAATGACCTGGTTTGGGGTTTTGTTTCTGTTTTCTCCTCTGGGTGCATTTAGGACCCTCCTTTTCCCTCCAGTATGCTGAGATTTTACAATGATGTGTCTTCACATGGGACGATTTTCATTCATTTACTGGGCTGTTAATGGACTTCCATCTGGAAAGTCATGCCCATCATTTACAAATCATAATAAAATATACATTACTCTCTGCTCGGAATGCTTTCATTGTTGTTGTTGTTAAACTCTACATACCTTTAGCTGCCATTCAGGCATGATTTGACAAAACCAGAATAAATGAATAAATAACGAATCAATACCTGTTTACTATCCAGTTCAGTAGAGGAGGTGTTCATGTCATTGATGAATGAGTGTATGTCCTGTATAAATGTTAGTTGATATTCTCATTTATGTTAAGGAGTAAGACAAAAGTCAGGCAATGGAGATGTCGGACCTCACAGATACAATAGGCATTAATAACCTCAAAAGATGGATAGTAGTGATGTGTTGTAAAATGTAATAAAATGTTGTAAAGTAATTAGGAAGTAATTGTTTTTAATAGATCTTTTTTTTTTTTACGAAACCTTCTTTCTTTATTTTTGGCTGTGTTGGGTCTTCGTTTCTGTGAGAGGGCTTTCTTTAGTTGCAGCGAGCGGGGTCCACTCTTCATCGTGGTGCATGGGCCTCTCACTATCTCAGCCTCTCTTGTTGCAGAGCACAGGCTCCAGACGCGCAGGCCCAGTAGTTGTGGCTCACGGGCCTAGTTGCTCCGCGGCCTGTGGGATCTTCCCAGACCAGGGCTCGAACCCGTGTCGCCTGCATTGGCAGGCGGATTCTCAACCACTGCACCACCAGGGAAGCCCCTTTAATAGATCTTTATTGGAGTATAATTGCTTCACAATACTGTGTTAGTTTCTGTTGCACAAAAAAGCGAATCAGCCATATGCATACACATGTCCCTGTATCCCCTCCCATCCTCCCTATCCCACCCCTCTAGGTCATCGCAAAGCACAGAGCCGATCTACCTGTGCTATGCTGCTGCTTCCCACCAGCCAACTATTTTACATTCGGTAGTTTATATATGGCGATGCTACCCTCAGTTTGCCCCAGCTTCGCCCTCCCACCCCATGTCCTCAAGTCCATTCTCTATGTCTACATCTTTATTCCTGCCCTGCAACTAGGTTCATCAGTACCAATTTTTTTTTTTTAGATTCCATATATATGCGTTAGCATACGGTATTTGTTTTTCTCTTTCTGACTTACTTCACTGTGTATGACAGACTCTAGGTCCATCCACCTCACTACAAATAACTCAGTTTTGTTTCCTTTTATGGCTGAGTAATATCCCATTGTATATATGTGCTACATCTTCTTTATCCATTTATCTATCAATGGACATTTAGGTTGGTTCCATGTCCTGGCTATTGTCAATAGTGCTGCAGTGAACACTGTGGTGCATGTCTCTTTTTGAATTATGGTTTTCTCAGGGTATATGCCCAGTAGTGGGATTGCTGGGTCATATGGTAGTTCTATTTGTAGTTTTTTAAGGAACCTCCATGCTGTTTTCCATAGTGGTTGTATCAATTTTTATGTTCCCACCAATGGTGTAGGAGGGTGACCTTTTCACCACAACCTTTCCAACATTTATTGTTTCTAGCTTTTTTGATAATGGCCAATCTGACTGGCGTGAGGTGATACCTCATTGTAGTTTTGATTTGCATTTCTTTAATAACTAATGATGTTGAGCATCTTTTCATGTGCCTCTTGGCCATCTGTATGTCTTCCTTGGGGAAATGTCTATTTAGGTCTTCCGCCCATTTTTTAAGTGGATTGTTTGTTTTTTTGATACTGAGCTCCATGAGCTGTTTGTATATTTTGGAGATTAATCCTTTGTTTTTTCATTTGCAAATATCTTCTCCCATTCTGAAGGTTGTCTTTTTATCTTATTTATGGTTTTCTTTGCTGTGCAAAATCTTTTACGTTTCATTAGGTCCCGTTTGTTTATTTTTGTTTTTATTTCTGTCACCCTAGGAGGTGGGTCAAAAAAGATCTTGCTGTGGTTTATGTCAAAGAGTGTTTTTCCTATGTTTTCCTCTAAAAGTTTTATAGTGTCTGGTCTTACATTTAAGTCCTTAATCCATTTAGAGTTTATTTTTCTGTATGGTGTTAGGTAGTGTTCTAATTTCATTCTTCTACATGTAGCTGTCCAGTTTTCCCAGCACCACTTATTGAAGAGACTGTCTTTTCTCCATTGTATGTTCTTGCCTCCTTTGTCGTAAACTAGGTGCCCATATGTGTGTGGGTTTATCTCTGGGCATTCTATCCTGTACCATTGATCTATATTTCTGGTTTTGTTCCAGTACCATACTGTCTTGATTACTGTAGCTTTGTGGTATAGTTTGAAGTTGGGGAGCCTGATTCCTCCAACTCTGTTTTTCTTTCGCACGATTGCTTTGGCTATTCGGGGTCTTTTGTGTTTCCATACGAACTGTAAGATTTTTTGTTCTAGTTCTGTGAAGAATGCCATTGGTAGTTTGATAAGGATTGCATTTAATCTGTAAATTGCTTAGGTAGTATAGTCATTTTCACAATATTGATTCTTCCAATCCACGAACATGGTATATTTCTCCATGTGTTTATGTCATCCTTGATTTCCTTTTTTTAAAAAAAAATATTATTTATTTATTATTTATTCTTGGCTACATTGGGTCTTTGTTGCTGCACACGAGCTTTCTGTAGTTGCAGCAAGCAGGGGCTACTCTTTGTTGCAGTGTGCAGGCTTCTCATTCTGGTGGCTTCTCTTGTTGTGGAGCACAGGCTATAGGTGCTCAGGCTTCAGTAGTTGTGGCACATGGGCCCAGTAGTTGTGGCACTCGGGCTCTAGAGCGCAGGCCCAGTAGTTGTGGTGCATGGGCTTAGTTTCTCCGTGGCCTGTACTATCTTCCCAGATCGGGGCTCGAACCTGTGTCCCCTGCATAAGCAGGCAGATTCTTAACCACTGTGCCACCAGGGAAGTCCCTCATCTTTAATTTCTTTCATCAGTGTTTTATAGTTTTTTCAGTACAAGTCCTTTGCCTCCTTAGGCAGGTTTATTCCTAGGTATTTTATTATTTTTGTTGCAATGGTAAATGGGATTGTTTCCTTCATTTCTCTTTCTGATTTTTCGTTGTTGGTGTATAGGAATGCCAGAGATTTCTGTGCATTAATTTTGTATCCTGCAACCTTATCAAATTCATTGATTAGTTCTAAGTTTTCTGGTGCCATCTTTAGGATTTTCTATGTATAGTATCATGTCACCTGCAAATAGTGACAGTTTTACTTCTTCTTTTCCAATTTGTATTCCTTTTATTTCTTTTTCTTCTCTGATTGCCATGGCTAGGATTTCCAAAACTATGTTGAATAAGAGTGGCAAGAGTAGATATTCTTGTCTTGTTCCTGATCCTAGTGGAAATGCTTTCAGTTTTTCACCATTAAATATGATGCTTGCTGTGTTTGTCATATATGGCCTTTATTGTGTTGAGGTAAGTTCCCTCTATGCCTATTTTCTGGAGAGATTTTATCATAAATGGGTGTTGAACTTTGTCAAAAGCTTTTTCTGCATCGATTGAGATGATCATATGGACTTTATTCCTTAATTTGTTAATGTGGTGTATCACATTGATTGATTTGTGTATATTGAAGAATCCTTGCATCCCTGGGCTAAATCCCACTTGATCATGGTGTATGATCCTTTTAATGTGCTGTTGGATTCTGTTTGTTAGTATTTTGTTCAGGATTTTTGCATCTATGTTCATCAGTGATATTGGTCTATAACTTTCTTTTTTTGTGATATCTTTGTCTGGTTTTGGTATCAGGGTGATGGTGGCTTCATAGAATGAATTTGTGAGTATTTCTCCCTCTGCAATTTTTTTCCAAGAGTCTGAGAAGGATTGGTGTTAGCTCTTCTCTAAATGTCTGATAGAATTCACCTGTGAAGCCATCTGGTCCTGGACTTCTGTTTGTTGGAAGATTTTAATTATGGTTTCAGTTTCACTACTTGTGATTGGTCTGTTTATATTTTCTAATTCTTCCTGGTTCAGTCTTGGAAAATTGTACCTTTCCAAGAATTTGTCCATTTCTTCGTGGTTGTACATTTTATTGGCATATAGTTGTTTGTAGTAATCTCTTATAATCCTTTGTATTCATGCAGTGTCTGTTGTGATTTCTTAGTTTTCATTTCTAATTTTATTGATTTGTGTCCTCTTCCTTTTTTTCTTGATGAGTCTGGCCAAGGGTTTATCAATTTTGTTTATCTTCTCAGGGACCAACTTTTAGTTTTATTGATCTTTGCTATTGTTTTCTTCATTTCTATTTATTTCTGCTCTGATCTTTATGATTTCTTTCCTTCTACTGACTTTGGGTTTTCTTTGTTCTTCTTTCTCTAGTTCTTTTAGTTCTTTTAAGTGTAGGGTTAGATTGCTTATTTGAGATTTTTCTTGTTTCTTGAGGTGAGATTGAATTGCTATAAACTTCCCTCTTAGAACTGCTTTTGCTGCGTCCCATAGGTTTTGGGTCGTCGTGTTTTCGTTGTCATTTGTTTCTCTGTATTTTTTAAATTTCTTTGATTTCTTCAGTGATCTCTTGGTTATTTAGTAGTGCACTGTTTAGCCTCCATGTATTTGTGGTTTTTACAGTTTTTTTTCCTGTAATTGATTTCAAATCTCATAGCATTGTGGTCAGAAAAGATGCTTGATATGATTTCAATTTTCTTAAATTTTCTGAAGCTTGATTTGTGACCCAAGATGTGATCTATCCTGGAGAATGTTCCATGTGCACTTAAGAAGAAAGTGTATTCTGCCACTTCTGGGTAGAATGTTCTATAAATATCAATTAGATCTATCTGGTCTATTGTGTCATTTAAACCTTGTGTTTCCTTATTTGTTTTCTGTTTCGATGATCTGTCCATTGGTGTAAGTGGGGTGTTAAAGTCCCCAACTACTATTGTGTTACTGTCGATTTCTCCTTTCATGGTTGTTAACATTTGCCTTATGTATTGAGGTGCTCCTATGTTGGGTGCATAAACATTTATAATTGTTATATCTTCTTGGATTGATCCTTTGATCATTACGTAGTGTCCCTCCTTATCACTTGTAACACTATTTTAAAGTCCATTTTATCTGATACAAGTATTGCTACTCCAGCTTTCTTTTGATTTCCATTTGCATGGAATATCTTTTTCCATCCTTTCCCTTTCAGTCTGTATGTGTCCCTAGACCTGAAATGGGTATCTTGTAGACAGCATATATATGGGTCTTGTTTTTGTATACATTCAGCCAGTCTGTGTCTTTTGGTTGGGGCATTTAATCCATTTACATTCAAGGTTATTATCGATATGTTTGTTCCTATTACCATTTTCTTAATTGTTTTGGTTTTTTGTGTGTGTGGGTCTTTTTCTTCTCTTGTGTTTCCTGCTTAGAGAAGTTTCTTTAGCATTTGTTGTAGAGCTGGTTTGGTGGTGCTGAATTCTCTTAGCTTTTGTTTGTCTGAAAAGCTTTTGACTTCTTCATCCAATCTGAATGAGATCCTTGCTGGGTAGAGTAATCTTGGTTGTAGGTTTTCTCTTTCATCACTTTAAGTATATCCTACCACTCCCTCTGGTCTGCAGAGTTTCCACTGAAAAATCAGCTGATAACCTTATGGGGATTCCTTTGTATGTTATTTTTTGTTTTTCCCTTGTTGCTTTTAATATTTTTTCTTTGAATTTAATTTTTGTTAGTTTGATGAATATGTGTCTTGGTGTGTTTTTCCTAGGGTTTATCCTGTATGGGACTCTCTGTGCTTCCTGGACTTGGGTGACTATTTCCTTTCCCATGTTAGGAAGTTTTCCACTATAATCTCTTCAAATATTTTCTCAGACCCTGTCTTTTTCTCTTCTTCTTCTGAGACCCCTATAATTCGAATGTTGGTGTGTTTAGTGTTGTCCCAGAGGTCTCTGAGATTGCCTTCAATTCTTTTCATTCTTTTTCCTTTATTCTGCTCCTCGGCAGTTATTTCCAACATTTTGTCCCTCACCCGGAAACCCAGCAGGCTTTCTGGGCTCAAGTGGATGGGGCAAATGCCCTCTTCTCCTCTCCTGCTCCTCTAGTCTGGGGTCTGGGAGGGCCCCTCCGGCCTGCCTCTCCTGATCTCCCCAGCCTCCCTCCTATGCCCACAAAGACACATGCAGCCTGGAGGGGGCTTGGAGGGCAGGGGATCGGCCTGGGAGCTCAGCAGGCTCCCCGGCCTGAGTGGGCCAGGCATTTGCCCTCCAGTCCTCTCCCGCTCTTCCCAGAGAGTCCCTGTCGCCTGCCTCTCCTGATCTCCCCAGCCTCAGGGGCGCTGATCTTGTCTGTCCTCCACTTCTCCTCCCCCCTCGGTCCCCCTACATCCTATCAGTTCACTCTGGAGTTCCTCCCGTCTCCTTGGGGGTCAGAGTCCCCCACCAGCAGCCAGCAGGCACCCTAATTGTGGGGAGCCACTAACTCTGCATCTTCCTATACCACCATCTTGACTCCTCCCCAAGTAATAAGTTTTGAGTATTCATTACATTTGCTTTTAACACAATTTACTTAATTTTAAGTTTATGTAATTTTTAATAGTGGCTTTGCTTAGCAATTAGCTTAAAAAATTCCCAAGCATTTAAAAAGTGGCTCTCCCAAGCCAGAATGAGACAGCTCCAGCTCACCACTGGAACATAATGTCCTCCGGTTTGGGGACTTTAAAAAAAATTATTATTTCTTAATTTTTTTCTTCTCTTCATTTTCTCAGTTCTCTTTTCTGGGAATTCATGTGGACTGATTTTGTTTTTTTTTTAATCTTTTCTCTCTTATTACTTTTTAAAATCTCATTGCCTTTTGCTTTATTTTTTTATTATTTTTTTTTAACATCTTTATTGGAGTATAATTGCTTTACAATGATATGTTAGTTTCTGCTTTATAACAAAGTGAATCAGCTATACATATACATATGTTCCCATATCTCTTCCCTCTTGCATCTCCCTCCCTCCCACCCTCCCTATTCCATCCCTCTAGGTGGTCACAAAGCACCAAGTTGATCTCTCTGTGCTATGCGGCTGCTTCCCACTAGCTATCTATTTTACGTTTGGTAGTGTATATATGTTCACGCCAATCTCTCACTTTGTCACAGCTTACCCTTCCCCCTCCCCGTATCCTCAAGTCCATTCTCTAGTAGGTCTGTGTCTTTATTCCCATCTTACCCCTAGGTTTTTCATGACCTTTTTTTTTTCTTAGATTCCATATATATGTGTTAGCATACGGTATTTGTTTTTCTCTTTCTGACTTACTTCATTCTGTATGACAGACTCTAGGTCCATCCACCTCACTACAAATAACTCAATTTCGTTTCTTTTTATGGCTGAGTAATATTCCATTGTATATATGTGCCACATCTTCTTTATCCATTCATCCGATGATGGACACTTAGGTTGCATCCATGTCCTGGCTATTGTAAATAGAGCTGCAATGAACATTTTCGTACATGACTGTTTTTGAATTATGGTTTTCTCAGGGTATATGCCCAGTAGTGAAATTGCTGGGTCGTATGGTAGTTCTATTTGTAGTTTTTTAAGGAACCTCCATACTGTTCTCCATAGTGGCTGTATCAATTTACATTCCCACCAGCAGTGCAAGAGTGTTCCCTTTTCTCCACACGCTCTCCAGCATTTATTGTTTGTAGATTTTTTGATAATGGCCATTCTGACAAGTGTGAGGTGATATCTCATTGTAGTTTTGATTTGCATTTCTCTAATGATTAATTATGTTGAGCATTCTTTCCTGTGTTTGTTGGCAATCTGTATATCTTCTTTGGAGAAATGTTTATTTAGATCTTCTGCCCGTTTTTGGATTGGGTTGTTTGTTTTTTTTGTTATTCAGCTGCATGAGCTACTTGTAAATTTTGGAGATTAATCTTTTGTCAGTTGCTTCATTTGCAAATATTTTCTCCCATTCTGAGGGTTGTCTTTTGCTCTTGTTTATGGTTTCCTTTGCTGTGCAAAAGCTTTAAGTTTCATTAGGTCCCATTTGTTTATTTTTGCTTTTATTTCCATTAGTCTAGGAGGTGGGTCAAAAAGGATCTTGCTGTGATTTATGTCATAGAGTGTTCTGCCTATGTTTTCCTCTAAGAGTTTGATAGTTTCTGGCCTTACATTTAGGTCTTTAATCCATTTTGAGTTTATTTTTGTGTATGATGTTAGGGTGTGTTGTAATTTCACTCTTTTACATGTAGCTGTCCATTTTTCCCAGCACCACTTATTGAAGAGGCTGTCTTTTCTCCATTGTATATTCTTGCCTCCTTTTTCAAAGATAAGGTGACCATATGTACGTGGGTTTATCTCTGGGCTTTCTGTCTTGTTCCGTTGGTCTGTATTTCTGTTTTTGTGCCAGTACCATACTGTCTTGATTACTGTAGCTTTGTAGTGTAGTCTGAAGTCAGGGAGCCTGATTCCTCCAGCTCCATTTTTTGTTCTCAAGATTGCTTTGGCTATTCAATGTCTTTTGTGTTTCCATACAAATTGTGAAATTTTTTGTTCTAGTTCTGTGAAAAATGCCAGTGGTAGTTTGATAGGGAATGCATTGAATCTGTAGATTGCTTTAGGTAGTATAGTCATTTTCACAATGTTGATTCTTCCAGTCCAAGATCATGGTATATCTCTCCATCTATTTGTATCATCTTTAATTTCTTTCATCAGTGTCTTATAATTTTCTGCATACGGGTCTTTTGTCTCCTTAGGTAAGTTTATTCCTAGATATTTTATTCTTTTTGTTGCAGTGGTAAATGGGAGTGTTTTCTTAATTTCACTTTCAGATTTTTCATCATTAGTATATAGGAATGCCAGAGGTTTCTGTGCATTAATTTTGTATCCTGCTACTTTACCAAATTCATTGATTAGCTCTAGTAGTTTTCTGGTAGCATCTTTGGGATTCTCTATGTATAGTATCATGTCATCTTCAGACAGTGACAGCTTTACTTCTTCTTTTCCGATTTGGATTCCTTTTAGCCACAGCAGTCAGAGAAGAAAAAGAAATAAAAGGAAGACTTTTACTTTATTTTCTAAAAGATTTCTTCAACTTTGACTTCCAATCTTCTAATTAATTTTGATTTTTTTCTAGCATATTTTAATTTCCAAGAGCTCTTTCCTCTTCCTCGATTATTATTATTTTCTTCCTTCACCTCCTCCTTCTTATAGATCTGCAATATCTTGTGTAATGTATCTGAAAATATACATGAACATTGTGTGTGTGTATTTAGTGCATTTAGTTTTTATTTCCATGAACTATCTTTAGCTTGATATTGGATACATGGAATTGGAGGTGCCCTTGATATATCCAAGCGTTGTTGGCTATCTGGGGGTATTCAGAAGAATGGTCTAAATAGGAATATAAATTGATACCTTGGCCTGGGTGTGATGAGGTCATCTAAGGAGAGAGCAGCGAGTGAGAAGATGATGGGATTTTGGTAGAACCTGGCCACTGGCCTTCTGGATGTGGAACTCTGGAGAAGGGCCAAATCTGGAAAGGAAACCAAGAAGGAACAGCTGGGAGGTAGGAGTGAGCCTGAGGGTGGGTGTCAGGAAGCCAAGCGTAGGGCTTTTGAGGAGGAGCAGAGGTCAACCATGGACCATCCTGAGAGGCTCATGAAGATGGGCAGTGACCTCTCCTCAGCTGAGTATCCCATGGAGTCCGTGTGGTTCATCATTCAGGCCAAAGTTTCTGCCTTGGATCTTTATTTCTATTTTCTTCCATGACTGTTGAGCTCATGCTCCCGAGATGCAGTATTTCCACAGCAACACGTGCCTTGTTTTCTTGCACCTCCTGCTCTTCCTCTTCACTCATTCATTTAATTGTCTTTTCTTTTTCTTGTATCTGTATGAGAAGATTGATGAGCCTATTGTGGTAATCATTTTCCAGTATGTGTAAATCAAACCACCATGCTCTACACCTTAAACTCATACAATGGTGAATGTCAATTATTTCTCAATAAAACTGGAAAAAAATAGAGAAATAATTATAAAAATTAAAACACAAAAACAACCAAACATGCTCTCATCACTGTGGACACTGATGATACATATTCATCAACCCTAATCCTCACCCTTATGGTCTTATATTCCAGTGGTGGGGCAGGGGTAGACAATAATCAAGCAAAGAAATAAGTGAGCAAGATAATTTCAGAGAATGGCACCATTAATAAAGAAATGTGAAGCAGAGAATTCCCTGGCAGTCCAGTGATCAGGACTCGGTGCTTTCACTGTGTGGCCCTGGGTTCGATCCCTGGTCAGGGAACTAAGATCCCACAAGCTGCGCAGTGCAGCCAAAAAAAAAAGAAAGAAAGAAAGAAAGAAAGAAAAAGAAATGTGAAGCCAGTTAAAGAGTTAGAGAGGGAAGAAGGAAGAGGGAAGAAGTTGCAGTTTTAGGTTAGGCAGAACATTCCAGAAGCTATCTGAAGGAGGTGAGAGAGGAGGCCAGAGAATATCTGGGATAGATTTATTCTGACAGAAGGGACAGGATCTGCCAGGGCCCTGAGGTGTGTGCAGGGGACGGGGGGGAGGGCAGCCCACAGTGGGGGAGGCTGCATCACAGGGACTTGGGGGACATGGTGAGGCCTGTGGGTTTCATCCTAGATGAGATGGGACATTGCTGGAGGATTTTAAGCAGAGGAAGAACATGATCTGATTTCTCTTCTGGGGCAAGTGAGAGAGACACTGCCTGCTCGCTCGAGATGATGAGGCTGAGGAGTCCTGTGGAGTTTTGAACCAGAAACTGGCCTGCATCTGGTTTGCCTGTTAGGATAACTCCCCATGGAGGGAAGAGTGGGGGACCTGGTAATTAGCACTAAGTGATGCGGGTACCGTGAAGGCCAGTGTGTCTGTGGATGATGCAGAGAAGTAAGAGACAGGCAGTAAGGTATAAAATAGCTAATATTTGTTGAGTGTCAATTATATGCTGGGCGCTGTGCTGTGTCACTTGGATTATTCTGTGTAATCTTTGCATTGCCCTCGAAGGAAGGTAGGTTTTATCATCATTCCCACCTAACAGAGGAGGAAACTGAGGCTGGTTAAAGTTATAAAAGAAGCACGACACACACAACTTTGTGAATGTAATTAGTGCCACTGAATTGTGTGCTTGAATATGGCTAAATGGCAAAATTTATGTTACATATATGTTATTGCAATTTAAAACAAAATTTTAAAAGAAAAAACACAACAAAAACCCCACACTATTTTGTCTGTGAGACAGCAGAATTCAAACTCGGGAAGAATGAACCCAGTTCTGCACCCAGTTCTGAACTGGTCCACACCATGGTTTGTGTAAGAGGTAGACTTGACACTTCACGCACGGTTGGAGGGTTGGTCATCTAACGAGTATTCATGTCAATTTATTAATTTGGGGCATTTTATTAAAATGCACTGTGGTCCAGATTCCCAGATCAGAACACTTACGGCTCGTCTCTTCTGTTTTCCTTTTACTGATCCACTGTATCCAGTCTGAACTGTACTTGTGAAATACTTCCTGGGTTTCATGCCCTGCTCCCCAACCACAGTGGGCCTTTCCCATCCCAGAACCTCCAGCAGCCTCCTCCTGGGGCTTCCAGGCTCCCTCCCAGGCTCCCTCCAAGCCATACTTACAGTCCTAAAATCCTGGGGTCATAGTGGACCTCTTTAGTCGGAAGCTGAGAGCTCAGCTTGGTTCCCCAAGTATGATGATCCCCAGGCTCTGGAGACGCCAGAGTGACTCTTCTAACCAACACGCTGCTGAGCTTTTCTCAAGACTCTCCAACAACTCCTTTTCTCATCCAGAATAAAAGAAAACACCCTAAGGGGTCGGCCGCTGAGTGAGTCTGGGCCCCCTCCTCCCGACACTTACTCCCCCTCCTCCCATTTACTCACTCACCTCCAGCCTCACCAGCCTCCTTGCTGTACTTGGAACTCACAGGCCTACTCCCCGCTCCAGGCCTTTGCCCTGGCTGTGCCCTCTGCCTGGAACACTCTCTCTCAGACTATTGGGGTGGTTTCCTCCTTCTCCTTTGACTCTTTGCTCAATTTGACACCCTATTTAAAACTTTGATTCCTTGCCCGGGAACCCTGATCTCCCTATTCTGTGATATTACCCCCGAAAACACCCATCACCTTTGCCTACCACGATATTTTGGATCCAAGTCTGACTCCCTGCTTCTGTGAGGACGAGGACTTTTGCTGTTTTGTTTGCTGATGTATCCCAACCCCCTGGCATATAGTAGGTGCTCAATAAACACTGTAGACTAATTGAATGAATGAATGAATGGATATTTTCCCAATTTCCCAAGGAAAGCCTGGGATTGTATCATTTCCTTCTTACTTCTGTTGCTATTCATTTCTCAGTGAATCTTAAAGCTAATGAGGACAGAAGTAGAGGCTGTACGTGAACTGTGAGTTTCAACCTGACTTTGGGTGGGGATGACGGCCAAGGCCTCTTCTCCAGGCTGAGGGGCAGAAGGAAGAAATGGCCTCTCCGAGCCTGGCTTCTCTGCCCAGCGCCCTCAGCCTTACTCCAGTTCTGACCCTTCCAAGGCAGGGTAGCGGGGAGGACCCCAGGGAGGGGGACCAAAATTGGTTTGCATTTCTTGGTAGGGGTAGGGGCAGGAGGACCAAGACTTAGGCAACAATTTTTTTTTTTAATTTGAAGAAAGATGCTTTTCTGTCTCTCCCATCTTTAACTTCTCTGCCTCTGGCTAGGTTTTCAAACCCAACCCCATCTAGCAAGGGCACAATAAGAACTGAAAAGAAAACTTTCATTTTGGTGCCTTATTGGTAAAGCTGGACTTTCCTGTCTCCCATTTTCAGCTGGATCTGGACTTCTGCATCACCTTTCTCCTGCACATTGCCAGCTGCTCTTGAGCTGCTGTTGGGTCCTTTGTCAAGGAGGAAGTTTGCATTCAGAGCGCTTGGCCACTTTGGTGACAGCTCCCGCAGTCTGAGCCATGCCAAGATGGGAACGTGGGTGACCCCCTTTCCAACTGGCTTCTTCACCTCCTGTCTTCACAGAGCTGTCATTTTCAGAACATATAACATTTCTCCCCCAGTCCTTTTAGTGGAAATCCTAAAGGCTCTGAAAACCGAAAGTTGTTTTTTACTTTGATAACTAACTTGGCATCATAATGTGACCTGGGACTTCCCTGGTGGCGCAGTGGTTAAGAATCCGCCTGTCAATGCAGGGGACACGGCTTCGAGCCCCGAAGAAGCTGCGGAGCAACTAAGCTGGTGCGTCACAACAACTGAGCCTGAGCTCTAGAGCCCGCGAGTCACAACTACCAAAGCCCACATTCCCCAGAGCCCACACTCCGCAACTACTGAGCCCGCATGCTGCTACTACTGAAGCCCTCTCAGCTAGAGCCCATGCTCCGCAACAAGAGAAGCCACCGCAATGAGAAGCCTGCGCACCACAACGAAGAGTAGCCCCCGTTTGCCACAACTAGAGAAAGCCCGTGTGCAGCAACGAAGACCCAACGCAGCCAAAACAAAATTAAAAAAAAAAAAAGTGACCTGAATTTGGTGGCAAAAACCTCACCTGAATGGAGGCTATTAATAGCTCTTTATTTAGTCCACTGAGCGTGAAGATTAGTATGTTTTGATGCAGAAATATGTCTAATTGTGTGCTGTCCCGGATCCCCTGGGGGTGTCATGGACCGTGCCATACTGCACTGAGTGAACATTCTTAAATCGGAGTCTTCTGGATTTCAACCCACAGCTGACCCAGGGTTGGGGTACGGGCTGGGGATCTGTGTGTGTCCTATGACAGAGAGGCAGGGGGGAGTAACGCCTCTCAGGGTCAGTTGGCCGGGCTTCAGCTAGCATGTAGTGGCTGTGCGGTCTTGGCAAGCCTTATAACCTGGACCCACTGTCTCTCTCTCTTTTTTTTTTTTTTTTTTGCGGTACGCGGGCCTCTCACTGTTGTGGCCTCTCCCGTTGCGGAGCACAGTCTCCGGACGCTCAGGCTCAGCGGCCATGGCTCACGGGCCCAGCCGCTCCGCGGCATGTGGGATCTTCCCAGACCGGGGCACGAACCTGTGTCCTCTGCATCGGCAGGCGGACTCTTAACCACTGCGCCACCAGGGAAGCCCCCTCTGTCTCTTTATCTGTAAAATGGCAGCCATGACAGTGGTCTCACAGCGCTGGGAAAAGGTCTGCCCTGGCTTGAGTCACCACCTGCATCTCCCATCACGTCCTTGCTGGCCCCTCTTCTTGGACCCATTCTTCCCCAGATGTCTCCATCTGGCTCCCACCCCGTCTTCAGATGTCCACTGTGCTCTGAAGTCACCTCCCCACGGAGGCCTCCTGACCCTGTTGATGAGGCATTGTTCTCACTACTCCCACCCTCCGCCTCTTTCTCCGTTTTGCTTTTCCGCCCAGCACGTGTCTCCGCCTGCAATGATACTGTGTGACTGTTAGTTTACTTGTAAATCACCTGTCTCCCCCACTGGAAGGTAAGCTCCTCCAGACATGGCTCCTTGGCCTGACTCACAGCCGCCTGCCCGGCAGGCACAGCAGCCCAGCTGGTGCCCAGTGAGGAGCGGAGAGTGGGCTGCAGCCCTGCAATATGCCCTCAGGGAGCACGGGGACGATGCGTGCAAGACCAGAATGGACTGGCCATCGCCCCGCACTCTCAGCTTCTGCCCTTTCCTCCCTGGAGAGGCTGAGTTCCGCTTCTATATTTAGAAGGGGCTGGAGGAGGTATGGGGGCTTCTGAGGCAGTGAACGGAAAGGCGATTTTGGTTTTTTGTCAGGACTCAAGACCAAGTCTGATGAGATATTTCCCTGAAGGCCTTCTTAGTGCAGATTTCGGGAAATAACTCAGAGGGCATCGCACTCTGCCCCCACTGTGAAATTCTTGAAACTCTGGAGTTGGTTTTTGCTTTTGGCAAAGGCAGGCGGCAACCCCCAGAAACCTCCTGAGGGTAAAGATAAGCTGAGGGCTTGGAGGGGAAACCAGGCCCTCTGAGTGCCACAATTACTGGAAAAGCCTTTCCCTCTAGACCTGTGTCCTCAGGTTTCCTGGTACCTGGGACTGGGCAGAGTTCCCTGGGGAAGGAGGCAGTGTTTTCCTGAGTCCTTTCGCACAGCCTGAAACTTCTCCAGTGATGAAGCAGAAACAAGTCAAGTGTTCTTGGGGGCAGCCTGCATATCAGATGATTCTGAAAACAAACTGAAGCAAATGCTGGATTTAACAAGAGTGCACTCACCCAAATTCCGGGGCTGTGGAGTGAGGACTGAGAGCTCTCTTACAGAGCTGAGAGGGCAGGGTTTTAGAGGAGGGTCGAAGTGTTTAGGGACACGTGAGTGAAATTAGTTAATCAAAGGAGTGATTAGAAATATTGAGCCCAAGGGTCCCAGAATGAAATTCATTAAATATTAGAGCCCTTATAAATGTATGCACGATGCCAGCAAGCAGAATAGCCTGGCAGCCATGCACCTGCTACCCGGGTTTATAAAATTTTACCATTTTGCCAGATTTCCCAAAAAAATCCCAAATGTTACAGGCATAATTGGAGTTCCCTATGTTCCCTTCCCTTTCCTTCCTCTCTCTGAATTTGGTTATTACTCCCAGGCTTGTTTTTATATTATTAATACAAATATTGTCTCCATAAATAATTCTGTTATTGTATACGTTGTTAAAGTTTACATATCATTTATAACATAAAATTTTTATTATGTAATAATATATACTGTGTATGTACATACATTATAAACTGTTATGCTACTATGTACAGCTTTCTGTAACTTACCTTTTTTTGTTGTTCAATATTATGCTTTGAAGATTTGCCCATGTTGATCCACAGAGCTGTAGTTCAGTCGTTGCAAGTCTGTCAAACATTCCATCATGTTAATACATCACAAGTTATTTAGCCATTCTTCTGTTGATGGCCGTTCAGGCTGTTGCAAGTTTCTGCTATTACAAACAATACTTCAGTGAACATTTTCATACTGTGTCCTTGTGTTCTTGCTAGAGATTCTTCAAAGTATTTATCTATGAGTGGAATTGCTAACTCAAGAGGTCTGCAAATATCCAGCCTCATTTACTTTTGCCGGATTGGTCTCCAGTTGGTCAATACCAATCTAGACTCCCACTAGCAGAGCGTAAGAGTTCCCGTTGCTGTACATCCTCTCTGACTCTTCAGTGTCGCTCAAGTGTTTCATCCCCGGGAGGTGAGGATTCCAGGCCTCGATCCCCCCACAAGGGCTGATGGCTGAGGGCGGTCTGGCAGCAACACCCCCAGAAGCTGAGGAAAGCATCCTTCTGTTCTCAGAGGGAAGCAGAGGCCACACTCTACCTTCCTCCCAGCCCCCTTGCTCCTCCACCTTTCACCCTTGAACTCTTTGTGGGGCTGGCTGATCTCTATGGATCGAATCACTCTGTCTCCCTGACCTTGGCCATCCCCTTGGGTTTGACCTGAGAGAGAGGCTGGGACAGGAAACCAGGGGATGAGAGGAGACAGAAGTCAAGGTGTTTATTCCTGCCACCCCCCTCCTGGCAGAGGCGGCCTTCTTTGGTCTCAGTCCCTGCTGGGCCAGCTCCAGCTCCGCCTGCCTCTAGGGATGCTGTTTTCTCCTCTCACCCCTCTGGGCCTCAGGTGGTACCAACTCCCCACTGATGCTGGTCTCTGGGGTCTGCACCAGCTCACTAGCTCCCTTCATCAGCCCACTCATTATAAATAGTAACTAAACCCTTGGAGTATGCCATCTCCATCCTTCCCTGAATGATATACTTTTTGATTTTTTAAATAATTCTAACATTTATGAATACTATCCTCCATCTAGTGTTCCCCATAAAAGAGAAAACAATGGGACACAACCAAGTGACACTGAGAGCTGAATCAGGCCTGTGAGCTACCGAGCCACTAGCCAGCCAAGTGACCTCCCCACAAGGATTTAGATTTAAGCTCCAGCAAGGAGACCAATGATTTCACATCACAGACCGGCTTTGCTTTGGGGGGTCCTGCGCAGATAATCAAGCCTGTCAATGTTAAGTCTGTGAACTCTGGGGGGCAACTGTACCTTCCTGAAAGGGTTGTTGTGAGAGCAAAAGGAAACAGGCTAGGTCAACGGCAGAGAGACCAGTGGCTCATCCAGCCCGTTTGGATGAATTAGGAAAAGGTGGGAGCTCATGGCCTTGCAAGGAGTCTGGCAGGCAGAACCCTTCCTGGTGGGGAGCTCTTGTGCAGTCCACAACCTATGCAACATCGTGCAATGGCCCTGCTGAAGTCCTCACCCAATAGTGGTGAAGATCCAGTGGATCCTGCATTCTGGCAGATCTAGGCTCAAGTCCTGGTCTAGCCCTAGTCTATCCCAGAAAGTTCTGTGGCACATCTGATGAATCACCTAAACTCTTTATGTCTTCGAAGAGGGTAAAAAGCAGCCTCTACTTTGGAGAGTTGCAGTGAGGACTGAATGGAGAAAATGTCTGTAATATGTATAAAACAGTGTTGAGCACACAGTAGGTGTTCAAGGAATGCTATTATTCTGACTTAGTTGCTGTTATTCTTATTTGCAGTCAGTGTGGTCCCCACTTTTCCTTGTAGGCGGGACCTATAGTTCTCACTGGAAGGGACCTAGGTTAGGGGGAGCTGCTGTCATTTAGAGTTGGTGCTCTGAGATGATTTTCCTCCTCTGAAATCCTCCTGCTATAAGTACCCCAAAGACAGTTTTTCACTCCAAAGACCAGCCTTGACACCATCGCTTTTGCTTCTTGATGTCTGGCTCCTTCCTCTAAACTGTTCTCCAATCCTCCTCTCTCCCTCCTTCTCCCCTCTTTCTTTCTTCCCTTCGTCCTCCCCCATTCTTCCCTCCCCCTCTCTCCCCGCCCTCCTTTTTCTCCTCTTCTGAACAGGCTCTGAGCTGCACAGATGCAGTGCTGGGTGCAGGGATTGGAGAGGAGCAGCACTGCCCAGGAGCTCAGAGCAATAGAAGTGTTACCGAATGCAAGTTTGTGTGCCATACAACCCGAAATGTTGGAGTTTGGAGCAGAGAAAGGTTTATTGCAGGGCCATGCAAGGAGAATGGGTGGCCCATGCCCCCAAACCCTGAACTCCCCAGAGGGTTTCAGCAAAGCATTTTTTTTCTTTTACATCTTTATTGGAGTATAATTGCTTTACAATGGTGTGTTAGTTTCTGCTTTATAACAAAGTGAATCAGTTATACATATACATATGTTCCCACATCTCTTCCCTCTTCAGCAAAGCATTTTTAAAGGCAAGGTAAAGGAGGGGCATGGTTGGTTGGTGCAAACTTCTCTGGTGTCAGAATCCTTTGTTCTTGCAGCTGTCCATGTAGGTCAGGTCAGGATGTTCCTGAAAACCTCCAACAAGACAAATATTATTCTCTGTTCTGCAACTTTGTATCTCCATATGGATGAAAAAGTGTTATGCCCTTAAAGGTCAGAGCCTTGAGAATGGGCTATCCTGTATATTTCAGGCTATAGGCAACATTCTTAACTGGAAGCAAAAGCAATAGAACACACAGGTTAAAATAAAAGAAACAGATCTAACATGGAGTCAGATTTGTTCTTCCCTATTACAGAAGGACTTCAGTCCCGCATGAACCAATATCCAAGGGCATTGGTTACAGGTCACCAGAAGGGAAAGCTGACGGCTGGGCTGGACAGAGGGGTCATTCACAGGGAGGCCTCTGTCCAAGGGGAGAAACAGCTTCCCTGGATCACTGATCTCACTGTAACATTTGCTCTCCAAGTAGGAAATGACCACTTGGCCCCTAATGGAGCCTATGTCCTCCCCAGCCCCCTGCCTAGCCTATTCCCTAGAGAGAGAGTGTGTCCACTGCCCCACCCCCCAATACCCAGAATCCATCTTCTCCTCCCAGAGTAGAAGTCAGGTCAAGCTCCCCACAGAAGGCAGTGGAGAGAAAGGGCAGGACTCTGGGAGAACATGAGGACCTACTGGGCCTAACCTGTCAGCATCCCCTTGGCTGGGCAGCTGGTTTGGCTCAAGGTGGCATCTGGGCAAGGAGAGGCCCCAAACTCTGTAAAATTTGGTTCAAACTTGTATGATCCCATAGATGACTTTGTTTCTTGATGAACACTGTTTTAGAGAGATCAAAGCCATGTGGCTTTGCTAAGAAGGAAGATGAGTGTTTTCCTACGCAGGGGTGTGTGTGTGTGTGTGTGTGTGTGTGTGTGTGTGTGTGTGTGTGTGTGTGTGTGTGTGTGTGTGTGTGTGTGTGTGTGTGTGTGTGTGTGTGTGTGTGTGTGTGTGTGTGTGTGTGTGTGTGTGTTGGCGGGGCAGGGGAAGGGCAAAGTGGCTCCCTCTAGTGGGCAGCTGTGGGAACAGCGTAAACTGGAGCAGTTATTGAGCATGGGGTTAAGAGGTGGCGAAATGTACAGGAGAGTTGCAAATGTTGGCTTGTTTCTCCTCTTGGGACCCCCTCTCCACCTCCACCCCACCCCTACCCACAATGGCTCCCTTGACAAATAGGTTCCTCTGACCCACAAGATATTTTAACAAATGCTCACCGTGCATCAGACCCTAAGTACTTTTCCAATAGTAATCCATTTAATACATGTAATAACCCTGTGAAGTAGGAACTATTGTTAGCTGCATTTTACAGAAGCCAAGGAACAGAGAGGTTGAGTAACTCTGAGAACACACAGCCAGTACATAGAGAAACTGTCATGCAAACGAGGATCCTCCAGCTGCAGATTCTGTGCCCCTGACCGTATCCCCAGGGGCTCTAGGCCTCTGGTTTCGCCAGGTCTCTTGTTGCGTTGGGGCACTGATGATAACACCTACATCATCTCCCTTCTCACCCCTAGACTTATAGTTACCAGAGCTCTTTATTATTCATATCCTTCATCTCACTTGGTGCTCTGCGAAGTAGGAAGCACAGGCACTATCTCCTTTTTACAGATGGGGAAATGCAGGACCAGAGAGGGACAGGAAGTACCCAGGGTTGCACAGCTGGTAAGGCGTACAGCTGGTGTTGAAGGCAGGTCCACCTTCTCCACTCTGTCCCTCTCCCTGGCCTTGCTGCTGTATAACTCCCAGCAGCCATCCCTCCCCACGGCAAGTCCCTGCTCCATCTTTCCTTATGTGTCCTCTCTGAACCAGTTTCCTCTGCCTTCCCCTTCCTCACCCTCACATCCTCTTGCCCTGAGGTCCCCTTGTCCACCCTCTGAAATAGTTTCCATTTCACCCATTACCTTTGCCCCTTTGCTCCCTCCTTGGCCCCGAAATGTCCGGGTTTTTTGGGGGGTTTTGTTTTTTTTTTTTGTGGTACGCGGGCCTCTCACTGTTGTGGCCTCTCCCGTTGCGGAGCACAGGCTCCGGACTCGCAGGCTCAGAGGCCATGGCTCACGGGCCCAGCTGCTCCGCGGCATGTGGGATCTTCCCGGACCGGGGCACGAACCCGCGTCCCCTGCATCGGCAGGCGGACTCTCAACCACTGCGCCACCAGGGAAGCCCTCTTTTCTTTGTATTTTTAACCTCAACTTTTCTAGGAAGCCATACTGTAGCACAGTGTTGTGTTAGTGCCCACGTATGGGAAGATTTTGACTGAAGGTCATTTCAGATTCTAGGTCAGTGGGTGAAAGTCCACGTGCCCTTGGGAAGCCCACTGACTATAGGGTATCAACTACATGCTGGTCACTGACCTGGGAATTTGGGCCCCTGCCTTCAGGGAGCTTGTTTTCTAAAGGAAGAGCCAGATAACTAATAGCAAACCAATAAATCTACGGATGGTGATAAGCACTCTGAAGAAAAACTAGATTGTGGAGGACAAGAGAAGTAGAAAGCAAAGGATATGCTGCCAGGGTGGCCAGGGAAGGCTTCTCTGGGCAGGTGGCATTTGAGCAGTGACCTGAATACCGGGAAGGAGGGAGCCATGAGGATGCCCAGCTCACAAGTACACAGGTACACAGTGGGTAAGTCAGGCCTTGTGTAAAACAGTAATTTTTCAGCAAATGCTAGTGCCCTGGGACTCAGTGGTTTTAGTGGAATTGATAGCTTCTGAAGATGTGAGCATCTCCAGGCCCCCAGGATGTGAGCTTCATAGGAAGGAGGAAGAACGGAAGAGTGAAATGGAGGAGCCATGTAGATATCAGGGGAAGCTCATTCCTGGGCAGAGAGAACAGCAAGTGAAAAGCAATGAGATGGGAATGTGCTTGACATGGTCAAGGGGCAGCTAGGAAGTGTCGTGCCAGGACGTCTGAGAGGAAAACAAGAGTGGCAGGGGTGAGGTCAAAGGCTCAGATCTCATTATACCTTTTAGGTCATGGGTAGGACTTGGGATTCATTCTAAGTAGGATGGGAGCCACTGGAGGGTTTTAGGTGCAAAAGGCTCATTCTGACTGCTGCGTGGGGAGTAGGTGGGGTGCAGGGTGGGCTGGTGGATGAGAAAGGAAGCAGGCAGGCCAGTTATGCAATATTGCAGTGGTCCCCATGGGGCTCATGGTGGCGTGCACCAGACGATAGCAGTGACTCAGGTGAGAGGAAGGAAGTCAGCTCAGGCAAACACCTTGAATGGTCATAGGGGAATGAATGGGGCGGGCAGGGCTGGGCAGGGCTGGTGTCACCTTGTTGGTGATGGGGGTGGGAGATGGGGTTGGCTGTCACAGATCACTGTGGTTGTATAAATGCAAACTCTGGTCTCAGATGCTTTGCTCCTGTTGTCTGAGCCACTTGCTCTTCTGTGACTTTGTGACCCTGCTTGGAGGTCACACATTTCTTGAGCCTCCTCGTATGAGATAACTATTTGTTGGTAAAGCCCACCATAACCAAGCGCCATGCACCGGGGGCTCAAACCACAGAAATGTGTTGTCTCAGAGTTCTGGAGGCTGGCAGTCCGAGATCAAGGTGTTAGCAGGGTTGGTTCCTTCTGAAGGCCGTGAGGGAAGGATTTGTCCCAGGCCTCTCGCCTTGGCTTGTCTTCTCCCTGTCTGCACATCATTTTCCCTCTATGTGTCTCTATGTCCAGATCACCTCTGCTTATAAGGACCCCAGTGATATTGGATTAGGGACACCCTAATGACTTCATTTTAATTTAGTTACCTCTTTAAAAACGCTGTCTCCAAATTTGGTTATATTTTGAGGTACCAGGGGGTTAGGACTTCAACATATGAATTTTGGGTGGGACACAATTCAGCCCATAATAATGACCCATAAGCCTTGGGATGGAGTTTGGTACTGGTTAGTTGGTTCACCCAAAGCTCCAAAAGGCTAAAAGGATGTTCCTTCCACCTGGGGCCCCTTCCCAGCAGCCTTGCTCTTCCTGTAGCTTGGGCTTCCATTTCACCTCCTTCTCCCAGCTGAGCTTGGAATCTCCCCGTCGCCCTCCACCAACTAGCTTGAGTTGCTGTGAACAGATCATCGTTTCTGTTGTCTGCTTTCCCTCCTCATTCATTAGCTGAGCAGCCCAGCTGCAGCTGTGGATGGCACTTTTTCTGGCAGGGATAGCCCTGTAGGATCCTTGGGGCTTTGTCCTCAGGCAGTTTCACAAGATGTCAAGGCAGATTCCATGGCAAAGCTGGGCTCAGAGGAGCATGGGAAGCCTGATATGCTATGTGGTTTTTACCAATATTATTCTAATTTCCTTTTGTTGTTGATTTTGGCTTAGGATGATCTAAAATTCTATTGTGACAAGGCAAAGTGTGTAAAAGAGTTCACACAATGTCTGATGAATAATAGACCCCTAATATATACTACTGTTATTATTACAATCTGCGTTCACCTTCTTTTCTTTTTTTTAATACAACTGTTCTATTTTTATTTTTTTATAAATTTATTTATTTATTTTATTTTTGGCTGCGTTGAGTCTTTGTTGCTGTGCACGGGCTTTCTCTAGTTGCAGCAAGCAGGGGCTACTCTTCATTGCAGTGCGTGGGCTTCTCATTGCGGTGGCTCTCTTGTTGCGGAGCACGGGCTCTAGACGCGCAGACTTCAGTAGTTGTGGCGCACGGGCTTAGTTGCTCCGTGGCATGTGGGATCTTCCCGGGCCAGGGCTCAAACCCATGTCCCCTGCATTGGCAGGCAGATTCTCAGCCGCTGCACCACCAGGGAAGCCCCACCTTCTTTTCTTTAGAAAAGGACTTGGAGATGGTCACATCCTCAGAGGCTACCAATTATGCTGATGCCACTGAGTCCCAAGACACTAGTATCTGTTGAATAATCACTGTATTGTACCCGTCAGAGGAGTCACACCCATATGTAACTGTACGGAGTGGACATTTTCATCCTCATTTGACATATGAAAAATTGGAAGCTCTGAAAGGTGCATCAACTTGCTCAAGTTCACACAGTTAGAAGGGGGAAGAGGAGGGATTTGAACTTAGGCAGTGGAGCTGGAACCCAAAACGTTTTCACTACGTCCTTCTCTCTCCTTGTCTGACACAGGAGCTCGTATCTTGGGTCTCAGCATTGCAAGACCAGCTCAGATTATGAGGTTGCAAAGGATAAAATGCCCCTTTGATGATTGAAAAGGAAAAATAATTGGAAGACTTCTACTATGATCACTGGCTATGTCAGCCAGGGTCTTCTACATTTTCCTCTTGGAAATTCACAAAAGCAACAAGAGCAATAAAACCCCTCTCTTTATCTCGAATCCCTTCCACAGTATACATTTTCAGGAAAGCAAGAAGTAGAAATAATCCACAAACTCTGAAATACTTGTAAGGACAGCCCAAAACATTTGAGATAAGAAGTTGCATGGAAGGAAGTACTGGAGAAGCACCCGATGTAGTGAGATGGCCCAGTGGTGGCACATCTCAGAAAGTGCCAGGAAAAATATGCTTCCTAAAGGTAAGGGGCTCATCTTAAAGAGCAAAAGCTGTAGCCCTTGTTTGCAACCACCTGTGAGGGAACTAGGATATGCTGGGAGCAAAAGCTCTCCTAGACCCAACTATATTCAGAGAAGCAGTGGAGGCAGTGCTGTAGAAATACACTGTGAAGCCATTTTAGCAGGAAGCAGTTTGTCTTTGTGGCAGCAGAGACCTTTTGTGTTTTGAAGCCTGTGGGGCTATCCTGACCCCTTTATGCCCCTTCCCAGTAGATAGTCTGGGAAAATTCAACCCATTAAATGATTAGTATTTCTTTTAAAAAGGAACTGGCACAGCATTTATACAAAGATCTTGTAAGAAAAAAATCTGAAAAAGAGGAGCAAAAGTAGTAACAGGCAAAGAGCACTTACCAGAAAACCACATACCAGGATAAACTCCAAAGAAATCAAAGATTTTATTATACAAAATAAAACCATAAGAATGTAGTAGAAAATATGAAATAATTTATTTCTAATTTTAAAAAGTTATTAATATTATTTACAGACAGATAATGAACCAGGAAAAATTTTAGCATAGATGAACGGCTAATCTCCCTAATGGATACAAATTCCCCAGAAATTGATGGTGACAACTACAACAGCAAAACAATGTTCAATTTTTAGTTTTTTAAGGAACCTCCATACTGTTCTCCATAGTGGCTGTATCAATTTACATTCCCACCAACAGTGCAAGGGGGTTTCCTTTTCTCCACACCCTCTTCAGCATTTATTGTTTGTAGATTTTTTGATGATGGCCATTCTGACCGGTGTGAGGTGATACCTCATTGTAGTTTTGATTTGCCATAATTCAAAAAGAGTCATGTACCACAATGTTCAGTGCAGCACTATTTACAATAGTCAGGATATGGACACAACCTAAGTGTCCATCGACAGATGAATGGATAAAGAAGATGTGGCACATATATACAATGGAATATTACTCAGCCTTAAAAAGAAACGAAATTATTTGTAGTGAGGCGGATGGACCTAGTGTCTGTCATACAGAGTGAAGTAAGTCAGAAAGAGAAAAACAAATACCATATGCTAACACATATATGTGGAATCTTTAAAAAAAAATGGTTCTGATGAACCTAGGGGCAGGACAGGAATAATGACACAGACATAGAGAATGGACTTGAGGACACGGGGAAGGGGAAGGGTAAGCTGGGATGAAGTGAGAGAGTAACATTGACATATATACACTACCAAATGTAAAATAGATAGCTAATTGGAAGCAGCCGCATAGCACAGGGAGATCAGCTTGGTGCTCTGTGACCACCTAGAGTGGTGGGATAAGGAGGTGGGAGGGAGATGCAAGAGGGAAGGGATATGGGGATATATGTATGCATATAGCTGATTCACTTTGTTATACAGCAGAAACTAACACAACATTGTAAACCAATTATACTCCAATAAAGATGTTAAAAAATAAATAAATTAATTAAAAAAAAACAAAAACAAAAACAAACCCCAAAAAAGTTCATCGGAAGAAAATGGGCAGGGACTTCCCTGGTGGTCCAGTGGTTAAGAATCCGCCTTCCAATGCCGGGGATACGGGTTCAATCCCTGGTTGTGGAACTAAGATCCCACATGCCGCGGGGCAACTAAACCCGCGTGCTTCAACTACTGAGCCTGCGTGCTCTAGAGCCTGCTTGCCACAACTAGAGAGAAGCCTGCATGCTGCAGCTAGAGAAGCCCGAGAGCCACAACAAAAGATCTCACATGCTGCAGTGAAGATCCTGCGTGCTGCAAATAAGACCCAATGCAGCCAAGTTAATTAATAAATTAATTTTAAAAAGTCTAATAAAAATTTTTAAAAAAGAAACAAAAAATGGTTAAAAAACTAAATAAAAGAACAGGATGTTTAGAGCAAAGGCAGTACAGATGGTTCTTAAATCAATGGAAAGATGCTCAGCTTCACTTATAATAAAGTACAATAAGTGAAAATGATATTGGGCTATCATTTTCATCTCTCAGATTGCAAGACTAACAAATTTGGAAACACACTCTGCTGGTGAGGCTGGGGGAAGGCAGATGATCTCATACTTTGCTGTTGGGAAGGTAAACAAGTTCAGTCCCTGAGTGGGGATGTGTGTACAAATAATGATTGCACCATTTGACTCACCACTTCTACTTCTGGGAATCAAGGTCATTCATTGTGAAGTTAAATGCAAGATCTGTGAAACTGAAGCCTGCTAATGGAAATGCAAATGCCTCAAACATTTGCATTTACCCGTGACTCAGGGCTTTAATCTCGAGCCAGTATGTCCCTTGTGAAAACACGTACAAACCACTGGCTTTGACTGTGGTCAGACAAACTAGTCATGGTGAATGATTTTGGCTGCAGCTCTTCCTTTCTAAGGATGCCTCCATCAGGAGCTCTGATCTTTCTCAAGTGTAAATGGATGCATGTGCATATTAAAATACTGGCATTCATAGGACACCAGCAAAGTGACTGAGCCTCTGGCGGCCTGCCATCTTTGCTTAATGCTTTAATAATGGAATGTAACTGGAAGGTCTTTTCATATCTACTAAAAATTTATGAGAATTGGCTATAAGTTAATGGAGCAGATTTTTTTTTTTAAATAAACAACTATTCCAGAGACAGTCATTCAAATGAATGAGCCATTTGAAAGAGCCACTTGGACCTCCTTAGGGATGCTCTGAACACATCGGAATATCTTTTTGAGAACTGCCTTCCTAGTTCTTGGCACCTTCTTTCAGATATCCTCATGGTGAAGTCTTCTCCTTTAAAGGGGTTGTAAGTTTTTGAAAAGATGTGAAGGTGATTCAGATTTCACTGAGGTAGTTCCATTTTTGTTCATAATCGAGGAGTCGCTAAAATAACAAGACTACGCCTGGGTTATAAATTAGTTTGGAAGACAAACTTTAGAGAGGGATTCTAAAGCACACTCACTGAAGTGACCACTATTTTTTTCCAGAAACAACAGAGCCTTCTATGCAGGGAACCAAATTGTCCAGGCTTCCTGGGGATGTTTTCTGTTTCAGCACTGAATGTCTACAGCCCTGGGCAAACCAGAATGATCAGCGGCCCTATTATGAGGCAGGCCTGTTCCTGCAATTGACAAGACTTTGATCTTGTTCCTGTGACTCAATAATACAGGGGTTTCTCATTCTAGCTTCTTTCCCATGGGTACAGGCTCCTAGCATTGTTGCTGGAGGACCGCAGGGATTTCAGTGCTTCTTTGTTTTTATGTTGGTACCTTTGAACTTTTCACTGTTACTTAGGGCCATGTTTGGAATTCTCTTATGGTTTTGAAGCTCCTGCCTCTTGGCAATGTTTTTGCTTAAACTGAGCCAGCCCATGTGGTTCCAGAAGTGGATTCAGGTTTCTAGACTGAGGTCTGTATTTATCAGCCATGAGTCCCTTAGCCTATCTGACCCTCAGTTTCCTTAACTGGCAAATAGAAAAATAAGTGCCTTTATTATTTCATAGGGTTAAGGTGAGGATGAAAAGAGATAATATATGTGAGCTGCAAACTTTTATTTGCAGATATAATTATATCTCAACTTTTTTTAACATCTTTATTGGAGTATAATTGCTTTACAATGGTGTGTTAGTTTCTGATTTATAACAAAGTGAATCAGTTATACATATACATATGTTCCCATGTCTCTTCCCTCTTGCGTCTCCCTCCCTCCCACCGTCCCTATCCCACCCCTCTAGGTGGTCACAAAGCACCAAGCTGATCTCCCTGTGCCATGCAGCTGCTTCCCACTAGCTATCTATTTTACATTTGGTAGTGTATATATGTCCATGCCACTCTCTCACTTTGTCACAGTTTACCCTTCCCCCTCCCCATGTCCTCAAGTCCGTTCTCTAGTAGGTCTGTGTCTTTATTCCTGTCTTACCCCTAGGTTCTTCATGACATTTCTTTTTTTTTCCCTTAAATTCCATACATATGTGTTAGCACACGATATTTGTCTTTCTCTTTCTGACTTACTTCACTCCGTATGACAGACTCTAGGTCCATCTACCTCATTACAAATAGCTCAATTTCGTTTCTTTTTATGGCTGAGTAATATTCCATTGTATATATGTGCCACAGCTTCTTTATATATCTCAACTTTTATTGAGATATAATTGACGTGTAACATTGTATTAGTTTCCGATGTACAGCATAATGATTTGGTATATGTATATATTGTGAAATATAGTTAACATCCATCACCACGCATAGTTACAATTATTTTTCTTGTGATGAGAAATTTTAAGATCTATTCTCTTAGTAACTTTCAAATAATGTAATATTATTAACTATACTCACCATGTGGTACACTACATCTGCAGGACTTATTTATTTTATTTTGACCACCTTTACCCATTTCGCCCATCCCCACTCCCCCCACCTCTGGCAACCACCTATCTGTTCTCTGTATCTATGAATCTGTTTCTGTTTTGTTTTGTTTAAGATTCCACATGTGAGCGAGATCATACAGTATTTATCTTTATCTGTCTGACACTTCACTTAGCGTAATGTCACCAAGGTCCATCCATGATATCACAACTGCCAGGATCTCCTTTTTTATGACTGAATATATATATATTGTATATATATATATATATATATATATATATATATATATATACCACATTGTATGTACATATATATATACACACCACATTTTCCTTATCCATTTATACATAAATGCACACTTAAGTTGCTTTCATGTCTTAGCTATTTAAATAATGCTGCAGTGAACATAGGGGTGCAGATATCTTTTCAAATTAGTGTTTTCATTTCCTTTGGATATATGAAGTGGGATTGCTGGATCACATGATAGTTCTATTTTAAATTTTTTGAGGAACCTCCATACTGTTTTCCATAGTGGCTGCTCCAATTTACAGCCCTGCCAACAGTGCACAAGGTTGCCTTTTTTTCCACATTCTCACCAACGTTTGTTATTAATTTTAACAATTACTGAATGCCTGTTATACGCAAGACCTTCTGGAGACTCATATCCTGGAGGGAAATAGACATACATGCAGATATATAATTGACCACTAGATGATGTCTGCAGTTCTGTGATCCTTATGTGAACAATGTTCTAGGACTTCAAAGGGAAGACTGATTAATTCCGCTGGGGCACTCCAGATGGCTACCCAGAGCAGGTGATGCTTGCATTGGATCCTGAAGGATGACAGAAGAAATGGCATGAGCAGGGACACGGAGGTGGCAAGTCTGGGACACATTTGGGGAACTGTTCATTTGGAGTGAGGCAGGATGGAGCCAGACCTTGAGGGACTTTAAGTGTCAAACTGAAAAATGAACTTTATCAGGGGATTGACCAAATCAGATCTTCTGGCTTAGTGTGGAGGATGGAACAGACTTTAAGAAGAAGTAGTGGTGGTGGTGGTGGGATGAATTGGGCGATTGGAATTGACATGTATACACTGATGTGTATAAAATGGATGACTAATAAGAACCTGCTGTATAAAAAAAATAAATAAAATAAAAAAATTTTTTTAATTAAAAAAAAAGAAGTAGTTATTGACCTTTATTGTGTTCACCCAGGGAGGACTAGGGTAGAATAAATGAGGACAGTGGCAAGTGGAAGGGAGAGGAGAAGAGAGATTAAAGTGTCCTCATCATCAATAATGTCCCCTTATTGGAGAGGCCTCTCTTGACCACTCTGTATAAAATATTCCTATCCCTCACCTCATTTGTCTTCCTTAACTTGCTATATTTTTCTCCTTAGCATCAGTACCATCTGAATAATATACACTTACTTTTTATGTGTTTATTATCTATTTCCTCCACTAGAATGGAAGTTCCATGAGGGCATGCCTTTTGTTTTATTCTTTACCACATCCTTGGTGCTGGAACAGTGCCTGGTATATAGTAGGTGGTGCTAAATATATATTTACTGATTAAATAAGTAAAATAAGTTTGGGGTCCTTCCCCCAGACTATGTAAATCAACTGAGCCATATGGTCAGTTAGCTCCTGTTTTCCCTTGTGGATTAAACTTACTTCATTCTAAAAAGAATTTGAAGTGGTTCCTGAAATACATATACTACAGAACAATTTTAAAAGTACAGAAATAAGCCAGATCTTTAGGGGAAAGAAAGAATTGAATAGGATGATAAAGCACAGAGAATCAGTATGCAGATGTGGGTGCCACAAGGGCTGCACTAAAATTTTCAAGGTGAGAAGCAAATTCATGTCTGAGTTTCCTGACAGCCAAGGCAAAGAGGGGAACATGGCCAGCTATGAGACCTACAGTGTTCATTAGACAAAGACATGCCATTGTATCAGAAGCAACCCTGGATTTTTTTTTTTTTATGGATAAAGATGACACTGAAATCATCTGCTTTAGCCTTCATGCTGTTTGGTAGGGTGACTACTTGGTAACCCCTTAACTGTTTTGGAGGGAGCTTAGTCCTGTGTTCAGCCTCACTCATCCACTCCAAGAGGTGACCAGAAATTTATCCTAGCCAGAAGCAGCAGTGATAGGTTAAGTGACACTCAAGGGGCATGATTGGTGGGAGAGGTATGTAAACAGACTGTTCCTGCCCTTCTGTCCCCTCTAGAACCCAGTATCAATTTCCAATCTTATGTCCACTAATACAGAGGAAAGTTTCAAAGAAATCTGGCAAAGGTCAATGACCTCTGGATCTTCTGTTTGTCTCTCTTTTGATTTCTTCAGTTCCTTTGGAGTACCACTTAAGTGAGAAGTTTGGTTTGGCTGATAGTATCTTTCTAAGAGAGACCAGGTGAGATGGGGCAAGGAAGCTGATTTGCCAAATGATTAAAAGGTGATTTTTCACTCTAGTAAAGGATTTTCTTTTTAAAAAGATGTTTAAAAGGATCTCTAAAAAAGCAATACATCCACATGGTAAAACAAAATTCCAACAGGGCGAGAAGGGTCAACCAATAATGCTATGTTTTTGTATATTCTTGCAGAGATATTCATATTTGTACAAATACATAAATGCTTTTTGCTATATAAATGAGAATTTATGACACAAACTCTTCCCTTCCTTTTTTTTTTCTTTGACCTATTATTTCTTGGAGAACATTCCCTCTGAGTCCCTATTAAGCTACTTTATTCTTTTAAAATGTGGAATGGTGTTCTGTTATATGAGTACCATCATTTACATATCTAATATCCCAACTCATGGATATTAGGCTGTTTCCAGTGTTTTGCTATTACAAACAATACTTCAGCGACATCAGTGAAATTTGAATCTACATCAGTCAGGGTTCTGGAAGGAAACAGCATTGAAATGCAGAAGGCTCAAACTAAGAGACTTATGAAAGGGACTGCTTTACAGAGGTGTGGGCAGGATGGATGTTGAGGCACCAATGAGCTGACTACAGCAGGAAGTGGTTACCAAACCTGGGCCTCAAGGGGAAAATGGTACCATTGGAGCCTCGGGGAAGCAGGCATGTGGAGATAGGGCCACCTAGTAAGAGCTGTGGATTTCCAGAAGCATGGCATCAGAGATAGAAAGAACAGGGAAGAAATACCTCCACCGCACTTGCTTCCTGCCCTGCAATCGCTTGCAAGTGCCTCCCATTAGCCAAATCCAATCACAGAGGCCAGTAGGCAAGGGGCCCAGGTGACCAGAGTGACCCGCCCTCCTGGGACAAAGATGAGTACAGAAGAGCAGTAAATGGATCTGGGGTGGGAGTGGAGCATATACACAGTATATCTGTGGTGTTCCTAGAAGTGGAAATTCTAGCTTAAAAGCATGTGCATTTTTATTGCTGTTTGCAAGTCAATATTCATTTTCTTTTTTTAATAGATTTATTTATTATGTATTAATTAATTAATTAATTAATTTATTTATTTATGGCTGTGTTGGGTCTTTGTTGCTGCGCACGGGCTTTCTCTAGTTGTGACGAGCAGGGGCTACTCTTATTTGTGGTGCGCAGGCTTCTCATTTCGGCGGCTTCTCTTGTTGCGGAGCACGGGCTCTAGGCGTACAGGCTTCAGTAGTTGTGGCATGTGGGCTCAGTAGTTGTGGCTTGCGGGCTCCAGAGCACAGGCTCGGTAGTTGTGGCTAATGGGCTTAGTTGCTCCGCGGCATGTGGGATCTTCCCGGACCAGGGCTCGAACCCATGTCCCCTGCATTGGCAGGCGGATTCTTAACCACTGCACCATCAGGGAAATCCAATATTCATTTCCATTTACCCTTTCTCTGGGTTTTTTTTCTTCTGTATTTCTGTATTTTTATTGGGAATAATTTTCCTTCTGTCAGAACTCCCTTCAGTATTTTTTTGAGCGCAATTCTGACGGCTAAGAATTTTGTTTTGCTTGCCCTTTGACCTTTCATTTTGAAGGATAATTTCATGGAGCTGATGATCCTAGGTGGGCAGTTATTTTCTTTCAGCACCTTGTCTTCTGAATTTTGTCTCTGTTGAAAATCACCTCTTAGTCTTAGTGTAATTCCATGGAAGTTTCTACTTTTTTTTTTTTTTTTTTTTTTTTTGCGGTAAGTGGGCCTCTCACTTCTGTGGTCTCTCCCGTTGTGGAGCACAGGCTCCGGACGCGCAGGCTCAGCGGCCATGGCTCACGGGCCCAGCCGCTCCGCGGCATGTGGGATCTTCCCGGACCGGGGCACGAACCCGTGTCCCCTGCATCGGCGGGCGGACTCTCAACCACTGCGACACCAGGGAAGCCCGGAAGTTTCTACTTTTAAGCTTTTCTTTATATCTCTGGTTTTCAGCAGTTTGACTATGATATACCTCAATGTGGTTTTCTTTATTTTCATCATGATTGAATTCAGTGAACTTCTTGAATCTGAATTATATTTCATCAGTTTCAGGAAATTCTTGTCTATTATCTTTAAATAATGACCTTTTCTCTTTCCATATCCTTAGTTTGCATATATTATCCCTTTTCACTGTGTGCCATTTGCCTCTTACATTCTTTTCTATATTTTCCATCCTTTTTTCTCTTTGTCTTTAGTCTGGATATTTTCTATTGTCTTACAGTTCACTAATCTGTCCTTTCTGGGTCTAAATCTGCTCTTAAGCCCATCTATTGAATTTCCAATTTTCACTTACTGTATTTTTCAGTCCTAGCATTTTGATTTGATTCTTTTTTATAGGTTCTGATTATCTGAGAATTTATCTTTTTTTATCTCTTGAGACTGTAAATTATGTTGTTTTCCTTCAGAGGGAGTTATCCTTTCCTTAGCTGGTCAGGGAGAGTGGGGACTGGTCATCTTAAGAAAGAGACTGAACCAACTTTAGGCTGGGTTGCAGTTTTGGCAAACCTCTGCCTATCTCTATTTCCCCCTAATTTTTAGGGTAGATCTCTCCAGGGGTTCCAACTATGAATCTGGGGTATTAAGCAGAGATCCTTTCTTTTAGTAGGGCTTGAACTCTTATTCTTGCATCCTGGCCACTGTGGGACTGCCAAAACCCTGCTTTTAGTTTCTGAGACTTTATATTTGTCTTCCTAGCCTCCTGCCCAGACAGCTTCAGAAGGTAGTGGATGCTTTCTGGGAAAACTGGTAGTGTTGGAACTCAGTATTCTTCTCCTTTCTCACTGGGGTCCTGGCCCCTAAGCTTCTCATTTTATCTCTCTAGCCCCACAGATGGCCAAAAGATTTGCTGCTTTCTTTACCTCTTAACAGAAGTCCTCTGACTGGTGTCACTGGGATTCTTTGTCACCTGCCCTATAACTAGAATTGGTAAATACTCTGAGGGAAAAAAAGACTGTAGAATGTCAACTCATCATTCTTCAGCTGCTTTTTTCCCCCCAGATGTTTTACCCATTAAGTCCTAGTGCCTCAATATCTTTCCAAAGCCTCAAGTAGATTTTTTTTTGTATTTTATTGGCTTTTATAGTTCTTCTTTATGGGAAGGTTGGTCTGCTACAATCTACTCCATTATATTCAGAAATGAAAGCCATGTCTGGTATCCTATGTTTATTTTCCTTGATCCTCTGCTACTCTCCTTAGTTCCTCCCCTCATAAGAATTTTTAAATAAACGGTTTTCTTTGTATTTTGAGATTAAATCTTACTGCATTTGATTCCAAGTGACTTGGGACTAGGTTACAACTTCAGCCCAAGATTACATGCCTTGACTCTCCCTCTGGATTAGTTGTATGTGTGCCAAATATTCTCTGACTCCAGGCAAAATAAGTCCCCATTTCCTTGTGTGTAAAATGGGAACACTAATCTTTTCCTCATCGGGTTGTTTAAAGCTTGGTAAGATGATGTGTATCAAGATCTTAGCACAGGGTCTCAGACTTAGGGCAGCACTCAGTAAAAGTCACTATTAGGGAGAGATAAGAAAGGAATAAGACATAAGGAAATTTGTAGGGGGCCATTCATGGCAATCAGTTGTCCCTTCCCTTACCGAACCAGTTTACTTTTTCATTTATTTTTTGGTCATCATTCACTTTTGCATATGAGGTACAATCTAGAAGTTCTTTTAGTGAGGGTCTCATGGCAAAATCTGTAAGAGTTTGTTTATTTTTTTTTATCTGAAAATCTCTTTATTTTCATCATTATTGAAAGGTAACTTTGTTGTATATATAATTCTAGATTGGCAGTTATTATCTCTTAGAATTTTGAAAATATTGTTTAATTATCTTCTGGCTGCATAAAAGATAATCTGGTTTTTCTCTCTGGCTGCTTTTAGGACATTCTCTTTGTTTTTGGTGTTCTCTCATTTTGTTACTGTATACTTCTTTCTTTTCATTTATCTACTTCAGAAATTTTTTTTTTCTAGAAAAGTCTCAGGTGTCCTCTCTCCCAACATCATGTCTCCTTGTTCTCTCTAATTCTTTCTTTAGGGAACTCCAATTCAATATGTTTTCAACCTTATCAGCCCATCCTCCAGGCTTTATAATCTCTGGTATTTTCCATTTTTATCTATGTTCTGTCCTCAGATTTATCTTCTAACTCGCTTCCTCTTCAACTGTGTTGTTGCTCTTCTTTGCACCTTGATTTTTGGTGTATTTTGTGATTTTTGATATTTGATGGAATTTTCTTGGAACTCTGTGAAGTCTGGGTTCTCTCTGAGAAAACTGACTTCTGCTTTGCAAGACAACTCTTTTTTTTTTTTACACTACAGAAGTAGTATAAATTGTTCTGTAAAAACATGAATAAACTCTGGTTTATCCATGTCAAGCTTGTGACAGATAAGTGTATTACCTCTCTTGCTTAGCAGAAGATATATATATATATATAGGGAGAGAGATAGATAGATAGATTATCTTTTTACTGAGACGCTGGGAAACTGAGCTTTGTGCAGTGGTCACCAATCTGAACTTCACCTTGCCAAGTCCCTACATCATGCCTCCTCTCCCTCATGACACCAGTTAAAACTCTTATTCTGGGTCACAGAGGAGCAGGAGATGCCTCTGGTTCCAGCTCTTGCTGACTCATTTGGAATCTGACTCCCATCTCATCTTTGGCTTTTGGGTATCTCCCTTACTTTCTTTCCATCTCAGTCATGCATTTAAAAATATATTTAAAAATTTTTTATCTAGTATTTTTAAGTTTTTTTTAATAGCAAGAGATACACCAGGATATCCAGTGTGCAACAACACAGATCATTCATGACTTTTTTTTTCTTCTCATTAAACTTTTTTAATGGGTCTCAAGTTCTGTGACAGATTTTGGTCAAGTTGTTTCCATTAAAAAGTACTGATTTTAAAAACTAATAACTTAAAACTGCCACACACAAAACAAAACATTCTCCTTTCCTTCTGAAGATTTTACGATGCATTGTTATCATTTACCAGTCTTTTGCTATTAAACTTAAATGGCCAATTGAGACAAACAGTTCTGAGACCCTTCTTCCACCACTGATTAAGACTGGGGTGGCAGGTATTGGGGATAATATTCATTTAGGCTTCTGAGCTTTCTGGGCAGACTTGGTGACCTTGCCAGCTCCAGCTGCCTTCTTGTCCACTGCTTTGATGTCACCCACAGTGACCATCTGTCTCATGTCACGAACAGCAAAACGGCCCAGAGGAGGATAGTCAGAGAAGCTCTCAACAAAACTGGGTTTGCCAGGAACCATATCAACAATGACAGTATCACCAGATTTCAAGAATTTGGGGCCACCTTCCAGCTTCTTCCCAGAATGACGATCAATCTTCTCCTTCAGCTCAGCAACCTTGCAAGCAATGTGAGCTGTGTGACAATCCAGCACCGGTGCATATCCAGCACGGCTTTGGCCTGGATGGTTCAAGATAATCACCTGAACTGTGAAGCCAGCTGCTTCCATCGGTGGGTCATTTTTGCTGTCACCAGCCGCATTGCCACGATGAACATCTTTGACAGACACGTTCTTGACATGGAAGCCCACATTGTCCCCAAGAAGGGCTTCACTCAAAGCTTCATGGTGCATTTCAACAGACTTCACTTCAGTTGTCACGTTGACTGGAGCAAAGGTGACCACCATGCCAGGTTTGAGAACACCAGTCTCCACTCGACCCACAGGGACAGTGCCAATGCCACCAATTTTGTAGACATCCTGGAGGGGCAAATGCAAGGGCTTGTCAGTTGGGTGAGGTGGTGGCAGGATGCAATCCAGTGCTTCAAGCAGTGTGGTTCCACTGGCATTACCATCTTTACGGGTGACTCTCCATCCTTTGAACCACGGCAAGTTAGCACTTGGCTCCAGCATGTTGTCACCATTCCAGCCAGAAATTGGCACAAATGTTACTGTCTCGGGGTTGTAGCCAATTTTCTTAATGTAGGTGCTGACTTCCTTAACAGTTTCCTCATATCTCTTCTGGCTGTAGGGTGGCTCAGTGGAATCCATTTTGTTAACTGCAACAATTAGTTGTTTCACACCCAGAGTGTAGGCCAGAAGGGCATGCTCACGGATCTGTCCATTCTTGGAAATACCTGCTTCAAATTCACCAACACCAGCAGCAAAAATCAGGACAGCACAATCAGCCTGGGATGTGCCTGTAATCATGTTTTTGATGAAGTCTCTGTGTCCTGGGGCATCAGTGATGGTCACATAGTACTTGCTGCTCTCGAATTTCCATAGGGAGATATCAATGGTGATACCATGCTGTCATTCAGCTTTCAGTTTGTCCAAGACCCAGGCATACTTGAAGGAGCCCTTTCCCATCTCGGCAGCCTCCTTCTCGAACTTTTCAGTGGTTCTCTTTTTGATCCCACCACATTGGTAGATCAGATGGCCAGTAATGGTAGACTTCCCCGAATCTACATGTCCAATGACAACGATGTTGTTGTGGGTCTTCTCCTTCCCCATTTTTGTTTAGGTTTAGCAGTAGTTTTCATGACACCTGTGTCCTGGCGGCAAACCTGTTGCGAAAAAGCATTTACTTCTTTAAACATTTATCATGTCTGCTAAGTGCCAGGTAACTTGTTAGGTGCTGGTGGCAAGCAGGTGACTGGAACATAGATTAATTTTCTCTTTGAGTAGCACTGACATATATATACTACCACGTGTAAAACAGATAGCTAGTGGGAAGCTGCTGTATAGCACAGGGAGCTCAGCTTGGTGCTCTGTGTTGACCTAGAGGGGTGGGAGGTGGCGGGGTGGGAGGGAGGCTCAAGAGGGAGGGGATATGGGGATATATGTACACAGATAGCTGATTCACTTTGTTGTACAGCAGAAACTAACACAACATTGTAAAGCAAATATACTCCTATTTAAAAATTTTTTTTTCTCTTTGATTCCATAAGGACAGACTGCCTTCCTTTAGGAAGAATTTATATGGTAAAGCAGAAGGAAAGTAGAGTAACATGCAGGAAGGATGGAGAACTTATAGTTTTCTTTAAAAATTTCATGTGCATGTAGTAATATCGGGACCTGTGGGACAGGCAAAATATATAAGCACAAATGGGTTAAGATCCTGGCAAAATTTCAAAATTCCAAAGAGTAAGAGAAAATTCTTAAAACTTCAAGAGGGAAGTGCGACCTTCTTGAAAGTAAGCAAGAAACCAATTGGAATCAGGCTGCTTCTTTTTTTTTTCGGTACGCGGGCCTCTCACTGTTATGGCCTCTCCCGTTGCGGAGCACAGGCTCCAGATGCACAGGCCCAGCGGCCATGGCCCACAGGCCCAGCTGCTCCGCGGCATGTGGGACGTGCCCGGATTGGGACACGAACCCGAGTCCCCTGCATTGGGCGGACTCTCAACCACTGCGCCACCAGGGAAGCCCGGCATCAGGCTTCTTAATGACGACCCCAATGGCTAGAAGACCAGTGACGTATTTTCAAAGTTCTGAGAAAAAATATTTTGAGCCTAGAATTCTATATTCAGGTAAGGCAGCTTTCAATTAGAAAGGCAAAGTAGATATTTTGAGACATGTAAGGGCATGTTAGAACAGAAAATTCTCTTTGAAAAGACTATTTGAGGATATAGTCCAGTAAAGTAAAAAATAAATACAAGAAACAAGAAGATGAGGATTATAAGAAACTTGTAAAGTTAGTGTTAAATCTAATTGTGAACCATAATGTAAAAAACAAAAGAGTTAATAATCTAGACCTAATGGGAGGTGATCACTATGTGGGCAGAATTGGGAGGATGTGAAACTGTAAATTTTACTATTCTGTTCAAAGTGATAATGAAGATACTGATTATTTTTAGACATTTATAGAAAATTGAGTGTTAAAAATTTAAGGGAGTGGAGTGGGATATAAAAAAACCAAAGGAAAAATTGAAAAGAAAATTGCAACACATAAAATAGGGTGGCAGAATGGTTCCAAATATAAAATAAATCTTTTCAATGAAAAGGATTTTAAAACATTAAAAATGAATTTGAAAACCAAGAGAACATTTTGAAAAACTCAATTCTTACAATTGAAAATCAAGATGAAATGAGTGACAAGTATATGTCAACATAGTAGATAATGTGAGTAAAATGAACAAATTCCTAGAAAGACACAAACTACTGAAACAGCCTCAAGAGTAGAAAATCTGAATAGACTTATGACAAGTAAAGGGTCTGAATTACTAATTTTAAAACTTCCCCAAACAAAAGCCCACTAGTAACTTCACTAGTAAACTCTATCAAATTATAAAGAATAGTTAATACCAAATCTTCACAAGCTCTTCCAAAAAGCAAGAGGAGGGAACATGTCTCAATGCACTCTGAGGCCAGTATTACCTTAATACCAAAACCAGACAAAGACATCACAGGAAGGGAAACTACTGACCAATATCTCTTATGAACATGGACGTAAAAATTCTCAACAAAATACTAGCAAACTGAATCCAGCAACATATACAAAGAATTATACACAATGACCAAGTGGGATTTATCCCCAAAATGCAAGGTTGGCTCAACACTGAAAATCAATCAATGCAATACACTATATTAATAGAATAAAGGGAAAAAAATCACATGATCATCTCAGTAGGTACAGAAAAAACATTTGACAAAATCCAACACCCTTTCACGATAATAACACTCAGTAAACTAAGAATAAAAGGAAACTTCCTCAACCTGATAAAAGGCATCTATAAAAGACCCACAGTTAAATACTTAATGGTGAAAGACTGAATGCTTTCCTCCTAAGATCAGGAACAAGACAAAGATATCCACTCTTGTCACTTCTTTTCAGCATTGTACTGGAGGTTCTAGCCAGGAAATTAGGCAAGAAAATGAAATAAAAGGCATCAATGTTGAAAAGGAAGAATTAAAACTCTCTCTATGGGCAGATAACATGTTTTGGTATACAGTTGATTAGTGGTTGACTAGAACTGGGGTTGGGCGAAGTGAGAGAGAAATGGAGCATGACTGCTAATGGGTATGCATTTCTTTTGGGGATGATGGAAATGTTCTAAAATTGATTGCGGTGATGGTTTCACAACTCTGTAAGTATTGTAAAAACCATTGAATTGTACACTTCATATGTGTGAATTGTATGGTATGTGAATTATATTCCATAAAGCTGTTTTTAAAAAAGATGAAATGGGTGATTTTCCAGGAAAATACTTAAAATTGACACATGAAGAAATGGAAAACCTGAATAGTTGAATAATCCTAGAAGAAATTTAAAAGTTATTGGAAAACTTATCTCACCCCTACTCTGTTCCCTTCAGCTTGAGAAAAAGATATTAGGTTCAGACTATTTTAAAATCAAGTTATATCAAACCTTTAAGCTATTCCATACAGTATATAAATTGCTTCAGGGCATAGAGAGAGATGGGGAAACATCCCAACTTGTTTGACTTGGCTAGCATTACTTAATAACATAATAAAACAGGATGATGATAGCATTAAAAAAAAGAACAGAGAAAGTATAGACCAATATATTGTCTATTCTGTGGGATCAATATATTTATGAACAGATATGCAAATATCCTAAACAAGATATTAACAGATTAAATCCTCAGTGCAGTAAACAAACAAACAAACAAAACAGTAGAGTTTATTCCAAAGTTTCAAGGATGGTTCAACATTAGGGAATCTATTAAGAAATTCTTTCCAGTAATAAATGTATAGAGAAAAAAATTTATGATCATCTGAAAACACTTTGAAATGTATTTAACATCTAGTGTACAAAGTTTCAGTTATACCATGTGAATGAGTTCTGGAGATCTAGTGTACAGCATGGTGACTACAGCTAATAATACTATATTACTGTATTGTATACTTGAAGTTTTCTAAGAGAGTAGATCTTAAGTGTTCTCAGGGCGCGCGCACACACACACACAGACACACACACAAATGATAACTATGTAAGGTGCTGGATATGTTTTTTTTTTTTTTTTTTTTTTTTTCTTTTTGCGGTATGCGGGCCTCTCACTGTTGTGGCCTCTCCCGTTGCGGAGCACAGGCTCCGGACGCGCAGGCCCAGCGGCCATGGCTCACGGGCCCAGCCGCTCCGCGGCATATGGGATCCTCCCAGACCGGGGCACGAACCCGTATCCCCTGCATCGGCAGGCGGACTCTCAACCACTGCGCCACCAGGGAGGCCCGCTTGATATGTTAATTAGCTTGATTGTGGTGATCACTTCACAATGTGTACATATACCAAAACATGTATACCTTAAATATATACAATTCCTATCAATTATACTCCAATAAAGGTGAAAATATAAAGTATTCAACTAAATTTAAGATCAATACCTGATTAAATATCTTAGCAATTCTGAAAATGAAAGAATCTACCTTAACTTGATAAAGGATATCTTCCTTAAGCTTATACCAAATATCACATTAATGGTGAAAAACTATAAACATTCCTGTCAAAGTCAGGAATAAGACAGGAATGCCTACTACTACTACTACATCTATTCAACATTTAATAATTTAGCCAAAGGAAGATAGTTTCTTGCCCTTACAATAAAACCAGAAAAAAAAAATTTCAAGCAAAGAGACAAACTGTTATTATTTACAAATGATATGATTATTTGCTGAGAATCCCAGGTAACTTTAAAAAGCCTATTAAAACTAATGAAAGTTTAGTAAGATTGCTGGATATAACATCAGTGTTAAAAATGTTGATGGATTATTCTATGTACCACCAACAACTAATTATAAAACTCCATGAAAAAAATACCATTCACAAATGTGTCCAAACCAAACCAAAACAAAAAACCTAGGAACAAAGCTGAAGAAATGTACACGTACATAAAAGGACATTTGGATAAACAGAGAGATGTCTTATGCTCTAGGATGGGAATATTCAATACTGTGAATAAATCAGCACTCCATAAATAATACATAAACTCACCGTCACCTCAATAAAAAAGCCAATCCAATTTTTCTTGGAACTCAATAAATGGATTCAAAAATTCATCTGGAGGAGAATATGCAGAAGAATTCTAGTAAATTATTGCAAAAGAAGTGTAATGAGAGGGTGGAAAACTTGCCCTAGATAAATCAAAATCTTCTCCAAGGTTATTTTAATTATAACATTGTGGTGCTGTTACAGGGAAGATCAAATCGATCAATTGGACCTGAACAGAGAATCTGGACATACACCTAGGCATGTATGGAGATACACATAAATAAAACTGTAATTTAAGTCAGTGGGAAATGGCTGACCAACTTGATTCATGATGTTGGGACAACTAACAATGTACTTAGAAAAAAATAAAGTCAGATCACTATTTTATAAGAAACATCAAAAAACACATACACACACTTATATAATATATATATGAAAAATGTTTGAAAAATATATAGGAGAATAATTTTATAATATGGATTTGGGAAGCATGTTTTAAAGCAAGACACAAAACCCCAAAACCAGAAAGGAAAAGACGACAGATTTTAGTACGGTTAACATTTTTGTATGACAAACAAAGAAAGAAAGAAACAAAATACTACATCATGGACACTTGGTAATAGTATTTAAGACCTTGAGAACTTATTGTGTGTGAGACCCTGGGATGCACACTTTCACTTATGCCATCTCATTTAACCTTCAAATCAAGTCTCAGAGGTAGCGGTGACTGACCCCATTTTACAGGTGTAGAAACTGAGAATGGGAGACTTTAAGTATTTTTCCCAAACCGCACGGCTCAGAAGTGAGTAAGGATTAGAACCCCAACCTAACCTGCCTCCTGCCCCCTCCTCCATCTCTCTCCGCAGGACAGCACATAATTCCTCATCCTCTAGAGTCAGTAGGCTTATTCTCAGCGGTCTTAATTTGTTTGCTTCTAAACAGCTGCTCTGTAAGGGTCTTTTCAGTATGTGTGTGGCTGTGTGTGTTCTGAGGTGAGCATGGATTCTGTCAAATGCTTTCTCATGAGCTCTTGGGGGAGTCTTCGTCCTTGGTGTTTTTATTTCCCTGGAGTGCCCTTATTATCAGCATAGTCTGGGTAAACCAGGGAGATCTGGGCATGGCCGCTGCAGTCTGGTCCTGCCAAGCCTACCTCTTTCCTTTCTCATTTACTCATGACAAGGAGGAAAAGCAGTTTGGGTGAACCCTCTGGAACTTATCTGATCCTGCTGCGGATGGGCTGGACCAAGGCTCAACCTGACTGGCTCAACCAGCTTGGCTTTTCCTTCTGCTTTCCCTCCCTTTTTTTTTGGCTCACTCCTTTTCTTTCTTTTTTTTTTTTTTTTTTGACATCTTTATTGGAGTATAATTGCTTTACAATGGTGTGTTAGTTTCTGCTTTATAACAAAGTGAATCGGTTATACATATACATATGTTCCCATATCTCTTCCCTCTTGCGTCTCCCTCCCTCCTACCCTCCCTAGGTCCCACCCTTCTAGGTGGTCACAAAGCACTGAGCTGATCTCACTGTGCTATGCGGCTGCTTCCCACTAGCTATCTATTTTACGTTTGGTAGTGTATGCCACTCTCTGGAGGTTCCTTAAAAAACTAAAAATAGAACTACCATATGACCCAGCAATCCCACTACTGGGCATATACCCTGAGAAAACCATAATTCAAAAAGGGTCATGTACCAAAATGTTCATTGCAGCTCTATTTACAATAGCCAGGAGATGGAAGCAACCTAAGTGTCCATCATCGGATGAATGGATAAAGAAGATGTGGCACATACATACAATGGAATATTACTCAGCCATAAAAAGAAACGAAATTGAGTTATTTGTAGTGAGGTGGATGGACCTAGAGTCTGTCATATAGAGTGAAGTAAGTCAGAAAGAGAAAAACAAATACCGTATGGCTCACTCCTTTTCTGACTGATAGATGTGGGCTGTCCTGTGCTGCTGGGAGAGGGGCAGTCACCATTATTTAGAATGTCCTGGAAAGGCTTATTGATTGTTAATAAGCCTCTCCTCACCACCCCGCCCCAACTGCTGAATCAGAGGTTTAGCAAACCCTGTCCATCTTAGGCATGATCTCTTCCCCTCCCCCTCAAACCTTCCTGTGCCTTCTTAGGCATGATCTCTTCCCCTCCCCCTCAAACCTTCCTGTGCCTTCTTACTCCTATAGTCCCCTGCCACAAGGTCAACTTCCAAAGCACAGATTTTATCACATTTCTCTTTTGCTTAAGAACCTGTAATAGTTCCCCAACTGAATTTTCAAAATGTGGTTCACGGATGTTATACTGGGGACCAGGGAGGAAATATTAGGCTTCCTATTTGTATTGATTCTTAACCCAAAAATTAAGGAAGAAATTCAGCTTTGGTAATACATATCTAATATAGTGATTGTCCCTAGGGTCCCCACTTGGTTCTTCTGTCACATGGTTTCCTGAATCATGCTCTATGTTGGGAATGTCATAATATGGAGAGACTTAAGAGAGGAAGGCACACTTCAGTTTATTGGGAAGTATTGCAGTTTCCATTAGCCTGGTTACATGGTTGGATTTTCCAGCTCCTTTCCTCCCACCCCAAAAGATCTAGCTGAGAAAGGATTCTTGAAAACTGAACAAGCAGGACTGTTTAGATATAATCATAAAATTCTCTTTAAAAATGTCTTGGGCTTCCCCTGGTGGTCCAGTGGTTAAGACTCTGCGCTTTCACTGCAAGCAGCACGGGTTCCATCATTGGTCAGGGAACTAAGATCCCACAGGCCGTGTGCTGCAGACAAAAAAAAAAAAAAAGTCTTGTGGGATTTTCCTTCTCCCTGTCTCCAGACGGCTAGTCTGGGAGGGCGTGATGGTGGCAAGCTTCTCTTTCTGTAAGCCTCCCCTCTCCTAGGGCTGGGAGCAAGAGTTGGGAGGAGAGCCAAGGGGTGGAGACTCCTTACTTGTCTGGGGCTGGAATAATCTGACTCTGTGCTCTCCTGACCTGGGAGATTTTTGAAGCTGTCTTTCTTTTGTGGCACTTCTGTGGGTTCTCGGGGACTC